>NC_135497.1:376613828-377832799 GCF_052857255.1 Amblyomma americanum | reverse complement strand
TAGGACATATTACAGCGAAAACTAAAGGACATTGAAATCACTGTGCAATATGCCAGAGATCATTGACCATTATTTTATTCTATGCAAAGCCGCTATGCGCTCCTCGGACATATTACTGCGAAACCTAAGGGACATTGAAATCACTGTGCAACGTGCCAGAGACCATTGACCATTATTTTATTCTATGCGAAGCCGCTATGCGTTTCTCGGACATATTACAGCGAAAACTAAAGGAGATTGAAATCACTGTGCAATGTGCCAGAGACCATTGACCATTATTTTATTCTATTCAAAGCCGCTTTGCTCTTCTCGGACATATTACAGCGAAAACTAAAGGACATTGAAATCAGTGTGGAATGTGCCAGTGACCATTGACCATTATTTTATTCCATGCAAAGCCGCTATGTGCTTCTCGGACATATTACAGCGAAAACTTAAGGACATTGAAATCACTGTGCAATATGCCAGAGACCATTGACCATTATTTTATTCTATGCAAAGCCGCTATGCGCATCTCGGACAAATTACAGCGATAACCAAAGGACATTGAAATCACTGTTCAATGTGCCAGAGACCATTGACCATATTTTATTCTATGCAAAGCCGGTATGCGCTTCTCGGACATATTACAGCGAAAACTAAGGATATTGAAATCACGGTGCAATGTGCCAGAGACCATTGACCATTATTTTATTCTATGCAAAGCCGCTATGCGCTTCTCGGACATATTACAGCGAAAACTAAAGGACATTGAAATCACTGCGCAATGAGCCAGAGACCATTGACCATTATTTTATTCTATGCAAAGCCGCTATGCGCTACTAGGACATATTACAGCGAAAACTAAAGGACATTGAAATCACTGTGCAATATGCCAGAGATCATTGACCATTATTTATTCTATGCAAAGCCGCTATGCGCTCCTCGGACATATTACTGCGAAACCTAAGGGACATTGAAATCACTGTGCAACGTGCCAGAGACCATTGACCATTATTTTATTCTATGCGAAGCCGCTATGCGTTTCTCGGACATATTACAGCGAAAACTAAAGGAGATTGAATCACTGTGCAATGTGCCAGAGACCATTGACCATTATTTTATTCTATGCAAAGCCGCTTTGCTCTTCTCGGACATATTACAGCGAAAACTAAAGGACATTGAAATCAGTGTGGAATGTGCCAGTGACCATTGACCATTATTTTATTCCATGCAAAGCCGCTATGTGCTTCTCGGACATATTACAGCGAAAACTAAAGGACATTGAAATCACTGTGCAACGTGCCGGAGACCATTGACCATTAGTTTATTCTATGCAAAGCCACTATGCGCTTCTCGGACATATTACAGCGAAAACTAAAGGACATTGAAACCACTGTGCAATGAGAAAGAGACCATTGACCATTATTTTATTCGATGCAAAGCCGTTATGCGCTTCTCGGACATATTACTGCGAAAACTAAAGGACATTGAAATCACTGTGCAATGTTCCAGAGACCATTGACCATTATTTTATTCTATGCAAAGCCGCATTGCGCTTCTCGGACATATTACAGCGAAAACTAAAGAACATTGAAATCACTGTGCATGTGCCAGAGACCATTGACCATTATTTTATTCTATGCGAAGCCGCTATGCGCTTCTCGGACATATTACAGCGAAAACTAAAGGATATTGAAATCACTGTGCAATGTGCCAGAGACCATTGACCGTTATTTTATCCTATGCAAAGCCGCTATGCGCTTCTCGGACATATTACAGCGAAAAGTATAGGACATTGAAATCACTGTGCAATGTGCCAGAGACCATTGACCATTATTTTATTCTATGCAAAGCCGCTATGCGCTTCTCGGACATATTACAGCGAAAACTAATGGACATTGAAATCACTGTGCAATGTGCCAGAGACCATTGACCATTATTTTATTCTATGCAAAGCCGCTATGCGCTTCTCGGACATATTACAGCGAAAACTAGAGACATTGAAACCACTGTGCAATGAGCCAGAGACCTTTGACCATTATTTTATTCTATGCAACGCCGCTATGCGCTTCTCGGACTTATTACAGCGAAAACTAAAGGACATTGAAATCACTGTGCAATGTTCCAGAGACCATTGACCATTATTTTATTCTATGCAAAGCCGCTATGCGCTTCTCGGACATATTACTGCGAAAACTAAAGGACATTGAAATGACTGTGCAATGTTCCAGAGACCATTGACCATTATTTTATTCTATGCAAAGCCGCTATGCGCTTCTTGGACATATTACAGCGAAAACTAAAGAACATTGAAATCATTGTGCATGTGCCAGAGACCATTGACCATTATTTTATTCTATGCGAAGCCGCTATGCGCTTCTCGGACATATTACAGCGAAAACTAAAGGACGTTGAAATCACTGTGCAATGTGCCAGAGACCATTGACCGTTATTTTATTCTATGCAAAGCCGCTATGCGCTTCTCGGACATATTACAGCGAAAAGTATAGGACATTGAAATCACTGTGCAATGTGCCAGAGACCATTGACCATTATTTTATTCTATGCAAAGCCGCTATGCGCTCCTCGGACATATTACTGCGAAACCTAAGGGACATTGAAATCACTGTGCAACGTGCCAGAGACCATTGACCATTATTATATTCTATGCGAAGCTGCTATGCGCTTCTCGGACATATTACAGCGAAAACTAAAGGACATTGAAATCACTGTGCAATGTGCCAGAGACCATTGACCATGATTTTATTCTATGCAAAGCCGCTATGCGCTTCTCGGACATATTACAGCGAAAACTAAAGGACACTGAAATCACTGTACAATGTGCCAGAGACCACTGACCATTATTTTATTCTATGCAAAGCAGCTATGCGCTTCTCGGACATATTACAGAGAAAACTAAAGGACATTGAAATCACTGTGCAATGTGCCAGAGACCATTGACCATTATTATATTCTATGCAAAGCCGCTATGCGCTTCTCAGACATATTGCAGCGAAAACTAAAGGACATTGAAATCACTGTGCGATGTGCCAGAGACCATTGACCATTATTTTATTCTATGCAAAGCCGCTATGCGCTTCTCGGACATATTACAGCGGAAACTAAAGGATATTGAAATCACCGTGCAATGTGCCGGAGACCATTGACCATTAGTTTATTCTATGCAAAGCCACTATGCGCTTCTCGGACATATTACAGCGAAAACTAAAGGACATTGAAACCACTGTGCAATGAGCCAGAGACCATTGACCATTATTTTATTCGATGCAAAGCCGTTATGCGCTTCTCGGACATATTACTGCGAAAACTAAAGGACATTGAAATCACTGTGCAATGTTCCAGAGACCATTGACTATTATTTTATTCTATGCAAAGCCGCATTGCGCTTCTCGGACATATTACAGCGAAAACTAAAGAACATTGAAATCACTGTGCATGTGCCAGAGACCATTGACCATTATTTTATTCTATGCGAAGCCGCTATGCGCTTCTCGGACATATTACAGCGAAAACTAAAGGACATTGAAATCACTGTGCAATGTGCCAGAGACCATTGACCGTTATTTTATTCTATGCAAAGCCGCTATGCGCTTCTCGGACATATTACAGCGAAAAGTATAGGACATTGAAATCACTGTGCAATGTGCCAGAGACCATTGACCATTATTTTATTCTATGCAAAGCCGCTATGCGCTTCTCAGACATATTACAGCGAAAACTAATGGACATTGAAATCACTGTGCAATGTGCCAGAGACCATTGACCATTATTTTATTCTATGCAAAGCCGCTATGCGCTTCTCGGACATATTACAGCGAAAACTAGAGGACATTGAAACCACTGTGCAATGAGCCAGAGACCATTGACCATTATTTTATTCTATGCAACGCCGCTATGCGCTTCTCGGACTTATTACAGCGAAAACTAAAGGACATTGAAATCACTGTGCAATGTTCCAGAGACCATTGACCATTATTTTATTCTATGCAAAGCTGCTATGCGCTTCTCGGACATATTACTGCGAAAACTAAAGGACATTGAAACGACTGTGCAATGTTCCAGAGACCATTGACCATTATTTTATTCTATGCAAAGCCGCTATGCGCTTCTCGGACATATTACAGCGAAAACTAAAGGACATTGAAATCACTGTGCAATGTGCCGGAGACCATTGACCATTAGTTTATTCTATGCAAAGCCACTATGCGCTTCTCGGACATATTACAGCGAAAACTAAAGGACATTGAAACCACTGTGCAATGAGAAAGAGACCATTGACCATTATTTTATTCGATGCAAAGCCGCTATGCGCTTCTTGGACATATTACAGCGAAAACTAAAGAACATTGAAATCACTGTGCATGTGCCAGAGACCATTGACCATTATTTTATTCTATGCGAAGCCGCTATGCGCTTCTCGGACATATTACAGCGAAAACTAAAGGACATTGAAATCACTGTGCAATGTGCCAGAGACCATTGACCGTTATTTTATTCTATGCAAAGCCGCTATGCGCTTCTCGGACATAATACAGCGAAAAGTATAGGACATTGAAATCACTGTGCAATGTGCCAGAGACCATTGACCATTATTTTATTCTATGCAAAGCCGCTATGCGCTTCTCGGACATATTACAGCGAAAACTAATGGACATTGAAATCACTGTGCAATTGCCAGAGACCATTGACCATTATTTTATTCTATGCAAAGCCGCTATGCGCTTCTCGGACATATTACAGCGAAAACTAGAGGACATTGAAACCACTGTGCAATGAGCCAGAGACCATTGACCATTATTTTAATCTAAGCAACGCCGCTATGCGCTTCTCGGACATATTACAGCGAAAACTAATGGACATTGAAATCACTGTTCAATGTGCCAGAGACCGTTGACCATAATTTTATTCTATGCGAAGCCGCTATGCGCTTCTCGGACATATTACAGCGAAAACTAAAGGATATTGAAATCACTGTGCATGTGCCAGAGACCATTGACCATTATTTTATTCTATGCGAAGCCGCTATGCGCTTCTCGGACATATTACAGTGAAAACTAAAGGACATTGAAATCACTGTGCAATGTGCCAGAGACCATTGACCGTTATTTTATTCTATGCAAAGCCGCTATGCGCTTCTCGGACATATTACAGCGAAAAGTATAGGACATTGAAATCACTGTGCAATGTACCAGAGACCATTGACCATTATTTTATTCTATGCAAAGCCGCTATGCGCTTCTCGGACATATTACAGCGAAAACTAATGGACATTGAAATCACTGTTCAATGTGCCAGAGACCGTTGACCATAATTTTATTCTATGCGAAGCCGCTATGCGCTTCTCGGACATATTACAGCGAAAACTAAAGGACATTGAAATCACTGTGCATGTGCCAGAGACCATTGACCATTATTTTATTCTATGCAAAGCCGCTATGCGCTACTAGGACATATTACAGCGAAAACTAAAGGACATTGAAATCACTGTGCAATATGCCAGAGATCATTGACCATTATTTTATTCTATGCAAAGCCGCTATGCGCTCCTCGGACATATTACTGCGAAACCTAAGGGACATTGAAATCACTGTGCAACGTGCCAGAGACCATTGACCATTATTATATTCTATGCGAAGCTGCTATGCGCTTCTCGGACATATTACAGCGAAAACTAAAGGACATTGAAATCACTGTGCAATGTGCCAGAGACCATTGACCATTATTTCATTCTATGCAAAGCCGCTATGCGCTTCTCGGACATATTACAGCGAAAACTAAAGGACATTGAAATCACTGTGCAATGTGCCGGAGACCATTGACCATTAGTTTATTCTATGCAAAGCCACTATGCGCTTCTCGGACATATTACAGCGAAAACTAAAGGACATTGAAACCACTGTGCAATGAGCCAGAGACCATTGACCATTATTTTATTCGATGCAAAGCCGTTATGCGCTTCTCGGACATATTACTGCGAAAACTAAAGGACATTGAAATCACTGTGCAATGTTCCAGAGACCATTGACCATTATTTTATTCTATGCAAAGCCGCATTGCGCTTCTCGGACATATTACAGCGAAAACTAAAGAACATTGAAATCACTGTGCATGTGCCAGAGACCATTGACCATTATTTTATTCTATGCGAAGCCGCTATGCGCTTCTCGGACATATTACAGGGAAAACTAAAGGACATTGAAATCACTGTGCAATGTGCCAGAGACCATTGACCGTTATTTTATTCTATGCAAAGCCGCTATGCGCTTCTCGGACATATTACAGCGAAAAGTATAGGACATTGAAATCACTGTGCAATGTGCCAGAGACCATTGACCATTATTTTATTCTATGCAAAGCCGCTATGCGCTTCTCAGACATATTACAGCGAAAACTAATGGACATTGAAATCACTGTGCAATGTGCCAGAGACCATTGACCATTATTTTATTCTATGCAAAGCCGCTATGCGCTTCTCGGACATATTACAGCGAAAACTAGAGGACATTGAAACCACTGTGCAATGAGCCAGAGACCATTGACCATTATTTTATTCTATGCAACGCCGCTATGCGCTTCTCGGACTTATTACAGCGAAAACTAAAGGACATTGAAATCACTGTGCAATGTTCCAGAGACCATTGACCATTATTTTATTCTATGCAAAGCCGCTATGCGCTTCTCGGACATATTACTGCGAAAACTAAAGGACATTGAAACGACTGTGCAATGTTCCAGAGACCATTGACCATTATTTTATTCTATGCAAAGCCGCTATGCGCTTCTCGGACATATTACAGCGAAAACTAAAGGACATTGAAATCACTGTGCAATGTGCCGGAGACCATTGACCATTAGTTTATTCTATGCAAAGCCACTATGCGCTTCTCGGACATATTACAGCGAAAACTAAAGGACATTGAAACCACTGTGCAATGAGAAAGAGACCATTGACCATTATTTTATTCGATGCAAAGCCGCTATGCGCTTCTTGGACATATTACAGCGAAAACTAAAGAACATTGAAATCACTGTGCATGTGCCAGAGACCATTGACCATTATTTTATTCTATGCGAAGCCGCTATGCGCTTCTCGGACATATTACAGCGAAAACTAAAGGACATTGAAATCACTGTGCAATGTGCCAGAGACCATTGACCGTTATTTTATTTTCTATGCAAAGCCGCTATGCGCTTCTCGGACATAATACAGCGAAAAGTATAGGACATTGAAATCACTGTGCAATGTGCCAGAGACCATTGACCATTATTTTATTCTATGCAAAGCCGCTATGCGCTTCTCGGACATATTACAGCGAAAACTAATGGACATTGAAATCACTGTGCAATGTGCCAGAGACCATTGACCATTATTTTATTCTATGCAAAGCCGCTATGCGCTTCTCGGACATATTACAGCGAAAACTAGAGGACATTGAAACCACTGTGCAATGAGCCAGAGACCATTGACCATTATTTTAATCTAAGCAACGCCGCTATGCGCTTCTCGGACATATTACAGCGAAAACTAATGGACATTGAAATCACTGTTCAATGTGCCAGAGACCGTTGACCATAATTTTATTCTATGCGAAGCCGCTATGCGCTTCTCGGACATATTACAGCGAAAACTAAAGGATATTGAAATCACTGTGCATGTGCCAGAGACCATTGACCATTATTTTATTCTATGCGAAGCCGCTATGCGCTTCTCGGACATATTACAGTGAAAACTAAAGGACATTGAAATCACTGTGCAATGTGCCAGAGACCATTGACCGTTATTTTATTCTATGCAAAGCCGCTATGCGCTTCTCGGACATATTACAGCGAAAAGTATAGGACATTGAAATCACTGTGCAATGTACCAGAGACCATTGACCATTATTTTATTCTATGCAAAGCCGCTATGCGCTTCTCGGACATATTACAGCGAAAACTAATGGACATTGAAATCACTGTTCAATGTGCCAGAGACCGTTGACCATAATTTTATTCTATGCGAAGCCGCTATGCGCTTCTCGGACATATTACAGCGAAAACTAAAGGACATTGAAATCACTGTGCATGTGCCAGAGACCATTGACCATTATTTTATTCTATGCAAAGCCGCTATGCGCTACTAGGACATATTACAGCGAAAACTAAAGGACATTGAAATCACTGTGCAATATGCCAGAGATCATTGACCATTATTTTATTCTATGCAAAGCCGCTATGCGCTCCTCGGACATATTACTGCGAAACCTAAGGGACATTGAAATCACTGTGCAACGTGCCAGAGACCATTCACCATTATTATATTCTATGCGAAGCTGCTATGCGCTTCTCGGACATATTACAGCGAAAACTAAAGGACATTGAAATCACTGTGCAATGTGACAGAGACCATTGACCATTATTTTATTCTATGCAAAGCCGCTATGCGCTTCTCGGACATATTACAGCGAAAACTAAAGGACATTGAAATCACTGTGCAATGTGCCGGAGACCATTGACCATTAGTTTATTCTATGCAAAGCCACTATGCGCTTCTCGGACATATTACAGCGAAAACTAAAGGACATTGAAACCACTGTGCAATGAGCCAGAGACCATTGACCATTATTTTATTCGATGCAAAGCCGTTATGCGCTTCTCGGACATATTACTGCGAAAACTAAAGGACATTGAAATCACTGTGCAATGTTCCAGAGACCATTGACCATTATTTTATTCTATGCAAAGCCGCATTGCGCTTCTCGGACATATTACAGCGAAAACTAAAGAACATTGAAATCACTGTGCATGTGCCAGAGACCATTGACCATTATTTTATTCTATGCGAAGCCGCTATGCGCTTCTCGACCATATTACAGCGAAAACTAAAGGACATTGAAATCACTGTGCAATGTGCCAGAGACCATTGTCCGTTATTTCATTCCACGCAAAGCCGCTATGCGCTTCTCGGACATATTACATCGAAAACTAAAGGACATTGAAATCACTGTGCAATGTGCCAGAGACCATTGACCATGATTTTATTCTCTGCAAAGCCGCTATGCGCTTCTCGGACATATTACAGCGAAAACTAAAGGACATTGAAATCACTGTACAATGTGCCAGAGACCACTGACCATTATTTTATTCTATGCAAAGCCGCTATGCGCTTCTCGGACATATTACAGCGAAAACTAAAGGACATTGAAATCACTGTGCAATGTGCCAGAGACCATTGACCATGATTTTATTCTATGCAAAGCCGCTATGCGCTTCTCGGACATATTACAGCGAAAACTAAAGGACACTGAAATCACTGTACAATGTGCCAGAGACCACTGACCATTATTTTATTCTATGCAAAGCAGCTAAGCGCTTCTCGGACATATTACAGAGAAAACTAAAGGACATTGAAATCACTGTGCAATGTGCCAGAGACCATTGACCATTATTATATTCTATGCAAAGCCGCTATGCGCTTCTCGGATATATTGCAGCGAAAACTAAAGGACATTGAAATCACTGTGCAATGTGCCGGAGACCATTGACCATTAGTTTATTCTATGCAAAGCCACTATGCGCTTCTCGGACATATTACAGCGAAAACTAAAGGACATTGAAACCACTGTGCAATGAGCCAGAGACCATTGACCATTATTTTATTCGATGCAAAGCCGTTATGCGCTTCTCGGACATATTACTGCGAAAACTAAAGGACATTGAAATCACTGTGCAATGTTCCAGAGACCATTGACCATTATTTTATTCTATGCAAAGCCGCATTGCGCTTCTCGGACATATTACAGCGAAAACTAAAGAACATTGAAATCACTGTGCATATGCCAGAGACCATTGACCATTAGTTTATTCTATGCGAAGCCGCTATGCGCTTCTCGGACATATTACAGCGAAAACTAAAGGACATTGAAATCACTGTGCAATGTGCCAGAGACCATTGACCGTTATTTTATTCTATGCAAAGCCGCTATGCGCTTCTCGGACATATTACAGCGAAAAGTATAGGACATTGAAATCACTGTGCAATGTGCCAGAGACCATTGACCATTATTTTATTCTATGCAAAGCCGCTATGCGCTTCTCAGACATATTACAGCGAAAACTAATGGACATTGAAATCACTGTGCAATGTGCCAGAGACCATTGACCATTATGTTATTCTATGCAAAGCCGCTATGCGCTTCTCGGACATATTACAGCGAAAACTAGAGGACATTGAAACCACTGTGCAATGAGCCAGAGACCATTGACCATTATTTTATTCTATGCAACGCCGCTATGCGCTTCTCGGACTTATTACAGCGAAAACTAAGGGACATTGAAATCACTGTGCAATGTTCCAGAGACCATTGACCATTATTTTATTCTATGCAAAGCCGCTATGCGCTTCTTGGACATATTACTGCGATAACTAAAGGACATTGAAATGACTGTGCAATGTTCCAGAGACCATTGACCATTATTTTATTCTATGCAAAGCCGCTATGCGCTTCTTGGACATATTACAGCGAAAACTAAAGAACATTGAAATCACTGTGCAATGTGCCAGAGACCATTGACCATTATTTTATTCTATGCAAAGCCGCATTGCGCTTCTCGGACATATTACAGCGAAAACTAAAGAACATTGAAATCACTGTGCATGTGCCAGAGACCATTGACCATTATTTTATTCTATGCGAAGCCGCTATGCGCTTCTCGGACATATTACAGCGAAAACTAAAGGACATTGAAATCACTGTGCAATGTGCCAGAGACCATTGACCGTTATTTTATTCTATGCAAAGCCGCTATGCGCTTCTCGGACATATTACAGCGAAAAGTATAGGACATTGAAATCACTGTGCAATGTGCCAGAGACCATTGACCATTATTTTATTCTATGCAAAGCCGCTATGCGCTTCTCAGACATATTACAGCGAAAACTAATGGACATTGAAATCACTGTGCAATGTGCCAGAGACCATTGACCATTATTTTATTCTATGCAAAGCCGCTATGCGCTTCTCGGACATATTACAGCGAAAACTAGAGGACATTGAAACCACTGTGCAATGAGCCAGAGACCATTGACCATTATTTTATTCTATGCAACGCCGCTATGCGCTTCTCGGACTTATTACAGCGAAAACTAAAGGACATTGAAATCACTGTGCAATGTTCCAGAGACCATTGACCATTATTTTATTCTATGCAAAGCCGCTATGCGCTTCTCGGACATATTACTGCGAAAACTAAAGGACATTGAAACGACTGTGCAATGTTCCAGAGACCATTGACCATTATTTTATTCTATGCAAAGCCGCTATGCGCGTCTCGGACATATTACAGCGAAAACTAAAGGACATTGAAATCACTGTGCAATGTGCCGGAGACCATTGACCATTAGTTTATGCTATGCAAAGCCACTATGCGCTTCTCGGACATATTACAGCGAAAACTAAAGGACATTGAAACCACTGTGCAATGAGAAAGAGACCATTGACCATTATTTTATTCGATGCAAAGCCGCTATGCGCTTATTGGACATATTACAGCGAAAACTAAAGAACATTGAAATCACTGTGCATGTGCCAGAGACCATTGACCATTATTTTATTCTATGCGAAGCCGCTATGCGCTTCTCGGACATATTACAGCGAAAACTAAAGGACATTGAAATCACTGTGCAATGTGCCAGAGACCATTGACCGTTATTTTATTCTATGCAAAGCCGCTATGCGCTTCTCGGACATAATACAGCGAAAAGTATAGGACATTGAAATCACTGTGCAATGTGCCATAGACCATTGACCATTATTTTATTCTATGCAAAGCCGCTATGCGCTTCTCGGACATATTACAGCGAAAACTAATGGACATTGAAATCACTGTGCAATGTGCCAGAGACCATTGACCATTATTTTATTCTATGCAAAGCCGCTATGCGCTTCTCGGACATATTACAGCGAAAACTAGAGGACATTGAAACCACTGTGCAATGAGCCAGAGACCATTGACCATTATTTTAATCTAAGCAACGCCGCTATGCGCTTCTCGGACATATTACAGCGAAAACTAATGGACATTGAAATCACTGTTCAATGTGCCAGAGACCGTTGACCATAATTTTATTCTATGCGAAGCCGCTATGCGCTTCTCGGACATATTACAGCGAAAACTAAAGGATATTGAAATCACTGTGCATGTGCCAGAGACCATTGACCATTATTTTATTCTATGCGAAGCCGCTATGCGCTTCTCGGACATATTACAGTGAAAACTAAAGGACATTGAAATCACTGTGCAATGTGCCAGAGACCATTGACCGTTATTTTATTCTATGCAAAGCCGCTATGCGCTTCTCGGACATATTACAGCGAAAAGTATAGGACATTGAAATCACTGTGCAATGTACCAGAGACCATTGACCATTATTTTATTCTATGCAAAGCCGCTATGCGCTTCTCGGACATATTACAGCGAAAACTAATGGACATTGAAATCACTGTTCAATGTGACAGAGACCGTTGACCATAATTTTATTCTATGCGAAGCCGCTATGCGCTTCTCGGACATATTACAGCGAAAACTAAAGGACATTGAAATCACTGTGCATGTGCCAGAGACCATTGACCATTATTTTATTCTATGCAAAGCCGCTATGCGCTACTAGGACATATTACAGCGAAAACTAAAGGACATTGAAATCACTGTGCAATATGCCAGAGATCATTGACCATTATTTTATTCTATGCAAAGCCGCTATGCGCTCCTCGGACATATTACTGCGAAACCTAAGGGACATTGAAATCACTGTGCAACGTGCCAGAGACCATTGACCATTATTATATTCTATGCGAAGCTGCTATGCGCTTCTCGGACATATTACAGCGAAAACTAAAGGACATTGAAATCACTGTGCAATGTGCCAGAGACCATTGACCATTATTTTATTCTATGCAAAGCCGCTATGCGCTTCTCGGACATATTACAGCGAAAACTAAAGGACATTGAAATCACTGTGCAATGTGCCGGAGACCATTGACCATTAGTTTATTCTATGCAAAGCCACTATGCGCTTCTCGGACATATTACAGCGAAAACTAAAGGACATTGAAACCACTGTGCAATGAGCCAGAGACCATTGACCATTATTTTATTCGATGCAAAGCCGTTATGCGCTTCTCGGACATATTACTGCGAAAACTAAAGGACATTGAAATCACTGTGCAATGTTCCAGAGACCATTGACCATTATTTTATTCTATGCAAAGCCGCATTGCGCTTCTCGGACATATTACAGCGAAAACTAAAGAACATTGAAATCACTGTGCATGTGCCAGAGACCATTGACCATTATTTTATTCTATGCGAAGCCGCTATGCGCTTCTCGGACATATTACAGCGAAAACTAAAGGACATTGAAATCACTGTGCAATGTGCCAGAGACCATTGACCGTTATTTCATTCCACGCAAAGCCGCTATGCGCTTCTCGGACATATTACATCGAAAACTAAAGGACATTGAAATCACTGTGCAATGTGCCAGAGACCATTGACCATGATTTTATTCTCTGCAAAGCCGCTATGCGCTTCTCGGACATATTACAGCGAAAACTAAAGGACATTGAAATCACTCTACAATGTGCCAGAGACCACTGACCATTATTTTATTCTATGCAAAGCCGCTATGCGCTTCTCGGACATATTACAGCGAAAACTAAAGGACATTGAAATCACTGTGCAATGTGCCAGAGACCATTGACCATGATTTTATTCTATGCAAAGCCGCTATGCGCTTCTCGGACATATTACAGCGAAAACTAAAGGACACTGAAATCACTGTACAATGTGCCAGAGACCACTGACCATTATTTTATTCTATGCAAAGCAGCTAAGCGCTTCTCGGACATATTACAGAGAAAACTAAAGGACATTGAAATCACTGTGCAATGTGCCAGAGACCATTGACCATTATTATATTCTATGCAAAGCCGCTATGCGCTTCTCGGATATATTGCAGCGAAAACTAAAGGACATTGAAATCACTGTGCAATGTGCCGGAGACCATTGACCATTAGTTTATTCTATGCAAAGCCACTATGCGCTTCTCGGACATATTACAGCGAAAACTAAAGGACATTGAAACCACTGTGCAATGAGCCAGAGACCATTGACCATTATTTTATTCGATGCAAAGCCGTTATGCGCTTCTCGGACATATTACTGCGAAAACTAAAGGACATTGAAATAACTGTGCAATGTTCCAGAGACCATTGACCATTTGTTTATTCTATGCAAAGCCGCATTGCGCTTCTCGGACATATTACAGCGAAAACTAAAGAACATTGAAATCACTGTGCAATGTGCCAGAGACCATTGACCGTTATTTTATTCTATGCGAAGCCGCTATGCGCTTCTCGGACATATTACAGCGAAAACTAAAGGACATTGAAATCACTGTGCAATGTGCCAGAGACCATTGACCATTATTTTATTCTATGCGAAGCCGCTATGCGCTTCTCGGACATATTACAGCGAAAACTAAAGGACATTGAAATCACTGTGCAATGTGCCAGAGACCATTGACCATTATTTTATTCTATGCGAAGCCGCTATGCGCTTCTCGGACATATTACAGCGAAAACTAAAGAACATTGAAATCACTGTGCAATGTGCCAGAGACCATTGACCGTTATTTTATTCTATGCGAAGCCGCTATGCGCTTCTCGGACATATTACTGCGAAAACTAAAGGACATTGAAATCACTGTGCAATGTGCCAGAGACCATTGACCATTATTTTATTCTATGCGAAGCCGCTATGCGCTTCTCGGACATATTACAGCGAAAACTAAAGGACATTGAAATCACTGTGCAATGTGCCAGAGACCATTGACCGTTATTTTATTCCATGCAAAGCCGCTATGCGCTTCTCGGACATATTACAGCGAAAACTAAAGGACATTGAAATCACTGTGCAATGTGCCGGAGACCATTGACCATTAGTTTATTCTATGCAAAGCCACTATGCGCTTCTCGGACATATTACAGCGAAAACTAAAGGACATTGAAACCACTGTGCAATGAGCCAGAGACCATTGACCATTATTTTATTCGATGCAAAGCCGTTATGCGCTTCTCGGACATATTACTGCGAAAACTAAAGGACATTGAAATCACTGTGCAATGTTCCAGAGACCATTGACCATTATTTTATTCTATGCAAAGCCGCATTGCGCTTCTCGGACATATTACAGCGAAAACTAAAGAACATTGAAATCACTGTGCATGTGCCAGAGACCATTGACCATTATTTTATTCTATGCGAAGCCGCTATGCGCTTCTCGGACATATTACAGCGAAAACTAAAGGACATTGAAATCACTGTGCAATGTGCCAGAGACCATTGACCGTTATTTCATTCCACGCAAAGCCGCTATGCGCTTCTCGGACATATTACATCGAAAACTAAAGGACATTGAAATCACTGTGCAATGTGCCAGAGACCATTGACCATGATTTTATTCTCTGCAAAGCCGCTATGCGCTTCTCGGACATATTACAGCGAAAACTAAAGGACATTGAAATCACTGTACAATGTGCCAGAGACCACTGACCATTATTTTATTCTATGCAAAGCCGCTATGCGCTTCTCGGACATATTACAGCGAAAACTAAAGGACATTGAAATCACTGTGCAATGTGCCAGAGACCATTGACCATGATTTTATTCTATGCAAAGCCGCTATGCGCTTCTCGGACATATTACAGCGAAAACTAAAGGACACTGAAATCACTGTACAATGTGCCAGAGACCACTGACCATTATTTTATTCTATGCAAAGCAGCTAAGCGCTTCTCGGACATATTACAGAGAAAACTAAAGGACATTGAAATCACTGTGCAATGTGCCAGAGACCATTGACCATTATTATATTCTATGCAAAGCCGCTATGCGCTTCTCGGATATATTGCAGCGAAAACTAAAGGACATTGAAATCACTGTGCAATGTGCCGGAGACCATTGACCATTAGTTTATTCTATGCAAAGCCACTATGCGCTTCTCGGACATATTACAGCGAAAACTAAAGGACATTGAAACCACTGTGCAATGAGCCAGAGACCATTGACCATTATTTTATTCGATGCAAAGCCGTTATGCGCTTCTCGGACATATTACTGCGAAAACTAAAGGACATTGAAATAACTGTGCAATGTTCCAGAGACCATTGACCATTATTTTATTCTATGCAAAGCCGCATTGCGCTTCTCGGACATATTACAGCGAAAACTAAAGAACATTGAAATCACTGTGCAATGTGCCAGAGACCATTGACCGTTATTTTATTCTATGCGAAGCCGCTATGCGCTTCTCGGACATATTACAGCGAAAACTAAAGGACATTGAAATCACTGTGCAATGTGCCAGAGACCATTGACCATTATTTTATTCTATGCGAAGCCGCTATGCGCTTCTCGGACATATTACAGCGAAAACTAAAGGACATTGAAATCACTGTGCAATGTGCCAGAGACCATTGACCATTATTTTATTCTATGCGAAGCCGCTATGCGCTTCTCGGACATATTACAGCGAAAACTAAAGAACATTGAAATCACTGTGCAATGTGCCAGAGACCATTGACCATGATTTTATTCTATGCAAAGCCGCTATGCGCTTCTCGGACATATTACAGCGAAAACTAAAGGACACTGAAATCACTGTACAATGTGCCAGAGACCACTGACCATTATTTTATTCTATGCAAAGCAGCTAAGCGCTTCTCGGACATATTACAGAGAAAACTAAAGGACATTGAAATCACTGTGCAATGTGCCAGAGACCATTGACCATTATTATATTCTATGCAAAGCCGCTATGCGCTTCTCGGATATATTGCAGCGAAAACTAAAGGACATTGAAATCACTGTGCAATGTGCCGGAGACCATTGACCATTAGTTTATTCTATGCAAAGCCACTATGCGCTTCTCGGACATATTACAGCGAAAACTAAAGGACATTGAAACCACTGTGCAATGAGCCAGAGACCATTGACCATTATTTTATTCTATGCAACGCCGCTATGCGCTTCTCGGACTTATTACAGCGAAAACTAAGGGACATTGAAATCACTGTGCAATGTTTCAGAGACCATTGACCATTATTTTATTCTATGCAAAGCCGCTATGCGCTTCTCGGACATATTACTGCGAAAACTAAAGGACATTGAAATGACTGTGCAATGTTCCAGAGACCATTGACCATTATTTTATTCTATGCAAAGCCGCTATGCGCTTCTTGGACATATTACAGCGAAAACTAAAGAACATTGAAATCACTGTGCATGTGCCAGAGACCATTGACCATTATTTTATTCTATGCGAAGCCGCTATGCGCTTCTCGGACATATTACAGCGAAAACTAAAGGACATTGAAATCACTGTGCAATGTGCCAGAGACCATTGACCATTATTTTATTCTATGCGAAGCCGCTATGCGCTTCTCGGACATATTACAGCGAAAACTAAAGAACATTGAAATCACTGTGCAATGTGCCAGAGACCATTGACCGTTATTTTATTCTATGCGAAGCCGCTATGCGCTTCTCGGACATATTACTGCGAAAACTAAAGGACATTGAAATCACTGTGCAATGTGCCAGAGACCATTGACCATTATTTTATTCTATGCGAAGCCGCTATGCGCTTCTCGGACATATTACAGCGAAAACTAAAGGACATTGAAATCACTGTGCAATGTGCCAGAGACCATTGACCGTTATTTTATTCTATGCAAAGCCGCTATGCGCTTCTCGGACATATTACAGCGAAAAGTATAGGACATTGAAATCACTGTGCAATGTGCCAGAGACCATTGACCATGATTTTATTCTATGCAAAGCCGCTATGCGCTTCTCGGACATATTACAGCGAAAACTAAAGGACACTGAAATCACTGTACAATGTGCCAGAGACCACTGACCATTATTTTATTCTATGCAAAGCAGCTAAGCGCTTCTCGGACATATTACAGAGAAAACTAAAGGACATTGAAATCACTGTGCAATGTGCCAGAGACCATTGACCATTATTATATTCTATGCAAAGCCGCTATGCGCTTCTCGGATATATTGCAGCGAAAACTAAAGGACATTGAAATCACTGTGCAATGTGCCGGAGACCATTGACCATTAGTTTATTCTATGCAAAGCCACTATGCGCTTCTCGGACATATTACAGCGAAAACTAAAGGACATTGAAACCACTGTGCAATGAGCCAGAGACCATTGACCATTATTTTATTCTATGCAACGCCGCTATGCGCTTCTCGGACTTATTACAGCGAAAACTAAGGGACATTGAAATCACTGTGCAATGTTTCAGAGACCATTGACCATTATTTTATTCTATGCAAAGCCGCTATGCGCTTCTCGGACATATTACTGCGAAAACTAAAGGACATTGAAATGACTGTGCAATGTTCCAGAGACCATTGACCATTATTTTATTCTATGCAAAGCCGCTATGCGCTTCTTGGACATATTACAGCGAAAACTAAAGAACATTGAAATCACTGTGCATGTGCCAGAGACCATTGACCATTATTTTATTCTATGCGAAGCCGCTATGCGCTTCTCGGACATATTACAGCGAAAACTAAAGGACATTGAAATCACTGTGCAATGTGCCAGAGACCATTGACCATTATTTTATTCTATGCGAAGCCGCTATGCGCTTCTCGGACATATTACAGCGAAAACTAAAGAACATTGAAATCACTGTGCAATGTGCCAGAGACCATTGACCATTATTTTATTCTATGCAAAGCCGCTATGCGCTTCTCAGACATATTACAGCGAAAACTAATGGACATTGAAATCACTGTGCAATGTGCCAGAGACCATTGACCATTATTTTATTCTATGCAAAGCCGCTATGCGCTTCTCGGACATATTACAGCGAAAACTAGAGGACATTGAAACCACTGTGCAATGAGCCAGAGACCATTGACCATTATTTTATTCTATGCAAAGCCGCTATGCGCTTCTCAGACATATTACAGCGAAAACTAATGGACATTGAAATCACTGTGCAATGTGCCAGAGACCATTGACCATTATTTTATTCTATGCAAAGCCGCTATGCGCTTCTCGGACATATTACAGCGAAAACTAGAGGACATTGAAACCACTGTGCAATGAGCCAGAGACCATTGACCATTATTTTATTCTATGCAACGCCGCTATGCGCTTCTCGGACTTATTACAGCGAAAACTAAGGGACATTGAAATCACTGTGCAATGTTTCAGAGACCATTGACCATTATTTTATTCTATGCAAAGCCGCTATGCGCTTCTCGGACATATTACTGCGAAAACTAAAGGACATTGAAATGACTGTGCAATGTTCCAGAGACCATTGACCATTATTTTATTCTATGCAAAGCCGCTATGCGCTTCTTGGACATATTACAGCGAAAACTAAAGAACATTGAAATCACTGTGCATGTGCCAGAGACCATTGACCATTATTTTATTCTATGCGAAGCCGCTATGCGCTTCTCGGACATATTACAGCGAAAACTAAAGGACATTGAAATCACTGTGCAATGTGCCAGAGACCATTGACCGTTATTTTATTCTATGCAAAGCCGCTATGCGCTTCTCGGACATAATACAGCGAAAAGTATAGGACATTGAAATCACTGTGCAATGTGCCAGAGACCATTGACCATTATTTTATTCTATGCAAAGCCGCTATGCGCTTCTCGGACATATTACAGCGAAAACTAATGGACATTGAAATCACTGTGCAATGTGCCAGAGACCATTGACCATTATTTTATTCTATGCAAAGCCGCTATGCGCTTCTCGGACATATTACAGCGAAAACTAGAGGACATTGAAACCACTGTGCAATGAGCCAGAGACCATTGACCATTATTTTAATCTAAGCAACGCCGCTATGCGCTTCTCGGACATATTACAGCGAAAACTAATGGACATTGAAATCACTGTTCAATGTGCCAGAGACCGTTGACCATAATTTTATTCTATGCGAAGCCGCTATGCGCTTCTCGGACATATTACAGCGAAAACTAAAGGATATTGAAATCACTGTGCATGTGCCAGAGACCATTGACCATTATTTTATTCTATGCGAAGCCGCTATGCGCTTCTCGGACATATTACAGTGAAAACTAAAGGACATTGAAATCACTGTGCAATGTGCCAGAGACCATTGACCGTTATTTTATTCTATGCAAAGCCGCTATGCGCTTCTCGGACATATTACAGCGAAAAGTATAGGACATTGAAATCACTGTGCAATGTACCAGAGACCATTGACCATTATTTTATTCTATGCAAAGCCGCTATGCGCTTCTCGGACATAATACAGCGAAAACTAATGGACATTGAAATCACTGTTCAATGTGCCAGAGACCGTTGACCATAATTTTATTCTATGCGAAGCCGCTATGCGCTTCTCGGACATATTACAGCGAAAACTAAAGGACATTGAAATCACTGTGCATGTGCCAGAGACCATTGACCATTATTTTATTCTATGCAAAGCCGCTATGCGCTACTAGGACATATTACAGCGAAAACTAAAGGACATTGAAATCACTGTGCAATATGCCAGAGATCATTGACCATTATTTTATTCTATGCAAAGCCGCTATGCGCTCCTCGGACATATTACTGCGAAACCTAAGGGACATTGAAATCACTGTGCAACGTGCCAGAGACCATTGACCATTAGTATGTTCTATGCGAAGCTGCTATGCGCTTCTCGGACATATTACAGCGAAAACTAAAGGACATTGAAATCACTGTGCAATGTGCCAGAGACCATTGACCATTATTTTATTCTATGCAAAGCCGCTATGCGCTTCTCGGACATATTACAGCGAAAACTAAAGGACATTGAAATCACTGTGCAATGTGCCGGAGACCATTGACCATTAGTTTATTCTATGCAAAGCCACTATGCGCTTCTCGGACATATTACAGCGAAAACTAAAGGACATTGAAACCACTGTGCAATGAGCCAGAGACCATTGACCATTATTTTATTCGATGCAAAGCCGTTATGCGCTTCTCGGACATATTACTGCGAAAACTAAAGGACATTGAAATCACTGTGCAATGTTCCAGAGACCATTGACCATTATTTTATTCTATGCAAAGCCGCATTGCGCTTCTCGGACATATTACAGCGAAAACTAAAGAACATTGAAATCACTGTGCATGTGCCAGAGACCATTGACCATTATTTTATTCTATGCGAAGCCGCTATGCGCTTCTCGGACATATTACAGCGAAAACTAAAGGACATTGAAATCACTGTGCAATGTGCCAGAGACCATTGACCGTTATTTCATTCCACGCAAAGCCGCTATGCGCTTCTCGGACATATTACATCGAAAACTAAAGGACATTGAAATCACTGTGCAATGTGCCAGAGACCATTGACCATGATTTTATTCTCTGCAAAGCCGCTATGCGCTTCTCGGACATATTACAGCGAAAACTAAAGGACATTGAAATCACTGTACAATGTGCCAGAGACCACTGACCATTATTTTATTCTATGCAAAGCCGCTATGCGCTTCTCGGACATATTACAGCGAAAACTAAAGGACATTGAAATCACTGTGCAATGTGCCAGAGACCATTGACCATGATTTTATTCTATGCAAAGCCGCTATGCGCTTCTCGGACATATTACAGCGAAAACTAAAGGACACTGAAATCACTGTACAATGTGCCAGAGACCACTGACCATTATTTTATTCTATGCAAAGCAGCTAAGCGCTTCTCGGACATATTACAGAGAAAACTAAAGGACATTGAAATCACTGTGCAATGTGCCAGAGACCATTGACCATTATTATATTCTATGCAAAGCCGCTATGCGCTTCTCGGATATATTGCAGCGAAAACTAAAGGACATTGAAATCACTGTGCAATGTGCCGGAGACCATTGACCATTAGTTTATTCTATGCAAAGCCACTATGCGCTTCTCGGACATATTACAGCGAAAACTAAAGGACATTGAAACCACTGTGCAATGAGCCAGAGACCATTGACCATTATTTTATTCGATGCAAAGCCGTTATGCGCTTCTCGGACATATTACTGCGAAAACTAAAGGACATTGAAATAACTGTGCAATGTTCCAGAGACCATTGACCATTATTTTATTCTATGCAAAGCCGCATTGCGCTTCTCGGACATATTACAGCGAAAACTAAGAACATTGAAATCACTGTGCAATGTGCCAGAGACCATTGACCGTTATTTTATTCTATGCGAAGCCGCTATGCGCTTCTCGGACATATTACAGCGAAAACTAAAGGACATTGAAATCACTGTGCAATGTGCCAGAGACCATTGACCATTATTTTATTCTATGCGAAGCCGCTATGCGCTTCTCGGACATATTACAGCGAAAACTAAAGGACATTGAAATCACTGTGCAATGTGCCAGAGACCATTGACCATTATTTTATTCTATGCGAAGCCGCTATGCGCTTCTCGGACATATTACAGCGAAAACTAAAGAACATTGAAATCACTGTGCAATGTGCCAGAGACCATTGACCGTTATTTTATTCTATGCGAAGCCGCTATGCGCTTCTCGGACATATTACTGCGAAAACTAAAGGACATTGAAATCACTGTGCAATGTGCCAGAGACCATTGACCATTATTTTATTCTATGCGAAGCCGCTATGCGCTTCTCGGACATATTACAGCGAAAACTAAAGGACATTGAAATCACTGTGCAATGTGCCAGAGACCATTGACCGTTATTTTATTCTATGCAAAGCCGCTATGCGCTTCTCGGACATATTACAGCGAAAAGTATAGGACATTGAAATCACTGTGCAATGTGCCAGAGACCATTGACCATTATTTTATTCTATGCAAAGCCGCTATGCGCTTCTCAGACATATTACAGCGAAAACTAATGGACACTGAAATCACTGTGCAATGTGCCAGAGACCATTGACCATTATTTTATTCTATGCAAAGCCGCTATGCGCTTCTCGGACATATTACAGCGAAAACTAGAGGACATTGAAACCACTGTGCAATGAGCCAGAGACCATTGACCATTATTTTATTCTATGCAACGCCGCTATGCGCTTCTCGGACTTATTACAGCGAAAACTAAGGGACATTGAAATCACTGTGCAATGTTTCAGAGACCATTGACCATTATTTTATTCTATGCAAAGCCGCTATGCGCTTCTCGGACATATTACTGCGAAAACTAAAGGACATTGAAATGACTGTGCAATGTTCCAGAGACCATTGACCATTATTTTATTCTATGCAAAGCCGCTATGCGCTTCTTGGACATATTACAGCGAAAACTAAAGAACATTGAAATCACTGTGCATGTGCCAGAGACCATTGACCATTATTTTATTCTATGCGAAGCCGCTATGCGCTTCTCGGACATATTACAGCGAAAACTAAAGGACATTGAAATCACTGTGCAATGTGCCAGAGACCATTGACCGTTATTTTATTCTATGCAAAGCCGCTATGCGCTTCTCGGACATATTACAGCGAAAAGTATAGGACATTGAAATCACTGTGCAATGTGCCAGAGACCATTGACCATTATTTTATTCTATGCAAAGCCGCTATGCGCTACTAGGACATATTACAGCGAAAACTAAAGGACATTGAAATCACTGTGCAATATGCCAGAGATCATTGACCATTATTTTATTCTATGCAAAGCCGCTATGCGCTCCTCGGACATATTACTGCGAAACCTAAGGGACATTGAAATCACTGTGCAACGTGCCAGAGACCATTGACCATTATTATATTCTATGCGAAGCTGCTATGCGCTTCTCGGACATATTACAGCGAAAACTAAAGGACATTGAAATCACTGTGCAATGTGCCAGAGACCATTGACCATTATTTTATTCTATGCGAAGCCGCTATGCGCTTCTCGGACATATTACAGCGAAAACTAAAGGACATTGAAATCACTGTGCATGTGCCAGAGACCATTGACCATTATTTTATTCTATGCAAAGCCGCTATGCGCTACTAGGACATATTACAGCGAAAACTAAAGGACATTGAAATCACTGTGCAATATGCCAGAGATCATTGACCATTATTTTATTCTATGCAAAGCCGCTATGCGCTCCTCGGACATATTACTGCGAAACCTAAGGGACATTGAAATCACTGTGCAACGTGCCAGAGACCATTGACCATTATTTTATTCTATGCAAAGCCGCTTTGCTCTTCTCGGACATATTACAGCGAAAACTAAAGGACATTGAAATCAGTGTGGAATGTGCCAGTGACCATTGACCATTATTTTATTCCATGCAAAGCCGCTATGTGCTTCTCGGACATATTACAGCGAAAACTTAAGGACATTGAAATCACTGTGCAATATGCCAGAGACCATTGACCATTATTTTATTCTATGCAAAGCCGCTATGCGCTTCTCAGACAAATTACAGCGAAAACTAATGGACACTGAAATCACTGTGCAATGTGCCAGAGACCATTGACCATTATTTTATTCTATGCAAAGCCGCTATGCGCTTCTCGGACATATTACAGCGAAAACTAGAGGACATTGAAACCACTGTGCAATGAGCCAGAGACCATTGACCATTATTTTATTCTATGCAACGCCGCTATGCGCTTCTCGGACTTATTACAGCGAAAACTAAGGGACATTGAAATCACTGTGCAATGTTTCAGAGACCATTGACCATTATTTTATTCTATGCAAAGCCGCTATGCGCTTCTCGGACATATTACTGCGAAAACTAAAGGACATTGAAATGACTGTGCAATGTTCCAGAGACCATTGACCATTATTTTATTCTATGCAAAGCCGCTATGCGCTTCTTGGACATATTACAGCGAAAACTAAAGAACATTGAAATCACTGTGCATGTGCCAGAGACCATTGACCATTATTTTATTCTATGCGAAGCCGCTATGCGCTTCTCGGACATATTACAGCGAAAACTAAAGGACATTGAAATCACTGTGCAATGTGCCAGAGACCATTGACCGTTATTTTATTCTATGCAAAGCCGCTATGCGCTTCTCGGACATATTACAGCGAAAAGTATAGGACATTGAAATCACTGTGCAATGTGCCAGAGACCATTGACCATTATTTTATTCTATGCAAAGCCGCTATGCGCTACTAGGACATATTACAGCGAAAACTAAAGGACATTGAAATCACTGTGCAATATGCCAGAGATCATTGACCATTATTTTATTCTATGCAAAGCCGCTATGCGCTCCTCGGACATATTACTGCGAAACCTAAGGGACATTGAAATCACTGTGCAACGTGCCAGAGACCATTGACCATTATTATATTCTATGCGAAGCTGCTATGCGCTTCTCGGACATATTACAGCGAAAACTAAAGGACATTGAAATCACTGTGCAATGTGCCAGAGACCATTGACCATTATTTTATTCTATGCGAAGCCGCTATGCGCTTCTCGGACATATTACAGCGAAAACTAAAGGACATTGAAATCACTGTGCATGTGCCAGAGACCATTGACCATTATTTTATTCTATGCAAAGCCGCTATGCGCTACTAGGACATATTACAGCGAAAACTAAAGGACATTGAAATCACTGTGCAATATGCCAGAGATCATTGACCATTATTTTATTCTATGCAAAGCCGCTATGCGCTCCTCGGACATATTACTGCGAAACCTAAGGGACATTGAAATCACTGTGCAACGTGCCAGAGACCATTGACCATTATTTTATTCTATGCAAAGCCGCTTTGCTCTTCTCGGACATATTACAGCGAAAACTAAAGGACATTGAAATCAGTGTGGAATGTGCCAGTGACCATTGACCATTATTTTATTCCATGCAAAGCCGCTATGTGCTTCTCGGACATATTACAGCGAAAACTTAAGGACATTGAAATCACTGTGCAATATGCCAGAGACCATTGACCATTATTTTATTCTATGCAAAGCCGCTATGCGCTTCTCGGACATATTACAGCGAAAACTAAAGGACATTGAAATCACTGTGCAATGTGCCAGAGACCATTGACCATTATTTTATTCCATGCAAAGCCGCTATGCGCTTCTCGGACATATTACAGCGAAAACTAAAGGACATTGAAATTACTGTGCAATGTGCCAGAGACCATTCACTCATCATTATTTTATTCTATGCGAAGCCGCTATGCGCTTCTCGGACATATTACCGCGAAAACTAAAGGACATTGAAATCACTGTGCAATGTGCCAGAGACCACTGACCATGATTTTATTCTATGCAAAGCCGCTATGCGCTTCTCGGACATATTACAGCGAAAACTAAAGGACATTGAAATCACTGTGCAATGTGCCAGAGACCACTCACCATTATTTTATTCTATGCAAAGCCGCTATGCGCTTCTCGGACATATTACAACGAAAACTAAAGGATATTGAAATCACTGTGCAATGTGCCAGAGACCATTGACCATTATTTTATTCTATGCAAAGCCCCTATGCGCTTCTTGGACATATTACAGCGAAAACTAAAGGGCATTGAAATCACTGCGCAATGTGCCAGAGACCATTGACCATATTTATATTCTATGCGAAGCTGCTATGCGCTTCTCGGACATATTACAGCGAAAACTAAAGGACATTGAAATCACTGTGCAATGTGCCAGAGACCATTGACCATTATTTTATTCTATGCAAAGCCGCTATGCGCTTCTCGGACATATTACAGCGAAAACTAAAGGACAATTGAAATCACTGTGCAATGTGCCGGAGACCATTGACCATTAGTTTATTCTTTGCAAAGCCACTATGCGCTTCTCGGACATATTACAGCGAAAACTAAAGGACATTGAAACCACTGTGCAATGAGCCAGAGACCATTGACCATTATTTTATTCGACGCAAAGCCGTTATGCGCTTCTCGGACATATTACTGCGAAAACTAAAGGACATTGAAATCACTGTGCAATGTTCCAGAGACCATTGACCATTATTTTATTCTATGCAAAGCCGCATTGCGCTTCTCGGACATATTACAGCGAAAACTAAAGAACATTGAAATCACTGTGCATGTGCCAGAGACCATTGACCATTATTTTATTCTATGCGAAGCCGCTATGCGCTTCTCGGACATATTACAGCGAAAAGTAAAGGACATTGAAATCACTGTGCAATGTGCCAGAGACCATTGACCGTTATTTTATTCTATGCAAAGCCGCTATGCGCTTCTCGGACATATTACAGCGAAAAGTATGGGACATTGAAATCACTGTGCAATGTGCCAGAGACCATTGACCATTATTTTATTCTACGCAAAGCCGCTATGCGCTTCTCGGACATATTACAGCGAAAACTAATGGACATTGAAATCACTGTGCAATGTGCCAGAGACCATTGACCATTATTTTATTCTATGCAAAGCCGCTATGCGCTTCTCGGACATATTACAGCGAAAACTAGAGGACATTAAAACCACTGTGCAATGAGCCAGAGACCATTGACCATTATTTTATTCTATGCAACGCCGCTATGCGCTTCTCGGACTTATTACAGCGAAAACTAAAGGACACTGAAATCACTGTGCAATGTTCCAGAGACCATTGACCATTATTTTATTCTATGCAAAGCCGCTATGCGCTTCTCGGACATATTACTGCGAAAACTAAAGGACATTGAAATGACTGTGCAATGTTCCAGAGACCATTGACCATTATTTTATTCTATGCAAAGCCGCTATGCGCTTCTTGGACATATTACAGCGAAAACTAAAGAACATTGAAATCACTGTGCATGTGCCAGAGACCATTGACCATTATTTTATTCTATGCGAAGCCGCTATGCGCTTCTCGGACATATTACAGCGAAAACTAAAGGACATTGAAATCACTGTGCAATGCGCCAGAGACCATTGACCATTATTTTATTCTATGCAAAGCCGCTATGCGCTTCTCGGACATATTACAGCGAAAACTAATGGACATTAAAATCACTGTGCAATGTGCCAGAGACCATTGACCATTATTTTATTCTATGCAAAGCCGCTATGCGCTTCTCGGACATATTACAGCGAAAACTAGAGGACATTGAAACCACTGTGCAATGAGCCAGAGACCATTGACCATTATTTTATTCTATGCAAAGCCGCTATGCGCTTCTCGGACATATTACAGCGAAAAGTATAGGACATTGAAATCAGTGTGCAATGTGCCAGAGACCATTGACCATTATTTTATTCTATGCAAAGCCGCTATGCGCTTCTCGGACATATTACAGCGAAAACTAATGGACATTGAAATCACTGTGCAATGTGCCAGAGACCGTTGACCATAATTTTATTCTATGCGAAGCCGCTATGCGCTTCTCGGACATATTACAGCGAAAACTAAAGAACATTGAAATCACTGTGCATGTGCCAGAGACCATTGACCATTATTTTATTCTATGCAAAGCCGCTATGCGCTACTAGGACATATTACAGCGAAAACTAAAGGACATTGAAATCACTGTGCAATATGCCAGAGATCATTGACCATTATTTTATTCTATGCAAAGCCGCTATGCGCTCCTCGGACATATTACTGCGAAACCTAAGGGACATTGAAATCACTGTGCAACGTGCCAGAGACCATTGACCATTATTATATTCTATGCGAAGCTGCTATGCGCTTCTCGGACATATTACAGCGAAAACTAAAGGACATTGAAATCACTGTGCAATGTGCCAGAGACCATTGACCGTTATTTTATTCTATGCAAAGCCGCTATGCGCTTCTCGGACATATTACAGCGAAAAGTATAGGACATTGAAATCACTGTGCAATGTTCCAGAGACCATTGACCATTATTTTATTCTATGCAAAGCCGCATTGCGCTTCTCGGACATATTACAGCGAAAACTAAAGGACATTGAAACCACTGTGCAATGTGCCAGAGACCATTGACCATTATTTTATTCTATGCAAAGCCGCTATGCGCATCTCGGACATATTACTGCGAAAACTAAAGGACATTGAAATCACTGTGCAATGTTCCAGAGACCATTGACCATTATTTTATTCTATGCAAAGCCGCATTGCGCTTCTCGGACATATTACAGCGAAAACTAAAGAACATTGAAATCACTGTGCATGTGCCAGAGACCATTGACCATTATTTTATTCTATGCGAAGCCGCTATGCGCTTCTCGGACATATTACAGCGAAAACTAAAGGACATTGAAATCACTGTGCAATGTGCCAGAGACCATTGACCGTTATTTTATTCTATGCAAAGCCGCTATGCGCTTCTCGGACATATTACAGCGAAAACCAAAGGACATTGAAATCACTGTGCAATATGCCAGAGATCATTGACCATTATTTTATTCTATGCAAAGCCGCTATGCGCTCCTCGGACATATTACTGCGAAACCTAAGGGACATTGAAATCACTGTGCAACGTGCCAGAGACCATTGACCATTATTTTATTCTATGCGAAGCCGCTATGCGCTTCTCGGACATATTACAGCGAAAACTAAAGGAGATTGAAATCACTGTGCAATGTGCCAGAGACCATTGACCATTATTTTATTCTATGCAAAGCCGCTTTGCTCTTCTCGGACATATTACAGCGAAAACTAAAGGACATTGAACTCAGTGTGGAATGTGCCAGTGACCATTGACCATTATTTTATTCCATGCAAAGCCGCTATGTGCTTCTCGGACATATTACAGCGAAAACTTAAGGACATTGAAATCACTGTGCAATATGCCAGAGACCATTGACCATTATTTTATTCTATGCAAAGCCGCTATGCGCTTCTCGGACATATTACAGCGAAAACTAAAGGACATTGAAATCACTGTGCAATGTGCCAGAGACCATTGACCATTATTTTATTCCATGCAAAGCCGCTATGCGCTTCTCGGACATATTACAGCGAAAACTAAAGGACATTGAAATCACTGTGCAATGTGCCAGAGACCATTCACTCATCATTATTTTATTCTATGCGAAGCCGCTATGCGCTTCTCGGACATATTACCGCGAAAACTAAAGGACATTGAAATCACTGTGCAATGTGCCAGAGACCACTGACCATGATTTTATTCTATGCAAAGCCGCTATGCGCTTCTCGGACATATTACTGCGAAAACTAAAGGACATTGAAATCACTGTGCAATGTGCCAGAGACCACTCACCATTATTTTATTCTATGCAAAGCCGCTATGCGCTTCTCGGACATATTACAACGAAAACTAAAGGATATTGAAATCACTGTGCAATGTGCCAGAGACCATTGACCATTATTTTATTCTATGCAAAGCCACTATGCGCTTCTTGGACATATTACAGCGAAAACTAAAGGACATTGAAATCACTGCGCAATGTGCCACAGACCATTGACCATTATTATATTCTATGCGAAGCTGCTATGCGCTTCTCGGACATATTATAGCGAAAACTAAAGGACATTGAAATCACTGTGCAATGTGCCAGAGACCATTGACCATTATTTTATTCTATGCAAAGCCGCTATGCGCTTCTCGGACATATTACAGCGAAAACTAAAGGACATTGAAATCACTGTGCAATGTGCCGGAGACCATTGACCATTAGTTTATTCTATGCAAAGCCACTATGCGCTTCTCGGACATATTACAGCGAAAACTAAAGGACATTGAAACCACTGTGCAATGAGCCAGAGATCATTGACCATTATTTTATTCGATGCAAAGCCGTTATGCGCTTCTCGGACATATAACTGCGAAAACTAAAGGACATTGAAATCACTGTGCAATGTTCCAGAGACCATTGACCATTATTTTATTCTATGCAAAGCCGCATTGCGCTTCTCGGACATATTACAGCGAAAACTAAAGAACATTGAAATCACTGTGCATGTGCCAGAGACCATTGACCATTATTTTATTCTATGCGAAGCCGCTATGCGCTTCTCGGACATATTACAGCGAAAACTAAAGGACATTGAAATCACTGTGCAATGTTCCAGAGACCATTGACCATTATTTTATTCTATGCAAAGCCGCTATGCGCTTCTCGGACATATTACAGCGAAAACTAGAGGACATTGAAACCACTGTGCAATGAGCCAGAGACCATTGACCATTATTTTAATCTAAGCAACGCCGCTATGCGCTTCTCGGACATATTACAGCGAAAACTAAAGGACATTGAAATCACTGTGCAATGTTCCAGAGACCATTGACCATTATTTTATTCTATGCAAAGCCGCTATGCGCTTCTCGGACATATTACAGCGAAAAGTACAGGACATTGAAATCACTGTGCAATCTGCCAGAGACCATTGACCGTTATTTTATTCTATGCAAAGCCGCTATGCGCTTCTCGGACATATTACAGCGAAAAGTATAGGACATTGAAATCACTGTGCAATGTGCCAGAGACCATTGACCATTATTTTATTCTATGCAAAGCCGCTATGCGCGTCTCGGACATATTACAGCGAAAACTAATGGACATTGAAATCACTGTGCAATGTGCCAGAGACCGTTGACCATAATTTTATTCTATGCGAAGCCGCTATGCGCTTCTCGGACATATTACAGCGAAAACTAAAGGACATTGAAATCACTGTGCATGTGCCAGAGACCATTGACCATTATTTTATTCTATGCAAAGCCGCTATGCGCTACTAGGACATATTACAGCGAAAACTAAAGGACATTGAAATCACTGTGCAATATGCCAGAGATCATTGACCATTATTTTATTCTATGCAAAGCCGCTATGCGCTCCTCGGACATATTACTGCGAAACCTAAGGGACATTGAAATCACTGTGCAACGTGCCAGAGACCATTGACCATTATTATATTCTATGCGAAGCTGCTACGCGCTTCTCGGACATATTACAGCGAAAACTAAAGGACATTGAAATCACTGTGCAATGTGCCAGAGACCATTGACCGTTATTTTATTCTATGCAAAGCCGCTATGCGCTTCTCGGACATATTACAGCGAAAATTATAGGACATTGAAATCACTGTGCAATGTTCCAGAGACCATTGACCATTATTTTATTCTATGCAAAGCCGCATTGCGCTTCTCGGACATATTACAGCGAAAACTAAAGGACATTGAAACCACTGTGCAATGTGCCAGAGACCATTGACCATTATTTTATTCTATGCAAAGCCGCTATGCGCATCTCGGACATATTACTGCGAAAACTAAAGGACATTGAAATCACTGTGCAATGTTCCAGAGACCATTGACCATTATTTTATTCTATGCAAAGCCGCATTGCGCTTCTCGGACATATTACAGCGAAAACTAAAGAACATTGAAATCACTGTGCATGTGCCAGAGACCATTGACCATTATTTTATTCTATGCGAAGCCGCTATGCGCTTCTCGGACATATTACAGCGAAAACTAAAGGACATTGAAATCACTGTGCAATGTGCCAGAGACCATTGACCGTTATTTTATTCTATGCAAAGCCGCTATGCGCTTCTCGGACATATTACAGCGAAAACCAAAGGACATTGAAATCACTGTGCAATATGCCAGAGATCATTGACCATTATTTTATTCTATGCAAAGCCGCTATGCGCTCCTCGGACATATTACTGCGAAACCTAAGGGACATTGAAATCACTGTGCAACGTGCCAGAGACCATTGACCATTATTTTATTCTATGCGAAGCCGCTATGCGCTTCTCGGACATATTACAGCGAAAACTAAAGGACATTGAAATCACTGTGCAATGTGCCAGAGACCATTGACCATTATTTTATTCTATGCAAAGCCGCTATGCGCTTCTCGGACATATTACAGCGAAAACTAAAGGACATTGAAATCACTGTGCAATGTGCCGGAGACCATTGACCATTAGTTTATTCTATGCAAAGCCACTATGCGCTTCTCGGACATATTACAGCGAAAACTAAAGGACATTGAAACCACTGTGCAATGAGCCAGAGATCATTGACCATTATTTTATTCGATGCAAAGCCGTTATGCGCTTCTCGGACATATAACTGCGAAAACTAAAGGACATTGAAATCACTGTGCAATGTTCCAGAGACCATTGACCATTACTTTATTCTATGCAAAGCCGCATTGCGCTTCTCGGACATATTACAGCGAAAACTAAAGAACATTGAAATCACTGTGCATGTGCCAGAGACCATTGACCATTATTTTATTCTATGCGAAGCCGCTATGCGCTTCTCGGACATATTACAGCGAAAACTAAAGGACATTGAAATCACTGTGCAATGTGCCAGAAACCATTGACCGTTATTTTATTATCTGCAAAGCCGCTATGCGCTTCTCGGACATATTACAGCGAAAAGTATAGGACATTGAAATCACTGTGCAATGTGCCAGAGACCATTGACCATTATTTTATTCTATGCAAAGCCGCTATGCGCTTCTCGGACATATTACAGCGAAAACTAATGGACATTGAAATCACTGTGCAATGTGCCAGAGACCATTGACCATTATTTTATTCTATGCAAAGCCGCTATGCGCTTCTCGGACATATTACAGCGAAAACTAGAGGACATTGAAACCACTGTGCAATGAGCCAGAGACCATTGACCATTATTTTATTCTATGCAACGCCGCTATGCGCTTCTCGGACTTATTACAGCGAAAACTAAAGGACATTGAAATCACTGTGCAATGTTCCAGAGACCATTGACCATTATTTTATTCTATGCAAAGCCGCTATGCGCTTCTCGGACATATTACAGCGAAAACTAGAGGACATTGAAACCACTGTGCAATGAGCCAGAGACCATTGACCATTATTTTAATCTAAGCAACGCCGCTATGCGCTTCTCGGACATATTACAGCGAAAACTAAAGGACATTGAAATCACTGTGCAATGTTCCAGAGACCATTGACCATTATTTTATTCTATGCAAAGCCGCTATGCGCTTCTCGGACATATTACAGCGAAAAGTATAGGACATTGAAATCACTGTGCAATCTGCCAGAGACCATTGACCGTTATTTTATTCTATGCAAAGCCGCTATGCGCTTCTCGGACATATTACAGCGAAAAGTATAGGACATTGAAATCACTGTGCAATGTGCCAGAGACCATTGACCATTATTTTATTCTATGCAAAGCCGCTATGCGCTTCTCGGACATATTACAGCGAAAACTAATGGACATTGAAATCACTGTGCAATGTGCCAGAGACCGTTGACCATAATTTTATTCTATGCGAAGCCGCTATGCGCTTCTCGGACATATTACAGCGAAAACTAAAGGACATTGAAATCACTGTGCATGTGCCAGAGACCATTGACCATTATTTTATTCTATGCAAAGCCGCTATGCGCTACTAGGACATATTACAGCGAAAACTAAAGGACATTGAAATCACTGTGCAATATGCCAGAGATCATTGACCATTATTTTATTCTATGCAAAGCCGCTATGCGCTCCTCGGACATATTACTGCGAAACCTAAGGGACATTGAAATCACTGTGCAACGTGCCAGAGACCATTGACCATTATTATATTCTATGCGAAGCTGCTACGCGCTTCTCGGACATATTACAGCGAAAACTAAAGGACATTGAAATCACTGTGCAATGTGCCAGAGACCATTGACCGTTATTTTATTCTATGCAAAGCCGCTATGCGTTTCTCGGACATATTACAGCGAAAATTATAGGACATTGAAATCACTGTGCAATGTTCCAGAGACCATTGACCATTATTTTATTCTATGCAAAGCCGCATTGCGCTTCTCGGACATATTACAGCGAAAACTAAAGGACATTGAAACCACTGTGCAATGTGCCAGAGACCATTGACCATTATTTTATTCTATGCAAAGCCGCTATGCGCATCTCGGACATATTACTGCGAAAACTAAAGGACATTGAAATCACTGTGCAATGTTCCAGAGACCATTGACCATTATTTTATTCTATGCAAAGCCGCATTGCGCTTCTCGGACATATTACAGCGAAAACTAAAGAACATTGAAATCACTGTGCATGTGCCAGAGACCATTGACCATTATTTTATTCTATGCGAAGCCGCTATGCGCTTCTCGGACATATTACAGCGAAAACTAAAGGACATTGAAGTCACTGTGCAATGTGCCAGAGACCATTGACCGTTATTTTATTCTATGCAAAGCCGCTATGCGCTTCTCGGACATATTACAGCGAAAACCAAAGGACATTGAAATCACTGTGCAATATGCCAGAGATCATTGACCATTATTTTATTCTATGCAAAGCCGCTATGCGCTCCTCGGACATATTACTGCGAAACCTAAGGGACATTGAAATCACTGTGCAACGTGCCAGAGACCATTTACCATTATTTTATTCTATGCGAAGCCGCTATGCGCTTCTCGGACATATTACAGCGAAAACTAAAGGACATTGAAATCACTGTGCAATGTGCCAGAGACCATTGACCGTTATTTTATTCTATGCAAAGCCGCTATGCGCTTCTCGGACATATTACAGCGAAAAGTATAGGACATTGAAATCACTGTGCAATGTTCCAGAGACCATTGACCATTATTTTATTCTATGCAAAGCCGCATTGCGCTTCTCGGACATATTACAGCGAAAACTAAAGGACATTGAAACCACTGTGCAATGTGCCAGAGACCATTGACCATTATTTTATTCTATGCAAAGCCGCTATGCGCATCTCGGACATATTACTGCGAAAACTAAAGGACATTGAAATTACTGTGCAATGTTCCAGAGACCATTGACCATTATTTTATTCTATGCAAAGCCGCATTGCGCTTCTCGGACATATTACAGCGAAAACTAAAGAACATTGAAATCACTGTGCATGTGCCAGAGACCATTGACCATTATTTTATTCTATGCGAAGCCGCTATGCGCTTCTCGGACATATTACAGCGAAAACTAAAGGACATTGAAATCACTGTGCAATGTGCCAGAGACCACTCACCATTATTTTATTCTATGCAAAGCCGCTATGCGCTTCTCGGACATATTACAACGAAAACTAAAGGATATTGAAATCACTGTGCAATGTGCCAGAGACCATTGACCATTATTTTATTCTATGCAAAGCCACTATGCGCTTCTTGGACATATTACCGCGAAAACTAAAGGACATTGAAATCACTGCGCAATGTGCCACAGACCATTGACCATTATTATATTCTATGCGAAGCTGCTATGCGCTTCTCGGACATATTACAGCGAAAACTAAAGGACATTGAAATCACTGTGCAATGTGCCAGAGGCCATTGACCATTATTTTATTCTATGCAAAGCCGCTATGCGCTTCTCGGACATATTACAGCGAAAACTAAAGGACATTGAAATCAGTGTGCAATGTGCCGGAGACCATTGACCATTAGTTTATTCTATGCAAAGCCACTATGCGCTTCTCGGACATATTACAGCGAAAACTAAAGGACATTGAAACCACTGTGCAATGAGCCAGAGACCATTGACCATTATTTTATCCGATTCAAAGCCGTTATGCGCTTCTCGGACATATAACTGCGAAAACTAAAGGACATTGAAATCACTGTGCAATGTTCCAGAGACCATTGACCATTATTTTATTCTATGCAAAGCCGCATTGCGCTTCTCGGACATATTACAGCGAAAACTAAAGAACATTGAAATCACTGTGCATGTGCCAGAGACCATTGACCATTATTTTATTCTATGCGAAGCCGCTATGCGCTTCTCGGACATATTACAGCGAAAACTAAAGGACATTGAAATCACTGTGCAATGTGCCAGAGACCATTGACCGTTATTTTATTATCTGCAAAGCCGCTATGCGCTTCTCGGACATATTACAGCGAAAAGTATAGGACATTGAAATCACTGTGCAATGTGCCAGAGACCATTGACCGTTATTTTATTCTATGCAAAGCCGCTATGCGCTTCTCGGACATATTACAGCGAAAAGTATAGGACATTGAAATCACTGTGCAATGTTCCAGAGACCATTGACCATTATTTTATTCTATGCAAAGCCGCATTGCGCTTCTCGGACATATTACAGCGAAAACTAAAGGACATTGAAACCACTGTGCAATGTGCCAGAGACCATTGACCATTATTTTATTCTATGCAAAGCCGCTATGCGCATCTCGGACATATTACTGCGAAAACTAAAGGACATTGAAATTACTGTGCAATGTTCCAGAGACCATTGACCATTATTTTATTCTATGCAAAGCCGCATTGCGCTTCTCGGACATATTACAGCGAAAACTAAAGAACATTGAAATCACTGTGCATGTGCCAGAGACCATTGACCATTATTTTATTCTATGCGAAGCCGCTATGCGCTTCTCGGACATATTACAGCGAAAACTAAAGGACATTGAAATCACTGTGCAATGTGCCAGAGACCACTCACCATTATTTTATTCTATGCAAAGCCGCTATGCGCTTCTCGGACATATTACAACGAAAACTAAAGGATATTGAAATCACTGTGCAATGTGCCAGAGACCATTGACCATTATTTTATTCTATGCAAAGCCACTATGCGCTTCTTGGACATATTACCGCGAAAACTAAAGGACATTGAAATCACTGCGCAATGTGCCACAGACCATTGACCATTATTATATTCTATGCGAAGCTGCTATGCGCTTCTCGGACATATTACAGCGAAAACTAAAGGACATTGAAATCACTGTGCAATGTGCCAGAGGCCATTGACCATTATTTTATTCTATGCAAAGCCGCTATGCGCTTCTCGGACATATTACAGCGAAAACTAAAGGACATTGAAATCAGTGTGCAATGTGCCGGAGACCATTGACCATTAGTTTATTCTATGCAAAGCCACTATGCGCTTCTCGGACATATTACAGCGAAAACTAAAGGACATTGAAACCACTGTGCAATGAGCCAGAGACCATTGACCATTATTTTATCCGATTCAAAGCCGTTATGCGCTTCTCGGACATATAACTGCGAAAACTAAAGGACATTGAAATCACTGTGCAATGTTCCAGAGACCATTGACCATTATTTTATTCTATGCAAAGCCGCATTGCGCTTCTCGGACATATTACAGCGAAAACTAAAGAACATTGAAATCACTGTGCATGTGCCAGAGACCATTGACCATTATTTTATTCTATGCGAAGCCGCTATGCGCTTCTCGGACATATTACAGCGAAAACTAAAGGACATTGAAATCACTGTGCAATGTGCCAGAGACCATTGACCGTTATTTTATTATCTGCAAAGCCGCTATGCGCTTCTCGGACATATTACAGCGAAAAGTATAGGACATTGAAATCACTGTGCAATGTGCCAGAGACCATTGACCATTATTTTATTCTATGCAAAGCCGCTATGCGCTTCTCGGACATATTACAGCGAAAACTAATGGACATTGAAATCACTGTGCAATGTGCCAGAGACCATTGACCATTATTTTATTCTATGCAAAGCCGCTATGCGCTTCTCGGACATATTACAGCCAAAACTAGAGGACATTGAAACCACTGTGCAATGAGCCAGAGACCATTGACCATTATTTTATTCTATGCAACGCCGCTATGCGCTTCTCGGGCTTATTACAGCGAAAACTAAAGGACATTGAAATCACTGTGCAATGTTCCAGAGACCATTGACCATTATTTTATTCTATGCAAAGCCGCTATGCGCTTCTCGGACACATTACAGCGAAAACTAGAGGACATTGAAACCACTGTGCAATGAGCCAGAGACCATTGACCATTATTTTAATCTAAGCAACGCCGCTATGCGCTTCTCGGACATATTACAGCGAAAACTAAAGGACATTGAAATCACTGTGCAATGTTCCAGAGACCATTGACCATTATTTTATTCTATGCAAAGCCGCTATGCGCTTCTCGGACATATTACAGCGAAAAGTATAGGACATTGAAATCACTGTGCAATCTGCCAGAGACCATTGACCGTTATTTTATTCTATGCAAAGCCGCTATGCGCTTCTCGGACATATTACAGCGAAAAGTATAGGACATTGAAATCACTGTGCAATGTGCCAGAGACCATTGACCATTATTTTATTCTATGCAAAGCCGCTATGCGCTTCTCGGACATATTACAGCGAAAACTAATGGACATTGAAATCACTGTGCAATGTGCCAGAGACCGTTGACCATAATTTTATTCTATGCGAAGCCGCTATGCGCTTCTCGGACATATTACAGCGAAAACTAAAGGACATTGAAATCACTGTGCATGTGCCAGAGACCATTGACCATTATTTTATTCTATGCAAAGCCGCTATGCGCTACTAGGACATATTACAGCGAAAACTAAAGGACATTGAAATCACTGTGCAATATGCCAGAGATCATTGACCATTATTTTATTCTATGCAAAGCCGCTATGCGCTCCTCGGACATATTACTGCGAAACCTAAGGGACATTGAAATCACTGTGCAACGTGCCAGAGACCATTGACCATTATTATATTCTATGCGAAGCTGCTACGCGCTTCTCGGACATATTACAGCGAAAACTAAAGGACATTGAAATCACTGTGCAATGTGCCAGAGACCATTGACCGTTATTTTATTCTATGCAAAGCCGCTATGCGCTTTTCGGACATATTACAGCGAAAATTATAGGACAATGAAATCACTGTGCAATGTTCCAGAGACCATTGACCATTATTTTATTCTATGCAAAGCCGCATTGCGCTTCTCGGACATATTACAGCGAAAACTAAAGGACATTGAAACCACTGTGCAATGTGCCAGAGACCATTGACCATTATTTTATTCTATGCAAAGCCGCTATGCGCATCTCGGACATATTACTGCGAAAACTAAAGGACATTGAAATCACTGTGCAATGTTCCAGAGACTATTGACCATTATTTTATTCTATGCAAAGCCGCATTGCGCTTCTCGGACATATTACAGCGAAAACTAAAGAACATTGAAATCACTGTGCATGTGCCAGAGACCATTGACCATTATTTTATTCTATGCGAAGCCGCTATGCGCTTCTCGGACATATTACAGCGAAAACTAAAGGACATTGAAATCACTGTGCAATGTGCCAGAGACCATTGACCGTTATTTTATTCTATGCAAAGCCGCTATGCGCTTCTCGGACATATTACAGCGAAAACCAAAGGACATTGAAATCACTGTGCAATATGCCAGAGATCATTGACCATTATTTTATTCTATGCAAAGCCGCTATGCGCTCCTCGGACATATTACTGCGAAACCTAAGGGACATTGAAATCACTGTGCAACGTGCCAGAGGCCATTGACCATTATTTTATTCTATGCGAAGCCGCTATGCGCTTCTCGGACATATTACAGCGAAAACTAAAGGACATTGAAATCACTGTGCAATGTGCCAGAGACCATTGACCGTTATTTTATTCTATGCAAAGCCGCTATGCGCTTCTCGGACATATTACAGCGAAAAGTATAGGACATTGAAATCACTGTGCAATGTTCCAGAGACCATTGACCATTATTTTATTCTATGCAAAGCCGCATTGCGCTTCTCGGACATATTACAGCGAAAACTAAAGGACATTGAAACCACTGTGCAATGTGCCAGAGACCATTGACCATTATTTTATTCTATGCAAAGCCGCTATGCGCATCTCGGACATATTACTGCGAAAACTAAAGGACATTGAAATCACTGTGCAATGTTCCAGAGACCATTGACCATTATTTTATTCTATGCAAAGCCGCATTGCGCTTCTCGGACATATTACAGCGAAAACTAAAGAACATTGAAATCACTGTGCATGTGCCAGAGACCATTGACCATTATTTTATTCTATGCGAAGCCGCTATGCGCTTCTCGGACATATTACAGCGAAAACTAAAGGACATTGAAATCACTGTGCAATGTGCCAGAGACCATTGACCGTTATTTTATTCCATGCAAAGCCGCTATGTGCTTCTCTGACATATTACAGCGAAAACTTAAGGACATTGAAATCACTGTGCAATATGCCAGAGACCATTGACCAATATTTTATTCTATGCAAAGCCGCTATGCGCTTCTCGGACATATTACAGCGAAAACTAAAGGACATTGAAATCACTGTGCAATGTGCCAGAGACCATTGACCATTATTTTATTCCATGCAAAGCCGCTATGCGCTTCTCGGACATATTACAGCGAAAACTAAAGGACATTGAAATCACTGTGCAATGTGCCAGAGACCATTCACTCATCATTATTTTATTCTATGCGAAGCCGCTATGCGCTTCTCGGACATATTACCGCGAAAACTAAAGGACATTGAAATCACTGTGCAATGTGCCAGAGACCACTGACCATGATTTTATTCTATACAAAGCCGCTATGCGCTTCTCGGACATATTACAGCGAAAACTAAAGGACATTGAAATCACTGTGCAATGTGCCAGAGACCACTCACCATTATTTTATTCTATGCAAAGCCGCTATGCGCTTCTCGGACATATTACAACGAAAACTAAAGGATATTGAAATCACTGTGCAATGTGCCAGAGACCATTGACCATTATTTTATTCTATGCAAAGCCACTATGCGCTTCTTGGACATATTACAGCGAAAACTAAAGGACATTGAAATCACTGCGCAATGTGCCACAGACCATTGACCATTATTATATTCTATGCGAAGCTGCTATGCGCTTCTCGGACATATTACAGCGAAAACTAAAGGACATTGAAATCACTGTGCAATGTGCCAGAGACCATTGACCATTATTTTATTCTATGCAAAGCCGCTATGCGCTTCTCGGACATATTACAGCGAAAACTAAAGGACATTGAAATCACTGTGCAATGTGCCGGAGACCATTGACCATTAGTTTATTCTATGCAAAGCCACTATGCGCTTCTCGCACATATTACAGCGAAAACTAAAGGACATTGAAACCAATGTGCAATGAGCCAGAGATCATTGACCATTATTTTATTCGATGCAAAGCCGTTATGCGCTTCTCGGACATATTACTGCGAAAACTAAAGGACATTGAAATCACTGTGCAATGCTCCAGAGACCATTGACCATTATTTTATTCTATGCAAAGCCGCATTGCGCTTCTCGGACATATTACAGCGAAAACTAAAGAACATTGAAATCACTGTGCATGTGCCAGAGACCATTGACCATTATTTTATTCTATGCGAAGCCGCTATGCGCTTCTCGGACATATTACAGCGAAAACTAAAGGACATTGAAATCACTGTGCAATGTGCCAGAGACCATTGACCGTTATTTTATTATCTGCAAAGCCGCTATGCGCTTCTCGGACATATTACAGCGAAAAGTATAGGACATTGAAATCACTGTGCAATGTGCCAGAGACCATTGACCATTATTTTATTCTATGCAAAGCCGCTATGCGCTTCTCGGACATATTACAGCGAAAACTAATGGACATTGAAATCACTGTGCAATGTGCCAGAGACCATTGACCATTATTTTATTCTATGCAAAGCCGCTATGCGCTTCTCGGACATATTACAGCGAAAACTAGAGGACATTGAAACCACTGTGCAATGAGCCAGAGACCATTGACCATTATTTTATTCTATGCAACGCCGCTATGCGCTTCTCGGACTTATTACAGCGAAAACTAAAGGACATTGAAATCACTGTGCAATGTTCCAGAGACCATTTACCATTATTTTATTCTATGCAAAGCCGCTATGCGCTTCTCGGACATATTACTGCGAAAACTAAAGGACATTGAAATGACTGTGCAATGTTCCAGAGACCATTGACCATTATTTTATTCTATGCAAAGCCGCTATGCGCTTCTTGGACATATTACAGCGAAAACTAAAGAACATTGAAATCACTGTGCATGTGCCAGAGACCATTGACCATTATTTTATTCTATGCGAAGCCGCTATGCGCTTCTCGGACATATTACAGCGAAAACTAAGGGACATTGAAATCACTGTGCAATGTGCCAGAGACCATTGACCGTTATTTTATTCTATGCAAAGCCGCTATGCGCTTCTCGGACATATTACAGCGAAAAGTATAGGACATTGAAATCACTGTGCAATGTGCCAGAGACCATTGACCATTATTTTATTCTATGCAAAGCCGCTATGCGCTTCTCGGACATATTACAGCGAAAACTAAAGGACACTGAAATCACTGTACAATGTGCCAGAGACCACTGACCATTATTTTATTCTATGCAAAGCAGCTAAGCGCTTCTCGGACATATTACAGAGAAAACTAAAGGACATTGAAATCACTGTGCAATGTGCCAGAGACCATTGACCATTATTATATTCTATGCAAAGCCGCTATGCGCTTCTCGGACATATTGCAACGAAAACTAAAGGACATTGAAATCACTGTGCAATGTGCCAGAGACCATTGACCATTATTTTATTCTATGCAAAGCCGCTATGCGCTTCTCGGACATATTACAGCGAAAACTAAAGGACATTGAAATCACTGTGCAATGTGCCGGAGACCATTGACCATTAGTTTATTCTATGCAAAGCCACTATGCGCTTCTCGGACATATTACAGCGAAAACTAAAGGACATTGAAACCACTGTGCAATGAGCCAGAGACCATTGACCATTATTTTATTCGATGCAAAGCCGTTATGCGCTTCTCGGACATATTACTGCGAAAACTAAAGGACATTGAAATCACTGTGCAATGTTCCAGAGACCATTGACCATTATTTTATTCTATGCATAGCCGCATTGCGCTTCTCGGACATATTACAGCGAAAACTAAAGAACATTGAAATCACTGTGCATGTGCCAGAGACCATTGACCATTATTTTATTCTATGCGAAGCCGCTATGCGCTTCTCGGACATATTACAGCGAAAACTAAAGGACATTGAAATCACTGTGCAATGTGCCAGAGACCATTGACCGTTATTTTATTCTATGCAAAGCCGCTATGCGCTTCTCGGACATATTACAGCGAAAAGTATAGGACATTGAAATCACTGTGCAATGTGCCAGAGACCATTGACCATTATTTTATTCTATGCAAAGCCGCTATGCGCTTCTCAAACATATTACAGCGAAAACTAATGGACATTGAAATCACTGTGCAATGTGCCAGAGACCATTGACCATTATTTTATTCTATGCAAAGCCGCTATGCGCTTCTCGGACATATTACAGCGAAAACTAGAGGACATTGAAACCACTGTGCAATGAGCCAGAGACCATTGACCATTATTTTATTCTATGCAACGCCGCTATGCGCTTCTCGGACTTATTACAGCGAAAACTAAGGGACATTGAAATCACTGTGCAATGTTCCAGAGACCATTGACCATTATTTTATTCTATGCAAAGCCGCTATGCGCTTCTCGGACATAATACTGCGAAAACTAAAGGACATTGAAATGACTGTGCAATGTTCCAGAGACCATTGACCATTATTTTTTTCTATGCAAAGCCGCTATGCGCTTCTTGGACATATTACAGCGAAAACTAAAGAACATTGAAATCACTGTGCATGTGCCAGAGACCATTGACCATTATTTTATTCTATGCGAAGCCGCTATGCGCTTCTCGGACATATTACAGCGAAAACTAAAGGACATTGAAATCACTGTGCAATGTGCCAGAGACCATTGACCGTTATTTTATTCCATGCAAAGCCGCTATGCGCTTCTCGGACATATTACAGCGAAAAGTATAGGACATTGAAATCACTGTGCAATGTGCCAGAGACCATTGACCATTATTTTATTCTATGCAAAGCCGCTATGCGCTTCTCGGACATATTACAGCGAAAACTAATGGACATTGAAATCACTGTGCAATGTGCCAGAGACCATTGACCATTATTTTATTCTATGCAAAGCCGCTATGCGCTTCTCGGACATATTACAGCGAAAACTAGAGGACATTGAAACCACTGTGCAATGAGCCAGAGACCATTGACCATTATTTTAATCTAAGCAACGCCGCTATGCGCTTCTCGGGCATATTACAGCAAAAACTAAAGGACATTGAAATCACTGTGCAATGTTCCAGAGACCATTGACCATTATTTTATTCTATGCAAAGCCGCTATGGGCATCTCGGACATATTACAGCGAAAACTAAAGGATATTGAAATCACTGTGCATGTGCCAGAGACCATTGACCATTATTTTATTCTATGCGAAGCCGCTATGCGCTTCTCGGACATATTACAGTGAAAACTAAAGGACATTGAAATCACTGTGCAATGTGGCAGAGACCATTGACCGTTATTTTATTCTATGCAAAGCCGCTATGCGCTTCTCGGACATATTACAGCGAAAAGTATAGGACATTGAAATCACTGTGCAATGTGCCAGAGACCATTGACCATTATTTTATTCTATGCAAAGCCGCTATGCGCTTCTCGGACATATTACAGCGAAAACTAATGGACATTGAAATCACTGTGCAATGTGCCAGAGACCGTTGACCATAATTTTATTCTATGCGAAGCCGCTATGCGCTTCTCGGACATATTACAGCGAAAACTAAAGGACATTGAAATCACTGTGCATGTGCCAGAGACCATTGACCATTATTTTATTCTATGCGAAGCCGCTATGCGCTTCTCGGACATATTACAGCGAAAACTAAAGGACATTGAAACCACTGTGCAATGTGCCAGAGACCATTGACCATTATTTTATTCTATGCAAAGCCGCTATGCGCTCCTCGGACATATTACTGCGAAACCTAAGGGACATTTAAATCACTGTGCAACGTGCCAGAGACCATTGACCATTATTATATTCTATGCGAAGCTGCTATGCGCTTCTCGGACATATTACAGCGAAAACTCAAGGACATTGAAATCACTGTGCAATGTGCCAGAGACCATTGACCATTATTTTATTCTATGCAAAGCCGCTATGCGCTTCTCGGACATATTACTGCGAAAACTAAAGGACATTGAAATGACTGTGCAATGTTCCAGAGACCATTGACCATTATTTTATTCTATGCAAAGCCGCTATGCGCTTCTTGGACATATTACAGCGAAAACTAAAGAACATTGAAATCACTGTGCATGTGCCAGAGACCATTGACCATTATTTTATTCTATGCGAAGCCGCTATGCGCTTCTCGGACATATTACAGCGAAAACTAAGGGACATTGAAATCACTGTGCAATGTGCCAGAGACCATTGACCGTTATTTTATTCTATGCAAAGCCGCTATGCGCTTCTCGGACATATTACAGCGAAAAGTATAGGACATTGAAATCACTGTGCAATGTGCCAGAGACCATTGACCATTATTTTATTCTATGCAAAGCCGCTATGCGCTTCTCGGACATATTACAGCGAAAACTAAAGGACACTGAAATCACTGTACAATGTGCCAGAGACCACTGACCATTATTTTATTCTATGCAAAGCAGCTAAGCGCTTCTCGGACATATTACAGAGAAAACTAAAGGACATTGAAATCACTGTGCAATGTGCCAGAGACCATTGACCATTATTATATTCTATGCAAAGCCGCTATGCGCTTCTCGGACATATTGCAACGAAAACTAAAGGACATTGAAATCACTGTGCAATGTGCCAGAGACCATTGACCATTATTTTATTCTATGCAAAGCCGCTATGCGCTTCTCGGACATATTACAGCGAAAACTAAAGGACATTGAAATCACTGTGCAATGTGCCGGAGACCATTGACCATTAGTTTATTCTATGCAAAGCCACTATGCGCTTCTCGGACATATTACAGCGAAAACTAAAGGACATTGAAACCACTGTGCAATGAGCCAGAGACCATTGACCATTATTTTATTCGATGCAAAGCCGTTATGCGCTTCTCGGACATATTACTGCGAAAACTAAAGGACATTGAAATCACTGTGCAATGTTCCAGAGACCATTGACCATTATTTTATTCTATGCATAGCCGCATTGCGCTTCTCGGACATATTAGAGCGAAAACTAAAGAACATTGAAATCACTGTGCATGTGCCAGAGACCATTGACCATTATTTTATTCTATGCGAAGCCGCTATGCGCTTCTCGGACATATTACAGCGAAAACTAAAGGACATTGAAATCACTGTGCAATGTGCCAGAGACCATTGACCGTTATTTTATTCTATGCAAAGCCGCTATGCGCTTCTCGGACATATTACAGCGAAAAGTATAGGACATTGAAATCACTGTGCAATGTGCCAGAGACCATTGACCATTATTTTATTCTATGCAAAGCCGCTATGCGCTTCTCAAACATATTACAGCGAAAACTAATGGACATTGAAATCACTGTGCAATGTGCCAGAGACCATTGACCATTATTTTATGCTATGCAAAGCCGCTATGCGCTTCTCGGACATATTACAGCGAAAACTAGAGGACATTGAAACCACTGTGCAATGAGCCAGAGACCATTGACCATTATTTTATTCTATGCAACGCCGCTATGCGCTTCTCGGACTTATTACAGCGAAAACTAAGGGACATTGAAATCACTGTGCAATGTTCCAGAGACCATTGACCATTATTTTATTCTATGCAAAGCCGCTATGCGCTTCTCGGACATAATACTGCGAAAACTAAAGGACATTGAAATGACTGTGCAATGTTCCAGAGACCATTGACCATTATTTTTTTCTATGCAAAGCCGCTATGCGCTTCTTGGACATATTACAGCGAAAACTAAAGAACATTGAAATCACTGTGCATGTGCCAGAGACCATTGACCATTATTTTATTCTATGCGAAGCCGCTATGCGCTTCTCGGACATATTACAGCGAAAACTAAAGGACATTGAAATCACTGTGCAATGTGCCAGAGACCATTGACCGTTATTTTATTCCATGCAAAGCCGCTATGCGCTTCTCGGACATATTACAGCGAAAAGTATAGGACATTGAAATCACTGTGCAATGTGCCAGAGACCATTGACCATTATTTTATTCTATGCAAAGCCGCTATGCGCTTCTCGGACATATTACAGCGAAAACTAATGGACATTGAAATCACTGTGCAATGTGCCAGAGACCATTGACCATTATTTTATTCTATGCAAAGCCGCTATGCGCTTCTCGGACATATTACAGCGAAAACTAGAGGACATTGAAACCACTGTGCAATGAGCCAGAGACCATTGACCATTATTTTAATCTAAGCAACGCCGCTATGCGCTTCTCGGGCATATTACAGCAAAAACTAAAGGACATTGAAATCACTGTGCAATGTTCCAGAGACCATTGACCATTATTTTATTCTATGCAAAGCCGCTATGGGCATCTCGGACATATTACAGCGAAAACTAAAGGATATTGAAATCACTGTGCATGTGCCAGAGACCATTGACCATTATTTTATTCTATGCGAAGCCGCTATGCGCTTCTCGGACATATTACAGTGAAAACTAAAGGACATTGAAATCACTGTGCAATGTGGCAGAGACCATTGACCGTTATTTTATTCTATGCAAAGCCGCTATGCGCTTCTCGGACATATTACAGCGAAAAGTATAGGACATTGAAATCACTGTGCAATGTGCCAGAGACCATTGACCATTATTTTATTCTATGCAAAGCCGCTATGCGCTTCTCGGACATATTACAGCGAAAACTAATGGACATTGAAATCACTGTGCAATGTGCCAGAGACCGTTGACCATAATTTTATTCTATGCGAAGCCGCTATGCGCTTCTCGGACATATTACAGCGAAAACTAAAGGACATTGAAATCACTGTGCATGTGCCAGAGACCATTGACCATTATTTTATTCTATGCGAAGCCGCTATGCGCTTCTCGGACATATTACAGCGAAAACTAAAGGACATTGAAACCACTGTGCAATGTGCCAGAGACCATTGACCATTATTTTATTCTATGCAAAGCCGCTATGCGCTCCTCGGACATATTACTGCGAAACCTAAGGGACATTTAAATCACTGTGCAACGTGCCAGAGACCATTGACCATTATTATATTCTATGCGAAGCTGCTATGCGCTTCTCGGACATATTACAGCGAAAACTCAAGGACATTGAAATCACTGTGCAATGTGCCAGAGACCATTGACCATTATTTTATTTTATGCAAAGCCGCTATGCGCTTCTCGGACATATTACAGCGAAAACTAAAGGACATTGAAATCACTGTGCAATGTGCCGGAGATCATTGACCATTAGTTTATTCTATGCAAAGCCACTATGCGCTTCTCGGACATATTGCAGCGAAAACTAAAGGACATTGAAACCAATGTGCAATGAGCCAGAGACCATTGACCATTATTTTATTCGATGCAAAGCCGTTATGCGCTTCTCGGACATATTACTGCGAAAACTAAAGGACATTGAAATCACTGTGCAATGTTCCAGAGACCATTGACCATTATTTTATTCTATGCAAAGCCGCATTGCGCTTCTCGGACATATTACAGCGAAAACTAAAGAACATTGAAATCACTGTGCATGTGCCAGAGACCATTGACCATTATTTTATTCTATGCGAAGCCGCTATGCGCTTCTCGGACATATTACAGCGAAAACTAAAGGACATTGAAATCACTGTGCAATGTGCCAGAGACCATTGACCGTTATTTTATTCTATGCAAAGCCGCTATGCGCTTCTCGGACATATTACAGCGAAAAGTATAGGACATTGAAATCACTGTGCAATGTTCCAGAGACCATTGACCATTATTTTATTCTATGCAAAGCCGCATTGCGCTTCTCGGACATATTACAGCGAAAACTAAAGGACATTGAAACCACTGTGCAATGTGCCAGAGACCATTGACCATTATTTTATTCTATGCGAAGCCGCTATGCGCTTCTCGGACATATTACAGCGAAAACTAAAGGACATTGAAATCACTGTGCAATGTGCCAGAGACCATTGACCGTTATTTTATTCTATGCAAAGCCGCTATGCGCTTCTCGGACATATTACAGCGAAAAGTATAGGACATTGAAATCACTGTGCAATGTTCCAGAGACCATTGACCATTATTTTATTCTATGCAAAGCCGCATTGCGCTTCTCGGACATATTACAGCGAAAACTAAAGGACATTGAAACCACTGTGCAATGTGCCAGAGACCATTGACCATTATTTTATTCTATGCAAAGCCGCTATGCGCATCTCGGACATATTACAGCGATAACCAAAGGACATTGAAATCACTGTTCAATGTGCCAGAGACCATTGACCATTATTTTATTCTATGCAAAGCCGCTATGCGCTTCTCGGACATATTACAGCGAAAACTAAAGGACATTGAAATCACGGTGCAATGTGCCAGAGACCATTGACCATTATTTTATTCTATGCAAAGCCGCTATGCGCTTCTCGGACATATTACAGCGAAAACTAAAGGACATTGAAATCACTGCGCAATGAGCCAGAGACCATTGACCATTATTTTATTCTATGCAAAGCCGCTATGCGCTACTAGGACATATTACAGCGAAAACCAAAGGACATTGAAATCACTGTGCAATATGCCAGAGATCATTGACCATTATTTTATTCTATGCAAAGCCGCTATGCGCTCCTCGGACATATTACTGCGAAACCTAAGGGACATTGAAATCACTGTGCAACGTGCCAGAGACCATTGACCATTATTTTATTCTATGCGAAGCCGCTATGCGCTTCTCGGACATATTACAGCGAAAACTAAAGGAGATTGAAATCACTGTGCAATGTGCCAGAGACCATTGACCATTATTTTATTCTATGCAAAGCCGCTTTGCTCTTCTCGGACATATTACAGCGAAAACTAAAGGACATTGAAATCAGTGTAGAATGTGCCAGTGACCATTGACCATTATTTTATTCCATGCAAAGCCGCTATGTGCTTCTCGGACATATTACAGCGAAAACTAAAGGACATTGAAATCACTGTGCAATGTGCCAGAGACCATTGACCATTATTTTATTCCATGCAAAGCCGCTATGCGCTTCTCGGACATATTACAGCGAAAACTAAAGGACATTGAAATCACTGTGCAATGTGCCAGACCATTCACTCATCATTATTTTATTCTATGCGAAGCCGCTATGCGCTTCTCGGACATATTACCGCGAAAACTAAAGGACATTGAAATCACTGTGCAATGTGCCAGAGACCACTGACCATGATTTTATTCTATGAAAAGCCGCTATGCGCTTCTCGGACATATTACAGCGAAAAATAAAGGACATTGAAATCACTGTGCAATGTGCCAGAGACCACTCACCATTATTTTATTCTATGCAAAGCCGCTATGCGCTTCTCGGACATATTACAACGAAAACTAAAGGATATTGAAATCACTGTGCAATGTGCCAGAGACCATTGACCATTATTTTATTCTATGCAAAGCCACTATGCGCTTCTTGGACATATTACAGCGAAAACTAAAGGACATTGAAATCACTGCGCAATGTGCCACAGACCATTGACCATTATTATATTCTATGCGAAGCTGCTATGCGCTTCTCGGACATATTACAGCGAAAACTAAAGGACATTGAAATCACTGTGCAATGTGCCAGAGACCATTGACCATTATTTTATTCTATGCAAAGCCGCTATGCGCTTCTCGGACATATTACAGCGAAAACTAAAGGACATTGAAATCACTGTGCAATGTGCCGGAGACCATTGACCATTAGTTTATTCTATGCAAAGCCACTATGCGCTTCTCGGACATATTACAGCGAAACCTAAAGGACATTGAAACCACTGTGCAATGAGCCAGAGACCATTGACCATTATTTTATTCGATGCAAAGCCGTTATGCGCTTCTCGGACATATTACTGCGAAAACTAAAGGACATTGAAATCACTGTGCAATGTTCCAGAGACCATTGACCATTATTTTATTCTATGCAAAGCCGCATTGCGCTTCTCGGACATATTACAGCGAAAACTAAAGAACATTGAAATCACTGTGCATGTGCCAGAGACCATTGACCATTATTTTATTCTATGCGAATCCGCTATGCGCTTCTCGGACATATTACAGCGAAAACTAAAGGACATTGGAATCACTGTGCAATGTGCCAGAGACCATTGACCGTTATTTTATTATCTGCAAAGCCGCTATGCGCTTCTCGGACATATTACAGCGAAAAGTATAGGACACTGAAATCACTGTGCAATGTGCCAGAGACCATTGACCATTATTTTATTCTATGCAAAGCCGCTATGCGCTTCTCGGACATATTACAGCGAAAACTAATGGACATTGAAATCACTGTGCAATGTGCCAGAGACCATTGACCATTATTTTATTCTATGCAAAGCCGCTATGCGCTTCTCGGACATATTACAGCGAAAACTAGAGGACATTGAAACCACTGTGCAATGAGCCAGAGACCATTGACCATTATTTTATTCTATGCAACGCCGCTATGCGCTTCTCGGACTTATTACAGCGAAAACTAAAGGACATTGAAATCACTGTGCAATGTTCCAGAGACCATTGACCATTATTTTATTCTATGCAAAGCCGCTATGCGCTTCTCGGACATATTACTGCGAAAACTAAAGGACATTGAAATGACTGTGCAATGTTCCAGAGACCATTGACCATTATTTTATTCTATGCAAAGCCGCTATGCGCTTCTTGGACATATTACAGCGAAAACTAAAGAACATTGAAATCACTGTGCATGTGCCAGAGACCATTGACCATTATTTTATTCTATGCGAAGCCGCTATGCGCTTCTCGGACATATTACAGCGAAAACTAAAGGACATTGAAATCACTGTGCAATGTGCCAGAGACCATTGACCGTTATTTTATTCTATGCAAAGCCGCTATGCGCTTCTCGGACATATTACAGCGAAAAGTATAGGACATTGAAATCACTGTGCAATGTGCCAGAGACCATTGACCATTATTTTATTCTATGCAAAGCCGCTATGCGCTTCTCGGACATATTACAGCGAAAACTAATGGACATTGAAATCACTGTGCAATGTGCCAGAGACCATTGACCATTAATTTATTCTATGCAAAGCCGCTATGCGCTTCTCAAACATATTACAGCGAAAACTAGAGGACATTGAAACCACTGTGCAATGAGCCAGAGACCATTGAACATTATTTTAATCTAAGCAACGCCGCTATGCGCTTCTCGGACATATTACAGCGAAAACTAAAGGACATTGAAATCACTGTGCAATGTTCCAGAGACCATTGACCATTATTTTATTCTATGCAAAGCCGCTATGGGCTTCTCGGACATATTACAGCGAAAACTAAAGGATATTGAAATCACTGTGCATGTGCCAGAGACCATTGACCATTATTTTATTCTATGCGAAGCCGCTATGCGCTTCTCGGACATATTACAGTGAAAACTAAAGGACATTGAAATCACTGTGCAATGTGCCAGAGACCATTGACCGTTATTTTATTCTATGCAAAGCCGCTATGCGCTTCTCGGACATATTACAGCGAAAAGTATAGGACATTGAAATCACTGTGCAATGTGCCAGAGACCATTGACCATTATTTTATTCTATGCAAAGCCGCTATGCGCTTCTCGGACATATTACAGCGAAAACTAATGGACATTGAAATCACTGTGCAATGTGCCAGAGACCGTTGACCATAATTTTATTCTATGCGAAGCCGCTATGCGCTTCTCGGACATATTACAGCGAAAACTAAAGGACATTGAAATCACTGTGCATGTGCCAGAGACCATTGACCATTATTTTATTCTATGCAAAGCCGCTATGCGCTACTAGGACATATTACAGCGAAAACTAAAGGACATTGAAATCACTGTGCAATATGCCAGAGATCATTGACCATTATTTTATTCTATGCAAAGCCGCTATGCGCTCCTCGGACATATTACTGCGAAACCTAAAGGACATTGAAATCACTGTGCAACGTGCCAGAGACCATTGACCATTATTATATTCTATGCGAAGCTGCTATGCGCTTCTCGGACATATTACAGCGAAAACTAAAGGACATTGAAATCACTGTGCAATGTGCCGGAGACCATTGACCATTAGTTTATTCTATGCAAAGCCACTATGCGCTTCTCGGACATAATACAGCGAAAACTAAAGGACATTGAAACCACTGTGCAATGAGCCAGAGACCATTGACCATTATTTTATTCGATGCAAAGCCGTTATGCGCTTCTCGGACATATTACTGCGAAAACTAAAGGACATTGAAATCACTGTGCAATGTGCCAGAGACCATTGACCATTATTTTATTCTATGCAAAGCCGCTATGCGCTTCTCGGACATATTACAGCGAAAACTAATGGACATTGAAATCACTGTGCAATGTTCCAGAGACCATTGACCATTATTTTATTCTATGCAAAGCCGCATTGCGCTTCTCGGACATATTACAGCGAAAACTAAAGAACATTGAAATCACTGTGCATGTGCCAGAGACCATTGACCATTATTTTATTCTATGCGAAGCCGCTATGCGCTTCTCGGACATATTACAGCGAAAACTAAAGGACATTGAAATCACTGTGCAATGTGCCAGAGACCATTGACCGTTATTTTATTCTATGCAAAGCCGCTATGCGCTTCTCGGACATATTACAGCGAAAAGTATGGGACATTGAAATCACTGTGCAATGTGCCAGAGACCATTGACCATTATTTTATTCTATGCAAAGCCGCTATGCGCTTCTCGGACATATTACAGCGAAAACTAATGGACATTGAAATCACTGTGCAATGTGCCAGAGACCATTGACCATTATTTTATTCTATGCAAAGCCGCTATGCGCTTCTAGGACATATTACAGCGAAAACTAGAGGACATTGAAACCACTGTGCAATGAGCCAGAGACCATTGACCATTATTTTATTCTATGCAACGCCGCTATGCGCTTCTCGGACTTATTACAGCGAAAACTAAAGGACATTGAAATCACTGTGAAATGTTCCAGAGACCATTGACCATTATTTTATTCTATGCAAAGCCGCTATGCACTTCTCGGACATATTACTGCGAAAACTAAAGGACATTGAAATGACTGTGCAATGTTCCAGAGACCATTGACCATTATTTTATTCTATGCAAAGCCGCTATGCGCTTCTTGGACATATTACAGCGAAAAGTATAGGACACTGAAATCACTGTGCAATGTGCCAGAGACCATTGACCATTATTTTATTCTATGCAAAGCCGCTATGCGCTTCTCGGACATATTACAGCGAAAACTAATGGACATTGAAATCACTGTGCAATGTGCCAGAGACCATTGACCATTATTTTATTCTATGCAAAGCCGCTATGCGCTTCTCCGACATATTACAGCGAACACTAGAGGACATTGAAACCACTGTGCAATGAGCCAGAGACCATTGACCATTATTTTAATCTAAGCAACGCCGCTATGCGCTTCTCGGACATATTACAGCGAAAACTAAAGGACATTGAAATCACTGTGCAATGTGCCAGAGACCATTGACCGTTATTTTATTCTATGCAAAGCCTCTATGCGCTTCTCGGACATATTACAGCGAAAACTAAAGGACATTGAAATCACTGTGCAATGTGCCAGAGACCATTGACCATTATTTTATTCTATGCAAAGCCGCTATGCGCTTCTCGGACATATTACAGCGAAAACTAAAGGACATTGAAATCACTGTGCATGTGCCAGAGACCATTGACCATTGTTTTATTCTATGCGAAGCCGCTATGCGCTTCTCGGACATATTACAGTGAAAACTAAAGGACATTGAAATCACTGTGCAATGTGCCAGAGACCATTGACCGTTATTTTATTCTATGCAAAGCCTCTATGCGCTTCTCGGACATATTACAGCGAAAAGTATAGGACATTGAAATCACTGTGCAATGTGCCAGAGACCATTGACCATTATTTTATTCTATGCAAAGCCGCTATGCGCTTCTCGGACATATTACAGCGAAAACTAAAGGACATTGAAATCACTGTGCATGTGCCAGAGACCATTGACCATTATTTTATTCTATGCAAAGCCGCTATGCGCTTCTCGGACATATTACAGCGAAAACTAATGGACATTGAAATCACTGTGCAATGTGCCAGAGACCATTGACCATTATTTTATTCTATGCAAAGCCGCTATGCGCTTCTCGGACATATTACAGCGAAAACTAAAGGACATTGAAATCACTGTGCAATGTGCCAGAGACCATTGACCATTATTTTATTCTATGCAAAGCCGCTATGCGCTTCTCGGACATATTACAGCGAAAACTAAAGGACATTGAAATCACTGTGCATGTGCCAGAGACCATTGACCATTGTTTTATTCTATGCGAAGCCGCTATGCGCTTCTCGGACATATTACAGTGAAAACTAAAGGACATTGAAATCACTGTGCAATGTGCCAGAGACCATTGACCGTTATTTTATTCTATGCAAAGCCTCTATGCGCTTCTCGGACATATTACAGCGAAAAGTATAGGACATTGAAATCACTGTGCAATGTGCCAGAGACCATTGACCATTATTTTATTCTATGCAAAGCCGCTATGCGCTTCTCGGACATATTACAGCGAAAACTAAAGGACATTGAAATCACTGTGCATGTGCCAGAGACCATTGACCATTATTTTATTCTATGCAAAGCCGCTATGCGCTTCTCGGACATATTACAGCGAAAACTAATGGACATTGAAATCACTGTGCAATGTGCCAGAGACCATTGACCATTATTTTATTCTATGCAAAGCCGCTATGCGCTTCTCGGACATATTACAGCGAAAACTAGAGGACATTGAAACCACTGTGCAATGAGCCAGAGACCATTGACCATTATTTTAATCTAAGCAACGCCGCTATGCGCTTCTCGGACATATTACAGCGAAAACTAAAGGACATTGAAATCACTGTGCAATGTTCCAGAGACCATTGACCATTATTTTATTCTATGCAAAGCCGCTATGGGCTTCTCGGACATATTACAGCGAAAACTAAAGGATATTGAAATCACTGTGCATGTGCCAGAGACCATTGACCATTACTTTATTCTATGCGAAGCCGCTATGCGCTTCTCGGACATATTACAGTGAAAACTAAAGGACATTGAAATCACTGTGCATGTGCCAGAGACCATTGACCATTGTTTTATTCTATGCGAAGCCGCTATGCGCTTCTCGGACATATTACAGTGAAAACTAAAGGACATTGAAATCACTGTGCAATGTGCCAGAGACCATTGACCGTTATTTTATTCTATGCAAAGCCTCTATGCGCTTCTCGGACATATTACAGCGAAAAGTATAGGACATTGAAATCACTGTGCAATGTGCCAGAGACCATTGACCATTATTTTATTCTATGCAAAGCCGCTATGCGCTTCTCGGACATATTACAGCGAAAACTAAAGGACATTGAAATCACTGTGCATGTGCCAGAGACCATTGACCATTATTTTATTCTATGCAAAGCCGCTATGCGCTTCTCGGACATATTACAGCGAAAACTAATGGACATTGAAATCACTGTGCAATGTGCCAGAGACCATTGACCATTATTTTATTCTATGCAAAGCCGCTATGCGCTTCTCGGACATATTACAGCGAAAACTAAAGGACATTGAAATCACTGTGCAATGTGCCAGAGACCATTGACCATTATTTTATTCTATGCAAAGCCGCTATGCGCTTCTCGGACATATTACAGCGAAAACTAAAGGACATTGAAATCACTGTGCATGTGCCAGAGACCATTGACCATTGTTTTATTCTATGCGAAGCCGCTATGCGCTTCTCGGACATATTACAGTGAAAACTAAAGGACATTGAAATCACTGTGCAATGTGCCAGAGACCATTGACCGTTATTTTATTCTATGCAAAGCCTCTATGCGCTTCTCGGACATATTACAGCGAAAAGTATAGGACATTGAAATCACTGTGCAATGTGCCAGAGACCATTGACCATTATTTTATTCTATGCAAAGCCGCTATGCGCTTCTCGGACATATTACAGCGAAAACTAAAGGACATTGAAATCACTGTGCATGTGCCAGAGACCATTGACCATTATTTTATTCTATGCAAAGCCGCTATGCGCTTCTCGGACATATTACAGCGAAAACTAATGGACATTGAAATCACTGTGCAATGTGCCAGAGACCATTGACCATTATTTTATTCTATGCAAAGCCGCTATGCGCTTCTCGGACATATTACAGCGAAAACTAGAGGACATTGAAACCACTGTGCAATGAGCCAGAGACCATTGACCATTATTTTAATCTAAGCAACGCCGCTATGCGCTTCTCGGACATATTACAGCGAAAACTAAAGGACATTGAAATCACTGTGCAATGTTCCAGAGACCATTGACCATTATTTTATTCTATGCAAAGCCGCTATGGGCTTCTCGGACATATTACAGCGAAAACTAAAGGATATTGAAATCACTGTGCATGTGCCAGAGACCATTGACCATTACTTTATTCTATGCGAAGCCGCTATGCGCTTCTCGGACATATTACAGTGAAAACTAAAGGACATTGAAATCACTGTGCAATGTGCCAGAGACCATTGACCGTTATTTTATTCTATGCCAAGCCTCTATGCGCTTCTCGGACATATTACAGCGAAAAGTATAGGACATTGAAATCACTGTGCAATGTGCCAGAGACCGTTGACCATAATTTTATTCTATGCGAAGCCGCTATGCGCTTCTCGGACATATTACAGCGAAAACTAAAGGACATTGAAATCACTGTGCATGTGCCAGAGACCATTGACCATTATTTTATTCTATGCGAAGCCGCTATGCGCTTCTCGGACACATTACAGCGAAAACTAAAGGACATTGAAATCACGGTGCAATGTGCCAGAGACCATTGACCATTATTTTATTCTATGCAAAGCCGCTATGCGCTTCTCGGACATATTACAGCGAAAACTAAAGGACATTGAAACCACTGTGCAATGTGCCAGAGACCATTGACCATTATTTTATTCTATGCAAAGCCGCTATGCGCATCTCGGACATATTACAGCGATAACCAAAGGACATTGAAATCACTGTTCAATGTGCCAGAGACCATTGACCATTATTTTATTCTATGCAAAGCCGCTATGCGCTTCTCGGACATATTACAGCGAAAACTAAAGGACATTGAAATCACGGTGCAATGTGCCAGAGACCATTGACCATTATTTTATTCTATGCAAAGCCGCTATGCGCTTCTCGGACATATTACAGCGAAAACTAAAGGACATTGAAATCACTGCGCAATGAGCCAGAGACCATTGACCATTATTTTATTCTATGCAAAGCCGCTATGCGCTACTAGGACATATTACAGCGAAAACTAAAGGACATTGAAATCACTGTGCAATATGCCAGAGATCATTGACCATTATTTTATTCTATGCAAAGCCGCTATGCGCTCCTCGGACATATTACTGCGAAACCTAAGGGACTTTGAAATCACTGTGCAGCGTGCCAGAGACCATTGACCATTATTTTATTCTATGCGAAGCCGCTATGCGCTTCTCGGATATATTACAGCGAAAACTAAAGGAGATTGAAATCACTGTGCAATGTGCCAGAGACCATTGACCATTATTTTATTCTATGCAAAGCAGCTTTGCTCTTCTCGGACATATTACAGCGAAAACTAAAGGACATTGAAATCACTGTGCAATGTGCCAGAGACCATTGACCATTATTTTATTCTATGCAACGCCGCTATGCGCTTCTCGGACTTATTACAGCGAAAACTAAAGGACATTGAAATCACTGTGCAATGTTCCAGAGACCATTGACCATTATTTTATTCTATGCAAAGCCGCTATGCGCTTCTCGGACATATTACTGCGAAAACTAAAGGACATTGAAATGACTGTGCAATGTGCCAGAGACCATTGACCATTATTTTATTCTATGCGAAGCCGCTATGCGCTTCTCGGACATATTACAGCGAAAACTAAAGGACATTGAAATCACTGTGCAATGTGCCAGAGACCATTGACCGTTATTTTATTCTATGCAAAGCCGCTATGCGCTTCTCGGACATATTACAGCGAAAAGTATAGGACATTGAAATCACTGTGCAATGTGCCAGAGACCATTGACCATTATTTTATTCTATGCAAAGCCGCTTTGCGCTTCTCGGACATATTACAGCGAAAACTAGAGGACATTGAAACCACTGTGCAATGAGCCAGAGACCATTGACCATTATTTTAATCTAAGCAACGCCGCTATGCGCTTCTCGGACATATTACAGCGAAAACTAAAGGACATTGAAATCACTGTGCAATGTTCCAGAGACCATTGACCATTATTTTATTCTATGCAAAGCCGCTATGGGCTACTCGGACATATTACAGCGAAAACTAAAGGATATTGAAATCACTGTGCAATGAGCCAGAGACCATTGACCATTATTTTATTCTATGCAAAGCCGCTATGGGCTTCTCGGACATATTACAGCGAAAACTAAAGGATATTGAAATCACTGTGCATGTGCCAGAGACCATTGACCATTATTTTATTCTATGCGAAGCCGCTATGCGCTTCTCGGACATATTACAGTGAAAACTAAAGGACATTGAAATCACTGTGCAATGTGCCAGAGACCATTGACCATTATTTTATTCTATGCAAAGCCGCTATGCGCTTCTCGGACATATTACAGCGAAAAGTATAGGACATTGAAATCACTGTGCAATGTGCCAGAGACCATTGACCATTATTTTATTCTATGCAAAGCCGCTATGCGCTTCTCGGACATATTACAGCGAAAACTAATGGACATTGAAATCACTGTGCAATGTGCCAGAGACCGTTGACCATAATTTTATTCTATGCGAAGCCGCTATGCGCTTCTCGGACATATTACAGCGAAAACTAAAGGACATTGAAATCACTGTGCATGTGCCAGAGACCATTGACCATTATTTTATTCTATGCAAAGCCGCTATGCGCTACTAGGACATATTACAGCGAAAACTAAAGGACATTGAAATCACTGTGCAATATGCCAGAGATCATTGACCATTATTTTATTCTATGCAAAGCCGCTATGCGCTCCTCGGACATATTACTGCGAAACCTAAGGGACATTGAAATCACTGTGCAACGTGCCAGAGACCATTGACCATTATTATATTCTATGCGAAGCTGCTATGCGCTTCTCGGACATATTACAGCGAAAACTAAAGGACATTGAAATCACTGTGCAATGTGCCGGAGACCATTGACCATTAGTTTATTCTATGCAAAGCCACTATGCGCTTCTCGGACATATTACAGCGAAAACTAAAGGACATTGAAACCACTGTGCAATGAGCCAGAGACCATTGACCATTATTTTATTCGATGCAAAGCCGTTATGCGCTTCTCGGACATATTACTGCGAAAACTAAAGGACATTGAAATCACTGTGCAATGTGCCAGAGACCATTGACCATTATTTTATTCTATGCAAAGCCGCTATGCGCTTCTCGGACATATTACAGCGAAAACTAATGGACATTGAAATCACTGTGCAATGTTCCAGAGACCATTGACCATTATTTTATTCTATGCAAAGCCGCATTGCGCTTCTCGGACATATTACAGCGAAAACTAAAGAACATTGAAATCACTGTGCATGTGCCAGAGACCATTGACCATTATTTTATTCTATGCGAAGCCGCTATGCGCTTCTCGGACATATTACAGCGAAAACTAAAGGACATTGAAATCACTGTGCAATGTGCCAGAGACCATTGACCGTTATTTTATTCTATGCAAAGCCGCTATGCGCTTCTCGGACATATTACAGCGAAAAGTATAGGACATTGAAATCACTGTGCAATGTGCCAGAGACCATTGACCATTATTTTATTCTATGCAAAGCCGCTATGCGCTTCTCGGACATATTACAGCGAAAACTAATGGACATTGAAATCACTGTGCAATGTGCCAGAGACCATTGACCATTATTTTATTCTATGCAAAGCCGCTATGCGCTTCTAGGACATATTACAGCGAAAACTAGAGGACATTGAAACCACTGTGCAATGAGCCAGAGACCATTGACCATTATTTTATTCTATGCAACGCCGCTATGCGCTTCTCGGACTTATTACAGCGAAAACTAAAGGACATTGAAATCACTGTGCAATGTTCCAGAGACCATTGACCATTATTTTATTCTATGCAAAGCCGCTATGCGCTTCTCGGACATATTACAGCGAAAACTAAAGGACATTGAAATCACTGCGCAATGAGCCAGAGACCATTGACCATTATTTTATTCTATGCAAAGCCGCTATGCGCTACTAGGACATATTACAGCGAAAACTAAAGGACATTGAAATCACTGTGCAATATGCCAGAGATCATTGACCATTATTTTATTCTATGCAAAGCCGCTATGCGCTCCTCGGACATATTACTGCGAAACCTAAGGGACTTTGAAATCACTGTGCAGCGTGCCAGAGACCATTGACCATTATTTTATTCTATGCGAAGCCGCTATGCGCTTCTCGGACATATTACAGCGAAAACTAAAGGAGATTGAAATCACTGTGCAATGTGCCAGAGACCATTGACCATTATTTTATTCTATGCAAAGCAGCTTTGCTCTTCTCGGACATATTACAGCGAAAACTAAAGGACATTGAAATCACTGTGCAATGTGCCAGAGACCATTGACCATTATTTTATTCTATGCAACGCCGCTATGCGCTTCTCGGACTTATTACAGCGAAAACTAAAGGACATTGAAATCACTGTGCAATGTTCCAGAGACCATTGACCATTATTTTATTCTATGCAAAGCCGCTATGCGCTTCTCGGACATATTACTGCGAAAACTAAAGGACATTGAAATGACTGTGCAATGTGCCAGAGACCATTGACCATTATTTTATTCTATGCGAAGCCGCTATGCGCTTCTCGGACATATTACAGCGAAAACTAAAGGACATTGAAATCACTGTGCAATGTGCCAGAGACCATTGACCGTTATTTTATTCTATGCAAAGCCGCTATGCGCTTCTCGGACATATTACAGCGAAAAGTATAGGACATTGAAATCACTGTGCAATGTGCCAGAGACCATTGACCATTATTTTATTCTATGCAAAGCCGCTTTGCGCTTCTCGGACATATTACAGCGAAAACTAGAGGACATTGAAACCACTGTGCAATGAGCCAGAGACCATTGACCATTATTTTAATCTAAGCAACGCCGCTATGCGCTTCTCGGACATATTACAGCGAAAACTAAAGGACATTGAAATCACTGTGCAATGTTCCAGAGACCATTGACCATTATTTTATTCTATGCAAAGCCGCTATGGGCTACTCGGACATATTACAGCGAAAACTAAAGGATATTGAAATCACTGTGCAATGAGCCAGAGACCATTGACCATTATTTTATTCTATGCAAAGCCGCTATGGGCTTCTCGGACATATTACAGCGAAAACTAAAGGATATTGAAATCACTGTGCATGTGCCAGAGACCATTGACCATTATTTTATTCTATGCGAAGCCGCTATGCGCTTCTCGGACATATTACAGTGAAAACTAAAGGACATTGAAATCACTGTGCAATGTGCCAGAGACCATTGACCATTATTTTATTCTATGCAAAGCCGCTATGCGCTTCTCGGACATATTACAGCGAAAAGTATAGGACATTGAAATCACTGTGCAATGTGCCAGAGACCATTGACCATTATTTTATTCTATGCAAAGCCGCTATGCGCTTCTCGGACATATTACAGCGAAAACTAATGGACATTGAAATCACTGTGCAATGTGCCAGAGACCGTTGACCATAATTTTATTCTATGCGAAGCCGCTATGCGCTTCTCGGACATATTACAGCGAAAACTAAAGGACATTGAAATCACTGTGCATGTGCCAGAGACCATTGACCATTATTTTATTCTATGCAAAGCCGCTATGCGCTACTAGGACATATTACAGCGAAAACTAAAGGACATTGAAATCACTGTGCAATATGCCAGAGATCATTGACCATTATTTTATTCTATGCAAAGCCGCTATGCGCTCCTCGGACATATTACTGCGAAACCTAAGGGACATTGAAATCACTGTGCAACGTGCCAGAGACCATTGACCATTATTATATTCTATGCGAAGCTGCTATGCGCTTCTCGGACATATTACAGCGAAAACTAAAGGACATTGAAATCACTGTGCAATGTGCCGGAGACCATTGACCATTAGTTTATTCTATGCAAAGCCACTATGCGCTTCTCGGACATATTACAGCGAAAACTAAAGGACATTGAAACCACTGTGCAATGAGCCAGAGACCATTGACCATTATTTTATTCGATGCAAAGCCGTTATGCGCTTCTCGGACATATTACTGCGAAAACTAAAGGACATTGAAATCACTGTGCAATGTGCCAGAGACCATTGACCATTATTTTATTCTATGCAAAGCCGCTATGCGCTTCTCGGACATATTACAGCGAAAACTAATGGACATTGAAATCACTGTGCAATGTTCCAGAGACCATTGACCATTATTTTATTCTATGCAAAGCCGCATTGCGCTTCTCGGACATATTACAGCGAAAACTAAAGAACATTGAAATCACTGTGCATGTGCCAGAGACCATTGACCATTATTTTATTCTATGCGAAGCCGCTATGCGCTTCTCGGACATATTACAGCGAAAACTAAAGGACATTGAAATCACTGTGCAATGTGCCAGAGACCATTGACCGTTATTTTATTCTATGCAAAGCCGCTATGCGCTTCTCGGACATATTACAGCGAAAAGTATAGGACATTGAAATCACTGTGCAATGTGCCAGAGACCATTGACCATTATTTTATTCTATGCAAAGCCGCTATGCGCTTCTCGGACATATTACAGCGAAAACTAATGGACATTGAAATCACTGTGCAATGTGCCAGAGACCATTGACCATTATTTTATTCTATGCAAAGCCGCTATGCGCTTCTAGGACATATTACAGCGAAAACTAGAGGACATTGAAACCACTGTGCAATGAGCCAGAGACCATTGACCATTATTTTATTCTATGCAACGCCGCTATGCGCTTCTCGGACTTATTACAGCGAAAACTAAAGGACATTGAAATCACTGTGCAATGTTCCAGAGACCATTGACCATTATTTTATTCTATGCAAAGCCGCTATGCACTTCTCGGACATATTACTGCGAAAACTAAAGGACATTGAAATGACTGTGCAATGTTCCAGAGACCATTGACCATTATTTTATTCTATGCAAAGCCGCTATGCGCTTCTTGGACATATTACAGCGAAAACTAAAGAACATTGAAATCACTGTGCATGTGCCAGAGACCATTGACCATTATTTTATTCTATGCGAAGCCGCTATGCGCTTCTCGGACATATTACAGCGAAAACTAAAGGACATTGAAATCACTGTGCAATGTGCCAGAGACCATTGACCGTTATTTTATTCTATGCAAAGCCGCTATGCGCTTCTCGGACATATTACAGCGAAAAGTATAGGACACTGAAATCACTGTGCAATGTGCCAGAGACCATTGACCATTATTTTATTCTATGCAAAGCCGCTATGCGCTTCTCGGACATATTACAGCGAAAACTAATGGACATTGAAATCACTGTGCAATGTGCCAGAGACCATTGACCATTATTTTATTCTATGCAAAGCCGCTATGCGCTTCTCGGACATATTACAGCGAACACTAGAGGACATTGAAACCACTGTGCAATGAGCCAGAGACCATTGACCATTATTTTAATCTAAGCAACGCCGCTATGCGCTTCTCGGACATATTACAGCGAAAACTAAAGGACATTGAAATCACTGTGCAATGTGCCAGAGACCATTGACCGTTATTTTATTCTATGCAAAGCCTCTATGCGCTTCTCGGACATATTACAGCGAAAACTAAAGGACATTGAAATCACTGTGCAATGTGCCAGAGACCATTGACCATTATTTTATTCTATGCAAAGCCGCTATGCGCTTCTCGGACATATTACAGCGAAAACTAAAGGACATTGAAATCACTGTGCATGTGCCAGAGACCATTGACCATTGTTTTATTCTATGCGAAGCCGCTATGCGCTTCTCGGACATATTACAGTGAAAACTAAAGGACATTGAAATCACTGTGCAATGTGCCAGAGACCATTGACCGTTATTTTATTCTATGCAAAGCCTCTATGCGCTTCTCGGACATATTACAGCGAAAAGTATAGGACATTGAAATCACTGTGCAATGTGCCAGAGACCATTGACCATTATTTTATTCTATGCAAAGCCGCTATGCGCTTCTCGGACATATTACAGCGAAAACTAAAGGACATTGAAATCACTGTGCATGTGCCAGAGACCATTGACCATTATTTTATTCTATGCAAAGCCGCTATGCGCTTCTCGGACATATTACAGCGAAAACTAATGGACATTGAAATCACTGTGCAATGTGCCAGAGACCATTGACCATTATTTTATTCTATGCAAAGCCGCTATGCGCTTCTCGGACATATTACAGCGAAAACTAAAGGACATTGAAATCACTGTGCAATGTGCCAGAGACCATTGACCATTATTTTATTCTATGCAAAGCCGCTATGCGCTTCTCGGACATATTACAGCGAAAACTAAAGGACATTGAAATCACTGTGCATGTGCCAGAGACCATTGACCATTGTTTTATTCTATGCGAAGCCGCTATGCGCTTCTCGGACATATTACAGTGAAAACTAAAGGACATTGAAATCACTGTGCAATGTGCCAGAGACCATTGACCGTTATTTTATTCTATGCAAAGCCTCTATGCGCTTCTCGGACATATTACAGCGAAAAGTATAGGACATTGAAATCACTGTGCAATGTGCCAGAGACCATTGACCATTATTTTATTCTATGCAAAGCCGCTATGCGCTTCTCGGACATATTACAGCGAAAACTAAAGGACATTGAAATCACTGTGCATGTGCCAGAGACCATTGACCATTATTTTATTCTATGCAAAGCCGCTATGCGCTTCTCGGACATATTACAGCGAAAACTAATGGACATTGAAATCACTGTGCAATGTGCCAGAGACCATTGACCATTATTTTATTCTATGCAAAGCCGCTATGCGCTTCTCGGACATATTACAGCGAAAACTAGAGGACATTGAAACCACTGTGCAATGAGCCAGAGACCATTGACCATTATTTTAATCTAAGCAACGCCGCTATGCGCTTCTCGGACATATTACAGCGAAAACTAAAGGACATTGAAATCACTGTGCAATGTTCCAGAGACCATTGACCATTATTTTATTCTATGCAAAGCCGCTATGGGCTTCTCGGACATATTACAGCGAAAACTAAAGGATATTGAAATCACTGTGCATGTGCCAGAGACCATTGACCATTATTTTATTCTATGCGAAGCCGCTATGCGCTTCTCGGACATATCACAGTGAAAACTAAAGGACATTTAAATCACTGTGCAATGTGCCAGAGACCATTGACCGTTATTTTATTCTATGCAAAGCCTCTATGCGCTTCTCGGACATATTACAGCGAAAAGTATAGGACATTGAAATCACTGTGCAATGTGCCAGAGACCGTTGACCATAATTTTATTCTATGCGAAGCCGCTATGCGCTTCTCGGACATATTACAGCGAAAACTAAAGGACATTGAAATCACTGTGCATGTGCCAGAGACCATTGACCATTATTTTATTCTATGCGAAGCCGCTATGCGCTTCTCGGACACATTACAGCGAAAACTAAAGGACATTGAAATCACGGTGCAATGTGCCAGAGACCATTGACCATTATTTTATTCTATGCAAAGCCGCTATGCGCTTCTCGGACATATTACAGCGAAAACTAAAGGACATTGAAACCACTGTGCAATGTGCCAGAGACCATTGACCATTATTTTATTCTATGCAAAGCCGCTATGCGCATCTCGGACATATTACAGCGATAACCAAAGGACATTGAAATCACTGTTCAATGTGCCAGAGACCATTGACCATTATTTTATTCTATGCAAAGCCGCTATGCGCTTCTCGGACATATTACAGCGAAAACTAAAGGACATTGAAATCACGGTGCAATGTGCCAGAGACCATTGACCATTATTTTATTCTATGCAAAGCCGCTATGCGCTTCTCGGACATATTACAGCGAAAACTAAAGGACATTGAAATCACTGCGCAATGAGCCAGAGACCATTGACCATTAATTTATTCTATGCAAAGCCGCTATGCGCTACTAGGACATATTACAGCGAAAACTAAAGGACATTGAAATCACTGTGCAATATGCCAGAGATCATTGACCATTATTTTATTCTATGCAAAGCCGCTATGCGCTCCTCGGACATATTACTGCGAAACCTAAGGGACTTTGAAATCACTGTGCAGCGTGCCAGAGACCATTGACCATTATTTTATTCTATGCGAAGCCGCTATGCGCTTCTCGGACATATTACAGCGAAAACTAAAGGAGATTGAAATCACTGTGCAATGTGCCAGAGACCATTGACCATTATTTTATTCTATGCAAAGCAGCTTTGCTCTTCTCGGACATATTACAGCGAAAACTAAAGGACATTGAAATCACTGTGCAATGTGCCAGAGACCATTGACCATTATTTTATTCTATGCAACGCCGCTATGCGCTTCTCGGACTTATTACAGCGAAAACTAAAGGACATTGAAATCACTGTGCAATGTTCCAGAGACCCTTGACCATTATTTTATTCTATGCAAAGCCGCTATGCGCTTCTCGGACATATTACTGCGAAAACTAAAGGACATTGAAATGACTGTGCAATGTGCCAGAGACCATTGACCATTATTTTATTCTATGCGAAGCCGCTATGCGCTTCTCGGACATATTACAGCGAAAACTAAAGGACATTGAAATCACTGTGCAATGTGCCAGAGACCATTGACCGTTATTTTATTCTATGCAAAGCCGCTATGCGCTTCTCGGACATATTACAGCGAAAAGTATAGGACATTGAAATCACTGTGCAATGTGCCAGAGACCATTGACCATTATTTTGTTCTATGCAAAGCCGCTTTGCGCTTCTCGGACATATTACAGCGAAAACTAGAGGACATTGAAACCACTGTGCAATGAGCCAGAGACCATTGACCATTATTTTAATCTAAGCAACGCCGCTATGCGCTTCTCGGACATATTACAGCGAAAACTAAAGGACATTGAAATCACTGTGCCATGTTCCAGAGACCATTGACCATTATTTTATTCTATGCAAAGCCGCTATGGGCTTCTCGGACATATTACAGCGAAAACTAAAGGATATTGAAATCACTGTGCAATGAGCCAGAGACCATTGACCATTATTTTATTCGATGCAAAGCCGTTATGCGCTTCTCGGACATATTACTGCGAAAACTAAAGGACATTGAAATCACTGTGCAATGTTCCAGAGACCATTGACCATTATTTTATTCTATGCAAAGCCGCATTGCGCTTCTCGGACATATTACAGCGAAAACTAAAGAACATTGAAATCACTGTGCATGTGCCAGAGACCATTGACCATTATTTTATTCTATGCGAAGCCGCTATGCGCTTCTCGGACATATTACAGCGAAAACTAAAGGACATTGAAATCACTGTGCAATGTGCCAGAGACCATTGACCGTTATTTTATTCTATGCAAAGCCGCTATGCGCTTCTCGGACATATTACAGCGAAAAGTATAGGACATTGAAATCACTGTGCAATGTGCCAGAGACCATTGACCATTATTTTATTCTATGCAAAGCCGCTATGCGCTTCTCGGACATATTACAGCGAAAACTAATGGGCATTGAAATCACTGTGCAATGTACCAGAGATCATTGACCATTATTTTATTCTATGCAAAGCCGCTATGCGCTTCTCGGACATATTACAGCGAAAACTAGAGGACATTGAAACCACTGTGCAATGAGCCAGAGACCATTGACCATTATTTTATTCCATGCAACGCCGCTATGCGCTTCTCGGACTTATTACAGCGAAAACTAAAGGACATTGAAATCACTGTGCAATGTTCCAGAGACCATTGACCATTATTTTATTCTATGCAAAGCCGCTATGCGCTTCTCGGACATATTACTGCGAAAACTGAAGGACATTGAAATGACTGTGCAATGTTCCAGAGACCATTGACCATTATTTTATTCTATGCAAAGCCGCTATGCGCTTCTTGGACATATTACAGCGAAAACTAAAGAACATTGAAATCACTGTGCATGTGCCAGAGACCATTGACCATTATTTTATTCTATGCGAAGCCGCTATGCGCTTCTCGGACATATTACAGCGAAAACTAAAGGACATTGAAATCACTGTGCAATGTGCCAGAGACCATTGACCGTTATTTTATTCTATGCAAAGCCGCTATGCGCTTCTCGGACATATTACAGCGAAAAGTATAGGACATTGAAATCACTGTGCAATGTGCCAGAGACCATTGACCATTATTTTATTCTATGCAAAGCCGCTATGCGCTTCTCGGACATATTACAGCGAAAACTAATGGACATTGAAATCACTGTGCAATGTGCCAGAGACCATTGACCATTATTTTATTCTATGCAAAGCCGCTATGCGCTTCTCGGACATATTACAGCGAAAACTAGAGGACATTGAAACCACTGTGCAATGAGCCAGAGACCATTGACCATTATTTTATTCTAAGCAACGCCGCTATGCGCTTCTCGGACATATTACAGCGAAAACTAAAGGACATTGAAATCACTGTGCAATGTTCCAGAGACCATTGACCATTATTTTATTCTATGCAAAGCCGCTATGGGCTTCTCGGACATATTACAGCGAAAACTAAAGGATATTGAAATCACTGTGCATGTGCCAGAGACCATTGACCATTATTTTATTCTATGCGAAGCCGCTATGCGCTTCTCGGACATATTACAGTGAAAACTAAAGGACATTGAAATCACTGTGCAATGTGCCAGAGACCATTGACCGTTATTTTATTCTATGCAAAGCCTCTATGCGCTTCTCGGACATATTACAGCGAAAAGTATAGGACATTGAAATCACTGTGCAATGTGCCAGAGACCATTGACCATTATTTTATTCTATGCAAAGCCGCTATGCGCTTCTCGGACATATTACAGCGAAAACTAAAGGACATTGAAATCACGGTGCAATGTGCCAGAGACCATTGACCATTATTTTATTCTATGCAAAGCCGCTATGCGCTTCTCGGACATATTACAGCGAAAACTAAAGGACATTGAAACCACTGTGCAATGTGCCAGAGACCATTGACCATTATTTTATTCTATGCAAAGCCGCTATGCGCATCTCGGACATATTACAGCGATAACCAAAGGACATTGAAATCACTGTTCAATGTGCCAGAGACCATTGACCATTATTTTATTCTATGCAAAGCCGCTATGCGCTTCTCGGACATATTACAGCGAAAACTAAAGGACATTGAAATCACTGCGCAATGAGCCAGAGACCATTGACCATTATTTTATTCTATGCAAAGCCGCTATGCGCTACTAGGACATATTACAGCGAAAACTAAAGGACATTGAAATCACTGTGCAATATGCCAGAGATCATTGACCATTATTTTATTCTATGCAAAGCCGCTATGCGCTCCTCGGACATATTACTGCGAAACCTAAGGGACATTGAAATCACTGTGCAACGTGCCAGAGACCATTGACCATTATTTTATTCTATGCGAAGCCGCTATGCGCTTCTCGGACATATTACAGCGAAAACTAAAGAAGATTGAAATCACTGTGCAATGTGCCAGAGACCATTGACCATTATTTTATTCTATGCAAAGCAGCTTAGCTCTTCTCGGACATATTACAGCGAAAACTAAAGGACATTGAAATCACTGTGCAATGTGCCAGAGACCATTGACCCTTATTTTATTCTATGCAAAGCCGCTATGCGCTTCTCGGACATATTACAGCGAAAACTAGAGGACATTGAAACCACTGTGCAATGAGCCAGAGACCATTGACCATTATTTTATTCTATGCAACGCCGCTATGCGCTTCTCGGACTTATTACAGCGAAAACTAAAGGACATTGAAATCACTGTGCAATGTTCCAGAGACCATTGACCATTATTTTATTCTATACAAAGCCGCTATGCGCTTCTCGGACATATTACTGCGAAAACTAAAGGACATTGAAATGACTGTGCAATGTGCCAGAGACCATTGACCATTATTTTATTCTATGCGAAGCCGCTATGCGCTTCTCGGACATATTACAGCGAAAACTAAAGGACATTGAAATCACTGTGCAATGTGCCAGAGACCATTGACCGTTATTTTATTCTATGCAAAGCCGCTATGCGCTTCTCGGACATATTACAGCGAAAAGTATAGGACATTGAAATCACTGTGCAATGTGCCAGAGACCATTGACCATTATTTTATTCTATGGAAAGTCGCTATGCGCTTCTCGGACATATTACAGCGAAAACTAGAGGACATTGAAACCACTGTGCAATGAGCCAGAGACCATTGACCATTATTTTAATCTAAGCAACGCCGCTATGCGCTTCTCGGACATATTACAGCGAAAACTAAAGGACATTGAAATCACTGTGCAATGTTCCAGAGACCATTGACCATTATTTTATTCTATGCAAAGCCGCTATGGGCTTCTCGGACATATTACAGCGAAAACTAAAGGATATTGAAATCACTGTGCATGTGCCAGAGACCATTGACCATTATTTTATTCTATGCGAAGCCGCTATGCGCTTCTCGGACATATTACAGTGAAAACTAAAGGACATTGAAATCACTGTGCAATGTGCCAGAGACCATTGACCGTTATTTTATTCTATGCAAAGCCGCTATGCGCTTCTCGGACATATTACAGCGAAAAGTATAGGACATTGAAATCACTGTGCAATGTGCCAGAGACCATTGACCATTATTTTATTCTATGCAAAGCCGCTATGCGCTTCTCGGACATATTACAGCGAAAACTAATGGACATTGAAATCACTGTGCAATGTGCCAGAGACCGTTGACCATAATTTTATTCTATGCGAAGCCGCTATGCGCTTCTCGGACATGTTACAGCGAAAACTAAAGGACATTGAAATCACTGTGCATGTGCCAGAGACCATTGACCATTATTTTATTCTATGCAAAGCCGCTATGCGCTACTAGGACATATTACAGCGAAAACTAAAGGACATTGAAATCACTGTGCAATATGCCAGAGATCATTGACCATTATTTTATTCTATGCAAAGCCGCTATGCGCTCCTCGGACATATTACTGCGAAACCTAAGGGACATTGAAATCACTGTGCAACGTGCCAGAGACCATTGACCATTATTATATTCTATGCGAAGCTGCTATGCGCTTCTCGGACATATTACAGCGAAAACTAAAGGACATTGAAATCACTGTGCAATGTGCCAGAGACCATTGACCATTATTTTATTCTATGCAAAGCCGCTATGCGCTTCTCGGACATATTACAGCGAAAACTAAAGGACATTGAAATCACTGTGCAATGTGCCGGAGACCATTGACCATTAGTTTATTCTATGCAAAGCCACTATGCGCTTCTCGGACATATTACAGCGAAAACTAAAGGACATTGAAACCACTGTGCAATGAGCCAGAGACCATTGACCATTATTTTATTCGATGCAAAGCCGTTATGCGCTTCTCGGACATATTGCTGCGAAAACTAAAGGACATTGAAATCACTGTGCAATGTTCCAGAGACCATTGACCATTATTTTATTCTATGCAAAGCCGCATTGCGCTTCTCGGACATATTACAGCGAAAACTAAAGAACATTGAAATCACTGTGCATGTGCCAGAGACCATTGACCATTATTTTATTCTATGCGAAGCCGCTATGCGCTTCTCGGACATATTACAGCGAAAACTAAAGGACATTGAAATCACTGTGCAATGTGCCAGAGACCATTGACCATTATTTTATTCTATGCAAAGCCGCTATGCGCTTCTCGGACATATTACAGCGAAAACTAGAGGACATTGAAACCACTGTGCAATGAGCCAGAGACCATTGACCATTATTTTATTCTATGCAACGCCGCTATGCGCTTCTCGGACTTATTACAGCGAAAACTAAAGGACATTGAAATCACTGTGCAATGTTCCAGAGACCATTGACCATTATTTTATTCTATGCAAAGCCGCTATGCGCTTCTCGGACATATTACAGCGAAAACTAAAGGACATTGAAATCACTGTGCAATGTGCCAGAGACCATTGACCGTTATTTTATTCTATGCAAAGCCGCTATGCGCTTCTCGGACATATTACAGCGAAAAGTATAGGACATTGAAATCACTGTGCAATGTGCCAGAGACCATTGAACATTATTTTATTCTATGCAAAGCCGCTATGCGCTTCTCGGACATATTACAGCGAAAACTAGAGGACATTGAAACCACTGTGCAATGAGCCAGAGACCATTGACCATTATTTTAATCTAAGCAACGCCGCTATGCGCTTCTCGGACATATTACAGCGAAAACTAAAGGACATTGAAACCACTGTGCAATGAGCCAGAGACCATTGACCATTATTTTATTCGATGCAAAGCCGTTATGCGCTTCTCGGACATATTACTGCGAAAACTAAAGGACATTGAAATCACTGTGCAATGTTCCAGAGACCATTGACCATTATTTTATTCTATGCAAAGCCGCATTGCGCTTCTCGGACATATTACAGCGAAAACTAAAGAACATTGAAATCACTGTGCATGTACCAGAGACCATTGACCATTATTTTATTCTATGCGAAGCCGCTATGGGCTTCTCGGACATATTACAGCGAAAACTAAAGGATATTGAAATCACTGTGCAATGAGCCAGAGACCATTGACCATTATTTTATTCGATGCAAAGCCGTTATGCGCTTCTCGGACATATTACTGCGAAAACTAAAGGACATTGAAATCACTGTGCAATGTTCCAGAGACCATTGACCATTATTTTATTCTATGCAAAGCCGCATTGCGCTTCTCGGACATATTACAGCGAAAACTAAAGAACATTGAAATCACTGTGCATGTGCCAGAGACCATTGACCATTATTTTATTCTATGCGAAGCCGCTATGCGCTTCTCGGACATATTACAGTGAAAACTAAAGGACATTGAAATCACTGTGCAATGTGCCAGAGACCATTGACCGTTATTTTATTCTATGCAAAGCCGCTATGCGCTTCTCGGACATATTACAGCGAAAACTAATGGACATTGAAATCACTGTGCAATGTGCCAGAGACCGTTGACCATAATTTTATTCTATGCGAAGCCGCTATGCGCTTCTCGGACATGTTACAGCGAAAACTAAAGGACATTGAAATCACTGTGCATGTGCCAGAGACCATTGACCATTATTTTATTCTATGCAAAGCCGCTATGCGCTACTAGGACATATTACAGCGAAAACTAAAGGACATTGAAATCACTGTGCAATATGCCAGAGATCATTGACCATTATTTTATTCTATGCAAAGCCGCTATGCGCTCCTCGGACATATTACTGCGAAACCTAAGGGACATTGAAATCACTGTGCAACGTGCCAGAGACCATTGACCATTATTATATTCTATGCGAAGCTGCTATGCGCTTCTCGGACATATTACAGCGAAAACTAAAGGACATTGAAATCACTGTGCAATGTGCCAGAGACCATTGACCATTATTTTATTCTATGCAAAGCCGCTATGCGCTTCTCGGACATATTACAGCGAAAACTAAAGGACATTGAAATCACTGTGCAATGTGCCGGAGACCATTGACCATTAGTTTATTCTATGCAAAGCCACTATGCGCTTCTCGGACATATTACAGCGAAAACTAAAGGACATTGAAACCACTGTGCAATGAGCCAGAGACCATTGACCATTATTTTATTCGATGCAAAGCCGTTATGCGCTTCTCGGACATATTGCTGCGAAAACTAAAGGACATTGAAATCACTGTGCAATGTTCCAGAGACCATTGACCATTATTTTATTCTATGCAAAGCCGCATTGCGCTTCTCGGACATATTACAGCGAAAACTAAAGAACATTGAAATCACTGTGCATGTGCCAGAGACCATTGACCATTATTTTATTCTATGCGAAGCCGCTATGCGCTTCTCGGACATATTACAGCGAAAACTAAAGGACATTGAAATCACTGTGCAATGTGCCAGAGACCATTGACCATTATTTTATTCTATGCAAAGCCGCTATGCGCTTCTCGGACATATTACAGCGAAAACTAGAGGACATTGAAACCACTGTGCAATGAGCCAGAGACCATTGACCATTATTTTATTCTATGCAACGCCGCTATGCGCTTCTCGGACTTATTACAGCGAAAACTAAAGGACATTGAAATCACTGTGCAATGTTCCAGAGACCATTGACCATTATTTTATTCTATGCAAAGCCGCTATGCGCTTCTCGGACATATTACAGCGAAAACTAAAGGACATTGAAATCACTGTGCAATGTGCCAGAGACCATTGACCGTTATTTTATTCTATGCAAAGCCGCTATGCGCTTCTCGGACATATTACAGCGAAAAGTATAGGACATTGAAATCACTGTGCAATGTGCCAGAGACCATTGAACATTATTTTATTCTATGCAAAGCCGCTATGCGCTTCTCGGACATATTACAGCGAAAACTAGAGGACATTGAAACCACTGTGCAATGAGCCAGAGACCATTGACCATTATTTTAATCTAAGCAACGCCGCTATGCGCTTCTCGGACATATTACAGCGAAAACTAAAGGACATTGAAACCACTGTGCAATGAGCCAGAGACCATTGACCATTATTTTATTCGATGCAAAGCCGTTATGCGCTTCTCGGACATATTACTGCGAAAACTAAAGGACATTGAAATCACTGTGCAATGTTCCAGAGACCATTGACCATTATTTTATTCTATGCAAAGCCGCATTGCGCTTCTCGGACATATTACAGCGAAAACTAAAGAACATTGAAATCACTGTGCATGTACCAGAGACCATTGACCATTATTTTATTCTATGCGAAGCCGCTATGGGCTTCTCGGACATATTACAGCGAAAACTAAAGGATATTGAAATCACTGTGCAATGAGCCAGAGACCATTGACCATTATTTTATTCGATGCAAAGCCGTTATGCGCTTCTCGGACATATTACTGCGAAAACTAAAGGACATTGAAATCACTGTGCAATGTTCCAGAGACCATTGACCATTATTTTATTCTATGCAAAGCCGCATTGCGCTTCTCGGACATATTACAGCGAAAACTAAAGAACATTGAAATCACTGTGCATGTGCCAGAGACCATTGACCATTATTTTATTCTATGCGAAGCCGCTATGCGCTTCTCGGACATATTACAGTGAAAACTAAAGGACATTGAAATCACTGTGCAATGTGCCAGAGACCATTGACCGTTATTTTATTCTATGCAAAGCCGCTATGCGCTTCTCGGACATATTACAGCGAAAAGTATAGGACATTGAAATCACTGTGCAATGTGCCAGAGACCATTGACCATTATTTTATTCTATGCAATGCCGCTATGCGCTTCTCGGACATATTACAGCGAAAACTAATGGGCATTGAAATCACTGTGCAATGTGCCAGAGACCATTGACCATTATTTTATTCTATGCAAAGCCGCTATGCGCTTCTCGGGCATATTACAGCGAAAACTAGAGGACATTGAAACCACTGTGCAATGAGCCAGAGACCATTGACCATTATTTTATTCCATGCAACGCCGCTATGCGCTTCTCGGACTTATTACAGCGAAAACTAAAGGACATTGAAATCACTGTGCAATGTTCCAGAGACCATTGACCATTATTTTATTCTATGCAAAGCCGCTATGCGCTTCTCGGACATATTACTGCGAAAACTAAAGGACATTGAAATGACTGTGCAATGTTCCAGAGACCATTGACCATTATTTTATTCTATGCAAAGACGCTATGCGCTTCTTGGACATATTACAGCGAAAACTAAAGAACATTGAAATCACTGTGCATGTGCCAGAGACCATTGACCATTATTTTATTCTATGCGAAGCCGCTATGCGCTTCTCGGACATATTACAGCGAAAACTAAAGGACATTGAAATCACTGTGCAATGTGCCAGAGACCATTGACCGTTATTTTATTCTATGCAAAGCCGCTATGCGCTTCTCGGACATATTACAGCGAAAAGTATAGGACATTGAAATCACTGTGCAATGTGCCAGAGACCATTGACCATTATTTTATTCTATGCAAAGCCGCTATGCGCTTCTCGGACATATTACAGCGAAAACTAATGGACATTGAAATCACTGTGCAATGTGCCAGAGACCATTGACCATTATTTTATTCTATGCAAAGCCGCTATGCGCTTCTCGGACATATTACAGCGAAAACTAGAGGACATTGAAACCACTGTGCAATGAGCCAGAGACCATTGACCATTATTTTAATCTAAGCAACGCCGCTATGCGCTTCTCGGACATATTACAGCGAAAACTAAAGGACATTGAAATCACTGTGCAATGTTCCAGAGACCATTGACCATTATTTTATTCTATGCAAAGCCGCTATGGGCTTCTCGGACATATTACAGCGAAAACTAAAGGATATTGAAATCACTGTGCATGTGCCAGAGACCATTGACCATTATTTTATTCTATGCGAAGCCGCTATGCGCTTCTCGGACATATTACAGTGAAAACTAAAGGACATTGAAATCACTGTGCAATGTGCCAGAGACCATTGACCGTTATTTTATTCTATGCAAAGCCTCTATGCGCTTCTCGGACATATTACAGCGAAAAGTATAGGACATTGAAATCACTGTGCAATGTGCCAGAGACCATTGACCATTATTTTATTCTATGCAAAGCCGCTATGCGCTTCTCGGACATATTACAGCGAAAATTAAAGGACATTGAAATCACGGTGCAATGTGCCAGAGACCATTGACCATTATTTTATTCTATGCGAAGCCTCTATGCGCTTCTCGGACATATTACAGCGAAAAGTATAGGACATTGAAATCACTGTGCAATGTGCCAGAGACCATTGACCATTATTTTATTCTATGCAAAGCCGCTATGCGCTTCTCGGACATATTACAGCGAAAATTAAAGGACATTGAAATCACGGTGCAATGTGCCAGAGACCATTGACCATTATTTTATTCTATGCGAAGCCGCTATGCGCTTCTCGGACATATTACAGCGAAAACTAAAGGACATTGAAATCACTGTGCAATGTGCCAGAGACCATTGACCGTTATTTTATTCTATGCAAAGCCGCTATGCGCTTCTCGGACATATTACAGCGAAAAGTATAGGACATTGAAATCACTGTGCAATGTGCCAGAGACCATTGACCATTATTTTATTCTATGCAAAGTCGCTATGCGCTTCTCGGACATATTACAGCGAAAACTAGAGGACATTGAAACCACTGTGCAATGAGCCAGAGACCATTGACCATTGTTTTAATCTAAGCAACGCCGCTATGCGCTTCTCGGACATATTACAGCGAAAACTAAAGGACATTGAAATCACTGTGCAATGTTCCAGAGACCATTGACCATTATTTTATTCTATGCAAAGCCGCTATGGGCTTCTCGGACATATTACAGCGAAAACTAAAGGATATTGAAATCACTGTGCATGTGCCAGAGACCATTGACCATTATTTTATTCTATGCGAAGCCGCTATGCGCTTCTCGGACATATTACAGTGAAAACTAAAGGACATTGAAATCACTGTGCAATGTGCCAGAGACCATTGACCGTTATTTTATTCTATGCAAAGCCGCTATGCGCTTCTCGGACATATTACAGCGAAAAGTATAGGACATTGAAATCACTGTGCAATGTGCCAGAGACCATTGACCATTATTTTATTCTATGCAAAGCCGCTATGCGCTTCTCGTACATATTACAGCGAAAACTAATGGACATTGAAATCACTGTGCAATGTGCCAGAGACCGTTGACCATAATTTTATTCTATGCGAAGCCGCTATGCGCTTCTCGGACATATTACAGCGAAAACTAAAGGACATTGAAATCACTGTGCATGTGCCAGAGACCATTGACCATTATTTTATTCTATGCAAAGCCGCTATGCGCTACTAGGACATATTACAGCGAAAACTAAAGGACATTGAAATCACTGTGCAATATGCCAGAGATCATTGACCATTATTTTATTCTATGCAAAGCCGCTATGCGCTCCTCGGACATATTACTGCGAAACCTAAGGGACATTGAAATCACTGTGCAACGTGCCAGAGACCATTGACCATTATAATATTCTATGCGAAGCTGCTATGCGCTTCTCGGACATATTACAGCGAAAACTAAAGGACATTGAAATCACTGTGCAATGTGCCAGAGACCATTGACCATTATTTTATTCTATGCAAAGCCGCTATGCGCTTCTCGGACATATTACAGCGAAAACTAAAGGACATTGAAATCACAGTGCAATGTGCCGGAGACCATTGACCATTAGTTTATTCTATGCAAAGCCACTATGCGCTTCTCGGACATATTACAGCGAAAACTAAAGGACATTGAAACCACTGTGCAATGAGCCAGAGACCATTGACCATTATTTTATTCGATGCAAAGCCGTTATGCGCTTCTCGGACATATTACTGCGAAAACTAAAGGACATTGAAATCACTGTGCAATGTTCCAGAGACCATTGACCATTATTTTATTCTATGCAAAGCCGCATTGCGCTTCTCGGACATATTACAGCGAAAACTAAAGAACATTGAAATCACTGTGCATGTGCCAGAGACCATTGACCATTATTTTATTCTATGCGAAGCCGCTATGCGCTTCTCGGACATATTACAGCGAAAACTAAAGGACATTGAAATCACTGTGCAATGTGCCAGAGACCATTGACCATTATTTTATTCTATGCAAAGCCGCTATGCGCTTCTCGGACATATTACAGCGAAAACTAGAGGACATTGAAACCACTGTGAAATGAGCCAGAGACCATTGACCATTATTTTATTCTATGCAACGCCGCTATGCGCTTCTCGGACTTATTACAGCGAAAACTAAAGGACATTGAAATCACTGTGCAATGTTCCAGAGACCATTGACCATTATTTTATTCTATGCAAAGCCGCTATGCGCTTCTCGGACATATTACAGCGAAAACTAAAGGACATTGAAATCACTGTGCAATGTGCCAGAGACCATTGACCGTTATTTTATTCTATGCAAAGCCGCTATGCGCTTCTCGGACATATTACAGCGAAAAGTATAGGACATTGAAATCACTGTGCAATGTGCCAGAGACCATTGACCATTATTTTATTCTATGCAAAGCCGCTATGCGCTTCTCGGACATATTACAGCGAAAACTAGAGGACATTGAAACCACTGTGCAATGAGCCAGAGACCATTGACCATTATTTTAATCTAAGCAACGCCGCTATGCGCTTCTCGGACATATTACAGCGAAAACTAAAGGACATTGAAATCACTGTGCAATGTTCCAGAGACCATTGACCATTATTTTATTCTATGCAAAGCCGCTATGGGCTTCTCGGACATATTACAGCGAAAACTAAAGGATATTGAAATCACTGTGCAATGAGCCAGAGACCATTGACCATTATTTTATTCGATGCAAAGCCGTTATGCGCTTCTCGGACATATTACTGCGAAAACTAAAGGACATTGAAATCACTGTGCAATGTTCCAGAGACCATTGACCATTATTTTATTCTATGCAAAGCCGCATTGCGCTTCTCGGACATATTACAGCGAAAACTAAAGAACATTGAAATCACTGTGCATGTGCCAGAGACCATTGACCATTATTTTATTCTATGCGAAGCCGCTATGCGCTTCTCGGACATATTACAGCGAAAACTAAAGGACATTGAAATCACTGTGCAATGTGCCAGAGACCATTGACCGTTATTTTATTCTATGCAAAGCCGCTATGCGCTTCTCGGACATATTACAGCGAAAAGTATAGGACATTTAAATCACTGTGCAATGTGCCAGAGACCATTGACCATTATTTTATTCTATGCAAAGCCGCTATACGCTTCTCGGACATATTACAGCGAAAACTAATGGGCATTGAAATCACTGTGCAATGTGCCAGAGACCATTGACCATTATTTTATTCTATGCAAAGCCGCTATGCGCTTCTCGGGCATATTACAGCGAAAACTAGAGGACATTGAAACCACTGTGCAATGAGCCAGAGACCATTGACCATTATTTTATTCCATGCAACGCCGCTATGCGCTTCTCGGACTTATTACAGCGAAAACTAAAGGACATTGAAATCGCTGTGCAATGTTCCAGAGACCATTGACCATTATTTTATTCTATGCAAAGCCGCTATGCGCTTCTCGGACATATTACTGCGAAAACTAAAGGACATTGAAATGACTGTGCAATGTTCCAGAGACCATTGACCATTATTTTATTCTATGCAAAGCCGCTATGCGCTTCTTGGACATATTACAGCGAAAACTAAAGAACATTGAAATCACTGTGCATGTGCCAGAGACCATTGACCATTATTTTATTCTATGCGAAGCCGCTATGCGCTTCTCGGACATATTACAGCGAAAACTAAAGGACATTGAAATCACTGTGCAATGTGCCAGAGACCATTGACCGTTATTTTATTCTATGCAAAGCCGCTATGCGCTTCTCGGACATATTACAGCGAAAAGTATAGGACATTGAAATCACTGTGCAATGTGCCAGAGACCATTGACCATTATTTTATTCTACGCAAAGCCGCTATGCGCTTCTCGGACATATTACAGCGAAAACTAATGGACATTGAAATCACTGTACAATGTGCCAGAGACCATTGACCATTATTTTATTCTATGCAAAGCCGCTATGCGCTTCTCGGACATATTACAGCGAAAACTAGAGGACATTGAAACCACTGTGCAATGAGCCAGAGACCATTGACCATTATTTTAATCTAAGCAACGCCGCTATGCGCTTCTCGGACATATTACAGCGAAAACTAAAGGACATTGAAATCACTGTGCAATGTTCCAGAGACCATTGACCATTATTTTATTCTATGCAAAGCCGCTATGGGCTTCTCGGACATATTACAGCGAAAACTAAAGGATATTGAAATCACTGTGCATGTGCCAGAGACCATTGACCATTATTTTATTCTATGCGAAGCCGCTATGCGCTTCTCGGACATATTACAGTGAAAACTAAAGGACATTGAAATCACTGTGCAATGTGCCAGAGACCATTGACCGTTATTTTATTCTATGCAAAGCCTCTATGCGCTTCTCGGACATATTACAGCGAAAACTAAAGGACATTGAAACCACTGTGCAATGTGCCAGAGACCATTGACCATTATTTTATTCTATGCAAAGCCGCTATGCGCATCTCGGACATATTACAGCGATAACCAAAGGACATTGAAATCACTGTTCAATGTGCCAGAGACCATTGACCATTATTTTATTCTATGCAAAGCCGCTATGCGCTTCTCGGACATATTACTGCGAAAACTAAAGGACATTGAAATGACTGTGCAATGTTCCAGAGACCATTGACCATTATTTTATTCTATGCAAAGCCGCTATGCGCTTCTTGGACATATTACAGCGAAAACTAAAGAACATTGAAATCACTGTGCATGTGCCAGAGACCATTGACCATTATTTTATTCTATGCGAAGCCGCTATGCGCTTCTCGGACATATTACAGCGAAAACTAAAGGACATTGAAATCACTGTGCAATGTGCCAGAGACCATTGACCGTTATTTTATTCTATGCAAAGCCGCTATGCGCTTCTCGGACATATTACAGCGAAAAGTATAGGACATTGAAATCACTGTGCAATGTGCCAGAGACCATTGACCATTATTTTATTCTATGCGAAGCCGCTATGCGCTTCTCGGACATATTACAGCGAAAACTAAAGGACATTGAAATCACTGTGCAATGTGCCAGAGACCATTGACCGTTATTTTATTCTATGCAAAGCCGCTATGCGCTTCTCGGACATATTACTGCGAAAACTAAAGGACATTGAAATGACTGTGCAATGTTCCAGAGACCATTGACCATTATTTTATTCTATGCAAAGACGCTATGCGCTTCTTGGACATATTACAGCGAAAACTAAAGAACATTGAAATCACTGTGCATGTGCCAGAGACCATTGACCATTATTTTATTCTATGCGAAGCCGCTATGCGCTTCTCGGACATATTACAGCGAAAACTAAAGGACATTGAAATCACTGTGCAATGTGCCAGAGACCATTGACCGTTATTTTATTCTATGCAAAGCCGCTATGCGCTTCTCGGACATATTACAGCGAAAAGTATAGGACATTGAAATCACTGTGCAATGTGCCAGAGACCATTGACCATTATTTTATTCTATGCAAAGCCGCTATGCGCTTCTCGGACATATTACAGCGAAAACTAATGGACATTGAAATCACTGTGCAATGTGCCAGAGACCATTGACCATTATTTTATTCTATGCAAAGCCGCTATGCGCTTCTCGGACATATTACAGCGAAAACTAGAGGACATTGAAACCACTGTGCAATGAGCCAGAGACCATTGACCATTATTTTAATCTAAGCAACGCCGCTATGCGCTTCTCGGACATATTACAGCGAAAACTAAAGGACATTGAAATCACTGTGCAATGTTCCAGAGACCATTGACCATTATTTTATTCTATGCAAAGCCGCTATGGGCTTCTCGGACATATTACAGCGAAAACTAAAGGATATTGAAATCACTGTGCATGTGCCAGAGACCATTGACCATTATTTTATTCTATGCGAAGCCGCTATGCGCTTCTCGGACATATTACAGTGAAAACTAAAGGACATTGAAATCACTGTGCAATGTGCCAGAGACCATTGACCGTTATTTTATTCTATGCAAAGCCTCTATGCGCTTCTCGGACATATTACAGCGAAAAGTATAGGACATTGAAATCACTGTGCAATGTGCCAGAGACCATTGACCATTATTTTATTCTATGCAAAGCCGCTATGCGCTTCTCGGACATATTACAGCGAAAATTAAAGGACATTGAAATCACGGTGCAATGTGCCAGAGACCATTGACCATTATTTTATTCTATGCGAAGCCTCTATGCGCTTCTCGGACATATTACAGCGAAAAGTATAGGACATTGAAATCACTGTGCAATGTGCCAGAGACCATTGACCATTATTTTATTCTATGCAAAGCCGCTATGCGCTTCTCGGACATATTACAGCGAAAATTAAAGGACATTGAAATCACGGTGCAATGTGCCAGAGACCATTGACCATTATTTTATTCTATGCGAAGCCGCTATGCGCTTCTCGGACATATTACAGCGAAAACTAAAGGACATTGAAATCACTGTGCAATGTGCCAAAGACCATTGACCGTTATTTTATTCTATGCAAAGCCGCTATGCGCTTCTCGGACATATTACAGCGAAAAGTATAGGACATTGAAATCACTGTGCAATGTGCCAGAGACCATTGACCATTATTTTATTCTATGCAAAGTCGCTATGCGCTTCTCGGACATATTACAGCGAAAACTAGAGGACATTGAAACCACTGTGCAATGAGCCAGAGACCATTGACCATTATTTTAATCTAAGCAACGCCGCTATGCGCTTCTCGGACATATTACAGCGAAAACTAAAGGACATTGAAATCACTGTGCAATGTTCCAGAGACCATTGACCATTATTTTATTCTATGCAAAGCCGCTATGGGCTTCTCGGACATATTACAGCGAAAACTAAAGGATATTGAAATCACTGTGCATGTGCCAGAGACCATTGACCATTATTTTATTCTATGCGAAGCCGCTATGCGCTTCTCGGACATATTACAGTGAAAACTAAAGGACATTGAAATCACTGTGCAATGTGCCAGAGACCATTGACCGTTATTTTATTCTATGCAAAGCCGCTATGCGCTTCTCGGACATATTACAGCGAAAAGTATAGGACATTGAAATCACTGTGCAATGTGCCAGAGACCATTGACCATTATTTTATTCTATGCAAAGCCGCTATGCGCTTCTCGTACATATTACAGCGAAAACTAATGGACATTGAAATCACTGTGCAATGTGCCAGAGACCGTTGACCATAATTTTATTCTATGCGAAGCCGCTATGCGCTTCTCGGACATATTACAGCGAAAACTAAAGGACATTGAAATCACTGTGCATGTGCCAGAGACCATTGACCATTATTTTATTCTATGCAAAGCCGCTATGCGCTACTAGGACATATTACAGCGAAAACTAAAGGACATTGAAATCACTGTGCAATATGCCAGAGATCATTGACCATTATTTTATTCTATGCAAAGCCGCTATGCGCTCCTCGGACATATTACTGCGAAACCTAAGGGACATTGAAATCACTGTGCAACGTGCCAGAGACCATTGACCATTATAATATTCTATGCGAAGCTGCTATGCGCTTCTCGGACATATTACAGCGAAAACTAAAGGACATTGAAATCACTGTGCAATGTGCCAGAGACCATTGACCATTATTTTATTCTATGCAAAGCCGCTATGCGCTTCTCGGACATATTACAGCGAAAACTAAAGGACATTGAAATCACAGTGCAATGTGCCGGAGACCATTGACCATTAGTTTATTCTATGCAAAGCCACTATGCGCTTCTCGGACATATTACAGCGAAAACTAAAGGACATTGAAACCACTGTGCAATGAGCCAGAGACCATTGACCATTATTTTATTCGATGCAAAGCCGTTATGCGCTTCTCGGACATATTACTGCGAAAACTAAAGGACATTGAAATCACTGTGCAATGTTCCAGAGACCATTGACCATTATTTTATTCTATGCAAAGCCGCATTGCGCTTCTCGGACATATTACAGCGAAAACTAAAGAACATTGAAATCACTGTGCATGTGCCAGAGACCATTGACCATTATTTTATTCTATGCGAAGCCGCTATGCGCTTCTCGGACATATTACAGCGAAAACTAAAGGACATTGAAATCACTGTGCAATGTGCCAGAGACCATTGACCATTATTTTATTCTATGCAAAGCCGCTATGCGCTTCTCGGACATATTACAGCGAAAACTAGAGGACATTGAAACCACTGTGCAATGAGCCAGAGACCATTGACCATTATTTTATTCTATGCAACGCCGCTATGCGCTTCTCGGACTTATTACAGCGAAAACTAAAGGACATTGAAATCACTGTGCAATGTTCCAGAGACCATTGACCATTATTTTATTCTATGCAAAGCCGCTATGCGCTTCTCGGACATATTACAGCGAAAACTAAAGGACATTGAAATCACTGTGCAATGTGCCAGAGACCATTGACCGTTATTTTATTCTATGCAAAGCCGCTATGCGCTTCTCGGACATATTACAGCGAAAAGTATAGGACATTGAAATCACTGTGCAATGTGCCAGAGACCATTGACCATTATTTTATTCTATGCAAAGCCGCTATGCGCTTCTCGGACATATTACAGCGAAAACTAGAGGACATTGAAACCACTGTGCAATGAGCCAGAGACCATTGACCATTATTTTAATCTAAGCAACGCCGCTATGCGCTTCTCGGACATATTACAGCGAAAACTAAAGGACATTGAAATCACTGTGCAATGTTCCAGAGACCATTGACCATTATTTTATTCTATGCAAAGCCGCTATGGGCTTCTCGGACATATTACAGCGAAAACTAAAGGATATTGAAATCACTGTGCAATGAGCCAGAGACCATTGACCATTATTTTATTCGATGCAAAGCCGTTATGCGCTTCTCGGACATATTACTGCGAAAACTAAAGGACATTGAAATCACTGTGCAATGTTCCAGAGACCATTGACCATTATTTTATTCTATGCAAAGCCGCATTGCGCTTCTCGGACATATTACAGCGAAAACTAAAGAACATTGAAATCACTGTGCATGTGCCAGAGACCATTGACCATTATTTTATTCTATGCGAAGCCGCTATGCGCTTCTCGGACATATTACAGCGAAAACTAAAGGACATTGAAATCACTGTGCAATGTGCCAGAGACCATTGACCGTTATTTTATTCTATGCAAAGCCGCTATGCGCTTCTCGGACATATTACAGCGAAAAGTATAGGACATTTAAATCACTGTGCAATGTGCCAGAGACCATTGACCATTATTTTATTCTATGCAAAGCCGCTATGCGCTTCTCGGACATATTACAGCGAAAACTAATGGGCATTGAAATCACTGTGCAATGTGCCAGAGACCATTGACCATTATTTTATTCTATGCAAAGCCGCTATGCGCTTCTCGGGCATATTACAGCGAAAACTAGAGGACATTGAAACCACTGTGCAATGAGCCAGAGACCATTGACCATTATTTTATTCCATGCAACGCCGCTATGCGCTTCTCGGACTTATTACAGCGAAAACTAAAGGACATTGAAATCGCTGTGCAATGTTCCAGAGACCATTGACCATTATTTTATTCTATGCAAAGCCGCTATGCGCTTCTCGGACATATTACTGCGAAAACTAAAGGACATTGAAATGACTGTGCAATGTTCCAGAGACCATTGACCATTATTTTATTCTATGCAAAGCCGCTATGCGCTTCTTGGACATATTACAGCGAAAACTAAAGAACATTGAAATCACTGTGCATGTGCCAGAGACCATTGACCATTATTTTATTCTATGCGAAGCCGCTATGCGCTTCTCGGACATATTACAGCGAAAACTAAAGGACATTGAAATCACTGTGCAATGTGCCAGAGACCATTGACCGTTATTTTATTCTATGCAAAGCCGCTATGCGCTTCTCGGACATATTACAGCGAAAAGTATAGGACATTGAAATCACTGTGCAATGTGCCAGAGACCATTGACCATTATTTTATTCTACGCAAAGCCGCTATGCGCTTCTCGGACATATTACAGCGAAAACTAATGGACATTGAAATCACTGTACAATGTGCCAGAGACCATTGACCATTATTTTATTCTATGCAAAGCCGCTATGCGCTTCTCGGACATATTACAGCGAAAACTAGAGGACATTGAAACCACTGTGCAATGAGCCAGAGACCATTGACCATTATTTTAATCTAAGCAACGCCGCTATGCGCTTCTCGGACATATTACAGCGAAAACTAAAGGACATTGAAATCACTGTGCAATGTTCCAGAGACCATTGACCATTATTTTATTCTATGCAAAGCCGCTATGGGCTTCTCGGACATATTACAGCGAAAACTAAAGGATATTGAAATCACTGTGCATGTGCCAGAGACCATTGACCATTATTTTATTCTATGCGAAGCCGCTATGCGCTTCTCGGACATATTACAGTGAAAACTAAAGGACATTGAAATCACTGTGCAATGTGCCAGAGACCATTGACCGTTATTTTATTCTATGCAAAGCCTCTATGCGCTTCTCGGACATATTACAGCGAAAACTAAAGGACATTGAAACCACTGTGCAATGTGCCAGAGACCATTGACCATTATTTTATTCTATGCAAAGCCGCTATGCGCATCTCGGACATATTACAGCGATAACCAAAGGACATTGAAATCACTGTTCAATGTGCCAGAGACCATTGACCATTATTTTATTCTATGCAAAGCCGCTATGCGCTTCTCGGACATATTACTGCGAAAACTAAAGGACATTGAAATGACTGTGCAATGTTCCAGAGACCATTGACCATTATTTTATTCTATGCAAAGCCGCTATGCGCTTCTTGGACATATTACAGCGAAAACTAAAGAACATTGAAATCACTGTGCATGTGCCAGAGACCATTGACCATTATTTTATTCTATGCGAAGCCGCTATGCGCTTCTCGGACATATTACAGCGAAAACTAAAGGACATTGAAATCACTGTGCAATGTGCCAGAGACCATTGACCGTTATTTTATTCTATGCAAAGCCGCTATGCGCTTCTCGGACATATTACAGCGAAAAGTATAGGACATTGAAATCACTGTGCAATGTGCCAGAGACCATTGACCATTATTTTATTCTACGCAAAGCCGCTATGCGCTTCTCGGACATATTACAGCGAAAACTAATGGACATTGAAATCACTGTACAATGTGCCAGAGACCATTGACCATTATTTTATTCTATGCAAAGCCGCTATGCGCTTCTCGGACATATTACAGCGAAAACTAGAGGACATTGAAACCACTGTGCAATGAGCCAGAGACCATTGACCATTATTTTAATCTAAGCAACGCCGCTATGCGCTTCTCGGACATATTACAGCGAAAACTAAAGGACATTGAAATCACTGTGCAATGTTCCAGAGACCATTGACCATTATTTTATTCTATGCAAAGCCGCTATGGGCTTCTCGGACATATTACAGCGAAAACTAAAGGATATTGAAATCACTGTGCATGTGCCAGAGACCATTGACCATTATTTTATTCTATGCGAAGCCGCTATGCGCTTCTCGGACATATTACAGTGAAAACTAAAGGACATTGAAATCACTGTGCAATGTGCCAGAGACCATTGACCGTTATTTTATTCTATGCAAAGCCTCTATGCGCTTCTCGGACATATTACAGCGAAAAGTATAGGACATTGAAATCACTGTGCAATGTGCCAGAGACCATTGACCATTATTTTATTCTATGCAAAGCCGCTATGCGCTTCTCGGACATATTACAGCGAAAACTAAAGGACATTGAAATCACGGTGCAATGTGCCAGAGACCATTGACCATTATTTTATTCTATGCAAAGCCGCTATGCGCTTCTCGGACATATTACAGCGAAAACTAAAGGACATTGAAACCACTGTGCAATGTGCCAGAGACCATTGACCATTATTTTATTCTATGCAAAGCCGCTATGCGCATCTCGGACATATTACAGCGATAACCAAAGGACATTGAAATCACTGTTCAATGTGCCAGAGACCATTGACCATTATTTTATTCTATGCAAAGCCGCTATGCGCTTCTCGGACATATTACAGCGAAAACTAAAGGACATTGAAATCACGGTGCAATGTGCCAGAGACCATTGACCATTATTTTATTCTATGCAAAGCCGCTATGCGCTTCTCGGACATATTACAGCGAAAACTAAAGGACATTGAAATCACTGCGCAATGAGCCAGAGACCATTGACCATTATTTTATTCTATGCAAAGCCGCTATGCGCTACTAGGACATATTACAGCGAAAACTAAAGGACATTGAAATCACTGTGCAATATGCCAGAGATCATTGACCATTATTTTATTCTATGCAAAGCCGCTATGCGCTCCTCGGACATATTACTGCGAAACCTAAGGGACATTGAAATCACTGTGCAACGTGCCAGAGACCATTGACCATTATTTTATTCTATGCGAAGCCGCTATGCGCTTCTCGGACATATTACAGCGAAAACTAAAGGAGATTGAAATCACTGTGCAATGTGCCAGAGACCATTGACCATTATTTTATTCTATGCAAAGCAGCTTTGCTCTTCTCGGACATATTACAGCGAAAACTAAAGGACATTGAAATCACTGTGCAATGTGCCAGAGACCATTGACCATTATTTTATTCTATGCAAAGCCGCTATGCGCTTCTCGGACATATTACAGCGAAAACTAGAGGACATTGAAACCACTGTGCAATGAGCCAGAGACCATTGACCATTATTTTATTCTATGCAACGCCGCTATGCGCTTCTCGGACTTATTACAGCGAAAACTAAAGGACATTGAAATCACTGTGCAATGTTCCAGAGTCCATTGACCATTATTTTATTCTATGCAAAGCCGCTATGCGCTTCTCGGACATATTACAGCGAAAACTAAAGGACATTGAAATCACTGTGCAATGTGCCAGAGACCATTGACCGTTATTTTATTCTATGCAAAGCCGCTATGCGCTTCTCGGACATATTACAGCGAAAAGTATAGGACATTGAAATCACTGTGCAATGTGCCAGAGACCATTGACCATTATTTTATTCTATGCAAAGCCGCTATGCGCTTCTCGGACATATTACAGCGAAAACTAGAGGACATTGAAACCACTGTGCAATGAGCCAGAGACCATTGACCATTATTTTAATCTAAGCAACGCCGCTATGCGCTTCTCGGACATATTACAGCGAAAACTAAAGGACATTGAAATCACTGTGCAATGTTCCAGAGACCATTGACCATTATTTTATTCTATGCAAAGCCGCTATGGGCTTCTCGGACATATTACAGCGAAAACTAAAGGATATTGAAATCACTGTGCAATGAGCCAGAGACCATTGACCATTATTTTATTCGATGCAAAGCCGTTATGCGCTTCTCGGACATATTACTGCGAAAACTAAAGGACATTGAAATCACTGTGCAATGTTCCAGAGACCATTGACCATTATTTTATTCTATGCAAAGCCGCATTGCGCTTCTCGGACATATTACAGCGAAAACTAAAGAACATTGAAATCACTGTGCATGTGCCAGAGACCATTGACCATTATTTTATTCTATGCGAAGCCGCTATGCGCTTCTCGGACATATTACAGCGAAAACTAAAGGACATTGAAATCACTGTGCAATGTGCCAGAGACCATTGACCGTTATTTTATTCTATGCAAAGCCGCTATGCGCTTCTCGGACATATTACAGCGAAAAGTATAGGACATTTAAATCACTGTGCAATGTGCCAGAGACCATTGACCATTATTTTATTCTATGCAAAGCCGCTATGCGCTTCTCGGACATATTACAGCGAAAACTAATGGGCATTGAAATCACTGTGCAATGTGCCAGAGACCATTGACCATTATTTTATTCTATGCAAAGCCGCTATGCGCTTCTCGGGCATATTACAGCGAAAACTAGAGGACATTGAAACCACTGTGCAATGAGCCAGAGACCATTGACCATTATTTTATTCCATGCAACGCCGCTATGCGCTTCTCGGACTTATTACAGCGAAAACTAAAGGACATTGAAATCGCTGTGCAATGTTCCAGAGACCATTGACCATTATTTTATTCTATGCAAAGCCGCTATGCGCTTCTCGGACATATTACTGCGAAAACTAAAGGACATTGAAATGACTGTGCAATGTTCCAGAGACCATTGACCATTATTTTATTCTATGCAAAGCCGCTATGCGCTTCTTGGACATATTACAGCGAAAACTAAAGAACATTGAAATCACTGTGCATGTGCCAGAGACCATTGACCATTATTTTATTCTATGCGAAGCCGCTATGCGCTTCTCGGACATATTACAGCGAAAACTAAAGGACATTGAAATCACTGTGCAATGTGCCAGAGACCATTGACCGTTATTTTATTCTATGCAAAGCCGCTATGCGCTTCTCGGACATATTACAGCGAAAAGTATAGGACATTGAAATCACTGTGCAATGTGCCAGAGACCATTGACCATTATTTTATTCTACGCAAAGCCGCTATGCGCTTCTCGGACATATTACAGCGAAAACTAATGGACATTGAAATCACTGTACAATGTGCCAGAGACCATTGACCATTATTTTATTCTATGCAAAGCCGCTATGCGCTTCTCGGACATATTACAGCGAAAACTAGAGGACATTGAAACCACTGTGCAATGAGCCAGAGACCATTGACCATTATTTTAATCTAAGCAACGCCGCTATGCGCTTCTCGGACATATTACAGCGAAAACTAAAGGACATTGAAATCACTGTGCAATGTTCCAGAGACCATTGACCATTATTTTATTCTATGCAAAGCCGCTATGGGCTTCTCGGACATATTACAGCGAAAACTAAAGGATATTGAAATCACTGTGCATGTGCCAGAGACCATTGACCATTATTTTATTCTATGCGAAGCCGCTATGCGCTTCTCGGACATATTACAGTGAAAACTAAAGGACATTGAAATCACTGTGCAATGTGCCAGAGACCATTGACCGTTATTTTATTCTATGCAAAGCCTCTATGCGCTTCTCGGACATATTACAGCGAAAACTAAAGGACATTGAAACCACTGTGCAATGTGCCAGAGACCATTGACCATTATTTTATTCTATGCAAAGCCGCTATGCGCATCTCGGACATATTACAGCGATAACCAAAGGACATTGAAATCACTGTTCAATGTGCCAGAGACCATTGACCATTATTTTATTCTATGCAAAGCCGCTATGCGCTTCTCGGACATATTACTGCGAAAACTAAAGGACATTGAAATGACTGTGCAATGTTCCAGAGACCATTGACCATTATTTTATTCTATGCAAAGCCGCTATGCGCTTCTTGGACATATTACAGCGAAAACTAAAGAACATTGAAATCACTGTGCATGTGCCAGAGACCATTGACCATTATTTTATTCTATGCGAAGCCGCTATGCGCTTCTCGGACATATTACAGCGAAAACTAAAGGACATTGAAATCACTGTGCAATGTGCCAGAGACCATTGACCGTTATTTTATTCTATGCAAAGCCGCTATGCGCTTCTCGGACATATTACAGCGAAAAGTATAGGACATTGAAATCACTGTGCAATGTGCCAGAGACCATTGACCATTATTTTATTCTACGCAAAGCCGCTATGCGCTTCTCGGACATATTACAGCGAAAACTAATGGACATTGAAATCACTGTACAATGTGCCAGAGACCATTGACCATTATTTTATTCTATGCAAAGCCGCTATGCGCTTCTCGGACATATTACAGCGAAAACTAGAGGACATTGAAACCACTGTGCAATGAGCCAGAGACCATTGACCATTATTTTAATCTAAGCAACGCCGCTATGCGCTTCTCGGACATATTACAGCGAAAACTAAAGGACATTGAAATCACTGTGCAATGTTCCAGAGACCATTGACCATTATTTTATTCTATGCAAAGCCGCTATGGGCTTCTCGGACATATTACAGCGAAAACTAAAGGATATTGAAATCACTGTGCATGTGCCAGAGACCATTGACCATTATTTTATTCTATGCGAAGCCGCTATGCGCTTCTCGGACATATTACAGTGAAAACTAAAGGACATTGAAATCACTGTGCAATGTGCCAGAGACCATTGACCGTTATTTTATTCTATGCAAAGCCTCTATGCGCTTCTCGGACATATTACAGCGAAAAGTATAGGACATTGAAATCACTGTGCAATGTGCCAGAGACCATTGACCATTATTTTATTCTATGCAAAGCCGCTATGCGCTTCTCGGACATATTACAGCGAAAACTAAAGGACATTGAAATCACGGTGCAATGTGCCAGAGACCATTGACCATTATTTTATTCTATGCAAAGCCGCTATGCGCTTCTCGGACATATTACAGCGAAAACTAAAGGACATTGAAACCACTGTGCAATGTGCCAGAGACCATTGACCATTATTTTATTCTATGCAAAGCCGCTATGCGCATCTCGGACATATTACAGCGATAACCAAAGGACATTGAAATCACTGTTCAATGTGCCAGAGACCATTGACCATTATTTTATTCTATGCAAAGCCGCTATGCGCTTCTCGGACATATTACAGCGAAAACTAAAGGACATTGAAATCACGGTGCAATGTGCCAGAGACCATTGACCATTATTTTATTCTATGCAAAGCCGCTATGCGCTTCTCGGACATATTACAGCGAAAACTAAAGGACATTGAAATCACTGCGCAATGAGCCAGAGACCATTGACCATTATTTTATTCTATGCAAAGCCGCTATGCGCTACTAGGACATATTACAGCGAAAACTAAAGGACATTGAAATCACTGTGCAATATGCCAGAGATCATTGACCATTATTTTATTCTATGCAAAGCCGCTATGCGCTCCTCGGACATATTACTGCGAAACCTAAGGGACATTGAAATCACTGTGCAACGTGCCAGAGACCATTGACCATTATTTTATTCTATGCGAAGCCGCTATGCGCTTCTCGGACATATTACAGCGAAAACTAAAGGAGATTGAAATCACTGTGCAATGTGCCAGAGACCATTGACCATTATTTTATTCTATGCAAAGCAGCTTTGCTCTTCTCGGACATATTACAGCGAAAACTAAAGGACATTGAAATCACTGTGCAATGTGCCAGAGACCATTGACCATTATTTTATTCTATGCAAAGCCGCTATGCGCTTCTCGGACATATTACAGCGAAAACTAGAGGACATTGAAACCACTGTGCAATGAGCCAGAGACCATTGACCATTATTTTATTCTATGCAACGCCGCTATGCGCTTCTCGGACTTATTACAGCGAAAACTAAAGGACATTGAAATCACTGTGCAATGTTCCAGAGTCCATTGACCATTATTTTATTCTATGCAAAGCCGCTATGCGCTTCTCGGACATATTACTGCGAAAACTAAAGGACATTGAAATGACTGTGCAATGTGCCAGAGACCATTGACCATTATTTTATTCTATGCGAAGCCGCTATGCGCTTCTCAGACATATTACAGCGAAAACTAAAGGACATTGAAATCACTGTGCAATGTGCCAGAGACCATTGACCGTTATTTTATTCTATGCAAAGCCGCTATGCGCTTCTCGGACATATTACAGCGAAAAGTATAGGACATTGAAATCACTGTGCAATGTGCCAGAGACCATTGACCATTATTTTATTCTATGCAAAGCCGCTATGCGCTTCTCGGACATATTAAAGCGAAAACTAGAGGACATTGAAACCACTGTGCAATGAGCCAGAGACCATTGACCATTATTTTAATCTAAGCAACGCCGCGATGCGCTTCTCGGACATATTACAGCGAAAACTAAAGGACATTGAAATCACTGTGCAATGTTCCAGAGACCATTGACCATTATTTTATTCTATGCAAAGCCGCTATGGGCTTCTCGGACATATTACAGCGAAAACTAAAGGATATTGAAATCACTGTGCATGTGCCAGAGACCATTGACCAATATTTTATTCTATGCGAAGCCGCTATGCGCTTCTCGGACATATTACAGTGAAAACTAAAGGACATTGAAATCACTGTGCAATGTGCCAGAGACCATTGACCGTTATTTTATTCTATGCAAAGCCGCTATGCGCTTCTCGGACATATTACAGCGAAAAGTATAGGACATTGAAATCACTGTGCAATGTGCCAGAGACCATTGACCATTATTTTATTCTATGCAAAGCCGCTATGCGCTTCTCGGACATATTACTGCGAAAACTAAAGGACATTGAAATGACTGTGCAATGTGCCAGAGACCATTGACCATTATTTTATTCTATGCGAGGCCGCTATGCGCTTCTCGGACATATTACAGCGAAAACTAAAGGACATTGAAATCACTGTGCAATGTGCCAGAGACCATTGACCGTTATTTTATTCTATGCAAAGCCGCTATGCGCTTCTCGGACATATTACAGCGAAAAGTATAGGACATTGAAATCACTGTGCAATGTGCCAGAGACCATTGACCATTATTTTATTCTATGCAAAGCCGCTATGCGCTTCTCGGACATATTAAAGCGAAAACTAGAGGACATTGAAACCACTGTGCAATGAGCCAGAGACCATTGACCATTATTTTATTCTAAGCAACGCCGCGATGCGCTTCTCGGACATATTACAGCGAAAACTAAAGGACATTGAAATCACTGTGCAATGTTCCAGAGACCATTGACCATTATTTTATTCTATGCAAAGCCGCTATGGGCTTCTCGGACATATTACAGCGAAAACTAAAGGATATTGAAATCACTGTGCATGTGCCAGAGACCATTGACCAATATTTTATTCTATGCGAAGCCGCTATGCGCTTCTCGGACATATTACAGTGAAAACTAAAGGACATTGAAATCACTGTGCAATGTGCCAGAGACCATTGACCGTTATTTTATTCTATGCAAAGCCGCTATGCGCTTCTCGGACATATTACAGCGAAAAGTATAGGACATTGAAATCACTGTGCAATGTGCCAGAGACCATTGACCATTATTTTATTCTATGCAAAGCCGCTATGCGCTTCTCGGACATATTACAGCGAAAACTAAAGGACATTGAAATCACGGTGCAATGTGCCAGAGACCATTGACCATTATTTTATTCTATGCAAAGCCGCTATGCGCTTCTCGGACATATTACAGCGAAAACTAAAGGACATTGAAACCACTGTGCAATGTGCCAGAGACCATTGACCATTATTTTATTCTATGCAAAGCCGCTATGCGCATCTCGGACATATTACAGCGATAACCAAAGGACATTGAAATCACTGTTCAATGTGCCAGAGACCATTGACCATTATTTTATTCTATGCAAAGCCGCTATGCGCTTCTCGGACATATTACAGCGAAAACTAAAGGACATTGAAATCACTGTGCAATGTGCCAGAGACCATTGACCATTATTTTATTCTATGCAAAGCCGCTATGCGCTTCTCGGACATATTACAGCGAAAACTAATGGGCATTGAAATCACTGTGCAATGTGCCAGAGACCATTGACCATTATTTTATTCTATGCAAAGCCGCTATGCGCTTCTCGGGCATATTACAGCGAAAACTAGAGGACATTGAAACCACTGTGCAATGAGCCAGAGACCATTGACCATTATTTTATTCCATGCAACGCCGCTATGCGCTTCTCGGACTTATTACAGCGAAAACTAAAGGACATTGAAATCACTGTGCAATGTTCCAGAGACCATTGACCATTATTTTATTCTATGCAAAGCCGCTATGCGCTTCTCGGACATATTACTGCGAAAACTAAAGGACATTGAAATGACTGTGCAATGTTCCAGAGACCATTGACCATTATTTTATTCTATGCAAAGCCGCTATGCGCTTCTTGGACATATTACAGCGAAAACTAAAGAACATTGAAATCACTGTGCATGTGCCAGAGACCATTGACCATTATTTTATTCTATGCGAAGCCGCTATGCGCTTCTCGGACATATTACAGCGAAAACTAAAGGACATTGATATCACTGTGCAATGTGCCAGAGACCATTGACGATTATTTTATTCTATGCGAAGCCGCTATGCGCTTCTCGGACATATTACAGCGAAAACTAAAGGACATTGAAATCACTGTGGAATGTGCCAGAGACCATTGACCATTATTTTATTATATGCAAAGCCGCTATGCGCTTCTCGGACATATTACAGCGAAAACTAAAGGACATTGAAATCACTGTGCAATGTGCCGGAGACCATTGACCATTAGTTTATTCTATGCAAAGCCACTATGCGCTTCTCGGACATATTACAGCGAAAACTAAAGGACATTGAAACCACTGTGCAATGAGCCAGAGACCATTGACCATTATTTTATTCGATGCAAAGCCGTTATGCGCTTCTCGGACATATTACTGCGAAAACTAAAGGACATTGAAATCACTGTGCAATGTTCCAGAGACCATTGACCATTATTTTATTCTATGCAAAGCCGCATTGCGCTTCTCGGACATATTACAGCGAAAACTAAAGAACATTGAAATCACTGTGCATGTGCCAGAGACCATTGACCATTATTTTATTCTATGCGAAGCCGCTATGCGCTTCTCGGACATATTACAGCGAAAACTAAAGGACATTGAAATCACTGTGCAATGTGCCAGAGACCATTGACCATTATTTTATTCTATGCAAAGCCGCTATGCGCTTCTCGGACATATTACAGCGAAAACTAGAGGACATTGAAACCACTGTGCAATGAGCCAGAGACCATTGACCATTATTTTATTCTATGCAACGCCGCTATGCGCTTCTCGGACTTATTACAGCGAAAACTAAAGGACATTGAAATCACTGTGCAATGTTCCAGAGACCATTGACCATTATTTTATTCTATGCAAAGCCGCTATGCGCTTCTCGGACATATTACAGCGAAAACTAAAGGACGTTGAAATCACTGTGCAATGTGCCAGAGACCATTGACCGTTATTTTATTCTATGCAAAGCCGCTATGCGCTTCTCGGACATATTACAGCGAAAAGTATAGGACATTGAAATCACTGTGCAATGTGCCAGAGACCATTGACCATTATTTTATTCTATGCAAAGCCGCTATGCGCTTCTCGGACATATTAAAGCGAAAACTAGAGGACATTGAAACCACTGTGCAATGAGCCAGAGACCATTGACCATTATTTTAATCTAAGCAACGCCGCTATGCGCTTCTCGGACATATTACAGCGAAAACTAAAGGACATTGAAATCACTGTGCAATGTTCCAGAGACCATTGACCATTATTTTATTCTATGCAAAGCCGCTATGGGCTTCTCGGACATATTACAGCGAAAACTAAAGGATATTGAAATCACTGTGCAATGAGCCAGAGACCATTGACCATTATTTTATTCGATGCAAAGCCGTTATGCGCTTCTCGGACATATTACTGCGAAAACTAAAGGACATTGAAATCACTGTGCAATGTTCCAGAGACCATTGACCATTATTTTATTCTATGCAAAGCCGCATTGCGCTTCTCGGACATATTACAGCGAAAACTAAAGAACATTGAAATCACTGTGCATGTGCCAAAGACCATTGACCATTATTTTATTCTATGCGAAGCCGCTATGCGCTTCTCGGACATATTACAGCGAAAACTAAAGGACATTGAAATCACTGTGCAATGTGCCAGAGACCATTGACCGTTATTTTATTCTATGCAAAGCCGCTATGCGCTTCTCGGACATATTAGAGCGAAAAGTATAGGACATTGAAATCACTGTGCAATGTGCCCGAGACCATTGACCATTATTTTATTCTATGCAAAGCCGCTATGCGCTTCTCGGACATATTACAGCGAAAACTAGTGGGCATTGAAATCACTGTGCAATGTGCCAGAGACCATTGACCATTATTTTATTCTATGCAAAGCCGCTATGCGCTTCTCGGGCATATTACAGCGAAAACTAGAGGACATTGAAACCACTGTGCAATGAGCCAGAGACCATTGACCATTATTTTATTCCATGCAACGCCGCTATGCGCTTCTCGGACTTATTACAGCGAAAACTAAAGGACATTGAAATCACTGTGCAATGTTCCAGAGACCATTGACATTTATTTTATTCTATGCAAAGCCGCTATGCGCTTCTCGGACATATTACTGCGAAAACTAAAGGACATTGAAATGACTGTGCAATGTTCCAGAGACCATTGACCATTATTTTATTCTATGCAAAGCCGCTATGCGCTTCTTGGACATATTACAGCGAAAACTAAAGAACATTGAAATCACTGTGCATGTGCCAGAGACCATTGACCATTATTTTATTCTATGCGAAGCCGCTATGCGCTTCTCGGACATATTACAGCGAAAACTAAAGGACATTGAAATCACTGTGCAATGTGCCAGAGACCATTGACCGTTATTTTATTCTATGCAAAGCCGCTATGCGCTTCTCGGACATATTACAGCGAAAAGTATAGGACATTGAAATCACTGTGCAATGTGCCAGAGACCATTGACCATTATTTTATTCTATGCAAAGCCGCTATGCGCTTCTCGGACATATTACAGCGAAAACTAATGGACATTGAAATCACTGTGCAATGTGCCAGAGACCATTGACCATTATTTTATTCTATGCAAAGCCGCTATGCGCTTCTCGGACATATTACAGCGAAAACTAGAGGACATTGAAACCACTGTGCAATGAGCCAGAGACCATTGACCATTATTTTAATCTAAGCAACGCCGCTATGCGCTTCTCGGACATATTACAGCGAAAACTAAAGGACATTGAAATCACTGTGCAATGTTCCAGAGCCCATTGACCATTATTTTATTCTATGCAAAGCCGCTATGGGCTTCTCGGACATATTACAGCGAAAACTAAAGGATATTGAAATCACTGTGCATGTGCCAGAGACCATTGACCATTATTTTATTCTATGCGAAGCCGCTATGCGCTTCTCGGACATATTACATTGAAAACTAAAGGACATTGAAATCACTGTGCAATGTGCCAGAGACCATTGACCGTTATTTTATTCTATGCAAAGCCATTATGCGCTTCTCGGACATATTACAGCGAAAAGTATAGGACATTGAAATCACTGTGCAATGTGCCAGAGACCATTGACCATTATTTTATTCTATGCAAAGCCGCTATGCGCTTCTCGGACATATTACAGCGAAAACTAAAGGACATTGAAATCACGGTGCAATGTGCCAGAGACCATTGACCATTATTTTATTCTATGCAAAGCCGCTATGCGCTTCTCGGACATATTACAGCGAAAACTAAAGGACATTGAAACCACTGTGCAATGTGCCAGAGACCATTGACCATTATTTTATTCTATGCAAAGCCGCTATGCGCATCTCGGACATATTACAGCGATAACCAAAGGACATTGAAATCACTGTGCAATGTGCCAGAGACCATTGACCGTTATTTTATTCTATGCAAAGCCGCTATGCGCTTCTCGGACATATTACAGCGAAAAGTATAGGACATTGAAATCACTGTGCAATGTGCCAGAGACCATTGACCATTATTTTATTCTATGCAAAGCCGCTATGCGCTTCTCGGACATATTACTGCGAAAACTAAAGGACATTGAAATGACTGTGCAATGTGCCAGAGACCATTGACCATTATTTTATTCTATGCGAGGCCGCTATGCGCTTCTCGGACATATTACAGCGAAAACTAAAGGACATTGAAATCACTGTGCAATGTGCCAGAGACCATTGACCGTTATTTTATTCTATGCAAAGCCGCTATGCGCTTCTCGGACATATTACAGCGAAAAGTATAGGACATTGAAATCACTGTGCAATGTGCCAGAGACCATTGACCATTATTTTATTCTATGCAAAGCCGCTATGCGCTTCTCGGACATATTAAAGCGAAAACTAGAGGACATTGAAACCACTGTGCAATGAGCCAGAGACCATTGACCATTATTTTAATCTAAGCAACGCCGCGATGCGCTTCTCGGACATATTACAGCGAAAACTAAAGGACATTGAAATCACTGTGCAATGTTCCAGAGACCATTGACCATTATTTTATTCTATGCAAAGCCGCTATGGGCTTCTCGGACATATTACAGCGAAAACTAAAGGATATTGAAATCACTGTGCATGTGCCAGAGACCATTGACCAATATTTTATTCTATGCGAAGCCGCTATGCGCTTCTCGGACATATTACAGTGAAAACTAAAGGACATTGAAATCACTGTGCAATGTGCCAGAGACCATTGACCGTTATTTTATTCTATGCAAAGCCGCTATGCGCTTCTCGGACATATTACAGCGAAAAGTATAGGACATTGAAATCACTGTGCAATGTGCCAGAGACCATTGACCATTATTTTATTCTATGCAAAGCCGCTATGCGCTTCTCGGACATATTACAGCGAAAACTAAAGGACATTGAAATCACGGTGCAATGTGCCAGAGACCATTGACCATTATTTTATTCTATGCAAAGCCGCTATGCGCTTCTCGGAGATATTACAGCGAAAACTAAAGGACATTGAAACCACTGTGCAATGTGCCAGAGACCATTGACCATTATTTTATTCTATGCAAAGCCGCTATGCGCATCTCGGACATATTACAGCGATAACCAAAGGACATTGAAATCACTGTTCAATGTGCCAGAGACCATTGACCATTATTTTATTCTATGCAAAGCCGCTATGCGCTTCTCGGACATATTACAGCGAAAACTAAAGGACATTGAAATCACTGTGCAATGTGCCAGAGACCATTGACCATTATTTTATTCTATGCAAAGCCGCTATGCGCTTCTCGGACATATTACAGCGAAAACTAATGGGCATTGAAATCACTGTGCAATGTGCCAGAGACCATTGACCATTATTTTATTCTATGCAAAGCCGCTATGCGCTTCTCGGGCATATTACAGCGAAAACTAGAGGACATTGAAACCACTGTGCAATGAGCCAGAGACCATTGACCATTATTTTATTCCATGCAACGCCGCTATGCGCTTCTCGGACTTATTACAGCGAAAACTAAAGGACATTGAAATCACTGTGCAATGTTCCAGAGACCATTGACCATTATTTTATTCTATGCAAAGCCGCTATGCGCTTCTCGGACATATTACTGCGAAAACTAAAGGACATTGAAATGACTGTGCAATGTTCCAGAGACCATTGACCATTATTTTATTCTATGCAAAGCCGCTATGCGCTTCTTGGACATATTACAGCGAAAACTAAAGAACATTGAAATCACTGTGCATGTGCCAGAGACCATTGACCATTATTTTATTCTATGCGAAGCCGCTATGCGCTTCTCGGACATATTACAGCGAAAACTAAAGGACATTGATATCACTGTGCAATGTGCCAGAGACCATTGACGATTATTTTATTCTATGCGAAGCCGCTATGCGCTTCTCGGACATATTACAGCGAAAACTAAAGGACATTGAAATCACTGTGCAATGTGCCAGAGACCATTGACCATTATTTTATTCTATGCAAAGCCGCTATGCGCTTCTCGGACATATTACAGCGAAAACTAAAGGACATTGAAATCACTGTGCAATGTGCCGGAGACCATTGACCATTAGTTTATTCTATGCAAAGCCACTATGCGCTTCTCGGACATATTACAGCGAAAACTAAAGGACATTGAAACCACTGTGCAATGAGCCAGAGACCATTGACCATTATTTTATTCGATGCAAAGCCGTTATGCGCTTCTCGGACATATTACTGCGAAAACTAAAGGACATTGAAATCACTGTGCAATGTTCCAGAGACCATTGACCATTATTTTATTCTATGCAAAGCCGCATTGCGCTTCTCGGACATATTACAGCGAAAACTAAAGAACATTGAAATCACTGTGCATGTGCCAGAGACCATTGACCATTATTTTATTCTATGCGAAGCCGCTATGCGCTTCTCGGACATATTACAGCGAAAACTAAAGGACATTGAAATCACTGTGCAATGTGCCAGAGACCATTGACCATTATTTTATTCTATGCAAAGCCGCTATGCGCTTCTCGGACATATTACAGCGAAAACTAGAGGACATTGAAACCACTGTGCAATGAGCCAGAGACCATTGACCATTATTTTATTCTATGCAACGCCGCTATGCGCTTCTCGGACTTATTACAGCGAAAACTAAAGGACATTGAAATCACTGTGCAATGCTCCAGAGACCATTGACCATTATTTTATTCTATGCAAAGCCGCTATGCGCTTCTCGGACATATTACAGCGAAAACTAAAGGACATTGAAATCACTGTGCAATGTGCCAGAGACCATTGACCGTTATTTTATTCTATGCAAAGCCGCTATGCGCTTCTCGGACATATTACAGCGAAAAGTATAGGACATTGAAATCACTGTGCAATGTGCCAGAGACCATTGACCATTATTTTATTCTATGCAAAGCCGCTATGCGCTTCTCGGACATATTAAAGCGAAAACTAGAGGACATTGAAACCACTGTGCAATGAGCCAGAGACCATTGACCATTATTTTAATCTAAGCAACGCCGCTATGCGCTTCTCGGACATATTACAGCGAAAACTAAAGGACATTGAAATCACTGTGCAATGTTCCAGAGACCATTGACCATTATTTTATTCTATGCAAAGCCGCTATGGGCTTCTCGGACATATTACAGCGAAAACTAAAGGATATTGAAATCACTGTGCAATGAGCCAGAGACCATTGACCATTATTTTATTCGATGCAAAGCCGTTATGCGCTTCTCGGACATATTACTGCGAAAACTAAAGGACATTGAAATCACTGTGCAATGTTCCAGAGACCATTGACCATTATTTTATTCTATGCAAAGCCGCATTGCGCTTCTCGGACATATTACAGCGAAAACTAAAGAACATTGAAATCACTGTGCATGTGCCAAAGACCATTGACCATTATTTTATTCTATGCGAAGCCGCTATGCGCTTCTCGGACATATTACAGCGAAAACTAAAGGACATTGAAATCACTGTGCAATGTGCCAGAGACCATTGACCGTTATTTTATTCTATGCAAAGCCGCTATGCGCTTCTCGGACATATTAGAGCGAAAAGTATAGGACATTGAAATCACTGTGCAATGTGCCCGAGACCATTGACCATTATTTTATTCTATGCAAAGCCGCTATGCGCTTCTCGGACATATTACAGCGAAAACTAATGGGCATTGAAATCACTGTGCAATGTGCCAGAGACCATTGACCATTATTTTATTCTATGCAAAGCCGCTATGCGCTTCTCGGGCATATTACAGCGAAAACTAGAGGACATTGAAACCACTGTGCAATGAGCCAGAGACCATTGACCATTATTTTATTCCATGCAACGCCGCTATGCGCTTCTCGGACTTATTACAGCGAAAACTAAAGGACATTGAAATCACTGTGCAATGTTCCAGAGACCATTGACATTTATTTTATTCTATGCAAAGCCGCTATGCGCTTCTCGGACATATTACTGCGAAAACTAAAGGACATTGAAATGACTGTGCAATGTTCCAGAGACCATTGACCATTATTTTATTCTATGCAAAGCCGCTATGCGCTTCTTGGACATATTACAGCGAAAACTAAAGAACATTAAAATCACTGTGCATGTGCCAGAGACCATTGACCATTATTTTATTCTATGCGAAGCCGCTATGCGCTTCTCGGACATATTACAGCGAAAACTAAAGGACATTGAAATCACTGTGCAATGTGCCAGAGACCATTGACCGTTATTTTATTCTATGCAAAGCCGCTATGCGCTTCTCGGACATATTACAGCGAAAAGTATAGGACATTGAAATCACTGTGCAATGTGCCAGAGACCATTGACCATTATTTTATTCTATGCAAAGCCGCTATGCGCTTCTCGGACATATTACAGCGAAAACTAATGGACATTGAAATCACTGTGCAATGTGCCAGAGACCATTGACCATTATTTTATTCTATGCAAAGCCGCTATGCGCTTCTCGGACATATTACAGCGAAAACTAGAGGACATTGAAACCACTGTGCAATGAGCCAGAGACCATTGACCATTATTTTAATCTAAGCAACGCCGCTATGCGCTTCTCGGACATATTACAGCGAAAACTAAAGGACATTGAAATCACTGTGCAATGTTCCAGAGCCCATTGACCATTATTTTATTCTATGCAAAGCCGCTATGGGCTTCTCGGACATATTACAGCGAAAACTAAAGGATATTGAAATCACTGTGCATGTGCCAGAGACCATTGACCATTATTTTATTCTATGCGAAGCCGCTATGCGCTTCTCGGACATATTACAGTGAAAACTAAAGGACATTGAAATCACTGTGCAATGTGCCAGAGACCATTGACCGTTATTTTATTCTATGCAAAGCCATTATGCGCTTCTCGGACATATTACAGCGAAAAGTATAGGACAGTGAAATCACTGTGCAATGTGCCAGAGACCATTGACCATTATTTTATTCTATGCAAAGCCGCTATGCGCTTCTCGGACATATTACAGCGAAAACTAAAGGACATTGAAATCACGGTGCAATGTGCCAGAGACCATTGACCATTATTTTATTCTATGCAAAGCCGCTATGCGCTTCTCGGACATATTACAGCGAAAACTAAAGGACATTGAAACCACTGTGCAATGTGCCAGAGACCATTGACCATTATTTTATTCTATGCAAAGCCGCTATGCGCATCTCGGACATATTACAGCGATAACCAAAGGACATTGAAATCACTGTTCAATGTGCCAGAGACCATTGACCATTATTTTATTCTATGCAAAGCCGCTATGCGCTTCTCGGACATATTACAGCGAAAACTAAAGGACATTGAAATCACGGTGCAATGTGCCAGAGACCATTGACCATTATTTTATTCTATGCAAAGCCGCTATGCGCTTCTCGGACATATTACAGCGAAAACTAAAGGACATTGAAATAACTGCGCAATGAGCCAGAGACCATTGACCATTATTTTATTCTATGCAAAGCCGCTATGCGCTACTAGGACATATTACAGCGAAAACTAAAGGACATTGAAATCACTGTGCAATATGCCAGAGATCATTGACCATTATTTTATTCTATGCAAAGCCGCTATGCGCTCCTCGGACATATTACTGCGAAACCTAAGGGACATTGAAATCACTGTGCAACGTGCCAGAGACCATTGACCATTATTTTATTCTATGCGAAGCCGCTATGCGCTTCTCGGACATATTACAGCGAAAACTAAAGGAGATTGAAATCACTGTGCAATGTGCCAGAGACCATTGACCATTATTTTATTCTATGCAAAGCAGCTTTGCTCTTCTCGGACATATTACAGCGAAAACTAAAGGACATTGAAATCACTGTGCAATGTGCCAGAGACCATTGACCATTATTTTATTCTATGCAAAGCCGCTATGCGCTTCTCGGACATATTACAGCGAAAACTAGAGGACATTGAAACCACTGTGCAATGAGCCAGAGACCATTGACCATTATTTTATTCTATGCAACGCCGCTATGCGCTTCTCGGACTTATTACAGCGAAAACTAAAGGACATTGAAATCACTGTGCAATGTTCCAGAGTCCATTGACCATTATTTTATTCTATGCAAAGCCGCTATGCGCTTCTCGGACATATTACTGCGAAAACTAAAGGACATTGAAATGACTGTGCAATGTGCCAGAGACCATTGACCATTATTTTATTCTATGCGAAGCCGCTATGCGCTTCTCGGACATATTACAGCGAAAACTAAAGGACATTGAAATCACTGTGCAATGTGCCAGAGACCATTGACCGTTATTTTATTCTATGCAAAGCCGCTATGCGCTTCTCGGACATATTACAGCGAAAAGTATAGGACATTGAAATCACTGTGCAATGTGCCAGAGACCATTGACCATTATTTTATTCTATGCAAAGCCGCTATGCGCTTCTCGGACATATTAAAGCGAAAACTAGAGGACGTTGAAACCACTGTGCAATGAGCCAGAGACCATTGACCATTATTTTAATCTAAGCAACGCCGCGATGCGCTTCTCGGACATATTACAGCGAAAACTAAAGGACATTGAAATCACTGTGCAATGTTCCAGAGACCATTGACCATTATTTTATTCTATGCAAAGCCGCTATGGGCTTCTCGGACATATTACAGCGAAAACTAAAGGATATTGAAATCACTGTGCATGTGCCAGAGACCATTGACCATTATTTTATTCTATGCGAAGCCGCTATGCGCTTCTCGGACATATTACAGTGAAAACTAAAGGACATTGAAATCACTGTGCAATGTGCCAGAGACCATTGACCGTTATTTTATTCTATGCAAAGCCGCTATGCGCTTCTCGGACATATTACAGCGAAAAGTATAGGACATTGAAATCACTGTGCAATGTGCCAGAGACCATTGACCATTATTTTATTCTATGCAAAGCCGCTATGCGCTTCTCGGACATATTACAGCGAAAACTAAAGGACATTAAAATCACGGTGCAATGTGCCAGAGACCATTGACCATTATTTTATTCTATGCAAAGCCGCTATGCGCTTCTCGGACATATTACAGCGAAAACTAAAGGACATTGAAACCACTGTGCAATGTGCCAGAGACCATTGACCATTATTTTATTCTATGCAAAGCCGCTATGCGCATCTCGGACATATTACAGCGATAACCAAAGGACATTGAAATCACTGTTCAATGTGCCAGAGACCATTGACCATTATTTTATTCTATGCAAAGCCGCTATGCGCTTCTCGGACATATTACAGCGAAAACTAAAGGACATTGAAATCACTGTGCAATGTGCCAGAGACCATTGACCATTATTTTATTCTATGCAAAGCCGCTATGCGCTTCTCGGACATATTACAGCGAAAACTAATGGGCATTGAAATCACTGTGCAATGTGCCAGAGACCATTGACCATTATTTTATTCTATGCAAAGCCGCTATGCGCTTCTCGGGCATATTACAGCGAAAACTAGAGGACATTGAAACCACTGTGCAATGAGCCAGAGACCATTGACCATTATTTTATTCCATGCAACGCCGCTATGCGCTTCTCGGACTTATTACAGCGAAAACTAAAGGACATTGAAATCACTGTGCAATGTTCCAGAGACCATTGACCATTATTTTATTCTATGCAAAGCCGCTATGCGCTTCTCGGACATATTACTGCGAAAACTAAAGGACATTGAAATGACTGTGCAATGTTCCAGAGACCATTGACCATTATTTTATTCTATGCAAAGCCGCTATGCGCTTCTTGGACATATTACAGCGAAAACTAAAGAACATTGAAATCACTGTGCATGTGCCAGAGACCATTGACCATTATTTTATTCTATGCGAAGCCGCTATGCGCTTCTCGGACATATTACAGCGAAAACTAAAGGACATTGAAATCACTGTGCAATGTGCCAGAGACCATTGACCGTTATTTTATTCTATGCAAAGCCGCTATGCGCTTCTCGGACATATTACAGCGAAAAGTATAGGACATTGAAATCACTGTGCAATGTGCCAGAGACCATTGACCATTATTTTATTCTATGCAAAGCCGCTATGCGCTTCTCGGACATATTACAGCGAAAACTAATGGACATTGAAATCACTGTGCAATGTGCCAGAGACCATTGACCATTATTTTATTCTATGCAAAGCCGCTATGCGCTTCTCGGACATATTACAGCGAAAACTAGAGGACATTGAAACCACTGTGCAATGAGCCAGAGGCCATTGACCATTATTTTAATCTAAGCAACGCCGCTATGCGCTTCTCGGACATATTACAGCGAAAACTAAAGGACATTGAAATCACTGTGCAATGTTCCAGAGACCATTGACCATTATTTTATTCTATGCAAAGCCGCTATGGGCTTCTCGGACATATTACAGCGAAAACTAAAGGATATTGAAATCACTGTGCATGTGCCAGAGACCATTGACCATTATTTTATTCTATGCGAAGCCGCTATGCGCTTCTCGGACATATTACAGTGAAAACTAAAGGACATTGAAATCACTGTGCAATGTGCCAGAGACCATTGACCGTTATTTTATTCTATGCAAAGCCGCTATGCGCTTCTCGGACATATTACAGCGAAAACTAAAGGACATTGAAACCACTGTGCAATGTGCCAGAGACCATTGACCATTATTTTATTCTATGCAAAGCCGCTATGCGCATCTCGGACATATTACAGCGATAACCAAAGGACATTGAAATCACTGTTCAATGTGCCAGAGACCATTGACCATTATTTTATTCTATGCAAAGCCGCTATGCGCTTCTCGGACATATTACAGCGAAAACTAAAGGACATTGAAACCACTGTGCAATGTGCCAGAGACCATTGACTATTATTTTATACTATGCAAAGCCGCTATGCGCATCTCGGACATATTACAGCGATAACCAAAGGACATTGAAATCACTGTTCAATGTGCCAGAGACCATTGACCATTATTTTATTCTATGCAAAGCCGCTATGCGCTTCTCGGACATATTACAGCGAAAACTAAAGGACATTGAAATCACGGTGCAATGTGCCAGAGACCATTGACCATTATTTTATTCTATGCAAAGCCGCTATGCGCTTCTCGGACATATTACAGCGAAAACTAAAGGACATTGAAATCACTGCGCAATGAGCCAGAGACCATTGACCATTATTTTATTCTATGCAAAGCCGCTATGCGCTACTAGGACATATTACAGCGAAAACTAAAGGACATTGAAATCACTGTGCAATATGCCAGAGATCATTGACCATTATTTTATTCTATGCAAAGCCGCTATGCGCTCCTCGGACATATTACTGCGAAACCTAAGGGACATTGAAATCACTGTGCAACGTGCCAGAGACCATTGACCATTATTTTATTCTATGCGAAGCCGCTATGCGCTTCTCGGACATATTACAGCGAAAACTAAAGGAGATTGAAATCACTGTGCAATGTGCCAGAGACCATTGACCATTATTTTATTCTATGCAAAGCAGCTTTGCTCTTCTCGGACATATTACAGCGAAAACTAAAGGACATTGAAATCACTGTTCAATGTGCCAGAGACCATTGACCATTATTTTATTCTATGCAACGCCGCTATGCGCTTCTCGGACTTATTACAGCGAAAACTAAAGGACATTGAAATCACTGTGCAATGTTCCAGAGTCCATTGACCATTATTTTATTCTATGCAAAGCCGCTATGCGCTTCTCGGACATATTACTGCGAAAACTAAAGGACATTTAAATGACTGTGCAATGTGCCAGAGACCATTGACCATTATTTTATTCTATGCGAAGCCGCTATGCGCTTCTCGGACATATTACAGCGAAAACTAAAGGACATTGAAATCACTGTGCAATGTGCCAGAGACCATTGACCGTTATTTTATTCTATGCAAAGCCGCTATGCGCTTCTCGGACATATTACAGCGAAAACTAGAGGACATTGAAACCACTGTGCAATGAGCCAGAGACCATTGACCATTATTTTAATCTAAGCAACGCCGCTATGCGCTTCTCGGACATATTACAGCGAAAACTAAAGGACATTGAAATCACTGTGCAATGTTCCAGAGACCATTGACCATTATTTTATTCTATGCAAAGCCGCTATGGGCTTCTCGGACATATTACAGCGAAAACTAAAGGATATTGAAATCACTGTGCATGTGCCAGAGACCATTGACCATTATTTTATTCTATGCGAAGCCGCTATGCGCTTCTCGGACATATTACAGTGAAAACTAAAGGACATTGAAATCACTGTGCAATGTGCCAGAGACCATTGACCGTTATTTTATTCTATGCAAAGCCGCTATGCGCTTCTCGGACATATTACAGCGAAAAGTATAGGACATTGAAATCACTGTGCAATGTGCCAGAGACCATTGACCATTATTTTATTCTATGCAAAGCCGCTATGCGCTTCTCGGACATATTACAGCGAAAACTAAAGGACATTGAAATCACGGTGCAATGTGCCAGAGACCATTGACCATTATTTTATTCTATGCAAAGCCGCTATGCGCTTCTCGGACATATTACAGCGAAAACTAAAGGACATTGAAACCACTGTGCAATGTGCCAGAGACCATTGACCATTATTTTATTCTATGCAAAGCCGCTATGCGCATCTCGGACATATTACAGCGATAACCAAAGGACATTGAAATCACTGTTCAATGTGCCAGAGACCATTGACCATTATTTTATTCTATGCAAAGCCGCTATGCGCTTCTCGGACATATTACAGCGAAAACTAATGGACATTGAAATCACTGTGCAATGTGCCAGAGACCGTTGACCATAATTTTATTCTATGCGAAGCCGCTATGCGCTTCTCGGACATATTACAGCGAAAACTAAAGGACATTGAAATCACTGTGCATGTGCCAGAGACCATTGACCATTATTTTATTCTATGCAAAGCCGCTATGCGCTACTAGGACATATTACAGCGAAAACTAAAGGACATTGAAATCACTGTGCAATATGCCAGAGATCATTGACCATTATTTTATTCTATGCAAAGCCGCTATGCGCTCCTCGGACATATTACTGCGAAACCTAAGGGACATTGAAATCACTGTGCAACGTGCCAGAGACCATTGACCATTATTATATTCTATGCGAAGCTGCTATGCGCTTCTCGGACACATTACAGCGAAAACTAAAGGACATTGAAATCACTGTGCAATGTGCCAGAGACCATTGACCATTATTTTATTCTATGCAAAGCCGCTATGCGCTTCTCGGACATATTACAGCGAAAACTAAAGGACATTGAAATCACTGTGCAATGTGCCGGAGACCATTGACCATTAGTTTATTCTATGCAAAGCCACTATGCGCTTCTCGGACATATTACAGCGAAAACTAAAGGACATTGAAACCACTGTGCAATGAGCCAGAGACCATTGACCATTATTTTATTCGATGCAAAGCCGTTATGCGCTTCTCGGACATATTACTGCGAAAACTAAAGGACATTGAAATCACTGTGCAATGTTCCAGAGACCATTGACCATTATTTTATTCTATGCAAAGCCGCATTGCGCTTCTCGGACATATTACAGCGAAAACTAAAGAACATTGAAATCACTGTGCATGTGCCAGAGACCATTGACCATTATTTTATTCTATGCGAAGCCGCTATGCGCTTCTCGGACATATTACAGCGAAAACTAAAGGACATTGAAATCACTGTGCAATGTGCCAGAGATCATTGACCGTTATTTTATTCTATGCAAAGCCGCTATGCGCTTCTCGGACATATTACAGCGAAAAGTATAGGACATTGAAATCACTGTGCAATGTGCCAGAGACCATTGACCATTATTTTATTCTATGCAAAGCCGCTATGCGCTTCTCGGACATATTACAGCGAAAACTAATGGGCATTGAAATCACTGTGCAATGTGCCAGAGACCATTGACCATTATTTTATTCTATGCAAAGCCGCTATGCGCTTCTCGGACATATTACAGCGAAAACTAGAGGACATTGAAACCACTGTGCAATGAGCCAGAGACCATTGACCATTATTTTATTCCATGCAACGCCGCTGTGCACTTCTCGGACTTATTACAGCGAAAACTAAAGGACATTGAAATCACTGTGCAATGTTCCAGAGACCATTGACCATTATTTTATTCTATGCAAAGCCGCTATGCGCTTCTCGGACATATTACAGCGAAAACTAAAGGACATTGAAATCACTGTGCAATGTTCCAGAGACCATTGACCATTATTTTATTCTATGCAAAGCCGCTATGGGCTTCTCGGACATATTACAGCGAAAACTAAAGGATATTGAAATCACTGTGCATGTGCCAGAGACCATTGACCATTATTTTATTCTATGCGAAGCCGCTATGCGCTTCTCGGACATATTACAGTGAAAACTAAAGGACATTGAAATCACTGTGCAATGTGCCAGAGACCATTGACCGTTATTTTATTCTATGCAAAGCCTCTATGCGCTTCTCGGACATATTACAGCGAAAAGTATAGGACATTGAAATCACTGTGCAATGTGCCAGAGACCATTGACCATTATTTTATTCTATGCAAAGCCGCTATGCGCTTCTCGGACATATTACAGCGAAAACTAATGGACATTGAAATCACTGTGCAATGTGCCAGAGACCGTTGACCATAATTTTATTCTATGCGAAGCCGCTATGCGCTTCTCGGACATATTACAGCGAAAACTAAAGGACATTGAAATCACTGTGCATGTGCCAGAGACCATTGACCATTATTTTATTCTATGCGAAGCCGCTATGCGCTTCTCGGACATATTACAGCGAAAACTAAAGGACATTGAAATCACGGTGCAATGTGCCAGAGACCATTGACCATTATTTTCTTCTATGCAAAGCCGCTATGCGCTTCTCGGACATATTACAGCGAAAACTAAAGGACATTGAAACCACTGTGCAATGTGCCAGAGACCATTGACCATTATTTTATTCTATGCAAAGCCGCTATGCGCATCTCGGACATATTACAGCGATAACCAAAGGACATTGAAATCACTGTTCAATGTGCCAGAGACCATTGACCATTATTTTATTCTATGCAAAGCCGCTATGCGCTTCTCGGACATATTACAGCGAAAACTAAAGGACATTGATATCACGGTGCAATGTGCCAGAGACCATTGACCATTATTTTATTCTATGCAAAGCCGCTATGCGCTTCTCGGACATATTACAGCGAAAACTAAAGGACATTGAAATCACTGCGCAATGAGCCAGAGACCATTGACCATTATTTTATTCTATGCAAAGCCGCTATGCGCTACTAGGACATATTACAGCGAAAACTAAAGGACATTGAAATCACTGTGCAATATGCCAGAGATCATTGACCATTATTTTATTCTATGCAAAGCCGCTATGCGCTCCTCGGACATATTACTGCGAAACCTAAGGGACATTGAAATCACTGTGCAACGTGCCAGAGACCATTGACCATTATTTTATTCTATGCGAAGCCGCTATGCGCTTCTCGGACATATTAGAGCGAAAACTAAAGGAGATTGAAATCACTGTGCAATGTGCCAGAGACCATTGACCATTATTTTATTCTATGCAAAGCAGCTTTGCTCTTCTCGGACATATTACAGCGAAAACTAAAGGACATTGAAATCAGTGTGGAATGTGCCAGTGACCATTGACCATTATTTTATTCCATGCAAAGCCGCTATGTGCTTCTCGGACATATTACAGCGAAAACTTAAGGACATTGAAATCACTGTGCAATATGCCAGAGACCATTGACCATTATTTTATTCTATGCAAAGCCGCTATGCGCTTCTCGGACATATTACAGCGAAAACTAAAGGACATTGAAATCACTGTGCAATGTGCCAGAGACCATTGACCATTATTTTATTCCATGCAAAGCCGCTATGCGCTTCTCGGACATATTACAGCGAAAACTAAAGGACATTGAAATCACTGTGCAATGTGCCAGAGACCATTCACTCATCATTATTTTATTCTATGCGAAGCCGCTATGCGCTTCTCGGACATATTACCGCGAAAACTAAAGGACATTGAAATCACTGTGCAATGTGCCAGAGACCACTGACCATGATTTTATTCTATGCAAAGCCGCTATGCGCTTCTCGGACATATTACAACGAAAACTAAAGGATATTGAAATCACTGTGCAATGTGCCAGAGACCATTGACCATTATTTTATTCTATGCAAAGCCACTATGCGCTTCTTGGACATATTACAGCGAAAACTAAAGGACATTGAAATCACTGCGCAATGTGCCAGAGACCATTGACCATTATTATATTCTATGCGAAGCTGCTATGCGCTTCTCGGACATATTACAGCGAAAACTAAAGGACATTGAAATCACTGTGCAATGTGCCAGAGACCACTCACCATTATTTTATTCTATGCAAAGCCGCTATGCGCTTCTCGGACATATTACAACGAAAACTAAAGGATATTGAAATCACTGTGCAATGTGCCAGAGACCATTGACCATTATTTTATTCTATGCAAAGCCACTATGCGCTTCTTGGACATATTACAGCGAAAACTAAAGGACATTGAAATCACTGCGCAATGTGCCAGAGACCATTGACCATTATTATATTCTATGCGAAGCTGCTATGCGCTTCTCGGACATATTACAGCGAAAACTAAAGGACATTGAAGTCACTGTGCAATGTGCCAGAGACCATTTACCATTATTTTATTCTATGCAAAGCCGCTATGCGCTTCTCGGACATATTACAGCGAAAACTAAAGGACATTGAAATCACTGTGCAATGTGCCAGAGACCATTGACCATTATTTTATACTATGCAAAGCCGCTATGCGCTTTTCAGACATATTACAGCGAAAACTAAAGGACATTGAAATCACTGTGCAAAGTTCCAGAGACCATTCACCATTATTTTATTCTATGCGAAGCCGCTATGCGCTTCTCGGACATATTACAGCGAAAACTAAAGGACATTGAAATCACTGCGCAATGTGCCAGAGACCATTGACCATGATTTTATTCTATGCAAAGCCGCTATGCGCTTCTCGGACATATTACAGCGAAAACTAAAGGACATTGAAATCACTGTACAATGTGCCAGAGACCACTGACCATTATTTTATTCTATGCAAAGCCGCAATGCGCTTCTCGGACATATTACAGAGAAAACTAAAGGACATTGAAATCACTGTGCAATGTGCCAGAGACCATTGACCATTATTTTATTCTATGCGAAGCCGCTATGCGCTTCTCGGACATATTACAGCGAAAACTAAAGGACATTGAAATCACTGTGCAATGTGCCAGAGACCATTGACCGTTATTTTATTCTATGCAAAGCCGCTATGCGCTTCTCGGACATATTACAGCGAAAAGTATAGGACATTGAAATCACTGTGCAATGTGCCAGAGACCATTGACCATTATTTTATTCTATGCAAAGCCGCTATGCGCTTCTCGGACATATTACAGCGAAAACTAATGGGCATTGAAATCACTGTGCAATGTGCCAGAGACCATTGACCATTATTTTATTCTATGCAAAGCCGCTATGCGCTTCTCGGACATATTACAGCGAAAACTAGAGGACATTGAAACCACTGTGCAATGAGCCAGAGACCATTGACCATTATTTTATTCTATGCAACGCCGCTATGCGCTTCTCGGACTTATTACAGCGAAAACTAAAGGACATTGAAATCACTGTGCAATGTTTCAGAGACCATTGACCATTATTTTATTCTATGCAAAGCCGCTATGCGCTTCTCGGACATATTACTGCGAAAACTAAAGAGCATTGAAATGACTGTGCAATGTTCCAGAGACCATTGACCATTATTTTATTCTATGCAAAGCCGCTATGCGCTTCTTGGACATATTACAGCGAAAACTAAACAACATTGAAATCACTGTGCATGTGCCAGAGACCATTGACAATTATTTTATTCTATGCGAAGCCGCTATGCGCTTCTCGGACATATTACAGCGAAAACTAAAGGACATTTAAATCACTGTGCAATGTGCCAGAGACCATTGACCGTTATTTTATTCTATGCAAAGCCGCTATGCGCTTCTCGGACATATTACAGCGAAAAGTATAGGACATTGAAATCACTGTGCAATGTGCCAGAGACCATTGACCATTATTTTATTCTATGCAAAGCCGCTATGCGCTTCTCGGACATATTACAGCGAAACCTAATGGACATTGAAATCACTGTGCAATGTGCCAGAGACCATTGACCATTATTTTATTCTATGCAAAGCCGCTATGCGCTTCTCGGACATATTACAGCGAAAACTAGAGGACATTGAAACCACTGTGCAATGAGCCAGAGACCATTGACCATTATTTTAATCTAAGCAACGCCGCTATGCGCTTCTCGGACATATTACAGCGAAAACTAAAGGACATTGAAATCACTGTGCAATGTTCCAGAGACCATTGACCATTATTTTATTCTATGCAAAGCCGCTATGGGCTTCTCGGACATATTACAGCGAAAACTAAAGGATATTGAAATCACTGTGCATGTGCCAGAGACCATTGACCATTATTTTATTCTATGCGAAGCCGCTATGCGCTTCTCGGACATATTAGAGTGAAAACTAAAGGACATTGAAATCACTGTGCAATGTGCCAGAGACCATTGACCGTTATTTTATTCTATGCAAAGCCTCTATGCGCTTCTCGGACATATTACACCGAAAAGTATAGGACATTGAAATCACTGTGCAATGTGCCAGAGACCATTGACCATTATTTTATTCTATGCAAAGCCGCTATGCGCTTCTCGGACATATTACAGCGAAAACTAATGGACATTGAAATCACTGTGCAATGTGCCAGAGACCGTTGACCATAATTTTATTCTATGCGAAGCCGCTATGCGCTTCTCGGACATATTACAGCGAAAACTAAAGGAGATTGAAATCACTGTGCATGTGCCAGAGACCATTGACCATTATTTTATTCTATGCGAAGCCGCTATGCGCTTCTCGGACATATTACAGCGAAAACTAAAGGACATTGAAATCACGGTGCAATGTGCCAGAGACCATTGACCATTATTTTATTCTATGCAAAGCCGCTATGCGCTTCTCGGACATATTACAGCGAAAACTAAAGGACATTGAAACCACTGTGCAATGTGCCAGAGACCATTGACCATTATTTTATTCTATGCAAAGCCGCTATGCGCATCTCGGACATATTACAGCGATAACCAAAGGACATTGAAATCACTGTTCAATGTGCCAGAGACCATTGACCATTATTTTATTCTATGCAAAGCCGCTATGCGCTTCTCGGACATATTACAGCGAAAACTAAAGGACATTGAAATCACGGTGCAATGTGCCAGAGACCATTGACCATTATTTTATTCTATGCAAAGCCGCTATGCGCTTCTTGGACATATTACAGCGAAAACTAAAGAACATTGAAATCACTGTGCATGTGCCAGAGACCATTGACCATTATTTTATTCTATGCGAAGCCGCTATGCGCTTCTCGGACATATTACAGCGAAAACTAAAGGACATTGAAATCACTGTGCAATGTGCCAGAGACCATTGACCGTTATTTTATTCTATGCAAAGCCGCTATGCGCTTCTCGGACATATTACAGCGAAAAGTATAGGACATTGAAATCACTGTGCAATGTGCCAGAGACCATTGACCATTATTTTATTCTATGCAAAGCCGCTATGCGCTTCTCGGACATATTACAGCGAAAACTTAAGGACATTGAAATCACTGTGCAATATGCCAGAGACCATTGACCATTATTTTATTCTATGCAAAGCCGCTATGCGCTTCTCGGACATATTACAGCGAAAACTAAAGGACATTGAAATCACTGTGCAATGTGCCAGAGACCATTGACCATTATTTTATTCCATGCAAAGCCGCTATGCGCTTCTCGGACATATTACAGCAAAAACTAAAGGACATTGAAATCACTGTGCAATGTGCCAGAGACCATTCACTCATCATTATTTTATTCTATGCGAAGCCGCTATGCGCTTCTCGGACATATTACCGCGAAAACTAAAGGACATTGAAATCACTGTGCAATGTGCCAGAGACCACTGACAATGATTTTATTCTATGCAAAGCCGCTATGCGCTTCTCGGACATATTACAGCGAAAACTAAAGGACATTGAAATCACTGTGCAATGTGCCAGAGACCACTCACCATTATTTTATTCTATGCAAAGCCGCTATGCGCTTCTCGGACATATTACAACGAAAACTAAAAGATATTGAAATCACTGTGCAATGTGCCAGAGACCATTGACCATTATTTTATTCTATGCAAAGCCACTATGCGCTTCTTGGACATATTACAGCGAAAACTAAAGGACATTGAAATCACTGCGCAATGTGCCAGAGACCATTGACCATTATTATATTCTATGCGAAGCTGCTATGCGCTTCTCGGACATATTACAGCGAAAACTAAAGGACATTGAAGTCACTGTGCAATGTGCCAGAGACCATTTACCATTATTTTATTCTCTGCAAAGCCGCTATGCGCTTCTCGGACATATTACAGCGAAAACTAAAGGACATTGAAATCACTGTGCAATGTGCCAGAGACCATTGACCATTATTTTATTCTATGCAAAGCCGCTATGCGCTTTTCAGACATATTACAGCGAAAACTAAAGGACATTGAAATCACTGTGCAAAGTTCCAGAGACCACTGACCATTATTTTATTCTATGCAAAGCCGCTATGCGCTTCTCGGACATATTACAGAGAAAACTAAAGGACATTGAAATCACTGTGCAATGTGCCAGAGACCATTGACCATTATTTTATTCTATGCGAAGCCGCTATGCGCTTCTCGGACATATTACAGCGAAAACTAAAGGACATTGAAATCACTGTGCAATGTGCCAGAGACCATTGACCGTTATTTTATTCTATGCAAAGCCGCTATGCGCTTCTCGGACATATTACAGCGAAAAGTATAGGACATTGAAATCACTGTGCAATGTGCCAGAGACCATTGACCATTATTTTATTCTATGCAAAGCCGCTATGCGCTTCTCGGACATATTACAGCGAAAACTAATGGGCATTGAAATCACTGTGCAATGTGCCAGAGACCATTGACCATTATTTTATTCTATGCAAAGCCGCTATGCGCTTCTCGGACATATTACAGCGAAAACTAGAGGACATTGAAACCACTGTGCAATGAGCCAGAGACCATTGACCATTATTTTATTCTATGCAACGCCGCTATGCGCTTCTCGGACTTATTACAGCGAAAACTAAAGGACATTGAAATGACTGTGCAATGTTCCAGAGACCATTGACCAATATTTTATTCTATGCAAAGCCGCTATGCGCTTCTTGGAGATATTACAGCGAAAACTAAAGAACATTGAAATCACTGTGCATGTGCCAGAGACCATTGACAATTATTTTATTCTATGCGAAGCCGCTATGCGCTTCTCGGACATATTACAGCGAAAACTAAAGGACATTTAAATCACTGTGCAATGTGCCAGAGACCATTGACCGTTATTTTATTCTATGCAAAGCCGCTAAGCGCTTCTCGGACATATTACAGCGAAAAGTATAGGACATTGAAATCACTGTGCAATGTGCCAGAGACCATTGACCATTATTTTATTCTATGCAAAGCCGCTATGCGCTTCTCGGACATATTACAGCGAAAACTAATGGACATTGAAATCACTGTGCAATGTGCCAGAGACCATTGACCATTATTTTATTCTATGCAAAGCCGCTATGCGCTTCTCGGACATATTACAGCGAAAACTAGAGGACATTGAAACCACTGTGCAATGAGCCAGAGACCATTGACCATTATTTTAATCTAAGCAACGCCGCTATGCGCTTCTCGGACATATTACAGCGAAAACTAAAGGACATTGAAATCACTGTGCAATGTTCCAGAGACCATTGACCATTATTTTATTCTATGCAAAGCCGCTATGGGCTTCTCGGACATATTACAGCGAAAACTAAAGGATATTGAAATCACTGTGCATGTGCCAGAGACCATTGACCATTATTTTATTCTATGCGAAGCCGCTATGCGCTTCTCGGACATATTAGAGTGAAAACTAAAGGACATTGAAATCACTGTGCAATGTGCCAGAGACCAATGACCGTTATTTTATTCTATGCAAAGCCTATATGCGCTTCTCGGACATATTACAGCGAAAAGTATAGGACATTGAAATCACTGTGCAATGTGCCAGAGACCATTGACCATTATTTTATTCTATGCAAAGCCGCTATGCGCTTCTCGGACATATTACAGCGAAAACTAATGGACATTGAAATCACTGTGCAATGTGCCAGAGACCGTTGACCATAATTTTATTCTATGCGAAGCCGCTATGCGCTTCTCGGACATATTACAGCGAAAACTAAAGGACATTGAAATCACTGTGCATGTGCCAGAGACCATTGACCATTATTTTATTCTATGCGAAGCCGCTACGCGCTTCTCGGACATATTACAGCGAAAACTAAAGGACATTGAAATCACGGTGCAATGTGCCAGAGACCATTGACCATTATTTTATTCTATGCAAAGCCGCTATGCGCTTCTCGGACATATTACAGCGAAAACTAAAGGACATTGAAACCACTGTGCAATGTGCCAGAGACCATTGACCATTATTTTATTCTATGCAAAGCCGCTATGCGCATCTCGGACATATTACAGCGATAACCAAAGGACATTGAAATCACTGTTCAATGTGCCAGAGACCATTGACCATTATTTTATTCTATGCAAAGCCGCTATGCGCTTCTCGGACATATTACAGCGAAAACTAAAGGACATTGAAATCACGGTGCAATGTGCCAGAGACCATTGACCATTATTTTATTCTATGCAAAGCCGCTATGCGCTTCTCGGACATATTACAGCGAAAACTAAAGGACATTGAAATCACTGCGCAATGAGCCAGAGACCATTGACCATTATTTTATTCTATGCAAAGCCGCTATGCGCTACTAGGACATATTACAGCGAAAACTAAAGGACTTTGAAATCACTGTGCAATATGCCAGAGATCATTGACCATTATTTTATTCTATGCAAAGCCGCTATGCGCTCCTCGGACATATTACTGCGAAACCTAAGGGACATTGAAATCACTGTGCAACGTGCCAGAGACCATTGACCATTATTTTATTCTATGCGAAGCCGCTATGCGCTTCTCGGACCTATTACAGCGAAAACTAAAGGAGATTGAAATCACTGTGCAATGTGCCAGAGACCATTGACCATTATTTTATTCTATGCAAAGCAGCTTTGCTCTTCTCGGACATATTACAGCGAAAACTAAAGGACATTGAAATCAGTGTGGAATGTGCCAGTGATCATTGACCATTATTTTATTCCATGCAAAGCCGCTATGTGCTTCTCGGACATATTACAGCGAAAACTTAAGGACATTGAAATCACTGTGCAATATGCCAGAGACCATTGACCATTATTTTATTCTATGCAAAGCCGCTATGCGCTTCTCGGACATATTACAGCGAAAACTAAAGGACATTGAAATCACTGTGCAATGTGCCAGAGACCATTGACCATTATTTTATTCCATGCAAAGCCGCTATGCGCTTCTCGGACATATTACAGCGAAAACTAAAGGACATTGAAATCACTGTGCAATGTGCCAGAGACCATTCACTCCTCATTATTTTATTCTATGCGAAGCCGCTATGCGCTTCTCGGACATATTACCGCGAAAACTAAAGGACATTGAAATCACTGTGCAATGTGCCAGAGACCACTGACCATGATTTTATTCTATGCAAAGCCGCTATGCGCTTCTCGGACATATTACAGCGAAAACTAAAGGACATTGAAATCACTGTGCAATGTGCCAGAGACCACTCACCATTATTTTATTCTATGCAAAGCCGCTATGCGCTTCTCGGACATATTACAACAAAAACTAAAGGATATTGAAATCACTGTGCAATGTGCCAGAGACCATTGACCATTATTTTATTCTATGCAAAGCCACTATGCGCTTCTTGGACATATTACAGCGAAAACTAAAGGACATTGAAATCACTGCGCAATGTGCCAGAGACCATTGACCATTATTATATTCTATGCGAAGCTGCTATGCGCTTCTCGGACATATTACAGCGAAAACTAAAGGACATTGAAGTCACTGTGCAATGTGCCAGAGACCATTTACCATTATTTTATTCTATGCAAAGCCGCTATGCGCTTCTCGGACATATTACAGCGAAAACTAAAGGACATTGAAATCACTGTGCAATGTGCCAGAGACCATTGACCATTATTTTATTCTATGCAAAGCCGCTATGCGCTTTTCGGACATATTACAGCGAAAACTAAATGACATTGAAATCACTGTGCGAAGTTCCAGAGACCATTCACCATTATTTTTTTCTATGCGAAGCCGCTATGCGCTTCTCGGACATATTACAGCGAAAACTAAAGGACATTGAAATCACTGCGCAATGTGCCAGAGACCATTGACCATGATTTTATTCTATGCAAAGCCGCTATGCGCTTCTCGGACATATTACAGCGAAAACTAAAGGACATTGAAATCGCTGTACAATGTGCCAGAGACCACTGACCATTATTTTATTCTATGCAAAGCCGCTATGCGCTTCTCGGACATATTACAGCGAAAACTAAAGGACATTGAAATCACTGTGCAATGTGCCAGAGACCATTGACCATTATTTTATTTTTTGCGAAGCCGCTATGTGCTTCTCGGACATATTACAGCGAAAACTAAAGGACATTGAAATCACGGTGCAATGTGCCAGAGACCATTGACCATTATTTTATTCTATGCAAAGCCGCTATGCGCTTCTCGGACATATTACAGCGAAAACTAAAGGACATTGAAATCACTGCGCAATGAGCCAGAGACCATTGACCATTATTTTATTCTATGCAAAGCCGCTATGCGCTACTAGGACATATTACAGCGAAAACTAAAGGACTTTGAAATCACTGTGCAATATGCCAGAGATCATTGACCATTATTTTATTCTATGCAAAGCCGCTATGCGCTCCTCGGACATATTACTGCGAAACCTAAGGGACATTGAAATCACTGTGCAACGTGCCAGAGACCATTGACCATTATTTTATTCTATGCGAAGCCGCTATGCGCTTCTCGGACATATTACAGCGAAAACTAAAGGAGATTGAAATCACTGTGCAATGTGCCAGAGACCATTGACCATTATTTTATTCTATGCAAAGCAGCTTTGCTCTTCTCGGACATATTACAGCGAAAACTAAAGGACATTGAAATCAGTGTGGAATGTGCCAGTGACCATTGACCATTATTTTATTCCATGCAAAGCCGCTATGTGCTTCTCGGACATATTACAGCGAAAACTTAAGGACATTGAAATCACTGTGCAATATGCCAGAGACCATTGACCATTATTTTATTCTATGCAAAGCCGCTATGCGCTTCTCGGACATATTACAGCGAAAACTAAAGGACATTGAAATCACTGTGCAATGTGCCAGAGACCATTGACCATTATTTTATTCCATGCAAAGCCGCTATGCGCTTCTCGGACATATTACAGCGAAAACTAAAGGACATTGAAATCACTGTGCAATGTGCCAGAGACCATTCACTCCTCATTATTTTATTCTATGCGAAGCCGCTATGCGCTTCTCGGACATATTACCGCGAAAACTAAATGACATTGAAATCACTGTGCGAAGTTCCAGAGACCATTCACCATTATTTTTTTCTATGCGAAGCCGCTATGCGCTTCTCGGACATATTACAGCGAAAACTAAAGGACATTGAAATCACTGCGCAATGTGCCAGAGACCATTGACCATGATTTTATTCTATGCAAAGCCGCTATGCGCTTCTCGGACATATTACAGCGAAAACTAAAGGACATTGAAATCGCTGTACAATGTGCCAGAGACCACTGACCATTATTTTATTCTATGCAAAGCCGCTATGCGCTTCTCGGACATATTACAGCGAAAACTAAAGGACATTGAAATCACTGTGCAATGTGCCAGAGACCATTGACCATTATTTTATTTTTTGCGAAGCCGCTATGTGCTTCTCGGACATATTACAGCGAAAACTAAAGGACATTTAAATCACTGTGCAATGTGCCAGAGACCATTGACCATTATTTTATTCTATGCAAAGCCGCTATGCGCTTCTCGGACATATTACAGCGATAACCAAAGGACATTGAAATCATTGTTCAATATGCCAGAGATCATTGACCATTATTTTATTCTATGCGAAGCCGCTATGCGCTTCTCGGACATATTACAGCGAAAACTAAAGGACATTGAAATCACTGTGCAATGTGCCAGAGACCATTGACCATTATTTTATTCTATACAAAGCCGCTATGCGCTTCTCGGACATATTACAGCGAAAACTAAAGGACATTGAAATCACTGTGCAATGTGCTAGAGACCATTACAATTATTTTATTCTATGCGAAGCCTCTATGCGCTTTTCGGACATATTACAGCGAAAACTAATGGACATTGAAATCACTGTGCAATGTGCCAGAGACCGTTGACCATAATTTTATTCTATGCGAAGCCGCTATGCGCTTCTCGGACATATTACAGCGAAAACTAAAGGACATTGAAATCACTGTGCATGTGCCAGAGACCATTGACCATTATTTTATTCTATGCGAAGCCGCTATGCGCTTCTCGGACATATTACAGCGAAAACTAAAGGACATTGAAATCACGGTGCAATGTGCCAGAGACCATTGACCATTATTTTATTCTATGCAAAGCCGCTATGCGCTTCTCGGACATATTACAGCGAAAACTAAAGGACATTGAAACCACTGTGCAATGTGCCAGAGACCATTGACCATTATTTTATTCTATGCAAAGCCGCTATGCGCATCTCGGACATATTACAGCGATAACCAAAGGACATTGAAATCACTGTTCAATGTGCCAGAGACCATTGACCATTATTTTATTCTTTGCAAAGCCGCTATGCGCTTCTTGGAGATATTACAGCGAAAACTAAAGAACATTGAAATCACTGTGCATGTGCCAGAGACCATTGACAATTATTTTATTCTATGCGAAGCCGCTATGCGCTTCTCGGACATATTACAGCGAAAACTAAAGGACATTTAAATCACTGTGCAATGTGCCAGAGACCATTGACCATTATTTTATTCTATGCAAAGCCGCTATGCGCTTCTCGGACATATTACAGCGAAAACTAGAGGACATTGAAACCACTGTGCAATGAGCCAGAGACCATTGACCATTATTTTATTCTATGCAACGCCGCTATGCGCTTCTCGGACTTATTACAGCGAAAACTAAAGGACATTGAAATGACTGTGCAATGTTCCAGAGACCATTGACCAATATTTTATTCTATGCAAAGCCGCTATGCGCTTCTTGGAGATATTACAGCGAAAACTAAAGAACATTGAAATCACTGTGCATGTGCCAGAGACCATTGACAATTATTTTATTCTATGCGAAGCCGCTATGCGCTTCTCGGACATATTACAGCGAAAACTAAAGGACATTTAAATCACTGTGCAATGTGCCAGAGACCATTGACCGTTATTTTATTCTATGCAAAGCCGCTAAGCGCTTCTCGGACATATTACAGCGAAAAGTATAGGACATTGAAATCACTGTGCAATGTGCCAGAGACCATTGACCATTATTTTATTCTATGCAAAGCCGCTATGCGCTTCTCGGACATATTACAGCGAAAACTAATGGACATTGAAATCACTGTGCAATGTGCCAGAGACCATTGACCATTATTTTATTCTATGCAAAGCCGCTATGCGCTTCTCGGACATATTACAGCGAAAACTAGAGGACATTGAAACCACTGTGCAATGAGCCAGAGACCATTGACCATTATTTTAATCTAAGCAACGCCGCTATGCGCTTCTCGGACATATTACAGCGAAAACTAAAGGACATTGAAATCACTGTGCAATGTTCCAGAGACCATTGACCATTATTTTATTCTATGCAAAGCCGCTATGGGCTTCTCGGACATATTACAGCGAAAACTAAAGGATATTGAAATCACTGTGCATGTGCCAGAGACCATTGACCATTATTTTATTCTATGCGAAGCCACTATGCGCTTCTCGGACATATTAGAGTGAAAACTAAAGGACATTGAAATCACTGTGCAATGTGCCAGAGACCATTGACCGTTATTTTATTCTATGCAAAGCCTCTATGCGCTTCTCGGACATATTACAGCGAAAAGTATAGGACATTGAAATCACTGTGCAATGTGCCAGAGACCATTGACCATTATTTTATTCTATGCAAAGCCGCTATGCGCTTCTCGGACATATTACAGCGAAAACTAATGGACATTGAAATCACTGTGCAATGTGCCAGAGACCGTTGACCATAATTTTATTCTATGCGAAGCCGCTATGCGCTTCTCGGACATATTACAGCGAAAACTAAAGGACATTGAAATCACTGTGCATGTGCCAGAGACCATTGACCATTATTTTATTCTATGCGAAGCCGCTATGCGCTTCTCGGACATATTACAGCGAAAACTAAAGGACATTGAAATCACGGTGCAATGTGCCAGAGACCATTGACCATTATTTTATTCTATGCAAAGCCGCTATGCGCTTCTCGGACATATTACAGCGAAAACTAAAGGACATTGAAACCACTGTGCAATGTGCCAGAGACCATTGACCATTATTTTATTCTATGCAAAGCCGCTATGCGCATCTCGGACATATTACAGCGATAACCAAAGGACATTGAAATCACTGTTCAATGTGCCAGAGACCATTGACCATAATTTTATTCTATGCAAAGCCGCTATGCGCTTCTCGGACATATTACAGCGAAAACTAAAGGACATTTAAATCACGGTGCAATGTGCCAGAGACCATTGACCATTATTTTATTCTATGCAAAGCCGCTATGCGCTTCTCGGACATATTACAGCGAAAACTAAAGGACATTGAAATCACTGCGCAATGAGCCAGAGACCATTGACCATTATTTTATTCTATGCAAAGCCGCTATGCGCTACTAGGACATATTACAGCGAAAACTAAAGGACTTTGAAATCACTGTGCAATATGCCAGAGATCATTGACCATTATTTTATTCTATGCGAAGCCGCTATGCGCTCCTCGGACATATTACTGCGAAACCTAAGGGACATTTAAATCACTGTGCAACGTGCCAGAGACCATTGACCATTATTTTATTCTATGCGAAGCCGCTATGCGCTTCTCGGACATATTACAGCGAAAACTAAAGGAGATTGAAATCACTGTGCAATGTGCCAGAGACCATTGACCATTATTTTATTCTATGCAAAGCAGCTTTGCTCTTCTCGGACATATTACAGCGAAAACTAAAGGACATTGAAATCAGTGTGGAATGTGCCAGTGACCATTGACCATTATTTTATTCCATGCAAAGCCGCTATGTGCTTCTCGGACATATTACAGCGAAAACTTAAGGACATTGAAATCACTGTGCAATATGCCAGAGACCATTGACCATTATTTTATTCTATGCAAAGCCGCTATGCGCTTCTCGGACATATTACAGCGAAAACTAAAGGACATTGAAATCACTGTGCAATGTGCCAGAGACCATTGACCATTATTTTATTCCATGCAAAGCCGCTATGCGCTTCTCGGACATATTACAGCGAAAACTAAAGGACATTGAAATCACTGTGCAATGTGCCAGAGACCATTCACTCCTCATTATTTTATTCTATGCGAAGCCGCTATGCGCTTCTCGGACATATTACCGCGAAAACTAAAGGACATTGAAATCACTGTGCAATGTGCCAGAGACCACTGACCATGATTTTATTCTATGCAAAGCCGCTATGCGCTTCTCGGACATATTACAGCGAAAACTAAAGGACATTGAAATCACTGTGCAATGTGCCAGAGACCACTCACCATTATTTTATTCTATGCAAAGCCGCTATGCGCTTCTCGGACATATTACAACAAAAACTAAAGGATATTGAAATCACTGTGCAATGTGCCAGAGACCATTGACCATTATTTTATTCTATGCAAAGCCACTATGCGCTTCTTGGACATATTACAGCAAAAACTAAAGGACATTGAAATCACTGCGCAATGTGCCAGAGACCATTGACCATTATTATATTCTATGCGAAGCTGCTATGCGCTTCTCGGACATATTACAGCGAAAACTAAAGGACATTGAAGTCACTGTGCAATGTGCCAGAGACCATTTACCATTATTTTATTCTATGCAAAGCCGCTATGCGCCTCTCGGACATATTACAGCGAAAACTAAAGGACATTGAAATCACTGTGCAATGTGCCAGAGACCATTGACCATTATTTTATTCTATGCAAAGCCGCTATGCGCTTTTCGGACATATTACAGCGAAAACTAAATGACATTGAAATCACTGTGCGAAGTTCCAGAGACCATTCACCATTATTTTTTTCTATGCGAAGCCGCTATGCGCTTCTCGGACATATTACAGCGAAAACTAAAGGACATTGAAATCACTGCGCAATGTGCCAGAGACCATTGACCATGATTTTATTCTATGCAAAGCCGCTATGCGCTTCTCGGACATATTACAGCGAAAACTAAAGGACATTGAAATCGCTGTACAATGTGCCAGAGACCACTGACCATTATTTTATTCTATGCAAAGCCTCTATGCGCTTCTCGGACATATTACAGCGAAAAGTATAGGACATTGAAATCACTGTGCAATGTGCCAGAGACCATTGACCATTATTTTATTCTATGCAAAGCCGCTATGCGCTTCTCGGACATATTACAGCGAAAACTAATGGACATTGAAATCACTGTGCAATGTGCCAGAGACCGTTGACCATAATTTTATTCTATGCGAAGCCGCTATGCGCTTCTCGGACATATTACAGCGAAAACTAAAGGACATTGAAATCACTGTGCATGTGCCAGAGACCATTGACCATTATTTTATTCTATGCGAAGCCGCTATGCGCTTCTCGGACATATTACAGCGAAAACTAAAGGACATTGAAATCACGGTGCAATGTGCCAGAGACCATTGACCATTATTTTATTCTATGCAAAGCCGCTATGCGCTTCTCGGACATATTACAGCGAAAACTAAAGGACATTGAAACCACTGTGCAATGTGCCAGAGACCATTGACCATTATTTTATTCTATGCAAAGCCGCTATGCGCATCTCGGACATATTACAGCGATAACCAAAGGACATTGAAATCACTGTTCAATGTGCCAGAGACCATTGACCATAATTTTATTCTATGCAAAGCCGCTATGCGCTTCTCGGACATATTACAGCGAAAACTAAAGGACATTTAAATCACGGTGCAATGTGCCAGAGACCATTGACCATTATTTTATTCTATGCAAAGCCGCTATGCGCTTCTCGGACATATTACAGCGAAAACTAAAGGACATTGAAATCACTGCGCAATGAGCCAGAGACCATTGACCATTATTTTATTCTATGCAAAGCCGCTATGCGCTACTAGGACATATTACAGCGAAAACTAAAGGACTTTGAAATCACTGTGCAATATGCCAGAGATCATTGACCATTATTTTATTCTATGCGAAGCCGCTATGCGCTCCTCGGACATATTACTGCGAAACCTAAGGGACATTTAAATCACTGTGCAACGTGCCAGAGACCATTGACCATTATTTTATTCTATGCGAAGCCGCTATGCGCTTCTCGGACATATTACAGCGAAAACTAAAGGAGATTGAAATCACTGTGCAATGTGCCAGAGACCATTGACCATTATTTTATTCTATGCAAAGCAGCTTTGCTCTTCTCGGACATATTACAGCGAAAACTAAAGGACATTGAAATCAGTGTGGAATGTGCCAGTGACCATTGACCATTATTTTATTCCATGCAAAGCCGCTATGTGCTTCTCGGACATATTACAGCGAAAACTTAAGGACATTGAAATCACTGTGCAATATGCCAGAGACCATTGACCATTATTTTATTCTATGCAAAGCCGCTATGCGCTTCTCGGACATATTACAGCGAAAACTAAAGGACATTGAAATCACTGTGCAATGTGCCAGAGACCATTGACCATTATTTTATTCCATGCAAAGCCGCTATGCGCTTCTCGGACATATTACAGCGAAAACTAAAGGACATTGAAATCACTGTGCAATGTGCCAGAGACCATTCACTCCTCATTATTTTATTCTATGCGAAGCCGCTATGCGCTTCTCGGACATATTACCGCGAAAACTAAAGGACATTGAAATCACTGTGCAATGTGCCAGAGACCACTGACCATGATTTTATTCTATGCAAAGCCGCTATGCGCTTCTCGGACATATTACAGCGAAAACTAAAGGACATTGAAATCACTGTGCAATGTGCCAGAGACCACTCACCATTATTTTATTCTATGGAAAGCCGCTATGCGCTTCTCGGACATATTACAACAAAAACTAAAGGATATTGAAATCACTGTGCAATGTGCCAGAGACCATTGACCATTATTTTATTCTATGCAAAGCCACTATGCGCTTCTTGGACATATTACAGCAAAAACTAAAGGACATTGAAATCACTGCGCAATGTGCCAGAGACCATTGACCATTATTATATTCTATGCGAAGCTGCTATGCGCTTCTCGGACATATTACAGCGAAAACTAAAGGACATTGAAGTCACTGTGCAATGTGCCAGAGACCATTTACCATTATTTTATTCTATGCAAAGCCGCTATGCGCCTCTCGGACATATTACAGCGAAAACTAAAGGACATTGAAATCACTGTGCAATGTGCCAGAGACCATTGACCATTATTTTATTCTATGCAAAGCCGCTATGCGCTTTTCGGACATATTACAGCGAAAACTAAATGACATTGAAATCACTGTGCGAAGTTCCAGAGACCATTCACCATTATTTTTTTCTATGCGAAGCCGCTATGCGCTTCTCGGACATATTACAGCGAAAACTAAAGGACATTGAAATCACTGCGCAATGTGCCAGAGACCATTGACCATGATTTTATTCTATGCAAAGCCGCTATGCGCTTCTCGGACATATTACAGCGAAAACTAAAGGACATTGAAATCGCTGTACAATGTGCCAGAGACCACTGACCATTATTTTATTCTATGCAAAGCCGCTATGCGCTTCTCGGACATATTACAGCGAAAACTAAAGGACATTGAAATCACTGTGCAATGTGCCAGAGACCATTGACCATTATTTTATTTTTTGCGAAGCCGCTATGCGCTTCTCGGACATATTACAGCGAAAACTAAAGGACATTTAAATCACTGTGCAATGTGCCAGAGACCATTGACCATTATTTTATTCTATGCAAAGCCGCTATGCGCTTCTCGGACATATTACAGCGATAACCAAAGGACATTGAAATCATTGTTCAATATGCCAGAGATCATTGACCATTATTTTATTCTATGCGAAGCCGCTATGCGCTTCTCGGACATATTACAGCGAAAACTAAAGGACATTGAAATCACTGTGCAATGTGCCAGAGACCATTGACCATTATTTTATTCTATACAAAGCCGCTATGCGCTTCTCGGACATATTACAGCGAAAACTAAAGGACATTGAAATCACTGTGCAATGTGCTAGAGACCATTACAATTATTTTATTCTATGCGAAGCCTCTATGCGCTTTTCGGACATATTACAGCGAAAACTAATGGACATTGAAATCACTGTGCAATGTGCCAGAGACCGTTGACCATAATTTTATTCTATGCGAAGCCGCTATGCGCTTCTCGGACATATTACAGCGAAAACTAAAGGACATTGAAATCACTGTGCATGTGCCAGAGACCATTGACCATTATTTTATTCTATGCGAAGCCGCTATGCGCTTCTCGGACATATTACAGCGAAAACTAAAGGACATTGAAATCACGGTGCAATGTGCCAGAGACCATTGACCATTATTTTATTCTATGCAAAGCCGCTATGCGCTTCTCGGACATATTACAGCGAAAACTAAAGGACATTGAAACCACTGTGCAATGTGCCAGAGACCATTGACCATTATTTTATTCTATGCAAAGCCGCTATGCGCATCTCGGACATATTACAGCGATAACCAAAGGACATTGAAATCACTGTTCAATGTGCCAGAGACCATTGACCATTATTTTATTCTATGCAAAGCCGCTATGCGCTTCTCGGACATATTACAGCGAAAACTAAAGGACATTGATATCACGGTGCAATGTGCCAGAGACCATTGACCATTATTTTATTCTATGCAAAGCCGCTATGCGCTTCTCGGACATATTACAGCGAAAACTAAAGGACATTGAAATCACTGCGCAATGAGCCAGAGACCATTGACCATTATTTTATTCTATGCAAAGCCGCTATGCGCTACTAGGACATATTACAGCGAAAACTAAAGGACATTGAAATCACTGTGCAATATGCCAGAGATCATTGACCATTATTTTATTCTATGCAAAGCCGCTATGCGCTCCTCGGACATATTACTGCGAAACCTAAGGGACATTGAAATCACTGTGCAACGTGCCAGAGGCCATTGACCATTATTTTATTCTATGCGAAGCCGCTATGCGCTTCTCGGACATATTACAGCGAAAACTAAAGGAGATTGAAATCACTGTGCAATGTGCCAGAGACCATTGACCATTATTTTATTCTATGCAAAGCCGCTATGCGCTTCTCGGACATATTACAGCGAAAACTAAAGGACATTGAAATCACTGTGCAATGTGCCAGAGACCATTGACCATTATTTTATTCCATGCAAAGCCGCTATGCGCTTCTCGGACATATTACAGCGAAAACTAAAGGACATTGAAATCACTGTGCAATGTGCCAGAGACCATTCACTCATCATTATTTTATTCTATGCGAAGCCGCTATGCGCTTCTCGGACATATTACCGCGAAAACTAAAGGACATTGAAATCACTGTGCAATGTGCCAGAGACCACTGACCATGATTTTATTCTATGCAAAGCCGCTATGCGCTTCTCGGACATATTACAGCGAAAACTAAAGGACATTGAAATCACTGTGCAATGTGCCAGAGACCACTCACCATTATTTTATTCTATGCAAAGCCGCTATGCGCTTCTCGGACATATTACAACGAAAACTAAAAGATATTGAAATCACTGTGCAATGTGCCAGAGACCATTGACCATTATTTTATTCTATGCAAAGCCACTATGCGCTTCTTGGACATATTACAGCGAAAACTAAAGGACATTGAAATCACTGCGCAATGTGCCAGAGACCATTGACCATTATTATATTCTATGCGAAGCTGCTATGCGCTTCTCGGACATATTACAGCGAAAACTAAAGGACATTGAAGTCACTGTGCAATGTGCCAGAGACCATTTACCATTATTTTATTCTATGCAAAGCCGCTATGCGCTTCTCGGACATATTACAGCGAAAACTAAAGGACATTGAAATCACTGCGCAATGAGCCAGAGACCATTGACCATTATTTTATTCTATGCAAAGCCGCTATGCGCTACTAGGACATATTACAGCGAAAACTAAAAAACTTTGAAATCACTGTGCAATATGCCAGAGATCATTGACCATTATTTTATTCTATGCAAAGCCGCTATGCGCTTCTCGGACATATTACTGCGAAACCTAAGGGACATTGAAATCACTGTGCAACGTGCCAGAGACCATTGACCATTATTTTATTCTATGCGAAGCCGCTATGCGCTTCTCGGACATATTACAGCGAAAACTAAAGGACATTGAAATCACTGTACAATGTGCCAGAGACCACTGACCATTATTTTATTCTATGCAAAGCCGCTATGCGCTTCTCGGACATATTACAGAGAAAACTAAAGGACATTGAAATCACTGTGCAATGTGCCAGAGACCACTGACCATGATTTTATTCTATGCGAAGCCGCTATGCGCTTCTCGGACATATTACAGCGAAAACTAAAGGACATTGAAATCACTGTGCAATGTGCCAGAGACCACTGACCATTATTTTATTCTATGCAAAGCCGCTATGCGCTTCTCGGACATATTACAGAGAAAACTAAAGGACATTGAAATCACTGTGCAATGTGCCAGAGACCATTGACCATTATTTTATTCTATGCGAAGCCGCTATGCGCTTCTCGGACATATTACAGCGAAAACTAAAGGACATTGAAATCACTGTGCAATGTGCCAGAGACCATTGACCGTTATTTTATTCTATGCAAAGCCGCTATGCGCTTCTCGGACATATTACAGCGAAAAGTATAGGACATTGAAATCACTGTGCAATGTGCCAGAGACCATTGACCATTATTTTATTCTATGCAAAGCCGCTATGCGCTTCTCGGACATATTACAGCGAAAACTAATGGGCATTGAAATCACTGTGCAATGTGCCAGAGACCATTGACCATTATTTTATTCTATGCAAAGCCGCTATGCGCTTCTCGGACATATTACAGCGAAAACTAGAGGACATTGAAACCACTGTGCAATGAGCCAGAGACCATTGACCATTATTTTATTCTATGCAACGCCGCTATGCGCTTCTCGGACTTATTACAGCGAAAACTAAAGGACATTGAAATCACTGTGCAATGTTCCAGAGACCATTGACCATTATTTTATTCTATGCAAAGCCGCTATGCGCTTCTCGGACATATTACTGCGAAAACTAAAGGACATTGAAATGACTGTGCAATGTTCCAGAGACCATTGACCATTATTTTATTCTATGCAAAGCCGCTATGCGCTTCTTGGAGATATTACAGCGAAAACTAAAGAACATTGAAATCACTGTGCATGTGCCAGAGACCATTGACAATTATTTTATTCTATGCGAAGCCGCTATGCGCTTCTCGGACATATTACAGCGAAAACTAAAGGACATTTAAATCACTGTGCAATGTGCCAGAGACCATTGACCGTTATTTTATTCTATGCAAAGCCGCTAAGCGCTTCTCGGACATATAACAGCGAAAAGTATAGGACATTGAAATCACTGTGCAATGTGCCAGAGACCATTGACCATTATTTTATTCTATGCAAAGCCGCTATGCGCTTCTCGGACATATTACAGCGAAAACTAATGGACATTGAAATCACTGTGCAATGTGCCAGAGACCATTGACCATTATTTTATTCTATGCAAAGCCGCTATGCGCTTCTCGGACATATTACAGCGAAAACTAGAGGACATTGAAACCACTGTGCAATGAGCCAGAGACCATTGACCATTATTTTAATCTAAGCAACGCCGCTATGCGCTTCTCGGACATATTACAGCGAAAACTAAAGGACATTGAAATCACTGTGTAATGTTCCAGGGACCATTGACCATTATTTTATTCTATGCAAAGCCGCTATGGGCTTCTCGGACATATTACAGCGAAAACTAAAGGATATTGAAATCACTGTGCATGTGCCAGAGACCATTGACCATTATTTTATTCTATGCGAAGCCGCTATGCGCTTCTCGGACATATTAGAGTGAAAACTAAAGGACATTGAAATCACTGTGCAATGTGCCAGAGACCATTGACCGTTATTTTATTCTATGCAAAGCCTCTATGCGCTTCTCGGACATATTACAGCGAAAAGTATAGGACATTGAAATCACTGTGCAATGTCCCAGAGACCATTGACCATTGTTTTATTCTATGCAAAGCCGCTATGCGCTTCTCGGACATATTACAGCGAAAACTAATGGACAGTGAAATCACTGTGCAATGTGCCAGAGACCGTTGACCATAATTTTATTCTATGCGAAGCCGCTATGCGCTTCTCGGACATATTACAGCGAAAACTAAAGGACATTGAAATCACTGTGCATGTGCCAGAGACCATTGACCATTATTTTATTCTATGCGAAGCCGCTATGCGCTTCTCGGACATATTACAGCGAAAACTAAAGGACATTGAAATCACGGTGCAATGTGCCAGAGACCATTGACCATTATTTTATTCTATGCAAAGCCGCTATGCGCTTCTCGGACATATTACAGCGAAAACTAAAGGACATTGAAACCACTGTGCAATGTGCCAGAGACCATTGACCATTATTTTATTCTATGCAAAGCCGCTATGCGCATCTCGGACATATTACAGCGATAACCAAAGGACATTGAAATCACTGTTCAATGTGCCAGAGACCATTGACCATTATTTTATTCTATGCAAAGCCGCTATGCGCTTCTCGGACATATTACAGCGAAAACTAAAGGACATTGAAATCACGGTGCATGGTGCCAGAGACCATTGACCATTATTTTATTCTATGCAAAGCCGCTATGCGCTTCTCGGACATATTACAGCGAAAACTAAAGGACATTGAAATCACTGCGCAATGAGCCAGAGACCATTGACCATTATTTTATTCTATGCAAAGCCGCTATGCCCTACTAGGACATATTACAGCGAAAACTAAAGGACTTTGAAATCACTGTGCAATATGCCAGAGATCATTGACCATTATTTTATTCTATGCAAAGCCGCTATGCGCTCCTCGGACATATTACTGCGAAACCTAAGGGACATTGAAATCACTGTGCAACGTGCCAGAGACCATTGACCATTATTTTATTCTATGCGAAGCCGCTATGCGCTTCTCGGACATATTACAGCGAAAACTAAAGGAGATTGAAATCACTGTGCAATGTGCCAGAGACCATTGACCATTATTTTATTCTATGCAAAGCAGCTTTGCTCTTCTCGGACATATTACAGCGAAAACTAAAGGACATTGAAATCAGTGTGGAATGTGCCAGTGACCATTGACCATTATTTTATTCCATGCAAAGCCGCTATGTGCTTCTCGGACATATTACAGCGAAAACTTAAGGACATTGAAATCACTGTGCAATATGCCAGAGACCATTGACCATTATTTTATTCTATGCAAAGCCGCTATGCGCTTCTCGGACATATTACAGCGAAAACTAAAGGACATTGAAATCACTGTGCAATGTGCCAGAGACCATTGACCATTATTTTATTCCATGCAAAGCCGCTATGCGCTTCTCGGACATATTTCAGCGAAAACTAAAGGACATTGAAATCACTGTGCGATGTGCCAGAGACCATTCACTCCTCATTATTTTATTCTATGCGAAGCCGCTATGCGCTTCTCGGACATATTACCGCGAAAACTAAAGGACATTGAAATCACTGTGCAATGTGCCAGAGACCACTGACCATGATTTTATTCTATGCAAAGCCGCTATGCGCTTCTCGGACATATTACAGCGAAAACTAAAGGAGATTGAAATCACTGTGCAATGTGCCAGAGACCACTCACCATTATTTTATTCTATGCAAAGCCGCTATGCGCTTCTCGGACATATTACAACGAAAACTAAAGGATATTGAAATCACTGTGCAATGTGCCAGAGACCATTGACCATTATTTTATTCTATGCAAAGCCACTATGCGCTTCTTGGACATATTACAGCGAAAACTAAAGGACATTGAAATCACTGCGCAATGTGCCAGAGACCATTGACCATTATTATATTCTATGCGAAGCCGCTATGCGCTTCTTGGAGATATTACAGCGAAAACTAAAGAACATTGAAATCACTGTGCATGTGCCAGAGACCATTGACAATTATTTTATTCTATGCGAAGCCGCTATGCGCTTCTCGGACATATTACAGCGAAAACTAAAGGACATTTAAATCACTGTGCAATGTGCCAGAGACCATTGACCGTTATTTTATTCTATGCAAAGCCGCTAAGCGCTTCTCGGACATATTACAGCGAAAAGTATAGGACATTGAAATCACTGTGCAATGTGCCAGAGACCATTGACCATTATTTTATTCTATGCAAAGCCGCTATGCGCTTCTCGGACATATTACAGCGAAAACTAATGGACATTGAAATAACTTTGCAATGTGCCAGAGACCATTGACCATTATTTTATTCTATGCAAAGCCGCTATGCGCTTCTCGGACATATTACAGCGAAAACTAGAGGACATTGAAACCACTGTGCAATGAGCCAGAGACCATTGACCATTATTTTAATCTAAGCAACGCCGCTATGCGCTTCTCGGACATATTACCGCGAAAACTAAAGGACATTGAAATCACTGTGCAATGTTCCAGAGACCATTGACCATTATTTTATTCTATGCAAAGCCGCTATGGGCTTCTCGGACATATTACAGCGAAAACTAAAGGATATTGAAATCACTGTGCATGTGCCAGAGACCATTGACCATTATTTTATTCTATGCGAAGCCGCTATGCGCTTCTCGGACATATTAGAGTGAAAACTAAAGGACATTGAAATCACTGTGCAATGTGCCAGAGACCATTGACCGTTATTTTATTCTATGCAAAGCCTCTATGCGCTTCTCGGACATATTACAGCGAAAAGTATAGGACATTGAAATCACTGTGCAATGTGCCAGAGACCATTGACCATTATTTTATTCTATGCAAAGCCGCTATGCGCTTCTCGGACATATTACAGCGAAAACTAATGGACATTGAAATCACTGTGCAATGTGCCAGAGACCGTTGACCATAATTTTATTCTATGCGAAGCCGCTATGCGCTTCTCGGACATATTACAGCGAAAACTAAAGGACATTGAAATCACTGTGCATGTGCCAGAGACCATTGACCATTATTTTATTCTATGCGAAGCCGCTATGCGCTTCTCGGACATATTACAGCGAAAACTAAAGGACATTGAAATCACGGTGCAATGTGCCAGAGACCATTGACCATTATTTTATTCTATGCAAAGCCGCTATGCGCTTCTCGGACATATTACAGCGAAAACTAAAGGACATTGAAACCACTGTGCAATGTGCCAGAGACCATTGACCATTATTTTATTCTATGCAAAGCCGCTATGCGCATCTCGGACATATTACAGCGATAACCAAAGGACATTGAAATCACTGTTCAATGTGCCAGAGACCATTGACCATTATTTTATTCTATGCAAAGCCGCTATGCGCTTCTCGGACATATTACAGCGAAAACTAAAGGACATTGAAATCACGGTGCAATGTGCCAGAGACCATTGACCATTATTTTATTCTATGCAAAGCCGCTATGCGCTTCTCGGACATATTACAGCGAAAACTAAAGGACATTGAAATCACTGCGCAATGAGCCAGAGACCATTGACCATTATTTTATTCTATGCAAAGCCGCTATGCGCTACTAGGACATATTACAGCGAAAACTAAAAAACTTTGAAATCACTGTGCAATATGCCAGAGATCATTGACCATTATTTTATTCTATGCAAAGCCGCTATGCGCTCCTCGGACATATTACTGCGAAACCTAAGGGACATTGAAATCACTGTGCAACGTGCCAGAGACCATTGACCATTATTTTATTCTATGCGAAGCCGCTATGCGCTTCTCGGACATATTACAGCGAAAACTAAAGGACATTGAAATCACTGTGCAATGTGCCAGAGACCATTGACCGTTATTTTATTCTATGCGAAGCCGCTATGCGCTTCTTGGAGATATTACAGCGAAAACTAAAGAACATTGAAATCACTGTGCATGTGCCAGAGACCATTGACAATTATTTTATTCTATGCGAAGCCGCTATGCGCTTCTCGGACATATTACAGCGAAAACTAAAGGACATTTAAATCACTGTGCAATGTGCCAGAGACCATTGACCGTTATTTTATTCTATGCAAAGCCGCTAAGCGCTTCTCGGACATATTACAGCGAAAAGTATAGGACATTGAAATCACTGTGCAATGTGCCAGAGACCATTGACCATTATTTTATTCTATGCAAAGCCGCTATGCGCTTCTCGGACATATTACAGCGAAAACTAATGGACATTGAAATCACTTTGCAATGTGCCAGAGACCATTGACCATTATTTTATTCTATGCAAAGCCGCTATGGGCTTCTCGGACATATTACAGCGAAAACTAGAGGACATTGAAACCACTGTGCAATGAGCCAGAGACCATTGACCATTATTTTAATCTAAGCAACGCCGCTATGCGCTTCTCGGACATATTACCGCGAAAACTAAAGGACATTGAAATCACTGTGCAATGTTCCAGAGACCATTGACCATTATTTTATTCTATGCAAAGCCGCTATGGGCTTCTCGGACATATTACAGCGAAAACTAAAGGATATTGAAATCACTGTGCATGTGCCAGAGACCATTGACCATTATTTTATTCTATGCGAAGCCGCTATGCGCTTCTCGGACATATTAGAGTGAAAACTAAAGGACATTGAAATCACTGTGCAATGTGCCAGAGACCATTGACCGTTATTTTATTCTATGCAAAGCCTCTATGCGCTTCTCGGACATATTACAGCGAAAAGTATAGGACATTGAAATCACTGTGCAATGTGCCAGAGACCATTGACCATTATTTTATTCTATGCAAAGCCGCTATGCGCTTCTCGGACATATTACAGCGAAAACTAATGGACATTGAAATCACTGTGCAATGTGCCAGAGACCGTTGACCATAATTTTATTCTATGCGAAGCCGCTATGCGCTTCTCGGACATATTACAGCGAAAACTAAAGGACATTGAAATCACTGTGCATGTGCCAGAGACCATTGACCATTATTTTATTCTATGCGAAGCCGCTATGCGCTTCTCGGACATATTACAGCGAAAACTAAAGGACATTGAAACCACTGTGCAATGTGCCAGAGACCATTGACCATTATTTTATTCTATGCAAAGCCGCTATGCGCATCTCGGACATATTACAGCGATAACCAAAGGACATTGAAATCACTGTTCAATGTGCCAGAGACCATTGACCATTATTTTATTCTATGCAAAGCCGCTATGCGCTTCTCGGACATATTACAGCGAAAACTAAAGGACATTGAAATCACGGTGCAATGTGCCAGAGACCATTGACCATTATTTTATTCTATGCAAAGCCGCTATGCGCTTCTCGGACATATTACAGCGAAAACTAAAGGACATTGAAATCACTGCGCAATGAGCCAGAGACCATTGACCATTATTTTATTCTATGCAAAGCCGCTATGCGCTACTAGGACATATTACAGCGAAAACTAAAGGACATTGAAATCACTGTACAATGTGCCAGAGACCATTGACCATTATTTTATTCTATGCAAAGCCGCTATGCGCTTCTCGGACATATTACAGCGAAAACTAAAGGACATTGAAATGACTGTGCAATGTTCCAGAGACCATTGACCATTATTTTATTCTATGCAAAGCCGCTATGCGCTTCTTGGAGATATTACAGCGAAAACTAAAGAACATTGAAATCACTGTGCATGTGCCAGAGACCATTGACAATTATTTTATTCTATGCGAAGCCGCTATGCGCTTCTCGGACATATTACAGCGAAAACTAAAGGACATTTAAATCACTGTGCAATGTGCCAGAGACCATTGACCGTTATTTTATTCTATGCAAAGCCGCTAAGCGCTTCTCGGACATATTACAGCGAAAAGTATAGGACATTGAAATCACTGTGCAATGTGCCAGAGACCATTGACCATTATTTTATTCTATGCAAAGCCGCTATGCGCTTCTCGGACATATTACAGCGAAAACTAATGGACATTGAAATCACTGTGCAATGTGCCAGAGACCATTGACCATTATTTTATTCTATGCAAAGCCGCTATGCGCTTCTCGGACATATTACAGCGAAAACTAGAGGACATTGAAACCACTGTGCAATGAGCCAGAGACCATTGACCATTATTTTAATCTAAGCAACGCCGCTATGCGCTTCTCGGACATATTACAGCGAAAACTAAAGGACATTGAAATCACTGTGTAATGTTCCAGAGACCATTGACCATTATTTTATTCTATGCAAAGCCGCTATGGGCTTCTCGGACATATTACAGCGAAAACTAAAGGATATTGAAATCACTGTGCATGTGCCAGAGACCATTGACCATTATTTTATTCTATGCGAAGCCGCTATGCGCTTCTCGGACATATTAGAGTGAAAACTAAAGGACATTGAAATCACTGTGCAATGTGCCAGAGACCATTGACCGTTATTTTATTCTATGCAAAGCCTCTATGCGCTTCTCGGACATATTACAGCGAAAAGTATAGGACATTGAAATCACTGTGCAATGTCCCAGAGACCATTGACCATTGTTTTATTCTATGCAAAGCCGCTATGCGCTTCTCGGACATATTACAGCGAAAACTAATGGACAGTGAAATCACTGTGCAATGTGCCAGAGACCGTTGACCATAATTTTATTCTATGCGAAGCCGCTATGCGCTTCTCGGACATATTACAGCGAAAACTAAACGACATTGAAATCACTGTGCATGTGCCAGAGACCATTGACCATTATTTTATTCTATGCGAAGCCGCTATGCGCTTCTCGGACATATTACAGCGAAAACTAAAGGACATTGAAATCACGGTGCAATGTGCCAGAGACCATTGACCATTATTTTATTCTATGCAAAGCCGCTATGCGCTTCTCGGACATATTACAGCGAAAACTAAAGGACATTGAAACCACGGTGCAATATGCCAGAGACCATTGACCATTATTTTATTCTATGCAAAGCCGCTATGCGCATCTCGGACATATTACAGCGATAACCAAAGGACATTGAAATCACTGTTCAATGTGCCAGAGACCATTGAATATTATTTTATTCTATGCAAAGCCGCTATGCGCTTCTCGGACATATTACAGCGAAAACTAAAGGACATTGAAATCACGGTGCATGGTGCCAGAGACCATTGACCATTATTTTATTCTATGCAAAGCCGCTATGCGCTTCTCGGACATATTACAGCGAAAACTAAAGGACATTGAAATCACTGCGCAATGAGCCAGAGACCATTGACCATTATTTTATTCTATGCAAAGCCGCTATGCGCTACTAGGACATATTACAGCGAAAACTAAAGGACTTTGAAATCACTGTGCAATATGCCAGAGATCATTGACCATTATTTTATTCTATGCAAAGCCGCTATGCGCTCCTCGGACATATTACTGCGAAACCTAAGGGACATTGAAATCACTGTGCAACGTGCCAGAGACCATTGACCATTATTTTATTCTATGCGAAGCCGCTATGCGCTTCTCGGACATATTACAGCGAAAACTAAAGGAGATTGAAATCACTGTGCAATGTGCCAGAGACCATTGACCATTATTTTATTCTATGCAAAGCAGCTTTGCTCTTCTCGGACATATTACAGCGAAAACTAAAGGACATTGAAATCAGTGTGGAATGTGCCAGTGACCATTGACCATTATTTTATTCCATGCAAAGCCGCTATGTGCTTCTCGGACATATTACAGCGAAAACTTAAGGACATTGAAATCACTGTGCAATATGCCAGAGACCATTGACCATTATTTTATTCTATGCAAAGCCGCTATGCGCTTCTCGGACATATTACAGCGAAAACTAAAGGACATTGAAATCACTGTGCAATGTGCCAGAGACCATTGACCATTATTTTATTCCATGCAAAGCCGCTATGCGCTTCTCGGACATATTACAGCGAAAACTAAAGGACATTGAAATCACTGTGCGATGTGCCAGAGACCATTCACTCCTCATTATTTTATTCTATGCGAAGCCGCTATGCGCTTCTCGGACATATTACCGCGAAAACTAAAGGACATTGAAATCACTGTGCAATGTGCCAGAGACCACTGACCATGATTTTATTCTATGCAAAGCCGCTATGCGCTTCTCGGACATATTACAGCGAAAACTAAAGGAGATTGAAATCACTGCAATGTACCAGAGACCACTCACCATTATTTTATTCTATGCAAAGCCGCTATGCGCTTCTCGGACATATTACAACGAAAACTAAAGGATATTGAAATCACTGTGCAATGTGCCAGAGACCATTGACCATTATTTTATTCTATGCAAAGCCACTATGCGCTTCTTGGACATATTACAGCGAAAACTAAAGGACATTGAAATCACTGCGCAATGTGCCAGAGACCATTGACCATTATTATATTCTATGCGAAGCCGCTATGCGCTTCTTGGAGATATTACAGCGAAAACTAAAGAACATTGAAATCACTGTGCATGTGCCAGAGACCATTGACAATTATTTTATTCTATGCGAAGCCGCTATGCGCTTCTCGGACATATTACAGCGAAAACTAAAGGACATTTAAATCACTGTGCAATGTGCCAGAGACCATTGACCGTTATTTTATTCTATGCAAAGCCGCTAAGCGCTTCTCGGACATATTACAGCGAAAAGTATAGGACATTGAAATCACTGTGGAATGTGCCAGAGACCATTGACCATTATTTTATTCTATGCAAAGCCGCTATGCGCTTCTCGGACATATTACAGCGAAAACTAATGGACATTGAAATCACTTTGCAATGTGCCAGAGACCATTGACCATTATTTTATTCTATGCAAAGCCGCTATGCGCTTCTCGGACATATTACAGCGAAAACTAGAGGACATTGAAACCACTGTGCAATGAGCCAGAGACCATTGACCATTATTTTAATCTAAGCAACGCCGCTATGCGCTTCTCGGACATATTACCGCGAAAACTAAAGGACATTGAAATCACTGTGCAATGTTCCAGAGACCATTGACCATTATTTTATTCTATGCAAAGCCGCTATGGGCTTCTCGGACATATTACAGCGAAAACTAAAGGATATTGAAATCACTGTGCATGTGCCAGAGACCATTGACCATTATTTTATTCTATGCGAAGCCGCTATGCGCTTCTCGGACATATTAGAGTGAAAACTAAAGGACATTGAAATCACTGTGCAATGTGCCAGAGACCATTGACCGTTATTTTATTCTATGCAAAGCCTCTATGCGCTTCTCGGACATATTACAGCGAAAAGTATAGGACATTGAAATCACTGTGCAATGTGCCAGAGACCATTGACCATTATTTTATTCTATGCAAAGCCGCTATGCGCTTCTCGGACATATTACAGCGAAAACTAATGGACATTGAAATCACTGTGCAATGTGCCAGAGACCGTTGACCATAATTTTATTCTATGCGAAGCCGCTATGCGCTTCTCGGACATATTACAGCGAAAACTAAAGGACATTGAAATCACTGTGCATGTGCCAGAGACCATTGACCATTATTTTATTCTATGCGAAGCCGCTATGCGCTTCTCGGACATATTACAGCGAAAACTAAAGGACATTGAAATCACGGTGCAATGTGCCAGAGACCATTGACCATTATTTTATTCTATGCAAAGCCGCTATGCGCTTCTCGGACATATTACAGCGAAAACTAAAGGACATTGAAACCACTGTGCAATGTGCCAGAGACCATTGACCATTATTTTATTCTATGCAAAGCCGCTATGCGCATCTCGGACATATTACAGCGATAACCAAAGGACATTGAAATCACTGTTCAATGTGCCAGAGACCATTGACCATTATTTTATTCTATGCAAAGCCGCTATGCGCTTCTCGGACATATTACAGCGAAAACTAAAGGACATTGAAATCACGGTGCAATGTGCCAGAGACCATTGACCATTATTTTATTCTATGCAAAGCCGCTATGCGCTTCTCGGACATATTACAGCGAAAACTAAAGGACATTGAAATCACTGCGCAATGAGCCAGAGACCATTGACCATTATTTTATTCTATGCAAAGCCGCTATGCGCTACTAGGACATATTACAGCGAAAACTAAAGGACTTTGAAATCACTGTGCAATATGCCAGAGATCATTGACCATTATTTTATTCTATGCAAAGCCGCTATGCGCTCCTCGGACATATTACTGCGAAACCTAAGGGACATTGAAATCACTGTGCAACGTGCCAGAGACCATTGACCATTATTTTATTCTATGCGAAGCCGCTATGCGCTTCTCGGACATATTACAGCGAAAACTAAAGGACATTGAAATCACTGTGCAATGTGCCAGAGACCATTGACCGTTATTTTATTCTATGCGAAGCCGCTATGCGCTTCTTGGAGATATTACAGCGAAAACTAAAGAACATTGAAATCACTGTGCATGTGCCAGAGACCATTGACAATTATTTTATTCTATGCGAAGCCGCTATGCGCTTCTCGGACATATTACAGCGAAAACTAAAGGACATTTAAATCACTGTGCAATGTGCCAGAGACCATTGACCGTTATTTTATTCTATGCAAAGCCGCTAAGCGCTTCTCGGACATATTACAGCGAAAAGTATAGGACATTGAAATCACTGTGCAATGTGCCAGAGACCATTGACCATTATTTTATTCTATGCAAAGCCGCTATGCGCTTCTCGGACATATTACAGCGAAAACTAATGGACATTGAAATCACTTTGCAATGTGCCAGAGACCATTGACCATTATTTTATTCTATGCAAAGCCGCTATGCGCTTCTCGGACATATTACAGCGAAAACTAGAGGACATTGAAACCACTGTGCAATGAGCCAGAGACCATTGACCATTATTTTAATCTAAGCAACGCCGCTATGCGCTTCTCGGACATATTACCGCGAAAACTAAAGGACATTGAAATCACTGTGCAATGTTCCAGAGACCATTGACCATTATTTTATTCTATGCAAAGCCGCTATGGGCTTCTCGGACATATTACAGCGAAAACTAAAGGATATTGAAATCACTGTGCATGTGCCAAAGACCATTGACCATTATTTTATTCTATGCGAAGCCGCTATGCGCTTCTCGGACATATTAGAGTGAAAACTAAAGGACATTGAAATCACTGTGCAATGTGCCAGAGACCATTGACCGTTATTTTATTCTATGCAAAGCCTCTATGCGCTTCTCGGACATATTACAGCGAAAAGTATAGGACATTGAAATCACTGTGCAATGTGCCAGAGACCATTGACCATTATTTTATTCTATGCAAAGCCGCTATGCGCTTCTCGGACATATTACAGCGAAAACTAATGGACATTGAAATCACTGTGCAATGTGCCAGAGACCGTTGACCATAATTTTATTCTATGCGAAGCCGCTATGCGCTTCTCGGACATATTACAGCGAAAACTAAAGGACATTGAAATCACTGTGCATGTGCCAGAGACCATTGACCATTATTTTATTCTATGCGAAGCCGCTATGCGCTTCTCGGACATATTACAGCGAAAACTAAAGGACATTGAAACCACTGTGCAATGTGCCAGAGACCATTGACCATTATTTTATTCTATGCAAAGCCGCTATGCGCATCTCGGACATATTACAGCGATAACCAAAGGACATTGAAATCACTGTTCAATGTGCCAGAGACCATTGACCATTATTTTATTCTATGCAAAGCCGCTATGCGCTTCTCGGACATATTACAGCGAAAACTAAAGGACATTGAAATCACGGTGCAATGTGCCAGAGACCATTGACCATTATTTTATTCTATGCAAAGCCGCTATGCGCTTCTCGGACATATTACAGCGAAAACTAAAGGACATTGAAATCACTGCGCAATGAGCCAGAGACCATTGACCATTATTTTATTCTATGCAAAGCCGCTATGCGCTACTAGGACATATTACAGCGAAAACTAAAGGACATTGAAATCACTGTACAATGTGCCAGAGACCACTGACCATTATTTTATTCTATGCAAAGCCGCTATGCGCTTCTCGGACATATTACAGAGAAAACTAAAGGACATTGAAATCACTGTGCAATGTGCCAGAGACCATTGACCATTATTTTATTCTATGCGAAGCCGCTATGCGCTTCTCGGACATATTACAGCGAAAACTAAAGGACATTGAAATCACTGTGCAATGTGCCAGAGACCATTGACCGTTATTTTATTCTATGCAAAGCCGCTATGCGCTTCTCGGACATATTACAGCGAAAAGTATAGGACATTGAAATCACTGTGCAATGTGCCAGAGACCATTGACCATTATTTTATTCTATGCAAAGCCGCTATGCGCTTCTCGGACATATTACAGCGAAAACTAATGGGCATTGAAATCACTGTGCAATGTGCCAGAGACCATTGACCATTATTTTATTCTATGCAAAGCCGCTATGCGCTTCTCGGACATATTACAGCGAAAACTAGAGGACATTGAAACCACTGTGCAATGAGCCAGAGACCATTGACCATTATTTTATTCTATGCAACGCCGCTATGCGCTTCTCGGACTTATTACAGCGAAAACTAAAGGACATTGAAATCACTGTGCAATGTTCCAGAGACCATTGACCATTATTTTATTCTATGCAAAGCCGCTATGCGCTTCTCGGACATATTACTGCGAAAACTAAAGGACATTGAAATGACTGTGCAATGTTCCAGAGACCATTGACCATTATTTTATTCTATGCAAAGCCGCTATGCGCTTCTTGGAGATATTACAGCGAAAACTAAAGAACATTGAAATCACTGTGCATGTGCCAGAGACCATTGACAATTATTTTATTCTATGCGAAGCCGCTATGCGCTTCTCGGACATATTACAGCGAAAACTAAAGGACATTTAAATCACTGTGCAATGTGCCAGAGACCATTGACCGTTATTTTATTCTATGCAAAGCCGCTAAGCGCTTCTCGGACATATTACAGCGAAAAGTATAGGACATTGAAATCACTGTGCAATGTGCCAGAGACCATTGACCATTATTTTATTCTATGCAAAGCCGCTATGCGCTTCTCGGACATATTACAGCGAAAACTAATGGACATTGAAATCACTGTGCAATGTGCCAGAGACCATTGACCATTATTTTATTCTATGCAAAGCCGCTATGCGCTTCTCGGACATATTACAGCGAAAACTAGAGGACATTGAAACCACTGTGCAATGAGCCAGAGACCATTGACCATTATTTTAATCTAAGCAACGCCGCTATGCGCTTCTCGGACATATTACAGCGAAAACTAAAGGACATTGAAATCACTCTGTAATGTTCCAGAGACCATTGACCATTATTTTATTCTATGCAAAGCCGCTATGGGCTTCTCGGACATATTACAGCGAAAACTAAAGGATATTGAAATCACTGTGCATGTGCCAGAGACCATTGACCATTATTTTATTCTATGCGAAGCCGCTATGCGCTTCTCGGACATATTAGAGTGAAAACTAAAGGACATTGAAATCACTGTGCAATGTGCCAGAGACCATTGACCGTTATTTTATTCTATGCAAAGCCTCTATGCGCTTCTCGGACATATTACAGCGAAAAGTATAGGACATTGAAATCACTGTGCAATGTCCCAGAGACCATTGACCATTGTTTTATTCTATGCAAAGCCGCTATGCGCTTCTCGGACATATTACAGCGAAAACTAATGGACAGTGAAATCACTGTGCAATGTGCCAGAGACCGTTGACCATAATTTTATTCTATGCGAAGCCGCTATGCGCTTCTCGGACATATTACAGCGAAAACTAAACGACATTGAAATCACTGTGCATGTGCCAGAGACCATTGACCATTATTTTATTCTATGCGAAGCCGCTATGCGCTTCTCGGACATATTACAGCGAAAACTAAAGGACATTGAAATCACGGTGCAATGTGCCAGAGACCATTGACCATTATTTTATTCTATGCAAAGCCGCTATGCGCTTCTCGGACATATTACAGCGAAAACTAAAGGACATTGAAACCACTGTGCAATATGCCAGAGACCATTGACCATTATTTTATTCTATGCAAAGCCGCTATGCGCATCTCGGACATATTACAGCGATAACCAAAGGACATTGAAATCACTGTTCAATGTGCCAGAGACCATTGACCATTATTTTATTCTATGCAAAGCCGCTATGCGCTTCTCGGACATATTACAGCGAAAACTAAAGGACATTGAAATCACGGTGCATGGTGCCAGAGACCATTGACCATTATTTTATTCTATGCAAAGCCGCTATGCGCTTCTCGGACATATTACAGCGAAAACTAAAGGACATTGAAATCACTGCGCAATGAGCCAGAGACCATTGACCATTATTTTATTCTATGCAAAGCCGCTATGCGCTACTAGGACATATTACAGCGAAAACTAAAGGACTTTGAAATCACTGTGCAATATGCCAGAGATCATTGACCATTGTTTTATTCTATGCAAAGCCGCTATGCGCTCCTCGGACATATTACTGCGAAACCTAAGGGACATTGAAATCACTGTGCAACGTGCCAGAGACCATTGACCATTATTTTATTCTATGCGAAGCCGCTATGCGCTTCTCGGACATATTACAGCGAAAACTAAAGGAGATTGAAATCACTGTGCAATGTGCCAGAGACCATTGACCATTATTTTATTCTATGCAAAGCAGCTTTGCTCTTCTCGGACATATTACAGCGAAAACTAAAGGACATTGAAATCAGTGTGGAATGTGCCAGTGACCATTGACCATTATTTTATTCCATGCAAAGCCGCTATGTGCTTCTCGGACATATTACAGCGAAAACTTAAGGACATTGAAATCACTGTGCAATATGCCAGAGACCATTGACCATTATTTTATTCTATGCAAAGCCGCTATGCGCTTCTCGGACATATTACAGCGAAAACTAAAGGACATTGAAATCACTGTGCAATGTGCCAGAGACCATTGACCATTATTTTATTCCATGCAAAGCCGCTATGCGCTTCTCGGACATATTACAGCGAAAACTAAAGGACATTGAAATCACTGTGCGATGTGCCAGAGACCATTCACTCCTCATTATTTTATTCTATGCGAAGCCGCTATGCGCTTCTCGGACATATTACCGCGAAAACTAAAGGACATTGAAATCACTGTGCAATGTGCCAGAGACCACTGACCATGATTTTATTCTATGCAAAGCCGCTATGCGCTTCTCGGACATATTACAGCGAAAACTAAAGGAGATTGAAATCACTGTGCAATGTACCAGAGACCACTCACCATTATTTTATTCTATGCAAAGCCGCTATGCGCTTCTCGGACATATTACAACGAAAACTAAAGGATATTGAAATCACTGTGCAATGTGCCAGAGACCATTGACCATTATTTTATTCTATGCAAAGCCACTATGCGCTTCTTGGACATATTACAGCGAAAACTAAAGGACATTGAAATCACTGCGCAATGTGCCAGAGACCATTGACCATTATTATATTCTATGCGAAGCCGCTATGCGCTTCTTGGAGATATTACAGCGAAAACTAAAGAACATTGAAATCACTGTGCATGTGCCAGAGACCATTGACAATTATTTTATTCTATGCGAAGCCGCTATGCGCTTCTCGGACATATTACAGCGAAAATTAAAGGACATTTAAATCACTGTGCAATGTGCCAGAGACCATTGACCGTTATTTTATTCTATGCAAAGCCGCTAAGCGCTTCTCGGACATATTACAGCGAAAAGTATAGGACATTGAAATCACTGTGCAATGTGCCAGAGACCATTGACCATTATTTTATTCTATGCAAAGCCGCTATGCGCTTCTCGGACATATTACAGCGAAAACTAATGGACATTGAAATCACTTTGCAATGTGCCAGAGACCATTGACCATTATTTTATTCTATGCAAAGCCGCTATGCGCTTCTCGGACATATTACAGCGAAAACTAGAGGACATTGAAACCACTGTGCAATGAGCCAGAGACCATTGACCATTATTTTAATCTAAGCAACGCCGCTATGCGCTTCTCGGACATATTACCGCGAAAACTAAAGGACATTGAAATCACTGTGCAATGTTCCAGAGACCATTGACCATTATTTTATTCTATGCAAAGCCGCTATGGGCTTCTCGGACATATTACAGCGAAAACTAAAGGATATTGAAATCACTGTGCATGTGCCAGAGACCATTGACCATTATTTTATTCTATGCGAAGCCGCTATGCGCTTCTCGGACATATTAGAGTGAAAACTAAAGGACATTGAAATCACTGTGCAATGTGCCAGAGACCATTGACCGTTATTTTATTCTATGCAAAGCCTCTATGCGCTTCTCGGACATATTACAGCGAAAAGTATAGGACATTGAAATCACTGTGCAATGTGCCAGAGACCATTGACCATTATTTTATTCTATGCAAAGCCGCTATGCGCTTCTCGGACATATTACAGCGAAAACTAATGGACATTGAAATCACTGTGCAATGTGCCAGAGACCGTTGACCATAATTTTATTCTATGCGAAGCCGCTATGCGCTTCTCGGACATATTACAGCGAAAACTAAAGGACATTGAAATCACTGTGCATGTGCCAGAGACCATTGACCATTATTTTATTCTATGCGAAGCCGCTATGCGCTTCTCGGACATATTACAGCGAAAACTAAAGGACATTGAAATCACGGTGCAATGTGCCAGAGACCATTGACCATTATTTTATTCTATGCAAAGCCGCTATGCGCTTCTCGGACATATTACAGCGAAAACTAAAGGACATTGAAACCACTGTGCAATGTGCCAGAGACCATTGACCATTATTTTATTCTATGCAAAGCCGCTATGCGCATCTCGGACATATTACAGCGATAACCAAAGGACATTGAAATCACTGTTCAATGTGCCAGAGACCATTGACCATTATTTTATTCTATGCAAAGCCGCTATGCGCTTCTCGGACATATTACAGCGAAAACTAAAGGACATTGAAATCACGGTGCAATGTGCCAGAGACCATTGACCATTATTTTATTCTATGCAAAGCCGCTATGCGCTTCTCGGACATATTACAGCGAAAACTAAAGGACATTGAAATCACTGCGCAATGAGCCAGAGACCATTGACCATTATTTTATTCTATGCAAAGCCGCTATGCGCTACTAGGACATATTACAGCGAAAACTAAAGGACTTTGAAATCACTGTGCAATATGCCAGAGATCATTGACCATTATTTTATTCTATGCAAAGCCGCTATGCGCTCCTCGGACATATTACTGCGAAACCTAAGGGACATTGAAATCACTGTGCAACGTGCCAGAGACCATTGACCATTATTTTATTCTATGCGAAGCCGCTATGCGCTTCTCGGACATATTACAGCGAAAACTAAAGGAGATTGAAATCACTGTGCAATGTGCCAGAGACCATTGACCATTATTTTATTCTATGCAAAGCAGCTTTGCTCTTCTCGGACATATTACAGCGAAAACTAAAGGACATTGAAATCAGTGTGGAATGTGCCAGTGACCATTGACCATTATTTTATTCCATGCAAAGCCGCTATGTGCTTCTCGGACATATTACAGCGAAAACTTAAGGACATTGAAATCACTGTGCAATATGCCAGAGACCATTGACCATTATTTTATTCTATGCAAAGCCGCTATGCGCTTCTGGGACATATTACCGCGAAAACTAAAGGACATTGAAATCACTGTGCAATCTGCCAGAGACCACTGACCATGATTTTATTCTATGCAAAGCCGCTATGCGCTTCTCGGACATATTACAGCGAAAACTAAAGGACATTGAAATCACTGTGCAATGTGCCAGAGACCACTCACCATTATTTTATTCTATGCGAAGCCGCTATGCGCTTCTCGGACATATTACAACGAAAACTAAAGGATATTGAAATCACTGTGCAATGTGCCAGAGACCATTGACCATTATTTTATTCTATGCAAAGCCACTATGCGCTTCTTGGACATATTACAGCGAAAACTAAAGGACATTGAAATCACTGCGCAATGTGCCAGAGACCATTGACCATTATTATATTCTATGCGAAGCTGCTATGCGCTTCTCGGACATATTACAGCGAAAACTAAAGGACATTGAAGTCACTGTGCAATGTGCCAGAGACCATTTACCATTATTTTATTCTATGTAAAGCCGCTATGCGCTTCTCGGACATATTACAGCGAAAACTAAAGGACATTGAAATCACTGTGCAATGTGCCAGAGACCATTGACCATTATTTTATTCTATGCAAAGCCGCTATGCGCTTTTCGGACATATTACAGCGAAAACTAAATGACATTGAAATCACTGTGCGAAGTTCCAGAGACCATTCACCATTATTTTTTTCTATGCGAAGCCGCTATGCGCTTCTCGGACATATTACAGCGAAAACTAAAGGACATTGAAATCACTGCGCAATGTGCCAGAGACCATTGACCATGATTTTATTCTATGCAAAGCCGCTATGCGCTTCTCGGACATATTACAGCGAAAACTAAAGGACATTGAAATCGCTGTACAATGTGCCAGAGACCACTGACCATTATTTTATTCTATGCAAAGCCGCTATGCGCTTCTTGGACATATTACAGCGAAAACTAAAGGACATTGAAATCACTGTGCAATGTGCCAGAGACCATTGACCATTATTTTATTTTTTGCGAAGCCGCTATGTGCTTCTCGGACATATTACAGCGAAAACTAAAGGACATTTAAATCACTGTGCAATGTGCCAGAGACCATTGACCATTATTTTATTCTATGCAAAGCCGCTATGCGCTTCTCGGACATATTACAGCGATAACCAAAGGACATTGAAATCATTGTTCAATATGCCAGAGATCATTGACCATTATTTTATTCTATGCGAAGCCGCTATGCGCTTCTCGGACATATTACAGCGAAAACTAAAGGACATTGAAATCACTGTGCAATGTGCCAGAGACCATTGACCATTATTTTATTCTATACAAAGCCGCTATGCGCTTCTCGGACATATTACAGCGAAAACTAAAGGACATTGAAATCACTGTGCAATGTGCTAGAGACCATTACAATTATTTTATTCTATGCGAAGCCTCTATGCGCTTTTCGGACATATTACAGCGAAAACTAAAGGACATTGAAATCACTGTGCAATGTGCCAGAGACCATTGACCATTATTTTATTCTATGCGAAGCCGCTATGCGCTTCTCGGACATATTACAGCGAAAACTAAAGGACATTGAAATCACCGTGCAATGTGCCAGAGACCATTGACCATTATTTTATTCTATGCAAAGCCGCTATGCGCTTCTCGGACATATTACAGCGAAAACTAAAGGACATTGAAATCACTGCGCAATGAGCCAGAGACCATTGACCATTATTTTATTCTATGCAAAGCCGCTATGCGCTTCTCGGACATATTACAGCGAAAACTAAAGGACATTGAAATCACCGTGCAATGTGCCAGAGACCATTGACCATTATTTTATTCTATGCGAAGCCGCTATGCGCTTCTCGGACATATTACAGCGAAAACTAAAGGACATTGAAATCACCGTGCAATGTGCCAGAGATCATTGACCATTATTTTATTCTATGCGAAGCCGCTATGCGCTTTTCGGACATATTACAGCGAAAACTAAAGGTCATTGAAATCACCGTGCAATGTGCCAGAGACCATTGACCATTATTTTATTCTATGGAAAGCCGCTATGCGCTTCTCGGACATATTACAGCGAAAACTAAAGGACATTGAAATCACCGTGCAATGTGCCAGAGATCATTGACCATTATTTTATTCTATGCGAAGCCGCTATGCGCTTCTCGGACATATTACAGCGAAAACTAAAGGACATTGAAAACAGTGTGCAATGTGCCAGAGACCATTGACAATTATTTTATTCTATACAAAGCCGCTATGCGCTTCTCGGACATATTACAGCGAAAACTAAAGGACATTGAAATCACTGCGCAATGAGCCAGAGACCATTGACCATCATTTTATTCTATGCAAAGCCGCTATGCGCTACTAGGACATATTACAGCGAAAACTAAAGGACATTGAAATCACTGTGCAATATGCCAGAGATCATTGACCATTATTTTATTCTATGCAAAGCCGCTATGCGCTTCTCGGACATATTACAGCGAAAACTAAAGGACATTGAAACCACTGTGCAATGTGCCAGAGACCATTGACCATTATTTTATTCTATGCAAAGCCGCTATGCGCATCTCGGACATATTACAGCGATAACCAAAGGACATTGAAATCACTGTTCAATGTGCCAGAGACCATTGACCATTATTTTATTCTATGCAAAGCCGCTATGCGCTTCTCGGACATATTACAGCGAAAACTAAAGGACATTGAAATCACGGTGCAATGTGCCAGAGACCATTGACCATTATTTTATTCTATGCAAAGCCGCTATGCGCTTCTCGGACATATTACAGCGAAAACTAAAGGACATTGAAATCACTGCGCAATGAGCCAGAGACCATTGACCATTATTTTATTCTATGCAAAGCCGCTATGCGCTACTAGGACATATTACAGCGAAAACTAAAGGACATTGAAATCACTGTGCAATATGCCAGAGATCATTGACCATTATTTTATTCTATGCAAAGCCGCTATGCGCTCCTCGGACATATTACTGCGAAACCTAAGGGACATTGAAATCACTGTGCAACGTGCCAGAGACCATTGACCATTATTTTATTCTATGCGAAGCCGCTATGCGCTTCTCGGACATATTACAGCGAAAACTAAAGGAGATTGAAATCACTGTGCAATGTGCCAGAGACCATTGACCATTATTTTATTCTATGCAAAGCAGCTTTGCTCTTCTCGGACATATTACAGCGAAAACTAAAGGACATTGAAATCAGTGTGGAATGTGCCAGTGACCATTGACCATTATTTTATTCCATGCAAAGCCGCTATGTGCTTCTCGGACATATTACAGCGAAAACTTAAGGACATTGAAATCACTGTGCAATATGCCAGAGACCATTGACCATTATTTTATTCTATGCAAAGCCGCTATGCGCTTCTCGGACATATTACAGCGAAAACTAAAGGACATTGAAATCACTGTGCAATGTGCCAGAGACCATTCACTCCTCATTATTTTATTCTATGCGAAGCCGCTATGCGCTTCTCGGACATATTACCGCGAAAACTAAAGGACATTGAAATCACTGTGCAATGTGCCAGAGACCACTGACCATGATTTTATTCTATGCAAAGCCGCTATGCGCTTCTCGGACATATTACAGCGAAAACTAAAGGACATTGAAATCACTGTGCAATGTGCCAGAGACCACTCACCATTATTTTATTCTGTGCAAAGCCGCTATGCGCTTCTCGGACATATTACAACGAAAACTAAAGGATATTGAAATCACTGTGCAATGTGCCAGAGACCATTGACCATTATTTTATTCTATGCAAAGCCACTATGCGCTTCTTGGACATATTACAGCGAAAACTAAAGGACATTGAAATCACTGCGCAATGTGCCAGAGACCATTGACCATTATTATATTCTATGCGAAGCTGCTATGCGCTTCTCGGACATATTACAGCGAAAACTAAAGGACATTGAAGTCACTGTGCAATGTGCCAGAGACCATTTACCATTATTTTAATCTATGCAAAGCCGCTATGCGCTTCTCGGACATATTAGAGCGAAAACTAAAGGACATTGAAATCACTGTGCAATGTGCCAGAGACCATTGACCATTATTTTATTCTATGCAAAGCCGCTATGCGCTTTTCGGACATATTACAGCGAAAACTAAATGACATTGAAATCACTGTGCGAAGTTCCAGAGACCATTCACCATTATTTTTTTCTATGCGAAGCCGCTATGCGCTTCTCGGACATATTACAGCGAAAACTAAAGGACATTGAAATCGCTGTACAATGTGCCAGAGACCACTGACCATTATTTTATTCTATGCAAAGCCGCTATGCGCTTCTCGGACATATTACAGCGAAAACTAAAGGACATTGAAATCACTGTGCAATGTGCCAGAGACCATTGACCATTATTTTATTTTTTGCGAAGCCGCTATGTGCTTCTCGGACATATTACAGCGAAAACTAAAGGACATTTAAATCACTGTGCAATGTGCCAGAGACCATTGACCATTATTTTATTCTATGCAAAGCCGCTATGCGCTTCTCGGACATATTACAGCGATAACCAAAGGACATTGAAATCAATGTTCAATGTGCCAGAGATCATTGACCGTTATTTTATTCTATGCGAAGCCGCTATGCGCTTCTCGGACATATTACAGCGAAAACTAAAGGACATTGAAATCTCTGTGCAATGTGCCAGAGACCATTGACCATTATTTTATTCTATACAAAGCCGCTATGCGCTTCTCGGACATATTACAGCGAAAACTAAAGGACATTGAAATCACTGTGCAATGTGCCAGAGACCATTACAATTATTTTATTCTATGCGAAGCCTCTATGCGCTTTTCGGACATATTACAGCGAAAACTAAAGGACATTGAAATCACTGTGCAATGTGCCAGAGACCATTGACCATTATTTTATTCTATGCGAAGCCGCTATGCGCTTCTCGGACATATTACAGCGAAAACTAAAGGACATTGAAATCACCGTGCAATGTGCCAGAGACCATTGACCATTATTTTATTCTATGCGAAGCCGCTATGCACTTCTCGGACATATTACAGCGAAAACTAAAGGACATTGAAATCACCGTGCAATGTGCCAGAGACCATTGACCATTATTTTATTCTATGCGAAGCCGCTATGCACTTCTCGGACATATTACAGCGAAAACTAAAGGACATTGAAATCACTGTGCAATGTGCCAGAGACCATTGACCATTATTTTATTTTTTGCGAAGCCGCTATGTGCTTCTCGGACATATTACAGCGAAAACTAAAGGACATTTAAATCACTGTGCAATGTGAAAGAGACCATTGACCATTATTTTATTCTATGCAAAGCCGCTATGCGCTTCTCGGACATATTACAGCGATAACCAAAGGACATTGAAATCATTGTTCAATGTGCCAGAGATCATTGACCATTATTTTATTCTATGCGAAGCCGCTATGCGCTTCTCGGACATATTACAGCGAAAACTAAAGGACATTGAAATCACTGTGCAATGTGCCAGAGACCATTGACCATTATTTTATTCTATACAAAGCCGCTATGCGCTTCTCGGACATATTACAGCGAAAACTAAAGGACATTGAAATCACTGTGCAATGTGCCAGAGACCATTACAATTATTTTATTCTATGCGAAGCCTCTATGCGCTTTTCGGACATATTACAGCGAAAACTAAAGGACATTGAAATCACTGTGCAATGTGCCAGAGACCATTGACCATTATTTTATTCTATGCGAAGCCGCTATGCGCTTCTCGGACATATTACAGCGAAAACTAAAGGACATTGAAATCACCGTGCAATGTGCCAGAGACCATTGACCATTATTTTATTCTATGCAAAGCCGCTATGCGCTTCTCGGACATATTACAGCGAAAACTAAAGGACATTGAAATCACCGTGCAATGTGCCAGAGACCATTGACCATTATTTTATTCTATGGAAAGCCGCTATGCGCTTCTCGGACATATTACAACGAAAACTAAAGGACATTGAAATCACCGTGCAATGTGCCAGAAATCATTGACCATTATTTTATTCTATGCGAAGCCGCTATGCGCTTCTCGGACATATTACAGCGAAAACTAAAGGACATTGAAAACAGTGTGCAATGTGCCAGAGACCATTGACCATTATTTTATTCTATACAAAGCCGCTATACGCTTCTCGGACATATTACAGCGAAAACTAAAGGACATTGAAATCACCGTGCAATGTGCCAGAGACCATTGACCATTATTTTATTCTATGGAAAGCCGCTATGCGCTTCTCGGACATATTACAGCGAAAACTAAAGGACATTGAAATCACTGCGCAATGTGCCAGAGACCATTGACCATTATTATATTCTATGCGAAGCTGCTATGCGCTTCTCGGACATATTACAGCGAAAACTAAAGGACATTGAAGTCACTGTGCAATGTGCCAGAGACCATTTACCATTATTTTATTCTATGCAAAGCCGCTATGCGCTTCTCGGACATATTAGAGCGAAAACTAAAGGACATTGAAATCACTGTGCAATGTGCCAGAGACCATTGACCATTATTTTATTCTATGCAAAGCCGCTATGCGCTTTTCGGACATATTACAGCGAAAACTAAATGACATTGAAATCACTGCGCAATATGCCAGAGACCATTGACCATGATTTTATTCTATGCAAAGCCGCTATGCGCTTCTCGGACATATTACAGCGAAAACTAAAGGACATTGAAATCGCTGTACAATGTGCCAGAGACCACTGACCATTATTTTATTCTATGCAAAGCCGCTATGCGCTTCTCGGACATATTACAGCGAAAACTAAAGGACATTGAAATCACTGTGCAATGTGCCAGAGACCATTGACCATTATTTTATTTTTTGCGAAGCCGCTATGTGCTTCTCGGACATATTACAGCGAAAACTAAAGGACATTTAAATCACTGTGCAATGTGCCAGAGACCATTGACCATTATTTTATTCTATGCAAAGCCGCTATGCGCTTCTCGGACATATTACAGCGATAACCAAAGGACATTGAAATCATTGTTCAATGTGCCAGAGATCATTGACCGTTATTTTATTCTATGCGAAGCCGCTATGCGCTTCTCGGACATATTACAGCGAAAACTAAAGGACATTGAAATCACTGTGCAATGTGCCAGAGACCATTGACCATTATTTTATTCTATACAAAGCCGCTATGCGCTTCTCGGACATATTACAGCGAAAACTAAAGGACATTGAAATCACTGTGCAATGTGCCAGAGACCATTACAATTATTTTATTCTATGCGAAGCCTCTATGCGCTTTTCGGACATATTACAGCGAAAACTAAAGGACATTGAAATCACTGTGCAATGTGCCAGAGACCATTGACCATTATTTTATTCTATGCGAAGCCGCTATGCGCTTCTCGGACATATTACAGCGAAAACTAAAGGACATTGAAATCACCGTGCAATGTGCCAGAGACCATTGACCATTATTTTATTCTATGCGAAGCCGCTATGCACTTCTCGGACATATTACAGCGAAAACTAAAGGACATTGAAATCACTGCGCAATGTGCCAGAGACCATTGACCATGATTTTATTCTATGCAAAGCCGCTATGCGCTTCTCGGACATATTACAGCGAAAACTAAAGGACATTGAAATCACTGTACAATGTGCCAGAGACCACTGACCATTATTTTATTCTATGCAAAGCCGCTATGCGCTTCTCGGACATATTGCAGCGAAAACTAAAGGACATTGAAATCACTGTGCAATGTGCCAGAGACCATTGACCATTATTTTATTTTTTGCGAAGCCGCTATGCGCTTCTCGGACATATTACAGCGAAAACTAAAGGACATTGAAATCACCGTGCAAAGTGCCAGAGACCATTGACCATTATTTTATTCTATGGAAAGCCGCTATGCGCTTCTCGGACATATTACAACGAAAACTAAAGGACATTGAAATCACCGTGCAATGTGCCAGAAATCATTGACCATTATTTTATTCTAAGCGAAGCCGCTATGCGCTTCTCGGACATATTACAGCGAAAACTAAAGGACATTGAAAACAGTGTGCAATGTGCCAGAGACCATTGACCATTATTTTATTCTATACAAAGCCGCTATGCGCTTCTCGGACATATTACAGCGAAAACTAAAGGACATTGAAATCACCGTGCAATGTGCCAGAGACCATTGACCATTATTTTATTCTATGGAAAGCCGCTATGCGCTTCTCGGACATATTACAGCGAAAACTAAAGGACATTGAAATCACCGTGCAATGTGCCAGAGATCATTGACCATTATTTTATTCTATCCAAAGCCGCTATGCTCTTCTCGTACATATTACAGCGAAAACTAAAGGACATTGAAATCACTGTGCAATGTGCCAGAGACCATTGACCATTATTTTATTCTATGCAAAGCCGCTATGCGCTTCTCGGACATATTACAGCGAAAACTAAAGGACATTGAAATCACTGTGCAATGTGCCAGAGACCATTACAATTATTTTATTCTATGCGAAGCCTCTATGCGCTTTTCGGACATATTACAGCGAAAACTAAAGGACATTGAAATCACTGTGCAATGTGCCAGAGACCATTGACCATTATTTTATTCTATGCAAAGCCGCTATGCGCTTCTCGGACATATTACAGCGAAAACTAAAGGACATTGAAATCACTGTGCAATGTGCCAGAGACCATTGACCATTATTTTATTCTATGCAAAGCCGCTATGCGCTTCTCGGACATATTACAGCGAAAGCTAAAGGACATTGAAATCAGTGTGCAATGTGCCAGAGACCATTGACCATTATTTTATTCTATACAAAGCCGCTATGCGCTTCTCGGACATATTACAGCGAAAACTAAAGGACATTGAAATCACTGTGCAATGTGCCAGAGACCATTGACGATTATTTTATTCTATGCGAAGCCGCTATGCGCTTCTCGGACATATTACAGCGAGAACTAAAGGACATTGAAATCACTGTGTAATGTGCCAGAGACCATTGACCATTATTTTATTTTTTGCGAAGCCGCTATGTGCTTCTCGGACATATTACAGCGAAAACTAAAGGACATTGAAATCACTGTGCAACGTGCCAGAGACCATTGACTATTATTTTATTCTATGCGAAGCCGCTATGCGCTTCTCGGACATATTACAGCGAAAACTAAAGGAGATTGAAATCACTGTGCAATGTGCCAGAGACCATTGACCATTATTTTATTCTATGCAAAGCCGCTTTGCTCTTCTCGGACATATTACAGCGAAAACTAAAGGACATTGAAATCACTGTGCAATGTGCCAGACACCATTGACCATTATTTTATTCTATGCGAAGCCGCTATGCGCTTCTCGGTCAAATTACAGCGAAAACTAAAGGACATTGAAATCACCGTGCAATGTGCCAGAGATCATTGACCATTATTTTATTCTATGCGAAGCCGCTATGCGCTTCTCGGACATATTACAGCGAAAACTAAAGGACATTGAAATCACTGTGCAATGTGCCAGAGACCATTGACCATTATTTTATTCTATACAAAGCCGCTATGCGCTTCTCGGACATATTACAGCGAAAACTAAAGGACATTGAAATCACTGTGCAATGTGCCAGAGACCATTGACCATTATTTTATTCCATGCGAAGCCGCTATGCGCTTCTCGGACATATTACAGCGAAAACTAAAGGACATTGAAATCACTGTGCAATATGCCAGAGACCATTGACCATTATTTTATTCTATGCAAAGCCGCTATGCGCTCCTCGGACATATTACTGCGAAACCTAAGGGACATTGAAATCACTGTGCAACGTGCCAGAGACCATTGACTATTATTTTATTCTATGCGAAGCCGCTATGCGCTTCTCGGACATATTACAGCGAAAACTAAAGGAGATTTAAATCACTGTGCAATGTGCCAGAGACCATTGACCATTATTTTATTCTATGCAAAGCCGCTTTGCTCTTCTCGGACATATTACAGCGAAAACTAAAGGACATTGAAATCACTGTGCAATGTGCCAGAGACCATTGACCATTATTTTATTCTATGCGAAGCCGCTATGCGCTTCTCGGACATAATACAGCGAAAACTAAAGGACATTGAAATCACCGTGCAATGTGCCAGAGATCATTGACCAATATTTTATTCTATGCGAAGCCGCTATGCGCTTCTCGGACATATTACAGCGAAAACTAAAGGACATTGAAACCACTGTGCAATGTGCCAGAGATCATTGACCATTATTTTATTCTATCCAAAGCCGCTATGCTCTTCTCGTACATATTACAGCGAAAACTAAAGGACATTGAAATCACTGTGCAATGTGCCAGAGACCATTGACCATTATTTTATTCTATGCAAAGCCGCTATGCGCTTCTCGGACATATTACAGCGAAAACTAAAGGACATTGAAATCAGTGTGCAATGTGCCAGAGACCATTGACCATTATTTTATTCTATACAAAGCCGCTATGCGCTTCTCGGACATATTACAGCGAAAACTAAAGGACATTGATATCACTGTGCAATGTGCCAGAGACCATTGACGATTATTTTATTCTATGCGAAGCCGCTATGCGCTTCTCGGACATATTACAGCGAGAACTAAAGGACATTGAAATCACTGTGCAATGTGCCAGAGACCATTGACCATTATTTTATTTTTTGCGAAGCCGCTATGTGCTTCTCGGACATATTACAGCGAAAACTAAAGGACATTGAAATCACTGTGCAATGTGCCAGAGACCATTGACCATTATTTTATTCTATGCAAAGCCGCTATGCGCTTCTCGGACATATTACAGCGATAACCAAAGGACATTGAAATCACTGTTCAATGTGCCAGAGATCATTGACCATTATTTTATTCTATGCGAAGCCGCTATGCGCTTCTCGGACATATTACAGCGAAAACTAAAGGACATTGAAATCACTGTGCAATGTGCCAGAGACCATTGACCATTATTTTATTCCATGCGAAGCCGCTATGCGCTTCTCGGACATATTACAGCGAAAACTAAAGGACATTGAAATCGCTGTGCAATATGCCAGAGACCATTGACCATTATTTTATTCTATGCAAAGCCGCTATGCGCTCCTCGGACATATTACTGCGAAACCTAAGGGACATTGAAATCACTGTGCAACGTGCCAGAGACCATTGACTATTATTTTATTCTATGCGAAGCCGCTATGCGCTTCTCGGACATATTACAGCGAAAACTAAAGGAGATTGAAATCACTGTGCAATGTGCCAGAGACCATTGACCATTATTTTATTCTATGCAAAGCCGCTTTGCTCTTCTCGGACATATTACAGCGAAAACTAAAGGACATTGAAATCACTGTGGAATGTGCCAGAGACCATTGACCATTATTTTATTCTATGCGAAGCCGCTATGCGCTTCTCGGACATATTACAGCGAAAACTAAAGGACATTGAAATCACTGTACAATGTGCCAGAGACCACTGACCATTATTTTATTCTATGCAAAGCCGCTATGCGCTTCTCGGACATATTGCAGCGAAAACTAAAGGACATTGAAATCACTGTGCAATGTGCCAGAGACCATTGACCATTATTTTATTTTTTGCGAAGCCGCTATGCGCTTCTCGGACATATTACAGCGAAAACTAAAGGACATTGAAATCACCGTGCAAAGTGCCAGAGACAATTGACCATTATTTTATTCTATGGAAAGCCGCTATGCGCTTCTCGGACATATTACAACGAAAACTAAAGGACATTGAAATCACCGTGCAATGTGCCAGAAATCATTGACCATTATTTTATTCTAAGCGAAGCCGCTATGCGCTTCTCGGACATATTACAGCGAAAACTAAAGGACATTGAAAACAGTGTGCAATGTGCCAGAGACCATTGACCATTATTTTATTCTATACAAAGCCGCTATGCGCTTCTCGGACATATTACAGCGAAAACTAAAGGACATTGAAATCACCGTGCAATGTGCCAGAGACCATTGACCATTATTTTATTCTATGGAAAGCCGCTATGCGCTTCTCGGACATATTACAGCGAAAACTAAAGGACATTGAAATCACCGTGCAATGTGCCAGAGATCATTGACCATTATTTTATTCTATCCAAAGCCGCTATGCTCTTCTCGTACATATTACAGCGAAAACTAAAGGACATTGAAATCACTGTGCAATGTGCCAGAGACCATTGACCATTATTTTATTCTATGCAAAGCCGCTATGCGCTTCTCGGACATATTACAGCGAAAACTAAAGGACATTGAAATCACTGTGCAATGTGCCAGAGACCATTACAATTATTTTATTCTATGCGAAGCCTCTATGCGCTTTTCGGACATATTACAGCGAAAACTAAAGGACATTGAAATCACTGTGCAATGTGCCAGAGACCATTGACCATTATTTTATTCTATGCAAAGCCGCTATGCGCTTCTCGGACATATTACAGCGAAAACTAAAGGACATTGAAATCACTGTGCAATGTGCCAGAGACCATTGACCATTATTTTATTCTATGCAAAGCCGCTATGCGCTTCTCGGACATATTACAGCGAAAGCTAAAGGACATTGAAATCAGTGTGCAATGTGCCAGAGACCATTGACCATTATTTTATTCTATACAAAGCCGCTATGCGCTTCTCGGACATATTACAGCGAAAACTAAAGGACATTGAAATCACTGTGCAATGTGCCAGAGACCATTGACGATTATTTTATTCTATGCGAAGCCGCTATGCGCTTCTCGGACATATTACAGCGAGAACTAAAGGACATTGAAATCACTGTGTAATGTGCCAGAGACCATTGACCATTATTTTATTTTTTGCGAAGCCGCTATGTGCTTCTCGGACATATTACAGCGAAAACTAAAGGACATTGAAATCACTGTGCAATGTGCCAGAGACCATTGACCATTATTTTATTCTATGCAAAGCCGCTATGCGCTTCTCGGACATATTACAGCGATAACCAAAGGACATGGAAATCACTGTTCAATGTGCCAGAGACCATTGACCATTATTTTATTCTATGCGAAGCCGCTATGCGCTTCTCGGACATATTACAGCGAAAACTAAAGGACATTGAAATCAGTGTGCAATGTGCCAGAGACCATTGACCATTATTTTATTCTATACAAAGCCGCTATGCGCTTCTCGGACATATTACAGCGAAAACTAAAGGACATTGAAATCACTGTGCAATGTGCCAGAGACCATTACAATTATTTTATTCTATGCGAAGCCTCTATGCGCTTTTCGGACATATTACAGCGAAAACTAAAGGACATTGAAATCACTGTGCAATGTGCCAGAGACCATTGACCATTATTTTATTCTATGCAAAGCCGCTATGCGCTTCTCGGACATATTACAGCGAAAACTAAAGGACATTGAAATCACTGTGCAATGTGCCAGAGAACATTGACCATTATTTTATTCTAGGCAAAGCCGCTATGCGCTTTTCGGACATATTACAGCGAAAACTAAAGGACATTGAAATCCAGCGAAAACTAAAGGACATTGAAATCACTGTGCAAAGTTCCAGAGACCATTCACCATTATTTTATTATATGCGAAGCCGCTATGCGCTTCTCGGACATATTACAGCGAAAACTAAAGGACATTGAAATCACTGTGCAATGTGCCAGAGACCATTGACCATGATTTTATTCTATGCAAAGCCGCTATGCGCTTCTCGGACATATTACAGCGAAAACTAAAGGACATTGAAATCACTGTACAATGTGCCAGAGACCACTGACCATTATTTTATTCTATGCAAAGCCGCTATGCGCTTCTCGGACATATTAAAGCGAAAACTAAAGGACATTGAAATCACTGTACAATGTGCCAGAGACCACTGACCATTATTTTATTCTATGCAAAGCCGCTATGCGCTACTAGGACACATTAAAGCGAAAACTAAAGGACATTGAAATCACTGTGCAATATGCCAGAGACCATTGACCATTATTTTATTCTATGCAAAGCCGCTATGCGCTCCTCGGACATATTACTGCGAAACCTAAGGGACATTGAAATCACTGTGCAACGTGCCAGAGACCATTGACTATTATTTTATTCTATGCGAAGCCGCTATGCGCTTCTCGGACATATTACAGCGAAAACTAAAGGAGATTGAAATCACTGTGCAATGTGCCAGAGACCATTGACCATTATTTTATTCTATGCAAAGCCGCTTTGCTCTTCTCGGACATATTACAGCGAAAACTAAAGGACATTGAAATCACTGTGCAATGTGCCAGACACCATTGACCATTATTTTATTCTATGCGAAGCCGCTATGCGCTTCTCGGTCAAATTACAGCGAAAACTAAAGGACATTGAAATCACCGTGCAATGTGCCAGAGATCATTGACCATTATTTTATTCTATGCGAAGCCGCTATGCGCTTCTCGGACATATTACAGCGAAAACTAAAGGACATTGAAATCACTGTGCAATGTGCCAGAGACCATTGACCATTATTTTATTCTATACAAAGCCGCTATGCGCTTCTCGGACATATTACAGCGAAAACTAAAGGACATTGAAATCACTGTGCAATGTGCCAGAGACCATTGACGATTATTTTATTCTATGCGAAGCCGCTATGCGCTTCTCGGACATATTACAGCGAAAACTAAAGGACATTGAAATCACTGTGCAATGTGCCAGAGACCATTACAATTATTTTATTCTATGCGAAGCTTCTATGCGCATTTAGGACATATTACAGCGAAAACTAAAGGACATTGAAATCACTGTGCAATGTGCCAGAGACCATTGACCATTATTTTATTCCATGCGAAGCCGCTATGCGCTTCTCGGACATATTACAGCGAAAACTAAAGGACATTGAAATCACTGTGCAATATGCCAGAGACCATTGACCATTATTTTATTCTATGCAAAGCCGCTATGCGCTCCTCGGACATATTACTGCGAAACCTAAGGGACATTGAAATCACTGTGCAACGTGCCAGAGACCATTGACTATTATTTTATTCTATGCGAAGCCGCTATGCGCTTCTCGGACATATTACAGCGAAAACTAAAGGAGATTTAAATCACTGTGCAATGTGCCAGAGACCATTGACCATTATTTTATTCTATGCAAAGCCGCTTTGCTCTTCTCGGACATATTACAGCGAAAACTAAAGGACATTGAAATCACTGTGCAATGTGCCAGAGACCATTGACCATTATTTTATTCTATGCGAAGCCGCTATGCGCTTCTCGGACATAATACAGCGAAAACTAAAGGACATTGAAATCACCGTGCAATGTGCCAGAGATCATTGACCAATATTTTATTCTATGCGAAGCCGCTATGCGCTTCTCGGACATATTACAGCGAAAACTAAAGGACATTGAAACCACTGTGCAATGTGCCAGAGATCATTGACCATTATTTTATTCTATCCAAAGCCGCTATGCTCTTCTCGTACATATTACAGCGAAAACTAAAGGACATTGAAATCACTGTGCAATGTGCCAGAGACCATTGACCATTATTTTATTCTATGCAAAGCCGCTATGCGCTTCTCGGACATATTACAGCGAAAACTAAAGGACATTGAAATCAGTGTGCAATGTGCCAGAGACCATTGACCATTATTTTATTCTATACAAAGCCGCTATGCGCTTCTCGGACATATTACAGCGAAAACTAAAGGACATTGATATCACTGTGCAATGTGCCAGAGACCATTGACGATTATTTTATTCTATGCGAAGCCGCTATGCGCTTCTCGGACATATTACAGCGAGAACTAAAGGACATTGAAATCACTGTGCAATGTGCCAGAGACCATTGACCATTATTTTATTTTTTGCGAAGCCGCTATGTGCTTCTCGGACATATTACAGCGAAAACTAAAGGACATTGAAATCACTGTGCAATGTGCCAGAGACCATTGACCATTATTTTATTCTATGCAAAGCCGCTATGCGCTTCTCGGACATATTACAGCGATAACCAAAGGACATTGAAATCACTGTTCAATGTGCCAGAGATCATTGACCATTATTTTATTCTATGCGAAGCCGCTATGCGCTTCTCGGACATATTACAGCGAAAACTAAAGGACATTGAAATCACTGTGCAATGTGCCAGAGACCATTGACCATTATTTTATTCCATGCGAAGCCGCTATGCGCTTCTCGGACATATTACAGCGAAAACTAAAGGACATTGAAATCGCTGTGCAATATGCCAGAGACCATTGACCATTATTTTATTCTATGCAAAGCCGCTATGCGCTCCTCGGACATATTACTGCGAAACCTAAGGGACATTGAAATCACTGTGCAACGTGCCAGAGACCATTGACTATTATTTTATTCTATGCGAAGCCGCTATGCGCTTCTCGGACATATTACAGCGAAAACTAAAGGAGATTGAAATCACTGTGCAATGTGCCAGAGACCATTGACCATTATTTTATTCTATGCAAAGCCGCTTTGCTCTTCTCGGACATATTACAGCGAAAACTAAAGGACATTGAAATCACTGTGGAATGTGCCAGAGACCATTGACCATTATTTTATTCTATGCGAAGCCGCTATGCGCTTCTCGGACATAATACAGCGAAAACTAAAGGACATTGAAATCACCGTGCAATGTGCCAGAGATCATTGACCATTATTTTATTCTATGCGAAGCCGCTATGCGCTTCTCGGACATATTACAGCGAAAACTAAAGGACATTGAAACCACTGTGCAATGTGCCAGAGATCATTGACCATTATTTTATTCTATCCAAAGCCGCTATGCTCTTCTCGTACATATTACAGCGAAAACTAAAGGACATTGAAATCACTGTGCAATGTGCCAGAGACCATTGACCATTATTTTATTCTATGCAAAGCCGCTATGCGCTTCTCGGACATATTACAGCGAAAACTAAAGGACATTGAAATCACTGTGCAATGTGCCAGAGAACATTGACCATTATTTTATTCTAGGCAAAGCCGCTATGCGCTTTTCGGACATATTACAGCGAAAACTAAAGGACATTGAAATCCAGCGAAAACTAAAGGACATTGAAATCACTGTGCAAAGTTCCAGAGACCATTCACCATTATTTTATTATATGCGAAGCCGCTATGCGCTTCTCGGACATATTACAGCGAAAACTAAAGGACATTGAAATCACTGTGCAATGTGCCAGAGACCATTGACCATGATTTTATTCTATGCAAAGCCGCTATGCGCTTCTCGGACATATTACAGCGAAAACTAAAGGACATTGAAATCACTGTACAATGTGCCAGAGACCACTGACCATTATTTTATTCTATGCAAAGCCGCTATGCGCTTCTCGGACATATTAAAGCGAAAACTAAAGGACATTGAAATCACTGTACAATGTGCCAGAGACCACTGACCATTATTTTATTCTATGCAAAGCCGCTATGCGCTACTAGGACACATTAAAGCGAAAACTAAAGGACATTGAAATCACTGTGCAATATGCCAGAGACCATTGACCATTATTTTATTCTATGCAAAGCCGCTATGCGCTCCTCGGACATATTACTGCGAAACCTAAGGGACATTGAAATCACTGTGCAACGTGCCAGAGACCATTGACTATTATTTTATTCTATGCGAAGCCGCTATGCGCTTCTCGGACATATTACAGCGAAAACTAAAGGAGATTGAAATCACTGTGCAATGTGCCAGAGACCATTGACCATTATTTTATTCTATGCAAAGCCGCTTTGCTCTTCTCGGACATATTACAGCGAAAACTAAAGGACATTGAAATCACTGTGCAATGTGCCAGACACCATTGACCATTATTTTATTCTATGCGAAGCCGCTATGCGCTTCTCGGTCAAATTACAGCGAAAACTAAAGGACATTGAAATCACCGTGCAATGTGCCAGAGATCATTGACCATTATTTTATTCTATGCGAAGCCGCTATGCGCTTCTCGGACATATTACAGCGAAAACTAAAGGACATTGAAATCACTGTGCAATGTGCCAGAGACCATTGACCATTATTTTATTCTATACAAAGCCGCTATGCGCTTCTCGGACATATTACAGCGAAAACTAAAGGACATTGAAATCACTGTGCAATGTGCCAGAGACCATTGACGATTATTTTATTCTATGCGAAGCCGCTATGCGCTTCTCGGACATATTACAGCGAAAAATAAAGGACATTGAAATCACTGTGCAATGTGCCAGAGACCATTACAATTATTTTATTCTATGCGAAGCTTCTATGCGCATTTAGGACATATTACAGCGAAAACTAAAGGACATTGAAATCACTGTGCAATGTGCCAGAGACCATTGACCATTATTTTATTCCATGCGAAGCCGCTATGCGCTTCTCGGACATATTACAGCGAAAACTAAAGGACATTGAAATCACTGTGCAATATGCCAGAGACCATTGACCATTATTTTATTCTATGCAAAGCCGCTATGCGCTCCTCGGACATATTACTGCGAAACCTAAGGGACATTGAAATCACTGTGCAACGTGCCAGAGACCATTGACTATTATTTTATTCTATGCGAAGCCGCTATGCGCTTCTCGGACATATTACAGCGAAAACTAAAGGAGATTTAAATCACTGTGCAATGTGCCAGAGACCATTGACCATTATTTTATTCTATGCAAAGCCGCTTTGCTCTTCTCGGACATATTACAGCGAAAACTAAAGGACATTGAAATCACTGTGCAATGTGCCAGAGACCATTGACCATTATTTTATTCTATGCGAAGCCGCTATGCGCTTCTCGGACATAATACAGCGAAAACTAAAGGACATTGAAATCACCGTGCAATGTGCCAGAGATCATTGACCAATATTTTATTCTATGCGAAGCCGCTATGCGCTTCTCGGACATATTACAGCGAAAACTAAAGGACATTGAAACCACTGTGCAATGTGCCAGAGATCATTGACCATTATTTTATTCTATCCAAAGCCGCTATGCTCTTCTCGTACATATTACAGCGAAAACTAAAGGACATTGAAATCACTGTGCAATGTGCCAGAGACCATTGACCATTATTTTATTCTATGCAAAGCCGCTATGCGCTTCTCGGACATATTACAGCGAAAACTAAAGGACATTGAAATCAGTGTGCAATGTGCCAGAGACCATTGACCATTATTTTATTCTATACAAAGCCGCTATGCGCTTCTCGGACATATTACAGCGAAAACTAAAGGACATTGATATCACTGTGCAATGTGCCAGAGACCATTGACGATTATTTTATTCTATGCGAAGCCGCTATGCGCTTCTCGGACATATTACAGCGAGAACTAAAGGACATTGAAATCACTGTGCAATGTGCCAGAGACCATTGACCATTATTTTATTTTTTGCGAAGCCGCTATGTGCTTCTCGGACATATTACAGCGAAAACTAAAGGACATTGAAATCACTGTGCAATGTGCCAGAGACCATTGACCATTATTTTATTCTATGCAAAGCCGCTATGCGCTTCTCGGACATATTACAGCGATAACCAAAGGACATTGAAATCACTGTTCAATGTGCCAGAGATCATTGACCATTATTTTATTCTATGCGAAGCCGCTATGCGCTTCTCGGACATATTACAGCGAAAACTAAAGGACATTGAAATCACTGTGCAATGTGCCAGAGACCATTGACCATTATTTTATTCCATGCGAAGCCGCTATGCGCTTCTCGGACATATTACAGCGAAAACTAAAGGACATTGAAATCGCTGTGCAATATGCCAGAGACCATTGACCATTATTTTATTCTATGCAAAGCCGCTATGCGCTCCTCGGACATATTACTGCGAAACCTAAGGGACATTGAAATCACTGTGCAACGTGCCAGAGACCATTGACTATTATTTTATTCTATGCGAAGCCGCTATGCGCTTCTCGGACATATTACAGCGAAAACTAAAGGAGATTGAAATCACTGTGCAATGTGCCAGAGACCATTGACCATTATTTTATTCTATGCAAAGCCGCTTTGCTCTTCTCGGACATATTACAGCGAAAACTAAAGGACATTGAAATCACTGTGGAATGTGCCAGAGACCATTGACCATTATTTTATTCTATGCGAAGCCGCTATGCGCTTCTCGGACATATTACAGCGAAAACTAAAGGACATTGAAATCACTGTACAATGTGCCAGAGACCACTGACCATTATTTTATTCTATGCAAAGCCGCTATGCGCTTCTCGGACATATTGCAGCGAAAACTAAAGGACATTGAAATCACTGTGCAATGTGCCAGAGACCATTGACCATTATTTTATTTTTTGCGAAGCCGCTATGCGCTTCTCGGACATATTACAGCGAAAACTAAAGGACATTGAAATCACCGTGCAAAGTGCCAGAGACCATTGACCATTATTTTATTCTATGGAAAGCCGCTATGCGCTTCTCGGACATATTACAACGAAAACTAAAGGACATTGAAATCACCGTGCAATGTGCCAGAAATCATTGACCATTATTTTATTCTAAGCGAAGCCGCTATGCGCTTCTCGGACATATTACAGCGAAAACTAAAGGACATTGAAAACAGTGTGCAATGTGCCAGAGACCATTGACCATTATTTTATTCTATACAAAGCCGCTATGCGCTTCTCGGACATATTACAGCGAAAACTAAAGGACATTGAAATCACCGTGCAATGTGCCAGAGACCATTGACCATTATTTTATTCTATGGAAAGCCGCTATGCGCTTCTCGGACATATTACAGCGAAAACTAAAGGACATTGAAATCACCGTGCAATGTGCCAGAGATCATTGACCATTATTTTATTCTATCCAAAGCCGCTATGCTCTTCTCGTACATATTACAGCGAAAACTAAAGGACATTGAAATCACTGTGCAATGTGCCAGAGACCATTGACCATTATTTTATTCTATGCAAAGCCGCTATGCGCTTCTCGGACATATTACAGCGAAAACTAAAGGACATTGAAATCACTGTGCAATGTGCCAGAGACCATTACAATTATTTTATTCTATGCGAAGCCTCTATGCGCTTTTCGGACATATTACAGCGAAAACTAAAGGACATTGAAATCACTGTGCAATGTGCCAGAGACCATTGACCATTATTTTATTCTATGCAAAGCCGCTATGCGCTTCTCGGACATATTACAGCGAAAACTAAAGGACATTGAAATCACTGTGCAATGTGCCAGAGACCATTGACCATTATTTTATTCTATGCAAAGCCGCTATGCGCTTCTCGGACATATTACAGCGAAAGCTAAAGGACATTGAAATCAGTGTGCAATGTGCCAGAGACCATTGACCATTATTTTATTCTATACAAAGCCGCTATGCGCTTCTCGGACATATTACAGCGAAAACTAAAGGACATTGAAATCACTGTGCAATGTGCCAGAGACCATTGACGATTATTTTATTCTATGCGAAGCCGCTATGCGCTTCTCGGACATATTACAGCGAGAACTAAAGGACATTGAAATCACTGTGTAATGTGCCAGAGACCATTGACCATTATTTTATTTTTTGCGAAGCCGCTATGTGCTTCTCGGACATATTACAGCGAAAACTAAAGGACATTGAAATCACTGTGCAATGTGCCAGAGACCATTGACCATTATTTTATTCTATGCAAAGCCGCTATGCGCTTCTCGGACATATTACAGCGATAACCAAAGGACATGGAAATCACTGTTCAATGTGCCAGAGATCATTGACCATTATTTTATTCTATGCGAAGCCGCTATGCGCTTCTCGGACATATTACAGCGAAAACTAAAGGACATTGAAATCAGTGTGCAATGTGCCAGAGACCATTGACCATTATTTTATTCTATACAAAGCCGCTATGCGCTTCTCGGACATATTACAGCGAAAACTAAAGGACATTGAAATCACTGTGCAATGTGCCAGAGACCATTACAATTATTTTATTCTATGCGAAGCCTCTATGCGCTTTTCGGACATATTACAGCGAAAACTAAAGGACATTGAAATCACTGTGCAATGTGCCAGAGACCATTGACCATTATTTTATTCTATGCAAAGCCGCTATGCGCTTCTCGGACATATTACAGCGAAAACTAAAGGACATTGAAATCACTGTGCAATGTGCCAGAGAACATTGACCATTATTTTATTCTAGGCAAAGCCGCTATGCGCTTTTCGGACATATTACAGCGAAAACTAAAGGACATTGAAATCCAGCGAAAACTAAAGGACATTGAAATCACTGTGCAAAGTTCCAGAGACCATTCACCATTATTTTATTATATGCGAAGCCGCTATGCGCTTCTCGGACATATTACAGCGAAAACTAAAGGACATTGAAATCACTGTGCAATGTGCCAGAGACCATTGACCATGATTTTATTCTATGCAAAGCCGCTATGCGCTTCTCGGACATATTACAGCGAAAACTAAAGGACATTGAAATCACTGTACAATGTGCCAGAGACCACTGACCATTATTTTATTCTATGCAAAGCCGCTATGCGCTTCTCGGACATATTAAAGCGAAAACTAAAGGACATTGAAATCACTGTACAATGTGCCAGAGACCACTGACCATTATTTTATTCTATGCAAAGCCGCTATGCGCTACTAGGACACATTAAAGCGAAAACTAAAGGACATTGAAATCACTGTGCAATATGCCAGAGACCATTGACCATTATTTTATTCTATGCAAAGCCGCTATGCGCTCCTCGGACATATTACTGCGAAACCTAAGGGACATTGAAATCACTGTGCAACGTGCCAGAGACCATTGACTATTATTTTATTCTATGCGAAGCCGCTATGCGCTTCTCGGACATATTACAGCGAAAACTAAAGGAGATTGAAATCACTGTGCAATGTGCCAGAGACCATTGACCATTATTTTATTCTATGCAAAGCCGCTTTGCTCTTCTCGGACATATTACAGCGAAAACTAAAGGACATTGAAATCACTGTGCAATGTGCCAGACACCATTGACCATTATTTTATTCTATGCGAAGCCGCTATGCGCTTCTCGGTCAAATTACAGCGAAAACTAAAGGACATTGAAATCACCGTGCAATGTGCCAGAGATCATTGACCATTATTTTATTCTATGCGAAGCCGCTATGCGCTTCTCGGACATATTACAGCGAAAACTAAAGGACATTGAAATCACTGTGCAATGTGCCAGAGACCATTGACCATTATTTTATTCTATACAAAGCCGCTATGCGCTTCTCGGACATATTACAGCGAAAACTAAAGGACATTGAAATCACTGTGCAATGTGCCAGAGACCATTGACGATTATTTTATTCTATGCGAAGCCGCTATGCGCTTCTCGGACATATTACAGCGAAAACTAAAGGACATTGAAATCACTGTGCAATGTGCCAGAGACCATTACAATTATTTTATTCTATGCGAAGCTTCTATGCGCATTTAGGACATATTACAGCGAAAACTAAAGGACATTGAAATCACTGTGCAATGTGCCAGAGACCATTGACCATTATTTTATTCCATGCGAAGCCGCTATGCGCTTCTCGGACATATTACAGCGAAAACTAAAGGACATTGAAATCACTGTGCAATATGCCAGAGACCATTGACCATTATTTTATTCTATGCAAAGCCGCTATGCGCTCCTCGGACATATTACTGCGAAACCTAAGGGACATTGAAATCACTGTGCAACGTGCCAGAGACCATTGACTATTATTTTATTCTATGCGAAGCCGCTATGCGCTTCTCGGACATATTACAGCGAAAACTAAAGGAGATTTAAATCACTGTGCAATGTGCCAGAGACCATTGACCATTATTTTATTCTATGCAAAGCCGCTTTGCTCTTCTCGGACATATTACAGCGAAAACTAAAGGACATTGAAATCACTGTGCAATGTGCCAGAGACCATTGACCATTATTTTATTCTATGCGAAGCCGCTATGCGCTTCTCGGACATAATACAGCGAAAACTAAAGGACATTGAAATCACCGTGCAATGTGCCAGAGATCATTGACCAATATTTTATTCTATGCGAAGCCGCTATGCGCTTCTCGGACATATTACAGCGAAAACTAAAGGACATTGACACCACTGTGCAATGTGCCAGAGATCATTGACCATTATTTTATTCTATCCAAAGCCGCTATGCTCTTCTCGTACATATTACAGCGAAAACTAAAGGACATTGAAATCACTGTGCAATGTGCCAGAGACCATTGACCATTATTTTATTCTATGCAAAGCCGCTATGCGCTTCTCGGACATATTACAGCGAAAACTAAAGGACATTGAAATCAGTGTGCAATGTGCCAGAGACCATTGACCATTATTTTATTCTATACAAAGCCGCTATGCGCTTCTCGGACATATTACAGCGAAAACTAAAGGACATTGATATCACTGTGCAATGTGCCAGAGACCATTGACGATTATTTTATTCTATGCGAAGCCGCTATGCGCTTCTCGGACATATTACAGCGAGAACTAAAGGACATTGAAATCACTGTGCAATGTGCCAGAGACCATTGACCATTATTTTATTTTTTGCGAAGCCGCTATGTGCTTCTCGGACATATTACAGCGAAAACTAAAGGACATTGAAATCACTGTGCAATGTGCCAGAGACCATTGACCATTATTTTATTCTATGCAAAGCCGCTATGCGCTTCTCGGACATATTACAGCGATAACCAAAGGACATTGAAATCACTGTTCAATGTGCCAGAGATCATTGACCATTATTTTATTCTATGCGAAGCCGCTATGCGCTTCTCGGACATATTACAGCGAAAACTAAAGGACATTGAAACCACTGTGCAATGTGCCAGAGATCATTGACCATTATTTTATTCTATCCAAAGCCGCTATGCTCTTCTCGTACATATTACAGCGAAAACTAAAGGACATTGAAATCACTGTGCAATGTGCCAGAGACCATTGACCATTATTTTATTCTATGCAAAGCCGCTATGCGCTTCTCGGACATATTACAGCGAAAACTAAAGGACATTGAAATCAGTGTGCAATGTGCCAGAGACCATTGACCATTATTTTATTCTATACAAAGCCGCTATGCGCTTCTCGGACATTTTACAGCGAAAACTAAAGGACATTGAAATCACTGTGCAATGTGCCAGAGACCGTTGACGATTATTTTATTCTATGCGAAGCCGCTATGCGCTTCTCGGACATATTACAGCGAGAACTAAAGGACATTGAAATCACTGTGCAATGTGCCAGAGACCATTGACCATTATTTTATTTTTTGCGAAGCCGCTATGTGCTTCTCGGACATATTACAGCGAAAACTAAAGGACATTTAAATCACTGTGCAATGTGCCAGAGACCATTGACCATTATTTTATTCTATGCAAAGCCGCTATGCGCTTCTCGGACATATTACAGCGATAACCAAAGGACATTGAAATCACTGTTCAATGTGCCAGAGATCATTGACCATTATTTTATTCTATGCGAAGCCGCTATGCGCTTCTCGGACATATTACAGCGAAAACTAAAGGACATTGAAATCACTGTGCAATGTGCCAGAGACCATTGACCATTATTTTATTCTACACAAAGCCGCTATGCGCTTCTCGGACATATTACAGCGAAAACTAAAGGACATTGAAATCACTGTGCAATGTGCCAGAGACCATTGACGATTATTTTATTCTATGCGAAGCCGCTATGCGCTTCTCGGACATATTACAGCGAAAACTAAAGGACATTGAAATCACTGTGCAATGTGCCAGAGACCATTAAAATTATTTTATTCTATGCGAAGCCTCTATGCGCTTTTCGGACATATTACAGCGAGAACTAAAGGACATTGAAATCACTGTGCAATGTGCCAGAGACCATTGACCATTATTTTATTCTATGCGAAGCCGCTATGCGCTTCTCGGACATATTACAGCGAAAACTAAAGGACATTGAAATCACCGTGCAATGTGCCAGAGACCATTGACCATTATTTTATTCTATGCAAAGCCGCTATGCGCTTCTCGGACATATTACAGCGAAAACTAAAGGACATTGAAATCACCGTGCAATGTGCCAGAGACCATTGACCATTATTTTATTCTATGGAAAGCCGCTATGCGCTTCTCGGACATATTACAGCGAAAACTAAAGGACATTGAAATCCCCGTGCAATGTGCCAGAGATCATTGACCATTATTTTATTCTATGCGAAGCCGCTATGCGCTTCTCGGACATATTACAGCGAAACCTAAAGGACATTGAAACCACTGTGCAATGTGCCAGAGATCATTGACCATTATTTTATTCTATCCAAAGCCGCTATGCTCTTCTCGTACATATTACAGCGAAAACTAAAGGACATTGAAATCACTGTGCAATGTGCCAAAGACAATTGACCATTATTTTATTCTATGCAAAGCCGCTATGCGCTTCTCGGACATATTACAGCGAAAACTAAAGGACATTGAAATCACTGTGCAATGTGCCAGAGACCATTGACCATTATTTTATTCTATACAAAGCCGCTATGCGCTTCTTGGACATATTACAGCGAAAACTAAAGGACATTGAAATCACTGTGCAATGTGGCAGAGACCATTGACGATTATTTTATTCTATGCGAAGCCGCTATGCGCTTCTCGGACATATTACAGCGAAAACTAAAGGAGATTGAAATCACTGTGCAATGTGCCAGAGACCATTGACCATTATTTTATTCTATGCAAAGCCGCTTTGCTCTTCTCGGACATATTACAGCGAAAACTAAAGGACATTGAAATCACTGTGCAATGTGCCAGAGACCATTGACCATTATTTTATTCTATGCGAAGCCGCTATGCGCTTCTCGGACATATAACAGCGAAAACTAAAGGACATTGAAATCACCGTGCAATGTGCCAGAGACCATTGACCATTATTTTATTCTATGCAAAGCCGCTATGCGCTTCTCGGACATATTACAGCAAAAACTAAAGGACATTGAAATCACCGTGCAATGTGCCAGAGACCATTGACCATTATTTTATTCTATGGAAAGCCGCTATGCGCTTCTCGGACATATTACAGCGAAAACTAAAGGACATTGAAATCACCGTGCAATGTGCCAGAGATCATTCACCATTATTTTATTCTATGCGAAGCCGCTATGCGCTTCTCGGACATATTACAGCGAAAACTAAAGGACATTGAAACCACTGTGCAATGTGCCAGAGATCATTGACCATTATTTTATTCTATCCAAAGCCGCTATGCTCTTCTCGTACATATTACAGCGCAAACTAAAGGACATTGAAATCACTGTGCAATGTGCGAGAGACCATTGACCATTATTTTATTCTATGCAAAGCCGCTATGCGCTTCTCGGACATATTACAGCGAAAACTAAAGGACATTGAAATCAGTGTGCAATGTGCCAGAGACCATTGACCATTATTTTATTCTATACAAAGCCGCTATGCGCTTCTCGGACATATTACAGCGAAAACTAAAGGACATTGAAATCACTGTGCAATGTGCCAGAGACCCTTGACGATTATTTTATTCTATGCGAAGCCGCTATGCGCTTCTCGGACATATTACAGCGAGAACTAAAGGACATTGAAATCACTGTGCAATGTGCCAGAGACCATTGACCATTATTTTATTTTTTGCGAAGCCGCTATGTGCTTCTCGGACATATTACAGCGAAAACTAAAGGACATTGAAATCACTGTGCAATGTGCCAGAGACCATTGACCATTATTTTATTCTATGCAAAGCCGCTATGCGCTTCTCGGACATATTACAGCGATAACCAAAGGACATTGAAATCACTGTTCAATGTGCCAGAGATCATTGACCATTATTTTATTCTATGCGAAGCCGCTATGCGCTTCTCGGACATATTACAGCGAAAACTAAAGGACATTGAAATCACTGTGCAATGTGCCAGAGACCATTGACCATTATTTTATTCTATACAAAGCCGCTATGCGCTTCTCGGACATATTACAGCGAAAACTAAAGGACATTAAAATCACTGTGCAATGTGCCAGAGGCCATTGACCATTATTTTATTCTATGCGAAGCCGCTATGCGTTTTCGGACATATTACAGCGAAAACTAAAGGACATTTAAATCACCGTGCAATGTGCCAGAGACCATTGACCATTATTTTATTCTATGCAAAGCCGCTATGCGCTTCTCGGACATATTACAGCGAAAACTAAAGGACATTGAAATCACCGTGCAATGTGCCAGAGACCATTGACCATTATTTTATTCTATGGAAAGCCGCTATGCGCTTCTCGGACATATTACAGCGAAAACTAAAGGACATTGAAATCACCGTGCAATGTGCCAGAGATCATTGACCATTATTTTATTCTATGCGAAGCCGCTATGCGCTTCTCGGACAAATTACAGCGAAAACTAAAGGACATTGAAACCACTGTGCAATGTGCCAGAGATCATTGACCATTATTTTATTCTATCCAAAGCCGCTATGCTCTTCTCGTACATATTACAGCGAAAACTAAAGGACATTGAAATCACTGTGCAATGTGCCCGAGACCATTGACCATTATTTTATTCTATGCAAAGCCGCTATGCGCTTCTCGGACATATTACAGCGAAAACTAAAGGACATTGAAATCAGTGTGCAATGTGCCAGAGACCATTGACCATTATTTTATTCTATACAAAGCCGCTATGCGCTTCTCGGACATATTACAGCGAAAACTAAAGGACATTGAAATCACTGTGCAATGTGCCAGAGACCATTGACGATTATTTTATTCTATGCGAAGCCGCTATGCGCTTCTCGGACATATTACAGCGAAAACTAAAGGACATTGAAACCACTGTGCAATGTGCCAGAGATCATTGACCATTATTTTATTCTATCCAAAGCCGCTATGCGCTTCTCGGACATATTACAGCGAAAACTAAAGGACATTGAATTCAGTGTGCAATGTGCCAGAGACCATTGACCATTAATTTATTCTATACAAAGCCGCTATGCGCTTCTCGGACATATTACAGCGAAAACTAAAGGACATTGAAATCACTGTGCAATGTGCCAGAGACCATTGACGATTATTTTATTCTATGCGAAGCCGCTATGCGCTTCTCGGACATATTACAGCGAAAACTAAAGGACATTGAAATCACCGTGCAATGTGCCAGAGACCATTGACCATTATTTTATTCTATGCAAAGCCGCTATGCGCTTCTCGGACATATTACAGCGAAAACTAAAGGACATTGAAATCACCGTGCAATGTGCCAGAGACCATTGACCATTATTTTATTCTATGGAAAGCCGCTATGCGCTTCTCGGACATATTACAGCGAAAACTAAAGGACATTGAAATCACCGTGCAATGTGCCAGAGATCATTGACCATTATTTTATTCTATGCGAAGCCGCTATGCGCTTCTCGGACATATTACAGCGAAAACTAAAGGACATTGAAACCACTGTGCAATGTGCCAGAGACCATTGACGATTATTTTATTCTATACGAAGCCGCTATGCGCTTCTCGGACATATTACAGCGAGAACTAAAGGACATTGAAATCACTGTGCAATGTGCCAGAGACCATTGACCATTATTTTATTTTTTGCGAAGCCGCTATGTGCTTCTCGGACATATTACAGCGAAAACTAAAGGACATTGAAATCACTGTGCAATGTGCCACAGACCATTGACCATTATTTTATTCTATGCAAAGCCGCTATGCGCTTCTCGGACATATTACAGCGATAACCAAAGGACATTGAAATCACTGTTCAATGTGCCACAGATCATTGACCATTATTTTATTCTATGCGAAGCCGCTATGCGCTTCTCGGACATATTACAGCGAAAACTAAAGGACATTGAAATCACTGTGCAATGTGCCAGAGACCATTGACCATTATTTTATTCTATACAAAGCCGCTATGCGCTTCTCGGACATATTACAGCGAAAACTAAAGGACATTGAAATCACTGTGCAATGTGCCAGAGACCATTGACGATTATTTTATTCTATGCGAAGCCGCTATGCGCTTTTCGGACATATTACAGCGAAAACTAAAGGACATTGAAATCACTGTGCAATGTGCCAGAGACCATTGACCATTATTTGATTCTATGCGAAGCCGCTATGCGCTTCTCGGGCATATTACAGCGAAAACTAATGGATATTTAAATCACTGTGCAATGTGCCAGAGACCATTGACGATTATTTTATTCTATGCAAAGCCGCTATGCGCTTCTCGGACATAATACAGCGAAAGCTAAAGGACATTGAAATCACTGTGGAATGTGCCAGTGACCATTGACCATTATTTTATTCCATGCAAAGCCGCTATGCGCTTCTCGGACATATTACAGCGAAAACTAAAGGACATTGAAACCACTGTGCAATGTGCCAGAGACCATTGACCATTATTTTATTCTATGCAAAGCCGCTATGCGCTTCGCGGACATATTAGAGCGAAAACTAAAGGACATTGAAATCACTGTGCAATGTGCCAGAGACCATTGGCCATTATGTTATTCTATGCGAAGCCGCTATGCGCTTCTCCGACATATTACAGCGAAAACTAAAGGACATTGAAATCACACACTCCAGTATCTGTTTTTTGCCCGTGAAAAAAAAAAAAACTTGTGCCATGTGATCTATTGTTTTTGATGGCAATATTTAGTCTCTGGATTATCCGTATGATGAACCGCCGCACCGAAACACCACTGTAGTGGAAATCTTCGTTTCTTGAGCAGTGCGGTTTGGTGCGGGAAGGAAATGCTGCCCTGGAAAAGCCGCTTTCCTAGCTCCCATATTTAGCTATCTAGATGTATGTGTGTGCCTCCCAGACTTTTGATGTTTGCGAAGGTGGGCATGAGCAAGGGTGTGGTGGGCTCGTATTACACAGCCTGGCTTTTTGTGCCATAATCATACTCAGATTTTCCTTTTCGGCACTATTTCCATGCAATAAAGAAAAAAATACTGCGACGATAGCATAGTGCTTTGGTGCACTGGCTAGCACAGCTGATGTCTTCGCGCCGCCGCGGGTTCAAATCCCAATCGCGGCGATATTTATTATTTATCTATTTCACACACAAGAAACAAGAAAGTGGGGTCGCTGTTGCTGGCGACGGCTCAAAACCGTAGGATTGGTCGACAAAATTCATGGTCGTGGTTGTTGAGCATCCGAGTGTTTCGCACTAATAAATGAAAACTTCATGGCCGCGGCTGGATTTCGAATCCGCGGAGGCGCGAAAAGGTCACCTTCACTGACCACTTCACAACACTTAAACGCCATCGCCATTACACCGTTACACTTCTGCCAGTCTCTCGCACTTTGCTTAGCATGTCGTCGTCTTAAATTTCTATCCGTGCGCAGTGGGTACACACTGCTTTCGCAATTCCTTCTTAAGGTGTCTTAAGAGGGCCCCTAATTTTTTTTTTTACACGAAAGACTAAATTCGCCTGAAACAAATAAACCAGAGCCAAGCGCAGCACTCTCAGAAAAAGCATCGGGTTATGTACAGAGACCCTTAAAGGGGTCAAGGCCGCCGGAAATAGGAGCGCGTTTAACCCGCATGGAATTACGGTACACTATTACATGTTAAATAAATAGCTCATTGTGTTTTTACACCCAGCGATGACATTAAAGTGGGCTGTCGTGTCAGGCTAATAAAACCAAACAATTCGCGATGAGCCAGCCGCTCTTTTTGTAGCTTACCTCATTTATTGCCTTTGTCAGATTAATTTCGAAGCTGTGCTTGTGAATAGCGCTAAATATGTAGGCTAATTAATACAAGCAAAAATTACGAATTCTCGCAGAAATGTTGATTACCCATCTCGGATACCCATTCCCCATGATGATGATAGATTTTTATTCCGCAAGGGCATCTGAGGCCAAAGAGCGCCAAACGCAAGGTAATTGGTCGACTTAAATTAATCAATGTGCTGGGTGTGAAGTTTTTTAATGAGCGTCACTATTACTGTGTGCGATACTCGATAAACTTGAAACTTGAAAGGTGTTGTATAGGGCCTAAAAAATTGATTTGCGCTGTATTATGAAATGAGGAACAAATTACTAAAAGGCTACGTGTATAGGCTTTACAAGGTCAAAATGCCTTAGAGGAAGTCCTTACATTGGCAAGGGCTGCAAGGCTCCTGACATGTCTGATTTAAAAATAAACACGCCCATCTTCTCAAAAATGAGGAAGACGCTATGGTCCATGTTGGTAAGAAACTTCATGTAGCAAATCTACTTTTGGACAAAAACTTAAAACTCTTTTTAAAGGAAACATTTGACGGTAACCGATAAAGAAGGACGGGTGTGTATGTATTTGATGTATAGGCATACAGCTTTGGAAAGTGGCGTCTCCTTTCCGGTTCTAGCCTCCAATACATGGTTAAAACATGAATAACAGTAACCCGGTCACCGCATCTAGGGCAATGCGGTATCGGGGCGTTCTTTAGACGATAGGATTGTGTTGCATATGTGTGGCCTATCCACAGCCCGCACAAAGTTACTTTTTTGAATTTGTCTTGTTTTTCGGTAGTATACTTCCTATCCTCGGCTTTATTGCGTGTAGTTTGTTTTCGTTGCTGCGTTCCATTCATCTTGCCATTGCTCTCGAATCGTGTCCCTGATGTGTGGTTTGAGGTACTAGTATGGTATTTTCTCAATGTATGTTGTATTCCGGAGAGCTGCTGACACTGCGAGCCGATCAGCTGCCGCATTTCCAGGTATGCTACGGTGTCCTGGCACCCAGTATGCTGTAACTTTAAGCTCTTATTTGTGAGCAGACAAGAGGTTGTTGAAGACGGAATTCATCGCTGGGCTCATAAGACGTTACCCAGAGGATAAGGCAGTTACCACGCTTAGGGAGTCTGTGTAATTGACGGATCTGCATATTTTCTTTTCTATGATATGCCTTACGGCCAATAGGATACCAGAACATTCGGCAGTAAATATGTTTGTGTGTTTGTTCATCGCTTTTGATTTGGAGAACTATGGTCCATGTGCTGCGCATGATACTAGAGAAGTCTTGGAGGCATCAGTGTTCATTGCACCAGTATTATGCCTGTATGACATGAAGCGTTGCTGTATAGCCATCCGTAGTCTGTGCTTTCCTACCATAGGGTATGATAAATCACAATTAACAGCCTGCAATTCCCAAGGAGCGATTATATTTTTGTGGAGGTCGTTTGAAGACTGGAAGCCGGAATGTTCCAGGTTTTCAGTATACGTGGCTACACTGGTGGGACACGGTGCTGTTATCGATGGCTCTCTTTAAAACAGTTGTGCGCTTGTTGTGTCCAGCAGAAGCTGACGGCGTAGGTGCTCCAGTTGGGATTGTACTCTTCTAGCGTAAGTTTTACCCGTACACTCTCTTCGTCGTTCCAGTGACCACCGGTCCGCCTAAACGGAGAGGCTGACAACTGGGCTAGTTCGAGAAGCACTGGCGGCGAGACGGATTCCAAGGTGGCAAAGTGGGTCAAGCATCTTTAGGGCAGACCTTGATGCTGACGCGTACAATACCGAGCCACAGTCAATGCCATAGACAATGCGTCACCGGACTACACTATTGAAAAGGCTCAAGAGGCAGCCAAGAGGCTTCGAGCCGTTGCGCTGCGTTACAAGAACCATGTCTGACCAACTCGCCCTCCAGTTGACGTATTCGCGAGCCACGCTTTGGACTATGAAGGCGGAGCAGTAGCGCTGACTCGACCGGCGCTCCTGTTTACCCTAAGGTTCTTATATGCAATACAAGATAACATTGAAGATGATGCTCTGTTGCGAAATCCTGTTTCACTGTTTTGGTCTGGCTACTACATACACATGCGGTACTATAACGCTGTCTCCAGCACAACGAAAATCACGGCTCACTTTCCCTTATAATCTTCGTTAATACTGCGTGGTGCGCTCACATATCGGGCATATCTGAACGCACACACGTTGACGAACAATTCACAAGGGTGGAAACTTGGGCGAGTCGGTAACGATGATCCATGGTATATGGGGAGCGCAAAAACGGCACAAGGGTCTGTGTTGTCCGTCTTTCTTTGTCCCTTGTGCCGTTTTTGCGCTCCCCATATACCATGACGAACAATACTTGGACCAACCCAACATATCGTATGATATTAGGTAGCTTTTTGTGTACAACTAATGCGGACGTCTAGGAGTTATTTGTTTCCTTTAAGCGATTAGGGACGACGTGACGGCTGCTTTACCTGCTTCCATGCAGTCAATTATGCTTGACCCTGAGCAAGATTAGCGATTAGAATAGACTAATTTTGAATATAAGGTATATAAACGCGAAACGGGTGCAGAAACGAATCGCTTTAATAGCTTAAATGAGTACAAAATGTCACCAAGGCATATCCTGCATGGGTAAGAGAATGTTTCAACGCTGATCTTTCAGCGGATGCTGCTGAAGGCAATGCATTCCGCACTTGTGAAGTTTACACCGGGCAAGACACTGACGGTGGCTCGCATAACAGGAGAGTACAACTTGATCTGCCGCAGGCGGGTGTCCTGGCCATACTTGTGGTTCGCCAACACTGCAATCTGCACATGGAAGGCGCGGACAGGGCGGCCATCCGAGTCTTGCGTTGCAATGTGCACCCATCCCGTTGGTTCATTCAGGTCAACAGTATCCACCACCCACAGGTCGTGGAAAGTGCTTCCCACTTTCACGGCAATTCTGAAAGCACAGGTCAGACCAAATGTTAACACCATGCAGGCACTTTCGTTCATAGGGCTACACAAATCAGCAATGCGGGACGCAAACTGAATTTGACCGGCGTTAGCTGATTAGCGCAGCCTTTTTAGCCTAAGCCATACGTTCATGGTTCGAATGTGAAGCATTCCGCGCAGTTTCCAATCAGTGAGTGCCGTGAGGTGGGGGGGGGAAAGAAAGCAGTGGCCTGTGTGTAGAGATCACGCAGAGACCACCTGAACCGCACTGCACTCTTGGGCATAACACCTACGCAAGAGTGCGAGAGGGCGAACTGAAGAATGACGGCCCTGTGACGTGAGCAGCGGAGACAACGGAGGCGTAACTAGACCAGAACAGAATCCGCGGCGTTTAAGAAAAATTCCAGCCACGTGGGGCAGTGCGTTGCTTTATGTATTGTGTTCATGTTTTTGTGCGTGTTCTGCCGAGTAAGAGAACCGAGAATGAAGTGCGTAGTGAAGTGTGAATAAAAGAAAACTAACAATTACACCTGAGTACGTCCTGTCTGAAGAACATCAACAGCTGTAAGATACAAACGCGCCGGGGCGCAGCGTGTGCCGTGGGTTGCGTGCACCCAAGGTAAGGTGCGAATCTCAGCGCTAGAGGTGAAGCTACTCGAACGGAACGTAATGCAAGATTAAACAGCACGCAATTATCATGTTGAACGCCATCGCCTAACCACTATAACCCTGCAGCACGCGAGGGCAATTGTGAGCCGTACAGTGTGTTCAACGAGTGACGCAGTCCGAACAAGTGCGCCACCAAGAATAGCAAGCTGCACAGGCCGCGTTCCGAAGCGCTCCCGAAGGCGCAACCGGCGGCGAGATTAGGTGACGCCATGAATATAATAGCGAGGTGGCGGCAGGTCCAAAAAGCTGGGAATGCGGGCTATTTGAAGCCAATGAATTTAATCATGCGTGCGACGTGTCCGACAGGCAGTACGCCTCTGGCCTGACATTGTGACAGTCACGTGCAACCGACCATTTATCTTGGAGTACCGTAGGACCGTCGACCGGGCGATATATCAACGCCTTATCACGGCACGGGCCGGCAGAAGCAACCACAATAGGCGCGAGCGCCGAGAGCTCACGCCAGCACGAACGTCGTCTGCTAAGCTTTTCTCAAATGCATGCACAATCCCTGTCGCTGTTGGCGCTCGCATCTGCTAAGCGGCGACAGAGGCAACATGTTGCAGAGACAATTTACTTTGAGGACGTGAGGCATATTTTACGATGCATTTGTTCCTTGTGCGAGGAGCGTGAAATACTAGGAAACCTACATAAGCACAGGCACGACAGAGCTTGGTGCGAAATCCAAGTTACACGTTGAAAGCGCATTTTTATTCTTGTCATTGACATGTGCCCAATATGGAATGTAGCTGGGCTACGAGGTTGTAAACGAGCGGTGACAAAAATCTTGGGAGTTTTGGTCACGCCATTCAGGGCCGTCATTCGTCACACAGTTTGGGTCGTGTATCAAGGCGCGTTGGAACACAATTGGGGGACAGAGAGGCGCAACGTAGCTAGGCGGGCACGAATGAGCGGAGCAAGAGAGGCAGTGAGCGTCCTATTATGGGGGCGGCAATTTCGCCCCATGTTGTTCCCCTCTACCCAGAAGTCAAGAAAAGGCGCTACCATATACACTTCGCCCCCTTTATAGAGAGACCTGTGCATGCCAATGAATACAACAGCTGTCACTTCGCCACGAGAGATGGTGATAATTCTGGTACTTTCTTTCACGCTGTTGAAGACGGATGCCGGTCAATGCTTTTCACTTTCACGTAATGCAGTCGCATTTTCTAATAAAAGAGAGACATTGATAAACTTTGTTGCTTAACGCGTAAATTTCCTGCTGGAGTCGGTTAACTGTGCTGCTTTGGTGCTTTGCTTACACACCGCAGTTCGGCTACAGTAAAGAACAGAGGCGCTCTGCTGTGGTAAGCTTAGGTCGGCACACTCACTAATGAGTGCTCTCATATCGCCTCACTCGCACTAACGCCTTTGCGTGTGAGTGAATGGTCGTGTGTGTGAGTGCGAGCGAGTGGACGTGACTAATTATCAGTGGAGATAAGTGAGTGCGAGTAAGTGGTTGCTAGTGTGAGTGGCCATGAGTTGAGTGAGTGTGAGGGGAGATGAGTGGTGAGAGGAGAATCGTGTATGCTAGTTGATGTGAGTGGCTCCGAGTGGTTCTGAGTGAACGTGAGTGGCGAGTAGATGCGAGTGACGAATGGACGCGACAGCCAAGTTTGCAACTTGTGTTTCGCGACGACGGCGTCCAATGTGTGTTCCGCGACACCGGAGTATTTGGAAGCCCGAAGCAGAGGATTCCGCTGGCACGGGAACAGCAATCTTCCATTGCTGTTTGCCTTATTATAACTCCGTTTTAAAGATCAGGTGCAACGCTGTGAAAGGTACGGAGCAGTCCGCACGGAAAAATAAAGGGAGGCTTGTTACTCCGCGCTTGTTCTGTGACCGAGTGGTCTAAGGCATGAGAAAGCGACAGCGTGTCATCACCAATAAGAGTGATTTTAATCAAGCTCACGACAGATGTGTCGTGCAGTAAGCCTGCAGGAAAAGCATTTTCTATGCTTCGTTCACAACAAGAAGCGAAATATTTTTTGGTCGCGGATGCAGGCAGCGCAAACATGAACGCTAGCTTTTACAGCGTTGCACCTGATGTATGAAATGGAGTATAGTTCACCGCTGGCTTGACCGCAGACTTTTCACTAGTGCAATGAACCGCTACGTGTTGTGTCAGATCCTTAGATCGAATATGGTGCCACTGCTAGAAACATAGACGTCTCTTGTCACGCCTCCTGCGCGGCTGAAGCTCATGTACGCAGAGTTCCAATGCTTTCTGCTGAAACAATGACTACCCGCTTCTCAGCAATAACCAGCGTAAGGTTGGATCTTGAGTACTGCAGTGGACGCGTAGGTTTTTTCTCTGCCCGGAGGTGTGCTTTGTATATCCCTGCACTGGTCGCAACTTTTTTACTGAACCGGACCTGGAACCGGCAGAGCCTTCCATTGCCGACGCGAAGAACGTCCCCTATTTGGCCCTGCTCTTGAGTACTGCAGTGGACGAGTATGTTTTTTTCTCTGCCACGATGTGCGCTTTGTAGAGCCGCCCTGCACTGGTCGTAACTTCTTTACTGAACCGGACCTGGAACCGGCAGAACCTTCCATTGCCGACGCGAAGAACGTGCCCTACTTGGCCTGGCTCTTGAACTGCACAACCTAGGCTGAAGGCCGGAAACAACGCGAAAACGATGTGCGCTTTGAGGTAACGCCAGAGGTTCTGGTTTCTATCATATACTTGAAGGAGCCCTGCGTCGCAAATCAAGCATGTGGTGTTTATTTTTTCTGTGAATAGCATTGACGCCTATGAGACAGCCGAAGTGGTAATATTTGAGGTTTAAATCTGCTCCATAAATACTTGTTTCAGTGCCGATGGTGACAAAACATTGCGACGATTTTCGATAGTGGTTTTATGAGGTGGCAACCATATTGGCCGCATTCTTTTCGAGTGGTTGGACGTACATTTCGAACTGAATTCTCCTATACTCGCTAAAAGGATCGAAAATATAATGCCTCAGTATTTCCCAAAATTTCGATCGAGAAAAGACTACAAAAGGAAAACAGTACAAGTGAATGAGAGCTAACAAGAATCAAGCTTGAGCGGCAGTTTTCGTTTCGCCTAAGATTATCTTGCATGTGGGTGCTGCTGTTAAAACTGCCAACACATAGAACGGAGCGAAGAAAAACCATCCGGCGAAAAATGTGACGAAAAGGAAACAGGAGTGTGGCGGCGGGAGGGGGGAGCTTTATATATATAGGTCGAAGGGTGCCAGCATGTTGCACACTGGACTGCTCTTAGAACAGGAACGAGTTGAGGATTAAGCTCCTCCACCCTCTCCCCCGGAGATAAAAAGACTGTGTTTTTTAGGGTCATGCAAAGCATACGTATGCATAAAGTGCGCGGAGGGCAGGCCGCCCTGCAATGTCAAGAACTGCATACCAGCTTTCGCTGCATGTGTGCAAGGCATGTGTCTGATTTGTGGCGCCCAATATTTGGCACTGGGCGAGAGATATGGGCGTGTGAAATTCGATTGTTTTATCTTGGTGCTTTCAATATCGTAAGTAAACTAACTTCTGTTTGCGCGCTCCGATTTCAGCAATTCTACCTGCATTGATATCTGGACAGCATGAGGAATGTTTTAAACCGGATGTTACAATGTCCTCTAAGAACTTCTGGATATACGTTTTTTCCCAGAAACATCCTACCGTTTCAGAAGGGCACGCACGGCGGAATGGCTCACAATTAAATTGCATACGCACTCTTCCACGAACGATGTTCCTCGACCAACAACGCAGCGAACTCAACATCATCAGCCAGAATACGCCCACTGCCGAGCAAAGGCTTCTCCTGTAACGTTCCTTTTAACCCTGTCCTGTGCCAGCTGCGGCCATCCTATCCCCGCAAACTTCTTAATCTCATCTGCGCATCTAACTTTCTGCGCCCCCTGCTACGCTTCCCTTCTCTTGGAAGCTTTCTTCCTCTTCCTTTCGACTAGGATGTCGACAATTAACCAGTGTTTGACCCCTGACCCACTCTGCGTCCAGTCTCTTAACGTGATACTTATCACTTTTTTTCCATAGCGCTTCCTATGCCTGCGCAGATGCGTTCGTGGTCTCCGCACGCATCGGCCTCAAGCGAGAACCACCGCGCTGGTTTCTCAACCCTCCTTCAAACAGGGATTATGCGCGGCGCAGGCAACGTACTGCACGGCAGGCGTGTCCACAGATCGGTCACGCATACCTGCTCCGGCAAGACGAAGCAAGCCCTGCTCTTAACTATGCCCAAAAGTAAGCCAAAGAAGCTGTTGTATCCTTTGGATCCTTTTTCCGCTGGGTAAATGTGTATTTGGGGCCCATTCCAGCCATTTCCATTTTCGTGAGGATCTCGCTCGGGCTTTTCAAAACCACTCTGGATTTCCCAAGCCACGAAAAGCATTCATAGTCGCCACTTGCGTCCAGCGTGATTGAGCCGCCTCTCATGTTGTCGACGTATGGAAAAGACGGGCGGTATTCTGTAACGCCTATTTTTTATTGGCTGGTTTTCACAGCGCATAAGTAGGGCCTTGTGGTAGCTAAAATGCATGCTAATAAGCTCCATGTACGCTTAGCGCACAAGTCAATTACGTCTTTGTCGTTGGCTCTTCTGCGTCCTAAGCGAGTTGCAGGCCGAAGTTCGGCATATATTCAACCAAGTGTTCATGCGTCGCTTCTGTGTTGAAGCCGACCACAAGCACCAGCGGGTCGTTCCCGCACGGCTGCAGATAGACACAAATGAAGCGCTGACAGGTCAGCGACGTTGCGCACTCAGGCGAGCGCACAGCACACATTTCTCCAATGTTTCACGGTCGCATGACACCGACGCTCAGTCTGCTTCCGGTGCCGATCGGCTTCCCGCTCTGCAGCGCGCACGACAGCCGCGGCGGCGACGACTTCCACGCTGCTGTGCGTGGCGGCGGTCGAAGCGTCTTCGACGGCCATGGTAAAGCAAAAATACTAAACCACTTGCTCTTCTTATCTGAGACATCGCAGACTCATCATGGCACCATACCGTACCTCTAACATCGTCCGTGTGGTGCCTCGGGGGTGGCTAGCTCTGGCTCCCGCTATCTCCTTTTTCTTATCTTAAGCTGCGCGTGGGCTCAGGCGCCAGGCCGGGCGAAAGTCTTTTGCGTCGCACGAAGTCTGACCCCCACCTATCGCGTTCTTCTGAGTTCTGTCTCATCTCAGCCATCTGCTCCGCAGTTCGAGTCTATCTCGCGTTATAGCTTGGGCGTCGCGCCAGCCGTGCGGGTTACACTGAAGCTCGGCTCTGGGAGGGCTCTGTAACATGGCTGTCGCCGTAAAAGTGTCATAATACACTTTGGCTTCGTTCCATCCTTCCTGCTACTCCCTTCTCGTTAATTAAGTTGAATGCACCACAATGGACCAGCGGCTTTGACGCTCGGCTACTGATCCAAAGATCACAAGCTGAATTCTTGGCCGCGACGGCCGCATTTCGCTGCAGGTGAAATGCAAAAATGCCCATGTGCTGTGCGATGTCGGCGCCCTTTAAAGAACAAGTGGTCTGAACTAACCTAGAGCCTTCCACTACTGCGTCCCTCATAACCCCCCGCCCCCAATTTTCGTTTCTAAGTGCTCTGTCCCCATCGACCCTCTAATAAGGGCGCAATTACTCACTGCCATCCACTCAAGAGCAGCCGTACGGCTACAAAGTAAAGCTATACAGCTTTCTCGGAAACTTCGTCGTTAAAGAAAAATTTGTCGTTGTCCGGGGTTCAAACTCGGGACCACCGCTTCAGCGGAGCAGTCGCTCTACCAACTGAACGTAATCATCATTACATGAATGATAACTTAGCACAGAGTAGAAAATAGCCTATATTCCCGTAGGGATACGAACCTACGACCTCCGCAAGTCGCATCTCATAATACTGGTTAATATGAATAACAAAGTGTACTGCTCAAGAGTTAATTCCTTGCTACTGCAGCGGGGAAGTTGACATACGGAAATTTGGGGATAAACTAGAGGAAGAGGAAACATGTTCGTAAGTTACCCGACAAACAATTGTGCTACGACGGCAACTGTTCAACCTCTTGTTTCTGAGTGTGTTCGCGTTCGGGTAGCATAAACTGAAAAGCAAAATGGCTGATGGATTAGCATTTCTAAGCAGAAAATGTGCGAGAGTACGGTTTTTTGCAGGTTGATAGTGCCACCGTGACTGGGGTGTCCATTGACCTTGGGAACCAGTTATGCGCCTTTGATTTCCTAAAAATGAATGGTCTACAGCGTTGCCAACGCCGATGAACCAGATGAACGCCGGCGGTCTATTGCTCTAGTGTCGCGTATGTCACGTGGCTGCCACACCTCCACTGGTCCTCCACTTGAAGGTCAAATTACGGCGCCGATGGTCTTGGCTTGACTAGGCCAGTAAAACTTTCACTTTAAAAACAAAATTCCCCGGTGATCTCCTTGTTTTCAGTGAGTGCTGGTTCAATTCTTATGTGTATCAAAGTATATAGGTCCCTTATCCATCTCTCCACCTCTAAGCGTTCCTTGCCACTTGAAATCATGAAGATAAAGCCTCGGCACATTCGCCTCACACTGAGAGGGCGGGATTCATTAGAGAAAGGCAATGATCATGGGAAAAGTGGAAGCGAAGGGGAGACGGGGAAAGCAGACGATGAGATGGATTGGCCGAGTGAGGGAAGGAAAAAAACTCGAGCCTAGCTGAGCATGCTTCGTGGCCATGAGGTCACGAGGAGAAAGGCACGACTGCGCGACTGAAATGCCTCAACAATGGCATATGTGGTGTCTCACGTCCCGCAGCTGCACGTGGCCACCGCGAGACGCCATAGTGGAGGGCTCCCGAATAATTCCTACTCCCTGGCTTCTTCAACATGGAGTGACATGAACAGCATACGGCCCATTTCCATTCCGACTCGAGCGCAATGCAGCAGCGGAATTCCATAGCCCGACCATGATATAAGCCTCCCAAAGTCAAAGTGACTGAGCCGCCGCCGCAGTGGGCAAAAAAAGGAGGGGGAGGGCAGCAGACATTAGGGTACATTACAGGTTTAAACCTTACACCACCCACAGCAGTAAACATTTTTTTCTTTTCCCACAGCACTGTAGACGCAGGGGGCTTTGTGTTCATGTGAAGTAATTACGTAAACACAAGGAAACACATGTAGTACACGCAAAGTCTACAAAAAGAACTGTATTGAGCATCAACTTCCACAGCGCTCCGCAGCAAGCGGAGCACAGCGAACGACTGAGTGGTGGTTGTTGCTATGAAGGGGGGGGGGGGGGGGGATAGTGGTCCCGACGTATGCTGTCCCTTTGGGCATCACTCTTGGGGACCAGGAGAGGAGAGAAAGGGAGGTAAGGGGGGAGAGGGGTACGGCTGACTCTACGATGGCTGCGATGCGCCGGAAAACTACGTCGTTCCACCAAGGTCATAGTTCGCCCAGCCATGCCGTAGAGGCATCGGCTGAGTCGCTGAGTCGCGGTTTGTGCGCGCTCGGCGCGAACAGGAGATCACGGACGGCGACGGCATGGCGCCGGCGGCGTGTGTGCTCGGCGCGAACAGGAGATCACGGACGGCGGCGGCATGGCGCCGGCGGCGTGTGCTCGGCGCGAACCGGCAGCCACGTGGCCCATCTCGACCCTCACGTGGCACGAAAAAATTTCTGGTTTATGGGGTTTAACCTCCCAAAGCGACACAGACTATGAGGGACTCTAGTGAACGGCTTTGGAAATTTCGACCACCTGGGCTTATTTAACGCGCACTAACATTGCACAGTACACGGGCCTCTAGCAATTTGTCTCCATACAAATGCGACCGCCGCTGGTGTGATCGAACCCGGGTCTTTCGGGTAAGCAGCCATGTGCCATACATCCACCGAGCCACCGCGACGGCCTTTTCTGTGCTCCGTGCAACTGCATGAAACGTCGATGAGAGTAACAAAAATCAAGTACCTTTTAGGTGTGTAGGTCTCGTCGCGTTCGTAGTCGACGTAGATATAGACCCCCTGTATTGCCGTTTTGCGGTGAAACTGAATATTGACTTCGTGCGGTTGATCCCCATCCGATTGCCAGTACGTATCCAGGCAGTTGTCTCGCAACTGATCGACACCAAATCCTGCAAAAATGTGCGTTGACAAGATACCTCAGAACGCCCAGCCAGGATTCGCCGTCCGTGGCGGTTGGGAGGTGCCTCATAGCTTACCGGGCATGCAGGAAGACAGCGACCACACAGCCGCGGCTCCCACCTCGCGGATATCGCCCTGCCTCTCCAAAATAGAGGGGTCTTGAGCAGAGCAAGCGTTCATGGTCCTAATCAGACGAGAGAGGGGAGGAAAGAAAGAGGGAAGGTTAGTCAGGAGAAAGTTCGTACTCTCCCTAGCGCCCACCTTAAACGCCGGCACTAGAGTCAGGATAACCCGGATGAGCACATTTATTTGACGTGCAGGCCGGAAGGCCTTGCTCACAGGGCTGCTACCGTTAGCGTGAACTAATGGTGAACAAATGGGTTGCTCGCGGTCGCAGTGGGAAAAGTCATGACAGACAACTCAAACCACAGCACAACGACAGCGCGCAAAGCGGCAAAGTGGCCTGTCCGCAGGCAGGCAGTATTCAGCCTGGTAAGGAATTACATAACAAGATGATTCTGGGTCACTCGTGTTGGCTTCGGTGGCTCTTCCGGGCACAGGACAATTTATTCTGGAACAGCAGTTCTTAAAAAAATCCATTCGGAACACATACCCTTCAGCGGTACCGATTTTTTTTTTCTACCGTTACCACTAATAGTACTAGAACCACACAATTTACTCGGAACTTAGAAACGCCGTGAATTACTTCTGCGAATCAAACCAAATTTTACTGAAAGCAGTCGATCGCCTCTTTGCGCGCCGTCACAAGAGGTATCCCTTCTAGAGCAGGATACAAGTTTAAAAAACAGCAGTTGGCAATATTGGGCCACGGTCCACGGCATCCTGCATCACTCTGCTGACAACAGTAGAGGAAAACAGTTTAATGCTTTACTCTACCAAGCAAACCACAGACATCAAAATTCTTGAGCTTATAATTTCGTCTTATGTTTAGCCTTCTGTTTAGTTAATAAGAAAGGAAAGGCTTTAACAGCGAACTACGTTTTGTCACGGAGAAATTCTGTGCGGCGGTCAGTGCAGACTTAATTTGTATCCGACTGTAGCCAAATCGTGAGAACATCTACTGACGTAGAAAAATTGGATTTTGACATTTCAGCCAAGAGACTAAATGCACAACAAACAGACTTACATTAATATACCTTCTCCCTCTGAGGGGTGATGACTCATAATCGGGTAGCCATGAAAATGCGGCACATATATGCCAATGAGTCAAAAAAGAAAACATTCAGTTTGTTTCCTCCCCGCATTCGGCGGTTCACCAGACCCTAAACGGCACGCGTGCGCAAAGGACCCCAATCGCGTCACGCCCCCAAGGCATTTTTGTTTTCTTTCTTGGTTGCAAGCCTTTCAGCCAGGCAGCACTGACTACCGCAGCAAACAGTGAACTTTCGAAAACACATTTTAATCAGATTGCCATAATTGTCAAAAACAAAACAGGTAAGAAGCTTTCTCAGGAGTGACCAATAAGGTTTGAAAGCTATAGTAAAAATGCTTCTAGAATAAGAATGTTTTTATAAAAGACTCGTTAAATATTCTTGTTCCAAGCGCGAATTGATACGTTTGTACTGCTATAGGATTGAACTCGTTCGAGAAGATATTAAGTATCGCGATAAACTCGAAGGCAAAAACATTTAGCGTTAAAAATTGAAAATTTCAAATTCCTGTCACCATCATCATTATCACTAGCTTAACTACGTCCACTACAGGGTTTCTCTTATAGCCTTCCATTAAGCACCTCCTGTGCCAGCTGCGGTCACCGTGCCCCGCAGACTTCCTAAGCTCATCCCTCCCCCCTCACACATCGCAGCCCCTTGCCACGCTTGCCCTCTCTTGGATTCCACTCCGTCACCCGAAGGGACATCGTTCACCTTTCCCTCGCAATACATGACCTGCCCATGCCAACTTCTTCTTTTTGATTTCGACTAGGATATCACTACTCCCATTTGTTCCCTGACCCACTATGCTCTTTTCCTGTCTAACGTTACACCTATCATTTTTCCTTTCATAGTTTGCTGCGCTGCCTTCAACTCAATTTCGTCTTTTCATTACCCTCCAAGTTTGTGTCCCATACTCACTGCAGGTATAACTACTGCACAATTTGTTATACAAAGCTGGCACTATACACAGTTGTCTAAAAGCAAGATGTTGATACAAGATTCTAACCTCTTCAACGCGCATACTCCGAAAGAACTACGAAGTTTACATGGGCTCGTCTAAGCATGCAAAATGTTCTGCTCACCTCTCCACTCAGTTGCAAAGCGTGGTGCACCGCCGAGCCGGAACGAAAGGCGAACGTCGCAGCGCGCAGCTTTCGGCACAGGCAGCGACAGCACTCCGCACGGGCACGAGGGTTCGCCGCCTTCCAGCCTGCAAGTAGTCTCGTCGTCTCTCCCGGTTGGCTGAGTGCCGTTTGTCGCCGCCCCGACTAGTTCGCCTGTTTAGCGCACGTGCGATCGGCGCTGGTCGCTGCCAAGCCGTTGAGGCCGACGACGCAATTTCGAGTAAACGAAAAGTCTTCCGCTGTCGATGGGCCGACAAATCTTTCTCCTCAACGTGGGTTGATTCACTCTTATGGTGTCTTCGGCTGAGCCGCACTGCCTCCGTGCCGGTGCTTAGGAAGTGACGTCAAATACTGCACGAGTGGCACGTCCACTTGCACCTCAGCCGAACGTGCAAAACATTCTCATCGTGCTGTCGCTCTTTCTGCCCTCTGTTCACGATGGCCTCCGAGACTCTCAAAAATCTCGGAGGCCATTTTTACGAGCGGCCGACGCCAACGACTGCTGTCGGCAATTTGTACAGCTAGCAACAACCTCTTCAGTGACAGTGCGCAGGACCGGCGTTCATAGCGACGGTGGACAATGCGGGAACCACGACCATGCTCATGAAATACTGTGACTGCCGGTTTTGATGCATACGCTTTAGAGCAGCTAGAGGGACTTCCGAAAATATCTGCCGACGATTCTCAATCCAATGTCAGCTCCCCACATTGTCACTGTATTGATATATCTTTTATCCAATGCTCACGTTGACAAAAAGTATGATGTCATAAAGTGCAGGCGTGCCAGATGAACCGCATTTGCCGTCCGCCGCACTAAAATATTGACGAACCTTTTATTTTTTCAAACGGTCAAGGCACAGCGCTCACCGGCCGGTGGCTGCATGATTGCAGCGCGAATAAATGCATTGCAGCCGCTACAATATTCAACATTTCTTTAAAGTATGCCCACTTGTGATGCTTCGAGTTTTTTCCTCTTCGTCGATGCTTCCTATCGGCCACTGTGTAGTGATATTGCCTGCGCCAACAGCGTCGTCTGCCCGGCCGCGACGTCTGCTAGCGCGAGCTGCACGACGGGATTGCACCGCGCTCCACCGTCGGTCTCCACGGTGGCGCAGGGGCGCGCACTCGTGTCGTGCTCGTCCCAGCCGAACGTACGGCACTGCACGAGTGGCAACCAGCCGAACGTGGGGCACCGCACGAGTGCGCGGAAAACTCCACGAGTGCCGTCAGCCGAAGACACCATTAGAATAAAATGACGAAAGAGTGGCAGAATCTTCGCTAGTTTAGTGTAGCTTCTCTCTTGCTTCCTAGCGGTTCCCAACATGCCCCTCCAATGCTCCCTAGATTTCTCTATCTAGGGGGCATCGGTCCCTCTCGCGGCGTGGAAAATGTCGGCGCTCGGCGAAGCGGAGGCGTCTGCTTCACAACCGATTCGCCTTCGTTTGCTGCGCGTAGCGCTAACAAAAAAAGAATGATGCGTCATGATTCCCTTGCTTGTCATTTCTTTCGCGAGGCCAAGTGCAGTCGTCGTGGAAACGCGATATTCAAATATGGGCTTTCTTTGAACAGTCGTTCTGGACTTGCCGTCACTCCTGTCCTGGTATTTGGTTTGCCCAGGTAGCTCCATGCATGACTCTGACTGCAAACGAAACAGGAATTGCCCAGCATGAATATAACAGTACTACCTAAGCGAGTTTTTTCAAGTCTAGGAATTTTGCATGCACTCAAGGGTGAATGAGCCGTACGCATGTTTTGCGACCGCATACCTCGCGCACATTTTGTACGTGGAACTCCTTTTAGGATGTATTGACAGCAGTGACTGAGCCAGAATGAGTTTCGCGGCTCATACCACTCGAGCACAACCATAAATTAGCTGGAAATATATAAAGCTATAGCACGCGTCCTGCGTACGGTCTCATAAGAGAACTCAGAACGCGGATTTTCTGCTTCGCTCCGAAGTCGCTCGATCGCTGGCGCGTTCTGAAATTGCATGGTCCAGAACAGAATGACGCAAGCTGCACATGCAAGCACGAACATACAATGGCAACATACAATGCTATCGCAACGAACTGCTGTAATTGGGCAGCTTGGTGACACAGTGCTCTTATAATACATACCTCCGAAAAAAATGTCGCTTCTAAATCTATACTGCGCGCGTTCAGTACAGTCTACTTTTGAAGTTTAGCCACTACAACATGCTTAGTTCTTTGCCATTTTTTAACATCTCTATACATGTCATTTATCAAGTCCGGTGTGTCATCAAGCCTTGCTGTGATCGTTGCGATGGCGCTATTTTTGTTTCTGTGTTCACTATGCACTTTTAGATCGCGAAAATGCAGAAAATGAAAATTGCCAATTGTGTGTGCGTGTGTGTGTGTGTGTGTGTGTGTGTGTGTGTGTGTGTGTGTGTGTGTGTGTGTGTGTGTGTGTGTGTGTGTGTGTGTGTGTGTGTGTGTGTGTGTGTGTGTGTGTGTGTGTGTGTGTGTGTGTGTGTGTGTGTGTGTGTGTGTGTGTGTGTGCGTGCGTGCGTGCGTGCGTGCGTGCGTGCGTGCGTGCGTGCGTGCGTGCGTGCGTGTGCGTGTGTTGATTGCACAAAAATTTCCTTTCCTGCCAGGGTTCGTCATCCTCAACAGGAAGCCTGAAAGACTGCAGCACTACACAAGTTCTCACTGGACAGGTTAGCAGTGTGAGCAGTTTGCACGCATTCATAGCTTATACACATCCTCAAGAGTAAGCTGTACTAAACAGCACTGCACTATATGCTGCATAAGATGACTGGATTGCTGGAGCGTAAGATATGGGACTTAGTAAAACAACTATTTGTCTTCATGTTGTGCTTTCATGCAGCTGTGTGCGGAGACATCACTTGGATGTGCACGAAGTGGACTGGGTGCCGTAGCTCTTCCTAGGAAGGCGAGTATATTTTCGAAGGTAAAACAACAGTTCTTTAAAGCAGTTTGTTTTGGCCTGCGAATGCAAGGTATATAGTGTGCACTGCCACATCAGGAAAAGAAAATTTCAGAAAATATGCCAAAAGTAGTAGCTGCATTAACCCGCAGACATAAAGTTCAATGTATGTTGCTTGATTGGCAAAAGGAACAGAGTAGCCTGTTGTCCCTCATTGTTGATGTCTATTATTTGTTCTGCTAATATGCTTTTGAATTCCGATTTAACTGTATTGCACGGGAAAGAAATTGACAACAGTTTTGTGTGTGCAAATGTTTAGTCATATTAAATGCTCAGACTTTTCAGTTCCCTCTCTACAGCACTTGACACCAGAGCATGATAAATAAATATATAGCATTCCATATTTTCATGATCATCCTTATCTAGGAAGCAGCTAAAGCATGCCTCGCAGTTGCTGGCAGGCATAGTGTGGCAACACAAACAACATGAGAACACCAGTCAGTTGTCAAGTGGTTAGTGAGAAAGCTAAAGTGTTGCAAAAATGTATTTTGCGTTTAAAATACAACTTACAGTTAAAGGAAGGTTAGAAACTGCTTACAGCGATAAGTGAATTTGTCAGCTACACAGGTGAGCCTTGGGGTGAAATCTCTGGTTTCTGCAAAGGTGCAGACAGAGAAGGCTACCACGAAAGAAGCCGGAACACAAGCCAACCAAGAGGCTAATGCGCATAAAGTTTATAGAGCACACCCAGCTGCAGTGACATCTGATCCGCTACCACCTCTGCTAGAAAGTTTCAATCTTCCTTGTGGCTCAACACCTGTCCCAATGGAAGTGGATGATTTGGTTTATGGGGCTTTAACGTACAATAGCTGCTCAGGCTATGAAGGACGACGTAGTGAAGGTCTCCCGAAATTTCGACCACCTGGGGATCTTTAACGTTTACTCATATCGCACAGTACACGGGCCTCTATAATTCTACCGGCGAATAGTGGCATGCATAAAACGCTTGGTTTGGCCCTATCCGAGTGGAGTGAGGACGTAGCTGTGCCGAGTGTTTGTGCGACGTGCAAGAACTTTTCGGCGAGGCATAAAAATCCTCTGTACAGCGTTAGCAACGGGTATCGTTACCCGCCGCTACCGCCGGGGCTTCCGGTGTTGAACGATGTTGTCGAACGTCTGATTTCGCCGTGCATTCCATTCGTGCAGATCCGCCGGCTATTGAACCGGAGAAACGGGTGGTTCGGCATCAAGGGTCCTGTGGTTAACGTGCCGGTCGACACGGCAGAGATGCTGAAGCAGCTGCCGCACAGTTGGAGCAGGACAAGGCGATGGTGGTAAACAAAAAGAGACGCATGTTTGTGAAAACGATTTACTTGTCTAACGTAAAACGATTTACTTGTCTAGCGTGTTGTTGCGGGAGGTGCTCGGTACGTGGGTTGAGGTGCTCCGGGACTCGCCGTTGTACCGGCACTACGGCATCAACATTGATGAGGCGAGGCTGCAGAGGGTGTACCAAGAGGCCATTTCCCTCGATGGAGAGACCAATGTAGAGGCTTGTCCAGACCTGTAGGACCTAACCGATGCGATGAGCGTGGCGACCGCCCTGACGTTAGACCAACACACGCTCGTCTACGATGAGGAATCCGTCCTGACGATGGCACCCGGTGAGGGTAGGAGACCGGTGAGTATCTTGTAGGACAGCCACATCGAAGAGTTGCCGTTTCCGCGCACCTACTTGGGACACGCCCGGTGTATCGCCTCCCAAGCTAGACTGTACCCCTTCGCCATGGCTTTGAGTGAGATTCGCCGCAAGGACCGGCGCGGTGCACTCCCACTGCACGTGCTCTACATGACAATGAAGGTACGGCGTAACCGGGTCTCGACCAATATGACAATGATGTATCGCAACAAAGAGAATACGCACAAATTGACCAGGCAAGGCGTGGAGGACCCTGCCAAAGTCATACAGACGATTGAACAGGACATGGGTTTCATGGAGGGCGTGACGAATATCATGCAGTACTTGTACAAGTGAAGGAGCGAGCCGTTCGCCATGATCAGGCAGGTGGGCAAGCCGTCGGTGTTCCTAACGCTTTCGGCTTTCGAGGTTCACTGGCCCACTCTGATTGAACTGCTCGGGAAACTGCAGGTGCGGCCGCAAGCGCTGGGAGTCGATGAGGAGGAGATGAGCCAGTGTTTCGCCGCGACTCTCGTCAACAACGACCCAGCCACGTGCGCCATGTACTTTGAACACATGGTAGGGTGATAATAAAGGTCCTGCGCAACACTCGAATCAGCCCGTTCAAGCCTTACCACGTGGTCGAGACTTTCAAGAGGCTAGAGTTTAAGCATAGCTAGAGTTTAAGCATACAGGCAGTCCTCACGCGCATTTGATTTTATGACTGAACCAGGCTCCCGACGAGGAGGTGGAGAATGACGCCATGCCGAACACCGTGGCCATGGCCGAACACCTTCTGTCTGTCAACCATGATGCCCTGGAACACCCGAGGTGCCAGGAGCATCAGCACACGCACACGCGCTACTAAGGTGGCCGCGTTAAGACAGGTTTCACGCCCCGTTTTGGCTGAGGCCGAAGACGAAGGTTCTCACGCCGCTACCGCCGCCGATGGAAGAGGACGAAGTGAAGCGCCACCGCTTCTTAAAGAAGAAGCACGGGGCCTTGCACGAAGCGCTCGACACGATTGAATACACGGCGTTTAAGACGATGTGGGAACACCACGGGATTCACAACTACGTTGAGTGCGAGGATGTGATCCGGGTCGACCTCGCAGGCCAACGCTGCTGCTTAAGCGGGCGTTGGACCAGACCGGGCTGAATCCGTTCAATCCATGGATCGCCTCTGTCCTCAACTCCAATATGGACCTGCATATCATACTCGACGTGTACGCATGTGCCTCGTACGTTGTGGAGTACGTGAACAAGGCTAACGGAGGCGTGTCAAACTTGGGAGGAGCCAACAAGGCTTTAATCGTTGAGAATGCAAAAGCTCAACTGTCTTTCGAAGACGCCATGCGACAACTGGGAGTTAAGATGCTGAAGGAAGCGGCCTTTTTTTCCCCTTCGGTTTGACATGTGTACCACGAGTCGGGAGGTCATTTACGTGAACACGCACTGGCCCGAGGAGGGGCACCGGAGCCGAAAGTCGGAGGCTGAGATGGAGAAAGAGGCGCTCTCGCAGACGAGCTCGGACATTCGGCACCAGATCCCACTTGAGCGCTACGAGGAACGGCCGGCTGAAATAGAGGCGCTCACGTACGCTGAATTCATTGTCGAATACAATCCGATCAGACTGAAGAAGAGTCAGAAAGCCGCAATTCTCAGATCCCGAAACTACAGCGTAAACGATGTTTAAACTATAAGTGAGAACACGTGATGCTCTACTTGCCATTTCGCAAAAAGCTTGACATTCTGGACGGTAACGCCTTCGAAACAATGTTCGACGAGAATAGGCAATCCATCATGGAAGTGAAGCAGCGGCATTCAGCTGGCGTCACCGTTGCCGAGAAGATTGCCGCCTGTGAGTCGGTTAACCGTCAGGAAGATGAAGAAGTGTCACCCAAACAAAAACGGCGGGAACCAGGCCCTGATATTGTGTCATGCCTCGTGGATACAAACGATAACTCTGACCTTATTCCCGTGGACAATGCCAAGAGTAGCAAAGTCGTTTCCAGCACTTGCCCGGGCGACAGGCGCAGAAATGACGTAATTCCCCTGGAGGGCTTCTACGATAGGATGAGGATGGTTAACGAGAGGCAGGTAGGGTTGATACGAGAAGTCATACAGCGCGTGACGTACAAGTCGTCGAAACCGTTGCAAATCGTTACTTGTCCCGCTGGCTGTGGCAAGGCGTTTACGCTACGCCTCATCATGGACGTTTATAACAGATACTGCCGCAAACTAACCATCTGGTACGGAGACGGTCAGGAAAGCAGCGCAGTGCATGCGCATGTGGCCCGTGCGACAACCGGCAAGACGGCCGTGGCATTGAACGGGGAATGCTGTTTCGAGACGTGAGGTGCATCATCATCCGCGAGGTGAGCATGCTGTCGTGTGACCTTCTCAAACAAGTCGACGTCAGGCTGAGAGAAATCCGGCCGTCGAACATGACCGAGCCATTCGGAGGGATTTACGTAACCTTCTACAGGGACCTAAAGCAGCTGCGACCGGTGCGTGACAGGGAGTAATACAAGAGGGCGCGAAGCGGCGGTAGTGTATACAACACGTGCGTGCTCTCGTGGCACCACCTGTCCTACTTGCCCCTAACCGAGGTGTAAGGCAGAGCGACGCCGTCTTCTCCTCCCTACTCAAAGATTGGCAACGGAAAGGAGTTGAACGGGGACAACATTCTCATGCTCACCGAGCGCGTCGTCACGCGAGAAGTTGCTGCTATAAAGTGTCCCACGGCAGTCCGCCTCTTTTTCAGTAACAAAGACGTGGACGAACACAATAGGTTGGTAGCCGAGGCGTGCGAAATAAAGTTTGTCAGTGCATCCAGACACGTGTTGACCGGACATCGTATAGCAGGTAAGAAGAGCGCGAGGCGCTAAGACGGATAGAGTAGTTAAGTCGCACCGAAAGCGGGAACCTGCCCTTTGTCGTGACGTTCTGCGTCAACTGCTCCTACATGCTGGTCAGGAACACTGACGTCACCGAAGGCCTAGTCAACGGCATGGTCGGCACGCTAAAGGTAGTCGAACTTCACGTGGACGATTCGCCTAAAAGGGTTTCGCTGAAATAACCACACTGGGTAGGAACCCTGACCAAGGCCAAGGTTAGCTGCCGAGTCAGTGTGAGGTGGTATGGCTCGTGGGTCCCCATCGAAGCCGTAGCCATGTCGTTTGCAATGAAGGGCAAGGTGCTGAGACACGTGTCGGTTAAGCTGACTCAGTTTCCCCTCGTTCCGGCCAGCGCTCGACGAACCACAAGTAGCAAGGTGGAACCTTTGGCACAGTTGTCTAGGTGGAACATTTGACACGGTTGTCTACGATTACAAAAATGGCAACATGGACGAGTAAGGGAACAGGATGAGCGCTGCACTTTCAACAGGATTTATTCAAGGAAGCGCGTTTATATAGCTCCTGCCCTTATCCATGCTCTTAATCGCAGTTGACAATCACCCCTCCAAGACGTACATCTAGAAACAGCATTTCACTGTGGCGAATAACAACTGACGTGTCACTGATGCAATAATCACCTCGCTTCTTGATATAGAAGGCTTCCACGAGCTCACGTCCTGTCTTATCTTTGCTTGTCTTATCTTAGCTTGTATTATCTCGGCTTTGCACATCTGTGAAAGGTGTTGTTTGTCAACTGCGATTAACAGCATGGATAAGGGCAGGTTCTATATAAACACTCTTCGTTGAATAAATCCTCTTGAAAGTGCAGCGCTCGTCCTCTTCCCTTACTCGTCCGTGTTGCCATTTTTGCGCTATCATGTCTTTCACGAATACGCACCAATAAGCCCAGTTGCAAGTACTTCTTTATCTACGATTACGCCAATACGCACCCGCAAAAGTTGGTCTACGTTACGCTTAGCCACTTGACTAGCATCCAGGGGCTATACGTCACCGACAAGGAGCAACACCACCGCTTCTAAGACCATCTCAACGACGCAGACAGAGCCCTGACGGCAGAGTTCGAGCGCCTCGACCGGCACGGCCTGGATACGGCACATGCACGCTGTGAAGCGCTGCTCCACAGCTTACTCCATCGCCCTCCTAGACATTAGGTTGCTGAAGTGCCATGTGGCGGATGCGTGTTCTGACATTTGGTAACCAAAGCTGACGTGCTCGTGATGCAGAGACTGGTCTTGCACCGGGATGGGAAGCTCTCCGAATTCCCGGCTTTAGCCTGGCTGCTGACGCCAGTCGTCTTGACTCTAACAAGAACACAGGTGTCTCCGTGTACATCAAGGAAGGCATCCCAGCCACCAGGTATCTGCCCTGCATCGCAGTCCACAGGGGTAAAACTTGTGTCGTCCAGATCTTAGAAAGCGGTATAGTCGTCCAGGGATTCTACGTGGCATCAAACACCTCAATCAAGGAAACGACCGATGTAATAACCGCGTGTATACCCACCCGTGGAGCAATGGATGAACTGTGTGTGACGCTGGGGGACTTTAACAAGCACCATGACTCCCTTAGCACTCACATGAAAGATACGTTCAGTCTGGACTTGGCCACTGATCCCAGAATGCAGACCACGCAATGGGGCTCAAACATCGATTTGGCATACAAAAGACTAACCGACAAGTCACAGTAGTGTGTCGGAACCATTGAGACGGCCACGTGTTAATTTACGGACTACCGGGCTGTCTAGCTAACAGTCAATAAAGTTGAATAAAACGTACCGCCTTCACCACAAGTCTCGTCTAATATCTAACACGTAGCCATGACGATAAGCAAACCAAAGAATACCGTACCTCTTTCTACGTATATCCTGGCAAAGCTGAGCTAAGCCACTGCCATTTCTTGGTCGCAGCGAAGTTCTTCATCACGGGTATATCATTCTGTACACAGAAGGAAGACAGTCCTCGCTTGAGAGAGGTTGGGGGGCGGGAAAACCGCGCCTTCCAAGTACTAGACGAGACGTTTTAGGTCGGGGTCCGAGCGCTGCTGCTGTGCAAAAGAGCTGGGGCTGATGGGACATAGGAAGGCGTCCTCATCGTCGTCCGGCGGCGGCGCATCTACAAGGTCTCGTGAGAGGCAGACGGCGTTAGAGTGCTTGGGTCCGGACTTGTAAACGCGGTGAGTCAAACTCCTGGAGGCGCAAACTCTATCGAGCGAGGCGGCCAGAGGGGTCCTTCAAATTGGCAAGCCAGCACAGCGCGTGGTTATCGCTGACCACCTTGAACGCTCGTCTTTACAGGTAGGGACAGAACTGCGGCGTAGCCCATATTTAGGCAAGACACTCCTTCTGAGTAGTCCAATAGTTAGTCTCGGCCTTGGACGGGGAGCGGCTAGCGTAGGCGACGACTTTCTCCAGCCGTCGCTTTTTTGAACCAGGACGACGGCTAGGCCCACGCTACTTGCGTCGGTATTAAAATCAGTAACGGCGGTTTCATCAAAATGCGCGATGATCGGTGGGGACTATAAACGGTGCTGAAGTTCTTTCAAGGCTTCTGCTTGCAGCGCTTCCCATTTAAATGGCACGTCTGTCTTCGTCAGTTGCGTCAGGGGCTCGGCGATGCGCGAAAAGTTTTTCACAAATCGTCGGTAATATGCGCAAAGTCCGAGGAATGTGCGCACTGCTTTGTTATCGGCCGGTGGTGGAAACTGTTCAATAGCAGCTGTTTCTGCGGGTCTGCGCGTTCTCCCTCCTTGCTAACAATGTGGCCTAGAAACACCAGCTCTTTATTGGCAAAGCGGCACTTCACTGCTTTCAAGGTGAGGCCAGACGACTTGATGGCGTCTAGTACTGTTCGAAGTCTTTTGAGGAGCTCTTCAAAGTTCGAAGCGAAGACAACGACGTCATATAAATATACCAGAGAAATTTGCCACTTCAATGTTCATTTTTTTGTATTCTCTTCAAGCTCAAGCTTGTGTCCTCATTGAAGAGTGGACACTGATATTCCGTTTTCGGGATGATTTATTCGCTCAGGTGCGCATCAAAACCTACACTAAGCATACTTTTCTGAAAATATCCCTAATCTGCAAAGATAATTTCGTAAATTTTACGAATTAGACAATTTCTTTAGTTTTCAAACATGATGCCAGAGGTGGCTTACTGCATTCATTTACATTTCTATACCAGACGTCCCAGCTAAATTTAGCCAACGTTTCGTAATATACGGGGCACAATAGAGGAATCCAACTTGAACCATGTTTGTGAACACTGTGGATAGCAAGTCAGAGTATTTTTATATTCTGCTCAATTCAGTAATTAAATGCATTGAAACAAATAGCGCTTCGGATATTGCGTTTGGGGCGAAAATTGCAGTGGTAAATTGTAGAGCTTCCCTAAATACCTCTAATGCAAAAGTTCATTTGTTTTTGAGTGCACTACAAGACTAATATTTGCGGAAGGAAATGGAACAGTATCTGTCTCACATACCGGAGGACACCTGATCCGCGCCGTGAGGGAAGGGATAAAGGAGGAAGTGAAAAAAGAAAGGAAGAGGTGCCGTAGTGGAGGGCTCCTGAATAATTTTGACCACCTGGGGATCTTAACGTGCACTAACATCGCACAGCACACGGGCGCCAATGCATTTCGCCTCTATAAAAACGCAGCCTCCGCGGTCGGGTTCGAATCCGGGAACTCTGGATCAGTAACCGAGCGCTCTAACCACTGAGCTAACGCGGCGGGTTTTCAGTGCAGTTTAAATTAGTTTCGCCGAGTAAGAAAGAAAGAACGTAAAATATAAAAACATACCCAGTGACCATGCGCTCGCGCACCGCGCTACAACCGTACTCTCAAACTTGTAACTCGTGAGCTTAGCTGCGCACGATGCTGCCGTGAATGTGACTGGGGCAAAAGCAATGAAATGGTCGGGGGTGGCAAGACCGAAAGTGACATCTGTGACCTGGTCGAGTTGAGTGCGGAAAACAGCGATCGCGTTACGCCGCGTACCTGGTCGTCCCGGCGACTCGCGTCTGGTGTCTTGCATGTGGCATTTTTGTGTCCCCACTGCGTGCTTTACAGTTGAAGTTGGTGATTTCTCTCCGGCTCGACTGACGCCAAGAAACTCTGCTCAGTGGTCTTCCCTTGCAAGTATGTGACCGTCCTGTTAGGCTTTGGAGGCCTGTTCCTTCACGGTAGATGCGGCCGTACTTGATTCCAAACGGCCGCATCTACCGAGAAGGGAAGACGATTCCACGTGCTTATGATAAAATTCTCAGGAAGGAAAGGAGCGAAGTGCTGCCTAGAACCACGCGGTGCTGGCCATGAGCTGTTAGGCACCGTACGCCACATCGCTGACAAACCACCTTCTCAGAAGAGGTCAAGATGCACCTCTTAAGGATTTGACTGCCTTCTGCGGGTCACGCCCAACAACAAGAAAGAAGGAGATAAAAGAAATGGTTTGCGGGATATTGAGGACCACTTTCCGGCTGAAGGGTTGACTTTACTTCAGCGTGGTAAGGAAAGAAGCTTTGTTGTATTGTCAAAAGAAGCCGTCAATGACAAAGCATTGGATGCTATCAACAAGAATTTCACGAGTCCAAGAAAAGACCGACAAGAGCCAAAAATGATGTCCTGAAGCTTCTCCACGAGCTCAACTTTGCGAGGCTTGAAAAAGCCGTCAATTCGTGCAAAGGTGAAAGACTTCACATCTTTTCCACTGCTAAAAAGGACAAAAATGATTGCCCGCTGAGGACTGTAATCACAGAATGGGGATCGTGGAAAAAAGTGATCGGACAGTTCCTAAAATCCAAGCTTTCTACTCTGGAGCCCCTTGACTCATTCTCTGATGGAAGTTCCTAGGATATGACAGCCGCGCTCAAGCGAGGAGGTCACGGAGTCAATACAGGTGTGTCCATAGACATCCAGGAGCTGTACTACTAAGTGCCCCATGACCAGATGCTGCAGGTAGTGCGCGACTTAATAAAAGTATCCGGCATGGTTCAGTTCCATAACCCCTGTGGTTGCTCAGCTGAAGGTTTTTCAGAACTTCTTACGGCCTACTTGTCTACAATGATTGACTGTAATGGTGGAGTGCACGTCCAGAGAAAGGGAATTTGTATTGGGTGTTGTGTGGCACCAATCTTAACCCACAACAACCTTTCTAGGTTTGATACCTTACTGAAAGAAAAATATGACATGAACCATGTGGCAAAGGTGTTCCGGTGTATATGTTAATGATGTTCTAGTGCTTTTTAAAGTTTTACCCAATGACAATCTGCAGGATGCGGCGGCTAGTGTTTTAGATTGTTTTACTTTTCGCGCTCTAGCTCATTGACTTTTACCCATGAATGACCGGACGACAACCGTATTAGATTTTAGACATTGTTTTAATTTTAATTGCAGTGGACACCTTTGCAGGACATACGCCCAACGAACCAAGAAAGTCTTGCTTCCTTACAGCTTCTGCCGCTCCAAACTTACCGAAAAAGGTTATTGCAACCTTATGCCTCAGTAACACGCTAGAGAAATGCTGATTCCATACTGTGCAAGAAAGCTTTCTGCAGCAAGGGCAAAGACAAATAGAGGCAGGCTTTCCTACGCGCGCTATCAAAGGCGTTTCTGAAAAGCTTCTCAAAAAATAAAAACCACCCGTAAGGTGACGGAAGAAAGGAAGGACAAGAGAAAGTGTGAAGTTATGCCTTACTTGCACGCAGTTTCACACAGCATAAAGAAGGTCGCGAGTAGGCACGATGTCGATGTAGTGTTCTCAGCCTCGCGAAAACTGCCCAGTTTGTACAGAAGAATTGACGATAGGAAGAGTAAAATTTCACTGTGCACGATCAATCATGAGTTGAAACAGGTCACCTGTGTCACCCAGACAGTGACTGCATACCTTTATCCGGCGGGAAAGTGTACGTTGGGCAGACTGGCCGCTGTCTTTACACCCGGCTCAGAGAACGTGAAAGGTCGCTTTGCACAGATGAGGGGGAAATTTACATAAACATCGCAGGAAGCACAAGTGCACTCCGCTCTTCAAAAAGACTACAATTTTGGACGCATTGAAACTCATAGCCAACGCGAAATCCCAGAGGCATACCATATCGTTAAACAAGCAGATCGTTGCGTAAGTGACTCCACGGTGAGCCTATTCGATGAAGAAATTAGATTTTTGAACTCCTTAACATAAACGCGTCGCACAATGATTGAGGTCCTGATGGTTGTCTGTGATGCTGCAATCTACACTTTCTTGTAAATTTGTCTTGTGTGCGCAAGCGTGGTTTCATACTGAAGGGTATAAATGCGACCGTTACTGAAATAAAAGCAGTCGATAGTCCAGTGTCGTCCTGTGTTCCAGTTCCGTGTCTCCGTCCTTAGCGCTGGTTTTCTTTCTACAATCATGTACCGACTCGCCCAGCTCTACAGCCAACTGAACAAGTGTTATGATGTTGCAGGAAGTGCAATCAACTTTGCTCCAGATAACTAACCATCTGATCCCTCTTCTTACGACCCGTGCAGCCTCGCGTGTCATTTGGTAGCTGCCTGGTATCCGCCATAAGATAAAACGAAACGTCTCGTTTCTTGGGTTCCTACTCGCCAGGTGGCATTCTTTGATAGCGCAGGGTAGTGCTCCTGTATATGCTCCCCCAGGGGGCAGAGTTGCACGTCTGTTTTCCCTCTCCGGTCCGAACGCTATTCTCCGAGAGCCGATCGCATGACTTTCGTGACGTCGAGTGTTCAACCTTCCACGGGGAAGCTGACCACCGGCGCAGTGCCGAGCGACCCCTCTTCAGCTCGACGCCCCATGTGAGCCCACGCTGTCGGCTACATTTCACACATTCTCCGTGCACACCTGTGGCGTCAGGTTTGGTGTTCTGCTGTGGTACTGAGGGACGCAGTCGTCAGCAATGACTGGGTGCAGTGCGCCAAACTGCAGCAACCACAATGGACACGGCAAAGAATTTACGAAGCGCCATTTGGAAGGTCGCGGCTGAAGTGCGCCGGCGACGGAAGTGGCTTTTGAGAATAGACCGCGATAAGCGCGCCAAAAAATAATTTAATAACTGAGATTAAAAGACAATGCTTTTAATAAAAATTATTAACGCTAATTATGTCAACGAGAAAGAGTAATTTCAAGTTTCAAGGTATTTTAAATATTCTTCATTTCACTGCATTTAGCAACGGGCTACATTTTGTGAATGTTTCGTGCAATAGAGGTGAAATGTGGGTCAGTTGGTACATGTCCAGGAAAAAAACAGTCGAAAGACAGAACATAGCGAAGAGACGAGGCACACGCACGACGCCTGGACAAGTAATAGAGTTTGAAATTTTTTCCTTACGTCACACTCGCTTGTTAAATACATTGGTGTTGCTTTAGTCCAATTGCCTGCAACAAGCTGCAGAATCATTTTAATGTGGTTCTAAGGAGATGCGTATTCGTATTTTTAGCCCATAATTTGCACACAACGCACTGCGGAGCTAGTTGTGGAAAGAGTAATTTATCGCTATACTCTTTTTTTTTCTCTCAAGACGAGCACGCAAGAAGACCGGACGGGACAGATGCTGTCCCGTCCGGAACGGGGCTGCTTGTTCATCTGAAATTATTTGTTACAGAAAGAAAAAAAAAACGCGCAGGCCGTCACTACTATTTTTCCGCCATTTTGTCGTGACTATGATTTGCTGCGAACCTTTGGCGCTTTTTTTTCATGCTGTATGCACAGCCTCGGAAAAACACAGATTAGTTTACGGCGTTATGTTTAAATACTTGTAATAGAGTGCAATTTGTACGCAAAAAAACAAGCCCAAACGCTCTACAAAGCGAGCTCAAGAACGCAGCCCCTGTACGCACGAGCAGTTGCTTTCCCGCACAGCTTGGAACATGATGGCGGACCCTCGCGAAACTCTGTTCCCTGTGGGAGCATATAAAGGAACACTATCGCAGGGACATTCGTGGCAGGTTTAGTAGGCGCCTATCTCGATGCCCTGAAAGGAATTATTGCGACTAGTACTTTTTAGCGCTTCAAATCTACGCGCTTACCCTGGCAGTGGTGATTGGATCGCACTGCTGTCATCTTAATAATGTTCAGCAGTTTCTCGCCAGGCGTGCGTCACTGCCTTTCCAATTCATCACTCCGGTACATTGTGCGTGGACGAAGCTGGCGTTAACACTGGGCTTTACCCAGCGCGGCGAGCCCGCATTCGCCGGCAGGCGTGCACCTTCCGTTAAGCCCATCGTTCTTGTGCCCCTCTCGTAAAAGTCGGTGTAAAGATCTCCTCCGACTTTAATGCAGAGCGAGCGCGGGATGCGTCGGCGCACCGGTGTTTGTTCCGTTCATTTATTTACGGTCTGTTTAAGCTGCAATGCCATCACGACATCTAATATTTTGACGTAGGAACCGCGCTTTGCACATGCGCACATAATCGCCTAAATTTACATGGAAATTATCAAGTGGTGAAATCATCAACATGAAACGCATACGTGTCCTTGCCTTCAGTAGCTTCCGGTCGGCGTTTCCGGTTCCTTGCCCACTGCCCGCTTGCTGCATTCAGAGCGTTGTATCCTGCTGAAAACTTCAAGCGCACGGCAAGCCCAGCAACTGCAGGCCTGACGGTCGTCGGCGAGGCATCCGGCACTGTGCCGGTTCTCATAAGGCTTCCTTTCTGACAGATACGAGTGAACGTACTCTCCTTTCTTTTATGAAGATCTGTCAGTGGCGGCATTTAATTCTGGCGGCGCTAGAGCTCAACTTCAAAAACTATTCAGCCGCTGCAAACAAAAATTACTTCGAGAAAATTTCCACACATGAAAGACAATAAACTGTTCTACGTTGCCCGCTAGTGTTTGTTTATTTACTTAAAATACCTCAGGTGAAGTTAACCAGTGTTTCTGGCTGAAAACGCACTTTTTTTTGCAAATTTAGCATCTTTTTACTTCGATGTACGCAGATATATCACGTGTAACAATGGTTATAGGCCCTATACATCTAGCGCAGCAAAACAGCTGTCATCGAATTTCCGTGGGCTAGTTAATATTCTAAAAAAATGAGAAGAAATGATACATTTTCATGTTTTCATTCGATTTTTTAAACTATTTATGCTGTATAAACCAGCATACTGCGAATTACATCGAACGCCAGAATCTGTGCAAATATCAATAAAAGAAATTGTAAGTAGCTGAACATGGCCAACTCCGGAATTCAGAGAAAAGCAAGCACGTTTTCTAAGCGCCTGAGGCTCGTCCATGGCAGCTCCCTTACACGCTGGCGACAACCAGCACGACTACATGGCTATTACGTGGTATCACATGGTCTTACAACAGGCCCCCTCGCATGTCATCACGTGGCTTCACATCACCGAATCGGATGTTCGTAACGTCAAAGGTCAAGCCAAAGGTCACCAAATGTAAGAGGTCAACTCAAGGTCAGAGGTCAAGAGTCAACTGAAGGTCATAGGTAAATGTCAGGCGTCAAAGATTCGACCCCATAAATGCACCACATATGGTCATACACAGCTAACGGGGTGGAGCTGAAGGTCGTTCAAGGTCATTCTCTGGCCTACGCGACGACTGCTTTACCTAGCGTACTGAAGCTTTTCGCTTCAAAATCGTGAAGTGTTTGCGAAAAATTTGACTTCTTTATTAATTATTGAGTAGTGCCTGGTTTCTCACCTTTTCTAAATACATTCGTGCCCCGCTAATAGGACCCCCATAAATATGGACGACTCGAATTATAGACAGTTTTTCTGGGGACCAAGCTTTTTCAGTGTATTTATCTCTCGTTATTATGGAAACTCGTTGTCCGCACAATGGACAGAGTGAAAAAGCACTGAGTCCATTGGCACCCGTGTATTTTTGTCCCGTTAATATGGACAGCGATGGAAACAAAATATCGAGTGTTTCTGCCAGATGTTCCGCCCCTTTTAATCTGAGCGCAGAACACCAGCGCAAGGCAGGTGAGTGTGCAAACGTTGTGTTTCTGTGTGTGAATGGTTTCATGCTTTACAGTGGAAAAGTGCCATGTCGACGCTCATTACGTTTGCAACATTGGATGACACTTTGCAAAAGAGAATTCTCTGTATGCTCCGTTGAAGACCACATTCAGCAGTTGCCAGCCGAGTGAGTACATCAACAGACACTCATCCGTCTCATGGACCACAAGGCGCTTCAAACCTGCTTCAACCTAAATCGTTCGATTTTCAAAATAATGGCAACAAGAAAAATACACCTCAGCTGCTATGATTGCCCAATTTCCACTTCACCGCCCGCCACTGTGCTGAGAAGGAGTCTGTAATCATAAAACGCGTTTTCAAATTATTTTTTTTCGTTTTTATCCATGATTCGTTATTACGGATGCGACTCGCTTTACAGACACTTTTGCTCGGGGACCAAAGTGCCCACATTAACGAAAACAAAAAACAAAAAAGTGCTGGCCCTTAGGCAACTGTACACACTGACTCCATCAGTCGACCAACACGATCCAGATAAATGAAGGTTTATTCGCATTACAAACTCGTAACCCTCCTGTGATATTTTAAACTTCTACATTTCGGATTTAAGCTGCAAGATTTCAGCAAATGCGCACCAGAGGCCGTATTCTATTAGCTGTCCAATTTTCGAAGTCCATTTGGTCTTCTATAAGTGGTCACTCAGACATAAACACGAATTTAATGCGTTAGGGGCAAGGTACCGGACCTTACCAATGGCTGAAATTGGACGCAATATGCAGCCAATGGTGAGGTCCATTGCAGCGCTCTGTCAAAAGCAGGTGACCGGACCTGACCACTGGCTGCCAATGGCTGCGATATGCAGCCAATGGTGAGATCTGGTCGGCAACCACCCAATAGCCGGCTCGCTCCCCACAGACGCTTAAAAATCGCTCTTGTATCTGAGTGACCACTCAGCGAGGACCGAATGGACGCAAAATGGGCAAGGGAAAATGAACAGCTTATAGAATGCGGCCCCAGTACGTTTTCTGTACATCAAAGAATCTCAGCCACAATTTCACCGCTTTAATAAAAATCGGCAGACACACTTAACACCGCCTACGTGTGAGACTGCGAAAGCATTACTGTCCATGGGTTCATTGTTTACGCGTAATGTTTTTACATACATTAAATTTCTTTTCTGCGAGTTCTTGTGTGTGCGTATTGGTTCAGCACAAGGCCGTATACATCCGGAAGCTCTGGGATTGGCCGAGTTTGCATGTCCTGGGCACAAGACAAGGTTTGGTTGTTTGGGACGCCCACACACACGTGCGTGCGACACCATCCGGGCTCTTGCAATGCGGAACTCGATGAACCGTTTACCCTCTGGTACCTCGAGTGGGCGCTAGAACAACTAAAGGGGAAGTGGGCCCCAGGTGAGGACCAGATTACCTGCTGACTCATTCGAAACCTCAATGACCAGGACGAAGAGCAATTTCTGAAAATTAAAACTTCCACCGGGAAAAAGGCACCCTAACGGAATCTTGGAAACAGTCCCTTATGTCCCTATTACCAAAGCCAGGCAAAAAGGCCGCCCTTCAAAATCTCTTGTCCTATCTCTTTAACCTCATGCCAGGGGAAGACCATGGAATGGATGGCTCTGAATCGGCTAGAGGTCCATCTTGAATTCACGCACTTCTTTCCTTCTCAAAAAATTGGCTTCCGAAAGGGTGTGCCCACTCAGGAATTTTTCTTCCTCCTCACACATGAATATGCCGTCAACCATCTTCACAGATACAAGCCCTATTTGCCCTTGATGGACCTATGGCGTTTGACAACCTTGCTCACGATCCTCTCCTAACCATCCTTGACATTGCCGGCTGCGGGCTAAAGATGTATGGCTACCTCACTGCATTTTTAGTGACTGCGCGCCCAGGTTCCATCTACCCCGACTCTGTCTCAGATCCTTTTTGCCTCACGCGTAGTACTACACAAGGCACATTTCTATCACCCACTGTTTTTAAGATCAGAATGGCTCCACTATCTCGCATTCTGACATATATACACCTAACATCAAACACACATTCTGTGCAGACAACCTTACTCTTTGGTGCACCTCTGGGTCTCCTTGCATAGTAGAGGACACCTGCCAGCAAGGTATCGATGCAGTCACTAGTTATCTCGACGCAGTAGGCCTCGGCTCAGCATCTGACAAATCCTAACTGCTACTGATTGCTTAAAACCCGGCGTGAGCGCCAACACAACCATCTCATCCCACTCACAATGGCGGATCACCGCATCCCTCGCGTATCCTCCTGCCGGATTCTTGAACTTCATATCCGTGAGCAATCTAATGAAGCCAATGTTACTACAACCTTTAAAGTTTGCCATCAGCTTACGCATCTAGCCCAGCGCATTGTCAATAAGCACGCCGCCTACGCGAAGGTCAAGACAAGCAGTTAGTCCACGCATTAGCACAAAGCAAAATTCTATATAGAGTGTCATATATCACTCTAACCTGCCATCAGAGACATCAGATTGTGGTTGCGCTTCACATATTTTATAAGACCGCCAGTGAAGATTCTTCGTCCTTTTCCTTGCACCAGGGGTGCACCGTTCGAGACGGTTTTGTGAAGCGACAGCTAGTCACACCTGAGGTGCTCCGTCGGTGACGGAGAAATGACTTGTGACGACGGGAGTTAACGAGAAAATGGACTTAAGTTTGATACATGAGATTCACGAAAACAGCATATTTACTAAAACCAGCTCATTTAAACAGAGTGGCAAGCACGATGGAACTGGCTAACTGGGAAATCTTCCCTCCTTGGCATAGCCGAAGAAGCAGAGCATATAAACCTAGCCCAGAAAGACGAGTTGGGCACCCGGGCTCGATTTTGAACCTTCGGGAGTTCATTTCGCACATAAGACGCGTTCAATAGCAGCAAGCATCAACACGATAGCTGGCTTGCTGTTTGCTGCTTCCTTCAACTTTGACCATTTTAACACTGCTTCCCCAAAACACAAAATCCAAAAAGTAATCGAATTACCGACAAACTGCGATTCCCAGAGAAATCTCCGCAAAAGCGATTGACTCTCCGAATTGCTCGTCGGGACCTGCAACCTCAATAGCGCATGCCACACCCTCTCTCAAGGTAAAGCAAACACAAACAACACAAAAAAACTAGACGGTAGCGGAGTCCCTTTCCGCAGGTGTCAACCGGTGCCTCCCTAGAAGTACCAGCTATTGCCACTTGTGGGGTTCCCAAGCTTGAGACATTACAAAGAGTCCCAAAGGCACATTCATGCAGTCTCCCCTTGGAAGGGAAGGGAGGGGGTTCTTTGTTGCGCCGTGCTGCTGCCAGTGGTTTCATTGAAGGAAACGTGGCCGGCTAAGGAAGGCTGTCCGGTTTACAGGCACAAAGGCAATGGCCTTGGCCTTTGTCGAAGTGTTGACAACCGGCCACGCTGTCACGGCCAACCCTTCCTGCGTAGGCAGATATGTCCAGGGTAAGCCCTACTTCTTCCCACTGTCCCACGCCACTTGATGCTGACTCATCGACCCCAATGGCACCTTGGAGAAAGACTTCCCTGCATGGGTCGATCATCAACTATAACGCCACCAAGAGGACAAACTTAGGCGGGAATCCGAACACAATGACTGATAGCTGGGAGGGGGGACAAAGCAATACGAATGCACACAAATTCCATCTCACGACCGCACAGGCCATGCACAACACAACTCAACCTGAAAATGGGCAGTTCCGAAAACTCACGGTCAGTCTACGGATCCGCTGCCGTCCGCTTGCGCACACAGCGTTGACTCGTGTCGCACACTTCGCGCACTGCCACAAAAACTTGTCCCCCAGTCCGGCCCTCTGCCCATGGGCGTGTCTGAATTTGCGCAGCAACCTGGCGCACTACACACTCTAAGGAGCGTAACTGTCAAGATGCCCTTCGAAGGCGCCTTGGGTCGGGTGGCAGTGGCAAATCTCACGCCATTAGCGCCCTCCGGGGTCATACACGACCCTGACCGAAATCATAAACAATACCCTTTGAAAGAATATTCCTTAGATGGGCTCCCAATTTCCAATGCTCTCAATGAGCCTTTTCTGGAGCGCAGGACCGTATCCGATTCCCCCTTACCAGTCGGGCGGGATCTACCTGTCAAGGTTAGACAGAGCGAAAGGAGCCCCGCTGTTACGTGCCCTTGGTTCAGTCTCGAGCATGCTGCTGGCTCGATTCGCTCAAAGGCGCCTTCACAGTCTGAGTCTGCGAATAATGAAACAACGCGCCTAGCGTGGCTAGCACTCGCTCGCCTCTCAATGCCACCTTACAGAGACAGTGAATCAACGGGCTTTCGGTAACCTGACTGACTGCCGTTTGGTGCTCGATCCCTGCTCTGTGGCTCCTTAATGACCTGACCAGACCCTTTGAAGGTATCTCCAATGACTCTGCCTCGTCACTTTCTGAGGCCACCCCACAGGGTACACTGTCGGTTTCTGGTCCTGATAAAGAGTGACCACTGTGCGCCTTATTGGGAGCTTCGCACGCTTTGCGTTCGAAGGTTTGCTTTCGTACTGGCAGTTCCTTGTTCGTACTGTCCTTGAGATCAGCGTCCGCCGCTTGTAGCGCCTCGCCAGACAAATTTTTCCTTCTTTCCCTCTGCAACGTTTCACCTGCGGCCGCCTTCTGAAACTGAGATGCCTCGTTCGATAGGTCGCTCACCGCCTCTACGCCCTCGAGATCGTCGTGCTCTTCGGTGACCACCAACGAAGCAGTCGGCAACTTGGCGCACGCAATCGCTGCGTCGTCTGAGCACTCGCCTTCCCGGGGGATACAATTTTAACTACTCATATTAAAAGGGTTCTCATTGCGCGTGATTCACACACCGCATCTACTTCTGGCTCAGTCAGCGTAACCGCTGCCTTTATGTAGGGTGTTTCTGCACCCCATGGCCTACACTACCGCTTTGCCTCATCTAGCTTCCGGTCTACCTTTTCTAATTGGCGGTAAAATTCTAGCGAGGCCATTCTGAAGCCTGGAGCCTTTCCGCCATTTAGCCTTTGCAGTACAGCCTCCAGATCCCTCAATCGCGCCCGGTTTGGTTCCAAAATTGACCCCATTTTCGCCACTGTCTCCTCGTGGTCTTTTCCCCTGCCTCTGCCACTCTTAGCTGAATGAATTGAACTGTAAACTGGGTTCTGCATTCCTGCGCTATGTTCTGAAACACATGGAATGTTCAAAAGGTGAGAACGAAGAAACTCTGCCCAACACTTCAGTCCCTCGCTGGGCGCTGCTGGTCCCTCCTGTATGGCAGCTTGCGATCAGCTGTCGCGTGCCGTCCGGCGTCATCGACTGTCGCCGCTTTTCCTGGCGGGCCCTCGCGTCGCGGGTCCACTGCCGTGGTCTGTGCCGCTTTCTCATCTGCTTTGGCCTCCCATCAGCTGCCACTCCTCGCCGGCTGCACCTGGTATTCCCAGGCCGCCGATGCTTGGCTTGCTGCGCGAAAGTCGCCTCTTTCCTCCCTTCTTTTCTTCCGGTTCTGTCATCCGACAGCACCGGAATCTTTGCCCACTGCGCCAGTAAACTTTCTTCGCTTGATCTGTTTCCTTGCACCACGGGTGCGCTGCCAGAGACGGCTTCGGGAGGAGAAGGGTAGTCGCACCTGACTAGCTCCGTCAGTGACGGGGAAACGACGACTTTGGACGGCGGGAATTACCGAAAAAAATAAACTCAAGTTTAATACATGATATTTACAAAAACAGCCAATTTACAAAAACCAGCCCATTTAAACAGAGTGGCAAACAAGATAGAACTGGCTAACAGTGAAATCTTCCCTCCTCGCCTTAGCCGAAGATGCAGAGCATCTGAACCTAGCCCAGAAGGACGAATTAGGCTCCCAGGCACGGTTTTAACCCCTCGGGAGTCCCTCTCGCACTTAAGGAGCGTCCAACAGCAGCAAGGAAAACACGATTGGTGGCTTGCTGCCCCTTCAACTTTGACCATGTTAACACTCGTTCTCAAAACACAATATCCAAAGAAAAGTAATACAATTATTTTCAAAATTCGATGCACAGAGCAATCTCCGCAAAAGCGATTGGCTCTCCAAAGCGTGTCCCGCCCTGCAACCTTGATATTGCATGCCACACCCTCTCTCAAGGTAAAAGAAAAGCAAACAACATAAAAAAACTAGACGGAAGCGGAGTCTCTTTCCACAGTTGTCAATACGGTGCCTGCCTAGAACAACCAGCTATGAGCCCGCATGCGGTTCCCATGCATGAGACATTCCAAAGAGTCTCACAGGCACCGTCATGCAGTCTCCCTTGGAAGGGAGGGGAGGGGGTTTACTGTTGCGCCGCGCTGCTACCAGCGGTTTCATTGAAGGGAACGTGGCCGGCCGATGGAGGCTCTTCCTTTTACAGGCACAAAGGCAATGGCCCTGGCCTTTGACGAACCGTTGACAACCGGCCACACAATGATGCTTGTCATTGGCCACCCTTCCTACATAGGCAGATATGTCCAAGGAATGCCGTACTTCTTCCCACTGTCCCACGAATTTTAAGCTGACTCGTCGACCCCTACACCACCCTTAACTTTCCGGTACATAGGTCGACTGAGCGCCAGACCCCTGGGAGACCTCGTACAACAACATCGTGACCGCCATATGGCGCGTCTTTCTAGCACAAAACATTGACGATGGATACAACAGGTTGCTGTTAAACCTATTGGCCTCCCTATCTTTACCCCAGTGCGTGTCACGTTAGTCTACCGCACCGCGGGAAGAGCATATGTTCACGCAAAGCACGTAGTGCTTTCTTATTGGCTTGAAAGTAATGGTCCTTGATCACCCGTTTTTAATGAGCAATAATGTGTGCTATATACCTTCAAGAGTAACGTAGTGGCAGAGACCACGAAAATAAACATGAGAGTAGAAACTAGGCAGCAACCTGAGGTTATCATAGATAAATTGAGTCACAGATGCGGAGGATTTGTTTCCTCGAGCAATGGGCGCGTATTGGAGTTGCGAACATTTAAAGCGAATACATTTCATCTTGTGAGCCCAGTCAGCATTTGGCAGGCTGTTCGTTCTAAGAAAAGAGTGCCAGTGATGACGGCTGTTTAAGCAGCGCTTGAATAGAATCTCTTAAACTGCGCGATTGGAAGCAAGAATGACTTGTCCTTTTCCATAGCTGTCGGTTTTTGACTGGCGCACTTGATTTAATCTATAAAGTGTAAAAGCTCGGTGGTCCTCCCGCTGATGTCCCACCTTTTTCACGGGTGCACTAGACCAGCACATAAATGCTTACCACATTACCAAATCTGGCATGTTTGCGGTGCTTCTCCGGGGCTAGTGGTCTCAATTACTATATTCATGCCTCGCAGAACTTGCACCTCTTGCTTTTTATTTCCGCCCGTATGCCCTACTTATTATTTTTATGCTCTGGAAATCTTGCGCATCGCGTCACCGAGAGCGGGTGACCTCGCGCCTTCTACGCGTGCTCGGCGCAGCTGTTCTTACGTGTCCTGCGTTGGCTGCGTCGCGACCGACTTAAGATAAGAGCAAACGCTTTACATGTGGCGTTCCAGGGCATTCAGAATCTTTAATTGATAGAAAAAGTGCTGACTGGCAGCTTCCGCACAGGCTGATCTCAGTTATCTGGCGTCACATTTACGCAAGTTAAGTGTTCTTCGCTCCACAGCTAAGCCTATGGTGTGAGCAGGGCAGTAGGTATAGCCTTCGTGCTCATTTTAAATATCTTGGCTCACTCAGGAGTGCCTCTTTCGCCTTCATAAAAATGCAGCGCCGCGATTCGGGCTTACTTCATGACGTTGTCGCATTCAGTGATCTCGGCCTCTGGAAATGGCTACCGCCGACCCACTTGCAATGCTCGGAGAAGGTGCAATAAGCATTTACGTTTGAGCGTTGTCAGCGTTCAGGCGCTGCTCTGCTTACGCCACGCGAACCACTGATGGGTTCGTAGCCATCAAACATACTCTGCACCCCTAAAATTTAGAGAGACCTCAACGGGGGCCTACTGGTTTGAGCATCCGCCTCTCATGCGGGAGGTTCGGGGTTGGACCCCAGTGCCGCCGGCTACCCACCGGTAATACAATAGCTACGAGATTTCCGCTGCCTTGGGCTCGGCTACTTTAGGGTGAAATGCTTGGGAAACGGATCTTTGATCCCACGTTGTGATACAAAACTACATCGTGCTACCGCACTCTTTGACGAAAGCTGCTCTTGCGCCATAAAAATTCATCATGATCATCAAAATTTCGGAGTCTTCATTGTCATACGCTCCGAGCGATGTCGAATGACAATGTCGTGGCATGCCCTTCATGCTAATGCGCCGCGTTCCGAGGCACTTTAGGTTGAAGGCGAGTACGCAGCGGGTCATTGTTCCTCAATGGGTCGGGCTCACACGCCGGGACTATGAACGAGGTTTGCGTTTCCCCGCAAGCTTGACCAAGCGCTCTGAGCCCGCACCGCCGACACAGGTGAGCTGGGGAAGCCAGACGTTCCTGGTCCGCTATTATGACCACCCTAATGGCCATCTCCTATGTAAATGAACGCACGTTCTCACGATGCAACGATATTTGTATCCTCTTTATTTGTGTACGCTCCGGTGATGGTAAACAACGACATCAGGACAGTTACATGCTTCAACGTAATATTTCAATGTAGCTTGACGCTCACTTTTTTGTGCGTGTGAACACAAAGAGACTTTAAACACTATTGAGAACCTTTCCCTATATTTGGCTCAGGGTTTCTTGCTGTATTTACAGAAGGCCGAATGGTGCAGGGCCACGCCGCGCGCAGCGCCTGCATCTCGCGCGATCGAGGTCAATCATGGAGCGGTTTCAGCCTCCGTTTCTGTGATCCATGCGATAAGAGCTTTCATCTGTATTCTGTGCACGAAAAGTAACAATCGGTCGAACTTTCGTTGGGGCAGTTGATCCTACGAGTCGCAGTATACAGGACGAGAGAGTGCTCGAAATGAACTTACTTTTAACGCTCATTCTAGTGCACTAGCATTGTTTCTATACAAAGTGGTGGAAACTGTACCGGTTAAAGTGGAAAAAACACTACTAGGGTGGACGTTATTTAATTGTTCATTTAGAAGCGGCAGCATTGTGTGTAAGCGTTGCTTTGTTGGTTATCCGCGCCAGCTACCCCGAAAGCTAAGCTGCAAGTTTTGGGGAAGGTCGCGTTTGGTGTTTGTTATTAGTTCTCTTGTTCGGGTTAGACGCCGTATTATGTCTGTATTAAACCGGTAGCATCCGGAGCTGATGATGAAGGCTGTCCGAGCCGCCCCTTTACATTGTTTTTATACTGGGGCACCATCAGCTTTTCACTTGGAGCCGGGCTCAAAATAGCAACCTGTCTACGTGCGATTATTGCACGAACAGATCTAAAAGCACTGGCGGGATTTCAGAGCTCTTGAAGGATAGCTGTCTTTTCTCGCATTTGCTTGCGATGTCCGCGTGTGTGATAGGATTCAGACCATAAATTCAAGTAATACTCTTGTTAGGCCGAGTTTGTTCATCTTTGAACAGGTACGTACTTGGCCGAAGAAGACGGGACACAACATAGGAACACACGTGACGTGTAAAGAGCGCAACTTGGAACTCGTTTATTTTCGTAGAAGGCAGATACATTTATTTTCGCGCTGGGCAACCACAAGAATAACAGACTCGCACTGTTGATGTCAGCATACCGCCACCAAGTGTCACCGGATGGCAATACGTGTGAAATTTATACAAAAACCCTTGAAAGCATAAGCAGCAAAGAAGAAGAGAAAAAGACAAAGGAATGATGAAGCATCAGGGGAACGATGAACGTAGCTTTAAAACATCTCTTACCAAAAGCAGTGTCAAAGTAAATAAAAACACAAAATATGGATAGGTCAATGCGTAAAATTTATTCATTGTAGCAAAGGCATGGTCAAAAAGCAAAAACAAAACATAAATAAAACCAAAAGGCCAGTAGCAAGGTAAAATGGTGGAGAAAGGCTTATTTAAAGAAGCACGAATCGAAGGCTAGACCAACAGAAACTGCCACGAAACCGAGGCAAGGCAAACAAGAGATACAGCAAATCACACTTGTACATCTTAGAATGTTATCTCTTTGTCCAGCAGTACAACAGAAGCAGTGCTAATGCATTTGTCACCAGTGTTAGTATTATGAAAGGCTTCAATTATTTCTCTCCGGCGTTTAGTTTTAGCATGTGCCAGGAGGGAGGCACTTCTGAACAAAGGCTTGCATTTATGAGTCGCAACATGCTCTGGCAGGCGGCGTATTTCATTGTTTTCGACTGTCCTCTTATGCTCGCGCAGTCTGTCGTTGACGCACTTCCACGTTTATCTATTTTGTACACGACCACAAGTTAAAGGAATGCTTTACGCAGCGTTGGTGGCCCAACCGACATACCTTTTTTCGTGCTTCTTTTCACATTACTGCCGCTTCCAGGAGAGGATAGTGCAAATACTCGACGGCCGACTGGGAGCGGAGAAAAGAACCTTCACGCCATGTCTCTGGCCTACCTTCTTCAAGTTGTGGGAAATTTTGTGGATATGCGGAATAACCTTCATGCGTTGTCTGGAGACTGTGAGGCTCGAAGGCTTCAGGATTTCTTCTTTTATCTTGTGTAGAAGTCTCACTGTGACACTTCTGATGACATCGTAGGAGTAACCTGTTTTAAAGCTGCGTTCATCGTTCACCTTATGTTTCTTAATTCCTTCTGTCTTTTTCTTTTCTTCTTTTTGATTATGGTATTGAACGGTTTTGTATATATTTTACATGTATTGCTCTCTGGCGGCACACTCGGCGGAAGCATGCTGATATGAACAGTGCGTGTATTTGTCTGTTAATCTTGTGATTGCCCAGCGCGGTTAAATCTGTATCTGCCTTCTAGGAAAATAAACTGGTTAGAAGTTGCGCTCTGTACACGTCGCCTGCGTTCCACTGTTGTGACCCGTCTTCTTCGCGGAAGTACGCACCCGTTCAAAGACCATAAATTGAAAGCCGCCAGATATTCTCAACAGCATGAGAGAGAGCGTGCGAATTAAAGTTTGATTGCGGTCGATTGGGGGACAGGTGATGATCTCAGCAGTTCCAAGTTTCGGCCGCCGTGGACGCGGGCGCTGCTTCGTGCCGAGTGGAGTGAGAAGTGTGGGCCTATAATGACATCCTTGCCTTGCGGTACGGATCACTATGATAGCAAGCATCTGTGCACTATTTATCCGTGTCCAGAGGTTCACCCTGTTTGGTAAGGCGGTTAGCGCTGTTTTTTTTCGGCAAGAGCACGGTGCTCCGGTCATGTATTTTCTCTAATAAGAAATGGCGCGAAAGAAGAGAACAATGAAAGAGCGATAAAACACGCACGCGGTCTTTTGTCTCCCCTTCACAAGACCGCGGGATAGTTTAATCTCCCTTTCACGGTTGTATTTTTTATAGTGTTATTTATTGCCTCTGGACATAAGGGGAGTTGGAAAGAAGACAGAAAGAAAAGAATATAGTGGTTGGTTCTTAAATGAAGGAGCAAATGTGGGCCAATCTAATGACGGCGAGGAGGGAGCGTTGATGTGGTCCCTGCGTCCAAGGAATATATGAGGACGGGTTGTCTGGCTGGAGACCCGCTGCTGCCTGGTGGCGTATTCTGGTTGGCTTCATCGCCGAGCAAATCCTGAAGTGGTACATGTCAGCCTCAGTATCTTGCGAGTTCCAGGCTAGACACCCGAGGCGGGGATATAATTGGCGAAAAGTGGCCCAAATAGCCATACTTCTCGCGTATTTTTGCTTCAGGGCGAAAAGTGGGCACGAATGTGAGACAGCTGGGGAGTAAGAGGAATTTTGAACAAATGTGACGTGCTGTAGTGATGATCATGTACCATTTGGCCGTCTTGATATGACGAAGAATAGTCATTAACGGAGAACGATGTAGGAATGAGTGAACAACGGTTTTGTAGAGACCTTATGGGGGCGCCGTTTAGGCGCCTGTGGTCTACATTCACCACAGGCTCCTGAACGGGACCTTCAGAACACTATGATGCACTGCACAATTGACGTCGGCCTCACGCATACGTTCTCCCCATAAAGAAGGAAGCCAAAGAATATTCGGTTCGAGGCCTCCCGCTAACGCCGAATACCCCATTCATCACGGCCATCGAAGCCAGTCAACGAGAGGGCGCCGGACAAGATGTCAGGGATGCCTGCATCGTGATGCGCCTCGGGGACGCCGCACACTGGATGCCCGTAACCGAGAGGGGGCAGCACCTCTTGGCCCCACCATGCGCCAACCACTGCCACTAGGCGGAGCGGACAAGCTTCTCTGGTATGCTGGGTGTGTCCAGGTTCGCAGCGCCCACGTCGGTCGCACGCGTGGCTCCCTGCAGCTGCTGGCCACGCGAGGACGCACCCCGCACGTCGCATTCTGGTGTCCCCGTCCAAGGCCCAGCACCGCCGACAGCGCGAAGCAGGTATGAGACACGCAGTTTGTGCCTTCTGCTCTCTGGATTTGGAGGCCCCGAATACATCGGCGAAATGAATCGGAAGCGGAATGCATCAGACGTGATCATGGGCCACATTATTTAGTTTTTGTCATGACATGTATCGTGAAGAAAGCAATCGTGGATGTGGGGAACAAAAGATCAATCATGAGCACAGCCGCATTGGGGCCATATATTATAGTGGTCCATTTCATTTTCCATTCATTTCGTCCTCTTCCATTAGTAGCTGCTCCCAGTGACGTAGACCCTGGGAGAAGTTGTTACACCGGTTGTAACAGAAACAAGCCCATGATGGCACCTGCTTGCGCAAACGCGTGCTGCGCCCATGTCGCACTGGTAGATCGACACCAATACCGACTAATCACGGAGCACGGCGACGCGTTTTTGGCGTCAGATGAGGTTTATCGGCGCTAATCCAGCGTCGCCAAAGAATCGGCATCGTGTCAGTTATGCGATTAAGTGACACAGCGTGGTCCGTATGGCTCAGCCGGACTGGATACGGCGGGTAGGAGAACGACAAGCGCCGGAGCCGTGACCAGACCAGCCGTCACCGTGTTTGGCCATTTTCCTCCCCCGCGAACACTGTTTTATCTTCACGGCTGGCATCACGCCAAATGAGGTGGAAAATGAAGTGGATCCTTAAAATATACCGCCCTTGGTCACTGAGCCGTCGCCAGGCGCCATAATTCCGCTGCATTAAGTCTGACACAGTAAGAGGCACCTTCATTCGTCCATGCATCGGAAAACTAGCGCTCATTTTTCTTCCTGTGAGGTTGTCACAGCAGAGAAGGCACGTGTGTGATGTCAAACGCAAATTCTTCCTCCGTCATTCATCACCGCTGACACGGGCGTGGAGAGCGTTTCAGTAAGTGGCCTCATGGGCATGTGTCTGCTACATCCAACCTGGGGTAAGCCGACAATGTCTACGTGATCTTTAGAACAACCCAATCGCAGAGTAACAAACGAAATGAAGGCAAAAAAAATCGTCACAAAATGTGGCCTCTGAATGACAATGATGGTGCGTGGTGGTGTTCGCATCAAGAAATGATTTTTACAAAATAGGCATTGCCACGCCATTCAGCTGTCAAATTAAAGCACCATTTCCATAATCACCCCGCCCCCTTTAAAGGCGCGCCATTTTTTCTATTTTCTATTCACTCCCACCTTACCATGTTCTTTCCACAAGTGAAACAATAAATTCAAGTGGCTTTTAAAAGAGAATATACAAAGGGCCGAAAGCAACAAAACCGAAGAGCTAGAAGTCGTACAGAAGCAAAAAATGCAAAGCATAATTTGGTGACGCGAATGTGTTGAGATATAACTTCTTTATGTACTGGGACAGCACGTTTTTTCTTCTATCATTATCAGGTTTGTATTTCCTTCGGCCCTTAATAAAGTGCGTGTTTAGATATGAGGCCTTCTTCAGCGCTTGTTTCCTTCGGGGAGTTACAGATATGAGGAGCTGTGTCGTTTGATTCGATTCAAAATAACAGGTACGAAACTGTGCTGCTTCACATGCTTGCCTCTTGATGCGTGCAGTAAACATGTCCGAAAGGTAAACAGGGCACACTTACTCGATGACTTTTACATCTACTTCCACAGCCAGCCCTGCCACAAAGCGCACTAAACTAGCTCCTGCCGTGAACGATGGCAGAAGGAGCCCCGTTTTGAATTTACTGCATACAGTCCGTAACCGCAGTACTTCTCGGGGACTAGATATTGCGTTAAATGGGGAGCTTATATTCTGACCAAAATACTAATCTAATGCTCAGGCCACGGCGGTCGCATTTCAATGGAGGCGAAATTCCCGAGGCCCGTGTTATGGGCTGCGTCAGTGCACGTTAATGAGCCCCAGTTCGTCGAAATTTCCGGACCCCTTCCCTACGGCGTCCCTCAGGGCCTGAATCGCTTAGGGAATTTAAGCTCCCATAAACCAAACCATCATCAAGTGCTAATTAAATAGAGGCTTGTGGTGTTCCTGTGTAAACTCTCGGTTTCAATTCCCGACCGCTGCGGCCCAATTTGACAGAGGCGAAAAGAGCGTTTATAAGACCCCGGTTTACCGATATTGATTCCATGTCCTCCGCTACAGTACACCTAATAACCGAAGCGTGTAAAATGCACTGATTCATTAAAGAGCTAGCGCCAAATAGTCGATGCCAGGAATGAACACCTTGTTTTCATAACGTTCATTTGTAAATGCCCACAATAGAAGGAAGAAGAGTGCTGATACGGACTTGGTACACGTTGAAGGAAAGTATGATGATGATGATGGATTTTTATGGCGCAAGGGCATCTATGGCCAAAAAGCGCCATGACACAAGGTAATTTCTTTTTCTCTAGCTTTTTTCAATGACCCATTTCCCAAGCATTTCACCCTAAATAAGCCGAGCACCAGTCCGACGGAAAGCTTGTACCCATTGTATCACCCGTGGGTAACCGGCGGCACTGGGGATCGAAATCCGCACCTCCCACATGCGAGGCGGATGCTCAACAACTTCGCCACCGCTGCGGTTTGAAGGAAAGTATGTAACAGCGCTAAGAGGGGACAAAGGAAACGAGACGCACACTTGCTTCTCGTTATATTTTGTCCCATCTTAGCGCCGTTACCTACCTTTAGTCATTGAAAGTGAGTGGGCGCCCTTTGGCATTTCCCACTTAACATCATTTTCCCCAGCCGCTGGAACCTAGCTGACGATTAAAGAAATAGCTTGTGATCACATCGGCGTACAACCATTGCTAACCGATGTTAAATGTTGCTACAGGCTTCTAGATGCAGCATTAGCATTTTTGGGGTGTTTGTCTTTTTCTGTTGCTTCTATTGTACGTAGTTGATCACGTCATAAAAGCTTTGATCAGTCGTGTTTGTCTAGCTTATTTCTCCACTTTCTTTTGCGTTACTTTCAAGCAGATGCCTGACAACACATAAAAAAATCAGCTGAGTTCCAAACCGTCTTACCATACTCGATTATCCTTCCATCTGCTAACAATTTTGGCGCGGTTACAACCACGGAACGCGTGTCACGTAGCGGGAGCTGAGATTACACAATGCACGACCAAGCTGGAACACTGAAGCTGTAACAGTAAGGTTGGCAGTCGGTAGAGGGTCCAGGGTGGGTTCGTTCCACGCCGTTTTTGAATTTCGCCTTCGCTATATATTGCACAAATAGCACTTTAAAAAAATAACTTACTATTTCAACGATCACCCTAATTGTTTTCGCTCTTCGCTCTACACAGATTTATAATTGAAGACTTGCGGTTATCTCCAGCCTTTAAGTTGGATGTACTCAAATATTTCCGTTAGGCGAGAACAGAAATACTCCTACATTCTCAAGGCAATCCCTTTGCATGCCATATTTTATAAAGAAACGCAAGGTTCGTTTTACTCTAGCAGCAGCTAGCATCCGCAGAAATGCGAAGTGCCTGGTTGGATCCGAACGCCCTTTTTCTAGTGCGCCGCGTAGGTTTAGGGCACAGCAGTTTCTCTTCACTCGTTCGTAATCGGAATAGGGTATCAGTGTCATTTCATCTCTACATTGTCGGATTTTATGTCATCGTAACAATAATTTGGAAACTGTCAATGTGCCTGTACGCGCCTGGAGTCAATGACGGTTTCTTCTTGGCTCTTACAAGAGGGGCCCAGCTACCAGGGCTAAATCCGCATGAGATAGCCCACATTGGGGCCAACACACAGTACTCGAAACACAGAGTGAAACTGCACTTGTTATTTGCGCCCTTTGCGTAATATGTCTCCGGGGCTTGTGCAGCTGCGCGTACTCCACAAGGCAAGGCGCCCACAAAGCGCTGGTCCCTTTCCGATCCACGCTTTTCGAGGAGCTCCGAGGCACGTCTGGCGCGCTAGCGACCACTTGCTACGCTGGAACATTCCGGACCGTGTTACCTGCGCCATCGACTTTGCCGCATTGGTCATCGCTACCGCCGTGCCGTACCTCCTCGCAGCATCAGGTAGTATGTGCAAACGTCACTGGTCAGGCCTAACAGTGTGTGTTGATATTCGCTCAACTCGGCTTAACTGCTGGGCTTTTAGGAGGCCTGCGAAACAAGTCAGACCTGCGGTTATTATTCTTCCCTGCCGCCTCAGTGGATCAGTGGTTGTCACACTCGGCTCAATGATTATGACACAGACAAGGGTTCGATCCCGGCCGCGGTGGTGGAATTATGATGGAGGCGAAATTCTCCATGCCCGTGTAATGTGCGATGTCAGTGCACGTTAAAGAACCCCGGGCGGTTGAAATTTCTGGAGTTCTTAACTACGGCATCCCTCACAGCCTGAGGCGCTTTGGGACGTTAAACCCCCTAAACCAAACCAAATGATGGGTCTCCCACCAGCAAAGGTGAAGCATGACAACGCTAAGAGTTTAAGATCCGGTTCAAGGGATCCGACTGATAACGGTTAGCAGCTACGCGATCTTTTTCCAGAGGTGGCCACGTTTGTCGGGTAGTCACGTCATTTGTGCGCACCGGAGAAATCGTTTTCATGCCTCCGTCTCGTGAAAGCGTACCTGAGGTCAACAATGTGACAAGTGCGGTTAAAGCAGTTCTCCATGGGCACGACGCCCGCAAAATAAGTCTGACATCGCGTACGATTTTATTCGGAGATAAACTTGTGCGAAGAAACACATTTTTGATTGTACAGTAGCCTTTGCATAAAATGAAGCACAGTGAACTTCATCACAGTAAGATACGCCAGCTTTCTTCAAGCTGTCACAACCCCTGAGCTTAAACTTTCCCCTCAATTAGGCATACAGTTCCCAATGTGGCGCCTTCCTCGTTAAAACCTTTGTTCTTTGACTCTTGTTTCTGTCTTTTTGTTTTCTACCGAGTTTGATAGTTCGTTGCATTTTTAAAAGACCAAGAAACTTTGGCCTTAAATTTTTAATAATTAGCTTGTTGTGGAAATGTTTTCACTTCTCAGTGTTTCTTAGACACCAAAAGTTTAATTCATGAATTGAGAGCTTATTGCGGATATACTAGTACTGGCCAGTGGTTTTTTACAAATGTAGAGCTAGTAATACCTGTATTGTTAGCTTGTACAAATGTTAGTGTGGCCTGGTGTTTTCTCTCACTTCGACGAAGAACGGTATGAATGTCTAACAATAATTAACGTATTTTTTGTTTCTTTTGTTCATTTATTTTTTTTAGTATGGCAAGAACCATGACTGTCAATCTATTTAGTATATACGCTCGACTAAAATAAAAAAAGTTATGTTTACGTATATTTCCTCCCCGACTGTGTATTTCTCTGGTCAATGAGCATGCGAGGTGGGGGAGGGGGAGAGAGGAACGAATAAAAAAGAGAGAGGGAGCTAATTGCGCCTCAGTCCCCTTCGACGGATGGAAAACTCAGCATCTATGCAGTGCGACTGCGAGTATTTTGCCACCTGTTTGTGGCTAGGGAGACAGCTTTCTGCGTCCTTATTGTTCCTGCAAAAGTGCTTTCGCGACCCTTTTTGTTTCACTGTATGACAGTAAAGAAATGGTCTTCAATGAATTCCTGCATGTCTGTAAGTTTGGCTTACTGCCCACGGGGGAACGGGGCTATCCCTGTACCAAAAAGAACATATAGAACTTCCTCGGAATATGCCTTCCTACTGACTCAGCGTTTAAATGCATGGTAGGCAGTTACTTCAGGTGAGTGACATTTGAAACATCTACGCAGCCGTGAATCCTGGACTCCATGGACAAGCACTAGGAGTGCCAAGACCCTGGTGGTGAATAACGGCCACGAAGAATTCGCGACCAGTACATCGGCGCCTACAAGTGCACAAGACCTGCCAGGCAGAGGACTGTGCATAGCTCACGGCGGATAAAAGAGGCAGGTGACTGATGTAGTTTGGCTTGGCGAGGAAGAAAGGCAGTGAAGAAAGGAAGGTCACCTGACAGAACATGTGACGGAAGGCACTTAACCCTTGGCACTTTTTGACCTCGCAGAATGTAAGCAAGGAAGGCTCTTCCCCATGGTCGCATCCTTAGAACACTCCGAAAGGTTTGCATGCGATACCTTTCATTCATGGAGAGAAAACGGGCCATCTACGCTCCGCAAATCAAAATCAGTCGCCGTGCGAGGCGACTTCGAGTTAACGATTGTCACGATAGCTGAACAGGAGATTTGTTCCACGCTAACGGCATCTCTTTTGCCACCATACGTCGTAACCGAATACTGTGCGCAGACCCAGGGATGTTCCATCCGTAGAAGTGTCCTTTATTTGTTTTCAGAGAATTTTCAACACTGCTTTTTGACGTTTTTTTTTTAAATGAGCGGAGTTTTTATGATTCTGCGGGAAAGAGGGGGCGTAAAATAGGCATTCTTTGACCTAACTGAGAGGACTTTCGGGTTTTGGCATGGAACACCACTGCTCAGATCAACCGGTCGCTTTTGACGCTGTCTAGGTCGGCCTCTTGCAGCGCCTCTCAAGAATGTTCCTGTAGAGGTCGTGCGATGAGCTGGGCCTACACTGAGCCCTCTTACAGAGTAGGGACATATGACACAGCTCTTATCATTCTCAGCCCATCGACGTTTACTGCAGGACAAATGCATCTTCAATTTACCTTCGATTAGCGCAGTCCTACGCAGCTCAGTCCACCAAATCCTCATGAATTTCCTAATATAGATAGCTCACCCGACACTGTGCCTTCCCCCGCTGTATTTTGCCTTCCATTAGAACCCACTCCTTACCCTATATAACCATCGGTTTGTTCTACAGCACAGCGCACCTCCTGTCACTTTTCCTTTACTTTTCATTTGAGCCATGATTTTTTAAAAAAGCACTGAGTAAAAATTAGCGTTGACTTATATCGATATAATATTAGCTTCTAACCACAAAAAGGCCCCTTTTTTGAAAACAAATATTTTGCAAGGTAGAAAAAAGCAAGAATTAAAATACAGGCATGGCCGCCACATGGAAATCTAGCAAGTAAATGTGCGATGACCAAAACAGCCGAAACCATGGATCTATGAAGCTGGCAAACGTGCATCACGGTTACACGTTTGGATATTGAAGGGTATAAGTGTTGTTTCTAAACCACTAGGTACTTTTATTACATGAGGAAGAATGAAAAAAGACATCCTGAATGTTGGACGCCAAATGAAACCTCTACTTGGCGGCGCAACTGGCGGCCAGCTGAGTTTCTGTGTAATTTGGTGCTTCGTGACTATGCGCTTTGCTTGCCTGCGTGGTTTCGTTTTTGACGCGCCTCGATCTACAAGTGCCGTGCGGCCGAGGACCTCCAAGTGCACCTCTAAGGGCTCCTCAGAAGAAGTTTATGCTGAGGCATGCCCTCGCGACGAGGAAAACACCTGTGGCTATAGCTAATATTGCACCAGCATCCAGGTTAACAAGCGCACCTCTCAGCGTGTTCACTTAGTCAAAATACCAAAGCGCTCAGGTGCTTAACCAGCGTTACGAGTACTATTACAGAATTTAAATACGTCCCTTCTCTTGTCATCAGTCATGACGGTGGCTCGGCGGTGACAGCTGCTGACGCTGTCGACTCCTCTGCACTCGGACTATCCTGAAAGACCCGCCGTCTCAGTCCTCAAAAGCATCGCCCTCTGCGTGGAATTGAGGTCGCTGATGTTCTGGGCGGAGGTCTTTGCGAGAACTTAGTGGTCGGGATTGGAAACGGGATCCATCGTAATGCTGGTGCAAGCCTTAACGAAGCGACTTAGGAACGGGTGGCTGATCGAGGCCTTCAACGTCGAACCGGCTGTAGTTATAAGCCACGTTTCGGCTATTTCTTCATCAGAGTGTCCCGAGTTTGAGTCAGCACGGTGGAAAAAATTTTTCGACTTTGAATCCAAATCTCTTTTGATAAATGCATTTTTCTACGCTGTACAAGCGACAACTCATCCTTCCTCCACAACCCATTCGCCCCTCTTCGTGTGTCTTCTTACCCTTATCACTTCTCTTTACATAACTTGCTCCGTTGTCCTTCATTTAATATCGAGCCTCCTCTATCAAGCCGCTACCATCCATATATGAGCACTGACAGAGTACAATTACATATTGGTTTGTTTCAAATTACCCGCTAGCGATGTTTACCTATAAAAGTCTTGAAATTTGCTTTGGTGTGATCTCTGCCAATGAATTATATGACAAGGCGGCCATTATTTTTGTGACTGAGCGCAGTTCTTAACATGATAAACAAGTAAAACTAATAATCAACTTTTTAATTTTTACCTTTAGGTTACAATGTTGTGAATTTAACACCGCTAACATCAAAGGTGAGCTAGTTTTTAAAATATCAGAATTGCGATTATGGTTCGACTTTTCGAACATGAAAAACGTGGTTTTGAGAAACTTCTGTGGACTTTCCGACATTACAAATTGTTCGTATGGCGCTGCTAATTGTTTAATGCAGGAGATGCTGATTCACTTCATGTATTTTGTGACAGAGCAGATGTTAACATTACTTCCATGCCGTCACCACATGCAGCGACTTCATTTAAGGAATTCACAACTAGGGAAAGCCAATTCAGTGTTCGAATTCATATTTTTCATGCTCTATATCTCGAAGAAGGTTGTTGATTTGGATATTCTATTACTTGTACTTTCAATATTGAGGGTTTTTACTTGCTCAATACTATCTTTTGACCCAAACTTAAATATTAAAAGGTTGGTTAATTGTTTTAGTTAATAAAATTTTATTACACTCTATCACATAAAGAATGACCGCATTGCCATACTATCCACCTGCAGCGTGACCCGGAGAGACCGCACCAACATATATTTTACTGCATCTGAAATACATACGTGTATCGAATAATTATAAACTCCCGATATTTTTAAGAATATTGATAAACTGCTATTCATCACCCCGGAGTATTCATGAGCTGTTGGTATCCCAAGCCCGGAAACACTTTACTGTTGCTTCGAGGGAGAACTTCATGCTCACATGCTACGCCACCTTAGCTCCACAGAATTCAACACGCTTGGAGGAAGCTTGCAGAACTGCTCAGCAATTTTGTTAGCAACAGTTTGCAAACCCCTGATGCGCTCTAAGGCTCACACTTGCAACACTATTTCTTTCCTCGGAAAAAAAAAACACTTTTTCTTAGTTCCCAAACTGTCCCCTAACGCCCGCATTCGTTTAAAATAATTTCGATCTCCACAGCAGTGCTTTTTGCCATGATGACAGCTAGAATAAGGGCTTCTTAGAAGTTGGTTGGCATCTTTCAATCCTGGCCTGCATGTACAGTAAGCACAAACTGCATGTACAGTCAAACCTCGCTATAGCCAAACGGTTTATAACGAAATAATGTACACAACAAATGAACAGTGATTCCCTCTGTGAGCTCTCTTAGAAGACCATGCATTTATTATCTCGTTTTTAGAAGTCAAATCTTCCCGAGAAGGGGCATAATGAGCCCCAAACGAATGTCACGGGGCATTTGGCGCTGACTATAGAAATTTGTAATGTTGCGAAACAACTCTATGTGGCCATGGGCAGAGGCGAATTGAAATTATCACGCATTACCCGGCTTGTCCATAAAAAGCATGAAACATGCGCACAGCTTTTCAAGCGTGGGAAGTGGGGCTCGCGTGGACGATTCGTCGGCACTGATTTGGCGCGACAAAATATTGACGGTGGTGCACCCATCATCGTTGGAAACAAGCAGGACGCCTGCCGAGCGACGTGATGCAGCGCGGTGTGTACTGTCGGCTGCCAGTGCGGTCTGCACTGTCGCTTGGGCTCGTGATGTGATTTGTTAGCAGTGGGTTTATTGAGCTTGGCAGTATCGACGTCCCCCTGGTTTCGCAAGGCCAAGATCAGCGAGAGCGGCGGTAAACGAAAGCGCGCGACGTTGCGTGTTGTCAAAGGGCGACCATAATCAAGTCACTTTCGGTCTGGCGTGCACGTTCGCCGCAAGACATTCCTGCCATGCATTGAAGCCGTGTAGTGGCGATGTTGTGACTAGTGTCATGAATAAAAGCCAAAAAAATGGGTACTTGCTATGGAATCACCGCCGGGATCCGCGTTTTACCGCTTTCATGTCGACATCGGCACCAAAAAAAAAAAAGAAAAAATGTACAAAAATGCTCGTAATAGGTGTCTCCTGAGCGACATATAGTTTCCTAAGAACCATATTGTATGTGGTCTAGGGTGAAGCCGAGTTGCGCCTTCGGAAATAGTCATGAAGTTAATTTTATGTCTCTGATGATGCACGGGTGTTAGTGTGTGTAGCAGCAAAAATCCAAACGGGACTTGTTAGTGCAGTCTTTTTAAGAGTCTGTTGTATCCCTGTCCTGTCCTCTCATCTCTGTTTCCTCCCGTTTCCCTGCAAAAGACCAGTGCAAAGGATGCGCCGCCAGCGAGGGATAGGCCCGTAGCGAAGGAGCTGTAGTTAGTGACTGCAGTCTTGTAGGACAACAGGCGTGTTAAGTGCACATAGCTGCCCAATGGTCATATGCATTTTCATGCTCGTAACGTCAGCTTAGATGCAAGCCATATTTCAGACGGCGCGCCACCTAGAACTTCTTTACGTGATCGGTGGCTCAAGCGTTTTTGTTGCTTTTGTTGTTGTTAACCTCTTACTTTAGTACCTGCCTTATCTCTGCGGCTCACATGCAGCATTCTAATGTGTAGGTTCTGCTCTTTCTCCTCCTTCCCGACCTCCCTGCGGATATTAAACATGTATACGCTTCAAATCTGCCTTTCTTCGGCTAAAACGGCCTGAATAGGCTGTCTTCAAAAGGAGCGTCTTTCTTGAGGATCACAAAAATAAATATCTCAGGGTATATATACTTCAATACTGAAGGTCTTTTTACGTAATTTGCCGTCATGACGGAAAGCTGGCATTTTTTTTCACCGCATGCTCATATGTATTTCGCTGCACATGAGAATAAGTGACTACGGAGTATCGCTTTAACACTGGCTACGGAACACTCTCACAGGGCGTGTCCTGGACACTGCGCCCTTCACGGCCATGCCGATGGCGCGCGAGCTCTGCCTGGGGGAACCGGCGACGTTGGCTGCGCGGCACGTGCAGTAATCTCCCGCATGACCAACTGCGCACCACACTCCACCAGGGGCACTGATTTCCGCAAAAAATAGCAGCAACTGGATCACGCGCTGTCTCAACAGATGGCAGCATACGCCGTAGTCGGCGCTGTGTTCAGACGGCCGCTGAGAGTGCAGACAGGGATGCTTCTCCAGGAGTTCGTCGAGAGCACGCCCTTATCCTGGGTGCGCGTACGAGCACTTGGAAAAATCCTCGCGATGTCATCCAAGTGCGCGATGCAGTTCCGCACAATTTTTTTCGGGTTCTTTAATTGTGCTTGTTCTTCCCATGTCTACAATTTTACACAGTTAATTATGCCTTTAGTTCTTATTTCTCGTGCATAAATGTGTGTAACATTCCAAAAACTCGCTCTTGTTATGGCCATCTTTATGATTTGTGTACCGAATGTTCGCACTTGAAGCTTTGTAATCATCATGATTCCATGAACCAGGGTGTTTTCTCTGCCTTAAATACACGGAACGGTGCTAATTTAGTTGTGGGAAATTATTTATCACTTCAGCTAGCCTCAGACGCATGAGTCACTCGCACATCATAAAATCAACCAATCAAGTCTTTATTTACATCATCCAGATGCTAGAAGCGCCAGACAAAAAGCTCACTCTGAAGTTAGATTGCGCGCCTGCGCCCTTGTACAAGATAACAAATGTTTTATATATCATGCATTGGCAAATTCGTAAACTAATTTTATTCGAGAAAAGAAAGCTAGACACTGCAGAGGAGAAAAAAGGCATGAAATCATTAAAATATGCAAAAAAGAATTTCACGACACTAACTCAAGGAATTCAGTAATGATGGAAAGTAATGACTGAGAACTTAACCTCCGTGATTGATTAAAATCTGTGGAATGAACCATTCGCCGTGATTTCTTCTGGCGTATGAGTGTGTGTTCTGCGTTTTAGGTAAGACGCTTCAAGAAAATTTTGATGGGCATTTTTTCTGTTATACCGCTTTGTTAGGCTTTTTGTGTACAATAAAGGTATTGGTGTTGTTTTCAAATAATTAAAAAAGCTTAAGTCCTAATGTCGCGCGGAATGTAACCAATGCTTGTTATTGCGGTTTGTTTATTACATGAAGCCTTCATAGATCAGAGTGTGTTGTAGTTCCCTAGTAAGTAAAGCAGTAGTTTAAAGCAGAAGCGAACATCGAATTATAATGATTTTTATGTTTTGTGGCATAAAATAGCACTGTTAACTCAGGACGCAGAAAATTTTTGATAATTTGCCAGGTTTTCGTATAGGCTTGTATTGACCACGATAAATGCTGCTCAAAAGAGACTTTTAAACGTTTTACGACAAGGGCAGCTTGCAACGGCACTGACACAATGGGAATTTAAATTCATTGAAGCAAACAGCGCGAAAAAACAGTCTGAAGAAACGACAACACAAGATGAGCACTTACTCTCAACAAACTTTATTCGCCATGTTGCACAATTTACACTCCTGAGCGGCTCAGACCACGAGGATAAAGTAAATTAAATATTTACAAACACGCAAGAATATACAAAACAGTCCTATATTTAGGTGTCAAGAACTGCAGTTTCATTGCCGGTTAGATATATATTTGGTTTGATCATGCACATGTCTCGGTTTTTGGTCTCGCGTTTTCGTGTCGAAGTGCCTGCTCAACACTCTTGTTGAAGTGAGGCTTGGCGAGCACCCCTCGCACGTGAGCCAGTGGGCTACGGCGTGTGAATCTTTGTCGTTGTTTTGGACATCACTGCTGTGCTCTCAAAGGCGTGTTAAAACATCGTCACGTCTGTCCTATGTACTGAGCGCCACAGGAAAAACGAAACAGGTGCACGATGCCTTTTGTGCACTCAGCAAAAGCTGCTTCATGGCGTGTATTGCAGTCATTGTGGGCAGCTCGGTTCTATGTGCCGAGGCTGCGATGCACAGATGGACAGATGCTGGCCTATTTTATGGGGGCGAATAAAAATATCTCTACCTCACATCGCTTAGCCATATTCTTTAGACAATGTGGGAGGAGTGAGCATAATGATTGACTGTGAATTTCTTCCTCTTATCCATGCTTTTTTTTTCTGGACTTAAACCAGTTCTCCGGAGATGCGTGCTGTCAATTGTTGCCCGTGTCCTGCCTCAATCTGGTGACCAGGAATTCAAAATCTGGTCTTCGTCATGTGAAAAATTACCTCTTTATGATATTTTGAGGCATAATTTGGCTACGCAGTTCTTTACTATTTTGGAAATGCCCGGAGTTAAAACTTAGGATTGACTTCCTGGTCCTTGTGTCGCAACGCCAGAAGACGTGATCTTTTTCCAATTTATTCTGTTTGTCTAAAAATTGAAGAAAATTGTCTTTGGCGGTCTCAAATGTGAATTTTAGCCCGCAGCCACATTCCTTGAAAACTTATAGAATTTTAATACTCTTGGTGTTGAAAGACGAACGTTCAGCAAATATTAGGCAGTCATCAACAAATTTAAACGTCTTATGGTGAAGCCCAGCCAATGCCACTTCCTGGGATCTATCCACATAGCTAAACAAAACTGCACTAGGATCGGCACTACACTTGAACCAGCACAAATTTCCGCTTTTTGTGCGAACAGGTGCCCTCCCAGCCACGGAACGCGCAACACAGATAAAAATGCAGAACTACAAAACTCTACAGAAATCCCACACTTGCCTATGAAGGCGTGCTCGGCGTTGTCCTCTGTGATTCAGTTGCTTACACACCTCAAAGCACTGTCTTGAGGTAAAGAATAGTATAAATCCTTCATGTTCATGCTGAAGACTTTGCATGTCGTCACGTTCGTGTCCTGAAGAACAAGGGCTAGCGAGTTCGCTATGACCAGAGGATCATCAGTGTGTAAACTTGACAGGTGTTGCTACAAGTACTTGGAGACGTTCAGTTGCCATGCACACTTTTCGCAGACAATTGCTCGAAAGGGGACTTGTTCCTGATGTGTCTTGGCTGCAAAGAAAACTACATGGTGAAGAGCGCAAAGTTTTCCAGGTTTTGTGCAGACATGAGGAACCTGAAGCTTTGTGGCATCCAACATATCCACAGAAAAAGGTGACACGCCAGTGTTGTGACGCCAACGTGATGGTCTCAGGCACAGGTCCATAGGTCTTAAAGCCACTGTTTCTGCAAGGCTAGTCGAAAAAGTCATAAACATGCGGTAGTCGCTGCCACCGGTGGCTTTGAACCTTGATAGAGATTGTTCAGAAAAAAAAACGAGTGGTGCCCACTTTATTCGTTTCACAGATGGCACTCCACCTGGCCTTCGTGACATGCGAACCTAGGCTAGTCGCAACTGCATACTTAAGAGTCCCGAGAGAGAGCGTTCCAACTCACATTGAGTGCGTAAAAATTCCAGCATTCTTGACTGATCACGAGGTGTTTGTAAGGTCGCTTTGGATAACGCATGGCGTGCCCGCCGGAGGAAAAGAATGAGAGATTTCTTGAACGGATTCGAAACCGGCCGCGAGTGCGTCCCAGCTCACGGCCCAGGTCCTCCTTTCCCCGTAACCTTGGCGAAGCGGGGCTCGCGGACAGGCGGTTCGAGGTGGCTCGAGCCCCCTTTTGAAGACAGGGGGAGGGAGATTCAGCTTAACGCGCACTGCGGCGCCTACTCCCCTTTCACAGCGCCATCGCCCGCTTCTAGAGATTTCGGGCGTTGTTATAAAAGAGCGTGTTAAACGTCGTCAGGCAGTTTTTTGTCAGGCTTCGCTCAAGGAAGTGTACAGGCCCCAGATTTCAGAAAGCCGTAAAGTGCGAGCAGTGAGCTCGAGTGGAACTTACTACGTCAGCTTTGGTAGCTTGAAGCTATTTTCTTCTGCATGCATTGTTTCCTGTATTGTTGTTGAGGTATTGTCAAGTCCAGTTCCTGTGTTCCTCCGTATGTCATTGTCCGCCCTTAGCCTGGCTGTCTGCTACCCGTACTACACCATACCAATGTGTTCTTCGAGGAAGCGAGGTGTTTTTGAACAACCATTTGAGCCAACTACGCACCGGAACATGTGTACTGATACCACAGTGCTCCGTCTATAGCACAGATCACATAAGTGGTGATGTTTTTTTCTTGGCGCCGAAGACGCGAAGGTTCAGTTATCCCTCAGCACTCACTGTGAGCAGTCTATTCACCCGAGTCACAGCTCTTTTACAGGCCCTCAATCAATCCATAACGCATATATTTTGGTCTTTTTCGTAGCTGACAATAGCTAATTCGGGCCACAACTCTCACGGAATTCGTGATAGATAACTGTACCCCTTTTTCATAAAATGGTGCAGGTCCAGAGGATTGCGGCACTATTTGTTGACACTAAGCTGCATCTGACCACCCGGCACGCCCCCTTTGCTACATTGCCTGCTGTACGTCACCCGCTCGAACTGCTAGGACAGTGAAATGTTAGCCATGGGGGAGCACCTATTCCGGACTGTCGACTACACACTTGCCAGTCTAGAGTCAGAGTGAGTGGCGTTGCACTCAAGGTTACAGACCTGAACTACAACCAAACGCTTAGAGCGCGGACCACTGTTACGTCGGAGAATCGTCGCCTTCAGTCATGCTGCATTGTACTACGATGGACGCTTCGAATGGCTCGGAGCTACTTTAATGAGTTGATATGTTAGTATTTAATCTTACACTCCGAAACATTCCAACCGGAGTTGGCATTTGTAATAAATTTTGTTCCTAATCTATATAAATCTTTGGTAACTGAAGCATGTTATTCAGCTTACACTGCAGGGGAGGTGTCCTATGCGATACGTACCTGAAGCACTGTTTATATTATCTATGAAGATTAAACACTAAGTGCGTGAGCACTAATCCGGTGAGTATCAGCTCCGAACAAAGTCGTCCGTTGTCGCGTTGTCTCTTCGCAGCTGGCCTAGTGCGAGCGCTGCGCTCGTAGTAAGAACACTTCTCATATTGCATCTAAAGATATACGGTTCCCCGACAAAAGTGGCGATCATTTCTTAGAGAATGCGTTATGTTCGTCGATTCCTCCAAATCACATCCTATCATAGCGCATTCCAAAATTCTCAACGCAGTCATGTCTTCTCTCTGACACCCAGGCCGCAAACCAGGTGCTTTAGGGATGCGATAAAAATAATTACGGTTGAAATTCTCTCCGCAGCTGGTAGCAGGAACACTGTCTTCGTCAAACCACGTCAATGCCATGTTGCCGTCCGCAACAACATTGTCATCCCAGGTGGCATCCGGCCACCTGGGATGACAATGTTGTTGCGGACGGCAACATGGCATTGACGTGGTTTGACGAATCCGGCCATCTGGGTTCATCAACGGTGCGTTGCCACAAATTTTATGCTAATGATCACATTGTTTTTTCACAGCAGAAGCGGTCGTTCATAGGCTCACGCAGCGACAAATGTAGCGAATCACGCGTGCGCTCCGAACATATGGGCCGCACTGCCTGCTCTGCGCACTTCTTGCACTCGGTAACACCCCAAAAGTTGGGGATCCGACCCGGAGGCAACACAAGCCACGTGAATGGCAGGACCAGCAAGCCATTTAACTGCTGAGGTCTCTGCCGCTAGTTGATCGAGCGCAGGAGCTTCCTTTTCGACGTTTCGCCTGACTCGTGTCCACCACGCTAATCTTTCTCCAGGAGACGCTTTTTCAGTCGGCATACACGCAAACAGGGATCTACTTTATAAACCTTCGGCACGTGCCTGACTGGTCGGTATCTACAATTTTGATTTTTATTGCTTTTTTGTCTAGGCACAATCTTGCCTGGCCACCACGTCATGGGGCTGAGAGACGTTCTCCGGAATCTGCGCTTGTAGGAGGCGCGAGTTTTTCTCCCATGGGGGACGAGTTCACGGCGCCTCCTCGTAAGCTATAACCGAGTGGAGTGGGCACAGTTCGCTATATCTGATGGGTTTTGCCAATGTAGTCCTAACGCATATTTGGACGGCACCACCACATTTGTTCGTAATAAGCAAGCTTTCGATATATCGGCAGCCGGTCATAAGCGCGCTTCGTTGTATTACTAGACACAAAGCCTAAAGCAGATATGGAGTGTTTGGCAATGAAAATTAAAAGTACTAGCCAGGCGTTATGTTATTTTCGTGTGTTTCGGTCGGTTCTCGAGCAGCACAATTCGCATCAGGCCTTGGTATTTAAAGTAACAATGAAGACAATTTAAATCGGGCTTGAAATCGGTGGAAAAGATATCTAAATTTTCATTCCTTTGGCGCTGCAGTATTGCGAATCGTCTAGAAAATGCGACTTTGCTCTCCATTGGGCTGAGGAACTACCGCACTCCGCGTTGTCAGTGAATGCCACTTCGAGGAGCACTTCATCTACCAGGACTACACATTTGCCTTATGTCTTCCGCATGCCCAAGTCATTTTCTACATAGCAGGCTACGTGGAGCAAACGTTCTGTGTTGAATTATAGGGCAAGAAAACTACAGCCGAGAAATAAACGCCAACAGTACAGAAGACACGTACACAAGACAAGTTCTTTGTTTTGTTTTCGGTGCCGGCTGAAGCTCCCATTCCTCTGTGACCGTAATCACAGCAAGCCTGCGTGTACATGAGAGACCTCGTATTCCCGCCTGATGCTTTGGACAGCATTGCGATTCGTTGGAAAAAGAAACCATCACTTGCTCGTTTACTTCGAGGAGGCATGGTCGAGCCTGGCTGAATTCACCGAGCTCTTTTTCGTTGCTCAAGCATTCGCCTTAATGAGAGCTGTATTGAGCAGCACATAAGGCCAACTCAAAAACCACTCCATCAAGCTTCAATCTATCGCAAACCATTTCATTCATGGTCAAGGCCCCTCTACTACCTACACCCCCCCCCCCCCCCCCCACCAAATAAATAAAAGAACCGTAAGGAAAAAAGCATATCGTTCAAAAACATGCTTTACTGCATGGACACATTCTCTTATGTCACTTTGAATGCCAGACAACACTCCTGTCTCCGTGATTTACTCCACTTTGCTCATTTATAGATTCGCTTCAAATATGGCACCTTGTTTTGAAGTATAAGCTCATATTCTATCAACTCATCACTCCCGATTCGCAAGATCCCTGTTCAACGATTAAATGCGATATGCATTTATTCTGTTAAAATACATGTCATACGGTTACATGATAGTGCAGGCATATAGTGAAGAAAACTAGAAACGATTGCCGTAATGGCGTTTCGAGGGAAAATAAGGTACTGCAGCGGGCGAATTGAACGAGACAACCACTACAAACTCAGCATCGCGGCCACTGTAATACATATGCGTATCTCTCTGTCTCTCTCTTTTGTCATCCTGGCAGTTTACTCGCAATAAATTCAGGCGTACTCGAAAATAACTAAGGTAAATCGGTTTCATATAGACACGACAAAGGCAGCAGGAAGCGGGCGCGGGCCGTTTTTTCAATGGTGGCGCACGCGCCGTGCCATGGTCGAAAAAAACACGTTTGCTCCATTGCCATTTGGCTCACCTATTCTGACTAGACACCATAGTCTAAGTGAAATTGGCTTAGTACACAGCCCTCTTTAATGAATCTTTAAATACCCTTGTCTTCTCTAAGCCCCAGCCGAACTATCCCCATGAATTTCTCAACCTTACCACTCTACACAATTTTCTAGCGAGTTTTCTACCTGTCCTGTACATTTGCCTTCACATGTGATGCCATTACACGACATGAGATTGCATGATATGCCATGAGGTTATACATCATTCATCATCTTAAGTTAAGCTGAATTACCCTCAACTTGTATTTCTTCTCTGTACACATATTTTCCTCTCCCTCAATTGCTTCGTAATATTTGCTTTTCCATTGGTTGCTGGACTGTTCTCAGCTCTAAGTTAGTTGTTAGTCTCTGCAATAGATTCTCATTTAAGAGTACCAGTAAGATTCGTCAAATTTTTATTTCACTTACGCACGTACACGTTGATAATTGTTTGAGAATGAGAACTTTGTGAAGAGCAAAAAAAACTGGAATGCTGCATGGGTTGACCGACACGTGCGCCGAGCCATCAACCGGCGAGTGGTACAGCACATCACATAGTATAAGTAGCGGCGGTGCTGTGACAAACTTCTCACAAAGCATCTGAGCACCGAGAGCAAAGATCCTTTCTAAAAGAGAAGACACAACACTGTCTTGATTTCATCCTTTTAAACTGTGACAAAAATATTAACATGCACAGCACCACCGATTTTGCCCCTTAACGGCAGAAACTGATTGAGCAAAGAAGCAAGGATCGTATTTTTAGGCGGCTGCTAATGTGTGAAAAAAGGAGCTTTTGCTGCTTTTGTCATTATCTATTGGACTTTGAGGTCAGACCACAGTCCACAGGAATATAAGTGTGCTCCTGCTCATATAACTGTAAAGTCCCCGCTGTTTCAAATTTTATTGGTTCTTAAAATAACACTGATGATCAAAGGTTCGTTGCATGTTATTGCATGGCCTCAGTTGCGTGAAGGCAACTTCTTTAAATATCTTTTAGTAGAAGAACACACAGAAAAATACTGAGGACAAGCTTCTTCGTCATGTTCTCACTTGATCTTGTAGAATGCTTGCCGTGAAATGTGCCTTTTCTGTAACGCATAACTTTTGAGCAATGTTCAATGTTTGTCTTTATCGCAGTGAAATAGCAGCTGCGAAAGGTTTTTTTCGTATTTATTAAAACGGAAATATTTTCATATATGTACTTAAGAATATTTGAGCTCTAGAAAATGTTGCTTCGTTCAATATAGCTTCAAGCTTGTAATTTTGCGAAATTGCGAAACGATGTTTTCCACATCATGTTATATACATTTTTCCCTAGAAAACTACAGAGGTTCTTGCATAACGTTTTACCGTCCGCTGCAAATGTTGACAGCCCACCATGCCATTCATTCGAACCATGCGGACTATAAGCTTTTGTAACAGACGGTACATTCTGTTGTGTCGACGCATTTGCACATCACACATAAGCATTTCATGGAAAAAAAAATTGTCATGGGTCCTCGCATGCTGTCCTTACCTGAGCGCACCCATATAGTATGCTGAGTACAACATCCTCTTTCCTATAAGGCGCCGCTGAGGCTCCGCGGCGGTAGTGCTCGGCCGCTGACCCGGAGCACGTGAAATCGACCCCGGCAACTGCGGTTGCATTTCGATTGAGGCGAAATGCTGGAGGCGCGTGTACTGTGCAATGTGAGTGCACGCTAAAGAACAACAGATGGGTGAAATTATCCGTAGCCCTCTAATACGGCGTCCCTCATAGCTTTAGTCGCTTTGTGATGTTAACGCCCATAAAACCAAAACAAACCATATTTTATTCAGAGGCATCTACATCCAGCACTGATTTATATTCTTTAAATCACCCGCTCAAGATTCGCAACTTATTTGAACCCATTAACCAAACTAAATAATTCATGGCCCTCCTCGTTTGGCTATCGGATTGGTACAGCTTGAACGCCACTCACCGACCGTCTGACATTGGTGACAGTGTGAGGCCGCGGTCGCTTGATATCCAGAGCTTTTGGTCGCTTATGCACACTCTCCTATAAAAGACCTAGAGCTGTCCGTGTCCTGTCCGTGGTACGACTGGGCCCGAATTACGGAACTCGCTCTAAAGTTGTAGAGCGTTACGTCAAAATGACGACAGCATGACGACAAGGCGAGACGTCAACGCGTGACGGAACGCGGAATCAACCAATGGTTAGTAGGGTGCCGCCCCGGAAGAGTTTATTTGCACAAGACGCCAAATTTGCACGGCAAGGGGCCGTATGCTAACTTTTTTATGAGAACACGCTGTGAATAAAATAAACGTTGTTTTATTCTTTCATAAAAGTGTATTTCACTCTCACTGCCATAGAGTAAAACAAGAAGGACATTCACTTTTGCAATTAACTGCTTTCGTGGGTAAGTTTTGTTGTCATGAGGGCGCGCTGGCAGATGTAAACACTGAACATGGCGGCCTTCTAAAAAACAGCTGATCCCACGGCTAGTTCCTGCTTTTTTACGCGTCGTCTGAAATCAAGGTTCTATTTGGTTGTCCAAAGTGAGCGGATAACAATTATCGAAGCCAGTGAAGGTCACGGGCCTCCAGAAAGGAACCTGCACGAAACGTCGGGCCCGAAAATCGACGAAGACAACTTCAGTTAAGCCTATGGGCTGTGTTATTGGTTTAAAGATGCCACATGCCAAGCATAAGATTCGGGTTCTGTTTCTTTTGCTTTAGCAAATACAAGACGTCCACGAAGCACGGCTTGTTGGATAAAATCAACTTTTTTGGATTCATAAACGTCTGGCACAAATGATTCAGTTGGGAAGGAGGAAGAACCAAGCAAGGCGGTTGGGCGCACGCTAACAACCTTGCTCGTTTTCGGTCGTTCTTGGCTGTGCTATAAGTTGCTGCAGCGCAGCACATGCATATGTTCCTGTAAAAACATATTAGCCCGAACTCAGAGCAAAGGTTTTTCCCTGTTATTCCCTGCTTTCGAAAAGCGGAGCAGAAACTATTCCCTGTTTGTTTTCCCCGCTGTGTTCGCTGCTGCAATTCTCTAAGCGGGAATTATAGTCTCGAAATGGTGCCAACACGAAGAATGCCAAGCGAGCAAGAGCTTATCATAATAGAGTTTATGGAGAGCCATCCGCTCTTGGCTCGGGCTTCTGCCGACCTAACAAACTCATACACAGCTGTTGAAAAGCGCGAGCTGTGGATCCAGCTTGCGTCAATTCTCAACAACAAGGGGTCGGGCGTTTAAAAACTTGATGTCTGTGCCTTGCGCCTTGCTAGCACTGTTTATTCCATCTGTGGTGTATTTTAGTCTCGGAGGAGGTGCAGGAATGCATAGACAAGTGGTTGAGCATTATTGATTGCATCTCTTTTGCTAGTGCTCTTTTAGTTTCATGAATTGCCAGTACCAATCAGCCGCACCTTTTACCCTGTTACAGCAGAGGAGATGAACGGGGAGCCTCAGCAAGTTGTCGACAAGACACACGGAGCCCCACAGACCGTGAGTTGGCTTGTCATTATTCAAGCTCCATACTACCCTTTCTGGCAGCTGCTTGAAAGTAATAGCACTATACTCTCTGGCAGCATTTGCAGCAGTAGCCAAAATACTGCAGTGATTCTACAGTACACACAAAACTCTCTCTGGCTTTGCCACGCAGTGCAGAATGTTTATTTCTCTTGCAGTGAGGCTGTGACATCTCCTAGCAGTCTAGCAAATCTGCACATGAAATATGCTACTACAATGCTGCCCAAGATTGCTGTCCTGTATATTTATGTCAAGTCCTCTAACACATTGTACCAAATGTTTTGCGTATTCCACCACGTGATGAGCACATTTTCTTTCCCGACAGCTACACCGGTGCCCTCACCGCAGCCCTCACAGCAGCACACACCAGAGCCCCCACTGCAGCCCTCAACGCGTGCCACGCCTAGCCTTCTTGGGAAGCGACGGCGAGACGATGGGGCCAATAAGGTGCTGCGCCAGATGCTGTATGAATCGCATCGTTTGGATTCCCTCACTGACGCCCGGAACCGCCAGGACGCTGCTTTTCATCAGAGTATGCTGGAGGTGTGTACTCGCTGCGCACACTGCACTTTGAAGAGTCGAAGCCGTCACCTGAAGCATAAATATCAGTGCTCTCTTTTGAGCACCTCTACTTCTATTTTGACGCCTCTTGTGGGAGGTCGTTGGGACAGCTGAGTTTATGAAACTGACACGAGTCTTCTACAACCATACTTTGTCCAAAATATCTCAGCACCTGAAATTTTACATAAAGCTTAAGCGAGATCTCAAAATTGGTTGTCAGTAATAATTTGTAATTGGAAGTATTTTTACATGCAGGCCATATGGGAGGTGACAGATGCTGTGCAGGCGTCAAATGGTCAGCAAGAGCTACTCATCCGGAACGTGAACTACCGACGCTAATCTTACAAAAGCAGCTTGAGCCACCTGCACCACATTGAATTGTTCATATTTATTTGAATTATTTGCGTGTTTTTATATTTATGAAAGAACAGCTTCATATGTTTATATTTATTCAAGAACATTATTTACTTCTCTGCCAGGTGCAGACTCATTGAACTATTTTTAGTTTGCTTGTTAAAATTTCCGTTTTATGTGTTTATATTTATTTACATTGTTTGCTTCTCTGTCAGGTTTCTGTATTTATTCAAGATCATCTCTGCCATGCGCCATAGCATCATTTTTTTATTTCTTGTAAGCTCTGCAGACTAGGATGCTTCACACTCTTTATTTTCTTCCAGTTATGTAATTTAAGCTCTGCCAGGTGTGAAAGCCTCCTATACTCTTTTATTTTCCATTCCTTTAAAATGTTTACCTGCAGCTGTGGCAGGTGCACAAGGTGCAATTTCTAGTGCTTGTTTTCTTTCATTGCAATATGTGGGCAAGTGCAATATGTGGGGCAAAGTTGTTCCGAAGTGACTGTAGTTATGAAGGGCATCATAATATGGGGATTCTGGATACATTTTGAACACTTCGATTTTGTGTCTGTTAAGGTTGTTTGCATGTTCCTGAGTCGTTTTTTTTCGCATTACTTTTCCTGCTTTTCCGTACAGTGTCCATTGTGTGCGTTGTAACATGTTCTATCCTCAGTAGACCCGAGGAAAAATGAGGCTTGCCAGCATTCGTCCAAAGTCACTTCTGAACTAGTGTTGAATGCAGGCAAAAAAAAAATTGGCGGACGCTTGAGCTCCGCCTTTAAAGGTATGATGCAACAATGTTAATGGCTCTCGTTTGTGGGTCCCTTTACAACTTCAAACGCAGCCATGTTGGCATCATCGTCTGTGTTACTCGTGTGTCTTTTACACGTAACATGGTTTTTTTAGTCCAGTAAAATCTACGAAGACCAATGTCTTGTGTAGCACTTGCTGTGCATTCCACCAGTTATGTAATGTGTTTCAGCAAAGTGCAAACCAGGGCTACATCGGGCCTACAAGTATGCACAACATGCCAAACCTGTGATTACTAGCATTCAAGCTGGCAGTCAAGATGAAGCTTTTTTTTTAAGGGACAAACAGCGCGTAAGACTTAGACGGAAAGCAAAGAAAACATAGGACGAGTGCTCATCCTGTGTTTCCTGTGCTTTCCGGCTATGTCTTTCGCACTGTTCGCCTTAAAAATGTACAGCCAACTCGCCCGTTTGGCCACAGTGTAAGATACAACTGTTCTTGTGCAATCTCTGCGCAGCACTCGAAATGGCATATGCAAATCACTGTTGATGTTGTATGCTTTTGTTTCCCTGCTGTGTGTTACAGTTGGGAAACTAGTATGAAGAGCTGTGGCGAAAAAATTTATTGTGACCAATGAATAAACGTGGTGCAAAAACAAACGCTTTACTGGTGCCTAGCAGTCTCCACACCACACTTTTCCCTCGTGCACATTCATCAAACACATAGTTACCGCAAGCAACTGTTTGCCTAAGTGGGCAGGTCGACGTACCCAACGGCGAAAGACGGTGTACAAGGATGCATTTCACTTGTTGGACGACCTGTTTCGGCGTGTATTTCGACTTGAGAAGGAGAAAGTGCAGTAGCTGTGCGGCAAGCTTGCTGATGCACTGAAAGGCGTACTGGTGACCACTGCCGGTGGAGCAGCAGTTGGTGTGTGCACTTCATATCTTGCCACTGGAGGCTTTCAAGCACACGTAAGAAAAAGTAATTTACAAATGCTGGAATGTGGCTACCAGTGGCCAAGGGCATCATATCACACAGGGGCTCACGCACTAACAGAGGGCAATGGCACTGCCTGTAGCAAGAGTGGCTACGACAACTCGCCACGCCAGCACGGCGTGTCATTGCAGCCACAGCTGCCAGATGGTCTAGGGCTTACTGCCGGTGGTGGTGCTGTTGCCGCTGCCCTGCTGCTGCCGCTGCTGCTGTACGCTAACGCTAACCACTGAGCCACCATGGTGAATTTATAATTCACAAGCTCACATGGCACAAGCTCGAGATCATGAGCGTACAGTGTGGTCGCGGTATGTCCGCCCCGTCATTGTAAGTAATACAATATGAACTCCTATTTAAGCGAACTGACTTTCTACTCCGAAAGTTTCAATTAAGTATTTTACCTGTGGTAACAGACCAAAGTAATTACTCACTGCATCCACCCAAGCACAGCCATAAAGCTACAAAGGAAAGCCAAACAGATTTCACAGAAACCTTGCAGTTGAGGAAAAATTAGTGCTGGTCCGGGGTTACAGCGAGCATGAATGAGGTCCAGTGTAATAGAGGTATCAGCCGTAACACGTGCGAAACCTTACTCGTGGGCAAACATTTACCCTGTGGGAGAGGGGATGGTGTCGGGCAAGCACTACATAAGGTTCTTCAAAAGCGTTTTTTTTTTTAATATGCACTTTTCGTGTTCGTTTCGGACAATGTTGGCAGCGTCGTCGAGGCAGATGTGCAAAATGCATGGATGCCGTATACTCACAGTAGGCGGTAAAAGACTAACAAGTGAAACGGGGCGGATTTGGACTCTGTAGTTCATCTGTCTCGTCATAAACTGAGAGAAGAAACCAGACTGATGCCTGCGTATTTCAGCGGTTACCTGTGCCACCTCGGATGTGCCACAGTTCTTGGTTTCTGAAATGGCATTTTGGTGCAGCATTGGCGCAATTTCATCAAATATCATGGATTTGTACCAGCGCGCAGCAGGTTTAATGAAATCGCGCAGGTTAGCGCAGGTTGGCGCAAATGGTACAACATTCCCACGCTCTTAGGATTATGCTTTTCCCTTTTGCCACACGCAGTTGCTTGATAGTTTTTGCCAAATAATTTCGCTTTACTTTGGCTGGCTTTTATGGCTCGCTCTTGATTTTGTCATGTGTAAGATGGTGGTTTATTCGGATAAGCTTCTAAACTAGAGCAGGGCCAACAGCAGTCTTAGGTCAGCTAGTCCAGCCAGGAGCGTGCACCAGGCGATGGCCATGCGTTTCGCGCGTATGCCGGTCGTCTTCCTTAGAATGGCCCCCGAACAGAAAAAGATCCATCCTGGCGACTTAAGGCGCGGATAAGACAGCGGGGTCGTAGTATCTCTTGAGGCGCTAGATATTTACAGCCTTACGGCCGCGGCGTCTGAGATCGGTTGACGACGTGAGGGGCTCAACAATATAGCTGACTGGAGATGTTTGGTACAAGATGCGATAGGGCACTTGATATTTAGCGAGCAGTTTCCGGTAGTTACCCGGAGTATGGGGAGGTATCCACAGCCAGACAAGAGAGCCGGGCGAGAAATGCTGGGAAGGTTGATCTTCATCTCGGCAGATTTTTTGAAGGGACTGGGTAGCTGTCGTGAGTGACCGGGCGGTCTGGCGGCAGCCTTAACTGTGCCTTTGTGCTTCGGAAATGGTAGTGCACTCAGATGCGTCAGGGTGATAGGGCAGAAAAGTATCAATGGGAACGGAGGGGTGTCGGCCATAAAGGAGGAAAAAAAGAGAAAATGCTGCTGTAGACTGAGTAGCAGTAATGTACGCGAACGTAATATACGGGAGAATAAGGTCTCAGTTCGTGTGGTTCGAACCGACGTACATAGCCAGCATGTCCCCCAGAGTGCAGTTAAAGCGTTCAGTGAGGCCGTTGTTCTGAGGGTGGTAAGCGGTGGAAGTCCGATGGATGACGTTGCACTCACGGAGCAGTGCTTTGATGACATCAGATAGGAAGACACGGCCTCTGTCGCTTAGGAGTTCTCGAGGGGCACCGTGGCGAAGTATGAACCGACGCAGAAGAAAGGACGCCACATCCTGTGCCGTGGCAGCAGAGAGCGCGGCGGTTTCAGCATACCTCGTGAGGTGATCGACGGCAATAATGATCCATCGTTTGACAGAAGCAGTGTGCGGGAGGGGCCCGTATAAATCAATGCCGAGTAGCTGAGTCAAAGGGGCAGCAATTGAGGCAAAGTTGCGAATGAAATGCCTAAAATAAGAGCAGAGCCCTAGGAAGCTGCCAAGTTCCTTACTGGTGGAAAGTTTGGGAAATTCAGTCACGGCACGAAGTTTCGCGTGGTCAGGGCGTGCACCGTCTTTCGACACAACGTGACCTAAAATTGGCAGTTCACGGGCAGCAAAGTTGCATTTTTTAAGTTCAACAGCAGGCCTGCGTTTGTGTGGCATGTCAAGGCGTGCTTCAGGCGACATAGATGCGTTTGAAAGCCGGGTGAAAAGGTAACGATATCGTTCAGGTTGCACAGGCACGTCTTCCACTTGAGGCCACGCAAAACGGTATCCATCATTCGCTCGAAAGTAGCAGGAGCGTTACAGAGGCCGAAAGACATGACGGTAAACTCGCAGAGGCCGTCTGGGGTCACAAACGCGGTTTTGGCACGATCTGCAGCTGCCATTGGCACTTGCCAATAACTAGAGGGCCAATCAAGAGAATAAAAGAGCTCCGCGCCTTGTAGACAGTCTAGAGCATCATAAATACGAGACAGAGGGTAGACGTCTTTGCGTTTGATAATATTAATGCGGTGGCAATCGACGCAAAATCCAACGGAGCCATCCTTCTTCTTGACTAGGGCAACCGGGGAGGCCCAGGGGCTGGTGGAAGGCTTAATAACGCCGCTCCGAAGCATGGTGTCTACCTGTTCTTCAATAACTCGTCGTTCACTGGCGGAAACACGATATGGGCACTGTCGCAGAGGGGCATCGGCGCTGGTTTCAATGCGATGCTCGACAGTCGACGTGCGCCCCAAAACGCGTTAGTGGCAAACGAAGGAGGAGCGAAACTCCTCAAGAAGCGCAAGAAGCTGGGTGCGCTGAGTTGGAGGAAGAGTGGCGTCTATAGAGCGAAGGAGTAGGTGGGTCAACAACGGGGCGTACGCAGGAGTAGGTGAGCTGAGAGCGTCCATGCCGACCGGCGCTGATTCTGCGGCAGCGTCGGGGTGTTTGAAAACAGAATCAAAGAGCTGCACGGTGCCGACGCATTCCCCGCGGCGCAAAGCGAATGGGCTTGAAAACGGGTTGAAGACCCACAGTGCGGTTAGGCCGGCGGAGAAAGTGAGCAGGGCATAAGGCAGCGGCAGACAATGGCGGCGTAGAAAAGTAGGAGACGGCGTGACGATGACACTGACATCGCGAACACAAGCACAGGACAGAGGGCACAATCACGGAAGAGCACGCAGGAAAATCGGTACTGTCGGCGACAAAAGCTTTGGCAGAAACAGGAGCGCCACAAATTTCAGTCTCTGGCACGGGATTCGGCAATGTAGAGAGGGCTACTTGAGCCCGAGTACAGTCGATGACCGCGTCGTGGAGCGATAGCAAGTGCCAGCCCTAGATGATCGAATGCGAACATGAGGGTAGAAAGATGAACTCAACCAAATATAAAATGTCTTCTATGACTACTCGAGCAACACACGCTGCTAACGGCTGGATGAGGTGTGCACTTGCAGTTCGTAACGACAGGCTAGAAAGGGGCGTCTTCACTTTCCTCAAAGAGCGCGGCTAAGCGCTGCATCCATGACAGAAACCGCAGCATCGGTGTCGACAAGCGCCAACACAGATACGCCCTCTACAAATACTTCAATTAAATTAGTGGCAGACAAACGAGGACTTTGAAATTTCGACGACGGCCCAGTTCTCGCCTCAGGAACTGCGGCGCCTAGTTTTCCTCTTGAGTGGTCGAGGGACGCCGTCCCATCGAAGAGATGGAGCGCCGACGTGGAGAAGGCGAACGGCGTCCAGATAAAGCAGTGCGCTCAGGAGACAGAGAACGGCTTAGGGGCGGCTCAGCAGGAGGTGGGTACTGACGCTGGGACCAGTAACCGGGAACTTCAGGAGGTGTTCGTGAGACGTTCATGCGTCGACGGCAGAGCCGCGCCACATGACCTGGCAAACCGCAGAAGTAGCTGATCGGGCGGGCGGTATTTACGGACGGTATGTGATGTGCGCTGGCCCCGTGAGTGCAGACGAACGTATGGCTTGCGGAAACCGCAGCAATAGAAGAGAAGGGGATGCCTCGCCCACTGCCGACGGTAAAACGATGGCGCACGACACTTGGCTGGAGATCTGCTTCGTGGGGCCTGGCCTGCCGTGTAGGAAGCGGTCGAAATGGTCGACGGGGTGCACCGGCTGTCTGCAAAAACGAACTCACTGTGGCATTGGGACATGTGGCTTGGGGCAGAGGACGCAAGTCCGGGGCGTAGCTATCGGAATCGGAAGGATGAGGTATTGCCGAGTCCATAGCAGGTGGTGGATGGAGCCCGCTGTAATGCGTCGTAAGCATTCCACCACTTTCGGTGGCCGTCTCGTCTGTCGCAGAGGCACAGTCACGTGGGAAGGCACCAAGTGGGAAAGGAGCCGTGGCAGGCGGTTCGGGTGGCGCATTTTGCGCGACAAGGCTCCGGTTTGACTTGCATGCGCGCCTCGCGACGGGAAGGACAGTTGGGCTCACTGTGGTTGGGCTTCAAGGAGCAGGGAACTTGGGACTAGAAGGGAGTCTGGGCCCGGGTCGAGCGAGGGTGCTGCCGGTGATGGCCCAAGGGCAGGTGCCGCAGCTGGGAAGCAGGGCTGGGCAGGAGGCGCCCAGGGACGGGAGCTCGCAGGTGTATGGCCGTCCGTAGGGGCCGTTGCAGCAAACTTGGGAGAGACCGGGATGTAGTACGAGGCAGCTGGGTGTGAAGATGGGCAAGAGGCCGACGCGCGCTCACGTGGCACTTGCCGAACCGTGGGTGGGGGTACATGCGGTGGCGGCGATAGCGGAGAGACCGGTGTGGGAAGGGGCGCCGACGCAGGAGCGAGCGGAGGGAAAGCCGAAACAGCTCGGGTAGGGAATGTGGCCAGAGGTGGTGGGTCGAGTGGAGCCGCAGCCTATGAGTCGGGAAGATGAGCGCAAAGAGGCGGCGGGAGCTCCAAGCCAAAATACCCCGTCAGGCCCTTCTTGAAATCGGCGTATATGTCGGGGCCAGGAGGCTGCAACCGCAGCTGTGCCAGGGGACCGGGTGGGAGTTCGCGGCTGGCGTGCTGATAGCGCAGCAGCTGGCTGGACACGTTGTTGACATGAAAGTGCGAGTCCAGCAGCGCCAGCCACAAAACGGGGTCCCTGGCATAAAACGCGGGCAGGCCGGGCACCCGAGGAAGGAAGGAGCGTTGATACGGCGGGGGAAGCTCACCGGATGCGATGATAGGCGCATGCATGGTGGCGAGGAGAAAAGAAACTGCCGAAGGCCTGGTGCGAACAGTGGGCGTGCAGCGGCAAGGCCAAGTGGAGGGACAGAACGGGCAGGAGCGCCGAGCCGGTGGGAGCGGCGTTGCGTGCGTCGAAGCTGTCGTCCAGTGTCACCAGATGAGGTGGGAAGACCACATTTATTGAAGTCCCGGTAGCCGCAGCTGGTGAGCCGGCGGAGCGGGCTGTTGACGTCGCTGGCCAGGCCAGTTGCCCAAAGCGTTCTGTGTTGCGCGTTTCAGGTCGCTTTCCCAGCTTCATCTTCAGCGCCGCTACACGTCGAAGCTCTGACACAGGGTTACGACTTCCGCGACGATGCGAAGGTCTCGCGCAAACAACATATGAAAGGCATCGTCATCATTGCCCTTGAGAGTATGCCTGATCTTGTCGGCTTCGGACATCTGCGCGTTCACCCTCTTGCACAGATCGACAACATCCTCGATGTAACTCGTGAAGGTCTCTCCTACCTGCGGCGACCGCGCACGCAAGCGCTGTTCGGCACGGAGTTTTCTGACAGCCGGAAGGCCGAATACCTCTGAGGAGTTTGCTTTGAAAACGGATCATGTTGTAACGTCCGCCTCGTGGTTTCGATACATATTCGCCACACCCGTCAGATAGCGAATCACATTGTTCAGTTTGGTATCCACGTCCCACTTGTTGTATGCGTTCACTCGCTCATACGATGTGAGCCAATCCTCAACATCATGGTCATCCGTGCCGCTGAAGATAGCGGGGTCTTGCTGGCGGAGAGAACCAGCACAGACGACGGCGGTCGGGCTCACTTGTACGGTTTAGTGGTTTGCATCCGAAGGCATCGCGGTAGGGGGTAGCGTTCGGTTGCGGAGTTCCAGGGCGAGACGATATTACCCGGCACCTGCGCTAAATGTAAGATGGGTTTAATTCGGAGAAGCTTCTTAACGGGAGCAGGGCCAACAGCAGTCCGAGGTCAACTACTCCAGCCAGGAGCGTCCACCAGGCGATGGCCATGCGGCTCGCGCGTACGTCCGTCGTCTTCCTTTTTGCATCTTTTACGTCGCTTGCATTTGTTGCATTTTACTCATTTATCCTTGGCACGCCGCGTGGTACACTTTGACTGCATTTAGACACCCACCTGTTCAGTACTCTGTTAACAAAGTGACAATGCAAAAAAATGATTTCTTCAGATAGCTCCACCTTCCTTTACGACATCCTGTTTGGACATATCTTGTGTAGTTGTGGAGAGTAATTCTGTGGCCTTCCTTTAAAGTTATTTAATAGCAATTACAAAGTCAGAGCCTTTTAAGCATCTCATCTGACTCCCAAGTTGCCGTTACCTTTTGGTGCCCACTACTGAATTCAAATGTTTTTGTGGTGCAAATTACATCTGCTCAGCACCACCTCCACTTGCCAAGGGCACAGGCAGCTTTAACTTGCCAACATATACAGGCAGTTCAAATATCTGGCATTAAAGGGCTTTCCTAGTGGATTTTAGAGTCCCAAAAGCATAAAGCATTACGAAATATTTCGCCTTTGGTCTAAGTTGCATTAAAGTGGCTATACTTGATTGCAAGACATTTTATAAAACTAATCCCAAGCCAAATTACCTTCAAATACCCAAGAAGCCCAGCAAAAATAAGAGTTGCATAGGCCAGAAGTACAAACTCCTCGCAAAGAAGCAAACTTATTCATGTTATGACTTACTAATGAAGCCAACAAGCAAAAACATGCTTCCAAGTTACCTTCCGAGATTCTTCCCTGTGTTTACTCAAAATGCAACTATATGCACCAAATTCGAAGTCAAATTCATAACCATTACTCTCCCTGAGGTATGAGGACACTCCTGAAATTCTAAAAAAATGCTATATTGCACTTTTTTGGCAAAAGTTATAAGGGCGTTTGAGGTTACCAAAAATATAAAAATGCAAACTATCATTTTTTGAAGAGAGAGAGAGAACTTATTTCTCTCTGCCTTAAAAAATGGTATGAATTTTTAAACTTTTTGTAGCCAAAAACACACCTCTACCTTTTACGAAAAAAAATATGATTCGGTCTTGTGGTGTTCAAAATTTACAGGCTACATTGTTACCTGCAACATGCTTGTGTCTATAACGCATCTGTTTAAATCTTGTTTTTCTAAAATGAAGTTTAGTTCTTTGTTGTGTTTTTCCAATATGGATAGAGCTGCACTCAGTGAAAATTTCAAACTTTGTACGCTCATTAATTATGTATCAAGGGACCAATGAACAAGGATTACCGAAATCCGCTAATATTTTTTATGTTGTAGCCTGTTATCTGAACGATCATGCTTGTGAAAAGCCAGTTTTTGTGTATGCGTTTAATTTTCTTGTGATAACTGCCTGAAAACTCATCACAGGCTCTTTATTCGAGTTCACTGCACAGGTAATAGATAGACCCGCATAAATTCCGAAGCAATATGGCTCACAATGGTACGTTTCCGTGTTATCACTGTTAACTTAGAGGCAAATTTAGCACATTTCAAAGTAAAACATCATGTTTAAAAATAAAAACAAAACATACTCACTGATGACATCAACATGGTATGCCTATAAATTAGAAATAGTAAATTGACTTATATTTACTATTTTATTAATATTACTAATTAATGTTTATTACAAAAAAAAGAATTCTTCCTTCACGAGTGTCCTCATACCTTAGCGGATAATACCCTGTAATGGTAGCTCAACAAATGCGGCATACATGACGAATTTTTTGATCAGATTATATTGACAATTACTTCCTCACAAATCTCATAAATGTAATTTAATTACGTTACAATTACTTCATAAAACTAGAGCAATTACTTTTAAATTACCTTTGGTTTCTGACCACGGAATAACATAAAAAGGAGCGCCTGTTTGGCTGATAACAGGACATGATCTTTACCACACTGGTGAAACCTCAGTGGGCCATCTGATTGGCGGTGCTTAGATTTGGCATTGGCGCGGGTAGAAAACTCCCACTGCACTGCAGCTCCACCGGTTCCAGGGTCATTGGTGCTGGAAACTCTCTCCCTCTTATTCTGCAGGCACACGCAAGCGTCGTGGTTGTCATCTGCTTCACAGTGCCGCTCTAGCACACCACTTGCAACGGCACAGCCACTGATCAAAACAGCATTTCGTTTGTCGAAACGTGGAGCATCGATGAGGTTATTTTTGCAAGGTGAACAGCGAAATGGGGAAAATGTGTACATAGCCGCAACAGTGAGCGAAGGATAGCGGAAGGAAAGAGTACTGTGCAAAGCTGAAAGCTTAGTGCCCGACGTGCACTGGGCATTCGTGTAGCAAAATCGTGCCTGCTGATTGCATTGCGGCAAGCCTGAACTGGAGCACCTGTCTATCTTACTCTGTGTTAAAGAAGTACTCTGGTTACAGCTGTCAAGCATTTCATATTTCTTTATTGCTAGAATAACTGAGCTTCAAAATGGCCATCGGAAATTTTGCCCTGCTTTGAAGAAAGGGTGTTCTTCGCCATGCTGAACAGCCTCTCTGCAGAGGCAAATGAGGGCAACTCAGGGTTCTACATCATAAATGACTTTTTCACCCTTGATTACAACTCAAAAGTTGTACAATCACCTACTTCGTTCTTCATCCGCTGGCGAAAGTCATCGTTCATTGCGTCATGTGGTCGTGTCCTCTTTATTTTGAACAAACTGTCATCAGCGTCAGTTGTGGGCGGTGCAGTGGCTTGATCTTCAGACTCATCACCTCTGAAATGACCCTGGTAACAGGAGTGGAAAGCGGCCATTTGTTTTTGGTGAAGTTTCTCGTCCTGGAGCCACGCCAACTTAAAATGTGGATGTGTGGCTACTGCAGTGGTGTAGTCCGCGTCCACGAATTCTACAGTAACTGTACAAAGAAGCTAATCATCGAGTGCAAACTTGTATAAGCTAGGTACACACCATACATCCGGCATGTGACTTGCTATTTCCAGCTGTTACCGCAGTACAGTAACCATTAACAGGCATTTGTACGCTAAAGCAAATCTGCTCTCTCCCAGTCACTTATCGCAGGGAAGTGTTGTACTGCATGAATTGGGTAGCTGTTTGGAAGAGGCTCATCGCAGCTCAATGACTGACACTAGGACATACAGGAGTATGACAGCAGTTACAGATTACACGACGCGAACGAATAAACAGACACCGTGATGAACACCTGCAATGAAACAGAGTTGAAAAATAAAATAAAAAACCTCACTGCATGGTTGCGACTATGTATTGCGAGATTCAGCAATAGCTGTCTAGGTTTCTATTCATGTGATCACTGGTGTAGTGGTCACGTGATGCACCCCTGCTACAGTGATCTAGAATATGGGTAGTGGGTTCAGGGAGCGGCCGCCGGTGAGGCGACTTGTGTCGACGATACCAGATGGCGCCACCAGAGCATGGGCTGTATGAAATGCGGCGCGCCGCGCCGTGGCTGCGCGCTCTGCATAGAATCGTCTGAGAAATAAACAAGGCTCTGTCTTTTAAAACAGGTCCTACAAATAGGTGAAGCTGCACACAGATATTCTCGGCGAATCAAGAGAATTAGATGTAGTAGTAGCCAGCAGCCGGTAGCGCGGTGGTGCGGACGAGCGGCCCCGTTAATGCTTCGCAACGCTGATCGTGCTCTTTTGCAGGTACGGCTCCCATACTTCAACGTTAGTGCATAGCAGTATTATCGCCGCCCTTAAGAAAGGCTGAGTAAAGGGAGAGGGGTAAACATTCTATCGATCATCGGGGTTATCCAGCGGCCAACTCGAAGCTGTCGGCAAACGTGGCCGAGCGTACTCCAGCTTGAGCTATCGGAAATGTTTTAGTAGAGGGACGGCAACAAGAAATTGGAATAAAAAAAAAAAACGCTTCACTTAGAGAGCGTTGTGTGTACCGCGAACTATATGAGAATGCGATAACTTTAAGTGTGGTATGCATGCCCCTGTTTTAGTTGTTGTTCTGATGCATGCATTTGTTTTCTCTTCAAAACGAAGGGTCAATTGCCGCCGATGTATAAACGCTGATGAATGCAAGACAAGGCAAAATAACTTTTTATAAAATAAAGCACTCCTTTATTGCAGCGCGCCAACTATGCACAGTGTGAAACATATTCTTGAATTTCTCAAAGGAATGGCGTGTTTTCTTCTTTGCACAGTACATTTAGCCGCGTCACTATGAACACTTACCCATCTTAGCATGAAGCTTCTTTTTCCTGCGAGCTTCTCGCGACTCATTGATTGCTTTAACATAAAAATACAGCCTTGTCAAAACATAAAACTTGACAGTGCTGGCAGTGAGTGCTTCTGCGTGCTGGCTGCACCCTACACCACATGAAATCTGAGATTTGCCCAGCACCATAACATCTACTATGCTGTTACTGCACAGCTTTTCCTGACTAAAAAAAGTTGTGTAAAGGTTTTCCAGCCTTCTCACCGTCAAAAAAAAAAGCCCACGGGACGGGTAGAGCAACCCTCCTTTGTCACAAATTGCAATACACTCACTGTCTTGGCTTTCCTGATTTGGCGCCTGTAGAAGCAAGTTTTTGCATTCGACAGAGTCACTAGGTGCAGTGAACTTGCGCGCTACATAACCCGCCATGTAGTGTATTAGCCGGTCATCGCTGTTTTCAGTAACATAACCGCTGTGATCTGGAGATATTTGGAGTAGTTCGCCTTCAGCCAATGAGAGATTGCCGGACTCTATGAGTTTGCCAATGTCTTTCTCTGCAGTGTTGGCATCATATGCGTCCAGCAAGGACCTAAGTGGCTCATTGCTGTCGGCGTTGCCTGATCTCACTACGCTCGCTAGATTGTAAAACGAAAGACAATTCACTACAATAAAAAATTGGGTTGGTTTAGGGTGATCGTTAGATCCACAGGACTGCCTAACGATACCGAAAAAGTTCTCCAATTGGTCCTGGCTCAAGCGCGATGTCATTAAATACTTAAAGCCCTGTGTACTCGGGAAGTCCAATAGTTCGAGGGTGGTAGAAAGTGTGACCTTAAAGCCAACTGCTGTGGACAAACTTTTGAATCCTGCACCATTTGCATGCGTTTCACAGCGTGATAACAGCTGCAGGAAGTCCTTGATTTGCTGTACACTGTTAGAGCCTGGATGCGATTCTTGCGCTGTAAACAGACGTCATGATCCTTACGAGACTGCTGACAGTTCTGAAAAAGTGAAAAGCGAACTTTAGTGCAGACATAGGACACCACATGGTAAAATAACCAAATTAAGTTGCTGTCGCAACGATACATTAAATAAGCATAGGAGCAAGAACGCAGTTATGCAGAAAAGTGAGAAATTAACATTGAGGTTAACATGTCCGGCAGTCATCAACAAATGCTATTGCTGTCAATGCTATAATGTCACGTGGTGGTGACAATGCCGCAGGCAACAAATGAACTGGCAGGTAGGTGTAGCCCTCGTATGAACTCTTTATTGGGCTGACTTGCGCCCGCAAATCTACTCGGCGGGCTCAGTAACACTGGCGCATCAGCTTCACATGCCGCAATTTTTTTTGTGGTCGTATAAAGAAATGAAAATGAAAATTGGTTTATAGGCGCCCGTGTGCTGTGCGATGTCAGTGCACGTTAAAGATCCCCAGGTGGTCGAAATTATTCCGGAGCCCTCCACTACGGCACCTCTCTCTTCCTTTCTTCTTTCACTCCCTCCTTTACCCTTCCCTTACGGTGCGGTTCAGGTGTCCAACGATATATGAGACAGATACTGCGCCATTTCCTTTCCCCAAAAAAACCAATTATTATTATTATTATTATTATTATTATTATTATTATTATTATTATTATTTTTATTATTATTATTATTATTATTATTATTATTATTATTATTATTATTATTATTATTATTATTATTATTATTATTATTATTATTATTATTATTATTATTATTATTATTATAGGGAAAGAAAATGGCGCAGTATCTGTCTCACATATCGGCGGACACGTGAACTGCACCGTAAAACGCTAAGGCTTCCACTGAAACGGATTTCGAACGCCGTAAGTATGATCTCCATGGGCAATATAAAGATGCACCATCCCATGTGCCAGAGAGATAGAAAATTGAAAATTGGCACCGTCAGTTAGACGTGGATGGGTCACTGCCATTTATTCTTCTTGTCATCACAGAAAACAAAAGCTGATTGAATGAGAAGTTTAAAATATAAACACTGCAAGTTCGCAAGAACAGAAAAAATCTCGTTAATTGGACCTCCGTTAATTCGGCCCCCACGTCCGGTCACACGTATGTACCATTCTATGGCGTTAAACCATGGCTAAATCAAATGAAATCGTCCCCACCTCGGTTATTATTTATTTATTATTATTTCAACATACTGCAGGCCCTTTTCGGGCCCATGCAGGAGTGTTAACAAGGCATCAATGTGATCAAACACAAAAATACAGATCTTCTGTGATCTAAACACAAAAATAATAAAGAAAAATAAACAGAAAAGTCAATTTTTTCAATATAATTAACAAATAATTTCACGGACGTACACTTCATCGCATCTTCAGGCAGTTTATTCCAATAGGATATAGCATCTGGAAACAGGGAGTACTTGTGGATAGTTACACGGCTGACTGGTTGACGGACTGTTTTACTATGGTTAGTTCTAGACGAGTGTTCGAAAGGAGGGTGTAAGTATTGTGAATTTGTTATTTTGAAGTGGCCGTGAAGAAGCTGGAACAAAAACTTTAATCTTGAAATGATTCTTCCCTGTGACAGGCTTTGCAAATTTGATTGAATTATTAGACTGGTAGCGGTAGTCTGGCGAGAATACTTTGAGTATACAAACCTTACTGCTAGTTTTTGGATGCGCTCTAATTTGTTGATTAAAATTTTTTGATGGGGGCTCCAGACTATATCCGCATATTCTAGGGTAGGTCTGATGAGAGCTTTATAGGCACTGAGTTTAATATGGGCCGGCGTGTTACGCAGCTTTCTCCTTAAATAATTTAATTTACCTTTAGCTTTAGAGCAAATTGTTTTGATGTAGGGTTCCCAACGCAGGTTGGATGTTAGGATGAGTCCTAGATATTTCACCTGATCAAATTTTTTGACCTGTGTGTCGCCAAGTGTGTATGTAAAACTTAGAGGCTGCTTCTTATTAGTGAATGTGATGCTTTTGGTCTTTTTCGCGTTAAGTTTCATTCCCCAGGTCTTACACCAAGTGTGGATTGATTCTAAAAAATTGTTAAGGAGAATTTGATCTTCTAATTTTTTTGCAGCTATGTATACGACACAGTCGTCTGCAAAAAGGCGAAGCTGGATCGATGAACTAACACAGGAATTAATATCATTTATGTAAATGAGAAACAAAAGAGGCGCAAGAACTGATCCCTGGGGTACACACGAATACACATCCAGGTTCTGCGAGACGTATTCACCTATTTTAACACATTATTTTCTGTTCTATAAATAGCAAGAAATCCAAGAAACAATGTTACAATCAATTCCAAAAGATAGTAATTTTGTTATAAGGTAATCGTGAGGAACAACATCAAACGCTTTAGAGAAATCTAAGAATATTGCATCTATCTGGTTGCCTTCATTAATTGTGTTAGCTATGTCATGAGTAATTTCAGCAAGCTGCGTTACTGTTGAAAGCCCTGTTCTGAAACCATGTTGTTTTTCGTAAATTAGATTATTGTTTTCTAGATATGAAACTATATCTTTAAAAATAACGTGTTCCATCATTTTGCAGCTTGTACTTATTAGTGATATTGGACTATAGTTATTCAGTTCAGTTTTAGAACCCGATTTGTTTATAGGAATTATTTTGGCACAGCGCCAGTCATCTGGGATTACGAGTGTTTTTAAGGATCTTGTATAAATTATATTCAGGTATTTGGACACCCATTCAACGTATCGGGCTAAAAATGTGTTTGAGATGAAATCAGGACCCGGAGATTTTTTGGTGTCAAGTTTTTGTAAAAGAGAAAGGATTCCGACTTCACTAATGGCTAGTTCTGTCATGGGTTGCTTGATTGTGTAAGCGGGTAGCGAAGCGTGGGAGGCTGTTCGGGTGAAAACTGACTGGAAAAACTTATTGAATTCATTTGCAATAGCATCAGGTTTACTTGTGGTATCACTGAAATCTGTAATGATGGAACCAGTTGACTGGTCTTCATATAAGTACCGCCAAAACTTATGAGGGTTGTGGGCTATGAAGGAAGGCAGCGTCAAATCAAAGAAACGAGATTTTGCATCTCGGACTTTGCTCTGTAAACAGTTAACAAGGCTTGCAATTTCGTTCTCGTTTCCCTTTTTTCGCCGTCGTTTTATTTTTCTTTTAATTTGAATTATCTCGCGCTTTATCCACGGGTACTCTCTGTTTATGCGTTTTTTTCGGAGCGGAACGTATCTCTTTTCGCAAGTATGTACAATGTTCTTGAAACAAGACCACAGTTCACGCACATCCGTCAATGCGCTGAATTCGGCAAAGCTGCACTCACGGGCATTTAAAATTTGCAGGATCATCTGCACGCTCATAGTCCTTGACAAAGGTAGGTGGTGTTTTCTTTTTTTTGCAGGTGACTGATATGGGACATGATAGTACTAGCAATTTGTGGTCAGATATGCCATCTTCGATACGCACTGAACACCCTGGAAGTGTATTGCTAACGAACATTAAATCAAGAAGTGAAGAGGAGGACGATAGAACTCGGGTGTTATCGGCAACCACCTGATCTAAGGAAAAACCAAATGCAGTAAATAAAAGTGTTTCCGCGCTTTGGGCATTTTTTCCGTCATGTGAAAAGTCCGCCCAATTTATCCCTGGCAGATTAAAGTCACCCGATAAAATCAACTTAGATCTTGAATTAGTGTGCTGGGACAGGTAATCGTACATTTTTTCAATATAATCTGGAGGGGCGTTTGGCGGTTGATACACGCCTCCCAGTAATATGCTTTTACCGGAATATGTTATTTTGCACCACACACTTTCGTGGTCATCGATACTCTTCAGGACTGAATATTTTATGTTGCTTTTAAATGCTATAGCTACTCCTCCCCCTCGTGATCCTCTATCTTTACGTAGCAATTTATATGTTGATGGGACAACTTCGGAATCACGTACCCCTGCTTGTAACCATGTTTCCGTTATAATTATAATGTGAGGATGGTGCCCCAGAATTAGCTGCTCAAGGTGACCTAATTTATTTACTATACTTCTAGCATTAAATGAAAGGATTCTTAGTGTTTTGGTTTTGGTTGGTCAGATATGATTGCTGCTCGAGTTTGCTGTTCCTGGAGAGGAAATTGGTTGGGTTTGCCTTGCATCATCGGTCCTTCTGGTTATGTCGACCCTGGTTTGTTGTGTTTCGTCCCAAATGAAAACCTTGCCATTGACCTTTAGCTTGTCAAAGGAAAGCGAAAACCTTCGCCCCAGCCGCCCTCTCGCGTTCCGATGAGCGCCATAGCTTAGCGCGTAAGTCTCGTACCCTTTTTGAAAAATCTTCACACATGGAAATGTTAGAACCTTTTAGTTTGAAACAGCTTGACATAATATCCGTTTTCTCTGCAAAATTGAAGAGCCGAACTATGACTGGACGTGGTTTTTTTTGCTCTTAGGATTACCTATCCTGTGAATTCTTTAGACAGATTCTACTTCCATGCCCAGCTTGTCTTTGAAGATTTCTTGCTTAACGTGTTCCTCAAGTGATTTAGCATCCTCCTCCGGTTTCTCGATCACACCGTAAATCACTAAGTTGTTGCGCTTACTACGGTTTTCTAAATCATCTATTTTGCCGTTATACCTTGAATGTGTTTGTTCGTACTCCTGAATAGTCTTTCACTTTCATCAATTCTTTCATCGCATTTCTTCAGCCTACCCAAATCGTTTTCAATTGTTTCAATTCTCAGGCTCATATTATCGACCGTTTTCTCGACGTGTTTTAGGTTTGTAACTAGTTCCCGCAAAGTTTTGTTGGTTTTTGCTTGTTCTTTCAGAATCTTTTTCAGTAGTTCATTGCTAGGTTGACCGTCAGAATCAGAGTCAGAGTTGGGGCCTGGGTTGAGTTCAATGTTACCCGATGTCAGCAGTAAAAGCCTAATGACACTATTACAATCACAAAGCATACTAAGGAGAAATTGTGGACCTGGTAGCATTATCAGGGTTACATCATTGTCTCTAACTGAGGAAACAGAGTATTTGCCACCAACCTGTACAACAAAGACGAAGAATTTGAGCATTGGTCTCGGGTTTGTGCCACCAAGTCCACTGAAGTATCCAACTGGCGGGATCCTGGTTATATTTCCGGGTAGGCGTGGTTCCGTTGAAGTCCCAGCAACAGCACGGTGATAGTGGCGCTCAGGGCTTGCTTCGATGTAGCGCAGATCACACGCATCTTTTTGGAAAAGCAGCTGCTTTGCCGCATCCGCCGATAAACTGCCTTCCAGCAGGTCATGTGCCTCCGTGCTGGTGATCAGGCTGGACGGCCACAGAACAACCTGTACAACAAAGACAAAGAATTTGAGCATTGGTCTCTGGTCGGTGCCACCAAGTCCACTCGAACAGGTATCAGATCACTTGAGCAGATGGCTCCAGGGATGGCGCATAAGCTCTTGGCCATCCGGCGGGGCTGACGTGCTGTGTTTTGAGGGGCCCCGCCCTTCCCAATCAGCTAATAACGTTTTAGAGCGAAAAGCTATACTGCTCCCATGCAGAGCCTGAAGTTAGTCTGGCTCTTAGATTTCACCTCTAACGGGAGGCGCGTCGCGTGTGCAAAATCGCGCGTGGTAGGTACCCGCTGCGGTGGCTCAGTGATTAGGGCGCTCGGCTACTCATCCGGAGTTCCCGGTTTCGAACTCGACCGCGGTGGCTGCTTTCCGACGGAGGCGAAACGCAAAGGCGCCCATGTGCTGTGCGATATCAGTGCGCGTTGAAGACCCCCAGGTGGTCGAAATCATTCCGGAGCCCTCCACTATGGCACCTCTTTCTTCCTTTATTCTCTCACGCGCTCCTTTATCCTTTCCTTTATGGCGCGGTTCAGGTGTCCGGCGATAGGTGAGACAGATACTGTGCCATTTCCTTTCACCAAAAACCAATTTAATGTAATTTAATGTGCCTCAGTCTTCATCTTGTTATTCGCCTACATCTTCCTCCTCTGCGTCCTTGGCAGTCACGCCCGCCGCTGTGTTGGCTGCTGCTCGGCCGCTCCTCCTCGCCAGTTGTGGCATGCGATGTGTCATAGTTGAGAGAAAACTGACGCCAACCAATGCTTTTAACTTTACCCAACGTTTCGAGACCAACTTGGTCCCTTCTTCAGGGGTGACTTGGGTGAAGTTAAAAATATTGGTGGGCGTCTGTTTTCTCTCCGCTATCTCAAGAACCCAACCAGCCGGACTTCCGTCGAAGATGTTTTCGTGATTTGTCATGTGATTCGCTTTGCGCTTGGCAGTCACCGCCGCTGCCGCGTCGACCGCCGTTCCCGGACGCTCGCTTTTGCACTTGTGGCACGTGACGCTTAACGTGATCTGCTCTCGCTGAAACAATTTGCTCTCGCTGAAGTCTTGAAACATTAAAGATGGACCAAGGCTACACCGTGTCTAACCACGGTGAACAAAGCTTTCGCTCTGTATATCCTGGCTCAGCTGAGTTGAACCGCAGCCACTTTTATCGTCTGTCTGTCTTCCTGGATCCCTGTTGCTATCGGCATCACTGTTCTGGCATTTCCACTCATCTGTGCGGTTTGAAGAAGAAGCAGCATGATAGGAACGGCTGAAGAAGCCGAAGTATGGGGAATTAATTTATACCTCGCTGAACACTCCTTTTCTTCCCTTTCAGCTTTTTATATGCTTTGAGAAACACTTTTTGCAAGCTCGTATACGCAACGAAATATTATTGCATACGTAGAGGCTTTTCTGTACCAAGTTTTTTTACATGTGCGATATTGACGTCACCACGGTTCAACGGGTGCCAGCGGTAGACATTGACTGATGATAAGCAATCTTTCTAGAAGAAGATCTGCTAGTCTTTTTGAGGATGCATTGATAGAGATGAGTTTTTTTTTTACTGCGGACGTGAATATTATAAACAAAAACGTAGCATATGGACGGGACGTCTATAGAAGGGCGAAGACAGGACGGTCCTGTCCTTCTACGTCCCGTCCATATGCTACGTTTTTGTTTATAACATGTCTGACCAACTGGCCCCTCAGTATACTCTGTTAAAAGACGTGAATATTCCCCGCGGCAATTACATCAAATCTTAAATTGATTTTTCTGATGAACTGAAAAACGAAACTTTTGCTTCATAGAAGGTGAATGTTGGGATTGTGGGAAGCAAAGACAATTCGGATGTTGGCGAGCGGCAACCGGAGCAAATGAACAATGCGAATGAGCGGACGCCTCACCTTCCGCTTTCACTTTTTTTTACCGCTATGTAGAACTTCCTGTGAGCATCGGCAACGAGCTGCGGGAAGGAGCATGCGCAGTGCATCTCACGCACCCTCGCTCGTGCAGCACGGGTGGCACACTCTCGACACTGTGAACAATACAGTGTGCGGCTGCTTTTAGAGCAGTAGCTCTACTCAATGCAAAAGTCGCTCACCATTCCGTGCCTGATTTGACCTTGGTTTAACCTTGAGAAGCACAACATAGCAACAGAATGGCTTTGACAAGTTGACCTCGGCCGATTTGGATCAAAATCTATGTCCAACCATAACTGACCGTGCCCGACACGATGGCGACCTATGAATTTGGTTCGGGTAATTTCCAATATTTTCGGCCGCACCACTACAGAAATTGACCTTGGCCGATTTGGACCAAAATCGATGTCCAACCATAATTCAGCATGCCCGACCCGATAATGACCTCCAAATTTGGCCCGGGTCATTTCCAAAAATACGGCCCGCGCCATCCCCGAAATTTGACCTTGGGCGATTTAGACCAAAATTCATGTCCAACCATAACTGACCGTCCCCGACACGATGTCAACCCCCAAGTTTTGCCCGGACCATTGCCAAAATGCTATCGCTCGAGCTTGGGTATAACCGTGGTTAAACCCTTCCTAACTTTTTCAAAAGCTCCAGCCATTAGCGGCACATTATATACGAGCAGCAGGTATGTTAGTTGATTTAACATACGGATGGCCGTACAGAGCTGTTAATTCTTACGCGTCGAAGTGGATGTGATGTGCCTCAGCTGGCGCATGATCAAGTTAATTGCAGAGATATGACAGAGGCCTTTGCCCTGCAGTGGGCATAGTCAGGTCGATGCTACCGCTGCTGCTGATGCTGATGATATCCTAGCAGTAACCAAAACCGACGCGAAACGGGTTATGCACACATATGGCGACACTGTGCCCAAACAGGTAAGGGTCTAGTCAAGTCGTGGTGACATGGTTTGGGTCGTTTAAAAGGACACTGAGGAGAGCTCTATCAATTTTTTTTGTTAGCAAAATCTGATAGTTCGGCATTTCATGGCTTCGTTGCCGCTTGTCCGGGAGCGAAAGATGCATTTATTTGAAAGAAGTTTGAATTCGAAGACGAAGAAGTCTTTCCCGCCGCTCTGATTCAAACTCAGGGAACTCTTATGACGCCACGGCAACTCTTATGACGTCTCAGAACGGAGTGACGTGACACGTGACGTAAACGCAGACTCCGTGATTTCTGACGGCTAGCGGTGCGGTGCGCAACCTTCCTTTGCCAGCCTCAGAGATTCACGACTTCCATGAAGTAAGGAAAATTCCTCCAAGGTGGCACCTCTTGTCCTAGGAAGTCATCACGCTTGTACTTGCGAGATTGGCCTGTGGCGGCGATACCTGTATTTTGGTTCTTGCTTTTTCTACATTACAAGAGCTTTGTTTTCAGTAAGAGTGGCGTTTTTGTGATCAGGAGCTGCTATTCTATCGATACAAGCCAACTTCAATTTCTCCTCAGTGTCCCTTTAAGAGTGCTTACGCCGCAGCGAGTGGGAAACGACTGAAAAACAATTCATTGACGATCCCAGCTAATTCAATGGCTTATGCTGGTCGTTGCAGACACGGTAGCCCTGGACAATCCGCACGTAGTGGACCTGCGGTCGGACACTGACCAAGCGGACACCCGAGATGCGTCAGGCTATGAGAGACGCTGAGGTGGGGGACGACGTCTACAAGGAGGACCCTACCGTCAACGGTAAGCAGGGTGAAACGCACAGGGGTAAAATACTAATGCGATGGCATTAGAGGCCCTGTCCTGTTCTCGAGAAAAACCGGCGTACGTCCGCCCGTCCGGGTAACGAAAAAACAGGTCGTCAACCTGCCATGCTGGGCAGGTGGCAACCTAGCCACCATGGAAGGTGACCATGAAATTAATTCAAATGAATTCAATGCACATGCTGCCTGCCCACCGAGGCACTGCGCATCAGTACATTGGTCGAGGGATAAACAGCGCCCTGGAGAACTATTGGTGCGACAATGAGCCTGATGGGAGCCTTGGAAGAGCAGCCTGGGTTTCATTAACCGCCACAGCACTCCGCCAGTAGTGGTATGAGGACACCCCATGATCTTTGAAGGGGAAAGAGTACTTGCATGGGAGGGATCTACAATGCTTTCGCATTATACACTTAAGGGTATGTTAAGCGGTGGCCGAGCTTTTTTTTAAACAGCAAGAAAAAAAATTCGACCGAAATTACCTCGCTATTAAATCAACCATGCAATGCGGTAGCAATAAAACGGGCTGGGCGAGGAAATTGCGAACATTTGCTCGTAAAACAGGAAAGAGTTGAGGTACGAGGGGATCTCCCGCTTTCCCCACATCCCAGAATAAAGCTTGATCTGAGGGTTGCGACAAGGTCTATACTATGAAAGTTCATCGACTATAAGTATCGCGTTATCTTCCATGGGCTTTAGGCAGATGCTATTGAGTGTTCAATTCGAGACAGCCAGACATACACGCTGCCCTGTAAAGCGCAGGATTAAAGGGACACTGAGGAGAAATTGAAGTTGGCTTGTATCGATAGAATAGCAGCTCCTGATCACAAAAACGCCACTCTTACTGAAAACAAAGCTCTTGTAATGTAGAAAATAGCAAGAACCAAAATACAGGTATCGCCGCCACAGGCCATACTAGCAAGTACAAGCGTGATGACTTCCTAGGACAAGAGGCGCCACCTTGGAGGAATTTTCCTTACTTCATGGAAGTCGTGAATCTCTGAGGCTGGCAAAGGAAGGTTGCGCACCGCACCGCTAGCCGTCAGAAATCACGGAGTCTGCGTTTACGTCACGTATCACGTCACTCCGTTCTGTGACGTCATAAGAGTTCTCCGTGTCGTCATAAGAGTTCTCGAGTTTGAATCAGAGCGGCGGGAAAAACGTTCTCAACTTCGAATCCAAATTTCTTTGAAATAAATGCATCTTTCGCGCCCGGACAAGCGGCAACAATGCCATGAAATGCCGAAGAATCAGATTTTGCTAACAAAAAAAATGATAGAGTTCTCCTCAGTGTCCCTTTAAGTGCTGTTGTGTAAGCTTTTCAATCTATTTATACTAATGCTGTCAATTGGGTTGCTGACGTTGATACGCGAATTAGATTTATGCCTTCCCTTTGTGTAGTGGCGAATTCTGGAGCTGGTTTTGCAACAGCTATTACTTTTTTTTTCAGGGGTATGAAATAGCATTCGTATCTTTGGCTGCACGATGGGCATGCTTCGCTGGTAGACTCGAAGCGAGTCGGTCTGAACTGACGAAGGAACCTTACTTCCTTGCTTCGAATCGAACACACAGGCTTGCGTTCTCGATCCCCGAGAAAACAAAATTGGCAGTGGCTTAACTTAGCTAAGCCTGGAATTCAGCGAAAAGCAAGGACGCTTGCTAAGCGTCTGAGGCTCGTTCATGGCGACTCCGCTGCCCGCTCGTGACAGCCGTTCTATGTACCACACGACCACGTGGCTATTACGTGGTATCACGGGGTCTTACGACACCCCTATCGGATGTCATCACGTGACCTCACATCCCACCATCGGATGTTCTTAAGGGCAAAGGTCATCCCAAAGGTCACCCAACGCCAAAGGCCAAGATCAAAAGTTAGAGGTCATTTCAAGGTCAGAAGTTAAAGGTCAACTAAAGGTCAATGGTCAAGGGTTTGACGCCATAACTGTACCACATATGGTCATACACGGCTTACGTGGTTGGGCTGAAGGTAGTTGAAGGTCATTCTCCGGCCTAGGCGACGACTGCTTTACCTACAGAAGTGAAGCTTTTCGCTTCAAAAAAATACATATTAAGGCACAGGAAGCCGATCTTTGGAATTCACCTTAACTAATTTACCCTAACGCAGAACTCGCATCTCTCTCTGAGTCGAAGCTCTCCACCAGCTGCGCGGGTGCAGGTACAAATACGTGCCTCTTCGCAAGCGGCCTCTCGGGGGAAGCAAAACACGAAATTCACGTACTCTGTACAATGTCAGCGAGAAACAGGGCGAAAACACTCGTTAAAACGAATCCTTCCTTCATGGAACAAATACACAGGCTCTTGCTGTGACACACTTCAAGCGTCACCCAGTATTCATACCCAAAAATTGTGGACAAAGGCATTTTTGAGCGGGGAACAGTTTATGAACTAAATTTCTCTTTCCACCCTCCACCACGAAATCTGAAGCCTCACTCCTTCCACTGACTCTGTCCGCACCGTCAGCAAGCATGTCTCATGGGTGCCGGGCTGTTGACTGCCATTCTCCTTCCTCTCCGCCGGGGGGGGAGGGGTGGCCTGTAGCGGCACTATCATCGTCAGCAGCGCTACGCCGCCTCGGCTCGTAACATAGTGCTCGCGCTGGCTACGTGGGGCCACGTGCGGCGTAGAATAAATACAGTTGATTCCTGGTTCCCGGCCTGTTCGCTTTTTCATTCATTTCATTTATTTACCTTAAAGGCCTCTTTCGGGGTATTACATAAGGGGTGGGGTAATCAAAAATTGGTACATTTTTTTCACGATGACATATGACGTTCAATATTGGCGTTGAAGAGTGACGGGCAGGTGATAGCAGCAGCGGAGTGGGAGAGGCCGTTCCAGTCTGACGCGGCTCGTGGAAAGAAAGAGGTGGAGAAGGTTACAGTACGGGCACGTGGACGAGTAACTTGTAGATGACGAAGTCAATGTCCCTCTACACAAGTCTATCAATGTGTCACATGTTGATGAGTGTGAGCAAAGGGTGGGGAGGGGGAGAAAGAGTAACTTCCTCAACCAGCAAAAAAACGAAGGCACTGCAAAAGGAACAGTTCAAGAACTGCAGTACATGTCGCATAAACTGGTGTGAGGGCCGCACTTTTGTTTTTAAAATGCAGGAGAGAATATTGAAGTTGCGGCCCATACAATAAGTACCAAAAAGGGTATAACCGCATTTTTAATAAATTATCTAGGCCAAAAAAGGGGTCCGATCCATAAGCGGGGTAAGCTAAAATTGAAAAAAATCATTTTTACTTTTCTACCAATCGTGAATGACAAAACCTTGGAGAATATCTTTTGAGTGGGCACGCTTTAATGCCATTTAGCAGGACAAAAATAGCCCGGATCGCAAAACTGAGTGGTGAGCGGGTTTGGCTGATCTCCTTGGAGCTTGCCGTCACCCGCATTGCTGCTGCAAAAAATGACGTCCAATGTAAAACTAGTAGTTTCACTCAGTCGAGCTGATTGTTCAACAACAGTTAGGCAGAGAAATAATTGACATGGTGTGTTTTATTGAACGCCAGCGCGTTTTACCCTGTGCCCTTCTCGTTCATTCCGAGGCCATTTCGATGGCCCACTGCGACCAGCGGAGACAAGAGATTCTGGTGGGCGACGTCTCGCGCATCTTTATCAATGAGCAAGGAGGCGCGGCACATGCATGTGCAAGGGGCGCTCGAAGCATCATCATCATGATCATCATCATCATCAGACTAACTACGCCCACTGCAGGACAAGGGCCTTACCTTTATCCCAATGAATAACCCTGTACTGTGCTGCCTGTGGCCCCCTTATCCCGGCAGACTTCTTATTCTCATTCACCCACCTGACCTTCTGCCGCCCTCTGCTACGCTTGCCTTCTCTCGGTGTCTACTTCGGTGCCCCACACTTCAAACAGAAAGGAGCAAAAAGAGAGTAAGCAATTCTCTAGCGCACTCCCTTGCACAAAAGGGAGCGAACTAGAGTGCTTACTCCCTTTTGACTCCCGTGTATACAGACGTATACGTGTTTACAGTGTAAATAACCAATAACAATAACAATAATGGCTCTGATAGAAGAGACTAGTAAGTATCTTCAGAGTCAAAATGTAGGACTGCACCGCTCCCTTTGGTGTAGTGTCGCCGAGTCGCTACCTTGTAATCCACACCGTGTTCACTCGTGTATGTGTGTGTACGTCTTGAGCGTATTTTTCTTCTACGGGCAAGCATTTTGATGGCCATTATATAGGTCAAAAGCGGATGCGTTTTGAATATGTAAAGCAGTGCTGACGGAAGCGGCGGATTATATCCTCCTCGTGTAAGTGCTAGTCTAAGACGGTTCCCGGGACAATGTTTTAGTGTTGGTAGCATTAGAAGCCAGGGCCAACATTCGTCTTGGGTTGTAAAATTCTCCCTTTTGCTGGAAAGAACCGACGTCCCCAGACCGGAGCATTCCCATTGGGAGAAGAAGATGACGTCACCAGACGGGAGCGTTCAGACTGGCTATAGGGAAGTGACGTCATCAGAGCGGAAGTGGCATCGATACCGTAAAGCATCAACAGCTGCTAGCGCTAACACATTGCCAACACACAACAATGAAACTAGGTGTCCCCTTTATTTTATGGACTTGAGCTCTTCTTTTTAGATGCACCCTCCTCACCGTCCTCGCTTCATCACCTTTTGACAATTGAGCACCCTTGGACGCTCCAGCAGTTAAGTGAGATATTCAGAACTTAATCAAGGGGGACAAACCGAAGAAGGCCACTTGACCAATGCATTACCGTACATACCTGCTGGAGCAGATCCCCCCGCCTGTTGCACTTCAATATAACCACGTCGCCACTGTAGCTCGGATTGTGAGTCGCTTTATTAGAAAGAGTTTCTCCCCACAGGTGGCGGGGGTTCATAGCTGGGATGTACCCATCAGAAGGACAGCCGCCTCCTTCTGGAGGACCTGAAGCCCCGCGTCAGATACAGGGACTTCCACTACTGCCCCAGGACTTCGCTGCTTTGCCTCGAGAACACGCACAACTTCTGCGGGGGCACCGTCCTACCCCTGAACTACATGGAACAGGTGCGACAACTAGGTGCTTCCGGTCAATGCCAATACGGCGCCGGTTCTCAAACCGTTGTCCGCAGACTGTTGGCGGGCATCCTCTGCGACATCCTTAGGGAGCGAATTCCGAGAGTATTCTTCAGTTACACTTCTGCTGCTGCACTTATGAGGCTCGAAAGTACAATTGTGCATATCCTTGAGGCCTACAGGTGAAAGTATACCATGTGCTTGCATCGACGTGGTTTGTGCATGGCTGTTCCTAAGCAGTCATTGCTGGATTCATTTCTCCTCGGATTTATTATTTATTAAAAGAGGGCCCGTGCTTCTTGTTACATGAATATAAGGACCCCGGTGCGACCATCTGTCGGCATTGTCATCAGAGGTTTTTTTTAGCGAAAGCTTCACTACGCTAGGTTTTCAACGGGGCAGAGTCAGTTCAGTCATGTGACAGGTTTCACGTGGTGTCACGTGACAGGTCATGTGACCTACTGACGTCTTCACAATCTGCCCACCGTGGCAGATCTTGTTGCCTCTTCAGGGCTCCCTTCTTCCTTCTACGGTGACACGGTGAGGCCGTTGCACGTGTTGGGAGTTTGGCCAGGTGTTTTTTATTGCTCAATGTCAAAGTCAATGTATTGGTCAATGTCCCCCTAGGCCTCGTGCAATATATTTAGCTTCCCCGGGTGGGGGTCCGGCTCCCTGGTTCGATAGCCTGCCGGCCGAAAGTTTGCCCTTGGATTCTTTCGGTCGAAATGGCGTCAGTGACATCCCAGTGGCGCTTGTACCCATTGGAGACGGGGCCCTAAAATTGAAAAAAAATTAAAATTATCCAGGAGCAGTTGAAGGCTGTTACCAGCCGCCACCTGGAAATCTCTGAAGTGCGCCCTTTCGGCCGTAGGGGCATTCTGTGCCGATCCTCGGATGTGCAGTGCGTGTCGGAGTTTCTGCGCTGCACATCCTTCGCATCATTTCCTCTAAATCATTTTATTCTAGAGCAACTGGCATGTTCAAAAGAGATCATCCGCGACGTGGACCCATAGGCCTCTCCTCAGGAACTACTTGACGACTTTCAGGACGCTGGTATCGGCGTGTTATCAGTTTACCGCTGCACCAGAGATGCTAATGGCTCACATGTGCCGACAGAGTCTGTGACTGCAACGTTTGCAGGATCTTCATGCCCGTCTGAGCTTAAGGTTTGGCCCATAGTGTACCGAGTCGACCCGCTATATCCTCGTCCGTTGCAATGCAGGAACAGCTGGCGCTTAAGTCATAGCAGCAAAGCTTACAAATCTGCGACGCGTTGCCGACTATGCGGGTAGAACCATTCCGCAGACCTCTGCTCATCTGAGGGTCCTATTTGCATGCTCTGTGGCGGCATTCATCCGGCTGATGATGCTGGCTGTGCCAAACGTTCAGATGAGCAGAATGTTCTGGTTATCATTTAACAGAGAAGGTGCTCTAGAGCTGATGCTTATGCACAATTAGACCGGAAGAGGCAATTTTATGCGGGTCTTGCAAGATCATTTGGTTCTGAGGCACAGGCGTTGCTGACAAAGTTTGTGGTGTCAGCTGTCGAGAAGGCGCTTGCAGTTATTGTGGACCGTATGCTGACTACATTCACTGAAGCTCTATCCCAGGGCATTTCAAGTCACGTTGCTCATTCAACTGCTGGCCTTCCAGTTCTATGAACTATATCCTTCCCATAGCCTCCCTGGTGTCTCTCCCCTGGCTCCTATTCCTGCTGCGTCCTAGTCTGTGCCTGTACGTGGCGCCGGGGATACAAGCCTTTTTACCGTTTGCACTACGGACGTCCAGATGGCGAATCCTTCCCAGAAGCGTCGAGCTCCTTCCTCTCCGTCGAAGTCTGCCCTCCCAAACAACAAAAGCAAGAAAGGTTCCCCCAGTAATCCACATACAACTGATGTGTTAAAGGAGGCTGTCACAGCCTCTCTGCTTTTACAGTAACAATGGCGAGGTTAAAAGTACTACAGTGGAATTGCCGTTCAGACGTATCTTCGTTTCACGCTTTACAGAACCTTGTCTCACAATTTGACACAGACATAATCTTACTTCAAGAAACTTGGCTTACTCCTATTAGGTCATTATCTCTCAAAAAGTTCCGGGTATTCCGAGCCGATCGCAATTGCGGCCAGGGTGGTGGCTTGCTAACATTAATTTCTTCTAAATTTGTTCATCGGGTGCATGTGTCACATCAAATTCAAAGACCTGACTGCGAATTGTTGGCTGTTGATATCGCAGTTCCACAGTGTACTCCCCTTACCGTTGCTAATGTTTACGTTCCTTCAGGTGTCCAAAGCACAGATCATTAAATGATCTTTTGCGGTCTAACAATAGAGGGGTGTTTGCTGGTGATTTCAATTCTCATCACGCAATTTGGGGTTTTCGTACTGATGCATGTGGGCAGCTGGGCAGCTTATTTGGTCATGGATGTCGGCAAGGGACGTGCGTTGCTGCAAAAGTCCAGGAGTTACTTTCTTGCGTTCCTTTTCTCGGTCTGTCATTGACTTAACATTAGTCATTAACGGGGTTTCTTCGTGGTCTATAGTGGATTGTGGTACTTCCAGTGAAAACTTTCCGATATCTTTCACAATAGCAGCTTCTCCCCTCAGGGCGACTGCTTCTTCACAAACTTAACATTAGCAGTGAACGGGGTTTATTCGTGGTCTACAGTGGATTGTGGTACTTCCGGTGATCACTTTCCGATATCTTTCACAATAGCAGCTTCTCCCCTCAGTGTGACTGCTTCCCCACAAAAATTCGTAAACCGCACACTTTTAAAAAACTTGTGCAATCCTCTTTCACCTTCATTGCATCATCTGTTAACTTGGATCGCGCTAACCAAGTTCTCTATTGCGTGTTCACGGTGCAGTCTACGGTCAAAAACAAGCAACCCTCCCTGGGGTGGATTGATAAGTGTGAGAGTGCATATCGACTTATAAAAGCTGCCTGGAAAACCCTCTGTCATAGCCACTGCCCGCGGAATTGGATAAATTACTAATTTTTCGCTTCTGCATTTAAAAGGACCATTGGTAAGGAGAAGGAGGAGTACGACGCGAATTTGAACAGCTATCTATCAAGCCCAAATAAGCGCAAAGCTTTATACCGATTCATGGAACGAAACCATAATACGCCGTCCTCTCATGTTATACAGTCAGTGGTGTTACCACCCCAGGATGCAAAAAACAACTTGACCAGACAGCACAAGGCCTTGCTCTGCGCTTTCAAGCGCGGTTGGTGGTTCCATTCGTCCTACCCCCTCCGCGCGTAGACTTTATTGCGATTGCACCCTCTGAATTATTTTCCATTGCTCCTGGCCTCAAACCTCCAGCTCCCGGATGCGATGGGATCTCTATCGTTATGTTGAAGTCTATTGCGGATGAATTTACCTCGGATGTATTGCATATGGTTAATATGTCCCTGAAGACAGCTTGGCTCTCTCGTGGATGGAAAATTGCGAAAATAATCTTACTTCTCAAAGATACAACAAAGGGTTTTGTATTTGATAATATTCGGCCGATTTCCCTCTTGCCTATTTTAGTTAAACTTATTGAACGCATTGTTCACAGCCGTCTTAAAGATCACGTCCTTGCAATAGAAGCCTTCAGTGCTTCTCAGATGGGGTTTCGTCGGTGTGGTCGATTTGAATCGCACATTTAGATTTGGAAAGAAGAATTAGGATTGCAATGGAGAAGGAAGAGGTCGCGGCTTTAGTCACTTTGGATATCGTTAAAGCATATGACAGCCTAGAGCATTCAATAATATTGAACAAGCTTGACGAAATTCGGCCGCCGTTTTATATTCTTGCATGGGTTCAGGAATTCCTAAAAGATATGCGTTTCTTCTGTTCTGACGGTTCCTTTACTTACGAGACTTTTTCACGGACTAAGGGTGTGCCTCAGGGTTCGGTACTGTCTCCTTTTATTTTTAATATACTTATGCGGGATATACCAATTCAAGGTGACGTCAAAGTGTAAGTGTATGCGGACGACATCGCCTGTTTTGCTTCTGCTAGAGACATTCACTTGCTTTACTAGCTTTTGCAGGCCTCATTTAATTTAGTCTCATTTAATTCTCATCGTGAACAAATCTTCCGTTCTCGTTTTTTCTCCAGCGTCTCCTCTTTATATCTGTCTACTGTATTGTGGCGCCCAAATCCCTCCAGTTGAGTCCTTAAAGTACCTAGGTGTAATTTACTACCCTCATCTAGACTGGCGACCTCATAACAGAACTATAATCCTCAAAGGTGAGCGAGCTCTTTGTCGCCTGAGGCGAATCAGCAATAAGAAATTCGGAATGCGCAGAGACGCTCCCTTATTTCTCTATAAGACTTACGCAAGACCAATTCTGGCGTTCGGTTACGTTCTGTTCTCCGGTTGTCCTAAATACAAAATCCAACCTCTGGTTCTTTTGAAGAGGCGCGCTCTACAGCTTTGTCTGGGTTTACCAAAATCAGTGGCGAGTTGTGTCCTCTTTCTGGAAGCTCGCATACGGGACTTGAACTCTCGCTTCCAGCTTCTTACAGTGCGCACCTTCTTCCGGGGCTTGAGGTAATGCCTGGAGTGGCTCCTCCAATTTTTTTTACTAACCCAGCTTTGTTTATAGATAAACATTGGCCGCTTTACAAACTGCCTCAATTTGTGTTTACTGACCACCTTTTGCCCAGGATGGCAGTCTCGCTTAGGTCTGTGCAATGCGTCAGCAGTTTTCAGGCTGCACCAAGCTGTTTGCTTCGACCATACGCAGCAGCTATATACAAAGCACTTATCTGCCAATGTGCTAAACGGTCTCCTGGAGGAATATCTGTTTCAGTATTCGAGCCATGCTGCAATTTTCACAGATGCCTCTCAACAAGGCGAAAAGGCAGCAGTAAGCGTTTATTCCCACACACTTGATTGGAGTTATTCTCTCCGGGCCCCTGATTACACACCAATTTTCGCTTCTGAATTTCTCGCTATTGGTTCGGCCCTTCAAAAAGTTCCCCGCAATATTTCTCAAGTTATCATTATCTCGGACTGCCTCTCAGTCTTGGCTGCACTAGAAAGTTCGGCAACTAGTCTCCTGTACCGATTCCTAATGTACTTTGTGCCACGTCATGTCCTAGAGGTGCGCTTTCAGTGGATCCTAGGGCACTGTGGCGTTACTTCAAATTCGATGCCCGATTTCTTAGCGAAATCAGCCATCAATGGGCCATTTGCCCATGTCGTTACGAACCTCACCCTTCTGGCCACGTCCCGTTATGAACTTTACCTAATACACCATTACCTGAGCCCATCCTTGGTACAGCGCATTTCGAACATTTGAAATTCCCATAGAACATACGTTCCTGCGCATCAAGACAATGTGAGGTTTCCATGACACTGTTGCGCTGTAGGATTCCTTGCCTTCATCTATATTTATGCCGTTCTGGGTTCACGCCGTCGATTCTATGTGTCATTCGGGGACGTTGAAACAATAGATCATTTCATCCTGTGTTGCCGGCGGTTTGCACGGCAGAGAATTCAGTTTTTGCAAAACCCTCTCGCTTAATTAAGTTTGCCGTTTACTCTTTCCGTCCTCCTCCCGTTAGGTGGAACCGTCAAAGGGCATGCCATTAGGCAGGTGTGTCAGCTTCTTCACAAGTATATCATTGAAACCGGGAGATTTTTGTGTTAACTTCTCGATGCCTTTACTTTCCTCTCAAAATTAGTTTCTTTTGATCAGTTCGTAAAATTTAGTTATTCTACTCGCACCGCTTTGTTTCCTTGATTTTCATTCCAAATTCCTCAAGCTCTCTCAAAATTCTTGATTTTCTTTTTCTCTCAGAGTCCTATTTATGAGCCGCTTGAGATAAACCTGGATGAGATTTTTCGTGTTTGGATCTGCACCAAACCCTGGCCAATCCCCCACCGTGGGTATGTGCCATCGTATTTGAGGCAACAACAACATCCTCGGTGATTGTAACGCTCTTGCAGGTTCGCAAAGGGGACAGGTCCTTGCTGGCTGCTGCTGTTCTCTGCTTCTCCTGGTGGTTCCGACTTGTTCATCATTGGTGAGGCCGTACTACGTTGGCGGTTTTGGCCAAGGCGTAGGATAAGATGCAGTTCATGCGAACCTGAGGGCGCGTTTTTGCTGAGAGATGTCGTTGACCTCTCCAGGTGGAGGGTTGACAGCTTGGTTTGCCAGCTTGCCAGCCCAAAGCCTGCCGCTTGAGTCCTTAAAAAATAGCATTGATGCAATTGCCGTGGCTGTCGTCCCAATCGGTGAGGGTGCGATCAAAATGAAAACCCCCCAACTAATTCAACAATAGCTAAGATCATTGACAGCCCACTATCTGCCGATCTCTGAAGTGCATCATCTTCTTTCACTCCCTCCTTTATCCCTTCCCTTACGGCGCGGTTCAGGTGTCCAAAGATATATGAGACAGATACTGCGCCATTTCCTTTCCCCAAAAACCAATTATTAATTATTATTATTATTTGGCGGTAGAGGCATGGTGTGCAAGTACTCGGACATCGCTTGTGTTGCAGACTTGCTTCAGTGCAAAATTTTCAGCTCACTACCGGTTAAAGCATTCATTCCCGAACAGCTTGCATGTGTCAAGGGTATTGTACGTGGTATTGACCAAGCACCTTCTCCGCAAGAAATTCTAGAAGAAATACAGGATGTAGGAGGTGGGGTCCTTTCAGTCTACCGCTGCAGTAGAGAGGTAAACGGCTCGCATGTTGCAACTGAGTCTGTAATAACAACTTTTTCTGGCTTTTCCCTGCCTGATGAACTAAAAATTTGGCCGATTGTCTACAATGTGGACACTCTACATCCCCGCCCTCTTCAATGCACCAACTGCTGGCGGTTCGGACATAGCGGCAAAGCATGGAAGTCGGAGACACGCTGCCGTTTATGTCGAGAAGGTCATTCTGCTGATAACTGCACCTCATAGCAGCGTCATTGTTGCCTCTGCAGCAACATCCACTCAGCTGATGATGCCGACTGCGCAAAACGTAGTGAAGAGCGTAGCTTGTTGGATATTATCAAAGAGAAGCGGTGCTAAAGAGCCGATGCTTACGCTGTTCTTAACAGGAAAAAAGACTCATACGCTAGCCGTGTGCGCGCTTCTGTTGGGAACATTGAATCCAACTTGACTGCCTCAATTGTGACCTCAGTAGAAAAAGCCCTTAATAATGTGGTTGCCGGAATGTTAAACACTTTTTCTGAGGCGTTGGCTCAGTTTGTTGCAGTTCAATCTGTGACACCATCAACATCCATTCTGGCAGCAACGCCTGCATCTGTTTCAGCTTGTGCAGCTAATGCTACCCGCTCAATATAACCTCCTGATGCTCCCCAGGTCTCACCTAACATCTCTGTTCCTAGCATTGCGTGTCGCACCGACATCTGCACAACAGATGTCGAAATGTAGTGCGCTACGCAGAAGCGCCCTGCTTCCTCGTCACCATCTAAATCTAGTTCTGGACAGATGAAAGCTAAAAAAGGACCACCCAAACTTCTTCCCCATGTTGATATCCTTAAAGAGGCGATTTATGCCTCTTCAATTGGTCAATAATCATGGCAGGTATAAAAGTGTTACAATAAAATTGCCGCTCCATATTTTCTTCTCTTCCAGATCCAAAATTACCTATTCGCAAACATAAACCTATGTTGTGCTTTTACAAGAAACGTGGTTATCACCTTATAAATCATTTTCAAAGAGAAACACCACATGAGCATATATTGTCACCGACAAACGGGCGAAGCACTCAAACCAGGTTTAATTAGACGTGCTGGGAGTGCAAGACAGCAGGGAGCTCGAGCGAGGAAGAAGACGAATACCCTATCCCCTCGAGTGCGCAAGGCATGGCAAGTCCCATCTAAAACAGTTCGGCCGTGGTATGGCGCCACTGGATTGCTGGGTACTGTGGCATTACTGCCCCTCGCTGAAGGGCAACGACTCGGTGCCGCAACAATGAGAAGCAGGAAGGCAAGCGACGGCGAATGTTCCGGCGGCTGGTGTAGACACGCCTGAAGAGCTAGCGGGATGGTACGGCTCCTTCCGTGCGACATGGACGACTTCGGGGGTCGGCCGTCTAGAGGAGCGAACTGTACCCTGAGAAAGAACCTCATAGTTCACCTCACTGACTTGGCGGAGTACCTCGTAGAGGCCAAAATATCGACGTAGAAGCTTTTCGGAGCACCCACGCATGCGTATTGGGCTCCAAACCCAGACTTGTTCGCCGGGCTGGTAACTAACAGCTCGGTGGTGGAGGTTATAGCGGCGAGCGTCGAGGGCTTGCTGGTGCCAGATGCGCTGTCGGGCGAGTTGCCGGGCGGCCTCGGCGTGACGAAAGAATTGGGCAGCACCCATAACAGATGAGGTACTACTAGTCGGGAGCAGCATGGCGTCCAGCATGGTTGTGGTTTCGCGACCATGCGCTAAACGAAATGGAGGGAAGCGTGTAGAGCAGTGTTATAGGCAAATGTGACGTAAGGGATAATGGCGTCCCAGTTGCGGTGGTTTGCGTCAACATACATGGAAATCATGTTGGCGATTGTCTTGTTGAGCCGTTCGTTCGTTTGAGGGTGGTAAGCGGTTGTCTTGCGGTGACTGTTGCCGCTCAGGCGCATAACCTCCTGCGTAAGGGCCGAGGTGAAGGCCGTTCCTCTGTCAGTTAAAACGATGGCAGGTGCACCGTGACGAAGCACAATATTTTGAACGAAAAAGTTCGCAATTTCTTCAGCGGTACCACGAGGGAGAGCTTAAGTTTCACAGTACCGGCTGAGGTAGTCGGTGGCGACCACAATGTAACGGTTACCCAGCGAGGACTCAGAAAATGGGCCGAGTAAGTCCATGCCGACTTGGTGGAAGGGGACTTGAGGCGGATCAATAGGCTGCAGTAGTCTGGCTGGCATAGTCGGCGGCGTCTTGCGACGTTGGCACTCGTGGCAAGTTCTGACGTAACGCTGGACAATTGCAGCAACCCTGGGCCAGTAGTACTTTTGGCGTATCCGCGCCAAAGTGCGGGAAAAACCCAGGTGACCAGAAGATGGGTCATCGTGGCACGCCTGCAGGACTTCGTCGCGCAATGCCGCAGGTACGACGAGCAGATAGGCAGCTTCTGTCGGGTTGTAGTTTTTTCTTATACAGAACGCCATCGCAAAAACAGAATGATGACAGTCCACGTGAGAAGATTTGCGGGGGCGACGCAGCGCTTCTTTCAAGACTCAATGAGAGGCCGTAGTTCAATGTCGTCCATTTGGTGTTGCGTGAGGATGGACGTAGAGATGGCGCAGAGAGAAATAGAATCGTCGTCGGGATAAACTCGGTTATCCTCGATAGGAGCACGAGACAGACAGTCGGCATCACTGTGCTTCCTACCGGACTTATAAACGATGGTGACATCGAACTCTTGAAGGCGAAGGCTCCAGCGTGCAAGCCGTCCCGAGGGGTCTTCGAGGTTCGCCAGCCAACAAAGCGAATGGTGATCACTGACGACTCTAAAAGGGCGGCCGTATAAATACGGGCGAAATTTGGTCACTGCCCACATAATTGCCAGGCATTCTTTTTCAGTAGTGGAATAGTTCGCCTCCGAGCGTGAAGAAGTGCGGCTTTCGTATGCGATGATACGTTTGATACTATTCAGCCACTGCACAAGGACCGCACCGAGGCCGATGTTGCTGGCGTCGGTGTGCAGTTCAATGTCGGCTGATTCATCGAAGTGGTCAAGGATGGGCGTACTCTGGAGACGAGTACGGAGGTCTTCGAAGGCCTGTTGTTGCTCCTGGCCCCAGAGGAACGATTCGGCATCTTTCGTGAGGTGGGTGAGGGGCTCAGCGATCTGGGAGAAGTTCGGCACAAAACGCCGATAATAGGCGCAGAGACACAGAAAGCGGCGCACACTGCTGCGCTTATCGGTTTGCACGGGAAAAGCAGCGACGGCGGCTGCCTTATCGGGTTCAGGGCTGACTCCCTTAGAGCTCCCGTTGTGGCCGAGAAACTTCAACTCCTGGAAGGCGAAGTGACACTTTTCGGACTTAAGGGAAATACCGGCCGAACGAACTGGTGCGAACACAGCGCGCAGGCGCCTCAGGTGCTCTTCGAACGTGGCGGAGAAGATGACAACGTCATCTAGGTACACTACGCAGGACTTCCATTTTAGATCGGCAAGCACGGTGTCCATCATCCGCTGAAAGGTAGCAGGAGCCGAGCACAGGCCGAAAGGAAGCACCTGGAATTCGTACAGACCATCCGGTGTAATAAAGGCGGTCTTTTCCCGGTCGCATTCGTCCACCTCGATTTGCCAATAGCCACTGCGTAAATCTAGAGACGAGAAGTACGTGGCGTGGCGTAACCAGTCCAGGGAGTCATCAATGTGTGGCAGAGGATAAACGTGTTTTATGGTGACGTTGTTCAGACGCCTGTAATCAGCACAGAACCGTATGGTTCCATCTTTCTTTGCTACTAGAAGCGACGCCCACGGGTTCGTCGACGGTTGTATCACGTCGTCTTGGAGCATTTCTTGAACTTGGCGGCGAATGGCATCCCGTTCCTTCGAAGAGATCTGATAAGGCGGCTGGCATAACGGTCGTTGGTTTGCGTCAACTATAATGCGGTGCTTCATGAGCGGAGTCTGCCCAACCTTCGAGGTCGAGGCAAAACAGTCGCGTAAAGATTCGATAATGCTCTCGAGGCAGCCTTTCTGATTAGACGGGAGGTTCGGGTTCACGTCGGTTTTTATGGGAGTGGTCGGTGCCTCCACTGATGCCTGGATTTCGGACAGCGAGTGCTGTCCCGCGAATTCGCTAAGTTCTTCGAAATACGCTATAGCTGTTTTGCCAGGCAAACACTGGGGTTCAGAACCAAAATTGGTCACTAAATGTTCGGTTCGCCCACAGTTCAATTCAATAATTCCGCGAGCTACACACAGAAGCAGTGAGATGTTGGTTTCAGCGATGCCACGAGTGCTGGGGCTGTGATCACACTCGACGGTAACAAACATGCTGGCTCTGGACGGGATCAATACGTCGTCGTCACAGACGCATAACTTAGCCCTGCGTGGCTCGGTATCGTCGTCGACAGGGCCTTGGGTGGAAAACGACACAATTAGCTCCTGGAGGTTGATAAGGGCACCGTACTCCTGAAGGAAATCCAAACCGAGTATGAGGTCTTTGGAGCACTCGGGTAACACAGCAAAGCAGCCAGGGAAAGTAACACCGCGGATCTGGATTCGCGAAGTGCAGACACCGATCGGAGTTACCACGTGGCCACCAGCTGTCCGGATCTGCGGCCCAGACCAAGAAGTCAGAACCTTCCTCAAGGCCGTGGCTAACCGTCTGCTCATTACGGAAAAATCGGCGCCGGTATCCACGAGTGCAGTAACGTCGTGGTTGTCGGCGGATACCGGCATTTCGGCGGAGACCAGTCGGTCGGAGCGCGTCGTCGAGGTCGTCGGTTCAGGTCGTTGTCGGTCGGAGCATCGCGGCGGATCACCGGTTGGAGGCTCTTGACTCGGTCCTGTAGCGGCAGCCCTACCCGCGGAGGACGCCGTCTTCAGTTTTCCCGACGTGGGGACGTGCCTCTGAACTGGCCAGAGGATGATGGGCGGCCGGGCGAAGAGAACCGCCTTGGGGAGGGATGGCGATCGGGACTGGCGTAGCTTCGAGGTCGAAGATTGCACGTTATCAGCCAAGTACTGCTCGATATCACGTGGTCTTTCACTGTAGCGTGGTCGAGGTGCGTCAGGTGAAATACCCCTTAAACCCATTCTGCGGTAAGGGCAGTGGCGGCGGATGTGGCCGGGCTCCCCGCAGAGGTAACAGAGCGTCCGATTGTTTGGCGTACGCCAAACGTGCGCTTTGCTCACGGGTGGCCTGAACTCCTGCTGCACGGAGGGTACAGTTGCGACTGGCTCCTGCAGGTATGGCACAGGAGCGACGGGGAAAAAGGTTCGCATCACTGGCCCGGGACTTCGTAGCACCTAGCTGTACGTCATAACGGAGGGCGCCGGGTGTGGAGCTGGGGTTGGCTGCACAACTCGTCGGATTTATTCGCGGACCACGTCCGTTACGGCAGCGGCGCTGACCTGTGGAACTTCAAAGCGAAGTTTCGCCAGTTATTCGCGCATAAGGCTTCTTACAAGCTCCCGAAGATCCTCGGCGGGCAGCGACGTAGGCGTGCACTGAGAAGCGGCTGCTACAGTAGCCTGACGTCCGTAGTGGGCGCCTCGTTCCTGCAGAGAGCGTTCGATACCCATTGCCTCCTTGGTGAAGTCGGACACTGTTCGTGGCGGGTCACGGACCATTCCGGCAAATAGCTGCTCTTTTACGCCACGCATGAAGTGGCGTACCTTCTGGGCTTCGTGCATAGCCGGGTCGCCCCGATTCAACAGTCGCGTCATGTCCTCTATGAACATCGCGACCCTCTCATTCGGCTGCTGTGATCTTGAGTGCAGTGCGATTTCAGCCTTTTTTCGTTCGCTGGTGTTGAACGTGGCTAAGAGCTCTCGGCGAAAGATCTCCCAGTTAGTGAAGGAAGCTTCGTGGTTCTCATACCACGTCTTGGCCGAGTCCTGTAGTGCGAAGTGCACGTTCCGCAATTTGCGCTCGCCGTCCCTCTCGTTGAAGCCCGCCACACGATCAAAGCTGGCCAACCAGTCTTCGACGTCTTCAAACCTCTTACCGTGGAATGATGGGGGCGACCGAGGCGTGTGAAGGACGAACGGCGGGGCATTCCCGGAATGCGGACTTGTCTGGCTAGCCGTAGCGGACGTCATGGCCCTTGCTGGTCTTGCGAGTTGTTCGAACTCTGGCTGTAGGCCTCGCAGGCGGCGGCTCGCCTTGTGGACTGGTGTTGTAGACACGCGTTGAGAACTGACGTCAAGAGCGTCCTCGAGGTCAGCGTACATGGACCGTTACCCAGCGGTTCCATCAAATATGTCACCGACAAACGGGCGAAGCACTCAAACCAGGTTTAATTCGACGTGCTGGGATTGCAAGACAGCAGGGATCTCGAGCGAGGAAGAAGACGAATCCCCTAGCCCTTCGAGTTCGCAAGGCATGACAAGTCCCATCTAAAACAGTTCGGCCGCGGTATGGCGCCACTGGATTGCTTGGTACTGTGGCAATATTACAAGAATACTTAACCGTAAACGAAAAATACAGGGAATATACAGCATTTTATACTGATGGATCAAAATCTCCACACTACGTCGCAAGTTCTGCGGTTCAAAATAATTGAGAAAAACAGTACGGCTGCCTGAGTACGCATCAATTTTCAAGGCAGTGTGTTACGCAGTCTGTGAGCTGTAGAAAAAATTATAAATGAGCACATTGTGAATAGCATCATTTACACTGATTCTCTGAGCGTACTCACCTCACTTCACCATAAAAACACAGTTAGACCACTAATCGGTGACATCATTCATATCATAAGAAGAGCTAGAACACAGGGAGAAGACAAAAATTTTGCTGGGTGTCAAGCTACATCGGAATCACAGGCAATGAGAAGGCGGATGCAAGTGCTGCAAAAGCTCGGAACAAAGAAATAACGTGAACATTCCATACAAAGATGGCATGAAGCTGGTACAGTGTAAAATCAGGTATGACAGTCTCAATGGAACACTGATAGAAATAATAAGCTACACTTAGTAAATCCCTTAATAGAAGAATGGAAGTCATGCTCAAAGCAAAAACATTTTCATCGAAGTTATTTTTGCCGTCTCCGTAATGGACACGCAAACCTAACACAACTTTCTATTGACAAAACAAGACAGACCTTTATTGTAGAAATGTGGAGATGAGCTCACAATAAATCACATCCTATTCTCGTGCACACAACTCGAACGGCAAAGAAAAAAGATATTTTACCGTATTTTACAATGAACGCATTCCCTTCCACCCCAATTTACTTTTAGGAGATAATTCATCTGTAAGAATTTCATGTGTTTTTAGTTTTCTGAAAGACGCAGCGATTTTAAACAAAAAATAATATCACATAACTATTATTTCTAAAAATCCTTACCCTATGCTTTGACGCATTTTACGATACACCTCATTCATTTTCTCAGACCTGAGAAGGCGGCTGAGGTCTACATTTGATTAGTTGGTCTCCTTGGAGTCCCTGTCCGGACAAGGACTTTCACTGAGGACAACCAATGCTTGAAATAAATCCTACCATGTGTTTGGCGCATGATAGCCTGAGTAGCTTATGCGCCATATAGAATCCCAATACAATACAATACCATACAATACACAAATCGTCTCTCGACCACTCGACCTAATCTCATGGACGTCACTATCGACCGTGTTACTGTGCGCGCCCTGATTGACACCAGTGCCCATGTATCAGCGATGAGTGCTGCCCTCCGCCGTCGCCTCCGCAAAGTCCTCACGCCTGGAATGTCCCGTGTGCGTATTGCGGATGGCGTCACGCCTGCTGTGGACGGTATGTGTACCGTGCGCGTTACTATTGCCGGCCAGAGTGTACCGGTTCAGTTCACCGTGCTGACCACTGGTGCGCATGACCTTATCCTCGGCTTGGATTTTTTGACTGAACATTCCGCCCTTATTGACTGATCGGGGGGTGTCCTAGACCTCCAACTTCCACTGCTGGATTCAGAACCATTCGTTGTATCACTGCGACTGTTCAGGGCCAAATACTCTCGCCTGTCATCCCGAACCGCCTCTTTCGTTCCACTGACCCCACCTCGCCCAGTCCCAATCTTGACCTCTTGCTGACCCGTAACGATGCCCTACCTCATACCATCGCCATCGTCTTAGACAACGCCCTCTCGCTGCATTTCCTCAACTTCGGCGTCTCTTCTTAAGTGCTCCCGTCCGGCATCTGCGTGGCTACGCTATCCCCTATCGCTCCTTGCCACGTCGCTACGTTGGCCGCCACCCCTGTTCAAGACACCGCCGCCACGCGCCGGCAGGATCCTCTGTCGACAGACGCCTTCACGACAATGATGGCTACCGACCTCCGTCCCGACCAAACTGCCCAGCTTCGTGCCCTTATCGAGTATTTTTCGGATATTTTTTGATTTTCATGTGAACAACACCACGCTGGGTCAAACTCTCGCCGTCAGGCACCGCATTGAAACCGGTGATGCCCCTCCCATCCGCTGCTGCCCCTACCGGGTCTCTCACGCCGGGCGTCAGGTAATCAATGCGGAAGTTACTTGTCAAGAAGAAGGAGTTTTTCAATTGATTATCGCCACTTGAATAAAATCACTATAAAGGACGTGTACCTCCCGACGCGCATCGATGACGCACTTGATTGGCTCCATGGTGCCAAATTCTTCTTATCCATAGATCTTCGTTTGGGCTTCTGGTAAATTGTTGTAAATGAGCAGGACCGAGAGAAGACCGCCTTTGTGACCCCTGATGGCATTTATCAATTTAAAGTTATGCCTTTCGGATTATGCAACGCGTCAGCAACATTCGAACGCATGATGGGTGCCATTTTGCAAGGCTTTAAGTGGTCCACCTGCCTGTGCTATCTCGATGAGTCATTGTCTTTTCGCCGACGTTTTCCTCTCATCTCGCTGACCTTTCCCAAATCATTTCCCTCTTCCGCCAAGTTCCGGCCTGCACCTCAACTCGTCTAAGTGCAGTTTCGCGCGCCGTCAGCTCGCCATCTTGGGTTATGTGGTCGACCACACGGGGTCCATCGTGACCCTGATAAGAACCGAGCCGTCAGACTTTCCCCAGCCACGTTCCTGTAACGACGTCCGAAGCCTCTTAGGGCTGTGCTCCTACTTTCGTCAAATTGTTGAAGGCCTCGCCGACATCGCTAGCTGCCTCACCGACGTCCTGAAAAAGGACGCCACCTTCATCTGGGGTCCCGACCAAGTACAAGCGTTTTCCACCCTGATATTGAAGCTTACTACCACGCCAGTTCTGGCACACTTCGGTGTGACCGCTCCCACTGAAGTCCGCACTGACGCTAGGGGCTACGGCATCGGCGCTATCCTCTCTCAGAGGCAATCCGGACAGCACCGTGTCATCCCCTACGCCAGCCGCCTCCTCTCTGCCCCGGAGCGCAATTACTCAATTACGGAACGTGAGTGCTTAGCCCTTGTGTGGGCGGTTGGGAAATTCCGCCCATATTTATACGGCCGCTACTTTACAGTTGTCACTGACCACCATGCGTTGTGCTGTGTCTCTTCCCTGAAAGACCCTACAGGACGGCTAGGTCGTTGAGCACTGAGCCTGCAGCAGTACGATTACTCTGTATTCTACAAGTCTGGTCGCTTGCACGCCGATGCTGACTGCCTTTCCCGTTACCCTGTTCGCCCGTGTGACAATCCTGGCACTGACAGCGAGGACGCCCTGTGCTCTCTCTCTCTGCCCTCGCCAACATGGCCGAAGAACAGCGCCACGCTGCGGTGCTGCGCTAAATTATCGACCACCTCCATACCACCTTATTAGACCCTCCGAAGTGCCGCTTTGTGCTCCGTGATGGAGTTTTATACCGTAGGAGCCTTAATCAAGCAGGCCCTGGCCTCCTCCTCGTTGTGCCCAAACACCTCCGCACTGCTGTCCTCCGAGAGCTGCATGATCTTCCCACTGCTGGCCACTTGGGTGTCTCCAGTACTTACTACGGCGTGAGTCGTCGATTCTTTTGGCCCCGCCTCTACCTCTGTACCTCTGTGTACGCCCCTATGTTGCTGCCTGCGAGGAGTGCCAGCGCCGGAAACGCCCCACCACTCTGTCGGCCGGTCTGCTTCTGCCGATTGACGTCCCACCCAAACCATTCGAACGCCTCGGCTTAGACCTTTTGGGAACGTTTCTGCAATCCACCTCGGGTAACAGATGGGTAGCTGTTGCCACAGACACACTACTCGTTACGCAATCACGCGGGTACTTCCCACCAGTACTGCTATTGATGTTGCCGATTTTCTTTTGACTGACCGCATCCTACATTATGGTGCTCCTCGTCAACTTCTTACCGACCGAGGCGGATGCTTCATGTCCAGAGTTGTCGCGGACATTCTTCGGCCGTGCACTACAGAACATAAGCTCATCACTGCCTACCACCCGCCGACAAACGGCCTCACAGAACACCTCAACCGCACTCACCAAAATGTTGGCCATGTACGTTTCTCCGGACTACCGCGACTTGGATATCGCTCTACCCTATGTGACCTTCGCGTAAAATTCTCCCTCCATGACACTGCCGGCTGCTCCCCTTTTTATCTTTTGTACTGCCGCGAGCCCCTACTGCCTCTGGAGACGCTGCTTCCCACTTTTACTGCTACTCGCTTCCCGGCTACTCGCTTCCCAGAGCTCTCAGCAGGAAGTCTACAGCCGTTCTCACCGTGTGGTCTCCTCCTCCCCTGGCTCCCTCGCCATCTCGCCGCGTGGGGCTCTGAAAAACTTCTGTCCTGCTATATCGGACCGTACCGTGTGCTGCGCCAAGTCACCGCAGACACTTATGAGATCGCTGCGGCCTTCCTCGGTGCCAGGTCCTCTCAGCATGAGCCTGATGTTGTGATATGTCTCGCAATCCCATTCACTGCACTGATGTACACCGGGACGGTGCCTTTTCGACCGGGAGTCCGCGCAACGGATAATCTTCGTAAAGACGACGTGGAGGAATTGCCGGGTGTGTGCGCGCTATCCGCTCAGTGTTCTCTGTGCCCTGTGCTCCGGTCGTCCGTCTGCCTGCCTATAGACTTCGGGCCACGTAGCAATATTGTGCACGTAGATCACTTACCTGGAGGAAGCGGGAGCAGCACACATTGTGTGGACTTGTGCTACAACAGACCTTTGTAAACTGCTGAAAAGCAACAGTCTTGACAGAGGTTGTACATAGTTGCAGGCCCAATTCCCAAAGGTGGAGTAAGGTTTTGGAGGTTTAATCGCACATTAGTATCCGCCCATGCGCATCCTTCCGGGTAAAAAGGAAGTAATGAAACCAAGGAAAACGCTTCCACGGGAACCCCGCTATTTATGAAGAAACATCCGGTGTTCAGAGCTAACCTAGACTGCTAGCAGGACAGCAGGGAAGGGTGGGGGGAAGAGAACGGAGTTTGTAGGAACGGTGTAGTAAGGTTGGTTTTGAGGAAAGCAAATGGCGTAGTAGCTGTCTAGGCAATTTGCCTATTAGCATCCACACAAGAGCAGCCATATGGCTACAGAGGATGCTGAATAATTACTCCATTATTTACATACTGTTACTCCCTGCCCCTATCGCTCACCCGAACTGGAGTCATTTCATTTACTGTCATTAATTTGAGAATAAAACAACGCAGTGATGCAACAAGCAGAAGTCACTTTATTTCAAAGTTCAAACAAAAACAACAAAGAGCATCAAGTACCCTTGAATGCCACTGCACACAAAAATGAAAGAAGAAAGGGTGCCACCAGTCAGCCCTGCTGCTGAAGACCTGAAAAAAAAACATGCAAGCATAGAGTTATACCACTGATTCAAATTGCCAGCTTGCACGCTGACAACACAGCTTCCCGCGCAGGGAGCATCGCCAACTAAAGCGGTCACAAAACATTAGTGCGAACATACGAATAACATAAGACATGCACACGAAGGCTGCACACAACTACGTCGAAAGACATTCTCGTGATCTGTACATGATCAAATTAGCCCAGGACAGATGTTACATGTTCTAATACTCGCGGATTTTATGCATTCAGTGCTAGGAAAAATTGGAGGGACGCAATATCCGCCTTAAAGGTATGACGCGATAGCGTACCCCTTAACGTCACCTAGGTGGCCCACCAGCCTCCAACACGTTGTTCCCTTGAGACCACCTGCCAGAGCCATGCCCGTGAGTTTTTTTTTCTCTCATGGCGCCGACGCCGACAACGCAAATACCAGGGCCCGCTTGCACAAAACTCGTTAGTCCAGTCTTACTCTAAACTTCAGACGCAATCGCAGCTCATTGGAGTATATCTTCCCTAGCCGAAAAGTTGCTTGCACGAAAGAAACTAGCCTGCAACAAGGCAGGAAGTGAAGCTTTCAATAGGCAGGAAACCTAGCCTGCTTCGGGCAGTCTCAACGAAAAATATTGCAGTCTTCTCCAACATGGCTGCTGTGCGGTTGATCCGCCTCGAGTTGCTCGCCGATCGGCTGTTGCACCGCGAACGCGTATTTAGTGACGGGACAGATCGGCTTGACACATTCAGAAAGGAGCAGCTGCAGCGCCGCTTACGGCTCGGGCGTGAAGGCATTTCTCGCCGAGCCAAGCCAAGCTTCTTCGCTCCAAGATCGAGCCCTCGACGCGTTGGAGCGTTCGGAGCGGCGCTTTGTGCACCGAGCTGCAGCTGATGCTGGCACTGAAGTTTTTGCCTCCGGCTGTTTCCTGAATTACTGCCGGAGGTGTGATCGGCGCCCACGAATCTACAGCAAGCCGCACAGTACGCCGAGTTGCTGTCGCCCTCGTCCGCCGCAGCAAAGATTGGATCTGGTAAGCCTGTCTCCAGCCTTCTATCTTTCCCTCTGTGTTGTTACTGCCGCTTGCTTTCTTTGGCTCTGCGTATTTTCGCATGTATTTTAACCAGTTGCGCGGCTTGAACATCAGCTGCCGCACGTCCGACGTCTCAAATGCGTTCTTTTTCACGCGAAAGGATCGCAAGCAGTGTGTATAATTATCGCTGGCCGTGAATGTTTTGGTGTTCGAGCGCATATTTCTTGATTCTGTTCTTTCGAGCCGACACCGTGCGAGGCTGTGTAATGGTCAGGTGAGATTAATATCATTATAAATGTGACTCCCTTAATATGTGCGCGTGCGATCGAGTGTGTGCAAGCCCGCGCATGGCATCGGCGTGAAACGGAAGATGACCACCCCCGTTTTCTTTCCAGCTGGCCGTCGCCTAGCCAACTGCGGGAAGCCCAAGGCGGCTTCTACGCGGTCGCCGGCTTTCCTTGCGTCGTCGGTGCGATCGACGGAACCCATTTGCGGATACAGGCTCTCAAATAGAACATAGTCGCAAATGAGAATCTCCAAAAGGGGGCCACATTAAGTTGCGGAGAGAAGTTGAAAATAGCGAAAATTAAATGTAGCAATGCGTATGGCACTTATTCATGTTCCCTGCATTAGCAACAGCACCCTAAACGTGGCTCTACAGCCTACCAAATTTCCTAACCTGTTGAGCGTTTTGCTCAATTCTTTGTTCCTGTCCTTTTGTGCCAGCTAGTTGCAAGAAAAATATTGGCGGTGCTTTAGCTTTGCTTAAACCTGGAGTGACGCGATAGCTACAGCTCTAGCTACAGCTCTACAGCTGGCCGAGTGAAACTTGGTCACGTGACCAACCACGTGACGAACCACGTGATAAGCCACGGCGCCGCGCCGCCGGCAGCTGTCCGCACCACGTGTCCAACCACGTGAGAGCATGGCGGCGCAGACACAGGGTGTCGGCGCCGCCACTGCCACGGCGCCGCCACGCTGAAGGGACGAAATGCCACCGTAATGTGGCTATCGCTACAAAAACTCGTCGAAAAAATTCAAAAGGGAACTTTACTTGACATAACTGAATACATTTATTATCGCATTACATCATGGCGCAGAAAAAGTCTAAATGATACATTTCGACCGTTTCCTAGAAATACACAATATCACTCATGCACTGAACCAGCTTCTGAAAGTGTCAGTAGTAAATATTAAGTATGACAAAACTTTACACTTTTTACACAGACGTGTACCACTTGCAACTGCCACACATCACTAGGTTGGTTGTGAGGAAAGGAGAGGTGCAATAGCCGCGCTACAATCAGGTCAGCCACATGAACCGCGCTGTTTTGGAGGGAACATGGGCAGCCATATGTGCACTCCGGTGGCATTTCAAACGTGCACTGCACTAATTATAAAACACAGGTGGCCTAATTTTCATGAAACACAAAGAACACAAAACAGCACAGCGTGACACTATAGAAAAAAGTATAAACATCTCATACATCAATACACATACAGCGGGTATATATTGCACATCGAGACAAATTATCACAAATATGGCGAAGAACGAAGAACATTTAGTGCACATATAAGTTACTATATATAAGAATAAACAAAGAATTTCACATTCGCTTAGTCGTGCAAGCGATACTGCGAGTTTTAGCACTGAGTGAAGAGACGTAGTAAACCGTAACAAGCTGCAAGTGTGCACATACTGCAGTACAAAAATTTTTGGTCGATATTTCCTTAAAAAAGTGAAAACAGGCATACAGACTTGTGCAACGTCGCGAACAGGCAAGGGAACTTTTTGCCATTAGAAGTCAAGTCGGCTGCTGAACACATCGCTTTTCTCTTTCTTTGCGAAGCATCTCACGCAGTTTGGGAACTGATTTTAGTTTCGTTGAAACGCCAGCGGCTTTCAGTTAGGTCCGCAGTTCAACCGCGTCCATATCCTCGATGCAAGCGGGAGGTGTATCCTCGTGCTCCGTTTCGGGAGCGCTTCGAGCCCTATTTGTGCGACTCTCTTATAATCATACCTTCAACCCAGTATAAAGGATCGTGTTTTTTTGTACGCGCGACTTATTGTTGCGTGTGCGCTATTCTCAAGGCATTTTGCCAGCTTCAGTGCGTCGGCGGCAGCAGCATTCCATTTATTGGATTTTGCATGATGCAATTGTTTCAGAATATCATTCTTTTTCTCAATGCCTTCGATGGAAAGCCACCCCAAACACTTGAATTCTTTATGCTTCTTTGAGGCATGACAGGAAAGAATATGCATATATGACGTCATTCTCTCAGCCCCGCAAACCGTATGCCCTAGTTCTCCAAGTTCTAAGTAGGTTTTATGAAATTTTGTCGTTTCTTGCTCGATGCTTTCGCCGCTCGTGTTATGCTCAATATGATCAAAAACGCGACTAAGCATTTTCCAAAGTGAGATGATTTTCTTTTCTGTTTCCGGGCTGAGTTTTCCAAGGAGCCTCTCTGGCAGCATTTCGAGCAGGCGCTCGCAGGAGTCTCCTTGAATGAGGTAATTTTTTTCCTTTTCTTTCGTCCTACCACAGTTCAAATTTTATACCACAGCTGTTAATTGCCTGCACAATCGCTTCTACGTGAGTGCCCTTGGTGTTTAGGTTCGTAACTTTATCGCGGTTGTCTTTGTCCATTGCTTCAACAATCAATCCATCAACCAGACGATTAACGACTCTAATGCGCATGTGTAAAATATCTGGAACCACAAACGCAGGTTCAATGTTGAATAAGGGAACTACTTTCATTCCGTGTTCTTTAGCAAGGCCGTCCTCTCTCATATTTTTTAGAGTGCGCAGAAGAGGCGGCTTATTAAGCTCTGTGTTCGCCCCAGCTCTGCTTCGTTCCTTTAAATTTGCACGATAGAAAGGACATGGGTGCCTAGAAGACGCTGACTGCATTCCTTGAACTATGAGCAAGAATTTTAGATCGGAGCCCACACAGACTAAGGCAGGAACTTCCTGTCCCTCCAAGATAACACTGCCCCTTTTCACAACACTGGTAACTTCGTCAATCAAATCCTTCAGACTTTGTGTAATCTGAAAATAGTTGTCAGAAACTGCGACGACTGCGAGCGGGCGTTGAAAAGTATGGCGGTATGATTGATTGATGATTGAGTATGATTGACAGCAGCCTGCTGCTGTCAATCAGGAGAAAAGAGTTGTCGAGCTTGGTCGTTTGCTGACAACACAGCCATCTCCTTCTATTGTAACCAAAATTGACTGCGACCTGAGCCCTTCTCCTGTCGTACCTCTTTTGACTGCGTACTCCCCAACAGATTTCCAGTTCGTGCACAAAAGACACCTGAGCGCCAGTTACCTCTCCTGGGGTTTTAAATTTACACAGCAGTGCTTTCGTCTAGTTTTTGCATGTACGAGTTGATGACACGGAGCGAGGGTAAATTAGGGACAGTTGAAGACATTTTTTCCCAAAAAACATTGCTTACAAAGTGGTTCTTTCAGAGCGCGGTGATTGCACGGACGCTTTTCTTCTCGGGGGAAGATGGATTCCGATAGTCAGTTTTACCATTACTGCGGTATTATTTTTGATATTTCGCGCTACACAGATGCCGTCAATGTCAGAAAAATTATTTTGTGCAGTAGCCCTTGAAGGTCTTCTACAACCAACAGGCATAAGTTCAACCCATAGCTTTCTAAAATTTCTTCTAGCACTTGAACTATCACACATCCTGCAGAATGCAGCTTTCTTCTATCGGTGCTTTTCGAACCTTCCCCGAACCTTTTTCCGCGGTTGTTGAGCAAGCGGCTGTTTTTGCCTGTGATGACAGGCTTTTATTTTCGTCTTGCAGCTGAAGGCATTTTTTCTCAAAATCTTGAATGGACTTACGCAGCTCTGAAAGAGACCGCTCTGATACACCCTCCATTAGCTTCATTTCTTATTGTAAAGCTTGAATAATCGTGTCCTTGATATTGTTATTTGGATTTTGGACAGAACTTTCCTTATCAAATGGAATGTTTAAATGGCTCTTTTTTAAGGAGCCCCTCTTTTGCTCTGCCTTTAATATTTCGGTGCTGAGTGGCTACCGGGGTGCAGAAGCTTCTAGATCTTGTCTCAACAAACCTTTAAACTCTCTGAGCTGGGCATGCTATGTGGAGTCAAAGAGTTTATTGTCTCAAAATACGATTTCTCCAAAAGCATTTTGTTGCTAGAGATTTTCAGAACTGTTTGATTTGTCAATGTAAATGAAATGCCACATTCAGAAATCTCTAAGCGCGAAGCTCCCGAGCTCATTTTTAAAAGAAATACTAAACAACACAAATTGAAATGCAAGAATCAATACTATATAAAAAACAAAAACAAAGTTGCAAAACGTATGCGCTGGAAACATAGATTTGAAAGGCGGAGGACTCACTAAAACATAAATCAGGACATTTCTCTGCGTTAGGTTCTGCCTGCAACAACCTTCGACACAAGGAACATTTGCAGACTTTCCACAGGATAGCCGTTTGGAAAGAGTTTGCAAGCTTTCTGTCGTGTCACAGTAGCCTTCACCCGCACTGGAAACTCAATCGCCACTGCACTGCAAGTTTCGTTTCTCGCTCAGGTCTCTCGTTATTTTCCACGTACTAATCGAGTATACCACCCAAAGGGAAAATTCAGCTTCGAGAAGTCTGCCTCGATCATGATCACTGCACAGAATCCAAACCCTTTCTAGCCGTCTTCCTTTCCTACTGAAAACCCATCTAAAGATGTCCAGGTATATGTTCACCTTGACAAGCCCGCTGGACCGACGGCTGTTTGAAAGTTTCTTTTGCACAGCGTAAATGACTTCCTCAGCAGCAGCTTCCAGTCGTTGTGGTGATGACTTGCTTGGGTGCTTAAATTCCCGGAGACAGGCGCCGTTCAGACTTTTTCTTGATTCAACGGAGCAATGCCACTTGGAATATCCTTTCCAAGGTATCCCTTGCTCTGTAAGAAAGAAGCCAAAGATGGCATGGTGAAACACTTAGCGCAAGAAAACTCACACACGCCGAGGAACGAAAAAGCGAAGCACAAGTGAACCAAAGAAAAGACAAAGGAAAGACATGTCGCTACGAAATGAGAGACAATGAAATTGAACAATAATTTATGCAAATGTTAACATATCCATTTGTGACGAAATGTATGCCTTCTTCAGTTACTGGGAGGCTTTGCTCAAAATCTTGACCACGCGCTATCTACCTAACTCAGACTGCCCGCTCAGCGTGAAAAAATACATATATGAAAAATGCGTTGTCTTTGGAATCATCGCTAAGTTTGGAAATCGAGTACTCAAAACTGGCGGTATACAAATAGTTACGGAGGCATTTTGTTATAAGAAGTGTCCCTGACTGCTGCGTTTTGGACCTCCTACTGTCCAAATTTCCGAAACCACTAATTTCTGTGATACATGTTCGTCAATGAAAACCTGAAAAAACCTAAAGAAAACCTGATCAAGGCACCTTTTATAATTGCTTTTTTTGGGGGGAAGGAAATGGCACAGTATCTGTCTCATATATCGTTGGACACCTGAACCGGGCCGTAAGGGAAGAGATAAAGGAGGGAGTGAAAGAAGAAAGGAAGAAGAGGTGCCGTAGTGGAGGGCTCCGGAATAATTTCGACCACCTGGGGATCTTTAACGTGCACTGACATCGCACAGCACACGGGCGCCTTAACGTTTTTCCCCCATAAAAACACAGCCGCCGCGGTCGGGTTCGAACCCGGGAACTCCGGATCAGTAGTCGAGCGCCCTAACCACTGAGCCACCGCGGCGGGGCTCAAGACGCCTTTAAAATGTGTATTCCTCCCAGCTTATATATATTTTAGCTAGCGACATTATTTCAAACATGAATAAAAAAGGCAAAACAAAAAGCTTTGCATTTTCCTGGGCTCTCTTATAAACTAACAAAGCGAAAGCTGTCGGCATTCATTGTGTTCATTAGCATTGGCGCTGACAACGTTCTAGACTCCGATGATTTTGTGGAAAGGAAGGGCGCATATGACTGGCCACCTGGGTCAGTGGACGCCTCAATCGCGCTTTGAGGTACGTGGCGGTGGCGAGAGATGTGGGCCGCATGCATTAGCGCTCATAACGTTGTGGGAGACACGCGGCACTGCAGCAATAGGCCACAGCGTTCATTGGGCGACCAACCTCTCGCGATCAACCATTAATTTACCTGCCACCTGCCAAGGTGGGCGCGCTGCCTATCCAGCGAGCGGAACGCAATCAACGCTACAGACGCCAAGCCGCATCTACTTGCACAACACGTCACAGCTCTCGCTCTAACAATGTTCAGGAGTAGTTGAACCACAACTAATTTTTTGTTTATCCAGCTGAGGCTCGGCTAAATCACGTGGTCCGGAAGCAGCCGCTCCGCAGCTGCGGAGCCCCTGCGCAACGACGGCAAAGACTAGGCTTGGCTGCGCGGCGAAGTCACGTGATTCCTTGCTATGGCTGCGGTGCTGCAAAGACGTTCAAGGTCAAACGTGAGGCAACGGCGTAATCGCTCCGGTAGTTAACCGTTAGTTACTCAGTAGTTAACCGGTAAGTAACCGATAGTAATTTCGAAAACGCGATTACCCTCATCGCAGTGGCTCGACAAAATTTGGCCACACTGTGCGATGGCCCAGTGGTTAAGGTGTTGTCTACTGAGCTGGAGTACCCGCGTTGGCACTCAACCGCAGCCACTGCGGTTCTATGGAGGTGAAACGCAAAAGGCACCCATGTGCTGTGCAATATCAGTCCACTTTGAAGATCCCCAGTTGGTCGAAATTATTCCGGAGTTCTCCACAACGGCGCCACTTTGTTCCTTTCTTCTTTTACTCTTTTGATCTCTTCCCTTACGGTGCGGTTCGGGTGTCCGCCGAGATAGGCGAGACAGTTACTGCGTCATTTCCTTTCCTCAAAAACCAATCTTCAAGAACCAAATAGCACATTTCTTATTGTGTAAATAGTTTGTATATATTATTAATCCCCCTATCCTCTCTTCCTGTCCCCTCACCTCTTTCGTTTCATTTCTCCCTTCTGTCTACTATCCTTTATTTCCGCTGCCCCAGCTCAGGTGCTTCAGTATCGATGGCAGATGCCGGGGCTAGCAAAAATCTTTTCATTCCTTTTTACTATTATATTAATAAAAAACCACTTACCGCCAAGAACCAATTAGCACCAAAATACATGCGCTTTCGAAAGCATGCAGGCAAAGAAACCTTTCCGGTGCACGTAACTAGTCAAAAAACCCAAATTTTGTCGAGGCAGAGCGCCAAAGACAGCCATGTTTCGAAATTATAAAAGACTTGTATGGCTATTACTAACGACCGGCTACAAATCTATGATTGCAACTAAGCGCCTTACACCAATCGTTAAAAGTTAATTATTAAAATCTAGTTAACCAGCTTACTACTAAAACAATTCACCGGTTTTCTGGTGCCCAACAGTAGTAATACTGTGCCGAAAAAGTCACATCTTAAAGCCAAAAAGCATACCTTTAAAAATTTCTTCCCTGTAACACCTGGTAAACAGAGTCGCTCAGCTAATCCTATGAAAGCTTGAGGAAACAATTAACCGCGCACTCTGCAAATATTCGACACTTGAAAGGTTTAGGTTGTCATCTTTTCCATACAAACATATTGTTATGCGGTAATTTTTATTCCTCCACATGGGAATGTAAACTTCAGTTGTTTTCGTCAAAGCGAAAGAGCTGCAGGTTTCTTTTTTTTAAGTATTGCCGCTTCACTCTTCTGTCAATAGGTATGCTATACCGTTTTACATCGCCCACGAGCAATTCCTGTTAGTTACTCAAAGATACTTTTCGCTCGCCTTACATGCTTAGCATAATGTATACTTGTGAATGGCAATGTATCCGCTAACCTTGGCATGTGTACATATGTAAATAAAGTTCTCACTTGGTCTACACTTATGTTGAAAATGATGAGATCAAATTATGTAAAGAAAAGAGATAGCGCTGCTTGTTAATTACGCACTTCAGAAATATTATGACCAGCCGTAGGCCACTGCTATATTTCTGCATTAGACGGACCTATGCATATTAACTCTTAAAGCTTCGGTAAATTAGCTTTCTTGTCTTGCATAACCTTCGGGAATTAATAATACATTTGCTTTCGCACTAAAAACCACATCCACCGCCCTCAATTGCGTAATCAGGACACGCAAACAAACACAAAACACAACATGGACCCAGGTGCTTACATAAATAGCTTGGGAAGCTTGTTACTTACCGTTTTGGTAATGACTCTCTCGACCAGGTGATACATCAAATCTTCAGCAGAAGAAAGTCAATGGACCCAGGGAACTGGCCAACCAGATACAGCTGATGACAGACAGTAGCGAGACAGTTAGGTCCTGCCGTATTTAAACGGTGCAGGAGCCGAGGAAAAGGGGTAATGGGGGTGATGGCGGATATGCACGGCAACACACTTCCTAGTTTTGTTAGCCAGGAAGCCGCTCTGTTAAACACCTGCACGTGGGAATGAGTCAACCCGTGTACACACACGCGACCCGGCCAATACTTTTCTTCATTTTGCGAAAAGACATCATTTTCTAGCAAAAATCTTCACCTAACAAGATATCAAGTCTGCATCCTTGTTCACACAACGCCCAGAGCGGTTCCGAGCACACATGTGCTTTCCGCAAAAACTTTCCACCGGTCTAAACAACGTGACGTTGAAAGACTGCAAAGCACACCGTAGATGTGCAACCGGAGACGTATACCAATTTACCGGAAGGCCGGCTGCGCACGCGCAGTGGCTGCCCATCACCCCAACAATGCCACTGCGCATGCGCAGGAGGGGTCCGGTAAACTGGTATACGTCTCCGGTAGTACGTCTACGGTATGCTAAAAATGTTCAGAACTGCTTTGCCCCCGGAGCCGGTTCGGGAACGCTCTTCCGCCACCACTGTTCTCCCGTTTAATAGTGCCTCGTTATGCGTTGCAGTCTCTTCTTCCACTGTGCGGAATTCACAGAGCAAGAATCCCAGCTCTCTCGAGGGTACAGTGTTCACACCTCACAAACTGCGTCATTATGGTTAGAGCCATGACGATGGAGGGGAGGGGGGGGGGGCACCATCCGCAAACCATGGATGTAAGAAGAGGTAAGTGTCTCCTGTGAGCTATTAACATTCTTCCGTGTCTGTTGGATGTGCCACGACTAGAGTAGAAGCCTCCTTCGTGGGTTAGCTTCGGTGTCTAGTACAATAGTGCCGTCAAAGTCAATTCGGTGGTCGCATGCCTCGCAGTGTTCGGCCGCAGCGCTGCGCTGACGGTTAATTTGTCAAACCTCCGGCTTGTGTTGCCTCATTATTTCGGCGAAGTTCTTCGTTTCCCCTAAGCACGAAGCCAGGCAGACCGAGCAGGGGATTTTCTATACAACGCCTTGGGCCCTTTCTTTTGGGTGATGGTCTTTTGGGGGGGTGTGGGGGGGAGGGGAGAAGCGTCCGATGGTGGTAGTCGGTTTGTGCGTTGTATGTACCCCTTCTTTACCGAGAATGCGAGCCAGCGCCTCGCTCACGCCTTTCGCCTATGGAATGCAAACACTTTTCCGCTTCTGGCATGCCCTTGGGGAAGGAATAGAGCTGTTCTTCCATGCACATGCACATGTGCGCGCCCCGGCCAAGCATTCTTATTTTCTAAGAATTGAAAATTGCCTCCCTTCCAGCAATGCAGACAGCTTTGCTGCGCATTCGACGCTGATTTCCCGGACATGGCCGAATCTCCTTTGACTAGGGAACAGTGGCACCTTTCGTACGTGCCTTTCAGTGTCACTGTGTACAGCGCCCAGAAATAAGCTTAACTAAGCCTGTCCTAGCACAGAAATCCATTAGCGGTTTTGAAAGCCGCAGTCGCGATAACCTTTGCCGGAAATGAGTTTTTTTAAGTTTTACTCGTGTTTCATTGTGCCGCTGTCGAATTTACGTTGTTCTTTTGTCCTTTGCTAGCCGATAGTATGTCTGTGTACTTTCAAACAACTTTAGTGACGGGATCATAGCATACAGCGTGTTCTTGCCATCCGTACTTTCGTACGCGCTGTTTTTGTGAAGATGTTTAGGATCACTGAATAATTTCCTTTGTGAGTTCAGTAAAACGAACTCAGAGAACCAAGTCTTGGGTCCAGGTTTTAAACTTGTGGCTGGAATCCCAACAGAGCTCTTCCTGAATTACCAAATGTCCTCGAAATGTTATCGCTACGTCAGCAGTTCGTTTCGATAACATCATGCGTGACGCTATAGATACGTTCTCACATCAAGTCGTAGCCATGCCCGATACGCGGATTTCTACCAATTCTTACTTTGAGCCTTCCTTTGGGCTGTCTAAAATTATTCCGTCGGCATGTATATCTGCGAAAGCACTAATCCGGAGGTGCAGAGCCTAGAAAGATCGTCTCTTCCCAATGTATGTCCACTCCTTCCCGAGCATAGAAAAAAAGCGGAAGGAAATAAGAAATATCAAAGAATGGGAGTCGAGCCCGCGGAGACACGAACAACGGCCGCTGCGCAAGAATACTTGGATATAGATCGCAGCTTTTTTTTCAACATGGCACTTACTGCACGAGGTTATGTATGTATAGAAAGGGGCTATATACAGATTATTTACTAAGCACTCAGCTAGTAGCTGCACAGCACGAGCTTGACAAAAGGCAACACAACTAAAACGGCGGCAAATATAGACACCGGCTCAACAGCTGAAACCAGTCCTGCAGAAAGTCTGTTCGGTCATAAACGTCCTAAGTTGTAGCCTGTGATGCTACAACTGAGGTTATCTGCGCAGCCGAACATGCCTCGCATTAAATTCCACCGCACTCTTGCTCTGTACATTGCAGAGCGTCGTCTTCGTCAACTTCTATCCGCTCCGTCCCGCGGCACTGCCCGCTCATTGTCGTGTTCTACGTAGCACAAATCCGTGCTTTCGCAATGACTGGGATGTAAACAATCTCTGCAGATTTTTCTTGTCAGCAGTAGCCTGGAAATTGCCAAGCGTTTCGAATTATCGCTTAGCAGAATATAGTTTCCTAACGTTTGCTATGTTTTGCCGACTTTGGAAGAATCTTCATATCAATAATAATGAAATCGTTTGGCGGCTTTCTTCACCTCCCGTATATTTGTTCGATGAATTTCATTCCTCCGACGTTAAATGCAATGCTGAGCCAGCTTTGGACAGTTGGACAGTTGTGCTCTATTTGACTCATTTTTTGCCACACAAGCCGAAAACACGTGGTTTTTGAAGCTTTCACCAATCACGGGGCCGCGGAAAGGTGTCGCCCGTTCACGATGGTTGGTTTTATTTTGTACTGTACACAGGCCATAAAAGCACAGTGCGCTCACGTTGCATGACAAGGAACGAAGTAAAGGCTCTAAGGAAAAGCCTTTCAGCGTGCCGCCTTTTTCAGTGAGTGAGCAGATGAGAACCACGGCCACTCGATGATGCGGTTCCATCGAGCGGCCGCATTGGTACCAACCGCTGCCTCCACAAGCTGGTAGAACAACCGCGGGCTTACGGGGTCGCATTTTTTATTCTGGCGCTCAGGCTTCAATTTTGGATTTTGACGTGGCCTGTCTGTACGTCTGAAATTTACTTGACCGGAAATAAAATAATAGGAAATGTTTTACGGCCGCGAGTGAGTCTCGAACCTGGGACGGCGAGAACACATCAGTTTTACTGGTTACTGCATTAGACAACTGCAACACCGCCGCAGCCGAACATTCTGCGTCCTAAAATACCAGTTTTGGTTGCAGACTAGCAGTTTTATAAGTCTTTAAACCCAACCAGACAGGCAAATCTGTCAAAATGTTGTTTTCAATTTTTCATTGAAAAAGCAACCACGGTCTGAGCTCCACGATTCGAGGAAAAGTAAAAGGAGGAAGAAAAAGAAAGGCAAGCAAATGCACAGCAGTGAGAAGAAGAAGAAGAAGAAGAAGAAGAAGAAGAAGAAGAAGAAGAAGAAGAAAAAGAAGAAGACCGTGTGCCATATTACTTGAGGAGAAGAAGAAGAAGAAGTTAGAACAGACGTGCTGACGTGTTCTTGCTGGCCGCTGCTGTTTTCTTCATCTTCTGGTGGTTCCGGCTTGATCATCCTTGGTGAGCCCGTACTACGTTGGGGGGTTTTGGCCAAGGCGTAGTTTAAGACGCAGTTCATGTGAACCTGAGAGCGCGTTTTGCTGAGAGATGTCGTTGACCTCCCCAGGTGGAGGGTCGGCAGCTTGGTTTGCCAGCTTGCCAGCCCAAAGGCTGCCACTTTAGTCCTTCCACAAAAATGGCATTGATGCGGTTCCCGTGGCTATCGTCCCAATCGGTGAGGGTGCGATCAAAATGAAATCCCCAAAACTAATTCAACAGGAGCTAAGATCATTGACTGCCCAATACCTGCAGATCTCTGAAGTGCGTCCATTTGGCCGTCGAAAAATTGTGTGCAAGTCCTCGGACATCGTTTGTGTTGCAGACTTGCTTAAGTGCACAATTTTCAGCTCGCTGCCGGTGAAAGCATTCATTCCCGAACAGCTTGCATGTGTCAAGGGTGTTGTAAGAGGTGTCGACCCAGCATCGTCCCCGCAAGAAATTCTACAGGAATATCAGGATGCAGGCGTTGGGGTCCTTTCAGTCTACCGCTGCAGTAGAGAGGTAAACGGCTCGCGCGTTGCTACTGAGTCGGTAATAACAACTTTTGCTGGCTCTTCCTGCCCTGCTGAACTAAAAATCTGGCCGATTGTATACCATGTGGACCCTCTTGAACCCCGCCCTCTTCAATGCACCAACTGTTGGCGGTTCGGGCATAGCGGCAAAGCATGCAAGTCGGAGTCCCGCTGCCGTTTATGTGGACAAGGTCATTCTGCTGATAACTGCACCTCAGAGCAGCCTCATTGTTGCCTCTGCAGCAACAATCACTCGGCTGATGATGCCAACAGCGCAAAACTTAGTGAAGAGCGTAGCTTGTTGGACATTATCAAAGAGAAGCGGTTCTCAAGAGCCGATCCTTACGCTGTTCTTAACAGGAAAAAAGATTCATATGCTAGTCGTGTGCGCGCTTCTGTTGGGGACATTGAGTTCAACTTGGCTGCCTCAATTGTGACCACAGTAGAAAAGCTCTTAATAATGTGGTTGAGCGAATGCTAAACACTTTCTCTGAGGTGTTGGCTCAGTTTGTTGCAGTTCAGTCTGCGTCACCATCAACACCCGTCCTGGCAGCAACGTCTGCATCTGTTTCAGCTTCTGCAGTTAGTGCTAGCCGCTCAACATCACCTCCTGATGATCCCCAGGCCCCACCTCACATCTCTGTTCCTAGCAGTGAATGTCGCAGTGACATCTGCACAACAGATGTCGAAAATGTCGTGCCCTACGCAGAAGCGCCGTGCTTCCTCATCATCTAATTCTAGTTCTCCACAGATGAAAGCTAAAAAGGGACCACCCAAACTTCATCCCCATGTTGATATCCTTAAAGAGGCTTTTTCGGCCTCTTCAATTGGTCAATAATCATGGCAGGTATCAAAGTGTTACAATGGAATTGCCGTTCCGTCTAGTCTTCTCTTCCAGATCTAGACATACTTATTCACAAGCATAAGCCTGATATTGTACTTTTACAAGAAACGTGGTTATCACCGTATAAATCATTCTCAATGAAAAACTTTCGAGTTTTCAGGTCAGATCGAAATGTTGGCAGGGGAGGTGGACTGCTAACCATGATATCTAAAAATTTATGTCATCACGCATGTATCTCTAAGAAAATTCTTCTCCCTGACTGTGAGCTTTTAGCGATCAAACTTTCATTTCCGCATTGTGCTGATATTACAATTGCTAATGTCTATTTTCCTTTAGGTGTACACAGGACAGACTGTTTAGACAGCTTGGTGATTGGCACAAACAGTGCACTCATCGCAGGAGATTTTAATTCTCACCATAGTTACTGGGGAAGTCGCACTGATTCCTGCGGCCAGCTTCTCTGGTCGTGGCTGTCTGCAAATGCTGTACGGTGCTGCAATTCTAGAGAAATAACCTTTACACGAGGGGTTGCTCGCTCAGCCATTGACTTAACATTATCTGCAGGTAGGCTAGATGCGACTGATTGGTCGACAGAGGATTCGGGTACGTCTAGTGATCACTTTCCCATAACTTTCACTATCCGGTTATCTCCTCTTAAAACTAGTTGTGTAACTCATAAATTTGTCAACCACAAAATTTATAAAAATCTGATGTCCGCCTCACTTGCTTCTATAGTTAATACAAGCCGGGATGACAGAGTTCAGCAGACGGTTTCATTTTTGCAAAATGCAATAGACCACTCAATATTCGCTGTGCCCGCAGCAGCCTCTAATAAACAGCCGTCTCCTTGGTGGACAGAAGAATGTGAGAAGGCCTATCGTCGCAGAAAAGCGGCCTGGAAGAGGCTGTCCTGCAACCAGAGTCCGGCTAATTGGTTAAATTACAAATTCTTCTCTGCATCTTTCAAGAGAACAATTGCAAATGCCAAGGAGGAGTACAACCAAAATTTAAACACACATCTTTCAAATCCTCGTCATCGGAAATCCCTGTATAGATTTATGGAACGTAACAAGAGTTCTGCCGTCCCTCTTCTCACTAGTTCAACAGTGTTATCACCACAAAAGGCTCAGGAGAGCCTGGAGTGTATTGCTCAGGGATTGGCGTTACGCTTCCAGACGCAGAGAAACGTCCCTTTGTGCACAATTTCACCCTCTTCGGATTATACCGAGGTTGACGCATCAGAGCTCCTCTCAGTCCTGGCAATGTTGCATCCTGCAGCTCCTGGACCAGATGGTGTCACTGTTGATATTAAAATTTTAGCCGAGGAGTTTACAAGCCCCTCTTAGATATGACCAATGCTTCTCTGGAAAATGCATGGATTCCAAGCATTTGGAAGACGGCGAAAATTATTTTATTAATGAAAGATGTAGGAAAAGGATACGTCTTGGATAATATTCGGCCAATTGCATTGACTTCAAATTTAGTCAAATTAATAGAAAGAATAGTGCACAGTCGCCTCACAAAACATGTCCATGACATCAACGGTCTCAGCTCAGCCCAGATTGGCTTTCGTCGTGGATGCTCTATATAGTCCGCGCATGTGGATCTAGAGAGCAGGATCCGGCTCTCGCTACGCAGAAGAGAAGTTTCAGCTTTGGTCACTCTTGATGTAGCAAAGGCCTATGACAGTGTAGAGCATACTATTTTACTTAGCAGACTTGCTCAGTTACATCCTCCAACCTACATCCTCCAACCTACAGCTATCCCCTCTGCTTTTTAATATTTTGGTCAGTGGCATCCCCATTCGTCCTGATATAACAGTTTTTGTGTATGCAGATGACATAGCTTTTTTCGCCTCGGCCAGGGATATCCACTCCCTTTACCACATTCTGCAGGGATATTTGCATGCTTTTGGAGTATGGTTGCAGGGTAGTAGAATGGAAAGTTGGGCGAGTTGGTATGCGTTCATTTTGGGTGGAAAAAAACAGCGCGAAAGGGACGGAAGACAAAGAAGAAGCGCTCGTCCGTGTGGTTTCCTTCTTTGTCTTCCGTCCCTTTCGCGCTGTTTTTTCCACCCAAAATGGTTGCAGGGTATTAATTTATCCCTGAATGTAGACAAATGTGGAGTTTTGGTATTTCCTCCAGACAGGCCTTTGCACATTTCATTAGTCCATCGCTCTCTCCAGATTCCACATGTGGAATCCGTAAAATATCTGGGTGTTACTTATCACCCAGCATTAGATTGGAGCCTTCATATAAAGAACTAGGCCGGCTGACAGGAATCGCCAATAAAAAGTTTGGGATGCGCCGCGACACGTTATTGTTACTGTACAAAGCCTACGTAAGACCTATGCTTGAATTTGGTTGCATTCTGTTCTCTGGTAGCGCAAGCTACAAGATTCAAACCTTAATCTTACTGGAAAGGCGCGCTCTCCGCCTCTGCCTTGGTCTCCCAAAATCAGTTTCAAACGTCCTGCTTTATCTGGAAGCCCGTATCCCTGATCTAACTTCCCGTTTTCAAATACTCACGGTGCGAACTTTCCTCAGGTCGATGGACCCAGTGTCTGATGTCAGTACTCCTATTTTTGTGTCTCATCCGGCCTTATTCTTTTCTCATCATTGGCCACGGTATCAAATGCCAGAACTTATGTTAACGCAGAACCTTTTAACACCGATTGGTGTTGATCTCAGTTCTTTGCAGTGGATTGATGGCACGCCGGCAGCAGTGGAATTCCATTTCAACCACATCTTCCCATCTCATGCGAAACGCATGCCCGCAAACATTTTAAACGGTATTCTCTCGGATCACATAGAGGAATACCCCCATCATACGGTGCTTGCTACCGATGCCTCCGTCAACTGCCAGAAAGCTGCAGTTGGCATCTTTTCGCAGGATTTGGCATGGAGCTATTCTGTCCGCATCCCAGATTATATTCCTATATTCTTTGCGGAATTTTTGGCTCTTGGAATGGCCCTTCACAAAATTCCATGCCATGTGTCTCATGTTATTATTCTCGCTGATTGTTTGTCGGTGTTAGTCTCCCTTGACACTTCACAAGAAGATTTTTTGCGCCGTATCCTGCGATTATTGTCCCAAGCATATTGAAGGTGGTCCTTTTTGTCTGGGTCCCTGGCCATGCTGGTATTCATTCAAATGAGGTGGCTGATTACTTAGCATGGTCGGCTCTTGACGGGTCATTGACACATCCCGTCCCGAATTCAGCCTGCTGGCGATTTCCAGGTTTCAGCGGTTCCTACATATATCAGCCAGGTTACGAGATCCCTTACTAAATACCACTGACTATCAGCCCTTAGCACATAATTGGAACGTCCGTTCGTGTAAATCCAGGCTGTGTGAGGTAACAATGACGCGGTTGCGGTGCAGGATTCCAAGTTTGAATTTATATCTACGCAGGTGTGGGTTGACACCGACGAACCTATGTGACGCATGTGGGAAAGTTGAATCTTTAGACCATTTTCTCCTCTACTGCCCAAGGTTCGCACTTCAGAGAAAGATTTACCTGGAGGTCCCTCTCTCCAGGTTAGGGCTCCCTTTATCTTTGCCAGTATTATTATCGTTTGGTGCGAACGCCGAGGGATTTGCACTGGGTTCTATTTGTGGGTTTCTCCACGATTACATAATCGCAACTGGTAGGTTGATGTGCTAACTCTTTTAAAGTTCTACGAGCTCTTCTCTTCTCACCAAAATGCTGACTGTTATTTAACTGTCAATATTGTTCTGTTGTTTTTATTCATTGATTTTTCAAAATTCACGATTGGGGCTACACTTTTGTCGTCATCTTCCATGGAAACTTCTTTGTTTATTCTACTACACCTTGACCAATCCCCGCGTGTGGGTATGTTCCATATACCTGGGGTGAAGAAGAAGAAGAAGAAGAAAGGCACAGCAGGAGACCCCTAACCGCTGTGCTTTCTTTCCTCCCCCTTACCAACCTGCAACCGGCTGCCCGTGTAGCTCTTGAAAAAGAATTTTTCCCTACCTATGCATCTGCTCACATCTTTGGCCCTTCACGTTACCGCCCTCCTCCTCATCATCCGTTTTAATGCTGCGAGCAGTGGGTATTGTTCTCGTAGCCTTTGTGGGAGGAACACTGCCAAAAAAAGAGTGAAATTCAAGCAAGTTTTGGTTAAGACGGTTCCCAATTCTTGCTATTTCTTTTAAAATCCGCGACAACAGCAATGACTTTTCGCTTTAAGCATGCTGCTCGAGGAGGGTGTGTGATTCGTTCCCCAGTGCCGCCGAGTACCCATTGGTTTCCAATGGGCACAAGTTTGCTCGAAACCTGGCGCTTGGTTTCTTTGAGTTGAAGTGCGCGGACAATGGTCGTTCACCTAACCTTGTGTTGAAGAAAACACTGTACTATTAACAAAAGAAAACATTTCTAAGAAATGGATACCCAAGATTCTTTACTCGATACATCATTCAAAACCGAAAAGGAAGCAATACAAACAACTCTATATGCTTACGCTTAGGACACGCCAGTGGCAAAAACGCGCATGCAGTTCGTACGCAAAAGGTGTCAGCGAAAGCTTGGCCAGTATTCTCAGAAAGCAAGGGATGCAAACTATGCACAAGACGGCCACCATTATCGGACGCCTCCTCTGCCCTTCAAAGACAGTCATCCGACAGAAAAGGCCGAAGGCGTGGTATGGAAAATACCCTGCTTCGAGTGCTAGGTGTCGTAGGCTGTGGAAACCAATCAAGGCAAATTTAAAAGTCGCGGGAGGATGTTAATCGATCCCTGGAAATGGCGCCCTCTTTTTACAACCGCGGTCTGTGCAACCCCCCCGGAGCCACACGTCGAAGAAGTAGTAGTTTGCCAATCGCTTGAGAGGCAACAACAACCGACGAAAATACAAAAAGGACGCTAAAAATGTTGCTGGCCCGGCAATTGTTATCTAATCGCTCAAGTACCGGAACTGCAACCGGCGGAATTAAAGGCAAAGAGAGCGGATACCGAGAAGTACACAGGAGAGCGACAGCAAAAAAAAAGGTGGGGGTAGGTTTACACCTCATATGCAAAAAAAATGAATATGTTCGCGCCACTCGTCCGAGAGTGCCTGTAGGTGCTGTTGCACATATTCGCAACACGGTAAATTCACTGCATATTCAGGGCCGCGCTCATGTAACGCCCTGTCGCTAATTAATCATGTGACCGCCACATTGCACAAGCAGGCTGGGTGCAGCGCCCAGCAGCCGCGCTAGAGAAACGCAGTAAGCATTGAAACCTCGTGTTATCCGACAGTATCTTCCGCTCATTCTTCACCAAATTTAAATTATAATCAAGAACATTTAATTCACGTTTGACTCTTAATTGCTGCTCTGTGTAACGGCGTATTTACTTGCATGCCGAAGAGATGGCACACTCTTCAGAATAGTTCCCAGCATGCCATTCTATGAAGTGTTCGTTAGCGGTTGACATATAACTGCCGAAACTAGCATCGATTACAGCAGTGGCAAAGCCCTTATCGACGGCGAACGATCGAATCACGAGATTCACTTTACCAACCTAGAAAAAAATGTTGCGAGCCACCACACTGCTAATTGTTACATTGGACAAATCACCTATTGCCATAAAACGCAGCATCAGGTTTGCCGCCTGGCACTTACGACATTCACTTCAACGCATCCGTGCTGCTCTTCCACCACATCGACAAAACTTTCGAAGAGCTGTCTGCTATTGAGCCTAATAAGATTGTTAAAATGTAGTCATTAATTCACTATTTTAATATTTCCAACGCACAATGCAAGACCCATATACAAGTATCGGTGAGTGAGCTCTAAGTATTAGCGTCTGGGAATTACGCATTTCGCTGCTTGAACAAAGTACCTTGAAGTTTCATTGCTTTGCACTGTTAATGCGCACGCAATTCCACTGTCACCTATGCCCGTGTGGTCACTGTACGCGCTTAATAAAAAATATACCTGTCGAGCAAAAGATTCTCCTTATAGTTTTCTTTGTATACCTCATAGAAGGCACGCGCTTTCTTGTAGCATTTTATGTAGCAGCCCATGGTCATAGCCTCACTCCGATGGGGGCACTTTTGATAAAAGTGCGCAATCGTACAGCACGGCTCAACCTCACAAAGCAAACTACCAAAGCAGGGACACTGCAGCGGGGACGTGCGCCTTGCCAACACAGCAAGAGAGGGCGCCACACGTTTCTTGCCAATGCTGAGGATGCATGAGAGAGAAACAGCGTAGGAAATCTTTTGCTTCATTCAAATGTAAAATACTTTATACTTCTTTCAAGGTAGGACATTACGCTTCCTGAAGCTCCAAAGAGCTTGTCGATATATTGTAAATTAGAGCTTTGGTGAACGATAAGGAAGTGGGGTATTTTTCAGGACTTCGTCATAAACTCCATGCTATCGTAGCTTATTGCGTATGGTAGACGCAGCATGTAAGCTATAATTATGAAACTCTACTAAAAGAAACTTTAAGAAGCATTTAACATCTTGGCGAGACAGCTATTCTCTAACTTATGCGCGACGAGGTATTAATTTTTATTTTTTCATCGCCATTGAGTTACGCGCCGCCGGCTGTCGCGAGATGGCGCGACCGGTTTCTTGAGGCGCATGGGCCAGAATGCTGGGGATATGGAGGAGCTTTGATGGCATTAACTTTGGGCAACCAGCCTGTTCATGCCTTAGGTTTCGCGTTTTTTTTTTGCCGGAGACAAGTTCCTTAGCGGCACTGTATAGCGTAGTTTTTTGTCAATGAGCCCTCATGGCGAGACGTTTGTTCTTTTGCACATAGCCTACATAGCTCCTATAACTGACCCGCCGTGGTGGCACAGTGGCTATGGGAAGACCGCCGTGTGCCATGCGATCGCAGTGCACGCTATGGAACCAGCAGATGTTCAAGTCCAATGCGGAGCCCTTCACAACAATACCCCATATCCCATGAGCCGCTTTGGTACGCTACACACCCACCATGCCATACTTTAGTATGGTACAATGACGTCATGACAGCTCAGTGTACTGAACATCGCTCACCCAGCAGTGTTGGTCCTCACACGAAGTACATGCCAGTCTTGAGGGACTCGAGCACCTTGACAGCCTCCACATACTGACGGGTTGAGACGGCGTCGGCTTTGCCCCCAGACGAGTCGCTGCTCGAGCTTGACACATCCACCTTGCTCATCAGGTGGTTCTTGGCCCGGTACGCGGCCAGATGAGCATAGTAAACGGGCGCCGGGATGCTAACGCTCCGCGCGCAGCGGGCGTAGGTGTGGCAGAGGTAGTAGCTCAGATACTGCACGTCGTCCGCAGTAAAGCTCGAGTCGTCCCACAAAATGTAGTAGTGCGACGGCCTGCTCGTGCCCTGCACCACAGACACCACGGGGCCGGTTCAACCCACGGAATCGCAGCATGATCTCCTGGTTGTAGACGACAGACCTCGCGTCACATCCCCGCCAACACTTAGGCAGTCTTAACTTAGGAATCAAGAGGAAGAGATGGGCTTGGGCTGGGTATGTAATGCGAATTGGAAGACAACCGCTGGTCCTTAAGGGCAACGGAGTTGATTCCAAGAAAAGGGAGGCGTAGCAAGGGGCGGCAGAAAGCTAGGTGGGCGGTTGAGATTGGCAAGTTTGCCAGGATACGGTGGCCGCAGCTTTCAAAGGACAGGGTAACTGTAGAGACATAGGAGAGGCCTTTTCCCTGCACTGGGCATAGTTAGGCTGATAATATTCATGATGATGATGAATTTGGGTGCCTTAAAATTGTTACTATCCTGTGGTCCCCTTTTTGGGACACATCCTGTTCCCGGCTGTGGCGGACGAATTTCGCCGATGGAGGCGAAATTAGAGAAGCCCGTGTACTGCGCAATCTCAGTGCACGTTAAAGAGCCCCAAGTGGTCGAAATTTCCGGAGCCCTTCACTACGGCATCTCTCATAGTCTGAGTCGCTTTGGGACGTTAAACCTCCATAAACCAAACAGATCCCATTTTGCGGGAACCCTTTACTGGCTGTTGCACAATAAAATATCAAAGTAGGCCCATGCGCAGTTGCTATTCGGGCCCACAGCTAACAGTCATCCTGTGCTTTATAATGTGTAAGGTGCGCCCAAACTCCCTGTCACTGCCTCTATAGTGGTCTGCTTAATGTTGCACTGAAAAGTTCGGAGCACGTTCAGTTCGTTTCTGCGTCATTAGGGAGTTTCTGCGACCCAAGTACCGACTACTGGGCCCCAGACTGCATTCCATTACTGTGCACCTGAATGCCGAAATGGCTGCAGAGGTAAAAGTCGAAGTCGAGCGGGTGCGTGACAACAGAGTCTACGGTGGTGCCGGGCGGCACGTTGCGGCACTTGCCAACCCCGTCCCGGTCATTGGCGGGCATGAAACGCGTGTGGTGACGCTTCTGGACCACGATGAATGTCAGCGCCGGCTCGTACGTCTCGTTCGGGGAAAGCTCCTGGCACGCCAGTCGGATGGCGCTCACCTGGAAACAAGATCACGGCCAAGTTGTAGCCCTGAACTGGTCGCCTAATGGATTAAACACTGCTTCTGGAGCTTGACACAAGGGATGGGCAGGACAACATCATTTCGTGCACAGTCCAACAGCTACGAACCGTCGTCTTTCGAACAAAGTTAGGAGAAGGTAATGGCGCTGTGAGTAAATTCTTATCGTATATGGAAAACTGGTAGAATCCACAGTAACTTGGAAGCTTCTCTGATCGGGCTTGCAGGTAATTCATGACAGCTAAAAATGCAGCAGTGCAAGACGGGTACGATGAACACCAGTGCTGTGGTGTCCAGCGCTGTGGTGTGGTGCATTTTTATCTACATTGAGACCCGCCAGTTACCGCGGTCGATGATGTTCGATGTAGAATCCGCGAGACAATATGCTGCTGCCCCTTTCAATCATAACCAACCCACAAAAAGATGCGGGGATAAATCATTTTGCATTCGAAACTTACCTCGCGGTTGCGGACCTCCATGAACTGCCCCTCGCTCACTCCGTCCCGGTAGAAGATAATGCGCTCTGGCTTGTGCCTGGTAGCATGATAAAATGCCTTCAGCGTGTCTTTCATCATATCTTTGAGGTCCTTGATGATCTCCAGGCGCGAAGTGGCAGCGGAGTCTGCCATCTGGACGCGAACGGAGGCGTGGAACTTGTACGGAATGGAGTCCAAGCTACCAACGCACGCCGCGATGGACGGCCTCAGCTTGTCCCCAGGCGCCGGGTGAGTCACGTCCGCGCCGATGATAATAACCGGCTTCTGGAAGATTTTCGGCTTCTCCTTGGGCAGCAGGCTGTTGTTGATGCCGTCCAGCTTGGCGTTGATCTTCTGGCAGAGGTTGGTGATGAGCGCGGCGTTGCACTTCTTGATCACGTTGTTGTCCATTACGCACTGCGTGCGCAGCCCGATCTCGGTCTCGGCTACCTGCTTGATATCGGCGTAGCTCGTGTTCTTGGCGAGCACGATGATGACCATCTCGAGGTTGGCGGCCTTGCGCTGCTCCTCGAGCAGGATATTCCGCACGGGCTTGCGGTTCGTGTCAGTCGTGGTGACGTCCAGCGGCTGCTCGATGCTCATGCCCAGTTCCTGGCCGACGCGGATGAGCATCTTGACGAAGTTGTCGAGGCTGTCTGGCTGCGCGAACTGGCTCAGGTTGAGCAGCGTCCAGCGGGTCAGCGTGGCCGACTTGTAGAAGTGACGGCCCCGCAGTTCCCAGGTGCCCTCGCGGGGCTTGCCGATGTAGTTGTTCTCGAAGACCAGCGACGGCGGATCGAGCACCCTGCCCTTGAGCTGCGTCGGCTCGGTGCTGATTTTGATGCCGAACTCGCGCAGGCACTGGTCGCTGCTGCTGACCAGATCCCGCACCGACTGGCGGATCTCGTTGAAGCGCTTGGCCGGTGGCTGGGCCGTACGCTTGATCATCTCGGACGTCTGGTTCTCGTCCAGTTTCTTCTTGCAGTGCTGCCCTTCGACGATCACGCAGACCTCCAGCGGGAGGTAGACCGGGTGGTTTTCGCTGCCGGTTTGGATGCAGGGCAGGTTCGGGTACTTGAGGCGGTCGTAACAGTTTTGGAAGTAGTCGGCCACTGAGCAACGGGTGCCGTCTTCCATTTTGAAGTAGATCTTCTTGGCTGGTTCCTTGGTGACTCGAACCACCTTGTACTTGCGAGGGTATGGAAGGTGGGTGACCTTGACGCGCAAACCCTTGAGCTCCTTGTTGAGACGAACGTTCTGGAAGTCGCGCAGGTTCTTGAAGTCTCCGGCCGACATCTCGCGCCGGCAATCGCTGAACAGTTTGCACATGAAGTCGGTCACGGGTAGAGGCTCGTAGAAGGCGGTGGCCGAAATGTCGACGTTGAGCATGGGCTTCCACTGAGCAGGTCGAACGCTAGTGTAGTAGCCGAACCAGACTTCGCAGCCACCTCCAAGGGTATTGTATTCGCCTGGGGCCGGCGGCCTGAAGAAGGACCGCCCGACGGGCGTGAGTTTTATCGACGGTCCGTGCCGCAGCACGATGTCCACGGCTTGGAGGACCTCCTGGGGAACATGGCTGACGCGTCTGTCGAAGACCGCCTGTAGCGCGTCCAGATTCACGGTGGCCGCGTACTGGATCTTCACGATGAACTTCTGAATCCGCTGGTCCTCCTCGAAGTCGACCGTGAAGGTGCGCTCACGGAAATTGAGCTCACGGCGCGTGTACAAGTTCTTGCGGCCGTCGAAGGCGGGCATGCAGCCACTCAGGTCGACCCGGTACTTCTTGACGAGCAACTCGATGACCAGGCGGTTGATCTTGGTGCTGATGCAGCGGTACTTGCGCTTCTCGGGCACTTTGTTGGTCTCCTTGCGCGACTCTGAGCAGATCTCCACGTCGTAGTGGAAAACGTTACCGGAAGGGATCTCAACGCTGAAGTGGTTGGCGGTCAACTGGATCGGCCGGCCCAGTTTGCCTTGAGCAGGCCGGCGCGGGAAGTGAGACGGCAAGGTCCGCTCGATTTCCTGCAGAGCGCGCCGGGGCAGTCCGCGGCTAAGGTTTAAATTCCGACAGCGCACAACTCGTGTCCAACATTCTTGGACAAAATTTGAAAATTTTAAGATACTCTTATGGAAATATTGAAGGTAATGGTCATAGTCCGACTTTTTCTTTACTAGCTGGCATCACGCTGATCAGACTGCCATAGAAAAACAATGGGGAACGCTTTTGACGGTAGCAAGAACATAAATGAAAACATGCAAGCCTGCAGACGGCAGATATTTTGTCCAGAATTGTCGGTTAGGCGGTTGAATTACGCACAAATTCCGCGCGTAAACTACGCCTGACCTCTGCGTTAGCTGTCTAAAAGTAAACTCCTCCATACATCGGTTAATCGATAAAAGTCAAAAGTCAACTCCTCCACACTGACGATCTGACTTGCGCGTCACGCTGTTGATATGGAGAGCTCAAAATGATCTCGGTAAAGTAAGGAGAGTGAATGGAGTGCATTGGTCAGATTTTCACGTCTCCACGCCGCGGATGAGAACTCGCGATTTTGTTTCGGTGATACTTTTTCGCCTGTGGACTACTAGCACGGAACCCATTCCAGTGAGCTCTTAATCGATAGCAGTACGCCTTCTTATCTTTTACTTGTAAAATACCTCGAATTACGAGTGAAATGCGAAAAATTCAAATTTCAGAGATTCCTGCGGGGAAAAGTGACAGCTGTAGGCAACCTCAAGTTTGCAGCGTCACTCGAAGCACTCTAACACACGCCAGCGAGAGGACCAAGCCTTCTTTGAAGGAGTGAAGGCGCCAAATTTTTGGCACTGTGCCTTTGGTCTGCACACAATAACTGCAGTATGAACTCTGCTTTGTCGTTTTAATTAACTGAAACTTACACTGAACTGTTGCAGAAATCAAGATTTCAAGTGGTGATTCATTTTAACTAATTGTGTGCGTGTCTGTTTGTTTCACTTAATGGCGCATAAGCAGCTGAGGCTATCATGGACAGGGTTGGTAAGATCTCACTGGTGCGCTGGCGGACAACTTCTTTTAAAAACCAATTTCCTGGTCACATTTCCTTGTTTTAGGAATTTCACTAACTACTCGTGTCAGGTTTCCTAGTGTATTCTCTCCTAAGAGCAAGCAAGGGTGGAAAGGGACGCGTTGGTGGCGAAATTTCGAGTTTCCTGCATGAAAAAATGCGGACGCCACATTCACAAAGAAGATTTTCTTTTTTCATAATGTGCGCAATCATTCGCAAGCAAACATACACAATAAAAATTTCGGCGAGCACATTAAGGGAGCCCGTAGTGCTTTTACACAACCACATTCCAATTTCCGTACTTCGTTGAAGCCATCAAGTGACGTTCGTCAAGTAGCTGCATAGGCAACGCCGAGAGTGCCGAGCAAGGAATGCAAAGACGTGTATAATCATTCTCCACGTTGTATCTGAATCCCCTCAATGAGCTGAAAATAAAGCGAACCTCGGAAGAAAAAATTGAAAATTGGTTTCTTGATGAAAGGTAATGGCGCAGTAATTGTCTCTCATACGTCGCGAAAATATGGGTTTCCCCAAAGGTACCTTCACATGATAGAAGGCGGGACTGCGCTTGTCCCCTCTTTATTCGCGTGAATGAAGTTTTTGCGCAACCCATCTTTACACTACGATGAGCCACCTTACTGAATCGCATGTGCCGGGGGACACCGGAACTGCGCCGTAAAAGAAGGGAGGAAGGTGGGAGGGGAAAAGAGAAAGAGGTGCCGTAGTGGAGGTCTCTGGAATAATTTCCACCATTAACTTCTGAAGCACGCCGCTCACCTCCAATACTGTCTATACTCTCGACATCAGGCCCTCCCAATGGTGGGACGCCGTCACGTACTTTCACGCCATTTCTTCCTTTCTCTTCCCTCGCGGTGCCAAAAAACGCGAGCGGCGCATGCAAGCACCGATGTCATACGTAGCGCGATTATTCAGGGGAGTGCTCAGGTTTAGCATCGCGTAGAAGGAGCCAAGGTCGACAAGCGAAGAGGAGCCGCAAAGCAGAAGAGAGGGATGTAGTCGAGGGTTTGACGGCATACCGTCTGGTCAGGAATCATGGTGATGCAGATTGCTGGTCACTGGCCAAAGTCAAAAGATGAAAAGACGTTTCGGGAGCACTACGGCTCCCTTGTTTACTATGAAACAATCGGCGCACGGATCCGTCCTTTTGTAGCACCCAGTAGCGTTTTTAATGATTCAGCATAGATAGGATACAGAGTTCCGTCGTTCCTGTTTAATGAGTTAGACGATGTCTGTATGATAGGAGACTTAACATTCTGCCGTGCTGATGTGTTCTTTTCTGTTGTCAATATCTTTATTTGATCCCAGCTAATCTCGTGGCCGGATTCTTGCACATGCTCTGCGATGGCGATAGATGCTACTTTCTGGTTTCGGACGTCATTCTGGGGCTCTCTCAGGCGTCTCCTGAAGTCCTTTGTTTCACCGATATATATTGATGAGCAATCGGCGCAGTCAATCTCATACACAACACCTGGAAATCTTTCACGAGGGAGCTTGTCCTTCACATTCACCAGTTCTGTTCGCACCTTGCCAGCGGGGACGTGCGCGATGTTGACGCCATGCTTGCGGAAAATACGAGTAAGCGCTTCGCTAATTCCCGCTACGTATGGGACAAGCTCGTTTTTCTTTTGGTTTTTTGCTATCGCGTTTTTCGAAGGTAGACACAGACGCGAGAGCACAGAAAAACCAAAAGAAAAACGAGCTGCTGTCCCATACGTAGCGGGAATTAGCGAAGCGCTTGCTCGTATTTTCCGCAAGCATGGCGTCAACATCGCGCACGTCCCCGCTGGCAAGTTGCCAACAGAACTGGTGATTGTGAAGGACAAGCTCCCTCGTGAGAGATTTGCAGGTGTTGTGTATGAGAATGACTGCGCCGGTTGCTCATCAATATATATCGGTGAAACAAAGGACTTCAGGAGACGCCTGAGAGAGCGCCAGAACGACGTCCTAAACAAGAAAGCAGCATCTAACGCCATCGCCGAGCACGTGCAAGAATCCGGCCACGAGCTTAACTGGGATCAAGTAAAGATGTTGACAACAGAAAAGAACACATCAGCACGGCAGAATCTTGAGTCCCTTATCATACAGACATCGTCTAACACATTAAACAGGAACGACGTAACTCTACATCCTATCTATGCTAAATCCTTAAAAACGCTACTGGGTGCTAAAAAAGAACGTATCCGTGCTCCGATTGCTTCATAGTGAACAAGGGAGCCGTAGTGCTCCCGAAACGTCTTTTCATCTTTTGACTGGCCAGTGACCAGCAATCTGCCTCAGAAGAGAGGGGATTGTGCGCTACCTTTGTCCGCTGAGGGGAGTTAATAGAGTTAGCATCACGTGACATTTCTGAAGCCTAGTCATAAAACGTATAATGGAAAGCCTCATGGGAAATGCACCCACGTGAAAAGGCAGCGGTAGCTGCTAACAAAGATTCACTTTCGCTTGCTGCGCAGCGTAACGCCTGCGCTTGAATTTTTTTTGAGACGCGCCTTGGGCGCAATCTGTGCAACCTGAGATGGAATCTATGGAAGCTCGATGCAGTACGGTGCATGCACGGTCACTGAAAACACCACTCACCAAGCCATGGCTTGCAGTGTGGCAACTATCAAGAGCCGCAAACGTGCCCAGGCAGGCGCGCTGTTGACGAGAATGTGGCGCCATCTGGCGAACTCAGGGCGAACTGCGCATGCGCCGTAGCGGTACGCGGTCTGGCAAACTATCTGCTGGCATGCTACGACGGCATTGCCGCCCACACCCATCCACAGGGTTCAGACACGTCCGTGGGGGCACGCAGCAGCAGCCGTCGCTCACCTGAATGCTGAGCTCGTCATTCTGCGACTTGGTGTTGCCGACACCATTGCGGGCCTGCACGGGCGCGGCCGTCGGCGAAGTCGAGGTGGTGGGCACGCCTTCGCTGGGCGCCACAGTGTGAGCCCCGTTGCCGTTGGTTCCCTCTGCGCGGGTGATGACGGCTGTTCCGGCGGCAGTGCTGGAGAGAATCTGGGGTGGGGCCGCTCTGACCACCCGCTGCTGCACGGCTTGCGCGAACGAAAGCGCCGATGGGGCGCCCGGCGAGCGTCCAGTAGGCCGCCCTAGACCAAAGGGAAGGAGTTAGCGTCAACGATATCGACAAGGCTTACCGATGCGTGACCAGTTTTGCCAACATGGCGTGACCGAACAGCTCCGAGCACTAACAGGCGATTCACTATTGCGCACCTGCAAGAATGGGCTATGTATATGTTACGTCGCTGAAGCCATGATAATCCCGCCTTCTGTAGAGCACCCGCCTTGGATTTGGAGGTGGTGGGTTCGACTCCTGCTGTAGGATGATTACGCAGCCGTTTCTCAAAATAAGTAGAAGCTATGCCCCGGCAGGGTGCTCGGATTGCTAGGTTTGCATGGCTTGACAAAGGAGCCTGCGCCCTCAAATCCTGTCGCTGTGGGCTTGAAGAGACACATCGGAAATACACTAGATCTTGCATTCGGTCAAAGCGCTCTTTGGCTTGAGATGAATATTTTTCTGAAAACCAAATAAAAATCGGGGAAAGGCGAGAGAAGGTTGTTGAAACTGATTGAGATAATCCATGAGGTAAGCCTATCGAACGAATTATGGCTTTGAGAGCAAGGTAGCAGGGTCCTGATCGGAAGTATCGGGCGACACGCCCCGCAGTGGTTAATGTATGGCAAGGAGGCAAGACTAGTCGACACAGCCATTGTGAACCAACCCACTCGGGGATTCGAGACGCTCTATATCCAAAAACCAATATGCGTCAATTAACACCATCCGACGCGTCGGAATAACTGCTACCTCGGCTACATTCGAGCGCAAATAACAGGACTTGCTACTCCCTTTACACCCATTGTAGCGGGCTCGCACAGGAGCAGCGGCAAAGACGCAAATTTAAACGAAAAAGTGCACGGCAAAGCTCATCGCTTCACCGCGTCCAAACAAGGATCATGCGCCTCTAGGCAAGATGTAATCGCGTACGCGTCGCGCAACAGGCCAGTAGCACAAACCTAGGGGTTAGGCCTAGTGCGTTCCCGCAAGCCGACCAAGAATTAGTGGCGAAAGAAAAAACGCCATCTGCAATTTTCATTTCCCCTGAAGAAATCTCGCGGAAGAACATCGGCATCGCGAAAACCGAAGACCTAATCAGCTTCGGTCCAAAGCGAATCGCCACTCAAGCTAAAAGCGGCATCGCGCGCGGGACATCATGACTTCGCCACGCCCAGAGCCCGCCACGCCGTACCAAACGGACCGGGCGGCGTGGTGACAGTCTGCGGTCGTGGCGTCATCCTAAGCCACCCAGTCAGAGGGGTTTCCCTACAGCCAGCGATTCGGATGGCTGACCCGTGACCTCCGCGGTAGGCCCCGGCGGGGCGCTGTGCTCTACCACGGAGGCCACGGCGAGCCATGGAAAGCGCCTGCGCGATAGGCTCCGCCGGAGCGCTGCGCTCTATCACAGGCAATGGCGGGCCAAGGAAAGCGCTCACCTGTTCCGCAGCTTCGTCGTTGCGACCGCGGGGCGGACTCCATTGGCCTCAAGGAGCGTTTCAGGGAGGCCCGGTTTGCGACGTGAAGGCGGACCCCTGGACAGCTAGCCGGGGGGGGGGGGGGGGGACAGGGCACTCGAGCAGCGATGTCGCAGCGACCGGCCGGCCGATGAAGGAGCCTTTTCTGGCCCGAGCTCGGCGGAACGTGCCTCGCGCCTAACCTCCGGCCCGGATGGGCGCGGCCGCAGGGCCGGGCCAATGGGGGAGCGAGCCAGTGTAGGACCCGCGCTGATGACATCACAGACGAGGGAGCGAGCGAAGCAGGGCCGACCGCGCGCGGTCGTGCCACCAGCTCGCGGTATGCGCTTCGTCGTCTTCGTCTCGGAGGTATTATTTGGTCAAGTAAGAAGAAGTGAGGTTGGAACGGTTAGCGCTCGGATCGCGGTTAAGTCTTGCAAACGTAGTGGCCGGCCGGCGCGGTCCCGTGTGGCTCCGCACTTTCGCTTATGGCGTCACAGCGGGTGGAGGAGGGAAACGTCTTCATAAGCTGCGATTAGAAGCTTATAACCAAGGGGAACAAGCGAGTTTGACTTGGAAGTTTGTCCGTTTGGGATTCTCTTTCCTCTCCAAGGGGCGCGAGGGTACGTATAGTCTCTGCCAAAATAGCTAGGCTGCATGGCCTGCTTCTCGCTCCTATATATTAGAGCTCTTACAGCTTCCGTAAAGATCAAGTCTTAAACGGTGAAGACTAGGGCTGTCCTTACCTTACAGCGATTTAGAGCTTTCGGGATGAGAGAAGTTCTCAAATGTTCAACTAAGAGGCAAACCATGTATTCTGGTTACTAATTGCATAAACTGTACATACGTGTAAGCGGCGGGGCTGTAGAACAGTCCTTCAAAGACCGTGTTCTCTGAGAATTCGCGGGACAGCGAGTGCTGTCCCGCGAATTCGCTAAGTTCTTCGAAATACGCTATGCTGTTTTGCCACTCAAACAGTGGGGTTCAGAACCAAAATTGGTCACTAAAAGTTCGGTTCGCCCACAGTTCAATTCAATAATTCCGCGAGCTACACAGACTTACCGACCCAGAAGCAGTGAGATGTTGATTTCAGCGATGCCACGAGTGCTGGGGCTGTTATCACACTCGACGGTAACAAACATGCTGGCCCTGAACGGGATCAATACGTGGTCGTCACAGACGCATAACTTAGCCCTGCGTGGCTCGGTATCGTCGTCGACAGTGCTTTGGGTGGACGACGACACTATTAGCTCCTGGAGGTTGATAAGGGCACCGTACTCCTGAAGGAAATCCAAACCGAGCACGAGGTCTTTGGAGCACTCGGGTAACACAGCAAAGCAGCCAGGGAAAGTAACACCGCGGATCTGGATTCGCGAAGTGCAGACACCGATCGGTGTTACCACGTGGCCACCAGCTGTCCGGATCTGCGGCCCAGACCAAGGGGTCAGAAACTTCCTGAAGGCCGTGGCTAACCGTCTGCTCATTACAGAAAAATCGGCGCCGGTATCCACGAGTGCGGTAACGTCGTGGTTGTCGGCGGATACCGGCATTTCGGCGGAGACCAGTCGGTCGGTGCGCGTCGTCGAGGTCTTCGGTTCAGGTCGTCGTCGGTCGGAGCGTCGCGGCGAATCATCGGGTGGAGGCTCTTGACTCGGTCCTGTAGCGGCAGCCCTACCGCCGGAGGACGCCGTCTTCAGTTTTCCCGACGTGGGGACGTGCCTCTGAACTGGCCAGAGGATGACGGGCGGCCGGGCGAAGAGAACCGCCTTGGGGATGGCGATCGGGACTGGCGTCGCTTCGAGGTCGAATATTGCACGTTATCAGCCAAGTACTGTTCGATATCCCGTGGTCTTTCACCGTAGCGTGGTCCAGGTGCGTCAGGTGAAAAACCCCTTAAACCCATTCTGCGGTAAGGGCAGTGGCGGAGGATGTGGCCGGGCTCCCCGCAGAGGTAACAGAGCGGCCGATTGTTTGGCGTACGCCAAACGTGCGCTTTGCTCACGGGTGGCCTGAACTCCTGCTGCACGGAGGGTACAGTTGCGACTGGCTCCTGCAGGTATGGCACAGGAGAGACGGGGGGAAAGGCTCGCATCGCTGGCCCGGGACTTCGTAGCACTTCGCTGTACGTCAAACGGAGGGCGCCGGGTGTGGAGCTGGGGGCGGCTGCACAACTCGTCGGATTTATTCGCGGACCACGTCCGTTACGGCAGCGACGCTGACCTGTTGAGCTTCAAAGCGAAGTTTCGCCAGTTCCTCGCGCACAAGGCTTCTTACAAGCTCCCGAAGGTCCTCGGCGGGCAGCGACGTAGGCGTGCACTGGGAAGCGGCTGCTACAGTAGCCTGACGTCCGTAGTGGGCGCCTCGTTCCTGCAGAGAGCGCTCGATACCCATTGCCTCCTTGGTGAAGTCGGACACTGTTCGTTGCGGGTCACGGACCATTCCGGCAAATAGCTGCTCTTTTACGCCACGCATTAAGTGGCATACCTTCTGGGCTTCGGGTATAGCCAGGGCCCGAATTACGGAACTCGACAACATGACGACAGCATGACGACAGCATGACGACAGCATGACGACAAGGCGAGACGTCAACGCGTGACGGAACGCGGAATCAATCTATGGCTAGTAGGGTGCCGCCCCGGAAGAGTTTATTTGCACGGCAAGGGGCCGTATGCTAACTTTTTTATAAGAACACGCAGTGAATAAAATAAACATTATTTTATTCTTTCATAAAAGTGTATTTCACTCTCACAGCCATGAAGCAAAACAAGGACATTCAGTTTTGCAAATAACTGCTTTCGTGGGTAAGTTTTGTTGTCATGAGGGCGCGCTGGCAGATGTAAACAGTCAACATGGCGGCCTTCAAGAAAACAGCTGATCCCACGGCTAGTTCCTGCTTTTTTACGCGTCGTCTGAAATCAGGGTTCTATTTGGTTGTCCAGAGTGCGCGGATAACAATTATCGAAGCCAGTGAAGGTCACGGGCCTCCAGAAAGGAACCTGCACGCAACGTCGGGCCCGAAAATCGACGAAGACAATTTGAGGTAAGCCTGTGTTATTGGTTTAAAGATGCCACATGCCAAGCATAAGATTCGGGTTCTGTTTCTTTTGCTTTAGCAAATACAAGACGTCCACGAAGCACGGCTTGTTGGATAAAATCAACTTTTTTGGATTCATAAACGGCTGGCACAAATGATTCAGTTGGGAAGGAGGAAGAACCAAGCAAGGCGGTTGGGCGCACGCTAACAACCTTGCTTGCTTTCGGTCGTTCTTGGCTGTGCTATAAGTTGCTGCAGCGCAGCACACGCATATGTTCCTGTAAAAACATATTAGCCCGAACTCAGAGCAAAGGCTTTTCTCTGCTTTCGAAAAGCGGAACAGAAACTATTGCCTGTTTGTTTTGCCCGCTGTGTTCGCTGCTGCAATTCTCTAAGCGGGAATTATAGTCTCGAAATGGCGCCAACACGAAGAATGCCGAGCGAGCAAGAGCTAATCATAATAGAGTTTATCGAGAGCCATCCGCTCTTGGCTCGGGCTTCTGCCGACCTAACAAACTCATACAGAGCTGCTGAAAAGGTGAGCTGTGGAACCAGCTTGCGTCGATTCTCAACAACAAGGGGTCGGCCGTTTAAAAACATGATGTCTGTGCCTTGCGCCTTGCTAGCACTGTTTATTCCATTTGTGGTGTTTTTTAGTCTCGGTGGAGGTGCAGGAATGCATAGACAAGTGGTTGAGCATTATTGATTGCTTCTCTTTTGCTAGTGCTCTTTTGGTTTCATGGTTTGCCAGTACCAATCAGCCGCGCCATTTACCCTGTTACAGCAGAGGAGATGAACGGGGAGCCTCAGCAAGTTGTCGACAAGACACACTGAGCCCCACAGACCGTGAGTTGGCTTGCCGTTATTCAAGCTCCATACTACCCTTTCTGGCAGCTGCTTGAAAGTAATAGCACTATACTCTCTGGCAGCATTTGCAGCAGTAGCCAAAATACTGCAGTGATTCTACAGTATACACAAAACTATCTCTCTCTGGCTTTGCCACGCAGTGCAGAATGTTTATTTCTCTTGCAGCGAGGCTGTGATATCTCCTAGCAGTCTAGCAAATGTGCACATGAAATATGCTATAACAATGCTGCCCAAGGTGCTGTCCTGTATATTTATGGCAAGTCCTCTAACACATTGTACCAAATGTTTTGCGTATTCCACCACGTGATGAGCACATTTTCTTTCCCGACAGCTACACCGGTGCCCTCGCCGCATCCCTCACAGCAGCACACACCAGAGCCCCACTGCAGCCCTCATCGCGCGCCACGCCTAGCCTTCTTGGGAAGCGACGGCGAGACGATGGTGCCAGTGAGGTGCTGCACCAGACGCTGTATGAATCGCATCATTTGGATTCCCTTACTGAGGCCCGGAACCGCCAGGACGCTGCTTTTCAGCAGACCATGCTGGAGGTGTGTACTCGCTGCGCACACTGCACTTTGCAGAGTCGAAGCCGTCACCGGAAGCATAAATATCAGTACTCTCTTTTGAGCACCTCTACTTCTGTTTGGACGCCTCTTGTGGGAGGTGGTTGGGACAGCTGAGTTTATGAAACTGACACGAGTCTTCTACAACCATACTTTGTCCAAAATATCTCAGCCCCTGAAATTTTGCATAAAGCTTAAGCGAGATCTCAAAATTGGTTGTCAGTAATAATTTGTAATTCGAAGTATTTTTACATGCAGGCCATACGAGAGGTGGCAGATGCTGTGCAGGCGTCAAATGGGCAGCAAGAGCTGCTCATCCGGAGCGTGAACCTACCGACGCTAATCTTACAAAAGCAGCTTGAGCCACCTGCACCACATTGAATTGTTCATATTTATTTGCATTATTTGCGTGTTTTTATATTTATGAAAGAACAGCTTCATATGTTTATATTTATTCAAGAACATTATTTACTTCTCTGCCAGGTGCAGACTCATTGAACTATTTTTAGTTTGCTTGTTAAAATTTCCGTTTTATGTGTTTATATTTATTTACATTGTTTGCTTCTCTGTCAGGTTTCTGTATTTATTCAAGATCATCTCTGCCATGTGCCATACCATCATTTTTTTATTTCTTGTAAGCTCTGCAGGCTAGGATGCTTCACACTGTTTATTTTCTTCCAGTTATGTAATTTAAGCTCTGCCAGGTGTGAAAGCCTCCTATACTCTTTTATTTTCCATTCCTTTCAAATGTTTACCTGCAGCTGTGGCAGGTGCACAAGGTGCAATTTCTAGTGCTTGTTTTCTTTCATTGCAATATGTGGGCAAGTGCAATATGTGGGGCAAAGTTGTTCCGAAGTGACTGTAGTTATGAAGGGCATCATAATATGGGGATTCTGGATACATTTTGAACACTTCGATTTTGTGCCTGTTAAGTTTGTTCGCATGTTCCTGAGTTGTTTTTTTTCGCATTACTTTTCCTGCTTTTCCGTATTGTGTCCATTGTGTGCATTGTAACATGTTCTATCCTCAATAGACCCGAGGAAAAATGAGGCTTGCCAGCATTCGTCCAAAGTCACTTCTGAACTAGTGTTGAATGCAGGCAAAAAAAAATTTGGGGGACGCTTGAGCTCCACCTTTAAAGGTATGATGCAACAATGTTAATGGCTCTCGTTTGTGGGTCCCTTTACAACTTAAAATGCAGCCATGTTGGCATCATCGTCTGTGATACTCGTGTGTCTTGTACACGTAACATGGTTTTTTAGTCCAGTAAAATCTACGAAGAGCAATGTCTTGTGTAGCACTTGCTGTGCATTCCACCAGTTATGTAATGTGTTTCAGCAAAGTGCAAACCAGGGCTACATCGGGCCTACAAGTATGCACAACATGCCAAACCTGTGTTTATTAGCATTCAAGCTGGCAGTCAAGATGAAGTTTTTTTTAAGGGCAAACAGCGCGTAAGACTTAGACGGAAAGCAAAGAAAACATAGGACGAGCGCTAATCCTGTGTTTCCTCTGCTTTCCGGCTGTGTCTTTCGCACTGTTCGCCTTAAAAATGTACAGCCAACTCGACCGTTTGGCCACAGTGTAAGATACAACTGTTCTTGTGCAATCTCTGCGCAGCACTCGACAAGTCATATGCAAATCACTGTTGATGCTGCATGCATTTGTTTCCCTGCTTTGTCACAGTTGGGAAACTAGTATGAACAGCTGTGGCGAAAAAAATCATTGTGACCAATGAATAAACGTGGTGCAAAAAAAAACGCTTTACTGGTGCCTAGCAGTCTCCACAGCACACTTTTCCCTCGTGCGCATTCATCAAACACATAGTTACCGCAAGCAACTGTTTGCCTAAATGGGCAGGTCGACGTAAGCAACGGCGAAAAACGCTGTACAAGGATGCATTTCACTTGTTGGACGAGCTGTTTCGGAGTGTATTTCGACTTGAGAAGAAGAAAGTGCAGTAGCTGTGCGGCAAGCTTGCTGATGCACTGAAAGGCATACTGGTGACCATTGTCGGTGTGTCGGTGGAGCAGCAGTTGGTGTGTGCACTTCATATCTTGCGACTGGAGGCTTTCAAGCACATGTAAGAAAAAGTAATTTACAAATGCTGGAATGTGGCTACCAGTGGCCAAGGGCATCATATCACACAGGGGCTCACGCACTAACACAGGGCAATGGCACTGCCCGTAGCAAGAGTGGCTGCGACAACTCGCCATTCCAGCACGGTGAGTCATTGCAGCCACAGCTGCCAGATGGTGTAGGGCTTACTGCCGGTGGTGCTGCTGTTGCCGCTGCTGCTGTCGCCGCACCATCTGCAGGTGTGCTTGCCTCTGCGAATGGGTTGTACCAAAGAGGCCAATAATACGGTCTCGCATGGCTCTACCACGCAGGTAGGTCATGCGGGATCCTGTCCCCGCCAAGTACCCGGCAAGCAGAAGTGGCCCATTGTTGTCAGGGTCATCAGTAGTGTCGTCTTCGTCTGCTGCCAGGGCTTCTTCAAGACAGATGTTGTGCAACGCAGCACATGCTGCAAATATGACCACCGCCCGCTCCGGCTCGTAGTGGAGTGTCCGGTACCTTTGAAGGCACTGGAAGAGGCTTTTCAAAACACCAATGCAGCGTTCCACAGCACATCGCATTGAGGCATGTGCTGCGTTGTACTGCCCTTCTGCAGTATTTGCACCAGGATGCCCTGACACTGGTGTGAGCAGCCACGGCTCCAGTTGATATCCACTGTCTCCTGCACGACCAAAATTTGCAGCGAAGTGTGTTGTTGCCTATGTAATAAATGATTCATACCAAGCAGCTCAAAACCAGTATACTGAACCAGAATTCATAGGCATGCAGAAGATCCATGACTAAGGGGTACCTCTGTAAGCACAGCCTTCTAGGTTAATGATGTACTGTGATATGCTACACGATAATAACGATGTGCACACCTATTTTGCCTTGGTGTTTTACGCTTGAAATACGATTCACTTTATAACAATGTTTCTTGTGCCCCTGCACCAGCAGTAACAGTAAATACACAAAAATAAATACGATACATCATACTGTTGCATGTCATCCATGTTATAACCCGCCTCATTTAGGTATGAGCCACTGCTGTAGCTTAATACGTGCTGTCGAAGTGGCCCGATGATCAATAGGCTGCTTACCCAGAAGAAACTCTCCATCCTCCAGCAGCCCGTGCTCCACCTTCCGACGCAGCCGTGAGTAGCGCCAAGAAAAGGCATCGTGACAAGACCCCGGGCAGCGAGGGTCGACCGCAAGGATCTTCATGTCTGCGTAGCAGATCTGCGAGAAACACAGGCAGACAATCTTGGACGTGAACTTCCACTGTCGAGGTCGCGGCTTTCGAACCCATGCGGTCAGAAAGCCAGTCTACTCATGATCATGGTGTTCATCGCGTAGTATCCTTTGCGGCTCCAGAATGCTGCCCGGTTTGCTGGGTCTCCCCGCGGCGCTTTTATGGCAATCAGCGTGCCGGCGACGCAGCCGACGACGCCGGGGATGGTGCCGCGGGGAAGGAAGGTCGCCTTCGCTGCCGCTTTTTCCTCGGGGTGCGCCGGGAAACGCACCCATCCATTCTGTGCGCCGACTTTGCAGATGGCCTCAGCCACACGCCGCACGCACTTGCTCACCGTCGGTTGTGCGAGGCCGACGGTCTGCTCGTTGCCGACGCACACTTGAAAGCCCCCGGAGGCAAAAAAACGGAGAGCGCACAGCACCTGCCGCCGCACCGAGAAAGCGCTCGTCCGTACGCCTCGCAGTTCGTCTGCAAGTTCGCCGCACAACCACTCCACGTTCTCCTTATCGAGTCGAAATAACCGACGGAACAGCTCGTCCGGCAAGTTTTACGCGTCCTTGTACACCGTCCTTCGTCGTTGCTGGCGCCGACGTTGCCGCTTCCGCCACGAATAAACAGCAGACGCCGCCGCCGCCATTTTCCCTCTAAAACTCTGTAGACCGACTCTTCGCGGCCGAAAAAAACAGTCTAAAACCGCGGGCATAATTAGGTGTTCAACGTCATACGTTTTTTCTTGTCCGTGACGCCATTGCAGCTTCCCGTGACGCAACTTTTCAAAATGGCGGCGGCGACCAATAGGAGCGGGCATTTTAGAGCGCTCTCAATTGTAGAGCGGTCGGAGCGAGTTCCGTAATCCGGGCCCTGAACAGCGATATTCTGCACATTGTGAGAAGGAGAGAAATAAATGTAAACCGAAACCAAGTATGCCGCGAGCAGTGTTTCCATCACTACAGTGGGCTATCACTGCAAAAGAAATGAGCTGCAGAGCTGAGCTCCAAGACAAAAATCCGCCGCTTCATGCACTCCTACTGAAGTAAATGGGAATAGAAGTATACAGCAGTGTGTCTTGCTTTTTGCGTGAGAGAGTTCTGTGTACTTTAAGAAAATCGCGTATGCTGAGTGCCGTCTATTGCGGCTTGTGTGCTTCTAAGTCGCTCTATTCGCTCTCTTTCCTCTTTGAGGCATCCGCATATAAAGATGAACATGCAATTTATATGTTGTAGTTATCATTCTTGTTCTCCAGGTGGTATTGCACACGATATTTCATGCATGCAATAATCTGTGTTAATGTTTCCCTCTCGGAATCTTTCGTGAACTTTCGCGAGCTGACTGGTCACGAAAATTTAAGCAGAACACAAAAAAGACAGCCCAGAAAAGAAGCATCGGAATGTGTAACCTTTCTTTGTTACATTGTTTGTTCAGCCCTTATGTTATGCTGGCCTCCTGCGCGGTATCGCTTTACAGCGCGGAGGAACTCTGAAGGCTGGCGATGCGAACTAGAAAAAAGGAAGAAAGTGATGAAACTGTTCACATCGGAAATGATTCCCACGTTCACAGGGTTTCTGGGCTGTAAAAAGCTTGCAAGCTAGTACCAGATGGTGTGGTGCTCTCTGCCCAGCCACATGCTCACTGGTCTTCAAACTATGCTACAAAAAACTCCGGCAATCTGGAGTACACTACCCTCACTAAACCCTACCCTTTTTCAAGCACAGGTACACACCCACCTGGCCATCCCCATGACCATTTTCTTCATTCACGCTCGTCTGCACCTCCACAACTACCAATTTGAACGCCCTCTCTCTCCCCCTCCCTTTCTGGAGTCCCAAATAGCCCGTTTCATACGAAAATATGGAGCGATCCTCTTCTTTCCGTCTCGCAAATCTACAATGCCCTTGTTACCCTAGCGCCCGTCTTCTCCACTGGCCGGTACTGTTTGCTTAGACGTCCCTCGCCTACCAGCTCACCATGGCCCTAGTGGCGGCAGAGTGGCGATGCGTAGGCAAAATCACACTGGCGAGTCGCAGAGGTCGAGCGACAGGTTTAAACCGATTCGATACGCTCCCTCAACGCGTTTCTAATGCTCTGGAAGGCGTAACTGATTTACCTAATTTGTCAGCGCGACGGCTCCGACTCGCCGGTGTGAATCAACCTTAAAGGGACTATGCAACGAATAAAACGTCACTTGTAAATGTTTTCAATGTTTAGAAATGATGCTAAGAAGTATTCACACCAAGTATGAGTCTTCATAACTGAGCTGGCAGTTTATTATGAACTTTTAAAAACCGTGTTTTTTTAAATTCACGGGCCGATTGGTGTGCTCGTAGTGACCGACTTTGGAGCTAAAATCGTGGAAGAAAGAAGTCACACTTCCCATGACGTTGCCAGGCAACCACACGTTCTCATTCGCTGGAGCCACGGCAGCCACGACGTCACGGGCACACTTCCGGTAGCCGTGAAAATCTTCTCCTCGCGCCGCCGCGCGACCCTTGCGGGCAAGCGCGAGGCAGGGCATTGCCTTCACGCATATGTTTTCAACTTTCCTCTGCCGCCTCCTTCTGTCGGGAGTTCCGGAGCAACTCTCACGGCTCTCCGTGCGAACGCATAGGACTCGATGCCCATCGCGGCCGTAAAAGCGAGCAGTCGTACCTCGAGCTCCGGGTTTATTACTGCTAATTACCACAGATGACAAGCAAAGAAACCCGACGCGCGCCGCAATTCAGGAAGGCGAAGCGACCGGAGAGATGGCGCCACGCCGCCGACGCTGCTGCGGGGGGTCTAGGAGCGATAACCGGAAGTTGCAAAATAAACGTCCTAGGATGACGTATTCATGGGCGGGGCCCAGTCCCAGAGCTGTTTTCCTTATTTTTTTCTGGTGCTCCTCGTGTACGAGTTGAGGGGGGAGAGGGGGAGCGTAATTTTTAATCGTCTATATCTTCGCTGTTGTTGATGCTAGCTCAAAAATTCTTGCACTGGGGTGACGAGTGATCGAATGCCTATCTCTCGCCTGCTTTACGCAATCTCAATTAATTTATTGCATAGTCCCTTTAAGTTCCACCTTTAATAGTATTTTTCCTCTCGCTCTCTCTCTTCGTGGCCTTTGGTTAGCCATCCTCGACTGTCAAAGAAACATCTGGATGTGCACAGGGGAAGCGCTCCCTGCAACTGCTGCAAAAATGCATTCCCTGTGTTTGTTCATACGAGCCCTTGCATTATATTGAGGTTCCTCTGTCTCCACTCCTTCCTATTCCATATCGTCTTCTTCTTCAACGTTCACGCAAATAACGTGGAAAACAATCTCCCTACCTGCACGGAGAGAAAATGCCATGAAATTCAGTGTTCGACGGAAACCCGTCTGGTCGGGCATGTCCATGGCGGAAATTCTTCAAGCGCCGACCAATCGTTTAAAAAATGACGTTCCGGCCCCGGCTTACGGGGGCCTCGTTCACAATGAAAGAAAAGAATAAAGGTAGGTTATATTGGTTTCATGATATGACGTAAACAGCGGGAGTATATCGGGGGTAGATTGCCTCCGTAGCGATTAAGCGTGTTTGCCGTCGTCTGAATATAAAAAGATTCCAGGTAAAGCCCTGTAGTCTTGCCCTTTTCTATCCAATTATCTTCCTGCTGTCCCAGTCGATGTCATGGCCCTCGGAGATAGCATGCTCAGCCAGTGCGTTGGTTGCCACGCGTTTGTTCTAGACGTCTTTGTGGTGCTGCTGAAATCTTTTGCGCAAATCGCCTGTTTCGCCAATGTGGACATGCTCACAATCAGCGCCGGAAAACCTATACACTATGCCTGGGAATTTCTCCTTCTTTATCTTGTCTTTCACTGTAACCAACGCGTGACGGATCTTTTGCGTGGGTACATGTGTGACGTCGACTTCGTAGGATTGGAATATGCGGGATAAGCTTTCACTTACTCCGGGGACATAGGGTATCGGAATTATTTTCTTCGCTCGCTGGGGATGCTGTCGCGGCGGGTGAGCAAGGCGATTCTCATGTTTTCGTATGATGGAACTGGGACAGCCCGAAGACAGCAGATCGCGGCGAACGGTATCCAGATCTGTCGCTTTCTCTTTTGGTGTAGAGCAGAGGTTTTCGGATCGTCGGACAAGTGAGGCGACAACAGACTTCTTGTGAGAGGCCGGGTGTACGGAACTGAAGTTGAGGTACATGCCAGTGTGCGTGTCCTTCCTGAATATACTGAATGACATTCCAGGGCCATGGCGTTTCACTAGAACGTCCAAAACAGGCAGACGGCGGTCTACTTTCTCTTCCGTAGTAAACTGTATGGCCGATTTTGTGCTGTTGTGGTGCAAAAAAAATGTTCTCATAGCCGATTTCTTGATTATGCAGAAGCAGTCGTCCACACAACGAAGGAAGACTTTCGGGGGCGGCGTGAAGCTTGAGAGGGCGCGGGACGCCTGTGACTCTATTGTCAAGTTCGCAGCGGTGACAAAAATCGATGCTCCCATAGCCGTACTATGGACCTGTTTAAATATGTTCTCCTGAAACTTGAGGTAGGTGTTTGACAAACAGAACTGAAGATGTCTGATGAGGTCTCGAACATCAATGGGTGTTCCTTCCGGCAGGGTTCCATCCGCTAGGACTGGGAGGAGGCTTTCTGTTCCTTCTTTGTCCGTGTTTTTTAGCGCCTGCGAAAAATGACAAACGTGCACAAACTAGCCCAATCCGCCACTCACCCGGGTGATAACAACGCACGATATCGGCGTTGTAATCAATGTCGTCATCAATCTGAAAAGTGATGAAATATGCAGTTGTTTAGATGCATCCGTGGCCGTTACGCCCATGTGATCTTTTATTACGCTGATTCCTAACCCTAAACATGCCGAACTGACGACTGCGACAATCTCCCGGTTGAATTTCGGCGGAGGCGAATTTCTAGAGGCCCGTGTACTGTGCGATGTCAGTGAACGTTAAAGAACGCCAGGGGATCGAAATTTCCGGAGCCTTTCACTACGGCGTCTCTCATAGCTTGAGTCGCTTTTGGACGTTAAACCCTCATAAACCAAACAAAATCGAATGCGACAATCAAATATTGACACACCATAAACTTCAGAATTTTCATCACATGAAGCCAAATTGCGTCCACTCCAAGACACAAGCATCTCCCGTTCATTCCATACTGAGGAGCATTTTCTTCGAAATTGGCGAAGTACAGAAATCGAAATTGGGTTAGGAAGAAAGCGAAAAACGTATTTTCTCATAAAGCAATCTCATGAGTGAGGAAGTAATTTGGTAAATTGGTTCTTGGGAAAAGAAAATTGCGCAGTATCTGTCACACATCTCGGCGGACACCCACAGCGCGCCGTAAAGAAGGGATACAGGTTGTTGAACTAAGAGAAGAAAGGAATGAAAAGGTGCTGTAGTGGAGGGCTCCGGAATAATTTCGACCACCTGGGGATCTTTAACGTGCACCGATACCACACAGTACTCGGGCGTCTTTGCGTTCAAACCTTATTTTCTCATAAATTAAATTCTGCAGGAGACGGCCGGGTAGAGCGCTCAGTCCAGGGCGCCTGCAGCGGCTACCGCAGTCTTCCTTAGCTGACACTCCGGCTCAGGGCTGGACAGGATTGCCCCGTTCTGCTCCAGCTGTGTGGGATTGTGTACGTACAGTACCACCATATTTCTTTGGCAGGCGCATGTAGTGTAATAGTGTGGCCCTTTTCACGCATGCTGGACAACTGCCTATACGTACGTGGTGGGGTGCATTTTACTGAGCCTACAGAGGCATCGGTAAGTGCATGTTAGGAGCTGGCGCCAAATTAAAGCCTGTTCCTCAGTTTATATAGGGTGGGGAGGTAGGTAGAGTCTACTAGCCTGAATTTCACTTGTAAGTTCCCCCATAGATCTTTGAAAAACCGGCCAATTTTAAATGTGCAAAATAACTAGCATTTTAAAGCTTTTCACGTTAAAGCATCCAATGCGTTACTGTTTATAAAATCTCCCGGTTTTCTCGGTTTCTGTCAAGCTCATTTTGGAATCGCTTGATTCTCAGCTCAGTCTAACGCTTGGTTTAACGCAGATTGAAACAACGGCCTCAGCATTTTGTGTTGGCGTGATTCTTCAATGCAATATGTCATAAAATTTGCATACTGACACCCTTATTAGGAAAATTGCCGAATGCACTGGTATGCTGCGCAGGGTACGTTGCCTGTTGCCTCTTAATATCACGCTTTTACTTTACAACGCTCATCTATTCCTGTCTAACCTTACCTTTTCCCAATCGGTGGGGCACGACATCATCTTCAAGCACACATATATTACATAAAATGCACGACAAAGGCCGTTAGCATATTTGAGAATGTATCGTTTTATGGTCATTATCAACCTCTTATTTCATCGTTGAAAATGGCACCAGTTACGGAACTCTACAATGCATTTTTCAATCACCGTTATGAAAGAAGCAGAAAAATACACGATTCACTGTTTAGTCAGTTAGCTAACATCAATCAAGAAATAAGTATTATATAACGCGAAGCAACGACAGCTCGTATATGCCACCTTTTAGGACAAGTTACTGTCTTCAAATGGTTCGCTTTCAAATTCCTAACTTTATTAATTCCTACAGCGAATATAGAAACCAGGCATTCATTTAGATTTGTAGAGCATCTCCTTATAATTATTGTATGTTCCAGCTTCTTAGACCAAGTGTATGTTCAAGGAGTTATATTTTGCCCGTCATCTCAATGCTTGAGACGGTTTTCAAAGCAATTTCTGCCGTAAGCTGCGTTACATTGTGTTGCTGCTATCTGTAGACTGTGGCTGCCGCTGTTTTCTGAAGGAAGTGGTACACTCCTTTGTCAAGCCAATCTAAGAATTTTTGGGTGCACTTCCTACCATCAACTGATGTAGAAATAATTGAATTTGTATTGTATTTGTCAAACTCCTCTGCTACCCTTGCCTTCCTCATCTCACCGCATCTGCCACAGCAGGCTCTTGTCCCCTTCATTTGATGTCCACTTTGCTTCTCCAACAGACCAATATATGAAAAACTTCCTGTGTGAGAGTTGAGTACTGCTGCACAATCTCACCTTAGTCTGCTCCTTTTTGTTCTCATTTAAAGTGAGGCTGGCGCTGCGGTCCTCGACGACGAGAAAAAGGAGGAAATACTCGGTCCTGTAGGAGTACCGGAGATTCCCGTGGTGGTGATTGCACCTGCGCCTGCTCCTCCTCCTGCCTCCCATCCTCCTGCAGCGCCGCCACAGCAGCAGCAGCACCGCGTGCACAAGCAGGCCACCAGCTTCGCCAACCGCCACGACATCCGGCGACAGCTGCAAGCCGGAGACATGGTACTGTGCCAGCGTTTTTCCTTGCAGTGCTCCTAAGCAACTCTTCTTGGACCCTCCCTGTGCGTTATTCAATCGCCTGTCCTTTTTCGCCGCTTCCTTAGCGTCTTTCGCGTCTCTTCTCTCGTTTGCCGATTGCAAGGAGTGGAGGTGTGAGCAGCTTAGCCGTATATTAGGCGTCAGGGCTCTCACCTCTTAACTAGCATCGTGGGTTATCTGAATCATCACAGTGTGCAGAGTGAGACTGACTGAAGACGTTTTATTGCATGGAAGGATTGGATCCCTTCACGTTGGTTATGGCCCTATGCAGGGTACAGTCAGGAATTTAAGTGATGATGTGTTCGATGGGTACCAGGGAGCTAGCGGGAGGGCAAGGCAGTACGCGACGCGCCGTCTTATTACCCACTTAAGAACCCCAGCCGATTATCTCTGATCTAATCCTCAGCTGAAGAGGTGTACCATGTGTTCAGTGAGTTTCGGCCTGGCGGGTTCACACTACATAAACCAAACGCGGCTGGTATCCCCTATGTTGCTGCCATTGTCCTTAATATGGTACGTGCAACTGTGTTCAGTACACGTCCATAAAATGTGAGAACTACTGGACTGCTGTTATCAGTAGATGGAGGCACTAAGACATGCGAGAGGCACAGTGAAACTCCTTGACAGCAAAGGCCCCCCATGTGTAAGACATGAAAGTTAAAAACAAAAGGGGAAATGCACTTCCTAGACAGCCAGGTTTTGAAAGGCTGCTCCCAAGATGCAACAACTCTCCGCTGTCCTTCAGAGCACTTCGGTAGTGCAGCAGGGGGCGAGTGTCGCGTCCTGCATTTCAGGGCCTTCCTCGCGTGGTCGAGGCGGGCATGGACCATCGACCTTACCTCGGCGTGTCCAGCAGCGCTCCGGGCTTAACGTGGGTGCTGTCCTCACTGGCCGGTGCCTTCGTCATCGTGCCCATCCTCATTGACGTCGTTGGCTTCTTCGGGCTCAACATGCGCGCGTACACTGGGAACAGAAAGGAGTAAAAAGGGAGTAAGCTGGGAGTGCACAAGAGAACAGATTGCCCCCTTTTTACTCCCATACAACCGCATTCGTGTTTAGTGTGTATTCTCTTGTTACCTTCTAGCTCTTATCGGTCTCTTTCTTTGAACATTAATTCTAGATTAGACCGACAGTTAAGCTTGATAATTGCAGAACACACGTGCTATATATTTTGGCTGAAAGCAGCTGCCTTTTCAGATTCTTTTAAAATACATATTCTGCTGTGCACTGGCCTAATAGCTGTGAACACTGAATACAGTTATAACACAGCATTAAAAATTCAGTTGCTTTATTTTTATAAGTGCTCACTTTGAAACAGAGCAGGCTGTAGTCTGTTCCGCAGATGTGGTGTAATTTTTTTTCTGAGCTTGTGACAGAATGAAACTACTTCCACACCTTTAACTACGGAAAATTAACGCATATTTTCCATTTTCTTACCTGTTAGCCACTGACGACCACCACCTCGAAACCGTTGGTAAATTTTTGACAATTGACCATGAACGATAAGCTACTTTTGCCTTTCATAACTATAGACAACAGCTGACCGTGTACACCTGTGCATTTACGCATTGTCCAGGTGGAGGGGACCGAGATCACACACAGCCATACGGTACGCATGCGGAGGAGGGCTCTCAAGAGTGCTTATGGATGACAAGTGCATGCAACCGCGACGAGACGATGCAATCTAATGTTTCACGACATCTCATCTGGTCGGGTAGTAGGTTCCCGTCAAAAGAAAATGTAATGCCGACCAAAGGTCGTTGTTAAAATGTAGGTTTCGACTTCGGCACTGAAGAATTGTTCCCTCGCACTTGAGAGATGAAGGGCTGGCCATACGACCGTCGTAGCATGATTAAATTCAAGGTTTGACAGCATCTCATCTGCTCGGTTAGCAGGTTCTTGTAGAAAGAGAAAGGAAAGCCGACGGAAGGTTGTCGTTAAAATATCAGACGTTTTGGCTTCCGCACGGAAGCCTTGTTCACCCTTCGGCCTTTTTTCGGAAGCCGACACCTCTAACATTTTAACAACTACCTTTTGTCGGCGTTCCTTTCTTTTTCAACATGGCCAGACGATGCAAATCAGACAAGGTCCGATAGGGTTGTTTCAGCCCTGTTCATTTATTTTGATCGCTTTAAGTCTTTGCTAGCGATGCTGATGCAGACATTCTGTCTCTTTTTTATTCTATACTATTGGCTTTTGCCTAACGAACGGACTGCAAAATGATGAAATGCTAAAGCTCTCTTCCAAAATTCCAGCATGAAACCGCCTTAGGCTCGTAATGCGGACTGACTCATTCCACAATCCCTAATTCATAATTCTTACCTTGTAGGCAGCATTAAATATTTCCAACGAGGCACTGTTCAGGAGAGCCGAATGGCCTCCGAGTAGGTCTTCGCCTCGGCGAATGTAGCAACAGGAAAGACGTTTCAAGATAAAGGATCAGCTGGTACAGTTTGTGCAAGAGTAACAAGTCTATGACATAAGTAACAAACACCGGTGCATCACGTATAACACAAAATACAAAAGGGAATAGTAACAATCAGCTTATAATATAGCAAAAGGAACAAAGGAACAATCACAGAATACAATTTATATTCTGCGGCAGTCAAACGTCAGACAAAATACTGCGCATAGCCTAGCGAGCTTAAAAAAAATATTCGCAATGCCCACCGCACTGCACGCATGTGTCCTTTTCCGCACAAACCAGGAAGATATATTGCTGCAAGATCTTTAGAACTGCCTTGGATTTTTTTTGTACCGAGTTTGGTGTTGTATCAGAGATATTTTAACGCGACAGCGTTAAAGGCTCCGTTCTCTAGATAAACCGGTGTCGGCGTTATTGTTGTGAATGAAAAGTCGCGGGCTTTGCTCCAGCGGGTGGTCCCCAGAGAGCAACCTAGAAAGCCGTTGGGCCGCCTAGGTCACGTGACCTTGCGGTGTCATCCCAACCTCCCGCAATCTGCCCACCGTGTCAGCAAACTGCAGTTAGCAAACTGCCCAACGTGGCAGGTGGCAGTTTAATTATTGGTCGCTCGGGATAGAGCAACCTCGGCTGCATAAGGCTTGCCGCTAGGAGCACCCGCCATCGCAGGGTAGTGGCCCATCGCTTAACGGCTGCATCACTGCGCTAGGAAGGGTACGTTGGCTCTTAAGGATCTATGAATGTAAAGTAGAAAATGACCTCCATATATGGGAATTAACCCATTACGCTATCACGTCAAACCCTTAAGGCGGAGCTTAAGTTACGCCTCCAATTTTTCCCTCCGTATTGCGGCTGCTGTTCCAACGTCGCAGATTCCGGCTGAATGGGCGCCAACGCGGTTGTTCTGGGCATGAGCGGCGGTAGGACCGCGGTGGTGTGCTACTGGAACTCGTCCGGCTTCCTGTGGGCAAGCTGTGCGCCCACTGTTACACACACCTCGTCTGCATGGGTGCGCGCGTGGACTATAACGGACTTCGACTGCAGTTCCAGGAGGACGACACCGGTATACGCATACCCATTTTATGTGCCTGCGCGGAAGCAGGCACAGCGACACTTCGGTTCAGTGCCACAAAGTACGAAGTGGCGAGTGGCAATACAACTGCGGGGCCCCTCGGCAACTCAAAACTATTTGACTTCATACCGTTTATGTAGCTCATGTCTTAACGATGATAAGAATCAGTGATGGCTGTTTTATTTAGGTAGTTTTAAGTACCGTTATTTCCATGGTGCATGGTCTCTTCCCATAATGGCTGCTCTTGAAGATCGGAGTGCCAGATCTTCCTCCATATATTCTTGTGACAAAACTATGTATCTAACTTGACAGCGCCGGCTTGTAAAGGACGAGAGCTCGCTACGTCTTAAAGCACAGCGAGTTGACTCGGTAAAGTGCTCATTCTCAATTCAGTCCAGGTTTATTTTCCAGCCGTAAATAGATAGTTTCCTTGCTAAGCATGAAATGCATGCTTTGAAGCACAGGTGCAGCACTGTCTACGATGGGTTATGGATGGATGGATGGATGGATGGATGGATGGATGGATGGATGGATGGATGGATGATGGTGTTAGCCGCATAACTGAAATCGGTCTCGAACCGGTCATGCCGCACACCACAAAACACTTCTGTTGCCGACATCGTTGCAGCGCGTAAGGAGCCAGAGACACACCACTCATGATAAGCGCTGACGAGTTAGCGACACAGGCCCTTAAGCTTAGTGTGTCTCGAGTCAAACTGACGCTCATTTACGGTTCTTGCACCGATGGAAGCACCCATAACATCTGCGACTCTGCTTTTGCGTGATAGCCCACGCCCCGGACCACCCAATTTCCGCCGCCCTCTCTCTTTTTTTACAGGTGTCCTGCATCTGTTCGCTGTTTAGCCTCAAGCTGGGGCGCCCACATACGCAATCTTGACTTGCTCGGCTACTGATTCGGGGTACCGGGGCTTGAACCCGACCGAGAGGCCGCGTTTCGATGGAGGCGAAACGCAAAGGCGCCCGTGTGCTGTGCGATATCAGTGCACATTAAAGATCCCCAAGTGGTGTAAATGATTCCGGAGCCCTCCACTACGGCACCTCTTTCTTCCTTTCTTCTCTCAGCACCTCCTTTGTCTCGACCCTTACGGCGCGGTCCAGGTGTCCGCCGAGATGTGAGACAGGTACTGCTCCATTTTCCTTTCCCCAGCAACCAATTTTCAATTTCAGCCACTTCCATGCCCCTGGGCGCCGTGGCTTACCAGTGATGAGGAGATAGAATCACTGTGCCACACGCGGTCACTGGCAACCCAATCTTCGCAGTGATCGCATGCGAAGGCCTCGAAGTCCCGCATGGTACCCTTCCACTAGCTTCGCGGCGGTTCCTTTCTTTTGCGGACGAAAATAATTGCAAGGCTCGCGCCATGTCCTCTTTCCGGTTCACGCGCGGTTTTCGGGCGATGTTCGCTCAAGACTGCCGAGAAAAGGCGCGACATCATTCCGTGCTAACGATAGGGATGTGTTTACACATATAAAGAACTTCGCAGCTGGCGCGTTGATCCGCAGGGCTCATGTGCGTCCGCGACATGGACGCCCTGAAGACGCGTCACCCACAGCTTAAGCTGGAGCTCTCTGTGCGGCTCGTGGGCTCCGGCCTGCATAACCTGACCGAGGGCACCGATGCGGCCTCGAGGCGCGTCCTGCTTGCCGACAGCGTGGCCTACTGGCTCGGAGAGTTCAACTTCGATGGCTTCGAGCTGGACTGGGACCGGCTGCCGGCGGACCTCAACCCCGTCTACGTCGACCTCGTCAGGGTGCGCTCCGCTAGTGGCCCCACTAAACATCAACATCAACATGAACCATAGTTTTGGCGCAGTACGGCTGTGATCAGGCGGGTGCTGGTGGGTGATTACGGCAGCGCCCACCAGCAGACACCAGTCCCTGGCGCACCTCTCACCTTCGCTTTAGTTCACCGTGGTACAGGTGGGAGCGCTTTGGGGGCTCCAGATTTTCGAATGGGGCGAACGTTGGTCAACATTTTTTAACAGCAGCGCCGAAGCCACTTGCGCTTTTGAAATTCTAGGAATTGACAGAGCTGCACTAGTAGCCCTCCTTACATTGCCATAACACTCCCTGCATTGTCACACTAACAGGCTCATGAGAATCGGCCGACGCAATTGAGTGAAAGGGTCTCTATTGAGCGGAAAAGGTCGCTTCTTTCATGACTTGTATCCAACCATAGTTCACATGTTTAACCCGTTTTCTGATTACCGCCAGCACTCGCATTTCTATGCTGCATGGTCTGTATTTAAAAACATTAGCGACGGGCTTACCTGAAACATCCGGTAGACACCCGTATCCATTCCAACAGACTGAGTGTAGACTTAAGTCAATTGAAATGCACATGCAAGCCGTTGATATTCCCCTCTTTTGGACCTCTGGGGACTTACTGCACCGCATTTTCTGGTTTAAAACTTACACTGTACTGTATTAGGCATGCCGCTGCGATAAACTTCAGCTTACCTTCTTTATTATTAAGTTTGATTGGTAACGTATTGACGACTTCATTAATGTTCCCGCACTCCCTGTTACTGCTCAGGCGTCATACAGCGAAAGCGAGCGTCACTACAGCACTTTCTTCATGGGCGTGTTGACATTTGTGTACCTTCGCTGTCTTGTAGGAAACACGCAAAAAGACCTTCATTATACTGCAGAAGAGAAGCACGATATAAACCGTGCAAACTATGAGCTCACCTCACACAACATGCGCACACACGTAAAACAAATCTGCACACGGCTCCACGTCGTAAACACAGTTCGCTCCTACAAAGAAATGGAAAGCCATGAAAGCGTTCTAAATGGTGTTCATCGTTAAAAGCACACTGTTAAGAAATGTTCAAAAAGAACGTCATCGAAATGGTTGTCTAGAATGATCCCCTTTCAATATTTTTTTTGCTCAGAACGTAGTGACCTGAGACTAGTAAGCACGTAACAATCCCTTTCTCTATATGCTAAGCGCTGATTTTTTTGTGCAGGCGATGCGTATCGCAACAAAGATTGCCTGCTGACGCTTGTCTGTATCGACCTGAAGTGGGGAGCTTCATACAACGTGGAAGCCCTGCCTGCATAGGTATATTGCAACGTAACCTAACCTAGCATAAGGTATCGTGCAAACGCGCTAACACCAGCTTGTTTCGTTGAAGCTGCTTATGTGTCCAGCAGCCACCGACAGTTCCGCTATCCTGATAGTAACTTAATGGAATGGCATTAGGCTGCCCCTTCTACAGTCCTGTCACTCTTAAGTTCTCTTTCTACCCCCTGCCTCAACCCAGTTCTGTCCAGGCATACCTGACTGGCTTCTTCTCTTGAAAAGAATCAGGTCGGCCTGGTGGGGCCGGCAAGGCACACTATGAACGCCTGATTTGGGCTCTGAAAGTTTTGCACTACTACTACTACTAATACTACTAATGGTACGGTAAGGTGCGGTGTATGGCATATGGTATGAATGGCAGGTTATGGTATATTACGGCACAGTGTATGGTATAGCATGGTATGTTATGGTACGGTATGGCATGGCATGGCATGGTATGGTATGGTATGTTATGGTAAGGTATGGCACGGTACGGTATGTTAAGTTGACCTGTAGAGTCGGTGTGGACGTCATGAGTTTCAACGGGGTAGCGGGAAAATTTTTGAATTCAGTTCTCCCGGTCATAAGTTCTTTTTGCTGCCGGATAAGCGTTAACATTCACAAAAGAGTCCGAGAAAAATGGGATGCAGCAGTCCTCAGCGCCCCTTTAACTTTCTCCTGAGATTTCTTCTGGGCGCTTTTTCTTAAGATGCAAAGTTACACAGTGACCTGCATTTTCACCTGTATGCGGAAAGAATTCTGGGTAACAAGGCGTCCGCGTTGTTTTAGTATGTTGCTTAAAGAGAATATTATCGAAATCGACCTGAGCTCTGTAGGGAGACTTGTGGACGTGCTCCTGGTATGATATCTGTAGTCACGTACGTTATCCTGAAGGGCTATTCTCATTAAACAGGGCGACTGATGTTCGTCTTGGCTATCGTTATCGCTTTTTGTTTCTGTATTTTTCTGTTGTCTTGGCTTCGCTAGTTCATTTCTCAGCACTCTGGTGCACGAAATGCGGTCTCCTGTTGTAAAGGCCTGGCCACACGTATTCTATAAACGCAGAAATCACGAAAGAATGTAATTTTTGTTGCTTGGCAGAGTATGCATGCTTCCAAGAACTCTGAATGGAGGCTTATCGTGGCTTCCGTGTTCCGAAAGCTATAGACGCCTATACGTGGATGAAAGTAAGAGATACAAGGTTCCTTTATAAGGCTACGCTCTCTGATTTATTTAACCACAGGAGTTTTTTTTCAAAGACCCCAAAAACTAAATCTTATCACACGATGTTATTTCAACACGAGAACTTAAGCAAGGAATTAAAGTTCTCCCAGTGAAGACGTCCGGGCGTAACGACAGGAGTTTGAAGCGTGAATTCATTCCCTTGTGTCTTTAATCGACGCTGTCACTGTCAGGTGAGGCGAGAGGGCAGGTTAAACTAATATGCGACTACTCGTCGTCACTGCCTTCATTAGGGGCAAATTGGAAATATGGTCATCGCCCTTCTCGGGTGCGATATTTTTCTAGGGGCAATCCGTATGAGGGGACCAACTTTTTCGTCAAAGAAACATCGAAAAACAAATGGTGCTGATACTACTACCTCTCCAAGGGTTACACAATATTCTCCCCTTCCCCCGCCCCCTGCTTTGGTGTATTGCGTGTCTGTACAGTGCTGCTAAACCGCCTAAGAGACGTCGTTGTTGCGCCATTCCTTGTAGCATGAGTAACCTGCTGATTGTTCACGCGTACTCGATGGAAGACACTCCCAGGACGGCCGTCCCACCAATCATCTTCAAAGAGAACCTGGTAAACGGTATTGTTTTCAGCTCCGCAAGAGGCTTTTTATTGGTGGTCATCAATGGCTACAGCGAAAGCAGCACCGAGAACGTTTCACTGAATTGGGGTGATAATGACTCCATGTTACAAGAAGGAAGCAGGCGCTATCCTCGGTTGGGCGGCCGCGGTTGTAGCGACGAGCATCTCTTCTTTCCTTCTCTGCTCACAACTGTATTCTGTCTACGCGTGCTCTAAACACGAAAAGAGTACAAATGGAGTAAGGTGTTCTCTACCGCAATCCCTCTACGGGGGATTGTATGTTGCCCGAGCCCTTGGATAAGTTTCCACCTTGAAAAATGAGGAATACTTAAGGTTGGCGATGCAAACAATTTCCTCTCCTCAAAAAATGCGAATTTCTATCAGTTAAGAATATTTTACCCGAGGTTTCAACCTCCGCTTTTTGCTAACCTCAGGACCTCTGGGGCCGCGTTTAAAAACCTCCTCCCATTGTGTACTGCGTCAAATTTCTACGCTTTGCACAAGGACTATATCACCGTTGTCTACGCAGTATATTTAGTGATCGAAATCTACTGCGGAACATGGCCAGAATATCTTGCTCCCAAAACATTTGTGCCCTATAAAAAAAATGGTAATGAAAATTTGTTCTGGGGGAAAGGAAATTGCGCAGTATCTGTGTCTCATCACGGCGGACACCTGAACCGTGCCATAAGAGAAGCGGTAAAGGGTGGACTGACCGAAGAAAGGAAGGAAAAGGTGTGGTAGTGGAGGGCTCCGGAATAATTTCGACCACCTAGGATCTTTAATGTTCACTTACATCTCGTTTGCCCCGCCGCGCTGGCTCAGTGGTTAGAGCGCTCGGCTCCTGATCGGGAGTTCCCTTGTCCGAACCCGACCGCGGCGGTCGCGTTTCGTTGGAGGCGAGACGCAAAGGCTCCCGTGTGCTGTGCTATTTCTGTGCACGTTAAAGATTCCCAGCTGTTCGAAATTATTCTGGAGCCCTCCACTACGGCACCGCTTTCTTCCTTTCTTCTTTCACTCCCTCCTTTATCCCTTCTCTTACAGTGCGGTTCAGGTGTCCGCCCATATGTCAGACCGATACTGCGCCATTTCCTCTCCCCAGAAACCAATTTCAATATTTGCGCATTTCGTCTCCATCTAAACGCGGCCGCTGCGATGGTGTTCAAACCCGGGTCAATTTTCACTTCCATATAAGTTTATTCGTGCTTAGGGTGCGGCAGACATAATGGCCCAGTTGGTGCCAGTCGACTAGCAGCCGATATAGGCAGGTATAGGAAGAAGAGCACCTTTAGCGGAAATAATGTTCGAGACATATCTCAGTCTCGAACAAAAATTCAGCGCGCAGTGCTCGGGTGCCCATAAAGCCCAATGATCCAGTTCTGATCATATGAAGAAAAGAAAGATCACGGGCCTGTCGACTGGTTCCAACTGGGCCACTAGCACTGCTGCAACATTGCAGCCGGGCGGCCGGCAAGAAATCGAAGCAGCCACTGCGCAATAGTCTAACCGTCTGAGGCATCTCTGGGAGACCAATGTGCGCCCTGCCATACTGCAGTGCCAGAATCACCACAGGCGAAAGATATGATAGGCTTCAACTGTTTTCTGTTTGCGCTTTATACGTTCCAAGCGACACGAACCGATTAGTCAAATAAAAAAATTTGTTTTAGCTGTTGAGGCCGGATTACCGGTTTCACATGGATTATTAATGCGTTTCTGCAAGCGCAAATGGCGACTGATGTCTGTCTGCATAGTAAGTGGCAAGTGGCCCACCCGCCACATCGCTTAGCCCAGGAATTCTGTACAAGCGCCGGTTTTCAGGATTGCACCTACGTATTCCCGCCCCGGTGGTTCAGTGGATAGAGTGCCCGGCTAATGATCCGGATTCTCCGGGTTCGAACTAGACCGCGGCGGCAGCATTTCGATGGAGAAGAGACGCAAAGGCGCCCGCGTGCTGTGCGATTGCGGTGCACGTTAAAGATACTCAGGTGGTCGAAAATATTCCGGAGCCCTCCACTACGGCACCTCTTTCTTCATTCTTCTTTCACTCCTACTTTTAACCCTTCCCTTACAGCGTGGTTCCGGTGTCCACCGAGATATGCGAAACAATTACTGCGCCATTTCTTTTAGTAAAAGAGCTATTTTCAATTTTACCCACGCTCTGATCCAACGTAGCATGTATGACGCACAGGTGGAGGCGTGCGAGGCGTTCCTCGGCGAGCTACGCGTCCGGCAGCGCGTAGCCCTGGCGCTGTTCGGCTACGCCTACAGGCTACGCAACAGTGGGCGCTACGAGCTGCGAGCCGCTGTCCGTGGACCCGCGCCCGCGGGACCGTTCACCGACGAGCGCGGGCTCCTCACCTATTTCGAGGTGCTTATGTCGCGTCTTTTCTACGCTGCCACCCATCCTGGTCGTCGCCATGGCCACTAATCGCTTCTTCGCACGTTTCACAATACCGCCGCCAACTGCACTTATCATCGTTAGATATACAGCTGTACCTCGTTATAACGAAATGGTTCTTTATAGTCCATATTGACCGAGCTTCCAAGGAGAATCGTCAGTGCTTAGTATTGTTCAATTTTTCGTTATAAACCGCTTCGTCATAATGAGATTCGACTGTCACTTTCTAAAATGGCCGCAGAGGATCTGTGTCCGGGAGGGTTTCGTTTCGCCCGGTGTGTAACTAGGTTGAGATGCGTGCCCAACGGTAGTTTTCCTTGCACTGTCAATTCTAGGGCTCATTTCGCCTGCTTTATCAAAGTCACTTATCTTCACTCTGCAGAGAGTATAGGAGAGGTGACTGTTAAAGCGTGGTCGTTGCTTATGCTGCCATGCTTGCTTAGCCATATTTTCCGTACGGTTTGAATAGTCGTAGTTAGCGTGCTTACCGCACGGCACGGTGCTAAACACTGCATTAGCAGACGCAACCGTAATAAACGTGCTACAGTTACACACACTCACGGCGCTTTTGCACAATGTCTATGCATACAAGATGCTCACTGACCACGTGCATGCGGTGCACGCGTGCGCAGATCTGCCTCGAATTCAGCTCCCACCTTTGGGTGTCGCTGTACAACAAGGAGGCCGACTGCAAGATTGCCGTAAACCGGGACAAAGGACAGAGGGATTGGCTACGACATGGCCACCATTCTCTACAAGGTCGGTGTGCGTATCCTAGCTCGCAACATTTGTGATCTGTGAAGGGTCGCACTCAATTAATCTACTGCTCGCCTGTAAAACATATCCGTGAAGAATGCTTTCAAAATCAGGGCGGCGCATGCATCATCAAAATCAGGCGTGGTGGCTTGCACTCACGTCACAGGTAGTGGCCGCCGTGCTTGAGACCACGTGTACAGCGAAAACCTACACACTTCTTTCCTTATCGTCACCTGCATTCTGTAAGCTATACCCCGTGCTCTTTAGCTGTGTCTTGTTATTGTAGCATCCGAAGTTCCGCAACGCAGAATTAAAGCCATAAAGCTTTCGCGGACGTATGTTCGAGCAGCTGTTCAGGAGTGGAATTTACTTCACGCACTTATGCGATAGGTAACCGCACGGGTCTATCGATAGCGCATTCAAAGCAGCTTTCGGGGTGTAAAAAACACTTCATGACAAATGAAGATGTCATGTACATGTTAACTTGTACTAGTTACACACACCATTTAAAAATATTGCCGTTTACGCTGAGCTGTGAAAATTTGGACACCTAATCATTATAAGCTGTGACAATGTGAGAACATAAGAACCTCACTGTGAGGTGCCATGCACGACTTTGCACCTGCCAGCCATGGCATATGACAAGGCTCTTCCCATAGCAGCCACTTTGCTGACTTTGTCTCCTCTCCCCTGGAAGAGGAGATGATGCTCATTTCTCCACTGCCATCTGCCAACAGTGGCAGGTCGCAGCTGTCTCTTCTATTTTCTTGGTAGGTGGCTCTAGTATATGCTAAGGTGCCACTTTTTACGTTGCTGGTCGCAAGGTGTGACACCACTGGTGAGTGCGGGGACATGGGACTCTTATGCTATCCATAAAAACCCTAAACGCAGCGGTAAATAACCTTTGCACATGACTAGTAAAACTACGCGGAGAACCACATGCGCGAAACGCGGCTAACAGCTGCCACAGAGTTTTGCGTTTTTCACCTTCATTTAAATGCGGTCGACGCGGCCGGGATTCAAGGTCGCGACCTTGGGCTCAGCAGCCGAGGCAAAATTGAGTGAGCCGTTGGACGGATAAGCCTTCAGGGTTTGTGGTGTTTACGCCTGCTAGGCAGTTAATGGTTGATGGATACTGCGCAGGTGCTGTTCGCCAAGCGAATGCGTATGGGCGGTATCGCGGTGGTGGATGTTTACATGGACGAATACAACGGCGACTACGGCATGCGCAATGTGCTGCTGGGACAGCTTCACAATGCGCTCAACGAACTGGACCGGCCCATCAAGAGGCTATTGGCGACCCTCAGCCTGCCCGAGTCAGCGTCGTCGTCAACGACCGCCGCGTCCCAGAGAACTGCTGCTATGGCGAGCATCTAGATGATTCCGGTTAGGCCTAGAGGACACATGACAATCGCTGGGTTCAGAAAACGCGAGAAAATTCACTCTGCGCAAGCATTCATTTGACTGCGTAGGGCCTCGATTACTTCGTGGACCCAGATTGAATGAATGCCACGTGGATGAAAAAAGAAAAAAAATACGTTTTACATTGAAGCCAAGATGCATGTCGGTCTTTGTAGTATGCTGGCGTGTTTGAATATATCCCGAGATGATTCATACAGCGAAAGCTGTCTGAGCAGATGGACAAAGAGATTTTACACCCCGCACATTATAATAAAGCGGACTTTTCTTCACTGACGGCGGCCGAGAAACGTCTGCTAGCAGATGGGGGAAGGCTACTGGCCACTGATTTTTTATGCGCCCAAAAAAAACAGTTGGTGGTGAGGCAGCTGTATTGGTGTACTCCAGACTTTTTACCATGTGGGGTTTTGAAATGTGCACAGAAATTTAAGAACACAGGTGCTTTTAAAGCGATAGCTTTAGAAAGTTCATGTGGCAGAACATTCGGCGTCGACGTCGGCCACAGTAAGCAAAAAATGCCCAGAGAAGCAACCTAGAAGATGGGTGGGCCAGCTAAGTCATGTCACCTTGCGGTGTCATCACGACGTGCCCACAGGACTGTGCGCAAACTGTCCACCGAGGCAGTTATAATAATGATTGTTCGAGAGAGGTTCCTGAGGAGAGCAGCCTGGATCGCATATGTCCCACCAGGGGCAGCATCGGCCATCACAGGTTAGTGGCGCATTGCGTCACCACAGCACCACTGCGCCAGGAGCGGTATGAGGACTCCCAGGGTTCTATGAATACTAAGTACAGGATGCCTAGTTCTGTATATATGGTGCATTAACCCATTAGCTTGCGCATTATACCCTTAAGGCGAAGCTTAAGTGCCCCCCCCCTGGTATTGAATTTTTTTTGCCTCATTTGAAATATGGTTATTGCATCTGAGATATAACTCTCAAACTCTGCCACTGTGGTCAAATACTACAGCAACCAAAACCCATGATCATGCATAGGAACATTCAACAGTATTTACTATACCTGCAACAGAAGTTGCCATTGTTACTCTGATGGCAGTATTATGTGCAGGTTGGTTTGAATCAGCCATGTTACTGCATGTTGCATCGTTTAACATTTACGTCACCACGCAGGAATGTGCAGGAGTGCTATATGCATTGCTGACTGCGCAGTGGCCAAAGTAGACAGTGGACAAAGCACCATGTCCATGTTCCGAAATGAGATACTGCAAACAACTCATTTCTTTCAAGCTTCATATTTCACATATTCAGGTAAAGTCAAAATATCAGAATATTTCGCGAGTGCTAATTTTTAGAAAGGATAAGTGACAAGCTGCTTAGTGCTCCTTTTTACCACATTATTCACGGGAGCAAATTTTTGCAATGTGCTGTTTATGTGATTCGCGGCAAAACGAGAAAATTTGGCCTTCACAGAAATTAAAGGTGCACTAAAGAGGAATCTCAACTCGTCTTTTTACCGATTGCCCTAATTACATCGGATTAAACGTCCCGACTCACACCTTTTTTTTTTAACTGAACGCGCTATATAGGCGGAGTCAACCAATGCGTGGAGTGCTTTTAATGATTCCAGTGGCAGCTCGCTTTCGCTTTTATTTTGTTTTTTAGGTTTCTATGAATAAACATTTTCAGTCACAGAGAATATAGCTGCAAATTAGAACCACGGAAATTAAAATACACGTAGACTGATTTACGTCCACGTGTAATTTCTGCCGATGACAGCGATGCCTCCGCCGATAGCAGCGAGGCAAGCCGCTGCGGGACTGGCTGACGTGTTGGTTGACTCCTCCTCACTACCGCGTTGAGGTAAAAAAAAGACGGGAGCTGGTACGTTTATTCCGATTTAATTAGGGTAATCGGTAGCACAGGACAAAAAATCGAAGTTTCTAAGAATCTTCGGAACGTCCAGATTGAGTTCCCGCTGTAAAAAGGCGTATTCAGTTTCCTTTATAGTGCACATTTAAGTCTTTTTAAGTCGATTGCAACATAACAGAGGCGAATTGGGCAACTTGTCTCTAATGGTGCTATGTAATGTCTACTCTTTATGATGATACTCATCGTTAAAGCTTGAGTGTGCCCACGCACTCCCTCAGCACAGACAAGAGCCAGAACCTTTGCAAAATATTTATTCCCAATGCATAGCAAATGGCTGAACAGGCTTAATCAAAGACAGACTGTGGGAGATGCCCACGGGGGACAAACCATCCTCCACACCGCCCATATCTTTGGTCACCGCAGATTCATAAAGGTCTCTTAAGGGAACAGCAATTCTCTTAACTGAACAAACCCTCAACACCACTATATGAAATAAGGGCAAAATATTTTACATAACGAACATATGTATAGGACTATGTTTTATGACTAATAAAAATATCGGTGTGCTCATAAACTGCATAAAATATCACAAACACAACGCAAAATGTATGCTTGGAGCCCATTTAACTCATTTTCATGTCAGTAGCATGCAGCATAAGAGCAAAACTGTCCCCACTCGTGTATGTAGCATTCGTAGTTGCATACGACAGCCATAAGGTACCCCATCAGTAAAAGCTTCATATCTCACTATTGAAAAACTCCTTGCAAGGCTATAAACCTTCCTCAAAGCCAATTCTTTCCCTGTCCCCTATTCCCAAGCCTGTGTTACCACAGCTCGGACTCCTTGTTGGCTGAATGCACTTCTAGCACGCGTGGAGAGTGTCAGCCTTGCTACCCGCTCCCCTTCAACAACATTCCCAATGATCCATGCTGGGTATTCCTCCTGCTGCTCAATTTCTTTGCAATATGCTTCGGCTTTCTCCGTTGGAAAACACATCAACAGTCCACCTGAGAAAGAGAAAATGCAACTCACTAATGCCATACATTTCAACAGTACAAAACTGTCACTGCAAGCTATGAAATAAACTTGAAATTGCCGCTGCATTGCCGCAATTCCTGTATTCCAGCTGTATTGCTGAAATTCCTGTGTAATGATTATATATATCTTAATCATGCACTATGCTCCACCTCTAAAGCCCCCAGGGACTTTGACGGTATTGAAATAAATCATTAAATAAATAAATAAATTCCTCATGCCCATATATTGGTAAGAGAATTGGAGAAAACACTCAAAATGATGATTTAAGACTTTCACTCATTGAGTCACCGTTGGATGACCCAAGACACTGAGTCGAGCGAAGAATCGGTCGCTAAGATCTGATTTATCAGAGCCTGTGGAAAGGACACACGCCATGTCGCTGTTGCCATTTATGGGCGTTTCCAAGAATCGCATCGTCGTGACTGCATGCGAATTGTAGGTGTTCATTGTCGCAGTGCGCCGAAGAAAATTAGAGGTGGGCGACCCGTGGCCCGCGCCGCACAGGGATTAGGTTACCGAAAGTCGCCGCTGCAGTGAACGTGTTAAACTTAAGTGTGAACCAAAAACATGCTTGCATCAGTAGGTCTTATGAAGTCAAGCAGGTTTGAAGTAAACCTCACGAAAAAAAATCCAAACTTACTACTCTATGAGCGACACTTGTGAAGAACTGCGGAAATTTCAACCACCGGGGCTCTTTAATGCGCACTGACATCGCACGGTGCATGGGCCTCTAGCGTTTAGCCTCCATCCAATTGCAATCGCCGCGGTCAAGATCAAACCCGCATCTTTCGGGTGAGCAGCCGAGTGCCATAACCACTGAGCCACAGAACCGTCTACTTACGAGGCTGTCTGCGGACACAAGATCTATTTATTTGCACTCTATTCTAGTGTACACGTTTTTTGGCCAGTCGGCGGTACAGTCCAATGTGATCGCAGGCTTGGACGTGGTATGGCAGCAGAGACCGGAAAGGGGGGGGGGGAGAGGAGGCTCCGAACAATGGGAAGGAGGAAAATGCTCCACTCACGTCGGGAGGTTCGATTCAGGAGGCGGCATGCACGCTGTGTTCATTGTTCACTCGCACACAAGCACTAACTTCAGTAGACAATACTCTTCAGTACACAACAACTTTGTTACAATAGTACTAAGAGCACCGTTATCTATGTGAACACAAGAAATTTTCTCTGTGTGAAGTCGCAATGAATAAAGCCTACACCCTCGAGAAGTGCCCAATGATCTCCTTACTCCACCCTTAACAAGAAGCACCCATCACCAACCCACCTGCCTCCACGCACCAGAAGCCTATGGAGCAGCAGAGTAAAACAAGTAACAGCAAAATGAAATCGAAAGAGACAGTGGGTATGCCAGCTGCCCCAGAATCATCCCCAACCAGCCACAGCCTCACCATGCCCCCTAGCTAGGGAGGTGCCAACCTAGACACCCTCCAGAAAAATTCTGTTGCATATGCAAAGCCTCGCCTTGAAGTAAAAGCATTATTTAAAGTAAAAGCACCAATGTATTCACTGCAGTGTTCCGGCGACGACGTTGTTCTCTCGCTGGAACACTGTAGAGAGCATCTCGCGGAAGGACGGGTTGATGACGATCTCCTTGAGGCGCTTCATTGCCCAGTGGCTCCCGGTGACCATGAACGGTAGAAACTACTCGTCCATGAGCGTCTTGAGGTCGCACTGAATGTCCTGAACGCCGGACCAGTCCATCATGATCCTCTTGAAGATGTCCTCGTAGGAGTGCAGGATTAGGAAGAATTCTTCGCCTTCCCGGTCGATATAAATACTAGGTGGACAGCCATTAGGTTGGCGGAATACAATTCAGGTATTTCGGGGTACTGCGGTGAAAACAAATATCGATGCACAGCGAGTGAGGGTGCTTTAGAAAAGCTGTAAATTCGCAGGTTGGATCTGCGAAACATGCAGTGCCTGTTTTTGTTCCTCAATAAATTACACTGAGACGGCGTATGCTGATTTTATAGCACTTCCCCAAGCATGGAGATTACGTACACACGTAACAAATGGCAGTCACACAACCTGCCAACTGTGGTTCATGGCAAGGTTCGTTAGCATTTCGTTAGAAAACACCTCAAGGAGAGCCAGAAAGCAAGGTACTGAGGAGGGCAATCGATATGTGCAGATTATCGCCGATTGATGCAGCATCTGATGACTGTGCGGTGTAATCCCACGCACCTAGGCCTCGCCGATTGGCCTACATCTTTGCTCTTCTTAGAATATTTGTGAACTGCGGAAGCATGCAGCGGTGCGTACAGAAAAATGTTCACAGACTCACGGACGTCTTTGCTGTGTGATCAATGTTCTACGTTAATGTTACGTAGAACATGAGCACAACGTAAGCCCGCAACAAAGGCTACGCGAATTTTCAGCGATCAAGTCCAGGTTTGAGTCAATAAGAGATAGGAGCATTACTGGTAGAGAATTTTCAGCGGTACCCTTGCTCAAAACAGGCATCGGTGCCTCCTCTGCTGCCTGGAAATCTTTTGAAGCTGTCTGCGTCGTATTTTGGTTATTTTGCTCTTTAAAGGGTAACAGAAAAAAATTCTGTGTCAGTTTCCTTGCCTTGAAAGAGGTCCACGGGCCTAGTAATCATGACAATGAGCTCGACACACTAGTCCGCTGGGTCAATAATTATTAGCAAATGTTTTGTACAGGCAGTTTTGGTCTCCGTCAAAAGCTTAAGTGCCCCTCGATGTCAGCATTGCCCGGCCAACCCGGACATATAAATTTCTGATGATGTCGGCGATGCCGGCAAGCACCAAACACTGGTTCTTCACAGGTGAGTTCGGTAACGTCACAGAATTAGGGGCATATGCACCTTGACGTCACTGGATTCATTCAGTTCTTCAAGCGACGTCTCTCCGGTTTAGAAGAAAGGTGTGAAATATACCTGATCAGCTCTTTGGAGGGGCACCCCTCGGGTGCCCTGCGCAGGTAGGCCAGGTTGCCGGACATGGAAAGCCGGTTCAGCGTGATCAGGGCCAGGTGTCCCACCAGGTACTGGCGGCGGCACTCCTTAGAGATGACCTCCCCGTCGCTTCCGCCCTGGAAGATCTTGAGGCACCATGCGCACGCAAAGTTCAGTCACAGGATCACCAGCTTGTGCGGTGGCATGTCCCTCGAGAGGGAGCGGGGCACCTGCGATGGGAGGCGAATAGTCAGCCTCCACCCATAACGCCTCCACGCTGAGGATGGCACACAATATTTAAGCGCATTTATGCGGTTTTCTGGGTAGAGCGATGACATTCGCTTACTGTGTTACCCCATAGAGTCGCGTTCACTTCTTCCCAGCGGGAGCGTGTGAAATGCCTTGAAGGAGCTTATAAATACCCTCTCAACCTACTTAAGCTCTCGGGACTTTCACAAAATAAACCTCTATCCCGGTGAAGTGAGCGATCGTGCGCAATTTCCGATTGTTTGAAACAAAGCCGAACATAAGGCAGGAGGAATCGTCAGTGTCGCATGGATGTTCGTTATTACTGAGTTATGACAGCGAAGACGGACTAGCCCCTTCGTGATCGTACTAGCCGGTTGTCTAATGTAGGTGCGTCTACTTTACCGCTGGCCAAGCGCAGCTTATCCGGTACATGCGCAGTACGTGGGTGCAATGTTAAAACTTTCTATTTATACCACAAAATCAACAACAATTGGTGCTTATACAGAGTTACAAGGTCATCTTCATCCTGGTAGACCGTCGACGCAGCTGTGAGGTCTGAACACGAGACAAAACGCCAGCACTTCGAAAGCTTCCCATGCAACAGCGCATGGTGGCTCCTTTCAAAGCTGCAACATGTAACTGTATGCTACGTTTCTGTTTAAAAAACAGACTGTTTGAGCAGGCGAACCACATTGCTGCCTCTGTCCCGCTTCTTACGGCCGTCGGATGGCGAACTCTAACCAGCAAACGGCGATGCAGAGAAGAGCCTTATGCACGAAACACATAAAGGAGCCCAGCCCTCTAGCTTGTAAGTCTGCTCTTTGGTGTCGTAGCCCAGGATATTCACAGAACGCAGCTCTTTTGCTGGTGCCACGCACCTTGAAGCAGGCATCGCTCATGATATTCTTGTAGAGGCCCAACTCCTACGGGTCCTTGACGAAGAGGAACTCGCGACTGGAGTTGATCCAGTCGTACATGAACCTGAGCAGGTTGGTCAGCACCTGCGTGTCACCGTGCTGTGCGCCGTCTTGGTCACCGCCACCAGGGTGCGGTGCCGCAGCAGCAGCGCCCCGAATCGTTGGCTGAAGCGGTTGCGCGATGCCGGTACGGGGAGGAAAGAGGACGTGTTGACCACGATGCGCATGCGCACATCGGACTCCACCCAGAGGAATCTCTGGATGCCACCTTCGAAAGACTAAAGCTCGTACGTCACCCGATCCCCGACCCCGCATAATACTTTTACAATTTATCCTCCACAAGGTGTTGGCCTTAAATTAGTCGCCGTAAGGTGTTGAGTGTGCAGTCCCGTCGAATGAAACACGCCGAAGCGAGACCATGGAGCTTTGCAAAACTTACATTGCAGTGAAGTGTCTTCAGAAGACGCTGAAAATTTTGTGAAGGCACTGAACCTGCACCTTTAAGGGCGTGACGTGAAAGCGGCTCCTTCTGCCCAAGCAGACAAGGACACTCAACCGCAAACGAAAGTTAATTTGTAATAGAGATCTATCGCCTCTTATCGTGCATTGTGACGCCGCCCGCAAGCTTAAAACGATTTATCGAGCGTGTCGCTTAAAGTGGCATCAGCACCGTTAACAACAATAATGGTGAAGTCCATCCTATGGCCACCCGTCATCGTCAGCTGCCGCAAACACACCGTGCAACATGGTCTCAGATATAACGGCCAAAGCTCAGCGGCGCTGGGGTCAGTCCTCCAAGCCATGCGCTTCACCATCCGCGTTAAATCTGCGGTTGCTGGTACTCCTCCCTGAGATGTTATTTTGGCCATTAAGTTCGACATACCGCTAAATAACAAACCAAACGACAAACAAAATGACACGACTACAACACTGTTATCAAGATAATAAAGCGGCAGTCCTTATCACTGCGTTCGTGAGCCATATCTGTTTTCTGCTAGTTTGCTCGCACGCCCAGCTTCTCTCAATCCGCGCCGACAACAGCTCAGCTCAATACCACATTTAAAGCGCTGTACGCTCACCTGGTACAAGGCGGAGGCCTTAAGGTTCTCGTGAGCCTCGTCGAGTTGCTCAGAGAAAAACTCGCGCGTTTGGCGCACCACATGCTCGACCTGGCTCTCGAGCACTTTGGCCATATCCGAAGGGTCGTTCTCCCTTCACATATTTGCTGAGCTTGGACAGAGCCCCGCAGAGGGCCTCGCTTTTGCTTTCGATGCGGTACGACTTCAGCAGTGCCCGAATCTTCATAGCGTACCTGGAGCAACGGAAAAAGATTAAGCACTGTCACTGAACTCTGATTTGTGCCTGGAAACGGGAAGGGAGAAGAATGAAGTTTGCTTGGATGACTTGTTTTGCTGGCTGCAGCGATTCTTTAGTTCTCCTGGTGATTCTGGCTTGTTCATTATTGGTGAGCCCGTTCTATGTTGAGGGGTTTTGGCCAAGGCGTAGGTTAAGGCGTAGTTCATGTGAACATGAGGGTGCGTTTTTCTGAGAGATGTTTACCTCCCCAGGTGACGGGTTGGCAGCTTGGTTTGCCGGCTGGACAGCCCAATGCCTGCCGCCTGAGTCCTTTCAAAAAATGGCATTGATGCAATTCCCATGACTCTCGTCCCAATCGATGAGGTTGCGATCAACATGAAAACCTACCAAACTAATTCAACAGGAGCTAAGATCGTTGACAGCCCATTATCTGCAGATCTCTGAAATGCGTCCATTTGGCCGTTGAGGCATTGTGTGCAAGTCCTCAGACATCGCTTGTGTTGCTGACTTGCTTCAGTGCAAAATTTTCAGCTCATTGCCGGTGAAAGCATTCATTCCGGAACAGCTTGCATTTGTGAAGGGTATCGTACGAGTAGTCGACCTAGCATCGTCCCCACAAGAAATTGTAGAAGAATATCAGGTTGCAGGAGTTGGGATCCTTTCAGTACTCCGCTGCAGTAGAGGGGTAAACGGCTCGCGTGTTGCTACTGAGTCTGTAATAACAATTTATGATGGCTCTTCCTGCCCTGCTGAACTAAATATCTGGCCGATTGTTTACCGTGTGGACCCTCTAGAACTCCGCCCTCTTTATTGCACCAACTGCTGGTGATTGGGCATAGCGGCAAAGCATGCAATTCGGAGACCCGCTGCCGTTTATGTGAAGAAGGTCATTCTGCTGATAACTGCATCTCAGAGCAGCTCCATTGTTGCCTTTGCATCAAAATTCACTCAGCTGATGACGCCGAGTGAGCAAAACGAATTGAAGAGCGTAGCTTGTTGGACATTATCAAAGAGAATCGGTGCTGAAGAGCGGATGCCTACGCTGCTCTTAACCGGACAAAACTCACGCGCGTCGTGTGCGCGCTAAAAAATTCGGTTAAAGAATTCGGTTACAAATGCGGTTAAAAAATGCTAAACACTTTTTCTGAGGCGCTGGCTCAGTTTGTTGCAGTTCAATCTGTGTCACCATAAACATCTGTTCTGACAGCAAGGCGTGCATCTGTTTTAACTTATGCAGCTAGTGCTAGCCGCTTTACATCACCTCGTGATTTTCCTCAGGTCCCGCCTAACATCTCTGTTCCTAGCAGTGAATGTCGCACTGACATCTCCACAACAGATGTCGAAATGTCGGGCCGTACGCAGAAGCGTCGTGCTTCCTCGTCACCATCTAATTCTACTTCTCTACAGATGAAAGCTAAAACAGGACCACCCAAACTTCTTCTCCATGTTGATATCCTTAAAGAGGCGGTTTCTGCCTCTTTAATTGGTCAGTAATAATGGCTTGTCTGAAAGTGTTACAATGGAATTGCCGATTCGTATTGTCTTCTCTTCCAGATCAAGAAATACTTATCCACAAACATAAACATAATATTGTGCTTTTACAAGAAACTTGGTTATCACCTTACAAATCATTTTCGTTAAGAAACTTTTGAGTTTTCAGGTCAGATAGAAATATTGGCAGGGGAGTTGGATTGGTAACCATGCTATCTAAACATTTATGTCATCAGGCGTCTATCTCTAAGAAAATTCTTCTCCCTGACTGTGAGCTTTTGGCGATCAAAATTTCATTTCCGCATTGTGCCGATATTACAATTGCTAACGTCTATTTCTTTTAGGTGTACACAGGACAGACTGTTTAGACAGCTGGCACAAGCAGTGCAGTCATCGCAGGAGGTTTTAATTCTCTCCATAGTGACCGGGGAAGCCGTACTGAATCCTGCGGCAAGCTTCTCTGGTCGTGTCTGTCTGTCAATGCTGTACGCTGCCGCAATTCTAGAGAAATTAACTTTATGCGAGGGGTTGCTCGCTCAGCCATTGACTTAACATCATCAGCAGGTAGGCTAGAGATGACTGATTGGTCGACAGAGGATTCGGGTACAACTAGTGATCACCTCCCTATAACATTCACTATCCGGTTATCTCCGCTGAAAACTAGTTGTGTAACCCATAAATTTGTCAACCACAATATTTTGTAAAAACCTGATGTCCACCTCATTTGCCTCTATAGTTAGTACAAGCCGGGAAGACAGGGCTCAGCACACGGTTTCATTTTTTCAAAATGCAGTAGACCACTCAATATTCGCTGTGCCCGCAGCAGTCTCTAATAAACAGCCGTCTCCTTGGTGGACACAAGAATGTGAGACGGCGTATCGTCGCATAAAAGCGGGCTCGAAGATGCTATCCTGCAACCAGAGTCCAGATAATTGGTTAAATTACAAATTCTTCCCTTCATCGTTCAAAAAAAACAACTGCAGAAACCATGGATGAGAACCAAAATTTAAATCCATATCTTTCAATTCCTCGTAATCGGAAGGCTCTGTATAGATTCATGGCACATAACAAGAGTGCTGCAGTCTCAGTCCTCACTAGTTCAACAGTGTTATCCCCACAAAAAGGCTCAGGAAACCCTGGAGCATATTGATGAGGGATTGGCGTTACGCTTTTAGACCCAGAGAAAGGTTCCTTTGTGCACAATCAAACGCTCTTCGGATTATACCAAAATTGACGCATCAGAGCTCCTCTCAGTCCTGGAAATGTTGCATCCTGCAGCTCCTGGACCAGATGGTGTCACTGTTGGTATGATTGAAAATTGATCTCAGGATTTTACAAGTGACCTCTTAGATTAGGTCAATGCTTCGTTGAAAAATGCATGGATTCAAAGCATTTGGAAGGCAGCGAAAATTATGTTAGTGGCGAAAGTTGCAGGAAAAAGATACGTCTTAGATAATATTCGGCCAATTGCGCTGACTTCAAATTTAGTCAAATTGATAGAAATAATAGTGCACAGTCGCCTCACAAAACATGTTCACGACGTCAACGGTCTTAGCTCAGTGCAGAGTGGCTTTCGTCGCGGATGCTCTATATGGTCCGTGCATGCGGATCTCGAGAGCAGAATCCGGCTCTCGCTTCGCGGAAGGGAAGTTGCAGCTTTGGTCACTCTTGATGTAGCAAAGGCCTATGACAGTGTAGAACATACTATTATACTTAACAGACTTGCTCACTTGCATCCTCCAACCTTCATTTATGCGTGGGTATCTGAATTTCTCAAGGATAGCTAATTTTATTGCACTGAGGGAACCCTATGTTCTAATATATATTATCAATCAAGAGATGTGCCACAAGGACCGGTGCAATCCCCGCTGCTTTTTAAAATTTTGTTCAGTCGCATCCCCATACATCCTGATATAACAGTTTTTGTGCATGCAGATAACATGCCTTTTTTCGCCTCGGCCAGGGATATTCATTCCGTTTACCAGATTCTGAAGGGTATTTGGATGCTCTTGGAGTGTGGTTGCAGGGTAATAATTTATCCCTCAAAGTAGACAAAAGCGGCGTTTTGGTATTTCCTCCAGACACGCCTTTGCACGTTTCATTCGCCCATCGCTCTAAAGAGATTCCACAAGTGGAATCCGTAAAATATCTAGGTGTTACTTATGACCCAGCATTACATTAGAGCTTTCATATAAATAACAATGTGTTTAAAGGAGAACACGCTCTAGGCCGGCTGACAAGATTCGCCAATAAAAAGTTTGGAATGCGCCGCGACACATTATTGTTACTATACAAAGCATACGTAAGACCCATACTTGAATTTGGTTGCATTCTCTTCTCTGGTAGCGCAAACTACAAAACTCAACCCTTAATCTTACTAGAAAGGCGGACTCTACGTCTCTGCTTTGGTCTGTCATTTTCAGTTGGCAGTCTTGCTGGTGGCTCTCGTCCGAGTAAACCTTTCGAGGCGCTTGCATTGCGCACGCAGAAACATCTCGTGTGCTTGGCAGAGGAATTTGCGGATGCATTTGTAAATTCCAGACCAGGCATTCAACCCTGCGCTCTGCCTGCTACGTCTCCGTCTGTTATGGACGCCCCGTTCACACTTCGAGAACTACAGACAGCGCTCCGTAGCCTGCGGCGTCGCTGTGCACCAGGTCCTGACGGCATTACCAATCAAATGTTACAGAACCTGCCTCTGGAACACCGGAAGATGCTCCTAACCTACCTCAATCGAGTGTGAGAGTCTGGTGACGTTCCCCCCTTCATGGAAGGTGGCTTGTGTAGTCCCACTGCTGAAGGTCAGCAAAGAGATGACAGACGCGGCCTCGTATCGTCCTGTATCGCTGACGTCGTGTGTGGCTAAGCTCATGGAGAAGATGGCAAGTAAGCGTTTGTCTTGGTGGCTTGAGGATAGAAGGGCACTACCAACATGCATGACTGGATTCCGCACAGGTTTAAGCGCGCAAGATAGCGTCCTGTACTTGATAAGCCACATTGAACATCAGAGTGCTTTTGGACTTTCAACACTAGCTATTTTCCTAGACGTATCACAGGCTTATGATAGCGTCCTCCAGAGCTCAATACTAAATAGTCTGCAGGTCATAGGCGTACAGGGCTATCTTCTGCGATTTATTCACTCATTTCTCAGTGATCGTAAATTTCGAGTGCGGTTAGGCAGTACAATGAGCTCCGAAAGGGCGATATCGCGAGGGGTACCTGAGGGTAGTGTCCTGTCCCCAACGCTCTTTAATGTTGTCATGGCTGGTCTTCCCACAAAAGTGCAAAAACATTGTAGGCATGTCCATATGTCGATATATGCAGACGACATTTGTCTTTGGTTAACCGGATATCAACACAAACGCTTAGCTCTATTAGCGCGACAGGCCGTGCTTTCAGTTAAAAGTTACCTTCAAGGTGTTGGGTTGACTCTCTCGGTGGAAAAATTTGGCTTCGTCCGGTTTCCAGGTAGGGGACGACGGTATACGCGGCTGAGCATAGACCTTGATCAGTCTTGCCTTCGTCAGGTTAACCACATGCGTTTTTTGGGCGTCACTGTTGACTCACGTCTACAGTGGCGACGAGCTGTGGACTCGATTGTGGCTTCACTATCTTCGCGTCTCAATGTGCTTCGTAGAGTTGCTAGTGAGCAATGGGGAAACCATCCTGCTTCAATGATCATGCTTCACGATGCCCTGGTGACAAGTCGCATAATGTACCAGCTCCCTTTAATTTCCCCCTCGGTATCGCAGCTGGAACGCCTTGAGGTTTTGCACATAGTGAGACTAAGGAGGGCTCTCGGCGTTCCGCAGGCTGCTCCAAACAATGCAGTACTGTATGAGTCTCAATCGAAACCTCTTCGGCTAGCCGCTTCACAAAGACGTTTGCTGCAAATTGGCCGCCTCAGAGAGACTGTTGCGGGAGAGCGCTTCTACAGCGCCTTCGAAAGAGGTCTGAGTCCCGGGCGTACTTGGCTTTAAATACTCTTCATTCTCTGGGTCTCGACCTTCGAGATCGACCTAAGACGTTGAAGCCACCTTAGTCCTTTCCGAGCCTCGATTGTTCCTTGACAATTCCCCACGTTCGCGCTAAGCGGAATTATCCTTTAGCGGCAATGCGTTCGCTCGTACTGGAACATCTTGAGACCGAATATGCCAGTCATCTTCAAATTTTTACAGACGGCTCTGTGGACAAGGTCAGAGGATCTAGTGCAGCTGCTTTTCATATTCCGTCTTTGAAGTATGATTGGTCTGTTCGTTTTACTAAAGTCGTGTCCTCCACAATGGCCGAAAGCGTTGCCATTGAGGCAGCTCTAAAGAAGCTACGGTGTTGTACGCCTCAACCTACTGTCATAGTTACGGATTCAAAATCTGCCCTTCAAAGGTTAGAGTACGGGTTCCCCACTGATGCCTTGAGTCTTAGATCCCTACGTTTGGTGCAGAATCTACATAGCAAAGGCTTCTGTATACGCTTTCAATGGGTGCCCTCGCACATAGGTGTCTTAGGCAACGAGATAGCAGACAAACTCGCCCATACAGCTCTCTCCGGGATTCCAGTACATGGAGTCCCTCATGAAGTCAAGCAAATGTTCAGAAATGTGGTGTTGTGCCACTTCAGTTCTTTCTGGAGCTCTCCTCATCAGCCATGTGTGACCAAGGGTCTCAAAAGGTACCAAACCACCTTGCTGCACCGCGTTTGCATGGATTCTGCTCGTACGCCGGCGTGGATGTATAAGACTGGCCTAGCGTTGTCACCATTGTGTTCAACGTGTGGTGTGTGTGGTGACATAGAACATTACCTCTTGTGCTGTACTTTGTACAACGCGGAACGGGCTGCGTTATTCGGATCCCTCAAGAAGGCAGGAGTTCCTCACAGTTCTCTTCAGGACATTGTTTTCCCGCGCGGGAGCCAGTCGAGTAGAAGGGATGCTTTTCGCCTTCTTCTACTTTACCTGCAGGACACGGATTTGGCCTCCACATGGTGACCTCAGGAGTGTCTATTTCGGTTTTTGCGGACAGTGTTTCTGTGATTTCTATTTAGGTGTCGCTACGGTGGAGCAATTGCCGGCAGCAACTGCAAGGCTAATCCCACCGGTAGTTTACAACCACTCAACTCAACTCAACTTGGTCTGCCAAAATCAGTTTCAAACGCCCTGCTTTATCTGGAAGCCCGTATCCCTGATCTAAATTCCCGCTTTCAATTATTCACAGTGCGAACCTTCAGGTCGATGGACCCGGTGATTAATGTCAGCACTCCTACTTTTGTGTCTCACCCGGTCTAATTCTTTTGTCATCATTGGCCACGGTATCAAATGCCACATATTATTTTAGCAAAGAACCTTCTAACACCGACGGCTGTTGATCTCAGTTCTTTGCAGTGGGTTGATGACACGCCGGCAGCAGTAGAATTCCATTTTGACCACATCTTCCCATCTCATGCGAAACACAGGCCCGCCAATATTTTATACGGTCTTCTCTCTGATGAGATAGAGGACTACCCCTATCATACGGTGCTTTCTATCGACGCCTCCGTCAACGGCCAAAAAGTTGCATTTGCCATCTTTTCACAGGATTTGTCATGGAGCTGTTCTGTCCGTATCCCAGGTTATATTCCTATATTTTTTGCGGAATTTTTGGCTCTACGAATGGCAATGCACAAAATTCCATGTCATATGTCTCACGGTATTATGCTCGCTGATTGTCATTTTTATTCTGCCTTGAAACTTCACAAAAATATTTTTTGAGCCGTTTTCTGCGATTTTTTGTCCCATGCACTTTGAAGGATATCCGTTTTGTCTGGGTCCCTGGCTATGCAGGTATCAATTCAAATGAGGTGGCTGAGTACTTAGCAAGGTCGGCTCTTGACGGCTCAGTTACACATTACGTCCCGAATGTCAGCCTGCTGGCGACGTCTAGTTTTCAGCGGTTCCAACACTTATCAACCAGGTTACGTGATATCTTACTAAATAACACTGATTATCAGTACTTAGCATATAATTGGAACGCCCTTTCATGTAAAACCAGGCTATGTGAGGTAGCAATGACGCGGTTGCGGTGCAGGATTCCCAGTTTGAATTAATATCTATGCAGGTGTGGTTTGACACCGACAAACCTATGTGACGCATGCGGGGACGTTGAATCTGTAGACCATTTTCTCCTCTACTGTCCAAAGTTCGCACTTCAGAGGAAGATTTTCCTGGAGGTCCCTTTCTCCAGGTTAGGGCTATCGTTATATCTGCCAGTGTTATTATCGTTTGGGGCGAGCGCCAAAGGCTTTGCATTGGGTTCAATTTGTGGGATTCTCCATGATTACATAATTGCAACTCGTAGGTTGATTTGCTAAATCTTTTAATATTCTTCTATCCTTTTTTTCTTCACCAAAATTCTGTCTTTTATTTAATTTTAAATATTCTTCTGTCGTTTTTATTGATACATTTTTCAAAATTCACGCTTGGTGGTAAGATTGGGCGTAATCTCCTATAGAAATTTCTTTGTTTATGCCACTACACCTTGGCCAATTCCCCCACGTGGGTATGTGCCATGTTTACTGAGGTAAAGAAGAACTGTGAAGGTGATGCAGACCACTAAAAAGGATGAGGTACTATCCCTGAAATGTGCAGGTGATGCAAACGAAATATGATGGTGCAGTGTTAGTGAACTGTGCAGGTGGTGCAAGTAATGAAAAATGATTAGATAGCGTCAAGCAAACAGGAATTCTGAAATAACGCTCCTAGTTCGGACGGCTGGACCCACGTGGAGATAAAGACTGAAAATAAACAGGGAAATTTTGGTCGTTCGGTGGATCCCATCGGTTTTCTATGGCTGTCGGAAATAGTTGGCGTGAGCGCACGAAGCATTTTTGCAGGTCAGAGTTTGCAGCGAGAAGGAAGAGTCGGCCACGATAATAACTATGTTTGCGCAGAATCTCTCAGGTCTCTCCAGTTTTCACAATATTACAAGTTTAATATATCCCCATTGAGTTACGCCCTGTTTGCTGCCGGGGGCTAAAAGAAGGCGCTAATTGTTGAATGCCTAAGACCTTCATCAACCTATTTCAGGATGCTCTGTACTCTCCGTAGTATATAAAGTTGTCATTTTGAAAATATTCAGCACCCTTTGTTGAAACAGTAGTGTTAAGTTCAGTACGAAGCTGCTGGTGCCTGGTATTATCGTAGAGACCGTTAAATAGCATAAGTTTGGCAATGAAATCGAACTGTGAGCAGTAAATTGGGGTAATATTTAACCACGTTCTATTTTCATTCCTTACAGGCCTCACTACTGCAAAAACCGATTATTCACAACCCACGGCTTCAAAGCAGTATGGCGTTCCTCAGAGCCTGACTTGCTTTGGGATGTAAAACCCCATAAACCAAACCAAAGCTGTCTGTGCTTCAACTAACTGCGAGAGGCTTAATAGGACAAGTGATTTCCATGGTTATATGGCCGCTTTTGTCGCCCTACAGCATTTAGAGATTATTGGCCTAAATAAGATAAAGTGTGTAATTTCTTGCAACTCCTTTAGTGCAACACACTTCGTATACTGTAGAGTACGTAGGTATTGGTGCGTACCGCTTATAGGCGGACGTGGCTTCTATCAGGAACGGTTCTCTTTCCTCGAGCAGCAGTCGGGGGTCCGGAAGGCTGTCTTCCACCACTTCAAGGCACTCAGTGCTCAGTTCAACCTGCTCACCGGAACCACACATGGAAGACACAATAGTGTGTTGCGCGCATTCAGCACATCAAGAATAAACAATGCAAACAACATCCGTGAACGTACAATCGGGGGTAAAAGTTAATTGGCCTCCTATTTCAAGTTCACCACCGTGCCTCACTGCATGCGAGCGCGCATGACTGTGCACTCGCGGTGTCGATCCTCGGCGGGGAGGTCAGGCCAGTTACTTTGGTCCCCGATAGCTGAAGAGCACTGGTCATCGGTCCTCAGAACTACTGCTAGATGCGACAAATGATCAGATTTTTCCCCGTGATAATATTGAAACGTAGTCGGTAGAGAGCAACCGAGGGCAGGTTAAACAAGTCAAAACGCTTCTACCTAGCAACACTGGCATGTCGTATAGAAGCTCATTGGTCGCATCCTGATGGTTGGCACTCTAGCGGTGATACACATAACGAAAAACCCAAACAGGCCGCCAGAGTTCGACGCACTTCTTGTGCATCTCGATTACAGACAAACGCTACAGTTCTATTCGCCGCTGTCGATGAACAAGATGTACAAAGTACATCGCCAGAAGCAGCCATGCAGTATATCTCTAGTATACTATGTGCTTTGTACATAGAGCAACGTATTCAGTTCAGACTGTCAAATATATTGCTAAATATTATGTAAAAACAGTGCCGCAACCATTAGTTGCTTATGCAATGATCGACATGCGATCATCTATGAATACATATAACCTTCACTTCAGAAGCTTCACGGCTCTGGCATAGTTCATGTTATTTTATAAATTGAACCCACATGAAGACCGACAGGTTCACGCAAGAGCTCCAATGGCCCTAAGCTACCGGTTGATGCAACGTTGCTCAAGTGTTTTCAAACTGGGATTTTGCAGATTCCAGCCTTGAAGCTAACATCGGCACTTTCAGCAGTCCTGTCGCTCATTTGAAAACGTGAAACCTAAACATCTTGGTACAGTCACAGATGATGCCCTGAGATCTAAACTCTGAGTGAGTAGTCAGGGAGTAAAGGAAGCACTAAACAACACAAACCAGGAGCAGGCACGAGTTTCGGAAGAGACGTGTGCATTATGAACTGCCCTATCCTCGCAAAGAGAGTTTTTCGTATAATTCCGCCGTCTTCGCCATTAGAGCAACTGCAGTCGCCTGAGCCACAAGTTGGCAAACGCGGAAGTATACCTTTTTGCAATTTCGATAGAGCTGCCCGAGAATCTTGCGCGAACAGTAGGTGTTCTTTATGTCGAGCTTCTCTATGAAGTCCGGGTACATGGGTGGCTTCTCAGAGTTCTGTATGCCCTTGAGGTCGCCGCACTTAGAGAAGTCAAGGTTGAGGGCACATTTGTGCGCCAGTTCGCGGCAGCGGCGCGAGTTGATGCCGCCGGCCAGCATATCGGCCCAGACGAGGTGTTCGTTGGCAATCAGGCCGATCTTGTCACCCTTGATGTACTGGCAAACGAAGTCCACCATGTGCGGGACCTGTGGCCGCCGTACAGGAATGACAAGTTCTCTCGTGAGACTGACGATAAACAGATTTCATACCCCGTCCATTTATAGTCGTCTAAAAACTGAAGGTGAGGGCCTTTACACGTGTGCAAAATCTTTGGGGGCACTTTTAAGGAAACGAGCGCGAGCGGGTCGCTTCTATTCCTGTGTTGCTGACTTTACTCTTGAGCCGACGAGAAATGTAGACTTTTAGCAGCTGTCCCCTCCGAATCAAATATGTATATAGTAGCACACCGCGGCAATGCGTTACTTGTGCTTGTTTTCTCACACAAAGGCGCCATTATTTGAAGTAAGCCATGCTGCACACTCTCTTGACGTCATCACTGCATCTCATAGGAACTCAGACAACTTTGTTTATAAGAAAGTTTCGGATTGTTTCCTTAGCGAATAACCATCTGCTTGGATCGGATTGTTTGTGCTGACTTAGCTACGCACAGTCATATTGGTCAACATCCAGGACACACATATTAGTAAACCTCAATACTCAACAAGGCACTCATATTGGTCAACCAATATGATACAATTAGCCCGACAGCTCGTCATATTCAAGTACGGACACAGTCCGATGTTCAAGCCACCACTCTAAACCTAAAATGGTGAAAAAGACGCAAATTTTGCAAGGTAATGTCACCATTGAGCAAAGAGCGTTGCCTCTCGCGATCGAAAAACGAGCTGCCAGGAGTCCTTTTGTTTCTGCTTTCTACATGCAAGTAAAATTTTGGAACATAGACAATAGGTTTACCGCTGTTACAGCCTATTGTTTAATGGAACCATAACTCGACTACTGCCTCTTTTTGAACTAAAAGGTCGCCTGTAGCATATTAAGGCTCCATTACGACTCATTTGTGATCAATGTTTAAAATACGCCGACAATCCAGATTTCGTCGTATTCCACCGCTGACCGTTGACGTAGCTGAAAACTTTAAATATATCTCATTATAGACAATACTGCAGTCGGTACAACTAGACTAATAACACCTAAAATAGTTTATCCAAAATTATGAAACCCTTCCCCCAAGATTGAGATTAAGCAGACTAAGAGACCACAAAATAAGCGATATTGCTCACCCAAATGGGCGCCTTTCGCTCCTTCGGTTGGTCGCTGTAGTAGTGCATGGAATTACAGTTGTTATTGAAGATGAGGCCCTTGTACCACAGCACTGAGTACTCGTCGCCATCCAGGTCAAAACCTAAGCGCAGGTAGAGACCACATTAAGGGGTACCATAGGAAACAAGATGCGCCCGGAGAGTGATGGTGAACGGCCTCGCTGAATGACCCAAGATCAGTGAGTAGAGGAATCGTTGCGACTCCGAAATGAGAAACTGCGAAGTATTTTACGTCCCACAATATGGAACCTCACAGTGCGTTTTATCTCATGCTGTGACTGTGCTCACATCATATAACAGTCAAAGCCCACCGGGTCCTGGCCTTCGCAGAGCTCTGACCTAACGCGCACGTGAACTAAGGCACGCCATCCATCACAAACGCAGAGAGCGACGGTTACATCCGTCCCCGCATAGCACAGTGTCAACAGAGAGCGCTCGCCAGGAAGGGTGCGTACCGGTCATCTCTTCGGGGTGTGGTCGCTCTCACTTTTGAGGGAAGACAGTGCAGTCGCGCACGTGATGCAGCTGCGGCACATTCACCGCCTTCAGCTGGCGGATGTCCCCCGGGTGCATGCACGGGCTCTTGGTCACGATCACGTCGCCTGCGCATCCCACCGTGCATGGAATACTCAGTGACATTAACGCAAAACTCGGCTGAAAAGTCAGGCGAAAAAAAAACTGAATCTCATGCGTCAACCTTTGGGCTCCTCTGTGCGATGTAATGAAAATAAAATAGTCCTTTCATTCCACGCCCATGAATAAAAAATGGATATACTTGCGGACAGCTTTTTGATGCCATTCTGCGGAAGCTACGGGCGCGCACAGCCAGCTTAAACGCCTATCTCTCTTCCTCGTGAGAGCATGGTAAGACCGTGCATATGAAAGCCTTGCGCCTCGCTTTCGTAGCTTCCACTGCATAGCTATAAAAAGCTGTCCACGAGTATTGTATACTCTTTCGGCTCCAGATGCCGGTTTCTGAAGATTACCGCGAGTAGCAGCGCACAACGCACGGGTACTTGAGCACTGTATATTCTTTAATGCATATCCGGTGCTGTCAAATTAAAAGCATCGATCCGTGCAAACCACGGATATCTCCCAAGATATAACCGGGACATTTCTTGGACAACTGAGCATTAGTAAGTCCTAGCTTCGGCTTCAGATATAAGAATGCCTTGATCAGCGAAGGATCTCGCAGGCGAGGCCGAAACGAGATAATTTCGGTCAGAATCAGGAAACGAGGAAACTAGGCGTACGTCCGCGTATACAGACTGCAATAACTTCGTAATACCGCCGGAGAATTCTACGTTTAGATCCGACTACAAGAATCTATATTTCTGCGACAACCGCCCGCGAACACGCAGCACGTTTGCATATGCCTTCAAAGCATGTACTCGGGCCCTTTATTCCCCTACCATTTCTAACTACGTTCAAATTAATAGATACTTTCGAATAAAATACCAAAGCTGCTGCCTGAACGCACAGAGACCATGCTGCGCTATGCTTGCTGGCTCGAAAACAGGTTGCTGGGAAACCTTAGCAGATGGTCGCAGGGTCGTTGACCTTGTACCGTAGCATGTCTGTCGTTTGAGTACTGGACGAACACCTGTCCGTACTCGAGCGTGCCGGTCTCGTCCAGCACGCCGAACATGGTGAGCCCGTAGTCCGAAAGAACCAGAATACGAGCCTTGGTCCTCAACTCCTCTGCAATGGCGCATAGATTATCCGGCGTGAAGAGGCAAGGGTTCGTCGTTCACGCATGTTGTAAAAAATTACGACAAGCTCCCTGAGGGCTATTCGATGCCTTACGAGCAAACGTTCTTTGCCTCAAGCAACACTGATCTTTATGGGCAATCTCTGACTTGACCATAATCTTTGTCGACAATTCGCTGAATGTGAAGCCGGTCCTTTAGGTGCCATATATGCATTCGTCGGCTATTAGAAGGCTCGTACGCGGGCAAAAATATCTGTTGGTCACTGTGACACTGATTGAAGGCATTTAAGACCAGATACCACCTTCTAGAAATGTGTGGTTATGCCCAAGCAGCACAAGTAATTGGCCCAACATTAGAGCCGTATTAGAAAAGGCCGGTCCTACAAAGGACCAGGATGGGACCATCCTGTTGCAATATTGGGCCGATGACCTGTGCTGCTTGGGTGCTAGACGCAAAGGTTAACAACTGTAACGATTACCGCAATAGGCCTGGCTAATGCAAGCGTCAGATTGTCGATGGTGCCACCTATAGCTTTTAATCTATTGTCCGTAACATTAACCCCATGGGAACAATCTTGTGATTACTCTAAACATAGCACAAAACCGAGAAGGAGCATGTTGTGAAGAAACTGGAAATGTGAGATAACTCTGAAAGATCCCAGAATCTAGCGTAACTAATCAACAAAAGGACGAATTCGGGGCCAGGGTGCTGCCTCTCTACACTTCTTCCCTGACTACAAAATGAACAAAACCGGTTCAGCTCGTGCGTTTCACTCACTGAGGACCTTCTTGTTGACGGCGCGAACCAGAGCCCGAAAGAAGGGCTCGATTGTCATGTCGATGCCACCGCAGGCCCGCTCCTTGTACGGGAGACGCAAGGCGCAGTAGACGCAGAGGACCTGCGCAATTAGTAAGGCTCCCAGTTTCGTTATCAGCTTACAAGCACCGTCCCACTTCAGAGGTCACCGACCCCGTCGCCGAAATCTTGAATTCTTTATTAAATTGCGACTAAAATAGGATCAACTGTCCTACATAGGGTTCAGTTATTCGTCCAGTATAGGATCGGCTGTCGTACATGAGCTGCAGTTATACGTAGAACAGTGGAAACACTGACACCACACAGAGCACAAAAGCTGCGAACATGAAAAAATTTTCACATGCGCGGCCTCGTGGAGATCCATCATTTTGTCGATGAAGGAATCGAGGATTTTGTTCTGCAGCATCAGGAACACCTCGGCCTTTATGCCACTCTGCTCCAAGATGGAGATCATGGGTCGGTTCAGGTAAAGAACGCCTGCGAGGAGCACAGTAATTCATAACGGGCGTAAATATACTGTCGCGGCAGCACGGTCAAAATGTAACTTTCTTGCAGTAACCTATTCCTAAAATATGCAGTGCATGCCACGGATTATCCTCTCTACTGAATCAGCTGCGTCCACCGCGGATTCTTCTGCGGGCGCTCGAAGCGAGCGGACATGTTTTTTTAGGTCTCCGCTCCTTCGGACGCTCGGCATAAGGCTTCGCGGCGCTGCGGGGTCTCCCCATGGAGGCCACAGGCACCGTCAACGAGCGACGGCCTGCGTTTGGCGGTGACGATGAGCAACGCAGGGCAGGCCACTCACGCTCACGATCACGTAGACGAGCGGCATCTAGAGCAAGGTCGTTCAGCACCATTCGGCGGATGCAGGCCGAGATCGCTGATCTGCGGGACACGGTGAGGTGCCTGACGGCGGCGTTCCTCACCACCTCGGAGAACCTCGAGTCCTTGTCGCCGGACGATTGGACGTGTCGCCGGCGGACCCACGCGTTCTAGCCTTGAGGGACACCATGGCGCTTGCTCATCAGGTGCAGGACTCCATGGTGGCTCCCTCCCCGCCAATTCTGGCCACCCCTGCGCCTCCCACCGCCATTGCTACTCCTGAGGAACCGGCTGTGATGCCCTTTCCTCCTGACGCTGCTGCTGCGGGCACACCGCGGACACCTGCAGCCGAGGAGAGCATGTGCACCCTGATGGACGAGTCTGTTCTACGGAAACGGCGATGCTCAAAGGGGTCTGAGGAGGAGAGGGACGCGAAAACCAACACGGACATCGCGGTGGCCAAACGGGAAGCTCGAAGCCCTCGCAACGTCACTGTTTTCTCTTCTTCCACACCCGAAGGAGAAAGGCCTGCCCAGCGCGAACCCCATGGAGCCCACTTCCAGCCTGCTGCTGATGCTGCTGCTGTTGCTGCTGGGGTGACGGCGTCCGGAAGAAAACCGGGTGCGACCTTGCCAAATCCCGCCGCGCGAGACCAGGCTGCGGCTGGGGCCTCGTCTTCTGGCAGCGAGCGCGCCCAACTCCGCGGCGCGCCGCAACAATACGCCGCAGACAGCGGCGACGCTGATGATGGAGCCAGCCTGGTCCTGTGGCGCACCATCACTACGAAGACGCAGCGGCGTCGGAGAGCTGCCCTGGAGCGAGCCGCGGCTGCCGTGGGTGTCCCGTGGAGCCTGCTGGGGATGGTGCTGTTTCGGCCGGCAGACCGGGGCACCGGACCAGGGAACAGGACTGAGAATTGACCGAGGAGATCGGACCCCGTCCGGGCGTCCTCGCTGTCCGGGTAAACATGCGGCGGAATGTGGTGGCAGTGGACGCGGGGACCAGCGATGCTCTCCAGGCCCTGCTAGCCATAACCATCATCCGCGGCATGCCTGCCTCGGAGGTACAGCTAGATATCGTCGACATCGCGGGAAAGCAGACCACTCCCCTCTGTGCTGTGCAGCAGCTGGCCAGAGCCGTCATACACGAATACCTCCAGGATCATCTCCTCGTGCACACCGACGGCTCAGTGGCTCGCGACAGCTGCTCCCTTGCAGCGGCGGCTACCATCCCCACCCTGCGACTGCACAGCCAGCAACACGCAACCTTCCTGGGCTCCTCCACCACGGCGGAGCTGACGGGGATCCGGCTCGGGCTGGACCTGCTGCTCACCCTCGGCCCTCCGCCGCCCAGGAGTGCACTGCTGTGCGACTCCCGCGCAGCCCTCAGCCGCCTGCAATCTAACGGCCGCACTAGCCCACTAGTGCGGGAAGTTCGCTCGCGTATCTAGCGCCTCACGCAGAGAGGATGTGCCGTGCGTGTACAGTGGGTGCCCGGTCACTGCGGCATCGCCGGCAACGAAGAAGCTGACGACCTCGCGACCGCTGCACATCAACTACCTGCCAGCGATCTGCCTCTTGCGCTAGAGGACGTGCGTGCGGCATCCACGAATATCTCCGAAAGCAGCACCCCGACCCACGCATCGCAGGAGGTGAGCACATCGACAGTATCACCGGCTGTCGCGCACTTACACGGTCGCAACGTGTAATGATCCTCCCAGCGTGTATTGGCTGCGTGTGGCCCGGGGAACGACGGGAGCGTCACGGAATCGTGACGAGTGATGTGTGTGACGGATGCGGTGCAGTGGAAACACTGGAACACCTGCTACTTCACTGTGCCGCGTTCGCCGATGCTCGTCGCGATATGCTTGTGGCCTATAGGGCGTGGAGAAACTCCGTGTTGGAGAAACTACGCGCTGGAGAAACTCCGTGTTGGAGAAGCTTCGCGTTGGAGAAGCTTCGCGTTGGAGAAACTCCGCGCTGGAGAAACTCCGCGCTGGAGAAACTCAGTGTGGGAGAAACTCCGTGTGGGAGAAACTCCGTGTTGGAGAAACTCCGTGTTGGAGAAACTCCGTGTTGGAGAAATTCCGTGTTGGAGAAATTCCGCGCTGGAAAAACCCCGCGCTGAAGAAACTCCGCGCTGGAGAAACTCTGCGCTGGAAAAACTCCGGGCTGGAGAAACTCCGCGCTTGAGAAAAACTGCGCTGGAGAAACTGCGCGCTGGAGAAACTCCACGTTGGAGAAACTCCGCGCTGGAGAAAGTCCGCGCTGGAGAAAGTCCGCGCTGGAGAAAGTCCGCGCTGGAGAAAGTCCGTGTTGGAGAAAGTTCGTGTTGGAGAAAGTCCGTGTTGGAGAAAGTCCGTGTTGGAGAAACTCCGTGTTGGAGAAACTCCGTGTTGGAGAAACTCCGTGTTGGAGAAACTCCGAGTTGGAGAAACTCCGTGCTGGAGAAACTCCGAGTTGGAGAAAGTCCGCGCTGGAGAAAATCCGCGCTGGAGAAAATCCGCGTTGGAGAAACTCCGCGTTGGAGAAACTCAACGTTGAATAAACTCGGCGCTGGAGAAACTCCGCGCTGGAGAAACTCCGCGCTGGAGAAACTCCGCGATGGAGAAACTCCGCGATGGAGAAAGTCCGCGATGGAGAGACTCCGCGCTGGAGAGACTCCGCGCTGGAGAAACTCCGTGTTGGAGAAACTCCGTGTTGGAGAAACTCCGTGTTGGAGATACTCCGTGTTGGAGATACTCCGTGTTGGAGAAAGTGTTTTGGAGAAACTCCGCGTTGGAGAAACTCCGCGTTGGAGAAACTACGCGTTGGAGAAACTCCGCGTTGGAGAAACTTCGCGTTGGAGATAGTCCGCGTTGGAGATAGTCCGCGTTGGAGATAGTCCGCGTTGGAGATAGTCCGCGTTGGAGATAGTCCGCGTTGGAGAAACTCCGCGTTGGAGAAAGTCCGCGTTAGAGAAAGTCCGCGTTCGAGAAACTCCGCGTTCGAGAAACTCCGCGTTCGAAAAACTCCGCGTTCGAGAAACTCGCGTTCGAGAAACTCCGCGTTCGAGAAACTCCGCGCTGGAGACACTCCGTGCTGGAGAAACTCCGTTTTTTGGAAACTCCGCGTTGGAGAAACTCCGCGCTGGAGAAAGTCCGCGCCGGAGAAAGTCCGCAAAAGTAATACAGGAGTGCATGGCCGGTGGTGTTCATGCTAAGAAATACAAAATATAAATAGAAACAAAACTGAAGTGCAGGGAAAAATTAGAGACAATTTCTGTCATTACACCTTATGTGACACTAGAGAGTACATGTTCGTAAAGAAGTAGTAAAATGGTCATTTTGAAATTTTGCACAATCATCAAATTGTCATGAGCACAGTCAGTATGCCTTTTCTTCACAGAAAAGGTTTCCAGCGGCTCCAGTGCACTTCAGTTTCTTTCTAGTACAGTGCCATTGAAAGACAGAAATTGGTCAAGGGCTACAAAATGGTAATAACTGTGTATCACCATTTTCATATCTATGCTTTATTACTTTTCAACACAACCTCCAATATGACCCACATGATTTGCTGCAGGAGCAGGATTCCAGTGTGCACCATCCACATTCAATGAAGAACTTGGCTGCCTTTTCCAAGTGTTATACTAATTTTCACAATGAAAGTGCCGTTGAGCGAGTTTGACAGCAAGCAAAAACATGGTTTGAACCCAATAGCCTAAGGAAATTTTAAAGTGGTCCGTAACATTATGCTTGTAACAAGACAACTTCAGGTGTCAATACTTATCAAAGTTGCCATCAGATCTCAGCTTTGGTGTGCTCATAAAGGGAGGGTGGGGTGCATAGTTATAATGACCAATTGTTACGGCTGGTACATTGTGCTACCTACTTCAATGATGAAGGATGTGACAAACTATCCTCCAAAATCTGATGTCTGGCATAAAGGCTGAAAAGCAAAATCAAATGAAGGACCACTAAGACCTGAAATTATTTCCTACTTGAACAGTTATGCACATCATAAAGAAAGCTGACAAACGGCACGAAGTTATACGGGTATTTTGGCCTCAGATGCTCGCTCATTTGAGCCTCAGTATCCTAACTAAAGAAATAAAGAAGATATGACTGTTGAAGTCATCATATGCTCCAGTAAAGCTCATCAGCAGTGAGAAAAACAAATTCTAACCTTCATAATAATATAAAAGTCAGCCAATGAGGCCACTGTGTCAATCACCAACTAAGAGACCATGTACAAACTATACACTGCAAATGCACAAAATCTACATGAGAGCAAAGCATGCCCTGCACTTGTGAAACAAATTTGTGTCAATGTAATATTCTTGGTAACAGTAGGCATCACCAATAATGGCATGTGCTAAAAGGGAAGAGGGCACCTTAATGATGCTGTGCAATTTAGAATTCAGCCTTTCAGTAAACTATATTTCGTCTAGTACCATGAGCACCGTCAGAGGAGAAGGCAAAAATGAAAGGAAAGCTGCCAGCTGTCATGAGGCCTGCCACAAAAAAAAAAACACTGAACAGAAGTGGTGCACAAACAAAAAAGAAGGGATGCACTATGCGATTACAGAACACAAAATAACACAGGAAAACAGGGCCCAACCAATGAATTAAAGAGAACAACAAAAAGAAGGTAAGCAGTACTGAATACTCCTACCTCTGCAAATTGAGAGCAGTGAAATAGACAACACAAAAAATAAGTTTCAAGGACTATAAAAACGTAACTTTGGTCACATATTTTTTTAAACGCTGCATTAGACATTAGAATACATGAATCCTGAAGTGGTATTTGCCTACCATTAAATAATTTATAATTCCATTTCCTTCTCTTATGTTGTTTAGGCTTGATGAGCCAAATGATGGGTGTGATGCCTAGTTGGCCTTTAGGTCTGCTGAGGCATGGAAAAGGCTACAATATAAATGTTTATATGCAGTTTTAATTCACTACAACACCTAAAACAGCCTGTTTCAAAAACTGGAATGACAACAAATGTCATAGCAGCAGTTATATTACCAGTTTTCTTGCTTTTGACATGACCTGAAAACCAAATACACGTCGCAGCCATCATTCGGATGATAATACTTTTGAAACAACAAGGAGAAAGACAATTAGAAATTATTTACCAGTCATAGAGCAAATATCACGGGGTGGTCCATGTACAGGTGCGGACAGAAGTAAACGGAGCGCGCCGCACAAGAACTGCGTGTCAGCGCCGCCTAGCCAAACCAGACGAAAGCTCGAAATCGCCACGCGCATGTGCAGGCCCGCTTCCGGCGCGACCCTCTCAATGCTCCGCTTGCCTCGCATTCGTCCGGCGTCTGTGTCGTGCTGATGATCATCATGATCGAATGGTCGTGCTCTGTGTAGCTAGCGAACATTTCGGAAAACAAAGACCGCTGTCTTGATAAGGCAAACTGCGCGGGGACGGCTCTACCATTAAGGGTAACGGAGTGGATTCCAAGAGAAAGTAAGCTTAGCAGGGGGCGGCAAAAGGTTAGGTGGGCGGATGAGATTGAGAAGTTTGCAGGCAAAGGGTGGATGCAGCTGGCAAAGGACAGGGCTAATTGGAAAGACAAGGGAGAGGCCTTTGCTTTGCAGTGGGTGTAGTAAGGCTGATGGTGATGATGCTGATGATGATGATGATGATGATGATGATGATGCAGGCACAGTCACTCTAAATTCCTGTGCCCCTAGGGTTTAGTTTTTAATATGGTCATGTAAACGATTCTGCGGTGAAAATCAGCAAAAAGCGATTGCAAGATTGGTGGCTTAAGAACTTTGAGGTGACATAAGGTTAGACGCGCAGGAAGACATATTTGATCAAAATGGCGAGCTTTAATAACAACTTATCGCACAGTTAAACAAAAATAAAGGAAAAAAAGCTGAGTATGGTGGCAACTGCCATCATCCCGTTTCAAAGGGGACGATCCATCCTTCCGTCCGACCGTCCATCCGTCCGTACATTCGTTCATTCGTCCATCCGTCCTTCCGTCCGTCCGTCCATCCATCCGTCCGTCCGTCCTTCCATCCGTCCACCCAATGGCCGCGCCGGAGAAAGAATAGTTTCTATAGGGAAAGCTGGCGGCGCTTCACTTCACCCACCATAGACGCCCGAGGCATGCTGGGAAGACATCACACTGGATTGACATCTAGTGGCTTGTTGACTGTGGTACGGATTGGATTTCTTTTTGCTGTTGAGTTTCGTTCTCATGGTTGTAGTTTTAACTGTTGTCTTGTGCACTTTGTGGTTGTGTAGCGCAGCGACGCAGGCAGTTCATTTGAGATCCGAAGCATCCGAAAGTGACTCACTCGGAGTGAGCTGAGCACAGTGTCTGATATCTGCTAGGCGTAATTTCTGTTTGCCCCCTCACTGGGAGCCATTTATGCAGTAAGTTAAGTTCTTCTTAGCGGAAACCTGTGCTACCTGCATTGAAATGTGAAAGAAGGGAACAGGTTTGTTGTGTGCGAACTGACAGCGCAACACTCGGCTGCTGTGACTACTCGGCACATTTCTCGCAGGAGTCTCGGAGACAAATTAAAACCGCAATGTACTTCGACCAGCGCTACCTATAGTAATGTACTCGCCGAGGATTGCGTTTGATTCTTTTCAAAGACTGGTGTTGTCCGTGCATTGCATGCAGGAACGACTCCAACTTCATGAATTAATTCATACAAATACCCGCATGTTCCACTTGTCGGCATCAATACGGCCGTCAGCGGCATGTGGTAGGAGGGGTTTCGCTTCCTAATTGATGTTTTTCTTGGCTATAACAGCAGCGCCAGGACACGCCCAGAGCTGACACTTGGTGCGCGCATAGTAGTTTCTCATGGGAAAGCCGAAGCTCGGGCAGTTTTCTCACGGTGCGAACATAGCCTATACACGTACATAAGGCGCGTGCCCAATAGCAGACCACACCAATGAAACGTTTCTATTATTCACAGTACAAAAGCAGAAGCTCCTAAAGCGTAGTATTTCAAGTGCTATCAATTTTTTGAAAGAATATCGGTGGTGAAACGCGTATCTCTCAAACGCAAAAATTATTTTCCACGGTAGCGACATTTGGCGACATGAAGAGAACTCCCTCTCTAGCCATAATCAAATTCGGTTATCGTTAGCTTTTCTGCTCATTTATTGCAAAGCACAGTCAGCCTATTTTATTACAGGACGTAGTGATTGCAAAACAAGGCTTCCTTGGAACACATAATTTGCCAAAATTTGTATTTCTGCAGTCATAGTCATGTTTTAAGGCCAAGCCAAGTGTGCCTTGCTGTCTTCTCGGCATTCCCACGGTGGATGAATTCCTCTTTCGTGGCTCTTTCAGGAACTCGATTAGGTGGTGGCGCTAGCTTTCCCTCTAGGTATATTTAGGTAACATTTAGAAATTATCGGCAGAAAGGCTAGCCTCTATAGCCAATTTTTCCTCTTAACCTGGCACAGTTCGTCGGCAACGTGCCGACTGCCTTCCTCCTCTCTGGCCTGTGCGATCGGCGGGGCCCGCGCCATGTTTTCAGTGTGCCAGCTCAATTGGCGCTTGACTCATATTTGTCGCGTTTTTTTCTTTTTCCTGGACATAGCGATATGACAACGAACTCAAGATCCACTGGAAACCATTGCGTCGTCTTCGGATCAACAACTACCGAAAGCGAAAAAATTACAAATGGCAGCATGCGAAGCTCATGGCCAGCCGCACTGTGGTTGCAGGCTTTTTCAGCTGAATCGCTTTCCTGCTGACGAACAGCACCGACGGCTTTCAGTTGCAAGCATTAACAGGAAAGACTTCTCGCTTCTGCTCGGTACACTTGAAACGGACCGCAACACCAATTTTTCATCCTATTAGCTAAGCAAAGGGGAGCAACTGTTTCAATTATGTTTGAGCTATTTATGTTTTTAAGCAAAAAGAATACCTTGGAATCAACTTTCCCGCCGGCCAGAAGTGGATGGCAATGCATGTAATCGACAAAAAGAGGAAAGCCGAGTACCACAGGCCGGTCGACGAAAGCTGCCTTGTTCTACATTGATAAAGCAGTAGTCTAATCTGGACTCGATTTTTTGCGTGCTAAACTCGCCTACGCCGCACGGAAAGCCGCAGTAAATGCGCCTGTCGTGTCTGCGCGCAACTTTACAAAGTTACTGTTTTCTCTCCGAAAGCATTCGATTCTATATAGCGGCCTTGTCTAACTACCGATAAAGCTTCGAAATAAGCGTATGAACGGTGAGACCAGCGATGGATCAGCCGCGATCGATACAGCCCTGTTTATGACTGGTGTGAAATAGAAAAGCAAATTACGAAGAGTAAGTATAATTAGCTGGGCGCACGCTCTGAGGGTGGCAGTGCGATGTGTCAGCACCAAATTCCGCGCACATTCATTCGATCAGAAATCGAGGACCCGGTGCAGTGCAAATGGCAATCTCTAAAAGCACTGCAGCCCTGTCGCGCTTTTTCATCGCGCTGTTTACAACTGGAATATAACAATCTAGGTGCGCATTCCAGGCATATGCCTTTATAATGAGCCGTCGCTATCATCCAATGCTAACCACAGGCCCATCCAGCGCACTGTTGCGATTCGACGAGCTTCTGTAGAGCATCGTTGCTACCCGAAGCTCCGCGCATGTCGTCTCAGGGAGCTTGACTCAATGTCGAGAAATAATTTTCGCGTCATGCAAACTAGAGTAAAGAAATTAAAGCCCACTAGAAAAGAAAACAGCTGCCGCTGACCCACAGGCCAATGCACAACTGCGCGATCCCAAATTCTATCATGACGGTAGATTTTAGACGGCGCTGCGTAAGCACGATGGCAGCGCCTCGGTCTCTATAGAAAGGCTCTGGACTCTACCCGCTTTTGTTCAAAGGCACAAACTAAAAGCGGCGGTTTCCGATTATATTCCAAGGTTAGAGCCCATAATAAACATGTTTAGTTTGACAGCGTCAGCCCTAGTCGGGCTGCCAGTAGCATATACTGACGGCACACGCGTACTTTTGTTTATGTTCCCGTTTTTGCTATCGCCAAAGCGATCCCCAACATTTCTTAGAGGGAGCAGGGCCCCTCCACTTGCTGACCATTTACGCTGAAATCAAAATTTTGACAAGAGCTATAGTTATGTTTTTAAACTGGTGATTGTGTAGTCCACTGTTTTCAAAGAGACCGATGATCAACAGGACGTGCAACGGTGGCGGCATGATGTCCGGTTATGAAACCACAAATTAAGGCACGTCACTCATCATACCAGTAACCAAACTCTTCATTTAATCTCAATTACATAAAAAGATTCACAAAAATTGGCCGACTATTTACCTACACATAGAGAGGAAAACCACACATGAGTGGACAAACATATTGTCCTCATACCACCGCATTACCCTACAAATCAATACACAAGCGAGGCAATCACTGTATACAGCATATTTTCGTACTTCCTCTTAAGAATCAACAAAACTTACCGCAGCTTTTGTAAATGCGGAAATCCTGCACAAAACTTCCGTGACTAACTTATAGACTGTCCCCTAACAAGAATGGAAAACTGCTCCTGACATGCAAACGTCCAAAGAGCACAAAATACAAACACCTAGTGTTCGAAATATTCAAACACCAGGATGCATACCAAGACCTTCAGGAACTCGTAAACAAGATGAACCAGATATCTGACCAATGCCTAACTCCCCTAACTTCGGCAGCGAGCCCTCGGTAACGTTGCCTTCGCTACTGAATGGAAAACTATGAGTCAGATACATTAGGGTATCCTGAAGTACAACGCTTTCTTCTTTTTTCTTTATTTTGTTAATGAATATCTTTTCTTTTTATTTTACGATACGTCTTGCTTCGTCTTTTTTTGACTACTATTGCCTATTAGGTACTTATCCACTGGTCTATTTTATTTATTTATTTGACCAACCATTTAGTCACACACATATGCCGATTTATAGACGAGCTAAAAATAGGCTGTTTCACTGAAGGATAATAAAAAATTTTAAATATAGGCTTTTGAAACATCGCGATGGTTTCTGCAGCACAATATTACGTGTGTTTGAGGACATCTTAACAGAGGTGAAAAACGTCAGCTGTAGGCGGTTAAAACTAATTCCTGTTAATATACCTTTTAGCTACTATAGCTAGGAATTCGGTTGAAATATAGATTGCTAGCGAGTTGGTTGTAAATGCCATATCATATTTCAGAATTTCTATATCGCGATTACGCTGGACGAAGGAAAAGGCACAAAAAACGATATTCTTTTTCTACGCGCGGAGCGCGCTCTGCCAGCTCTGCGCCTACACCCTGTCTTTCCACGGTCCAGTAAACGGTGGGCCAAAGCCAACAGAGTCCTGTCAACCATGCTCCACGGTATTTGCATCCGCATGTGATGAGAGTGCCGATACGGCGGCGGTCTCGGTCTGTCTGCTCCTCGAGGAGCTTTTTCCCAACGTTCCTCTTTGCTAAGCCGTAAGTTTAGAATAAAGGAACTTTGGGAAAAAGCTCCTCGAGGAGCAGACAGCCCGGGACAGCCGCCGTATACTGTAGAAAGACAAACCAGATGTTATTATTCGAAAGGCAGTTAAGACGGCGGGCGCTGGCACTCCCTTAGTGCACATCCACTAAGCGCTTATTACAGCTGGGGATCCATTACACCATCGACGAACTAATACAGGCCCACCGTGTAAATCAAATGGTCAGGCTCTCAGCATCTAAGCCTGGCAGGAAAATATTACAGCAGCTGAAAATCAGTCCACCCCGAGAAGTCGCTGACAAAATCAACATGCCCATGCAGAAGAGATCACACATCACGACTCACCCCATACCAAAATGCATGGATGAGGAATACAACAGAGGACGGAGACTAGCCAGAGTTAGACACCTCTCTAAGCGCTGGGATGGAAACAAGGACACGATCTACGTCGATGCGGCTGGACCCTTTAACGGAGTCGCGGCAATTGCAGCAGTTTCACCCCGTGGGGATATCATTGCAAGCAGCCTGATCCAAGCGGTGGATACCACATCGGCTGAAGAAGCAGCAATCGCACTAGCGATATCAAAGAACAGCGAGGCAACGGTTATGTCCGACTCACAAGCAGCGGTACGCAATTACCTAAGAGGCCGCGTTCGTGATCCGTGTTGGGAAATTTTGGAAAGGTCTAATCCTTCTAACATCCAGATCTTCTGGACGCCAGGGCACCTCTCAACAACGGACAATGAGGCGGCCAACACAGCTGCTCGCGCGCTCCTCCTCCGAGCATCTGGCACGCAGCCTCTCTCTGACAGTTTACAACCCCTCACCCTTACTAAGCTACGCAGAAATTACGAGAATCATAAGATCACAAGAAGGAAATATCCTCTTCCTCATAAAACCCTAAGTAAATATGAAGAGCACATAATCAGGCGACTACAAACTAATACTCAGCCCAGTCCTTACGTAATGAGTAAATGGTACCCAGACACCTACGATTCGTCCTTCCCTTTCTGTGGAGCAGTTGGCACACTCTTTCACGCGGTTTGGGGATGTCAAGAAAACCCAGACTTGGGCAGCAATCCGATCCGACTTATGAGCGCTGGGAGGCAACCCTTCAAAGCCACTGCCCCCTCGACCGGAAATCGCTGGTTGAGAGGGGCCGGATTTTGCTGGCGACAAATGGGTTCTCGCACTGAACCCACCCAGTTTTTATGCCATGATAAATGTTTCTCCTCCTCCTCCTCCCAACGTTCCTCCTGCCGGCAGCTGCGCATTGTGCTGAGGGTGCCATGGCGCCGAACCTCAGGAGCTGATCCTTCCGTGCAATCTTTGTTGCTCCGCGCTCGTCTCTCTTTCGCGGCTTTCTGAAACCAGCCCTGCTGAAAGGTCAGCGTAGTAAAAATGCACGCTTCGTCTAGCGTAACAAACCGCGCACACGGCACCGTGCGCCATACGCCGTATGTGAACAGCTGACTGCGATTTGAAAACAACAATAGCCTGTGCTAACTTTTTGTGTGTTTTTTTTAAACAGCACTGCTTTAAAAACGTGGCTCACCTGTTGTCCAACGCGCGATATTTGTTTTGGTGCAACAGTGCCGGCGACTGGCGGTCTGGCCTTGCCATAGCCATGGCATCTTATGGCTTCGAAAGGCTCGTCGATAGGAAAAGAAAAAAAAAGCACCGGAAACGATTCTCAATACATTACATATTCATATATAATTTAAAACAGTGGCGTTGTTAGCACCAAGAACTTCAATAACACTTCTGTTGGGCCTAGTAGTGCATGATAATACCACCGTTCGTCGATGTGCCCAAAACAATTGACAATCCACGTACAGCTGCAGTCCTCGTGTTTCTCTCATGTGCGTGGATTGTGTGATGTTTTGCGCACTTCGATCATCCGTAGCACCAAGAATTTTCTATGCTTGAATAAGAATATTTATTTTCGCGCTTTCGTCTTCTGGCTTTTGGAGAAAATACCAAGCGACTTGCGTGGTCATGATGTACTTCCTGAGGCCAGTTTCAGCCTAGTCTCTTCTCGTTACGTTTTCTTTCAAAGCGAAGCTTTACTACTCTAGTTGAAGCCACTCTTCGCATGTTGCTAAATATGACCTTCTCAGAGCCAGAGATGATGATTTCGTGGGGTTGAGGTGTGCATTGAGATGTCTTGATCTGAGAGCTACTGCGCTCTTTTCTTTTCCTCAAAACACATGCTTTCGCATTCCTCTAGATGGATAGATAATGAGGAGGAGGCAAAGGCAGGGATGATAACCAGAAAGGGGTTCCGGTTGTCTACCCTGCACTGGAGAAGAGGAATTAGGGAACTCAAAGGAGGAAGAGAGAAGAGGATAAAGGCATTACACACACGCACGCACAACGCTGTTGCAATTTGTCACTCAATTCACTCGCTCTCAAGTAGGCAAAGAGTGCCTTGTATGCCTTGAGGGCAGTCGACTGCAGAGGCCACGGGCCGAGGATCTTTTGCTCTGTTAATGGGCGATGATCAAGGCGGTCCAGGGCAAAACACAGTGTATGTCTTGCACTCGCAAATGCAGAGCACTCACAGAGAAGATGAGTGATGGTCTCCTCACAACCACAGTTTTCACAGGCAGGACTGTCGGCCATCCTAATCCAGAAAGCATAGTGGTTGGTAAAAGCATCACCGATCTATAAGCGGCATAACAATGTTGCTTCGAGCCGTGCTAAGTTAAGTGGAAGACGAAGGCGCAGTCTATGGTCCAGTGCCTTGAGGCGGAGGTTGCAAAACTCTCCCGTGTTCTACGCTGAAATTGTGAGCTCCAGCGCCAAATGGTGAAGCCCACACGCAGCGTCAGGTCTTGATATTAGGATCCTCACTGGAAGTCCATCGTTGTGAGCAGAACGCGCAGTCGCATCGGCCTGGTGATTACCGTTAATACCACAGTGTCCTGGCAGCCATTGAAAAATGATGTCATGACCATTGGTTAAGGTGCCGTGGTACAGTAGCCGGATCTCAGCAACAAGTTGTTCTTGTGACCCGCGGCGTTGCGCGGCTTGCAGGGCTTGTAGGCCTGCTTTAGAGTCGATTAAAACCGTCCAGTCTTGTGGAGGTTCTTGACTGATGAACTCTACCGCAGCCCGTAAGGCTGCGAGTTCCGCACCACATTAAGATGTTGGATAGCTCGTCTTGACTTTCAAGAACATGTATCTTGCCGGTACCACTACTGACCCAGCAGAACTGGTAGAGTGAACTGATCCATCTCTGTAAACATGTATGCGGCGACTGTGGGAAGAATGCAGGTGATTCAATGTCAGTTGTTCGAGAGCGGGCAGTGATACACCAGCTTTCTTCGTAATCCCAGGAATATAGAGGTGAACCCGAGCTTCATGAAGATTCCATAAGGGTGGGCATAGTCTTGACGCAGGGTTGAACTCCGATGGAAGATATGCGCGATGGGCTTCAATGACTTTGGCGAATGCAGTACGTGACCTAATTATTGGGCGTGATTCGAGGTGCTGACAGGGAACCCTTGTGAGGTGCCGAATATGTGTTCTCATGGTGTCAACAGCAATGTATGAGGCAACAGGATGTTCCCGGGCAACAAGATCAGTTGCTGCTGTTGATGCACATTTAGGCAGTCCAAGGCAGATACGGAGAGCTTGCGCTTCCACACTTTGAAGAGTCTTGATATTTGTCTTTCTAATGGAACTGACTATCGGAAGACTGTACCGCATTTAGCCTAGAAATAGGGAACGGTACAATTGTAGCATCGAGCGCACTGATGCGCTCGAGGACTTTCCCCCGAGGAAGGAGAGGACGTGGACAATCGCAATTAGTCTCTTTCTCATGTAGTATATATGTGGGCTCCATGTGAGGTTCCTGTCGATGACAACACCAAGAACGCTGTGGCTTCTCTCATAGGGAATGGCCTCGCCATTGATGCGAATGGTGTAAAGTGACATTATTTTGCGTGTGTACGCCACAAGTGAACACTTTCGCTCGAAATGTTCATGCCCTGCAAGCGAAGATAAGATGTCAATAACGACTCCGTCTTTTGAAGTCTTTCACGAACTTGAGGACGGGTCACCCCTGATGCCCAAATACAGATACCATCTGCATATATAGAGATCTGGGCAGATTGTGGCAAGACGTCGACCAGGCCCATGAGAGCAAGGTTGAAGAGAACTGTGCTCAGCACTCCACCCTGAGGGACTCCGCGTTAATTTAGGTGTAAGGTCTGTTGTCCGTCCGCATTCAGAACAAAAAACAACCTCTCTGATAAATAGCTGCCTATCCAGCTGAATGTGCGGCCTCCGATCTCAGCAGCTTCCAATGCATCCAAAATGGCTTGATGCGTTACGTTGTCGTACGCGCCCTTCATATCCAAAAACAATGCCACGGTCAATCTTTTCAAACTTTTCCTGTGTTGCACCAACGTTACAAGGTCAAACCAAGTTGTCGACAGAAAAGCGGCCCCGTCGGATCCCAGACATGAAGGTTGGATTAATCTCATATCGCTCCAAGTACTATTCCACGCGTGTAGCAGCATTCTTTCCATGACTTTGCCGAAGCAGCTGGCGAGTGCAATTGGACGGTATGATGAAAGGTCTAGCGGTGATTGCACCGGTTTAAGAAGTGGAACCAGTAACTGGTCTTCCAATCATGAGGAACTATGCCAGCAGTCCATGACTTGTTACCAGTGTCCAAAAGAGCCCGTCGAGCTTCTTGGCCAAGGTTGGCAAGTGCGGAGTACGTCACATCATCGGGCCCTGGTGATGATGACCTTCTACAACAAAACAGCGCAGCATCAAGTTCTTGCATGGAGAATAGTATATCCATCCGAGAATTCCGTGAGGGTGGAACATTGTTGCAGTGCAGCGTTGCACCTGGATTTGGGGGCCGGTTATTCTTGCGCAGAAATCTTCGGCTACCTCAACCACACTGCGCCTTTGGTGGAGCGCAACGGATTTGAACGGGTAGCGCTGTTGAGGGGACGTCCGAAGAATCCCAATTACACTCAAAACGCGTCACAAAGGCTTCCGTGGATCAATTGTTTGGCAAAATGTCCTCCAGCGTTGTGTTTGCAGTGCCTAATTCTGCGCTGAATCTTCTTCTGTATGCGCCTAGCATCTCTTAGGTCTAGGCGCGACTTTGTGTGTCGGTATCTGCGCTCTGCCCTACGCCGTTGTGAACACAGTCGCTGCAATTCGAAGTCAAAATCGGTGTAGTTTACGACAGGGATAAAGAAGCAGGTGGCGTGTTCCATGGCCTCCTTAATTTTTTGTTCATGACCGGTAGAGAATTCCTCTGTGCAAGCAGCCTCCATAAGTAATTTAAAAACTGTTCAGTCAATGCGCTGCCTACACGTGGCTGGGGAAAATGTGAAATGGCCGGTAATAATCAGATAGGTTGGGATATGGTCCCTGCCATGGGTTTGTACATCCGAAGACCACCGGACGCTGTTGATAAGGCACTGTGAAACGAAAGTCGAAACCAAGCAGCTGCTATAAGTCACCCCTCGAATATAGGTCGGGCATCCGTCATCAAAGCACTGGAGGTCATGTTCAGAGGCGAAGGACACAAGCTGTCTTCCCCTAACGTCCATCCTAACGCCTTCCCACATGTTGTGATGAGTATTGAAGTAACTCATAAAGACCCACAAAGCAGGTGCAGCTGCCATCAAACCACTGAAACTTGTGGCGTTGAAACGACTTGATGGCGCCAAGTACACCGCCAGTAGCGTAAACGTCAAGTCTCGGCTCTTCACTGTCAGGCAAACGTGCTGAAATGGGCTTGGGCAGGGCATGTAATGCGAAGGCAAGATAACCGCTGGTCCTTAAGGGTAACGGAGTGGATTACAAGAAAAAGTAAGCGTAGCAGGGGGCGGCAGAAAGTTAGGTGGGCGGATGAGATTAAGAAGTTTGGAGGCAAAGGGTGGATGCAGCTGGCAAAGGATAGGGTTAATTGGAGAGACATGGGAGAGGTCTTTGCCCTGCAGTGGGTGTATCAAGGCTGATGATGATGATGATTATGATGATGATGATGATGATGATGACACCTCCAGTAGCGTAAACGTCTGGTCTCGGCTCTTCGCTGTCAGGCAAGCGTACTGATTGTCTTCGTTCGGAGGAACTGAATGTTGCTCATATGTAAGTTCACGTCGAATGTAAACGATGACTTTGCTGGATCTGTTGCGTGTGGGTTATGCAAATGCCTCATAACCGGATATTCGCTTAATGTCCGGGGTCTTCGGTTCACAAATCACAAGAATGGGGAAGTTATTGTCGTAGACGTAGTGCCGTAAATTGTAAATCCGGGACTGGAGTCCACGAGCATTCCATTGGTAAATGAAAGCTTGCTTGACTTTCTTTTGAAAAGACAGGTACGAAGGAGCCATGATGCCTCTATTTTAGAGCACCAAGAACTGGATATAGCGCGTCCAGCACTTGAAGTGAGCTATTTTCTGCTGGCGTGCGCAGGCTGGAAAGCAGAGCACACATCACATTCATTAGTGACATTAACATTGCCACCACTTGCATATCTGGGCCATGGCCTTGATCGTGCCTGTTGGCTGGATCAGTCGTAGGCGCTGCACACTGCCCTGAGTGCGCCAACATCCCTGGCACAGTAGGCGTAGTAGGCTTTGGCAGTGGTGGCCAAGTTGCATCAGAGGCAGCCGGTCCAGCCTCACAAAGCGCCGGGCTCCCTTCATTTGGTACGGTTTTTGGTGGAGGTGGACAAGCTGCAGTTGCGTTTGGGGCATTATTGTCAAATGAGACTGCTTTCTTCGACGACCTTCGGCGGCGCGAACGACGTCGTCGCACCTTTGAGGCGGCTTCTTTGTGCGTAGAATAGTCTCGCACCATTTGCTTCAGTACCGCCCGCTCGGTCTTTAGACGGGGGCAGACTTTCGAGGAACAGTCTTGAGTACCGTGGCAGTTGGCGCACTTCAAGGTAGTCGCGCTGCAAACGTCACCGCTGTGTGACTCGGAACATCGCGGGCACACAATGGAGTTGATGCAGACACCGATCACGTGACGATCCTCATGCACTTACTGCTTTGAAGTGGCTTAGGCACAAAAGGTCGAACTGGATGACGAAAGTGCCCAACCTCCACGTACGATGGTATGCAGTCACCCTTGAAAGTCAGGTTGATGCATGTAGAGCTTCCTAACCCCTCAACTTGAATGATAGAAATACCGTTCGTTGCCGGCTTGATAAACATGGGTAAATCTGCGTCACATATGGCAATGTCGACGTTGCAGAATACGCCAGCCGTAGTGCCGCTGTCCTGGATAATAAGGGGCGTACACTGATGTTGCCGAGTTTGGTGACTGCGGGTAAACTATCTAGTGCACTTCCCTCCCCCCACATCAATGGCAATGACGTTTTTGAACGTGTGTTTTCTGACATCTTTAATTCCTCCAGGTACGAGGCTGTCCAGATAAATAGAAATGGCTTGCCTGTTCAGAAGGTTCGAACTGTCCGTTGGGTTTAACGGCACAAACAAGGCTGTATGCGCCGAGGAACTTGGCGCCGTGATGAACGTTGGCGTGCTTGATGAAGGCATCGTTGACGTGCTCGATCAGGACGATTCGGCTTGTCGCAGTCTGGGCTTGGCCTTCTTGCCAACAACCGGTATGAAACCGCCGTCGGCCGAGGACGAGGAGTCTTCACTTGGCACCGAGTACACAACAGTGCCCAGGCTGCTCGAGTCACTCTGGCAGTGCAGGCGCTTCCTCTGGGCGGCTGCTGCCGACCCACCAGGTTCCAATAGAGGCCCACCAGCCTCCACTTCTATCGCCGTGGCAAAAAGAGAGCGGCGCCTCCCTGAATATACCACAAATTACCAAAAAACTGCAGAGACGTGAAGGCAGCGTTCTGATAAAGAACAACTTCTTCCCGCATTCCTCTAAATTAAGCAGACCCAAGTGCCCTCGATTGCATTTCGCCTCTGTCGAAACTCGGCCGCCGCGGTCGGGTTCGAACCAGTGTACTCCGGCTAAGTATATGAGCGCCTTAACCACTGAGCCAGAGCGGGGCTATACCTATCAGGTGTGCGGAACGCACTCAACGTAAAAAACACAAAGCCGCGCCTACTTGCCCCGATACACCACAGATTTTGCTGTCTAGCCAGGTTTAACATTAGCTAAAACAAAACCAAATTTTTTAAAGCGAAATCTTCACAACGCTAGGTAAAGCAGTCATGGAGTAGGCCACAGAACGACCTTGAACGGCGCTCAGCCCAACCACATTTATCTCTTCCTTACGGCGCGTTTCGGATGTCAACCGATATATGTGCGACACTTACTGCGCTATTCCCTTTCCGCAAAAACAATTTTCAAAACTAATCAAACTTTCTTCGAAAGCAATGTGAAGGCGCATAACTGGCTCCCTGGGGCAGTGAATGCGTGAGTCGCGCTTTCAGGTACGCCGAGCGCAACGATATACCATACGGTAAACGAAATAACGAGCGCAACAATAAACAACCCAAACATAGAGGTATCTGAAGAAGCCGAGTTTGCTTTGGCAATATCGCACAGCAACGCAACAGGACAAAACCTCACTATACTGACAGACACCAACGATGAATCCAGAAACTACGCAAGAGGCAGAATCGACAGCATCGCCAATCATATTCTACACACGAAGACAAGACGCATAACCACTAAACATAGTGTGGGCTCCGAGACATGAGGGCATGGGGTAAACGTGGCAGCAGGCGAGTTAGCTCGAGGGTACCCAGCAGACTCAAGACATTGCACCACGGGCACCTTTGACCCTTTTAACCCCACGTACTCAGACATACTCGATCATTACACGGGTCAGCAGAAACGCTACCCAGCCCCACACAAAGGGCTTACCAAAGAGGAGACGGTAGACTGTGCTAGAACAAAAACCGGTACCTACCCGCACCTGCACAAACTACACAAGATTTTTTCTGCACAATACGCAGACGAATATTCGTGGTGCCAGGTAATTCTACACTAGAGCAGGGCGCATGGACCTGCCCTAAGGCAGACTTAGAGCCTAGAATAGGACACCCGATTGTGACACAGTGGGCCACTTGCCGGCCAGCCAGAATGAGGAAGCGCAACGATTTGTCGTACGCCGAGCCACGATGGCAGCAGTCAAGTGCGGCATCCTGGACCGAGGATCGACCACGGCGCCCAGTGACCCGTAAGGGTCAAGAACACTTTAAATTTGTCGAAAACAAAGTTTTCAAGCTAAAAGCACCACTACGCCAGGTTTTCGAGCCGTCAACGGGGCCGCAAGTTTGACCTTGAATATAGCCAGAGGTCAAGGTTGCCGAAAGTTTCCCCTTGAATGTAGGTAGACGTCAAGCCATGGGCCTAACTGGCGATAGTCAGGTTCCACATGTGACGTCAGCTACAGCAGCGACACCAGCGGCTGTTACCCCAACTGTCCCGTCTTTGACCGTTGAGCTTGACCCTTGAGCCTTGACCTTTACCCTTGACCTACGGTCAAGCGGGAAAGTGTCTGCCGGCATCGCATGCGCAGGTCAGAAAGTGTGTTCTTCATAAAATGGCGGTGCACTTTGATGCGTTCAGCGGAACACTAGGTGTGATCGATGCGACGCCTGCCGTGGAGACCGACACCCGAACCGCACCCGTAAGGGAAGGCAAATGAAATGAAAATTGGTTTTAAGGAAATGAAATTACGCCTGTCTCACATATCTCGATGGACACTCAAACCACGCCGTAAGTGAAGGAAAATAGAAGTTGAAAACCGGCAGTCGCTCGACCCCAAAGGCAGCCAAGGAGATGCAGCTTTTTCGCTTTTGACCACGGTTAACCAGAGCTAAGCCACCAGCACTTTTTTTTCATCCATCCATCAGGTACGTCGTGGTAGTGAGAGAGAGAGAGATGGACTGCATGCATTAGCGCTGACAAAAACTTACAGGATTGCACTTTTCAGTCTGCTAATGAGGGGAAATGCAAAAGCCCTTCCTAGTCGTGTCCTCTTTCCCTCTGCATTTTTCTTTTTTTTGCAATTTTGCGTTTCTTTTTGCTTTTTACGCGACAACGTATACAGCTCGTTCGGTCGAAAGCCGTCGGCATCGTAATAGAAGTAGTCGGCACCGCGCGTCGGAAATATTCCTTCCCTTACGGCGTGGTTCGGGTGTACACCGAGATACCACACGGGCGTAATTTTCCTTCTCTTAAATTGTGCAACAGGCAAGGCATCGTGCCGAACGGGCGATGGCATTCTGTGGACCCCTTGACAACGCTTTCGCATCCCACTCTTAAAAACAATGATCAAGGATGCATTTTCTTTTATTTCTTCCTTTTAGTTCATAGCATATATGTTGCTCAATGAACTCTTGCATATATGCTTCGTTTACCTTAACACGTTTGAAGACTGCAGCAACAGGACACAACGTTCAATGGTTGAAAATTATTAGTGCCACCTGCCAAGCTGGGCGCAAGAGCGCGGAACTCACCGAACGTTTAATTCATTAAACCGCACTTATTATTCTTTTCTTTCTTTCTTGGGTGTCGCCGCACACAGGGCGTGGCGTTCAGCATAGATATCGTGATTGGAAAAAAAATTATTTACATAAGTACACATGCCAAGGTTACCGGATACATTCACCTTCGCAAGTAGACATGGCGTTAATAGCGTAGATATGTAAAGGGAAGTTTTTGACACTCTTAAACGAAATCTACACAATCAAAACTCGTCTGTACATGACCACAACGAGTGTAACAGGCTAATCACCTAAGCATCGGGTGGTCACCAAAAGGTACACAGTACCTATTTAACAATAATAGTTTTTGATAAATTGGCGCGGCACTGTGCAAAAGAATCACCCCTTCCGGGGGGGGGAAGCGGGGGGGGGGGGACACTCCCAAGGCTACACCTCAGGACAGCTACAAACAAACAAACCACAATCTATGTGCACAGCAGTCAGAAAAGAAGGGGGGGGGGGCGGCCTAGCTACTACCCTAGCATCGGCATAGCTAGTCTGCCCTCCCGTACGACAAAGAAACGGGTGTGCCAGCGCCGCAGAAACAGCACCTCCCCATCCGCTGCACGTCGGTCAGACAGGTATTGCCTGATGAGGAGACTTAGAGTCCGCAACGCTGGGTACATTCCACTCGCCGGCAGCCGCCAGACTACGGTCAGACAGCGCCGACGCCGCAATACAAACGCGGCGCAGACAAAAACAAGTTTGCCATACTGGCTGCGTGGTTGGCGGACACCTGGCCTGCACGAACAGAAAACATGCGGTAAACCAATCACCACATTGCCCACGTGACGGGACACATGAAGAAAATATGGCGCGCCGTTTCTTGCGCACCACATTGCGCGCACTGGGCATTGGGCACAACGCCCCACGATGCGAGTAGTTCTCCCGTGGGGACGACGCACCGTCTCCTCCTCCACTCAAAGTCGCGGAACTCAGTAGGGAGGCTACTGGTACGCCACGTACGCCACCTGCGTACCGCGGTGCGCCGCTGGTCGTCGGGACCAAGGCGAGCTCACGCGGCCATCTCGATGCAGGCACATCGCTCAGGTCAACTTCCGGTAGATCATAGTCTACAGACAGCTTAAGTCCCGCTGCTGCTCTGCAGAAGGCCAAAGGCCTCTCTGCTTGCCAGCTTGTATGTCGATTGCAAATTTGCGGTTGCAAATTTGGTTGCAAAGCGCGGTTGCAAATTTGGCTCCGACAGCCCGCGCAACTGTAGCTACACAGGGTAGCCCGACTCCTCCCCGTGAAGGCGGCCGCTGGCAAAGGCGCCGAGCTACCTGCGCCGTATCACCATCCCATAGAAAAACGCCCACGAGGGACGCTAGCCGACTCGCGGTACTGCGCGGCATCACTGCCACGCGTGTTACACAGTGGGCAAAGGACCACGCGCGGCCCTTCACCGCGGCTATTTGCCTCCTTAGAGAGGTCAAACTGAGCTGCCGTTGCTAGCGCAGTTGTGCGCTCAACAACCTCATCCCAGCCAGGAGGATGGTAATATACGCCAATTATTATCTACTTGAGTTCTAAATTTACCATGCACCATACTGATTCGATATCGTTTGGGGCAGGAAGCACTGAAAATGTCAGGAGCACACCAAAATGACGGTATGCTCGAACTACGTTGAATCCTGGCGGGGTTATCTCGGCGTCCAGTATATAGTTATTCAACCATGTTTCAGTGACGCCAATGATGTGAGAGGAATGCGACGAAATGAGCGAAAATATTCTTGGAAACTTATTTACAGTGCTTTTAGCAATATTTTTCGAGATCCTAAAATTGCTAAGGTTATATTTGGAGGACGGCGAATCCAAGGAGAGTCTCTGGGTGACTGATTAGTTGGAGATTTTGGCCTGGCATACGAACTTTGCACAATGGGGTTAATTGTGTCACACCAGTCATAACGTACGTTATTAAAAAATGTTCAAAACGCATAAGAACTTTAGCATCACTGTCCCTGAAAGGAGTGGAAACGTCCCAGAGCTTTTTACGAACGAAACAGATATGAGCTGAGAAGTCTACGGTGAGCAAATATCCAATTCTTTCTTTGAGGCACATTTAGGGATTCCAAGGTTCACATGAGAGTCCGCTAATATAAAGATGACAGCGAGAAGCGCTACGCAGAACACACTCTAACCTGTGGCATCTTTCAACCTCGGGACAATCTATATTCAGTTATTTTTCTATTAGTTTTGTTCACAGTTGTTATCGGGGTATCGCTGTTCTCGCCAGCAGTCTCTACTAGGCCATGCCTGATGATCTTATTTCTTCGGCACCGGTTTCCTAGATTCTTCTTTAAGGTAAGCATGTTAACAACGTCAGTGAGAGACCTAAATTGGTCACTTAATACGGAATGGGATGAAGTGGAAACGCTAGGATCCACGGAAGTTGATTCGAGTGAAGTAACAACGCGATTCGAAAGCCTCAAAGCATTGATTTACAGAAAGATCAAACGATTTAATTTCGCCAGCGTTGTGTGCCACGATTTTATGGCTACCAAGCAAGCCTACAAACATATCCGCTGCAGAGGGCATAACAACGGCAATGCTGGCGCTGCTGCTATTGTCAGCAGTCCCCGAGCAAGTAGAGACCGATTGATCATATGACCGTGCTCTGGTTGTTATCTTCCTTTGAATTTTTGTCTGAGATCCATGCTGTCCAGGATTAGTTTCTACATCCCCACTCTATAGGAGGCTACAAACGCAGTGTACTAACTCAGAGTACAGACAGACAAACTAAATAAACCGCAACCATGGCAGGGTGGGCGACGAAGCATAAGCAAATTACGATCACCTGAACGAATGCGACCTGCATTCTCAACGCGACGTAGCTGCGCAAAAAGCACACAGTTCAACATCATGGTGCAAGCACTCCTGCCGTCTCGCCCACTGAAAAAGGCGTTGCTAGTTGAGTCATTATATTCACTGCTGGTGACGTCAGGTCACTACCACGTCACCACGCCAGAGAAGAACTAGCTCGTCCACGGCTAGCTCCACTGTAATCCAAGTGAGTGCTATAATCGAGGTGTCCTTCTTTTTCGACAGCTACGCATTAATCTTCTTTACATCCCAGATGGATGACTTGGATAACCTAACCTCCAAAATAGATGGATTCCTTACTTGTCAGCTCATATCAACTTTCCAGTGCGCACGCAAGAGTGGTGCTATGTGAGTTCGGATTGGAATTAATAGAACGCATTTCTTCTTCAAAGAAGCTGGTTCCTGAAACTGAATCCGTGTTTGAGCAGCCAGCAAGAGAAAACAGACGATAGTTTTAGTGCTCATTTGCCGAACTAATTTGTTAAATACATGAACCTTTACACCAAGCAGCTATGAGGAATGCCTCAGAAATCTGTACATTCGAAGAAGCCCCACCCCCTCCCCAGAAAAAAAGTACCCGCACTTCCCGAAGATCACTTTTTTCTAAGCGTTCCTGTCTAGATTCACAAACACGCAGTTGCTTTAGCCACTTCTGAAGTTGAGAGCGCATGCGGCTTCACGGTCTTGGGTAAGTCACTCCAAAGACCTATCAGGGAGCGGTCTCTGGCGCGAGATATTTAAAGCACACTCAACTCCTACAACAGTTTCAAATTTCGCACAATCTCTTCAGAACACTGGAAAGGTTGCTGGTTTAAGGGGGTTTAACTTCCCAAAGCAACTTAGGTTAAGAGGTACGCCGTAGTGGAGGGCTTCAGAAAATTTTGACCACCTGGTGTTTTTTAACGCGCAATTACACCGCGCAGTACACGGGCCTCTAGAATTTTACATCCATCGAAATATGACCACCACGGCCGGAATCAAACCTGCGTCTTTCGGGTTCGGAGCCGAGCACGAACGTTTGTGCTGTACGCATCAATAGCTTGCCCAGTGCTTTAGGGTAAGTGCGCCTTCAACGTGACCCGCCGTTGTCGAAGATGAGGGTGATTTAGCTCGTATCGCTGAAGGGGTATTCGCGATCGGTGAAAGAACATGGCTTTTCATGGGCATTAAACTTTATGGCTCCCAGCTGGTTTCCAGTCGGCAAACGGTGGTGGCTTCCGAAAAGTCAATTTCGCTGTTCGGGCTCATGCGTTGCAAAACACTGCCTAAAAGCAGGCAACAATGCACCGCTGCGTCCGCAGGCGAGAGAGATTTCATCCAAATTACCAACAGCAGTACTTTCACATCATTCCCAAATCCATACGGAACTCTACCTCACCGGTCCCGAAGGTAGCCACACGTGCAAGCGTTTCAAGCCATTTTTTTACTAGCCGCCGCGGTGGCTGAGTGATTATGGCGCTCGGCTGCTGGCCCGAATGACACCGGTTAGATCCCGGCCGCGGCGGTCGAATTTCGGTGAAGGCAAAATTCTAGAGGCCGTGTACTGTGCGATGTCAGTGCATGTTAAAGAACCCCAGGTGGTCGAATTTTCCGCAGCCCTTCACTACGGCGTCTCTCATAGCCCGAGTCGCTTTGGGACGTTAAACCCACATCAACCAACCAACCATATTTACTACTGCTTTGGTCATGAATCTCGTAAAAGATGCTTTACAAGCTGTAAACGTCGAGGTTCATTGTAAAGTTAAGTTCCTTCTCACAACTTGACAAAACACGCAAGTAATAGACAGTGTCCTGCCTTTTCGCGGCCACCTTTTCGCCTTAATCTAGAGCCCATACGCCATTCAGGCTTCCTCGAATGACGTGGTTTAAAGGAAGGTTTCTCGAGGAGCTCCTGGTCGTAGGAAGCGCCCAATCGCATTCTTAAAATCAAAATCGTTTCGCGTCTGGAGCGTAGTGTTGAGGCGCGTTTGTGAATTCGCCGGCTTTCTACTGCTTCTTGCTCCTCTAATCTATACTGCAAGCTTTTCTCCAGTCTGCTAGGCTGTGTATACCATACAAAACGCTTATTGGCACAGGACTGTCCTAGTTGTGCGCGTAACCTTCAACCCGTATCGGTGCTGACACGAGTGTCTTCTAAGGAGACTTAGTAAGAGAGCCTCAAATGCACACCTGCGCATTAAAATAACTAGTACCTGCCGCAAGAATCAGACTGCAAGCATCGTCCAGCAGCAGTTTCTCAGATTAAAAATGCGCACTATTTAGGCAGCATTGCTCGAAAAACTAGGTCAAAATGTGGAAACTCTCCAACTACTCCTGCTACGCCGAACATTTCAGTTAACAATTTGTAGCGCCCAGAACACGTCTAAAATGGGGGGATTAACGGAACGGCAACTTTACATGAAAGTTTCCACCATACTATACTCTAGGATAGAGAGCGGAGCCTCAAACGAGATTATGGCCGCTTGCATGCGCAGACAGCACCTGCGAATGGGGGAATTTGGGTGGTCTAAGCAACAAGCTATTATCAGAGCACTGCGGGGCACTTGATATTAGAAATAGGCTCACTTGCTGCAACTATTTCAAATTTCACGCACTTGATACAAAGCACAGGACACGCTTTTGTGATAAGGCACTAACACCAGCATTGGGACCATGGTTTCTTCGCACTCGCTTTTGAAATGTAAATAAGTGCTGCATTAATTTAGCCTAATTTATTACCGCTGTTTGCTGCTGCCGAGAGCCAACAAAATTATTTATCCATTTTCAACTCAACCATTTGCACAATAGCCAAAATTTGTTGTATTTAGGACGAGTCCTTTGTTAAAAACGGCAATTTTGCGTATCGTCGTTGCTGTCGCGGTAGCTGCGGTTGTGGTTGTGATGGTTGCTCTCACGATCGTCTGCAACCACGCCCGTTGTCCTGCTTGTTGTGTCGTCATGGTCGTTGGGCTTGTGGCGGTTGTCATCGTCATTGAAGTCATCCTGCTTGTCGTTGTCGTGCTCCTCTTTGTAGGCTTGTGTTCGTCGTGGCCGTTGTGGTTGTTGGGGTTGTTGTGTTCATCATAGATCTGGTCTCGCTCTTTTCTTGAATGTTTCTCCCAACCTCTGAAATAGCGTGCAGAGCCTCAAATGGTCATTAATGTGGCCGCTTGCAAGAGCAGGCAGCGCCTGCAGCTGAAAAAATTTGGTCACGCCACGGCAAAGTCCAGTTTTAGAGCGCTGCCAAGGACTTTAAACCGAAAACGCGCTCACCTGTTGAAACTATTTCAAATTTCGCACACTTTGTTCCAAGCACAGGAAACGCCCTTTTCATACACGAACAATACGAAATTGGCTTCTTCTTACTAGCTGTTTAAACATCAGTTGGCGCTGCATTAATTTACCCTGATTTATTACTCCTATCTGCTGGTATAGACCGCAAAAATTGATTCATTTTCACCTGCACCACCGGTACAATAACAAACAACTCCCTCTATTGGAGAGAATGTGCGTTCGTAAAGAAATGCACATTCGTAATACGTTTAGTTTGATAGAAATACTTGATAACTCCCTGGGTCAATTTCACTACTGGAAGATTCATATATCATCACATTGTTTTGAACAGGACGTCACCATGGTAGTAGTCGTGGTGGTCGTCATTAGCGCTCATCGTGGCGTTCGTGCTGGCGGTCATCGTAGTGGTCATGCTCATCGTGGTTGTAGTACGTTTCACGGTCGCTGTGGATTTTGTGCTCATGGTGGTCGTCATTGTTGGCGCTGGATTTGTTGTCGTGGCGGTTGGTGGCGCTGTGGTTATCGCCGTAGTTCTGGTGGTTGCGGTAGTCGCGGCTGTCCCTGTTATTGCAGTGTTGGTCGTTGCGGTTCTTCTCGCTGTTATAGTCGTCCCGGTTGCAGTAGCGTCGTGGTTGTCCTTATTGTAGGGTTGGTCCTGGTTGTCTTCATGCCGTGGTCATCGTTGTAGTTGTGTTTGTGGCGGTTGTGGTCAGGGCGGTTTTTCCTGTTAGGGTGTGCATCCTGGTTGTCTCGTCATCGTAATCATCGCGGGAGTTGTGGTTGTGATCGTGGTTGTTGTGCTGATGTTTTGGTGCGTGGTTCCTACCATAGTTGTCATGGGTATGGTGGGCGTCCAATAGTTGTGTCTTTCCTGGTTGTGTCGCCGTGATTGTGGTGGTCCTCCTGGCAGTCCTGGCCGTAGCTGCAGTTTTAGTTATGACCATGGTGGTCCGTATATTCGTCCTCTTGATCGATTCATCGTGGTCGTTGCTGTAGTGTGCATATGGTCGTGGGGGCTCTCGGGGTTGTAGTGGTCTTTGCGTATATCGCTGTAGCTGTGGTTGCGGTCATGGTGGCTGCCGTCAGGTTGTAGTTGTCCTGCTTGTGTCCTCGTGGTTCTTGAGGTGTTAGCGGTTGTCGTGGTCATCAGTTTCGTCTTGATAGTCGTCGTCATGTTCTTCGTAGAGATGTGTTCATCGTGGTTGCTGTGGTTGTCGTTGTGTTGGTGCTCGTAGTAGCTATGGCCCCCTGGTGGTCATGTTGTCGAGGTTATGGTTGTGGTGGTTCCCCTGGTTGTAGTGGTCACGATGATTCTGTGTTGTCGTCGTTGCGATAGCTGTGGTTGCAATCGTGTGCTTGCCCTCATGGTTGTAGTTGTACTGCTTTTTTTCTCGTCATGGTTGTGGGGGTTGTGCCAGTTGTCATGATCATTGAGGTCATCCTGGTTTTCGTGGTCATGCTATTCTTCGTAGTCTTGTGTTCATCGTGGTTGCTGCGTTTGCTGCGGTTGTCGTCGTTATGGTGGTCGTCCCAGTTATGGCGCCCTTATACTCACGTCGTCATGGTTGTGGTCGTGACGGTTGTCTTTTTTGTAGGGGTCATCATAATGACCTGTCGCCGTTGTCGCGGTATCTGTGGTTGCGGTCGTTCTGGTGGTTTTAGTTGTCCTGCTTATTGTGTCGTCGTGCTTGTTGGTGTCGTGGTGGTTGTCATATTCATTGGGGTCATCCAGGCTGTCGTGGTTGTCCTGCTCTTCATAGTCTTGTGTTTGTCGTGGACGTGTTGGTATTTCTTGTGGTTTTTGTGGTCATCATTGTTCTTGTGGTCGTCGTCGTCGTCGCTGTGGTTTCCCGTTATTCCGGTCTCGGTTGTCGCTAATGTGCATGGGTGCACAGCGCAACTGTGCCGCAGATTCACGGCAAACACTTCGTAGAAATCGGAGGGAGAGCCGTTCAGAGCTCGAATAATTTGAAACGACGAATAGAAGAGGACATAAGTGCCCATCAACACGCCTAATGTAGCCAACTCTTCCGTATTATCTCGCTCCTCGGGTTCTGTCAAAGTCGTGAATAGTGCATCGCGGCTGACCAGCTTCTTAGTAGTCTGTATATACTCTGAACTATTGAGGGCGCGCGGAAATGAAATCAGCAGCTCCTCGGCTGGCAAATTCATGATGACCAGCTCGCCTGGAACTCCCAAGTTACACTCACAAGGGTAGTCCTCCGCAGCACGAAGGCCGCACATTCGTTGTCATCTTTCCATGATCAGCATAAAATCGGCAATCTCGGCGTGTGGCAATTGCTGAAGGACTGATGGTGACGACGTTAGAGCGGCGCCGTACAGTGGCCGCGCAAGAGCTCCCGACTGCTGACGGCTCACTCCTCCAGACCAGGAAGCACAGGCAGAGCTGAATGGCTCTGCACCGCCGCGGAGATGCTAAGGGACACGTAGACAAAGCGTTGGAACAGAACGCTTGACACCGCGCAAAAGCTAGCTATGCTCTGCCGTCGTCTTCCCGACAGTGTGTGAAGTACCTGGAGGCAGATTCAAAACGAAAGCAGCATAGAGATGGCTGTTCAGATATATTTGGAGTAGATGATTAGTAACATCTTTCGAATCATTATACATATTGTCGCTAATACCGAGTGATTTAATTTGCATACTTAGGGTATGCGGCTTTGAGGTCTTAGTACCCGTACTTCAAAGCATAATTGTATAGCATCTTGCATTGTATTTTCCATTTTTGCATACATGGCTTTGTTCGCAGCTGTGGAAATCGCCTCAGTGACTAATGTTGTACAGACAGGAAAAACCGCGCCTGCAAGAAAGAAGAAGACGACATGCACTTCAAATGCCTTCTGGTTTCATTTGTTCCTCTGGCTCTTTGTTTGCGTCTTCCTGCCTTCACAATGAGTGAGCAGGCGAAATATCTCTTCTGTTATAAAGAGTACCTAAAAACTCACGGAATATTTAATGAAGCATGCTGTGTAAGTTGTGTAACAGAAATTCAAAAATGAAAAATTTGCACGCGTAGAGTTCGTAGCTAAACAGTTCGTAAAAAGTTTGTTTACTCGTGTACACGTTTCGAGTCATCGTCTCAGAAAAGAACTGTTGGCAATCTGCTGTTGGACAATACCTGCAAAGACAGTTAACAAGCTTGAAGTTTGAAGCTCCTTTCTTGGTTCGAGGATCGCACGAGATCGTCCAAGAACTCAGCCAATAGCAAAACCTGATTGCTTCATATACCATCGGTTTCTCCGTAGACGTTGAGGAACTTTATTACTCCGTACCGCACGATGAACTGTTTAAATAAGTGCGACAGTTGAATGAAGAGACGGGAGATGTGTCTTTTCGTAATTTATCAGGTGTCAGCAGTTATAACATTTTAACGCTTTTAGAATTTTATCTTCAAACGACGGCCATCAATTTTAATGATAGTTTTTATACCCAAAACGCTGGCATTTGCATCGGTTCATCAGTAGCTCCGTACTTTGTGACATCTATCTTAGTTTTGTTTATAAGCGCGTTAACAATTCAGTAAAGGGCCTTCATGTTAAAAAATGTTTAGATATGTCGATGATTACATAGTGATTCTTGACAATTCGCATATTTCATCCCTTGACGACGCAGTTGCAGAAATTATCACGGCTTTTAAAGCTGCAGCAAGAGGTTTGAAATTCACGTACGCACTTCCCTGTGCTCACGACATAGTTTTTAGACCTCAGAATTACTTTCAGAACGAACCACATATGTTGGAAATATAACCCTAGGTCACAAAAGTCCCTTGTCCTTTTTAACAGCGCTCATTCAAAGATAATTAAACGCGGAATTGCCATGAACTGTATCAATGCTGCCCTAGAAAAAACTTGCCCGCATCAAATTACCGATAGTGTCAACCAGCAAGTCGAGCGGCTACGCATGTCTGGCTTCCCTGATGATGGTATTTCAGCCGTTTGTGAGAACCTAATGCAGAAAAGAAAGAGTAGTAAAGGAACGGATGATAAAAGATAGAGACAGAATTACACTCAGGTAATACCGTACCTACATAAGATATCTCACAATCTGAAGAACATCGCCAACCGATACAACGTTAACGTTGTATTTTCCGCACCATGCAAGCTTTCAAAAATTTGCCCAATGATAACGAGAAAGAAGAAGACGCCGTGCAGTATTAAGCACGTCACAAAGTTCACAAAATGTGTAACGAAGGTCGTTTATAGCATTCCTCTTACGTGTAGAAAAGTGCACATTGGCCAAATAGGGCGTTGTTTTAATGAAAGAGCGCTACAACACTTCAATCTTGTAAAAGATGCTATAAGCAGCCATCTTACCGTACACTGCCGGTCGTGCAAATGCAAACCTATGTTTAAGAAGGCGCAGTTTCTGGGTCACGCCAAGGACAAGCTTCAGCGTGAATTCATCGAAGCCTTTTTATTAGGAAAGCCGGTGACAATTGCGTCAGCACGCCTTCACTGTCATTGTTGGAGAATGAAATGGCTTTTTTGGATGATTGCGATTAGGTTTCACTTCATGATGACTGAATGTACTTAAACTTCGAGCTTTTTCAAATAAAATCAGTTGAAAGTGCAGCACAGTCCTGTCTTGTTTCTTTCTTGTCTTCTGTGTGCGTTTTATTCATGCTGCGAAACTTGTCTCCATTATACACTGCTCACACTTGAGTGAGTGAGAAAACAACGCAAAATCAGTTTGAACGTCACAAAATGCTCGTAAGCAGTGTAGTGCGCGGAATACAAATGAGAATCGTAAGAAAGAAAAACTTCGACATCAATAACAAAAAAACGCAGTTGGTAAAACTGGACATATGGAATTGTTGAACATATCTTTATTTTTGGCATTAAAACAAGTTGTTAGCGATGGAACTCCTGGTAGACAATTTTAGACTTGGCCCATGTCAGTGCTCTTCTGGTTAAAAGTGATGTGGAAGAGAATTCATCAACTGACGTTTTATCTGAGCATAAAACAGTCGTGATCTCAATTGCTTGATCGGTCCGCAACACACAGTAGGTATATTCTACTCTTCGCCTTTTTGGACATGCCAACGATTTGTCTATTATCAATGCACTATGTAGCGCATATGAAGTATTTGAACATGTTAGTTCTTGCAGTGCCTTGAATGTTGTTATAACTTTTTTTAGGCCTTGTCCTAGAATGCATTCAGCGCTATGTGCCGAAAAGTAAAAAGATAATTGATAATGTACCACGTATTACAAGGCAATTCCTTCAATTGATTCCCAATGTCAATAGGCTGCGACAGAATTCTGCGAAGCGTTCTGGACACCCTTTGAGGACTGCCCAGTCTGACAAAGCGAATGAGGAACTTCGACTGCAGACTAACTCTGCGAGAGAGTTCTCTTTTCGTGTCAAACTTCAGAACCAAATAAAATGTAACCATCTAATATTTTGGCAATCACACTTATCATTCTTTAAGCTTCTAATATTTTAATCTTTATTGATCTTGCTACCACTGACGCATTCGTAATAGCAAATGCGTTTAATAAATATTTACAATAAGTATTCACCATCGATAACTGCGAAATTCAGACTTTCGCAGGTACTCCTTGTACCTCCATCAGCGACAACTCTGTAGGCAGCCAGGTAATCCTAACCTCATCTTGAATTTAGAAACAAAAAGTCCTGGTACGGAGGACATTGAAAACTTATTCCTTGTACGCTATGCGGAATGGACTAGCAAATACCTTACTATCATATTTAAGGAATCATTATAAAGCGCCACTGTTCCGACGCCATTAAAGCTAGCCAAACTTCTTCCTTTTCAAAAATCGGGAAATGCTGAATTATGAAAACTTATGCACCACTGTCGCTAACTTCCCATTCTTGTAAGCTCCTCGAGGACAATAGTTTCAACCAAATTGTGGAGTTTCTTGAAGCTAACAATATCTTCAGTGATTTTCAGCACCGTTTTCGCCACGGCTTTGGAACCATTTCACAATTAATTGAATTCACTCATGACGTCACTCATTCTCCTTATCTCTGTAACCAGATTAACGCTATATTCTTTGACCTATCGAAAGCGTTTTATACAGTTCATAATACTAACCTATTATAAAAATTTAACGCCATACTAAACAATCCGACGGTACTCAACAAGTTTGCCAGTTTTTTTTTTCCTTTCAATCCCAATATGTATGCTTCACCTCGACCACATATTCAGATATTCAGTGGATTCACCCTCAGGGGTCCCGAAGTTGTCTGTTTTAGGACAATTTCTTTTCCTGTTGTACATTAATGGCAACTACCTTGCAACATATCTACTAAATTTCGCTTATATGAGGACGATTGCGTGCTGTACCATCCGATTGCCTCTATTCGGGATCAAAACCTTTTAAATCATTCTTTTTCCACCTTCTGTCAGTCTTGTGACACGCGGTAGATTAAAAATAACTTCAGTGAACTGGTCTTCATGTCTTTTAGCAGATCCTGGTGTCCTTCTCTTTCACATATTCGTTTAATGGTTTGTTCCTGTATGAAGTGACCGAATACAAATACCTCGGGCCGTTTTTCACTTCCAAAATGTCTTGGTTGAAGCACATCATTCTAACATATAGTAGAACACTTCAAAGACTGGAAAACATTCAGCGCACATTACGTGCGGTACCACGTCATACAGAACTTTTAGCTTACAAAACGCTAATCTGAATTCTTATCGAATACGGTTGGCTTGGTTGTTCGGAACCCATAGCAAGAACTCTACTGCAGGAAAATTTAATCTGTCCAGACGAACGCATTTCGTTTCACCTACCGTCACTAAGACAGGATTTCCACCCTCGTCTACTCTCAGCGCATTATCTCAAACCCAACTTTCAAGACGTCCGCACTCCGAGTGCCTCCAATGTATCTAATGCTCTCTAATGCTCATTAACTCCCCACGATTCATGGCAATGAGCACCTGTGTTAATTTTTCTAGTTCATTATCAACTAGGTGCCATCATGATTTAAATATTTCTTCACCTTACGCAGAAATGATATATATAAATACAGCTTCTTCCCACGCACCAACGAAAGCTAGAAATGCGCGGTGAAATTCGTTCACTTGCGCTTCCCCTATTTTTGGCTGCAATTGAATGTCATTGACCTCTATGCTTTCTTCATTTTATCTTCTATTCGGTATGTCCGTTTAAGTATGTATGCATGTATGTGTCAAGATTTCTAGGCAACTGTTATGATCATAGTTCCAGGAACGCCGGTCGGAGAAAGCGACATCCGGGAGCTGTAAACCAAGCTGACAACCTCGCGACGGCCGCTTGCCGGATGACTTCTCTCTCAGGGAAAAAAGGTTCCTTCTCTATACTGCGCCTGCTGACCACTTCTTCGGGCCACTGTAATTAGCTTAAGACTCAGTCAACGGGCGCGACTGCAGCGGACTCTCTCACGGGCAGCCCTACATTGTCAGCGCATATGCATGCAGCCCACATCTCTTTCTGACCACCGCCAGGTACCACAAACGCGATTGAGGTATCCACTGGCCCAGGGAGCCAGTTATATTTCCTTTCCTAAAAATCATTGAAGTCGAGAACGTTGCCAACGCCAGCGCCAGTCAACACAATGATCGCCGACGGCGAAGGCGACGCGGGGCCAACCCCACGGCATATCCACGGCAGCGGCGACAGTAACCCTCCCCTTAAAGCCACCAGCGCCGCTCAGACAGCGCACACGAAGCTACATGACGAAGATAGCTGCCGAGGCCAGCCGTAATTGACCGTCTGGAGAGGATCCGGGGGCAGCGGGGTCCAGTCTTCATCAGCGCCATTCGTCTTCAAAGGGCGAAGCTGTCGGCGAGCGATTTCCCTACGCGGCGTGGCCTTGTGCGTAACCCGGGCCGTGCAGTGATGAGGAACACGTGCGACCACATGCGAACCGTGGGAACGCTACTCGCTGACATTCCGGTGCCTGCGCGATGAAGGTTGCAATCCTCCTCTCAAACTCAACTCGTGACGGAGGCGTGTTCCATACAGTCAAAGTGCGTCAAGAGTGCCACAGTGAACTTTTCAAGACACGCCTTCCTAGGCAGGCCAAGCCTCCATCTAGGAATTTCAGAGAAGAAGAACTCCAAAAACCCGGCGCGGCGGACAGCCGAGTAGCTGCCTCTCGTCGAGACTTTTTTACAGAGTAGCCCTATCAGTTCCTGTATGTGTACGTAATATAAATAGTTGTATAAAAATTTCCTTGCCTTCCTCCTAACTCCTTCTCCGATCTTCCTCGTCTCTCTCCAGCCCGACTAGGCCAATTGAGTCGCAAAAGCAACTGCTTACCATGTATACTATGTAGACACTCCTGCAATAGCCACTTTGAGGCTGCGGGAGGTATAAATAAATAAAAGAATAAATAAATTGTATTTTTACGCTACAAGTATTTGATTTGCCGACAAATGTCTAGCCTGCTTAATGGAGCTGGCCAAGGTAACGCCTCGTTGACCTGTGGCATATCTTAGCTACCAACTCAAGTGTAAGTGTTCTGTTACATGGTAAACCCGGCGATATAGGAACAAAGTGGTAGGTTTGTTTGAACCAGCTTGCTGTCGTGGAAGTTCCCATTACAGTGATTGTGACCTGCTTGAACAATCACAGTAAGGGTTTAATCATCAAAGCAAGGTTCTGCGAAATTGTTTGAGTGAAGCGGGCTTCGATGCGCGCGCAGTATCCCTCTTGGATCCGCAAAGCTTTCGAAGGTCCCATGATGCGAGACCTTCCGGCCGAGCCACATCTTGGTGCAGACCGACGTTTTCGACCCCGTGCTTGGAGCAGGTGGCTTTACTCACTTATGCACCACAGTTTCCGACTCACCATTTCATTCAGATGCTGAAGCCGTGGCTGGAATGCGATGCTCCTGTTTAATACCAGTCACCCACACCAGGAGAGGGGAAACGTGTCGCCGTACTGTCGCGGGCTCCAAGTTGACCGGAGCAGCATCGCCTTGTCGAGAGGAGTAAAGCAATAAACGTATAAGCGAGCCTGGGCGGGACTCGGGCTTGAATCTGTGGGCCCGGGCTGGGCATGGGCCTCAAAATAAAACGCATCCAGTGCTCTGAACTCTGTAAAAAGAGAAGTCTATGAGGATATTCGGGGTGAGTGCATTTTTGAAGCACTTGGTCTCAATTTTTTTGCTTGTGTATCTTGTATTTTTTAACTATTGCCCGATGTTAGCTGGAAGGCATTGCGCAAGATGCCTGTAAGTGATACAGGGGACATCCTCGTTATGCCGGTCTCTTTGCGCTCATGTGCATGGGTATAAAGGCCAGTACAAAATCCCTGACGTGCCAATAACTATACCGAAAACTGAAAAAAGAACGTGCAAGCTTTCTATTTTTCTTCTCCGTGGCTTTACGAAACTGTGTTCTACGGCAGTATTTACGGCAAGATAAAGTTTGGAAATAAACAAATTAACCGCCGCTGCAAATGAAAACAAATAACCAGCTTCTCAAGCAAGGCATGCGTATTTCTCATTTACTTGTATGACCCTCTTTGTTGAATACAATTAAAGAACGAAGCGGGATCTCCCCGTCAAAGGACCCCCTTCCATCCACTGGTGTCGGCCAATCCTTGTGAACCTACTAGCATGACAATGCAGAGTGGCGTCTATTCCCTACAATACAGGGAGGGCACTAACATCTATCATCTTCTATTCTCTGCATTTTACCGCTAGCGGGCTCATGAGAATCAGCCGGCTGCATTGGCTGGAAGGGGGTCCTTTGACGGAAAAAAGCCGCTTCCTTATTTAGTTGTGTCCGACTATAGTCCTTTCAAGCCCAGCTAAACTTCGGGCGCAAGCAGCAGATTAGAGCAAACCTGTCACTGGCTGCGCAGGCAAGTAGACGTTAAGTTAGTACTCTCTCATGGTGATGCGACCAGAAAGTCGCGAGGATGACAACATCTACGAAGAGATACAGAATATGGCTGCAGTACCTGCAGCTTTTGCAAACCAAAGAAAGCGCTTTCAGATTCGCTATGCAACGCATTCGCCCCCCCCCCCCCACAAAAAAAAGCCTCTGATGTCTGAACACTGATATTTGCAACCTTTCCTCATTCAATGGCACTTCGCAAGCTAGCTAGACGTGATCGAATTATGTTCAAAACAAAGAAACCGTACCTTGCCTGTGGCCGATCGCACAATCAGTAAGTAAAACATTTCCATGCTCTGTTTTTTCTTTTGGTCTCGATCAAGTGTAGCGGAAACCAAGCACTTCAATCCATAGATCAAGGTTCGTGAATGTCACACGAACACGTCAAGAACTCAGAAATAATACTCCTATCTTTCAGTTCTAATGACCCACAAAAAGTGGTACTTTACTAACGTAAACTGAGAAGCAAGTTGTTAGCCTCATGGTTTTGCGCCTCAGAGGGAAGTTGATGAAGACGACTATGTGCGATGCACAGCACGAGAGTGCGTTGCAGTGCAATGCGAGGGATGATCGTCTGCGGAGATAGCATGGTGGCTCTCGTGCAGTGGACAGCGCAGATGAGCTGTTGGCGCTTCCACGGTTTCAAAATCTAGCTGGGGCAATATTTACTTTATTTTTGCATCCTCAAGGTCAGGGACGCCATAAGATTCTTGGTTGGGTTTGACCCCATGAAGTCGCGCTTGCGCACTAAAACCAGGAAAAATAAACATACTCAAAAAGCTGGAAACCACTGCGAAGAACTAATTGTACATTGGCTGCAGCACATAATTTCACATAGTAGTCAATAGGCACGCACAGAAGTAAACCCTTGGATACGTAGTAATGATTCAGAAAAAAATTGTAAAAATTACAAACTTTGCCGTGAACCACGGACAAAACACATCGCTGGGGAACACGTCACTGCGCAGAAGATATTCAAGGAGAAAATGTACCGATTTCGCTTGGAACTTGTGGCGAAATGCAGCGGGGAGTCATCGAATTTTATGTGCGTGCATTGAACGGTGCTTTCTATACAGCCGCAGCTGCCGGACAGGCGTGGCAGCTGGTTTCCGAGTGTGGCATCAAAAACACATGCGGCTAGTAGCGACAAGTTCAAGGGAACGGATTCAAATGCAGCTCATTGCAGGTCGCCCTTGGCGACCAAGCAACAGTCGTCGCCCGAAATAAAAAGAGCCCTGCGTCGTAACAGGCAGACATATACTCAACGGAAACCCGTATTTTGTCGTGCGCTGTTCACGTAAAGCCTAATAGACGATATGCGAAACTTCATGGCGGTCTAGCAACACTGCCCCCCCCCCCACACACGTACGGCTAGCGACGCGAATTAAAAAGACGTGACTATAAGAAACCTGAACTGCAGCTGCGCGTCGACATCTACATGTCTTGTCTTGTTTTTCTGGCACGCACTGCGCTTGTGCTAACGGGACCGCGCTCAATGGCATGAAGTAAAAGAGGTTTCCTCCTGGACGCTGTTTTCCTCGTGCCGACACTAGAAGGCGTCAGTGCATGTGTCCCTCATGTGAGACGAAGTGTAGGTAATACTACGCGTTTGTGTGTCTTGTTGCCGCCCTTGTGCGAGTGTATCGCCAGTTCAAGATAAATGCAACGAAACCGAGTGGTAGCAACTGATGAAACAGGAAATGTATGTATCGAGTTCGCTGCATATCTAATGTGTATTAAAGAGCATAGAACCTAGAGTTTTCTTCGCTGCTTCTGTACCTGCTCTACTCTACTGTGTTTCCGGTGTTGGTTTTCCTAGCCTAATAATGACCGGTGCTGAAGTAGCTTGTCAGTAAAAATTGTGAACTCCGTACCAAGTTCCAAACATCTCGACCGCGAACTTACGTGCGATCTTCAACCCTTTTGAGGCAGCTTTTCAGGATGCATACTGACATTCGCCACATGTTGTTCCAAGCTGGCATCCCGGGTGCTGCATATGAAGAGCAACTGGAGCTCACAGCTAAGAGGAAAATGCGCAACTTTCATTGCCCTCCTTCGACTAAGGTTTCTCTCGCCTCAGTCGTGGCTTACAACCATATGCTGGCCTCAAATAATGAACCTAATGGCTCAATTAAAGTACATCGCAGGAGTTTCATCTGTTGTGACCCCACAGCACGAACATGTGCTAATACTTCTCTGCTACCAGACGTTCAATTTTTTTATCGAATTTTAATCTGTTCCTCTTTGTTCTTATTTCCATATTCTAAATTTGTACGCAATGTATATTACCCCCTACCCCTATCTTTTCATACTACCTTTCTCTCCGTCTCCCTGTCCTTTACTCCCGCTAGACGCCGCTCCTGCGCTTCAGATTTCGACGGTAGATGCCGCGGCTAGCAACATCTTTTCCTACCATTGTTAATACAATAATAAATTGCCACTAAAAAACCCAGAACTATTTGCTCACGTCCGGATAACCTTTACTTATTGCGTGAAGAGACTAAAGTTTAAAAATTGAGCCACCGTTCTTACTATGCGATATTCCATCTGATGTCGTAGCGCTCACTTAATATTAGTGAAACGAGTACGGTAAGTCATGCCAGCCGCATTCTGTCTCCAAGAGACTCGGAGACAAAACAAGCTGCTTCGGCAAACTCAACATTAGTAGGTCGAAGTTCACTATCAAAGCATTCCTCCTATTTGAAAGTACGACGTTATATAGCTGCGGTGTTCACGTCATTTCTATTGGTGCCTTCTCGCGTTTCTCGTCCTCAGGCTGGTGTTGATCAGTGTGCAATGTTGAAAATGTTTTGTGAAGGACTACACGATGCAACAGGGTGGGCAAAAATTCCGAAAAGATCTAAGGCGACACTTTCGGCGTTGTGGGCGAAAAATCACCGGCACGGCTTTGCCAGGGAGGTGCCCAGAGAGCAACGTAAGAGGGAAGTGGGCCACCTAGGTCACAAGACCTTGCGGCGTCATCGAAAACCTGCCCAGGCATAGAGAGCAAACTGTCCAGCGTTGCAGGTGGCAGTGTAATTGAATTACTAGTTGGTGGCCTGGGAAGAGCAACCTGGGCCGCACAAGGCCTACCGATGGCAACACCAGCCATCGCAGAGCAGTGGCGCATCGCTTAACCGCTACATCAACGCGCCGCAGTGGAGTGCTATCAGGACTCCCAGGGATCTATGAATGCAAAGCGGCGAATAACCTTCTACATATATTGGAATTAACTCATTACGCTATCGCGTCACACCCTGAAAGCAGAGCTTGAGTGTCCCCTCCAATTTTTGTTCAACCTTACTCTACAGAAACTTTGTGCCGTAAAATGTGATTTTTTGCCCTTTTCAAATAGGGAACACAAATCCATTCTATATAATAAGGCTTCGAAACTGGCAATACTATTCGTCTACCTTCAATATAATGGGCGTATTCCTAAGCTCGGGAAATCACAAACATACGGCTTTGGCCACACGAAAGTATAATAAATAACAACAGATAAAACGACATAAGGCTTTTTAACACCCAAAAAAGAGTTTGTAGCACGTGAGTTCTATCCATCGGCCGCGGTGGATCAGTGGTTAGGGCGCTCGGCTACTCATCCGGTGTAGCCGGGTTCGACCCGACCGCGGCGGCCGTATTTCGATGGAGGCGAAAAGCAAAGGCGCAAGTGTAGTGTGCGATGTCAGTGCGCGTTATAGATCCACAATTGGTCGAAATTATTCTGGAGACCTCCTATACGGGACCTCTTTCTTCTCTCCTTCGTCAGTCCCTCCTTTATCCCTTCCATTACGGCGCGGTTCAAGTGTCGCCATAGATGTGAGACAGATACTGCTATTTCCTATCTCCAACAACCAATTTACATTTTTATTTGTATTCATGCTGTTGGCGTCTGTGAGCACTCACCTCGCACGTCGCTTTTGCTGCGCATAAAGACGAACAGATTGAGCAACTACTTGGACACCACAAACGCCAGGTGCGATCGGGACGCCTGCGTTGCGGCTTCCAAACGCCGCGAGTGGTTGTCGCCGTTAGCGAAGTTGGAGTGACGGAAAAGCCTCAGTACTGCCCTCAGGTCTCTCCCGAATGGCGGCATCCAGGCACTCATGTGCTGGTACAGTCCTTCCTGAGTGACGAGAACGCCATCGATTACCGCCGAAATGAACCACGCGAGATAACATCCCACGTAAACCAGTTTTCTAGAACAAGAGGCCACGTGGTGTGCACTCGCTACGTCGTGTGCACCTCGTAAACGGTTTATTTATCGCCATGTGCACCTGCTAATTTCACATCCATATGACTGTGGGATGAAGCTGTAAACTTCAAATCTGCCTATTGTTAATTAGGAATATAGTAGGCCGTGGAAAATCAGCCCAGTGCATTAATTTTAAGCACTATTCTTTTATTAAGGAATATTTGTAAGCCTTCGTTTTTTGTTACCAGCTGCTCGCTGGCTCGTCGTAAAATGGTTATCATTGTTAGGTTATCCTGCCGCGGCTTGTAAAGTGTATGCAAAACTGCGCGGGAGACAGCGTCATCGTGTGTGTGTGTGTGTGTGTGTGTGTGTGTGTGTGTGTGTGTGTGTGTGTGTGTGTGTGTGTGTGTGTGTGTGTGTGTGTGTGTGTGTGTGTGTGTGTGTGTGTGTGTGTGTGTGTGTGTGTGTGTGTGTGTGTGTGTGTGTGTGTGTGTGTGTGTGTGTGTGCGTGTGTGCGTGTGTGTGTGTGTGTGTGTGCGTGTGTGCGTGTGTGTGCTTGTGTTCCACCTCTTTGAACGTTATGAATGTGTGCGTGATGAAACGTGTTTTCTGGAAGTTTATTCAATGTGCGACAATCATTAAACCTATTTTTAGATTTTATTTCACCTATTCGCTAGCGAGAACTGTAACAACTACGAACAAAATACGTTTGCCTAAATCACAACTCTAGAGGACAAGAACATATTCCCACGACTAAGTTTTTACTTGTCGACTTACTCCTTGGTTGGGAGTAACGTCAGCCATCCCAGGTCTCCTTGCATCGACGTGCCGTTAATGTCAGGCATTGCTGGCAGCGTGGATGTTGGCGAAATGCGTGGCATCTCCGGGCGTTCACCTCTTTGACGACGGCGTCAACGTGAACGCGCGTTTAAAGTGCATATTCTCCGGAGGACTCAATACGATCTTGCATGCTTTGTCGATTTTCAGCACAAGTCCATAAAAGAAAAAAACAATGCACGGTAGGAGTGCGCGAAGAGAAGCTGAAAAAAAATTGTTTCTCCAGCTATTACACGCCTTGGAGGTTTGGTCCTGAGAACGGGTTAGGAGGTGCAATCTCGATCCCAGGTTCAACATTTTGATTGAAATGGAAGGCGAAAACACTCGTGTGCTGCGAGTGAGGTGCGCACCGTAAACAATCTTCCGAAGTCCATTATCATAGATTTCCTGAGCGAAAAGTGAATTTCTCACACACAAAAATTCGTACAATTTACAGCACATAGAACAGTGTCTACACACTGTTCTGGTCACCTCATGTGGCATTTCCTGACAGCTGACGCTTCACAAACCAGCGAGATTTCGGGCGCAGAGCTAGGCATGCCCAATGGCTCGAAGTATGAAAATCCTCGAGGTTCCCAAAACTCGATGCAAGCTACACAAATTATGTAAATATTCTAAGTACCATTTTGACAACTAAAACGCGCATTGCTCAACTGTAGCCTCGGCAGCGAATCAGTTGAAAGCCTTTGCACGATGCAGGAAGAAGGTTAACGCTTGGCAGCAGTTCCTGGCTCACCGCATCAAGATATTCACTGTGACTGGTGTCGTCAAGAAGATAATGGCGCGTACCCACTGCGTCGGATTGGTCAAGACACAGGCGGCGATTGACAGGTGCTCAAATGTTTAAAATAAATACAGAAAGGAATGCAGATTCGGTGATTGAAATTGAGAACTGTGCGAAATCTGTGACTGAAATTTAGAATGAGGCTAAGCGTGCAAAGTTTAGGAAGTTTTGGTAACATATGAATTTTCAACATGAGTAGCCAGAAGATGGCATTCCGAAAGATTTGAGGATGGCAGCCGTTTCGTGTCTGAAAGGAAACTTTGAATGGCGGAGAGCTCATTCCTGCTGCTGTGCACAAGTGTGGCAGCACCAAGAGATAGAACAAAACCAGCACATAGACCGTGCTGTCATAATGGGTGCTCTAGCAGGCGCCTCCGTAAAGAGCAGTGGCGGCTGGTCAATAAGAAGTGATCTATCGTTCTATGTTCAGCGCAGGACGGCCGCAATTGGAGACCGCCTGACCAGATCAATCTCGGTAGAAGATTAATAGAGGCACGCGACAACGTAGATGCGTCAAAGAAACCTCGAGCTTGAGCGATCGGCATTCTTTACTTCACCACGGGGAGAGAAGTTGCTGGAAGTCAGGAGAGGAAATAAGTGCTGAGACCTTCTCTTTCAATAGCATTCTTTCAATAGAGTTTTTTCAATAGCAGATACCCGCGAAACCAGGCCGCTGCAAATATATGGGCAGGGCGGAAGGAAAGGTATGAGGGGGCCTTGAAGAGATGCCTTCGCCAAGGTATCAGCAACCTCATTTAAATGAACTCTCTGTGCCCAGGGACCCAAGCCAACTGTAATGAACCCATGTGAGGTGGGAACAAACATTTGAGTAAGCGGAGGGCCTGTAACTCCGCAGACGCGGCTAGAGAAGAACACAAGAGTGATGAATCTGTCATAATGATGGCAGAAGACAAAGGGCTGTTTAACTTGCACATAGTGATGACTACTGCTGAAAATTCTGCCAAATAAAAAGGGGTCGAATTCGGGAAGGCGAACTAAGAATGAAAAATCGAAGCAAAGAGAGAAAATTCTAATACCAGTCTTTTATTCGAACTGTGAGGCGTCTGCCGAAGTCTGAACATCAGAGTGAAAGGACATGAACTAATCTTGTAATAAACGGAAAGGCAAAAAATTTTCATGTTTTGGAAAGATCTAAAAAAAACCAATCTAAACAGATGTAGAGCCGGCACACGAAGGAAGGATGTCCGAAACGCGTCCATTTGAGAGGTCAAGGAGAGATTGCACAAGGCAAATCTTTCGAGTACAAAAACGAAACCATATTTCATTGAAAAACGTCATAGGCTTACGAAGAAATATCACATTTGAGGCATGAAGCCACGAATCGCACATTTTCCCACATGCTGTTGTTGTTGTTATCCTCATACAATGACACATGCCCCCCAGGGGGGTCGGCCGAGAATTCAGGTGAACAGAGAGTTATTCAGATGAATTTTTCATGGAAGAAATAAAATGATTGGTGAAGAAAAGAGAAGTAAACAAAGAGGAACAGCGAGATAAACCGAAAAACGCATAATGCAAGTAGGAGATGAACACTGGGATTTTTAGGTGACGATAAAATTTTAAAACAAAAATATTACTCAAAATAAAAAAAAGTGTTAGCAAGGTTGTCGATTAGTTTCCAGGAAGAAATTCTGAACGGCGGCAAAAACAGACCTGTGGCTGTACCAATCAAAGTATGGTGGCGCCAAACGACAATATGATCGGGCAGTTCAAAGTATGGCCAAATGGCTTCTCTGAGAACATTTCTCTCATCTTGGTGAAGCGGCGAAAAAACAACAAGAAATTATCTATTGATTCCTGCTAACCGCAAAACGCGCAGACACGCGAAAGCGCCAAACGATAACTGTGCAAATAAAAATTTAAATGTGGGATCCGACAGCGCAGCCTTGTTAGAGAGACCTCAAGCTTCCGTGAATGGCATGATTTCCTGCTCAAAAACCTCCTGAGATGCAGATAATCATCAGACCTTAAAAGGAATCAAGTTGTCATGCTTAATAAAATATGTCTCCGAAACCTCGCTCCTATCATGTACGCTGTAGACGGGAGGTTAGGTAGCACGGGGTCATTGAAGGACGCCTTTTCCAGGCTATCAGCAATTTGACTGTCACACAGCTATGACGTCGTACTCATAGCATATGAACAAGGCTCAAATGTGGAGGGAGTAATGATACGAAGGTGTTTAAGATAGGAGAATCCTTGGTCGAGAAAGATGGGCCTAGTTTGCGAAGAGCAAGCACCACCGCCAGAAAGTCAGCTTGGAAAATTGCGGCGAAATCCAGAAGGCGCGGAGAAAAGGACCAGTCTGGAAGCTCGTAATATATTTCGACCTCTGCCTTTTCGTGACATTGGGAGGCATCAGTTGCTATCGTTATGCACATAGTTAGGCTTTGTAAATGGTCTTGTAAATATCCATCTAAAATGAGGCGTGGTAATAGCTTAGCACTTTTTGGGAAAAAGTCATCATAGACAGTTTCAACGGAAGGCCCGCTTTTTTGTGTCGGAAAGATGTTAGACGGAGGTACATTTACAAGCTCAAGCAATTTTTTCACCAGAACTACCTGTGGAGTATGAAAGCTAGGCCAGTAGACTCCAAAAAAGGAAGTCGGCTGGCAAAAAAAAACGACAAGGAATTCATTCAATTTGATCTGATTTATTTTCCTCCTTTCTGATACAGAAAGAGCAGTTGAAATTTGATTCATATATCCTGAGGTACGTCTGAGCAGATAGAAATTTAAATCTTGATAATAAAGGTCGAATTCGGGCTTCAAGGTAAAGGACATTGTTAGCCAAAAATTTGGGGAGCCCAAGGCACAACCGAAGCGGCACCCTCTCCAGAACAACGAGCTTGCAAATTTTGTAATCTGCTGCACCAGAAGACTGCACACATTCAAATTCTTAAATTGTTCGGACATACACAGCATAAAGCAGTAAGAGTGCTTCGCTCCGCCTTACCTACCGGTGATCACTAATGCACTCAACATGCCGACAGCACGAAGCCCTTTCGCTACAACATGGGCAATGTGAAAGCTCCATGAGAGATTGTCAACATAAATAACACCAAGGTATTTTAATGACTTGAGGAATATTTTATCGCTAGTAAGTTAGAGGCCCAGCCGCGGTGGCTCAGTGGTTAGGGCGCTCGACTACTGATCCGGAGTTCCCGGGTTCGAACCCGACCGCGGCGGCTGCGTTTTTATGCAGAAAAAACGCTAAGGCGCCCGTGTGCTGTGCGATGTCAGTGCACGTTAATGATCCCCAGGTGGTCGAAATTATTCCGGAGCCCTCCACTACGGCACCTCTCTCTTCCTTTCTTCTTTCACTCCCTCCTTTATCTCTTCCCTTACGGCGCAGTTCAGGTGTCCAACGATATATGAGACAGATACTGCGCCCTTTCCTTTCCCCCCCAAAAAACCAATTATAAAAACCAATTATAGTAAGTTAGAGACCGATGAGCAGCATTTTTCATTTGAAAAAAAAAGAACAGCGTACTTGTTCGTTTTTAAGGCGACTCGCAACCCACACAACCATCTCTTGAGTAAATTCAGAACGATTGCAGGCGCGCATAAAGAGATTAAATGTCAAGGGCAGCCGTGGAACATGCAAAGTCGTCCACATAGACGTGCGTGCGAATTTTTTATGCTTCTAATAGAGCTCAGTAGAATAATAAAGGGCATAGACTAAAGGACTGCTTCTTGAAGAACACCTCTGGTTTTTTATATCTCCCAGACTTGACACCATTTAGAACACAAAAAATAATGTTTATGAGGAACGCAGCTATCCACGCAATGAAATAGGGTAGGAACTGCAGTCTGCAATCTTTGCAATAATATGCTATGTTCCACGCCATCATAAGCTTTGGATACATGTAATATCATTAAAGCAGCATGCATTTTTTGGTGCCAAGCAAGGAAAATTTGACTCTCGAGGTCAGCGTGAGCGTTCCATATAGAACATTTTGGAGGGAGAATTTTGGATATTTTCGCGGTCCACAAACTCCGAAACACTTAGGAGTATGACCTTTTCATTTTATTTAACCACGTTGAATGTCAATGAAATAGGTCCAATATTTACCAGAAAATAGCTGCCACTATTATGTTTATGTACAAGAATCACATTGGCAAATCTTAATTCAGGAGGAATTCAAGCATGTTTGTTGGAATGATTTACCAGCTGGGTGATTACCCGAGAGATCAAACGGCTTAAATATTTGAAATTTTTATTATTCGTGATAAGTTTATATTATCTGCTCACTTTATTCAGCAGGCCAACAGTGAATTTTGTTTCGAAAAAATGCTAATAATTCAGGAGAAAAAAAGTTGTAATTGACGTCATGGCCGAGGCAGCGTTTTCACGCAGTGCTCAATATCGCGAGTTTGCAATGACGTATGAATCAAAATATGAAAACCGTGATGAATATAGTTTTCGCGATAAATGTACACGTGAGCAGGAATATGTCGGGCTTCTTTCCGCCATCTCGCGGCAGTTATCGCTTTCTGTAAAAAATTTCAAAATGGCACAAGTCTCAAACGAGGCTACTTTCAAAAATTTTTTCTCCCCGAATATAGAGGACATCTTCAAACTCGCCCAGTAGATAAGCATCGAGGTGCTAGAAGAGTGTACCGATATATATTCTTGTATAATATAGGGAAGTTCAAGAAGTATTGCCCTAATTCTGGCATTTGTGAATATAGTGAGGTTGTTAAAAAAATCAAGGGAAAAAACCATCTAAAATTTTCGTTAAAACTCCAGAAACAGGTCTCTAGAAGGAGGTGAAAAACATACGAAAAAACATGTTGCATTATTTTATTTACAACTGTCCTATTCAAGCTCGAACTTGTAGCTTTTTGGACATCGCTGGGAGTGCTTAAAGGAGGGGCGGAAGCAGCAAACACGCTTTCCGCTGCTCTAAATTTTCCCCAGATCCCAAGACTAAAACCTTTTCCACAAAGAGAGAGTAACTTAATTACTTTTTGTGGACAGACATCGACCTGTGACGTAAGCAGCAATCAAGAGCGCCGCTATCGCATAGTGCGGGTAACAACTGGATGTGCTACCTTCAGAAACTAACACAAACTAACAAACCAACACAAGTCGAAGGAAGTCGAAGGAGATTCATCAGCACAGTGGGTTCAAAGTTAGTTTCATAATTTTTTTTAAATATACAGCTTGAGCAGTACACGAACGCCGTTTTCGCACTCAGGCTATGCGGCCATAGCACACATATTCAGAGGTGAACTGCTGTCGTCAATATTGCGATTAACGAAAATAATTAATAAACTTTTCAGTCGCTGCAGTTAGCATGCTCTTTATATAAGAAATATAGAGGCGGCCGTATTCCTAGACTTCATTTTGTAGAGTTTCCATAGCGTGGCCTCGAACCAAGATCTCGCACCAAAAAAGTTCATCTCAAACCATGTATTTAGCCAAGTCAATTTACGTTTTTTTCATAGAAAAAGAGGAGGCAGGGCTAAAAGTTGTGACGAACAGCTTGACAAGGCCCAGGCTCCCTTGCAAGAATTTGGCATTATAACACTTGGAAGACAAATATGTTCGGAACGTGTACAGCAACATTATACATGGCAAACTTTCGTACTATAACTTTCTATGTATGAAAATACCGCACAAATAATACACACAATACAGCACAACAAACAATAAAGCACAAAAAAAAGCAAAATAGAAACGCTCCAAAATTCACGATCATAAAATTAAGAGTACATCAAGACGAACACATTCCAAACACAAAGTAAAATTTAATTGATGACAGTTGTTCATGGCAAAAAACTCAAGATTGAGTGGAAACCATTGCGTCGTCTTCGGATGCAGCAACTACCGAAAGCGAAAAAATTGCAAATGGCAGCATGCGTAACACATGGCCAGCCGCATTATGGTTGCAGGCTTTTTCAGCTGCATCACTTTCCTGCGGACGAACAGCACCGACGGCTTTGAGTTGCAAGCATTAACAGGAAAGACTTCTTGCGTCTGCTCGGTACACTTAAAACGGACCTCAACGCCAATTTTTCAACCTATGTACAAAGGAAAGGGGAGTAACTGTTTCAATTATGTTTGAGCTATTTGTGTTTTTCAGCAAAACTTATACCTTGGAATCAACTTTCACGCAGGTGAAAAGTGGATGGCGATGCATGTGCCGACAAAAAGACGAAAGCCGAGTACCACAGGCCGGTCGACGAAAGCTGCCTTGTTCTACATTGATAACGCAGTAGTCTAATCTGGGCTCGATTTTTTGCGTGTTAAACTCGCCAACGCCGCACGGAAAGCCGCAGTAAATGCGCCTGTCGTGTCTGCGCGCAACTTTTCAAAGTGACTGTTTTTTCTCCGAAAGCATTCGATTCTATATTGCGGTCTTGCCTAACTACCGATAAAGGAACGAAACGAGCGTATGAACAATGCGACCAGCGATGGATCGGCCGCAATAGATCCAGCAGCGGTTATGATTGGTGTGAAATAGAAAAGCAAGTTACGAAGAGTAAGTATAATTAGCTGGGCGCATGCTCTGAGGGTGGGAGTGCGATGAGTCTGCGCAAGCTTCCGCGCACACACATTCGATCAGAAATGGAAGACCCGGTGCAGTGCGAATGGCCATCTCTAAAAGGGCTGCAGGCCTGTCGTGCTTTTTCTTCGCGCTGTTTACAACTGGAATATAACAATCTAGTAAGCCATTCGAGGCAAATGCTTTTATAACGAGCCGTCACTAACCTCCAATGCTAATCACAGGCACAGCCAGCGCACTGTTGCGTTTCGACGAGCTTCTGTGGAGCTTCGTTGCTACCTGAAGCTCCGCGCATGTCGTCTCAGGGAGCTTGACTCAATCTCGAGAAATAATTTTCGCGTCATGCGAACTGCAGTACCGAAATTAAAGCCGACTAGAAAAGAAAACAGCTGCCGCTCACCCTCAGGCCAAAGCACAACTGCGCGATCCCACATTCTATCATGGCGACGATAAATCTTAGACGGCGCTGCGTAAGCACGATGGCAGTTGCCCGGTCTCTAAAGAAAGGCTCTGGACTCTACCCGCTTTTGTTCAAAGGCACAAACTAAAAGCGGCGGTTTTCGATTAGCTTCCAAGGTTAGAGCCCTTAATAGAGATGTTTAGTTTGACAGCGTCAGCCCGAGTCGGCCTGCCAGTAGCATATACTGACGGCACACGCGTACTTTTGTTCCTGTTGTCATTTTTGCTATCGCCAAAGCGTTCCCCGTTGGTTTTCTACGGTAGTCTTTACTTTTCGTGCACACGTCAGCTGTAATTAAATAATAATCGATTTGATTCTTCTAGTGCGTGCATATCTATCATAAGCTGCGTATGTGCCTGTGTGTTTAACCCTCGAAGTGCTTTAACCTGACAGCGTGAGTCGGCGCTGGGCTAACAGCTGCTGCCTTATTCTCTATGTTTCGAGGGCTTTATAATCTCGTATGTGTGCTCGTGCGAGGCAGGCAGAGAGGGAGAGGCAGGCCGGGGCTCCCCTCCGACTTTCCAGCTTCTGATCAGGTGTTGAACAGTAGACGTAATGTTTGCAATCTAACGGCCTATTGCGGTACCTTCGGAGGTGTACTCTTTATCGCCGATGGGAGGAGACCGGGGGGTGTAGCTCAGTGGTAGAGCGTTCGCTTTGCATGTGAAAGGCCCCGGGATCGATCCCCGGCACCTCCACGAGACCGGCTTTTTTTTCCTCGTCACACCGTGGGGCATGAGTAAACAGAAAAGATACTCACTCCGCTCAACCCTTTTTGAGTTTAGTGTCCGGGGTGGCTGTCGCCAAAGGAAGAAAAATACCATGAGTCTTGCATTTTCCTCGCTCGCCTTCCCCTAAAACCCTCACACTCATCCTCGTTTCATAAATTTACTCTCCCTTTCTCGCTCTCAATTTGCTGCTCTCGCCGACACCATGGAGGAAGGATCCAGGTTAGATCCACTCTGACCCTAAAACACGGCTGCCCGCTATCGTCGTCACCCCACTTAGAGGAGCTTAACGCAAGTTTTCTTTTCTCATGGTATATATGTCTACATTGCTCAGTAATAAATTTATGAAAGATGTTCTAAATGGGCTATTTATAATTTGATAAAAGCTTACATAAAGGAGTGGCGGCGAACCTGCTCGGCAGGGACTCCGGAACCGGGGTGGAGGGCGGGGAGGGGGGGCGCCACCCCAACATTTCTTAGAGGGAGCAGGGCCCCTCCACTTGCCGGCAATTTACGCTGAAATCAAAATTTTGACAAGAGCTATAGTTAAATTTTTAAACTGGTGATTGTGTAGTCCACTGCTTTCAAAGAGGCCGATGATCAACAGGAAGTGCAACAGTGGCGGCATGATGGCCGGTTAAGAAACCACAAATTAAGGCACGCCACTCACCATACCAGTAAGCAAGCTCTTCATGGAATCACAATTACATAAAAAGATTCACAAAAATTGGCCGACTAGTTAATTACACATGGAGAGGGACAACCACACATGAGTGGATAAAAATATTGCCCTCATACCACCGCATTACACTACAAAAGAATACACCAGCGAGGAAATTACTGTATACTGTAAATTTCCGTACTACCTCTTAAGAATCAACAAAACTTACCCCAAGTTTTGCAAATGCGGAAAACCTGCACATAACATCCGTGACTAACTTATAGAATGTCCCCTAACATGAAAGGAAAGACTACTCCTGATATGCAAATGTCCAAAGACCACAAAATACAAACACCTAGCGTTTGAAATATTTAAACACCAAGGTGCATACCAAGCCCTTGAAGAACTCGTAAAGAAGATGAACCAGATATATGACCAATGCCTAACTCCTCTAACTTGGGCAGCGAGCCCTCGGTAACGTAGCCTTCGCTACTGAATGGAAAACTATGAGTCAGATACAATAGGGTATCCTTAAGTACAACGCTTTCTTCTCTTCCCTTTCTTTTGTTAAAGGCTCTCTTTTCTTTTTATTTTACGATCCGTCTTCTTTCATCTTTTTTTACCTCCTATTGCCTATTAGGTACTTATCCACTGATCTATTTTATTTATTTATTTCACCAACAACTTAGTCACACACATATGCCGATTTATAGAGGAGCTAAAAATTGGCTGTTTCATTGAAGGATAATAAATTTTTTTTAAATATGGGCTTTAGAAGCATGAGGACGGTTTCTGCAGCACAATATTACGTGCGTTGGAGGACATCTTAACACAGATGAATAACGTCATCTGTAGGCGGTTAAAACTAATTCCTGGTAATATAACTTTTCGCTATTACAGCTAGGCATTCGGCTGAAATATAGATTGCTAGCTAGTTCTTTGTAAATGCCATATCATTTTTCAGAATTTCCAAAACGCGATAACCCTGGACGCTGTGGCTGAAGAAAAAGGCGCAGAAAAACGAAATTCTGTTTCTACGCGCGGAGCGCGCTCTGCCAGCTCTGCGCCTACACCCTGTCTTTCCACGGTCCAGTAAATGGTGGGCCAAAGCCAACATACTCCTGTAAACCATGCTCCACGGTGATTGCATCCACAATTGATGGGAGTGCCGATGCGGCGGCTGTCTCGGTCTGTCTGCTCCTCGAGGAGCTTTTTCCCAACGTTACTCTTTGCTAAGTCGTAAGTTTAGAATAAAGGAACTTTGGCAAAAAGCTCCTCGAGGAGCAGACAGCCCGAGACAGCCGCCGTTTACTGTAGAAAGACCAACTAGATGTTATTATTCGAAAGGCAGTTAAGACGGCGCTGGCAATCCCTTTATGCACATCCACTAAGAGCTTATTACAGCTGGGTATCCATAACACCATCGACGAACTAATAGAGGCCCACCGTGTAAATCAAATTGTCAGGCTCTCAACATCAAAGCCTGGCAGGAAAATATTACAGAAGCTGAGAATCAGTCCACCCCGAGAAGTTGCTGACAAGATCTACATGCCCATGCAGATGAGATCACATATCACGACTCACCCCATACCAAAATGCATGGATGAGGAATACAACAGAGGACGGGGACTAGCCAGAGTTAGACACCTCTCTAAGCGCTGGGATGGAAACAAGAACACGATCTACGTCGATGCGGCTGGACCCGTTAACGGAGTCGCGGCAATTGCAGCAGTTTCACCCCGTGGGGATATCATTGCAAGCAGCCTGATCCAAGCGGTGGATACCACATCGGCTGAAGAAGCAGCTATCGCACTAGCGATATCAAAGAACAGCGAGGCAACGGTTATGTCCGACTCACAAGCAGCGGTACGCAATTACCTCAGAGGCCGCGTTGGCGCTCCGTGTTGGGAAATTTTGGAGAGGTCTAATCCTTCCAACTTCCAGATCTTCTGGACGCCAGGGCACCTCTCAACAACGGACAATGAGGCGGCCAACACAGCTGCTCGAGCTCTCCTGCTTCGAGCATCTGGCACGCAGCCTCTCTCTGACACAGTTTACAACCCCTCAAACTTACTAAGCTACGCTGAAATTACGGAGTACTATAAGATCACAAGAAGGAAATATCCTCTTCCTCATAAAACCCTAAGTAAATATGAGAGCACTAATCAGGCGACTACAAACTAATACTCTGCCAAGTCCTTACCTAATGAGTAAATGGTACCCAGACACCTACGATTCGTCCTGCCCTTTCTGTGGAGCAGTTGGCACACTCTTTCACGCGGTTTGGGGATGTGAAGAAAACCCAGACTTGGGCAGCAATCCGATCCGACTTATGAGCGCTGGGAGGCAACCCTTCATAGCCACAGCCCCCTCGACCAGAAATCACTGGTTGAGAGGGGCCGGATTTTGATGACGACCAATGGGTTCTCGTACTGAACCCACCCAGTTTTTATGCTATGAATAAATGTTTCTCCACCTCCTCCTCCCAACGTTCCTCCTGGCGGCAGCTGCACATTGTGCTGAGGGTGCCATGGCGCCGAACCTCAGGAGCTGATCCTTCCGTGCAATCTTTGTTGCTCCAAGCTCGTCTCTCTATCGCGGCTTTCTGAAACCAGCCCTGCTGAAAGGTCAGCGTAGTAAAAATGAACGCTTCGTCTAGCGTAACAAACCGCGCACACGGCACCGTGTGCCATACGCCGTATGTGAACAGCTGACTGCGATTTGAAAACAATAGCCTTGCTAACTTTTTGGGTTTTTTTTCAAGCAGCATTGCTTTAAAAACGTGGCTCACCTGTTTTCCAGCGCGCGAAATGTGTTTTGGTGCAACAGTGCAGACGACTGGTGGTCTGGCCTGGCCATAGCCATGGCATCTTATGTCTTCGAAAGGCTCGTCGATTGAAAAAGAAAAAAATCACCGGAAACGTTTCCCAATACATTACACATTGATATATAAGTTAAAAAGTGGCGTTGTTAGCACCAAGAACTTCAATAACACTTCTGTTGGGCCTAGTACTGCATGACAATACCGCAGTTGATCGATGTGCGCAAAAAATTAGACAACCCCCGTACAGCTGCAGTCCTTGTGTTTCTCTCATGTGCGTGAATTGCCTAATTTTTTGCGCACTTCGATCATCTGTAGCACCAAGAGGTTTGTATGCCTGAATTAGAACATTTATTTTCGCGCTTTCGTCTTCTGGCTTTTGGAGAAAATGCCAAGCGCCTTGCGTGGTCGTGATGTACTTCCTGACGCCAGTTTCAACCGAGTCTCTTCTCGTTACATTTTCATTCAAAGCGAAGGTTTACTACTCTGGGTGAAGCCACTCTTCGCATGTCGCTAAATATGACCTTCCCAGAGCCAGAGATGATGCTTTCGTGGGGTGTAGGTGTCCATCGAGATGTCTTGATCTGAGAGCTGCTGCGCTTTTTTCTTTTCCTTAAACCACATGCTTTCGCATTCTCTAGATAGACAGATAAAGAGGAGGAGGGAAAGGCAGGGAAGGGCAGGCGACCCTGAACTGGAGAAGAGGAATTAGGGGACTAAAAGAAGGAAAAGAGAAGGGCAAAAAGGCATAACACACACGCACGCACAACGCTGTCACAATTTGTCACTCAATCCAGTAGCTCTCAGGTAGGCAAAGAGTGCCTTGTACGCCATGAGAGCAGTCGACTGCTGCGGCCAAGGACTGAGGATCTTTTGCTCTGTTAATGGGCGAGGACCGAGGCGGTCCAGGGCACAACATAGTGTATGCCTTGCACTCGCAAATGCAGAGCACTCACATAGAAGATGAGTGATGGTCTCCACACAACCACAGCTTTCACACGCAGGGCTGTCGGCCATCCCCATCCGGAAAGCATAGTGGTTGGTAAAAGCAACACCGATCCATAAACGGCATAACAATGTGGCTTCGCGATGTGCTAAGTTACTCGGAAGACGATGGCGCAGTCCAGGGTCCACTGCCTTGAGGCGGAGGTTGCAAAACTCTCTCGTGTTCCACGCTGAAAGTGTGAGCTCCAGCGCCGAAGGGCGAAGCCCACACGCAGCGTCGGGTCTTGATATTGGGATCCTCACTGAAAGTCTGTTGCTGTGAGCAGAACGCGCAGTCGCATCGGCCTGGTGATTACCGTTAAAAGCGCAGTGTACTGGCAGCCATTAAAAATTGAAGTCATGACCTATAGTTAAGGTGCCGTGGTACAGTAGACGGATCTCAGCAACAAGTTGTTCTTCCGACCCGCGGCGTAGCGCAGCTTGCAGTGCTTGAAGGGCTGTTTTAGAGTCGGTGAAAACCGTCCAGACACGTGGAGGTATTTGGCTGATGAACTCTACCGCAGCCCTTAAGGCTGTGAGTTCCGCAGCAGTTGAAGATGTTGGATAGGTCATCTTCCCTTTCATAAAGATGGATCTGGCCGGTATCACCACCAACCCCGCAGAACTGGTCGAGTGAACTGATACATCTGTGCAAACATGTATTCGGTGACTGTGGTAAGAATGCAGGTGATTCAATGTCAGTTGTTTGTGAGCGGGCAGTGATACACCAATTTTCTTCGTTATGCCAAGAATATAGAGGTGAACCCGAGGTTCATGAAGACTCGATAAGGGCGAGCACGGTCTTGACTCAGGGGTGACTCCAATGGAAGATATGAGCGATGGAATTCAATGACTTTGGCGAATGCAGTACGCGACCTAATTATTGGGAGTGATGCGAGGTGATGACAGGGAACCCGTGTGAGGTGCCGAATATGTGTTCTCATGGTGCCAACAGGAATGTTAGTAGCAGGATGTTCCCGGGCAACAAGATCAGTTGCTGCTGTTGATGCAGATTTAGGCAGTCCAAGGCAGATATGGAGAGCTTGCGCTTGCACACTTTGAAGTCTTGATATTTGTCTTTCTAAGGGAACTGAATATCGGAAGACTGTACCGCATGTAGCCCAGAAATAGGGAACGGAGCAGTTGTAGCATCGAGCGCACTGTTGCGCCCCAGGACTTTCCCCCGAGGAAGGAGAGGACGTGGAAAATTGCAATTAGTCTCATTCTCATGTAGAAATGTGGACTACACGTGAGGTTCCTGTCGATCACAACACGAAGGAAGCTGTGGCTTCTCTCATAAGGAATCGCTTCGCCATTGATGCGAATGCTGTAACGTAACATTATTTTGCGTGTGAAAGCCACAAGAGAACCTTTTTCGGTCGAAATGTTCAGGCCCTGCAAGCGAAGATAAGATGATAATATCGATGCCGTCTTTTGAAGTCTTGCACGAACTTGAGGACGAGTCACCGCTGATGCCCAAATACAGATATCATCTCCATATATAGAGATCTGAGCAGATTGTGGCAATACGTCGACCAGGCCGATGAGAGAAAGGTTGAAGAGAACTGGGCTCAGCACCCCACCCTGAGGAACTCCCGTGAATTTCGGCGTAAGGACGTTGGTCCGTCCGCAGTCAGGACAAAAAACGACCTTTTTGATAAATAGCTGCGTATCCAGCAGAACGTGTGGCCTCCGATCTCAGCAGCTTCTATTGCGTCCAAAATGGCCTGATGCGTTACGTTGTCGTACGTGCCCTTGATATCCAAAAACAAAGCCACGGTCAATCTTTTCAAACGTTTGCTGCGTTGCACCGACGTTACAAGGTCAACCGCGTTGTCGATAGAAGAGCGGCCCCGTCGGACCCCAGACATGAAGGTTGGATAAATCTGATCACTCCAAGTACTATTCACCGCGTGTAGCAGCAATCTTTCCATGACTTTGCCGACGCAGCTGGCGAGTACAGTTGGACGGTATGATGAAAGGTCGAGCGTGATTTCCCTGGTTTAAAAAGTGGAACCAGACGACTGATCTTCCATTCATGAGGAAATATGCAAGCAGTTCATGGCTTGTTATAAATGTCCAATAGAGCCCGTCGAGCTTCTTGTCCAAGGTTGGCAAGTGCGAAGTACGTCACAGCATCAGGCCCTGGTGATGATGACCTTCTACAACAAAACAGCGCAGCATCAAGTTCTTGCATGGAGAATAGTATATCCATCCGAGAATTCCGTGAGGGTGGAACATTGTTGCAGTGCAGTGTTGCACCTGGATTTGGGGGGCCTGTTATTCTTGCGCGGAAATCTTCGGCTACCTCAACCACACTGCGCCTTTGGTGGAGCGCTACGGATTGGAACTGGTAGCGCTGTTGAGGGGACGTTCGAAGACCTCGAATTACACTCCAGACGCGTGACAAAGGCTTCCGTGGATCAATTCTTTGGCAAAATGTCCTCCAGCGTTGTGTTTGCAGTGCCTGAATTCTATGCGGAATCTTCTTCTGAATGCGCGTAGTATCTCTTAGGTCTCAGTGCTACTTTGTGCGGCGGTATCTGCGATCTGCCCTGCGCCGTTCTGATCGCAGTCGCGGCAATTCGAAGTCAAAATCGGTGTAGTTAGCGACAGGGTTAAAGGGGCAGGTGGCGTGTTTTATGGCCTCCTTAATTTTTTGTTCATGACCGGTAGAGAATCCCTCTGTGCAAGCATCCTCCATAAGTAATTTAAAAACTGTCCAGTCAATACGCTGCCTACAGGTGGCTGGGGAAAATGTGGAATGGCCGGTAATAATCAGATAGGTTGGGTTATTGTCACTGCCATGGGTTTCTACATCCGAATACCACCGGACGCTGTTCGTAAGGCACTGTGAAACAAAAGTCAAGTCCAAGCAGCTGCTATAAGTCACCTTTCGAATATAGGTCAGGTTTCTGTCATAAAGGCACTGGAGGTCATGTTCAGAGGCGAAGGACACAAGCTGTCTTCCCCTAACGTCAATTCTAACGCCTCCCCACATGGTGTGATGAGCATTAAAGTCACCCATAATGACTGTGTGTGTGTGTGTGTGTGTGTGTGTGTGTGTGTGTGTGTGTGTGTGTGTGTGTGTGTGTGTGTGTGTGTGTGTGTGTGTGTGTGTGTGTGTGTGTGTGTGTGTGTGTGTGTGTGTGTGTGTGTGTGTGTGTGTGTGTGTGTGTGTGTGTGTGTGTGTGTGTGTGTGTGTGTGTGTGTGTGTGTGTGTGTGTGTGTGTGTGTGTGTGTGTGTGTGTGTGTGTGTGTGTGTGTGTGTGTGTGTGTGTGTGTGTGTGTGTGTGTGTGTCTTACTCGCTTAAAAGCTCCCGCCTGTGTCATTTAGCCCCCACACGACACTGGCCCGGGCTCGGATGTTTTACCATAGTGTGTCTGGGTGTTTTCATGCACAGTGTACGTGTGTCTTGTTAAGCTCACGGCGCCGCTGATTCTGCCTTGACTCTGGCTGCCGAAGAGGTTCCGGATGACGGGAGTCTCCGGCCCTGCCTGCATTTTATTGTGTTTATTTGTTTACTCTTTCTGTTTATTTGTTTCTCAGATCAAAACTGTCTTCAGCTCTTGGTGTCATGTTGCGGCTGCGCGGTACTCTTCCTGTCAAAGTTAGGCTATTGCTATACAACTCATTAGTTCTTTCTCTTTTACAATATTGTTGTATCGTTTGGGGCACTACGGGTGTCACAAATTTATCCAAGCTTCACCTTCTTCAAAAAAGAGCTGTAAGATGCATTGCTGGTGTTCCTTATTGTTCTCTGCACATGACTTGTTTTTAAAATATGAAATCCTGCCAATCTATAGTTTAAACAATTATAGTCTTTTAATGATATATAAACGCTCTTCACAAGGTGATGAACATTATATTAATTTTCTGTCAAAAGTTGAGAAAAACACGCATATCCTGCAGACTAGACACAGAAATTTGGTTAGTGCCGACGCCTAGGGCATATTATACCGAGCAGTCTCTTTCTTATACAGTTCCAGTATTAAATAAATTAAACAAAGAATTGTTTGACCCCTTTCAGCTTTCAGCATTCAAATGATGTTATTAGGCGATATTTTCTTACCAATATTACGTAATATTGCACTCAGTTTAAACCTATACCTGTTATTAATTTTTTTTTCCTTTCCCTATGACCAGTTATTTGTTTTTCTAATACCTATGTTTGTGCTGCAATGCATAGCGCTGCTTTTTTACAAAGTGTTTTGTTATTTTGTTTCAGTGTTTATTTAAAAATTGAAAATCTCTGCCTGTGTACTGTACTGCCAAGTTGATAAAGGGGGCAGGACCTCTGTCAAGCTTACGAGCTTTTAGTCCTCTCTCCTTCTCTGTCCAAGAGAAAAATAAAGACTGAATGACTGACTGAATGACTTATGGTCGGGGCACGCGAGTGCACGCGTCTCTAATTTTTGTCTGTTCGGCGATCCCACCAGTCTGTTCCTGTGCACATTACTCGCTGCCGCTCTGTTGCCTTGAGGGGCGGCCATTATCCCCTCCAGCTCCTCGTTTCTCTTTCTTTTTTTTTGTCCCTGGTCGGCTCCTCGCGGCTGTGGGATGGGCGGCGGAGGACTGGGCGTTTTTTGTTTTTATTTGTTCCCCTTTTTTCCCATTCTCTCTCTCTCATTTCCAGTACTCTTTCATTTGTGCCCATCTTCTTTCCAGCCCCCGTTTGTTTCTTTTGTTCATGTGCCGTACATGTGTGCCAATGCCAACTCCTTAAGGAGAGGAAGAAGATCTCTGTAATTGCAGTCTTTAGAAAGGACAGGCTCTGTCCGAAACGTCGACTAAAAAAAATCTATGGCTAACTGCAGCGTTTCACAAATTTTCATTTTGCCTCTAGCAACCAAATACGTTTATCTTTATATTGACACAGTGCATTCCGCATTTTCGCTTAGCGCTGACCTGAGGCACGCGCCGTCTCGAAGAAGAGGAAGCGGAGGTGTCAGCGATCTTGAGCTGTGGTGCAGACGTTCGTCGGATTCTGCGTTCCTGTGTTCAGTGATCACCGTATTCACGCGTGACGTTTTGGTGGAGGTGCGGGGTAGTGCACCCCATGCTCAGGACCCCTCCAAGAAGCCAGGACTCCAGCCCACTTGAAACCCTGAGAGTCGAAGTTACGCCCATCCATCAAATTAGCCGGCGCCTGCAAGGACAGCAACCAGAGTTCGGGCCTCTGCAGCCTCGTCCGACCGCCAGGAAACTGACCTCAGCGCGACCATCAGTGCCCACAAACACCCCCGTCAGCATGCCGGATGCCATCCCTTTGCCGTCTGTCGTACTGCAGCAGCCACGTGAACCACCCACCTTTCAAGGTTTCCCAGGTGAGGACCCGGAGGACTGGCTCGAGAAGTTCGAGCGCATAGCCCAATACAACAGGTGGGCTGACGATTTGAAGCTGCAGCACGTGTTTTTTTCACTGGAAGGTGCAGCTCGTATTTGGTTTGAGAACCGAGAAACCACAATAACAACATGGGGCTCCTTCAAGACTCAGTTTTTGCAGGCTTTTACCACCGTCCTCAGGAAAGAACGTTCCGAGCTGCTCCTCCAGACACGCGTCCAACTACCAAACGATACCGTCCTCGTTTACTCCGAGGACATGGCGAAGCTCTTCCGCCGTGCTGATCCCAACATGTCCGAAGAGAAGAAGCTGCGTTTTCTTAAGAGGGGAATCAAGGAGCAGATCGTCGCTGGGTTAGCTCGAAGCCCGCCCAAAACGGTCGCCGAATTTGTTTCTGAAGCCACTACGATGGAAAAGATGCTCGACATGAGATCCAGACAGTACGAGCGTCCGCCGTCGCTGATGTCTACCAGCGGTGTCGATGCTTCTAGTCACGACATCCTTCGGGAAACCATCCGGACCGTCGTACGCGAAGAGCTTCAAAAGCTCTTTCCAGCCCCGGAGTCGCCGCAAGTTTCTTCCATTTCGGACATTATTCGTGAAGAGGTCCAACAGGCGCTCACGCCGCCAGCCCCTCTTCACCCGAACACAACACCCCAGATGATGACATACGCCGCAGCCGTTCGCCGTCCACCGCCGCCTCCAAGTCGCCCGGATACACCTGGCCACATTCACCGCCAACCACACCCACCTCACCCTTCTCAGGTTCTCCCTCGGAATAGCGACGTCTGGCGTACCGCCGATTATTGCCCTCTGTGCTATCCCTGCGGCGGGCCCGGTCACGTCTACCGCAACTGTCGTTACCGACGTATGGGTCTGCAGGGATATCGTGTCGATGCGCCCGACCGCAGCGTGGTCAATGGCCTCCAGAAATAAGCGATTACCTGGCCGCGACACCCGAAGCCCCACACTGCTATGCCCGGTCGCCGTCTCCGCGACGTTTTCCGCCGTCATTTCGCGTGGAAGGTCTCCTAGTCCCCGTCGAGAAAACTAGAAGCGGCAACCTTTGGGGGCAAGGTTGCTCACCTGCGACATGTCCAAGATCCTCCACTGCTGCACAAACATGACCGACCGCTTATACGACGCACCGACGATCACCAGACCGATAACACGCCTCGCCGCATCAATTCTTCGCCGCAACGAAACCGCCTGGTGCCGCACCGCAGCCGTGAGCGGACTCCGCGACGTTCCCGTACACCTACGACTACAACTGCTGATCTGAACATTTCAATCGACGGTACCGACATCACCGCACTAGTGGACACCGGCGCCGACTACTCGGTAATCAGTGGACCTTTTGCCGCGACTCTGAAAAAGGTGACCACACCTTAGACGGGCCCACAGCTTCGTACTTCCGGAGGGTCATTTGATCACCCAGCTGGCACGTGCACATCACGATTAACCATCGAAGAGGACACGTACCTGGCCACCTTCGTCGTACTCGACCAGTGTTCCCGGGACGTAATCCTCGGAATGAATTTTTTGACAGAAAATGGCGCGGTCATTGACCTTAAATCTTAGTCAGTGACGTTCTCCACCGAGAACGCAATCCACAGTGCTTTCGAACGTCCCGCGACTCTTTCCATCCTTGATAACGTCACCATTCCACCCCGTTCGAGCGTTATGGTCTCTGTCGGCGCGAAGACGCTGCGAAAGTTTGAAGGTGTCGTCGAAAGCAAACCAATTATGCTTCTCGACAGCTGCCTTGCTGTCGCGAGAGGGGTCGTTTACTTCGAAAACGGAGAAATCGAAGTCCTGCTTACGAATTTTGGCAGTGAGCACCAACATCTTAGCCTTGGGACTACTGTGGCCCACGTTCACGGTATAGCTGACATTCGACGAGCGCCCAGTCTTGCCATGGTGTCGTCAAAAGAAGTTCACACCGGTGTTCCCGACTTCCAGTACGACATTAACCCCGCACTTTCGCCGCAGCAGAGAGGCCAAGTAGAAAATCTCCTCCAGCGCTACGGCGATACCTTCTCGACTTCTTCCCGCGTCGGCAGAACACATTTGGCCAAGAATCGGATAATTACAGATGACGCCGTGCACCCTCTCAGACAGTCACCTTACCGCGTGTCTTCCACGGAACGCGCCGCAATCATCCGTCAAGCTAAGGAGATGTTTCGAGACGACGTCATTCAGCCCTCTCGTAGTCCCTGGGTGGACCCTGTCGTCCTCGTGAAGAAAAAAGATGGTACACTGCGGTTTTGTGTGGACTACCGTCGCCTAAGCAAAGTAATTAAAAAAGATGTTTATCCCCTTCCTCGAATCGACGATGCTCTCGATCGCCTCTGCTATGCAAAATATTTCTCATCCATGGACCTCAAATCGGGATATTGGAAAATTGAGGTAGATGAACGGGACCGAGAAAAAACCGCATTTATTACTCCGGACGGGCTCTATGAGTTTAAGGCAATGACATTTGGTTTGTGCTCTGCACCCGCGACGCTCCAACGGCTGATGGACACAATTCTGGCAGACCTGAAGTGGCAGACATGCCTTGTCTACCTTGATGACGTTGTTGTGTTCGCCCCAACGTTCGAGGAGCACCTTCGGCGCCTTGAAGTTGTACTGCAAGCCATAAAGTCTTCTGGGCTAACGTTAAAAAAGGAGAAATGCCGCTTTGCTTACACTGAGCAAAAGTTCTTGGGTCACGTCGTCTGTTGCGAGGGAGTTCGGCCGGACCCGGACAAAACCAAAGCTATTGCCAATTTCCCTCCACCGCAGGACCAAAAGGAAGTCCTCCGCTTTGTAGGATTATGTGCCTACTACCGTCGCTTTGTGAAAGATTTCGCTCAAATCGCCGAGCTCCTGACGAGTTTGACAAGGACAGACACGCCTTTCACTTGGGATGCCCCTCAAGCACAAGCATTTGAAACTCTTCAATGCCACCTGCAAGGACCTCCAGTTCTGGCTCACTTCGACGAAAACGCAGATACGGAGCTTCATACTGACGCAAGCAACGTAGGCCTGGGTGCCGTTCTGGTTCAAATCCACCGCAGTCGAGAGCGAGTCATCGCTTACGCCAGCCGCTCTTTGTCTCGCGCTGAAGCTAACTACTCAGCAACTGAGAAAGAGTTCTAGCGATCGTGTGGGCGACGTCGAAATTTCGATCCAACCTTTATGGAAAACGTTTTACTGTAGTTACGGACCATCATGCTTTGTGTTGGCTTGCAACCCTCAAAGATCCATCAGCCCGCCTTGTCAGATGGAGTCTGCGCCTCCAAGAATATGACATGACAGTGGCGTACAAGTCCGGCCTGAAACACTCGGATGCCGATTGCCTCTCGCGTGCCCCCGTCGAATCCCCAACGGAGGACGGAAACTACGACGACGACATCACCTTAAATGCGATCAGTGCAACGAGCCTTGCTGACAAACAATACGCCGACCCAGAACTTCGGGACCTCATTGAGTTTCTTAACGGGACCCGCCCGACTGTCCCGAAGGCTTTCAAGCGCTCGGTAGCGTCTCTCTGCGTTCGCCATGGTGTCCTCATAAAGAAAAATTTCGCCGCAAACAATCAGCAATACCTTATTGTTATACCAACGAGCCTAAGGGACGAAATCCTTCAAGCTTCACGCGATGAACCGACTTCTGGACATTTGGGTGTAGCCCGCACGCTTGCAAGAATCAAAGAGAAGTATTACTGGCCCCGCCTTCAGTCGGACGTTGCACACTACGTCAGAACGTGCCGAGGCTGTCAGCGTCACAAAGTGCCCTCAACAAAACCTGCTGGATTCTTGAAGCCTATAGCACCACCATCGCGACCTTTCCAGCAGATCGGGATGGACATGCTGGGCCCATTCCCTCTTTCTCATTCGGGAAACAAGTGGGTCATCGTGGCAACTGACTATCTGACCCGATACGAAGAAACATCAGCTCTGCCAAGTGCCACAGCCCTTGACGTAGCAAAATTTTCATCCATCAGATCGTTTTGCGTCACGGTGCCCCGGAGACCCTAATCACCGACAGGGGTACAGCTTTCATGGCTGACCTCCTACAGCAGATTTTACTCCACAGTCATACAGACCACCGAAGGACGACATCCTACCACCCTCAGACGAGCGGTTTAACGGAACGCTTAAACAAAACGCTAGGTGACATGCTCTCCATGTATGTCGACGTTCAGCACAAAACTTGGAACGAAGTGCTCCCATACGTCACCTTTGCATACAATACGGCCGTTCAGGAAACGACAAACATGCCACCGTTCCGTCTCGTTTACGGCCGCGACGTGACCACGATGCTAGACGCCATGTTACCGCATGTGGGCGATATCGACCCGAATGCGGATCTTCACACCTTTCTGCACCTCGCTGAAGATGCTCGTCAGCTGGCCACGGTGAGGATTCTCGACCAACAATGCCGAGATGCCCAACACTATAACCCTCGACGCCGTGATGCTCGGTACTCATCAGGAGACCGTGTGTGGGTCTGGTTTCCCATTCGCCGACGCGAACTTAGCGAAAAGCTCCTCTGCCGGTATTTTGGACCTTACAAAGTCATCAGGCCACTTGGAGACCTGAACTATGCGGTCGTTCCTGACGGCTTTCGGAAGACTCGGCACTCCCAGCACCCTGAGGTGGTACACGTTGTGCACCTCAAGCCTTACTATGAGCGGTAGCGCTAGAGCTGGACTTACGGCCGCACAACACGTGAGCTTCCCTTGGTGAACTTTTGTTTTTTCCACACTCCGGCTACGCATCGGGACGATGCTCTTTTTTTCCGGGGGCCAGTTACAAAGTGCATTCCGCATTTTCGCTTAGCGCTGACCTGAAGCACGCGCCGTCTCGAAGAAGAGGAAGCGGAGGTGTCAGCGATCTTGAGCTGTGGTGCAGACGTTCGTCGGATCCTGCGTTCCTGTGTTCAGGGATCACCGCATTCACGCGTGAACGGACGCGATATTCGGAGGTCGTGGGTTCGGATCCCACCGGCGGCATTGTTGTTTTTTCTGCTGCTTTAGACGCAATTTTCTTTAAGCGATTTCTTAATGTAAGCATTATTCTCCCCCTCATAAGCAAACCACATTAAAAAAATAACATTCCCCTATGCACCTTGGTTTCGGTGACTGTTAGCTCCCTTCATAAGTTTGTCAAACGGGCCCCTCATTTCCTTTACCTTGTCGGCTATATATATATATATATATATATATATATATATATATATATATATATATATATATATATATATATATATATATATATATATATAGCTGTGAAAACATGAGGTACTTGACTGCTTAAAATAGTATACATCGAAGTATACGCTTCATTTAAGGAAACATTTTTATTTGACTCGACGTTTCGATCGGAGGACTGATCTTTTTCAAGAGTGACCATATAGTGCATGGGCGCGTGTTCTTATAGCATGGGACTTGACACACAGAAGGCTCAAAAAGAGATGAAATAAAGAAAAGTAAAGAAAAGAAAAAAGGGGGGAAGGGGCGACCGGGAGAACGGAGCACAACTGACACCGATGGCATATTAGGGAAGCAAAGGTGCCACGTCGCGCACCCGTGAACTCACTGCACACACACGCGCACACACACACACACACACACACACACACACACACACACACACACACACACACACACGCGCGCGCGCGCGCGCGCGCACGCACGCACGCACGCACGCACACACGAAGCGAAAGAGGGAGGCCGAGCTGGGTGCGCACGCGGCTACTGCGACAAGAAAAAAGAAAAAAAGAAAAAGAGAGAGAGAAGCAAAAGCAGAGAAAAAGGGGAAAGCAAAAAAGAAACGTGGTGGGGCTTAACAAAAGAAGGGATGCGTCCGCCAATTGTGGGTTTCGGTATGCCTCTGTCCGCGTATGTGCGGCCCCGAGCGGCTCCGAAAGATGGCCCGGGCGAGGCGGAGCAGGTTGAGACCGCCCAAAGTGGCTCCACATGGTGACACGCGAGCCGCTAAAACCACATGATCTTCCCATAGGAGGACCAGAGAGAAAGGCTTGTTGACAGGAATGCAAAAAAAACAAGAGATATAGCACAGAGAAATTTCAAAAAATAAAAAATATATATAAAAATGACAAAAAAAGAAAGAGAAGGGGACATATGGCCCTCGCGGGACCAAAGAATGAGTTGAACGGCAGATAGAAACAAGCCGAAACTGACATGCAACAGGGGTATGACCTCAGACGACTCGGTCAGTGGTGGTACTTTGTCTATTAGAGTTGAAATTTTCTTTGGTTTCTGCCATCCAAAGAGACGATAGGGTGCCATGGTTTTCGTTCATGCCCTTTTGCACTGTGTTAAATATGAAAATAAAGTATGATTCGCGTTGTTCGCGCTCCCGGGTGTTTTTAAAGCCACTCTGCAATATCGTTACTTTAAGTTTGTCAAACTCGTGGCCTTTTTCGCGGAGGTGTCTCGATAGTGGGAGGCCAGGGAGAGATTGAGTATGTGAGCGGTGGTTATTAAATCTTAATCGGAAGGAATTGTCTGTTTGGCCAATGTACTGCATCTGACATTCGCCACACTCGAGCATGTAAACAACATTACTGGAATCGCAGTTAAGTCCTCTCGGATAACATGTTTGAAATCTGAATGGGTTCTTTTAGTCAGTGCTGTGGTTTGCATGTGTTTGCAAACTTGGCATCTGCTCTTTCCGCATGGTGTACAACCCACCGGCCTCGGTTTATTAACTGTTGAGGGCACAAGGTGATTTTGTAAATTTTTTGGCCTTCTGTATGTTACCCGGGGGACCAATGGAAAAATTTTTGAGAGCCGCTCACTTTGTTCTATGATATTGAAGTGTTTTTGAAGGATTTTGTTAATATTAGGTAGGTTGTCTGTGAATGTCAGTACTAGATTAGAGCGATGCGGTGTTGGCGGGGATTCCGCAGGGATGTGATTACGGTTAGTCATTTCCGCCCTTTTAATGGCATCGTCGATGATTGAAGGCGGGTAGCGCTGTTTCTTAAGAATTTCGCCCATGTGTTTAGCATTTTTTTGAAAATCTTCTGCTCGAGAGCAAATGCGTTTGAATCGGATAGCCTGTGAGTACGGAATTGAAGTTTTGCAATGGCGTGGGTGGCAACTGTTGAAATGAAGATACTGTTGTCTGTCTGTGGGTTTTTTATAAACGCTAGTGATTAATGCACCCCTGTCAACACGAACAAGCACATCAAGGAAGTTAATGCTATTAGTTGAGTACGTGTGTGTGAAAGAGATATTTGGATGTATGTTGCTGAATGAGGTGATAAACTGAATTAGTTTTTCCTCTCTCTCTGCCCAAATTATGAATATGTCATCAAGAAAACGTTTATAAAAAGCCGGTTTGGTTGGATATGAGGAAAGGAAGTCTGATTCAATTTTGTTCATAAATATGTTGGCGTAATTTGGTGCCATTTTTGTGCACATAGCCGTACCACTCGTTTGAAGATAATATGACTGAATTCGAAAGCGTTAAGTTTAAGGACCAAATTTGCAAGCGTTTCGATGCACTTGGACTGGGAGAGTCTAGGATTCTGTGTTATTTATAGGCTCCGACCATGGTCTGTATTCCGTCGTCATGGGGGATATTAGTGTAAAGTGACACCACGTCCATGGTAACTAGGAAAGCGCCATGAGGGAAGGTGACATCGGACAATTCTCTCGGGAAGTGGCTAGTATCTCGTATGTAAGATGAATGTTTCGGAGGTATATGTTTGATGAGGGAATCGATGTAATCGGAGATCGGTTCTGTCAGTGTGCCGACACCAGAAACAATAGGTCGCCCCGGATGGTTCTCTTTGTGTATTTTCGTAAGCATATGAAAGCGCCCCGTGGAGGCATTTTTTGGCGTCAGCGCCTTACTTATTCGCCGTGGTAATTCACCTTCATCGGTTAGTTTATTCAGAGTTTTTGCTATGATCCTCTGGTGTTCAGAGGTGGGGTCTGATGACAGTTTCTTATAGAATTTTGAGCCGTTGAGTTGGCGGTAGGCCTCCTGAATATAATCATCTTTGTCCAAAATGACTATACCTCCACCCTTGTCGGCGGGCTTAATGACGTTGTCGGTTCGTTTCCCGAGTGGGTCCAAGGCGTTACGTTGTTTTTTTGTGAGGTTGGGTGGGCCAGATTTTCGTGTCCCGAAGGCCTGCAATATGTCCTTCTGTACCGCTTTACTATATAGGTCTAGATATTTATCTCTGCCAATTTTGGGTGTCCGCTGTTCCTGAAATTTCGGGCACCAAGCATTATTTTGGCTTGGTTTGTCGAAAAAGTATTCCCGTAGTCGAAGTGTTCGGGAAAAGTCATCCAGATCCTTGAGTAATTGGTATTCATTATACTGCCCATTATTCGGGCAGAATTTTAGGCCGCGTGATAAAAGGGACTTTTCATCGGGAGTGAGTTGTGAAACAGCGCTACCCGCCTTCAATCATCGACGATGTCATTAAAGGGCCGAAATGACTAACCGTAACCACATCCCTGCGGAATCCCCGCCAACACCGCATCGCTCTAATCTAGTACTGACATTCACAGATAACCTACCGAATATTAACAAAATCCTTCAAAAACAGTTCAATATCGTAGAACAAAGTGAGCGGGTCTCAATAATTTTTCCACTGGTCCCCCGGGTAACATACAGAAGGCCAACAAATTTACAAAATCACCTTGTGCACTCAACAGTTAATAAACCGAGGCCGGTGGGTTGCACACCTTGCGGAAAGAGCAGATGCCAAGTTTGCAAACACATGCAAACCACAGCACTGACTAAAAGTACCCATTCAGATTTCAAACATGTTATCCGAGAGGTCTTAAACTGAGTTTCCAGGAATGTTGTTTACATGCTCGAGTGTGGCAAATGTCAGATGCAGTACATTGGCCAAACAGACAATTCCTTCCGATTAAGATTTAATAACCACCGCTCAAATACTCAATCTCTCCCTGGCCTCTCACTATCGAGACACCTCCGCGAAAAAGGCCACGAGTTTGACAAACTTAAAGTAACGATATATCAGAGAGGCTTTAAAAACACCCGGGAGCGCGAACAACGCGAATCATACTTTATTTTCAAATTTAACACAGTGCAAAAGGGCATGAACGAAAACCATGGCACCCTATCGTCTCTTTGGATGGCAGAAACCAAAGAAAATTTCAACCCTAATAGACAAAGTACCACCACTAACCGAGTCGTCTGAGGTCATACCCCTGTTAGATGTCAGTTTCGGCTTGTTTCCATCTGCCGTTCAACTCATTCTTTGGTCCCGCGAGGGCCATATGTCCCCTTCTCTTTCTTTTTTTGTCATTTCTATATATATTTTTTATTTTTTGAAATTTCTCTGTGCTATATCTCTTGTATTTTTGCATTCCTGTCAACAAGCCTTTCCATCTGGTCCTGCCATGGGAAGCTCATCTGGTTTTAGCGGCTTGTGTGTCACCATGTGGAGCCACTTTGGGCGGTCTCAACCTGTTCTGCCTCGTCCGGGCTAGAGTCACTAAATAAAGACTTAGAGTACCGGCACTCTTTTCTCCTATTGTTCTGTGCCGCCGCCACGATCATTGGTCAGTTTGCATCACGTGATATTTGTTTACACTGCGACGGTTCATGGGGGCTGCCATTTTGTGGCTTATGCGTTTTCAGTCGGGCAACTGTGGTAGTCCTAGTGCTGCGACGCTGCGAGTGCTGCCGGTGACCGACTCAGTGACCAGGGATTCCGCGCCTCGCAGCATTTCAGCTGCACAAGAGCATACGAGGATGCCGTTTTGCTGCGTTGTTGGCTGTTTCAACTCGCAGAATGATGGAAAACACTTACCGTTTGCACCTGAGCGGCTCCATGCCGTACGGCTACGATCCACGCCGCAGCGCAGGGTGGCTAACAGCGTTGTTTACAAAATGGCCGGGCCAAAGTTAGCGGCGAGGTCGCCGAAGCGGCAATCTGGCAACAATGATAAACAACAAAATTGCCGCCTCTGCTTACCGCCGTGCTGCAGTGACGGTACTCTAAGTCTTTATTTAGTGACTCTAGTCCGGGCCATCTTTCGGAGCCGCTCGGGGCCGCACATACGCGGACAGAGGCATACCGAAACCCACAATTGGCGGACGCATCCCTTCTTTTCTTAAGCCTCACCACATTGCTTCTTTGCTTTCCCCTTTTTCTCTGCTTTTGATTCTCTATCTCTCTTTTTTTCTTTTTTCTTGTCGCAGTAGCCCCGTGCGCACCCAGCTCGGCCTCCCTCTTTCGCTTCGTGTGTGCGTGTGTGTGTGTGTGTGTGTGTGTGTGTGTGTGTGTGTGTGTGTGTGTGTGTGTGTGTGTGTGTGTGTGTGTGTGTGTGTGTGTGTGTGTGTGTGTGTGTGTGTGTGTGTGTGTGTGTGTGTGTGTGTGTGTGTGTGTGTGTGTGTGTGTGTGTGTGTGTGTGTGTGTGTGTGTGTGTGTGTGTGTGTGTGTGTGTGTGTGTGTGTGTGTGTGTGTGTGTGTGTGTGTGTGTGTGTGTGTGTGCAGTGAGTTCACGGGTGCGCGACGCGGCACCTTTGCTTCCCTAATATGCCATCGGTGTCAGTTGTGTTCCGTTCTCCCGGTCGCCCCTTCCCCCCTTTTTCTTCTCTTTACTTTTCTTTATTTCTTCTCTTTTTAAGCCTTCTGTGTGTCAAGTCCCATGCTATAAGAACACGCGCCCATGCACTGTATGGTCACTCTTGAAAAAGATCGGTCCTCCGATCGAAACGTCGAGTCAAATAAAAATGTTTCCTTAAATGAAGCGTATACTTCGATGTGTATATATATATATATATATATATATATATATATATATATATATATATATATATATATATATATATATATATATATATATATATATATATATATATATATATATATATTTATATATATATATATATATATATATATTATTTCTCAAAGACTCATACTAATGTTCTCATAAATCTGAAGAAATATTTAACATCTACGATGGTCCTGTAATGAAAGAAGAACACAGAGTGCATGCCTAAAAAAAGCTGTTTGGTTCGGTGACAGTAATACACGTCCGCAACATATCGTAATGCTCTTTTCTGCAATAAATGTAATTTGGTAAAGTTGGTTACACCTGTGGTACACCAGAATAAACTGCAGTACTGCAAGCGTCTTATATAAAAAGAGTTTTATTCTAGGAGGCAGCAAGTATCTTGTTCGGTACATGGTGCTAACGGCTGATTTAATTTTCTACTGCAGATGATCTAGGGGGTCGTTCTATGAAAGGTGCCTCGAAATGACCACTCCGAGCGCTTTGACAGAGTTAACAATTTCAGCTTTTGCTCTTCATAAGTGTACGCTCATGGCATCTGATAATTCTTTTCTTTCTTTTGCGCTTTTCACACTCCTTTGTTTTGATTGTGTTTGTTTTTAAGAGGCTTGCTTCGACCCAAACGTCCAAAGCCATGCAGAATGATTGCGTGCTTGGTTTCGTGGTATTGTCCACACAGACATTAAACTTTACGTCCTGTGTACAATGTGCCACATATCATTAACATCAATTAGGAATAATAGGGGTTTGAGTAAACTTCCCTGTGTCACGCCGGTATTAGCGGAGTGTAAAGAAGATTTTATGTTATTTATTTCCACATAATGCGTTGAGCGACGCGCGCAAAGCGGCGACGATAGCTGCAAACTCCTCAAAGGTGTGACGCAGTTAATTGCTGCCTATGGCGTTTGTGTGACTTCGCTAGGCGAAAGTGTAAGAATAACGGTTATCAGCTTCACCTGCTCCTCTACACGTTACCAGACGAAACGTCATTATCAACCTGCGGCAACACATAGCAAGGAGTTGTGCCCCTATCGCCACCGCCTTGCATGCGCACAAGCATGCGCACTTAAGCCGTGAAAGATATCACAGCGTGGTCTCAGCAGGTGCAGTGTGTGGTATGGTGGATTATACGCCCGCGGTAGTGGGTAAATGAAAAACTATTACTAAGATATTACTACCTAAATAATTTATCAATTTTGATTCTAGTGAGCAATATTGTATACGGAAATCGGAGGCCTTCAGTGTCGTAAGCGAACCCGGTTTTCTAAATGTCTAAACGGGGATGGTAGTTCGAGGGATGAAACGTGGAATTTTGCGCGCAGGACGTGCGGAAAGTTTGTGTAAAGGGCAGAGAAACGAAGCAGCGTCAGTTCGGGTGCCTTCTCTCTCCGCTCCGCCGGACACAAATCGTCGACCTGAGGAAGCAGGTGACGCCAGCGAAGCGCTGATATGTTTCACCTGTACATTCTGGCGCATTGTACAGCGGGAGATAATGCACCGGCGTGGCGGACTAGGTCAAAACTCCCAGCAGTAACTGCCTTCTTTGCTTCGGTATACAAGTAACACAGCGGAAGGCCTGTGCAACATTCCATGTTCAACATTACGAACCTCAATATCGACTTAAAAGTATATAAAAAAGGCCTCCGATTCCGCCATATAATATTGTGCCCAAAACCAAAAATGAAAAAGTTTGTTAATAATAGTTAACGAATGGGCTTTTAAGTACCTACTACTGCGGGCATAATGCCCGCCTTGGCGTGCAATCCGCACAGGCGTCATTGTCGCGTCTTTCACGGCGTTTTAAAGTCAAATCGGGACAGATTTAAAAAGTACACCCGGTATACGTATTCATTTTACGATTAAAGCATGAAAAGCTTTTTGAGTAAACACGCTATACACATTGACAAACTGAGAGAAAGACGCAGTATTGATCCTTTGCAAAATTGCGTAATGGGTGTAAGCGTAACAAGCGACCAAAATAATAGCGCTTAATTATGTTTACCAGGATGGCCACGAAGGGTTTTGAACGCGTAGCGCAAGCTCGTCGCCCGGGTACTTGGCGCGATCATGCGTCTGACACAGCGTTATAAATATTTTGTCAATGTAGGCTGTGGAACCTATAGCCTAAAGACAGCGCCGTTTCGCCGATGCACATCCCCTACGCCGACGCACGGAGCGTTTCAAAATGTTCCTCTCCAGGCGCAGGTCACGCTTTAGCCTTCTCATGGGGCGCGCCTCTGTGCCCAGGGGTTCTCCATGAAGACGTGCGGAAACGCTGGCATGTCCAGGACACCATCGCCTGCATCGTCAACGCTCTCCAAGTGTCCCGTGTATACGCGCCACCGCTCGTCTACCTGTATGCCCTGCTGCGAAAGGCGAACTTCAGCGTACACTGCGCCTTCTCCATGCTACTGGAAAGTAAAGGCCCGCCTCTTTTCCCAACAGTTTCTCAAGCACCTCAACGACTCCTGCCGCTCTCCGCTCTTTTGCACTACAGTGTCCTCATTTTTGTTGGCAGATACATTTCTTTTTTGGAGAAATGCATTCTATAGGAGTTCGACGATAGATTGATTCCCGCTTTTAAGTCCGCACCCCAGAGTTGGATAAAAGTCCAGGTACCACCTCATTGGGTATCAGTGAAGTCTACCAACGTAGTTAAAAGCGTACACTGTACGCACGGCCACACATAACTTGCGCGGAATACATAGCCGTGTTTATCATCTATGTTATCCAGCTGAGCTTGGAGAAATGGGCAGACTAAGAAGACGGAGAAGCAATAGACGAAGAAGATAGAATGCAGCGCCTTATGCGGGCAGTCGGTGAGGATGAATTTCTCCAGGTGTTGCACTGAACATTTCGTTCGTTCGTTTTTATTTATTTATTTATTGACGTTTTGTGCCAGTTACGCTCCTCAGACTGATGCGGTGAGAGAACACCAGGTCGAGCCCAATGTGTACGCCTTCGAATTATCTGTGCTTGCAATCATTATATTGTTTGTTTCAAACTTTTATTTCGGAAATCAATATATGCGCCAAGCAACACTCTGCGGATTTAGATTTCCGCTTAGCGATGAGCGCTCTGATTGCTGCACTGGCTGAAGATCACCCAAAGCTCGCGCGTGTTATGTTCTCGCAGCAGTTAACCGTCTTTGCAGGCGCTCGTATGATAACGCGCATCCCGCTCACGACTGCCAATGGTAGCGAAATAGTTCGATCTGGTAGGGGAATATAAAAGATTTTGGAGCAGGGGAACCGACCAGAGATGGGCATCCTCACGATGGCGTACCCTCTGAAGGGCGCCCTCACCCTCACCTCATGAGGATTTCAGTCGTTGAGGTGAGGGTGAGGGAGAATGGGCGCCAGAAAATTTGGTGAGGACGAGGGTGAGGGAGAAAAGAGATGGTGAGGTGAGGGCGAGGGAGGAAGACATCAAGAGATGAGGGCGAGGGAGGGAGCACATGATGAGGTGAGACTGAGGAAGGGCAGAATTTACTGCTTGACGGCGAGGGTGGTAGCTCGAACCGTACTCCGAACTAGCGCTTTTGTCTGTGGCGCCCGTTATGAATTCTCAGTTTAAAGCGCTACTTCCTAAGGTGAAGATCGCATGGAAGACGTAGTTTCTGCACTCTGGAGGTACACGAGGCTAACATGAAACGCGGGCGAAGCACACCTCCGTCGCCGTGATGTACTACACCACCGAAAAATGCGCTCTTATAAATCGAAAACCTTTTTTTAATTGTGTAAATTATTCGGTGAAACACCCTCCATATGCAATAAGAAGGGGCCACTGGCCGAGCAGTGCGGGTGGCGGCCAGTCCTAAGGGGACCATAGTACCGCAGCCAACATTTTGATTATCTGCCCCAAGTCGGTCGGATGATCATAGTGTCGACTAAAACACATAGAAATTATACCTAGTAAGGCTCTTGAATTCCCAAGTTCCATGCCTTCTTTGCCGAAGTCCGATTTCAGGTCATTGAGGTTTCACGGAATTGGCTGCAGCGCAAAAAATGCCCTTGCGAAATTCCACTATCAAATCCCAGAATGTTGGCGGCCTTGGTGTGGAATTTTTTTATTCACGCTGTGAGTAGTTCAGTACATCATATCTTGTTTCTGTTTTTTATTTGCTCTGAAACATCCGGTATAGGAAAGCGGTGTCGCACTTTGGTGGGCAAAGGCGACCACTGTGGTCTTACCATGAAAATAAAGCAGCACCTTAACCGCCTTGGTCTGAATCATCGCTTGCTCCGCCTTGCATTGTACGATGCGCTAAAAAAGAAAAAGTTGTACTGCTCTCCGAATAACATCATAAATTTTTCGGTTTATTGCTGTGCCTGGTAAGACCTGTGACCGCGTAATCGCGCGCCTGATTTTATGAACCGATTTTCTAGCAGGCATGGTAGGTAATCGACACTCATCGTTTGAGTAAGGCGTAGACGCGCAAAGAAAAAAAAATGATGAGCGGTTTGGCGTGGAGTTAACCATGAATTATCATGTGCTAGCACCGTTAGTCCTGTTTTGGATCGTTTATCTTGACTTTCTATGCAGTTGCTTGGCCTGAACACGCTTAATTTGGTTTATATGCCTTATGATGTAAGTTTGCATGTTCTTGCATCATTTTAGACATGTACTGCGGTAGAATTGGTCATTCTCTATAATCACAGATTCCTGGGAGTCCTGATTTCGCTCTAGGCACATAGGTGCAGCGGTGAAGCTACGCGTCACCACCCTGCGATGGCAGGTGCTGTCATCAGTGGGGCTTGTGAGACCTATGTTTTCCTATGGAATCTCTCGCGACTAATCATTAAATTTAACTCCCACGGTGGACAGTTTGCTCACAATCCGATGGGCCGCTTGTGATGACTTCGCAACTCCACGTGACGAAAGTGGCCCACCTGCTAGAAGCAGGCTTCGGACAGCAAACCACTTTTTGGTGTATTGGAAGCACTAGATCACTAATATGGCAGCCACAGTAGTTTTCCACTCCAGATTCAGGGATTTGTTGATTACTATTATACAGACCAAATGCTGCATTTTAGCGAGCCGTTTCATTTTTTAACTGGCCTGAATAATGTTTTATTTTAAGCGACCGCATAAGAACCTCACTGCAGCGAAAAGCCTGCACCACACTGAGGGAAGGCACTAAACAATGTTGCATTTGGGTTGCAAGCCCCAAGGGTAGCGTTGGCCTGGCGGCCTGGGGCAAAGCTGGAAACATCCGAAGGTCCCGGCAAAGGATGAGTCGACTGGCAACAGAACAACTTGTTTATTCTGGCATCGCAAAAGAGCAGCCGGTCAGGGCGACCACGTTACTCGCAGGAAGAAATCGAAGTCTCTCTCGGCGTCCGGGGCAGCGGCGTTTTATACCATCGGAGTCGAGGGCAAGAGGGAACGGCTTGGGAAGAGTCATCCGATACGGCGTCGCTTCGACATGTCCAGACGTGACGGGCGCGTCCGCCAGGCCGGCGCCGGTCAGACCTCCTCGCCTCCCAGTTGGGGAGCTCCTCTCCCCGGCTGCCGCGCTTTGACAAGCGTGGGCAAAACATGCACACACACACACACACGCACGCACGACGACACGTGGCACTGAAACCTGCCTGGACGCGCTTGGCGGGAGGCGTTGCGGCCGCGATGAACGAAGCCGCGGCGTCCGTTGCATCCGCGCCGGCTATACCGCGCGTTGTAGGCGAGACGTAACAGACCGCCCCGCCGGGAGAAGGAGATCCCGATGGTCAGGGGACTGCATCCGCTGTCCAGAGGGATGTCGCTCGATGATGCTCGTAAACGAAACCGGTCGTCCCTCGACGTTGCTTGAGCGCAGCGCACAGAGAAGGCCTCGTTCTCAGGTTCAGGATCACACAGGGCACTGCAAAGTCACTTCAGGAGAGTTGCCATTTTTGTGCTCGTTCCCAGCAAGCGATAGAACTACGCCGAAACGCAACCGCTCAGTCAGCAAGCACGAGACAACCCTCACTAAGCTCTGCCAGGCTCTTTCCCCTTTTATACTACTGCCTAGTTCCTTACAGTAGTCAAGCAGCACTCAGAACGCGTCCACAAATTGGAAAATTGCACTAGAAAGCACATAATCACTTTGAAGCACTAAACAAAAGCAATATGTTAAAAATCCTGCCTCAGGAAGAAAACATCAGTAACAAACTCAGTAACAAACAACTTTGAGGCGGATTCCTACGTTAGGGGCTTCGACTTAAGCCATCGGCGTTACCGTTGAGACTCCCCTTTTTGTAACGCACCTCAAAGGAATATTGTTGCAAAGCGAGGCTCCAGCGCAGGAGGCGGCCATTTTTGGGAGATATGGTCTGCAGCCATTGGAGAGGGCAGTGATCAGTCTCAATGATAAACCTCGAGCCGGCTAGGTAGCATGACAATTTCTGAACGGCCCACACGAGACACGCACACTCTTTCTCAGTGGCGCTGTACGCCTGCTCACGACAGGTCAGCTTACGACTAGCATACAGGACGGGGTGTTCCACTTCTCCATTGTCCCTTTGGCACAGTACAACGCCCATGCCTCGCTCACTAGCATCGCACTGAACAACGAACCCTTTTGTGTAGTCTGGCGATCGTAGCACAGGCTGGCTTGTTAGGGCGCTCTTTAGGGCGCTAAAAGCTCTTTCCTTTGTCTCGCTCCAGACGACTGTTTGGGGCTCTGTTTTTCTTAGAGCATCCGTCAGGGGAGCCGCGATATCGGAGTACCTGGGGATGTACCTCTGATAGTAGCCGGCGACACCTAAGAACGACCGAATATCGGTCTTCATGCGCGGTTGCGGGAAGTCTCGCACAGCGGCCACCTTTATTTCAGAGGGGCGGCGACGACCCTGTCCAATCACGTGACCGAGGTATACAACCTCGGCCTGTGCTAATTGGCACTTGGGAGCTTTGACTGTCAAGCCCGCTTCGCGCAGGCGGGTTAGCACTGCCCGCAAGTGTGCCATATGCTCAGACCAGGATGCGGAGAATATCGCTACGTCGTCTAAATACGGTAAAGCGAATTCTTCCTGTCCTCGCAACACTTTGTCCATGAGGCTTGAAAAGCAGTGTGGCGCGTTCTTCAAACCAAAACTCAAAACTTTAGGACGGAATGTTCCCATTGGTGAAATGAACGCCGCATACCTACTAGCCTCTTCTGTAAGTGGAACCTGCCAATAACCCCTGACAAGATCTAGGGTGGAAATAAACTGAGCGCTACGAACTTTCTCAAGGCGCTCCTCGATGTTAGGGATCGGATAAATTTGATCCTTAGTAATGGAATTAAGCCTGCGGTAGTCGACGCAAGGACGAGGTTCCTTGCCCGGTACCTCAACTAAAATCAAAGGGGAGGTATAATCACTCTCACCCGCCTCAATAACACCGAGCTGTAGCATTTTCTTTACCTCAGCCTCCATAATATCGCGCTGGCGGGGTGACACCCGGTACGCCTTGGATCGTACTGGCTCTGGGGAGGTAAGTTCTATATCATGCGTAAGGACAGAAGTCCTACCAGGCCTCTCAGAGAACTGACCTTGAAACTCTTGTAAGAGTTGGTGTAGTTCGGTTTTCTGCTCAGGCGACAGCGGTGCTTTACTGAGTAAGTCACTAATGACCTGATCAGTGTCTTCCCTGTTCGTCACTGAGCCTAGTCCTGGAAGCTCGACCGGAAGCTCTTCTAACTTTCCCTTGTCGGGCATTTCCTCTCCAGTACCTGGTGCCTTCAACGCTACAGGCTCAATTTTATCCAGTTCTGACGTGCTCGGAATATCAGCTTGCTGCGCCTCCGACCCTTTCTCATTGTTCGACAACGTCGGCCCCGCAACTACCGCCTTTGCAGCGAGCTCCCGAACTCTCGGTCTGGTTAAGGCCTGAACGCTAGCCTCACCAAACAAAAGCCCCTTCTCGCGCAGGAGGTGATCGGACCTGTTCGAAAATAGGTACGGGTACTGGGGGGGCAGCCTAGATGACACTACGGCCTCCGTCTCAATTGCTCCGAAAGGTCCTTCAATAACCACTTTTGCTACGGGCAGACACACGCTGTGAGCTTCCACGGCTTGCTTGATCCATGCGCACTCGCCCGTGAACATATCGGGTTCTACGTAAGAGGGGTGAACTACATCCATTGTAGCTGCGGAATCACGAAGCACTCGGCACTCTTTCCCGTTCACGAGGAAGTCTCGCATGTAAGGCTCGAGAAGCTTCATGTTCTCGTCAGTGCTACATAATGACAAACACACGACTTCCCTTTTTGTTTCTGGACACTGCGCCGAAAAGTGACCCGGCTTCTGGCAAGTATAACACACGCGCGCTTGCCTCCTCTCGAACCGCTTTCTGCGTTCGGCTTCGGCTGCCGCCGTCTCCTTACGTTCGGTCGGACTGCTTTCACTCGCATCCGCACTACGCGTGTCCCCCCTTGCTCTCATGGGTGTGAACTTCGGCCTCTCAGACTTGGAGCCAAATTCACCCTTTTGACCGTCCTTAGCTCCGCGAGCCCGACGCGTCACAAACTCCTCGGCTAGCTCGGCGGCTTTAGCCACTGTACTAACGTCTGGCCTATCCAAGACCCAGTACCGCACGTTCTCAGGTAACCGACTATAAAACTGTTCTAGCCCGAAACACTGCAGAATTTTCTCGTGGTCACCAAACGCTTTCTCTTCTTTGAGCCACTCCTGCATGTTTGACATAAGCCTGTAGGCAAACTCTGTATATGACTCATTTCTGCCTTTTTCATTTTCCCGAAACTTCCGACGGAACGCCTCCGCTGACAGCCTGTACTTTTTTAGCAGACTCGATTTCACTTGGTCGAAATCCTCTGCCTCCTCTCTCTTCAAGCGAGCGACTACGTCGGCCGCCTCGCCGGGTAACAAAGTGAGCAAGCGCTGTGGCCACGTTTCCCGAGAGAACCCCTGCTTCTCGCACGTTCGCTCAAAGTTAACCAGGAACAAACCAATGTCCTCTCCAAGCTTAAACGGCCGCATCAGGTCAGTCATTTTGAACGATACCCGTTCTCCTGCACCGTGTGCCTGACTTCCATTACGAGCGCGTTCCATCTCTACCTCAAGACGCTTCATTTCCAAAGCGTGTTGACGGTCGCGCTCTTCTTTCTCTTTATCTTTTTGCTCTTTACGTTCGCGCTCCTCTTTCTCTTTTTGTTCTTTACGTTCGCGCTCGTTTTTCTCTTTTTCTTTTTGTTCCCTCTCCTCAATGGTCTCAAGGCATTCCGACAGCTCGTCATCCTCAGCCTCCAACTCAAGAATCGCCCTTAGCAGTTCTGGTTTTCTGAGTTTGTCTGAGACATCAAGACCCAACTCTCTTGCAAGCTCCAGCAATTTCGGTTTGCGCAACGACTTCAAATCCATGGCTGCTCCGAATGCTGCTTTCTCTACTGCCTACTATTGTCTTGCCGCAAACTAACCCGGCAGCAACGACAACACAATTACCAGCTCTGTTTCTGACACTAACAAAAGCCTGGCAAAACTCAGAAGAAGAAAGTCCCGCACTCACCAAACCTCGCAGCCAAGAATTCAGCGCAGTCGTTCCGCTGCAGGCAACCAGTCATCACACAGGGCTCGTTGCACTGCTCCCGGATGGTCGTTGTGCTGCTCAGCATACAGTTGAACGCATATCTTCGCTGCTGGCCTCCGTTGTCGGGATCTCACCGCTGGCAACCAGTTGTTGCATTTGGGTTGCAAGCCCCAAGGGTAGCGTTGGCCTGGCGGCCTGGGGCAAAGCTGGAAACATCCGAAGGTCCCGGCAAAGGATGAGTCGACTGGCAACAGAACAACTTGTTTATTCTGGCATCGCAAAAGAGCAGCCGGTCAGGGCGACCACGTTACTCGCAGGAAGAAATGAAGTCTCTCTCGGCGTCCGGGGCAGCGGCGTTTTATACCATCGGAGTCGAGGGCAAGAGGGAACGGCTTGGGAAGAGTCATCCGATACGGCGTCGCTTCGACATGTCCAGACGTGACGGGCGCGTCCGCCAGGCCGGCGCCGGTCAGACCTCCTCGCCTCCCAGTTGGGGAGCTCCTCTCCCCGGCTGCCGCGCTTTGACAAGCGTGGGCAAAACATGCACACACACACACACGCACGCACGACGACACGTGGCACTGAAACCTGCCTGGACGCGCTTGGCGGGAGGCGTTGCGGCCGCGATGAACGAAGCCGCGGCGTCCGTTGCATCCGCGCCGGCTATACCGCGCGTTGTAGGCGAGACGTAACAACAAATAAAGATTTTAAAGCTGGGGGAGCGGGATCCGAACTCACGGTGACAGTAAAAAATGAGTTCCGCTGGCCGCTACTTCAGACCACTAAGCCGTCGCCACAGCTTTTTTTCTTTTGTATGACATTTAAAAGATGAAAAATATATTATAGTTACATGAACTAAATGTATTACAAAGCTTTTAGGATACGCCACGATACACGTCGCAAAAAGACAGCAACAGAGTAGTAGACGTGAGGCGCATGACCAAGAAGGAATGCCATTCCGGTTTTAAGCCGCTCGGTTCATAGAACCATAATTTGAACAATCAGTTCGGAGAAATACCAACATCCTACCTGAGCAAACTGCTAAGGTCCAGTGGTGTGCTTGCAATGTCATCGTCTTCGTGACGTAGCCTCGTTCACTAGAGTTGTTGAAAGTACAAGTCTCTCATGCTTTAGTTTGAAAGCGTGGTCTTCATCATCTTTCACCCGTACGTGTGGCAGCGTCATCAGACGAGCACTTAGGAAACCGCAGGAAATTGCTGAAGATACCCTATAGGGAAAGCTGGCGGCCCTTCACTTCACCCACCATATACGCCCGAGGCATGCTGGGAAGACATCAAACTGGATTGACATCTAGCGGCTTGTTGACTGTGGTACGGATTGGATAATTTTTGGTTGTTCAGTTTCATTTTCATGGTTGTAGTTTTTACTGTTGTTTTGTGCACGTTGTGTTTGTGTAGCGCAGCTACGCAGGCAGTTCATTTGAGATCCGAAGCATCCGAAAGTGCTTGACTCGAAGTGAGCTGAGCACAGTGTCTGATACCTGCTAGGCGTAAATTCCGTTTGCCCCCTCACTTGAAGCCATTTATGCAGTAAGCTAAGTTCTTAGCGGAAAACTGTGCTACCTGCAATGAAATGTGAAAGAAGGGAACAGGTTTTTTGTGTGTGAACTGAGTGCGCAACAGTCGGCTGCTGTGACTACTCGGCAAATTTCTCGCAGGAGTCTCGGAGACAAACTAAAACCGCAATGTGCTTCGACCAGCGCTACCTATAGTAATGTACTCTCCGAGGATTGCGTTTGATTCTTTTCAAAGAGTGGCGGTGTTCGTGCACTGCATGCAGGAACGACTACAACTTTATGAATTAATTCACGCAAATACCCGCATGTTCCGCTTTTCGGCATCAATACGGCCGTCAGATACTTGTGGTAGGCGGGGTTTCGCTTCCTAATTCATGTTTTTCTTGGCAAAATCTATAGCAGCAGTGCCAGGACACGCCCAGAGCTGGCACTTGATGCACGCATACTAGTTTCCCTTGGGAAAGTCGGGGCTCGGGCAGTTTTCTCACGGCGCGAACATAGCCTATGCACGTGCATGTGGCGCGTGCCGCAATAGCAGACAACAAAAATGACACGTTTCTATTTTTCACAGTACAAAAACAGAAGCTTCTGAAGCGTAGCATTTCAAGTGCTATCAATTTTTTTAAAGAATATCGGCGATAAAAAGTGTTTCTCTCAAACGCAAAAATTATTTTCCACGGTAACTAAATTTGGCGGCATGAAGAGAAGCCCTCTCTAGCCATAATCAAATTCGTTTATTGTTTGCTTTTCTGCTCATTTATTGCAATGCACAGTCAGCATATTTTATTACAGGACGTAGTGATTGCAAAACAAGGCTTCCTTGCAACACATAATTTGCCAAAATTTGTATTTGTGCAGTCGTAGTTATGTTTTAATGCCAAGCCATGTGCGCCTTGCTGTCTTCCCGGCATTCCCATGGTGGATGAAGTCCTCTTTCGTGGCACTTTGAGGCACTCGCATAGGCGGTGGCGCTAGCTTTCCCTCTAGGCATATTTAGGTAACATTTAGAAACTCTCGGGAGAAAGGCTAGCCTCTATACCATATTTTTCGTCTTAGCCTCGCACAGTTCATCGGCAGCGCGCCGACTGCCTTCCTCCTGTCTGGCCAGTGCAATCGGCGGGGCCCGCGCCATGTTTTCAGTGTGCCAGCTCAATTGGCGCTTGACTCATATTTGTCACGTTTTTTTCTTTTTCCTGGACTTAGCGATATGACAACGAACTCAAGATCCAGTGGAAACCATTGCGACGTCTTCGGGTGCAGCAACTACCGAAAGCGAAAAAGATTGCAAATGCAGCATGCGTAACTCATGGCAAGCAGCACTGCGTTTACAGGCTTTCTCAGCTGCATCACTTTCTTGCGGACGAACAGCACCGACGGCTTTGAGTTGCAAGTATTAACAGGAAAGACTTCTCGCGTTTGCTCGGTACACTTGAAACGGAACGCAACACCAATTTTTCATTATATGTGCAAAGCAAAGGGGAGTACCTGTTACAAATATGTTTGACCTATTTATTCCAGAAGAGGGCAAAAACGGGCTGGTTGGTACATGTTTTACGAATTGGAAAAAAAACAGCGCAATCAAAGACGAGACACAAGAGAAGCACAAAACACAGCGCTGGTGTTTTGTGCTTCTCTTGTGTCTCGTCTTTGATTGCGCTGTTTTTTTTTCCAATTCGTCAAACATGTACCAACCAGCCCGTATTTGCCCTCTTCTGGAATTCATTTCTTCTACGTCGGGCACTTTTCTACCCTCTTTATGCCTCCGCTCTTCAGTTATATGTGTCAATCTTTTGGCCGCAACCACATGCCGGGCTCGTCTTCTCACGTTTTCAATCAAGAACTCTTATCTGCCTCCTGATGTTCTCAGCTTATTTGGGGGACTCGCACCCTCAGATGGTCATGCAAAGCGAGTCTGCCGCATTCTGCGATCTGAGACCTGGAGGCAAGCCAGGTTCTACACCGAGTGCCTGAGCATCGCGTGCAGAAGCGAGGTATCTACACAAGCAGGGAACAAAAGATTTGGACAAGATCTCCGTTTGGCATCTAATACAGCAGAATTCATGTGGCGCCAGATAGTTCCTTGGCTTCCAAAAAAAAAAACAGCGCTGGTGTTTTGTGCTTCTCTTGTGTCTCGTCTTTGATTGCGCTGTTTTTTTTTTCCAATTCGTAAGACCTATTTATGTTTTAAGCAAAACGTATACCTTGGCATCAACTTTCCCGCCGGTGAAAAGTGGATGGCAATGCATGTAACCGACAAAAAGACGAAAGCCGAGTACCACAGTCCGGTCGACGAAAGCCTCCTTGTTGTACTTTGATAACGCAGTAGTCTAATCTGGACTCGATTGTTTGCGTGCTAAACTCGCCGACGCGGCACGGAGAGCCGCAGTAAATGCGCCTGTCGTGTCTGCGCGCAACGCTTTATAGTGACCGTATTTCTCCGAAAGCATTCAATTCTATATAGCGGTCTTGTCTAACTACCGATAAAGCTACGAAATGAGCGTATGAACGGTGCGACCATCGATGGATCAGCCGCGATCGATCCAGCCCTGTGTATGACTGGTGTGAAATAGAAAAGCAAATTACTCAGAGTAAGTAAAATTAGCTGGGCGCGTAATCTGAGGGTGGGAGTGCGATGTATCAGCACAAGCTTCCGCGCACATACATTCGATCAGAAATCGAAGACCCGGTGCAGTGCAAATGGCAATATCTAAAAGCGCTGCAGCCCTGTCGCGCTTTTTCATCGCGCTGTTTACAACTGGAATATAACAATCTAAGTGCCCATTCTAGGCATATGCCTTTATAACGAGCCTTCACTATCCTCCAGTGCCAATCACAGGCCCAGCCAGCGCACTGTTGCGATTCGACGAGCTTCTGTAGAGCATCGTTGCTACCCGAAGCTCCGTGTATGTCGTCTTAGCAAGCTTGACTCAATCTCGAGCAATAATTTTCGCGTCATGCGAACTGCAGTACCGAAATTAAAGCCCACTAGAAAAGAAAACAGCTGGCGCTGACCCACAGGCCAATGCACAACTGCGCGATCCCACATTCTATCATGACGACGATAGATCATAGACGGCGCTGCGTAAGCACGATGGCAGTTGCCCGGTCTCTAAAGAAAGGCTCTGGACTCTACCCGCTTTTGTTCAAAGGCAAAAACTAAAAGCGGCGCTTTTCGTTTAGATGCCAGGGTTAGAGTTCTTAATATAGATGTTTAGCTTGACAGCGTCAGCCCGAGTCGGGCGGCCAGTAGCATATACTGACGGCACAGGCGTACTTTTGTTCCTGTTCCCGTTTTTGGTATCGCCAAAGCGTTCCCCGTTGGTTTTCTACGGTAGTCTTTACTTTTCGTGTACACGTCAACTGTAATTAATTAATAATCGTTTTGTTTCTTCTAGTGCGTGCATATCTATCATAACCTGCGTGTGTGCTTGTGTGTTTAACCCAAAAAGGGCTTTAACCTGACAGCGTCAGTGCGCGTTGGGCTAACAGCTGCTGCCTTATTGTCTACATTTCGTGCGCATTATAATCTCGTATGTGTGCTCGTGCCAGGCAGGTAGAGAGATAGAGAAAGAGAGGGGGGCGGGCCGGGGCTCCTGTCCGACTTTCCAGCTTCCGATCAGGTGTTGCACAGTAGACGTAATGCTTGCAATCGAACGGCCTACTACGGTACCTGCGAAGTTGTACTCTTTATCGCCGATGGCAGCAGAGCGGGGGTGTAGCTCAGTGGTAGAGCGTTCGCTTTGCATGTGAAAGACCCCGTGTTCGATCCACGGCACCTCCACGAGACCGGCGCTTTTTTTTCTCCTCATAACATGAACCATGAGTAAACAGAAAGGATACTCACTCCGCTCAACCCTTTTTGAGTTTAGTGTCCGGGGTGGCTGTCGCCAAAGCAAGAAAAATACCATGAGTCTTGCATTTTCCTCGCTCGCCTTCCCCTAAAACCCTCACACTCATCCTCGTTTCATTAATTTACTCTCCCTTTCTCGCTCTCAATTTGCTGCTCTCGCCGACACCATGGAGGAAGGATCCAGGTTAGACCCACTCTGACCCTAAAACACGGCTGCCCGCTATCGTCGTCACCCCACTTAGAGGAGCTTAACGCAAGTTTTTTTTTTACTCATGTTATATATGACTACATTACTGAGTAATAAATCTATGATAGAAATTCTAAACGGGCTCTTTATAGTTTGATAAAAGCTTACATAAAGGAGTGGTGGTGAACCTGCTCGGCGGGGACTCCGGAACCGGGGTGGAGGGCGGGAGGGGGGGGGGGGCGCCACCTCAACATTTCTTAGAGGGAGCACGGCCCCTCCACTTGCCGACCATTTACGCTGAAATCAAAATGTTGACAAGAGCTATAGTTAAATTTTTAAACTGGTGATTGTGTAGTCCACTGCTTTCAAAGAGGCCAATGATCAACAGGAAGTGCAACGGTGGCAGCACGATGGCCGGTTAAGGAACCACAAATTAAGGCACGCCACTCAGCATACCAGTAAGCAAGCTCTTCATGGAATCACAATTACATAAGAAGATGCACAAAAATTGGCCGACTAGTTACCTACACATGGAGAGGGACAACCACACATCAGTGGATAAAAAACATTGCCCTCATACCACCGCATTACGCTACAAAACCATACACCAGTGAGGCAATCACTGTATACTGAAAATTTCCGTACAACCTCTTAAGGATCAAGAAAACTTACCCCAAGTTTGCTAATGCGGAAAACCTGCACAAAACATCCGTGACTAACTTATAGAATGTCCCCTAACAAGAAATGAAAGACTACTCCTGATATGCAAATGTCCAAAGACCTCAAAATACAAACACCTAGTGTCAGAAATATTTAAAAACCAGGGTGCATATCAAGCCCTTGAAGAACTCGTAAGGAAGAGGAACCAGATATCTGACCAATGCCTAACTCCTGTAACTTCGGCAGCGAGCCCTCGGTAACGTAGCCTTCGCTACTGAATGGAAAACTATGAGTCAGATACAATTGGGTATCCTGAAGTACAACGCTTTCTTTTCTTCGCTTTCTTTTGATAAGGGCTCTCTTTTCTTTTTATTTTACGATCCGTCTTGTTTCATCTTTTTTTAACTCCTATTGCCTATTAGGTACTTACCCACTGATCTATTTTATTTATTTATTTCACCAACCATTTAGTGACACACATATGCCGATTTATAGGGGAGCTAAAAATTGGCTGTTTCATTGAAGGATAATAATTTTTTTTAAAAATGGGCTTTAGAAGCATCGCGACGGTTTCCGCAGCACAATATTACGTGTGTTGGAGGACATCTTGACAGATGTGAATAACGTCATCATTAGGCGGTTAAAACTAATTCCTGGTAATATAACTTTTCGCTATTACAGCTAGGCATTCGGCTGAAATATAGATTGCTAGCGAGTTGTTTGTAAGTGCCATATCATTTTTCCGAATTTCGAAAACGCGATAACCCTAGACGCTGTGGCCGAAGAAAAAGGCACAGAAAAACGAAATTCTGTTTCTACGCGCGGAGCGCGCTCTGCCAGCTCTACGCCTAAACCCTGTCTTTTCACGGTCCAGTAAACGGTGGGCCAAAGCCAACAGACTCCTGTCAACCATGCTCCACGGTATTTGCATCCGCATGTAATGAGAGTGCCGATACGGCGGCTGTCTCGGTCTGTCTGCTCCTCGAGGAACTTTTTCTCAACGTTCCTCTTTGCTAAGCCGTAAGTTTAGAATAAAGGAACTTTGGCAAAAAGCTCCTCGAGGAGCAGACAGCCCGAGACAGCCGCCGTATACTGTAGAAAAACCAACTTCATGTTATTGTTCGAAAGGCAGTTAAGACGGCGCTGGCACTCCCTTTAGGCACATCCACTAAGCGCTTATTACAGCTGGGGATCCATAACACCATCGACGAACTAATAGAGGCGCACCGTGTAAATCAAATTGTCAGGCTCTCAACATCTAAGCCTGGCAGAAAAATATTACAGAAGCTGAGAATCAGTCCACCCGGAGAAGTCGCTGACAAGATCTACATGCCATGCAGATGCGATCACACATCACGACTCACCCCATACCAAAATGCATGGATGAGGGATACAAGAGAGGACGGAGACTAGCCAGAGTTAGACACCTCTCTAAGCGCTAAGATGGAAACAAGGACACGATCTACATCGATGCGGCTGGACCCGTTAACGGAGTCGCGGAAATTGCAGCAGTTTCACCCCGTGGGGATATCATTGCAAGCAGCCTGATCCAAGCGGTGAATACCATATCGGCTGAAGAAGCACCTATCACACTAGCGATATCAAAGAACAGCGAGGCAACGGATATGTCCGACTCACAAGCAGCGGTACGCAATTACCTCAGAGGCCGCATTCGCGCTCCGTGTTGGGAAATTTTGGAAAGGTCTAATCCTTCCAACATCCAGATCTTCTGGACGCCAGGGCACCTCTCAACAACGGACAATGAGCCGGCCAACACAGCTGCTCGAGCTCTCCTCTTCCGAGCATCTGGCACGCAGCCTCTCTCTGAAACAGTTTACAACCCCTCACCCTTACTAAGCTACGCAGAAATTACGGAGTACTATAAGATCACAAGAAGGAAATATCCTATTCCTCATAAAACCCTAAGTAAATATGAAGGGCACATAATCAGGCGACTGCAAACTAAAACTGTGCCCAATCCTTACCTAATGAGTAAATGGTACCAAGACACCTACGATTCGTCCTGCCCTTTCTGTGGAGCAGTTGGCACACTCTTTCACGCGGTTTGGGGATGTAAAAAAAACCCAGACTTGGGCAGCAATACGATCCGACTTATGAGCTCTGGGAGGCAACCCTTCACAGCCACAGCCCCCTCGACCGGAAATCGCTGGTTGAGAGGGGCCGGATTTTGATGGCGATCAAGGGGTTCTCGTACTGAACCCACTCAGTTTTTATGCTCTGAATAAATGTTTCTCCTCCTCCTCCTCCTCCTCCCAACGTTCCTCCTGCCGGCAGCTGCGCATTGTGCTGAGGGTGCCATGGCGCCGAACCTCAGTAGCTGATCCTTCCGTGTAATCTTTGTTGCTCCGCGCTCGTCTCTCTTTCGCGGCTTTCTGAAACCAGCCCTGCTGCAAGGTCAGCGTAGTACAAATGAACGCTTCGTCTACCGTAACAAACCGCCCACACGGGCACCGTGCGCCATACGCCGACTGTGAACAGCTGACTGCGATTTGAAAACAACAATAGCCTGTGCTAACTTTTTGCTTCTTTTTTTCAAACAGCACTGCTTTAAAAACGTGGCTCACCTGTCGTCCAGCGCGTGAAATGTGTTTGGTGCAACAGTGCAGACGACTGGTGGTCTGGCCTGGCCATAGCCATGGCTCGTCGATTGAAAAAGAAAAAAAAGCACCAGAAACGTTTCCCAATACCTTACACATTCATATATAAGTCAAAACAGTGGCGTTGTTAGCGCCAAGAACTTCAATAACACTTCTGTTGGGCCTAGTACTGCATAATAATACCACAGTTGGTCGATGTGCGCAAAACATTAGACAGCCCACGTACAGCTGCAGTCCTTGTGTTTCTCTCATGTGCGTGAATTGTCTAATGTTTTGCGCACTTCGATCATCTGTAGCACCAAGAAGTTTGTACGCCTGAATAAGAACAATTATTTTCGCGCTATCGTCTTCTGGCTTTTGGAGAAAATACCAAGCGGCTTGCGTGGTCGCGATGTACTTCCTGAGGCCAGTTTCAACCGAGTCTCTTCTCGTTACATTTTCTTTCAAAGCGAAGCTTTACTACTCTGGGTGAAGCCACTCTTCGCATGTCGCTAAATATGACCTTCCCAGAGCCAGAGATGATGCTTTCGTGGGGTGTAGGTGTCCATCGAGATGTCTTGATCTGAGAGCTGCTGCGCTTTTTTCTTTTCCTCAAAACACATGCTTTCGCATTCCTCTAGATAGACAGATAAAGAGGAGGAGGGAAAGGAAGGGATGTTAACCAGAAAGGGGTTCCGGTTGGCTACACTGAGCTGGAGAAGAGGAATTAGGGGACTAAAAGAAGGAAAAGAGAAGGGCAGAAAGGCATAACACACACGCACGCACAACGCTGTCACAATTGGTCACTCAATCCAGTCGCTCTCAGGTAGGCAAAGAGTGCCTTGTATGCCATGAGAGCAGTCGACTGCTGCGGCCACAGACTGAGGATCTTTTGCTCTGTTAATGGGCGAGGACCGAGGCGCTCCAGGGCACAACATAGTGTATGCCTTGCACTCGCAAATGCGGAGCACTCACATAGAAGATGAGCGATGGTCTCCACACAACCACAGCTTTCACACGCAGGGCTGTCGGCCATCCCCATCCGGAAAGCATAGTGGTTGGTAAAAGCAACACCGATCCATAAACGGCATAACAATGTGGCTTCGCGATGTGCTAAGTTACTCGGAAGACGAAGGCGCAGTCCAGGGTCCACTGCCTTGAGGCGGAGGTTGCAAAACTCTCTCGTGTTCCACGCTGAAAGTGTGAGCTCCAGCGCCAAGGGGCGAAGCCCACACGCAGCGTCGGGTCTTGATATTGGGATCCTCACTGAAAGTACGTTGCTGTGAGCAGAACGCGCAGTCGCATCGGCCTGGTGATTACCGTTAATAGCGCAGTGTACTGGCAGCCATTGAAAATTGATGTCATGACCTTTGGTTAAGGTGCCGTGGTACAGTAGACGGATCTCAGCAACAAGTTCTCCTTCCGACCCGCGGCGTAGCGCAGCTTGCAGGGCTTGAAGGGCTGCTTTAGAGTCGGTGAAAACCGTCCAGACACGTGGAGGTTCTTGGCTGATGAACTCTACCGCAGCCCGTAAGGCTGCGAGTTCCGCACCAGTTGAAGATGTTGGATAGGTCGCCTTCCCTTTCATGAAGATGGATCTGGCCGGTATCACCACCGACCCCGCAGAACAGGTCGAGTGAACTGATCCATCTGTGCAAACATGTATTCGGTGACTGTGGTAAGAATGTAGGTGATTCAATGTCAGTTGTTTGAGAGCGGGCAGTTATACACTAGCTTTCTTCGTAATGCCAGGAATATAGAGGTGAACGCGAAGTTTATAAAGACACCATAAGGGCGAGCACGGTCTTGACGCAGGGGTGACTGCAATGGAAGATATGAGCGATGGACTTCAATGACTTTGGCGAATGCAGTACGCGACCTAATTATTGGGAGTGATGCGAGGCGATGACAGGGAACCCGTGTGATGTGCCGAATATGTGTTCTCATGGTGTCAACAGGAATGTATGTAGTAGCAGGATGTTCCCGGGCAACAATATCAGTTGCTGCTGTTGATGCACATTTAGGCAGTCCAAGGCAGATACGGAGAGCTTGCGCTTGCACACTTTGAAGAGTCTTGATATTTGTCTTTCTAATGGAACTCAATATCGTAAGACTGTACCGCATGTAGCCCAGAAATAGGGAACAGTGCAGTTGTAGCATCGAGCGCACTGATGCGCCCCAGGACTTTCCCCCGAGGATGGAGAGGACGTGGAATATTGCAGTTAGTCTCATTCTCATGTCGTAGAAATGTGGACTCCACGTGAGGTTCCTTTCGATCACAACACCAAGGAAGCTGTGGCTTCTCTCATAAGGAATGGCTTCGCCATTGATGCGATTGCTGTAACGTAACATTATTTTGCGTGTGAACGCACAAGTGAACCCTTTTCGGTCGAAATGTTCAGGCCCTGCAAGCAAAGATAAGATGTCAATATCGATGCCGTCTTTTGAAGTCTTGTACGAACTTGAGGACGGGTCATCGCTGATGCCCAAATACAGATATCATCTCGATATATAGAGATCTGAGCAGATTGTGGCAATACGTCGACCAGGCCGATGAGAAAGGTTGAAGAGAACTGGGCTCAGCACTCCACCCTGAGGGTCTCCCCGTGAATTTCGGCGTAAGGACGTTGGTCCGTCCGCAGTCAGGACAAAAAACGACCTTTCTGATAAATAGCTGCGTATCCAGCTGAACGTGCGGCCTGCGATCTCAGCAGCTTCCATTGCGTCCAAAATGGCTTGATGCGTTACGTTGTCGTACGTGCCCTAGATATCCAAAAACAATGCCACTATCAATCTTTTCAAACGTTTGCTGTGTTGCACCGACGTTACAAGCTCAACCACGTTGTCGATAGAAGAGCGGCCCCGTCGGATCCCAGACATGAAGGTTGGATAAATCTTATATCGCTGCAAGTACTATTCCACGCGTGTAGCATCATTCTTTCCATGACTTTGCCGACGCAGCGGGCGAGTGCAGTTGGACGGTATGATGAAAGGTCGAGCGTGATTTCCCCGGTTTAGAAAGTGGAACCAGACGACTGGTCTTCCAATCATGAGGAACTATGCCAGCAGTCCATGACTTGTAATATAAGTGTCCAAAAGAGCCCGTCGAGCTTCTTGTCCAAGGTTGGCAAGTGCGGAGTACGTCACACCATCGAGCCCTGGTGATGATGACCTCCTACGACAAGCCAGCGCAGCATCAAGTTCTTCCAAGGAGAATAGTACATCCATCCAAGAATCCCGTGAAGGTTTAGCATTGTTGCAGTGGAGTGTTGCGCCTGGATTCGGAGGGCCTGTTATTCTTGAGCAGAAATCTTCGGCTACTTCAACCACACTGCGCCTTTGGTGGAGCGCTACGGATTTGAACGGGTAGCGCTGTTGAGGGGACGTGCGAAGACCCCGAATTACACTCCAAACGCGTGACAAAGGCTTCCGTGGATCAATTGTTTGGCAAAATGTCCTCCAGCGTTGTGTTTGCAGTGCCTGAATTACGCGCTGAATCTTCGTCTGTATGCGCGTAGCATCTCTTAGGTCTCAGCGCGACTTTGTGCGTCGGTATCTGCGCTCTGCCCTGCGCAGTTGTGATCGCAGTCTCTGCAATTCGAAGTCAAAATCGGTGTAGTTAGCGACAGGGTTAAAGGGGCAGGTGGCGTGTTCCATAGCCTCCTTAATTTTTTATTCATGACCGGTAGAGAATCCCTCTGTGCATGCAGCCTCCATAAGTAATTTAAAAACTGTCCAGTCAATACGCTGCATACAGGTGGCTGGGGAAAATGTGGAATGGCCGGTAATATTCAGATAGGTTGGGATATGGTCACTGCCATGGGTTTCTACATTCGAAAACCACCGGACGCTGTTGATAAGGCACTGTGAAACGAAAGTAAAGTCCAAGCAGCTGCTATAAGTCACCCTCGTATATAAATCGGGCTAACGTCATTAAGGCCCTGGAGGTCATGTTCATAGGCGGACACAAGCTGTCTTCCCCTAACGTCCATACTAACGCCTCCCCACATGGTGCGATGAGTATTGAAGTCACCCATAATGACCCAAGAAGCAGGTTTAGCTGCCATCAAACTACTCAACCTTCTGGCGTCGAAACGACTTGTTGGCGCCAAGTACACCGCCAGTAGCGTAAACGTCAGGTCTCGGCTCTTCACTGTCAGGCAAACGTGCTGATTCTCCTCGTTCGGAGGAACTGAATGTTTCACATATGTAAGTTCACGTCGAATGTATACGATGACTTTGCTGGATCTGTTGCGCGTGGGTGATGCAAATGCCTCGTAACCGTATATTCGCAAAATTGTCGGGATCAACGGTTCAGAAATCACAAGAATCGGGAAGTGATTCTCGTAGACGTAGTGCCGTAAATCAGAAATCCGGGACAGGAGTCCAGGAGCATTCCATTGGAAAATGAAAGCTTGCTTGACTTTGTTTTGAAAAGACAGGTCCGAAGGAGCCATGATGCCTTCTACTGTAGAGCCGCAAGAACTGAATATAGCGCGTCCAGCACTTGAAGTGCGCTATTTGCTGCTGCCGTGCGTAGGCTGGAAAGCAGAGCGCGGATGACATTCATTAGTGACGTTAACCTTGCAATAACTTGCATATCTGGGCCATGGCCTTGATCGTTCCTGTTGGATGGATCAGTCGTAGGCGCTGCACACTGCCCTGAGTGCGCCAACATCCCTGACACAGTAGGCGTAGAAGGTTTTGGCAGTGGTGGCCCAATTGCATCTGAGGCAGCAGGTCCAGCCTCACCAAGCGCCGGGCTCCATTGATTTGGTACGGTTTTTGGTTGAGGCGGACAAGCTGCAGTTGCGTTTGGGCATTCTCAAATGTGACTGCTTTCATTAACGACCTTCGGTGGCTCGAACGACGTCGTCGCACCTTTGCAACGGCTTCTTTGTGCGTAGAATGGTCTCGCACCATTTTCCTCAGTGCAGCCCGCTCGGCCTTTAGACGGGGGCAGTCTTTCGAGGAAGTCTTGAGGGTCGTGGCAGTTGGCGCACTTCAAGATAGTCGCGCGGCAAACGTTACCGCTGTGTGACTCGGAACATCGCAGGTACATGATGGAGCTGATGCTGACGTCGCTCACGTGGCCGATCCTCATGCACTTCCTACATTGAAGTGGTTAAGGCACAAAAGGTCTAACTTGATGACGAAAGTGTCCAACCTTCACGTGCGATGATATGCAGTCACCCTTGAAGGTCAGCTTGATGCATGAAGATCTTCCTAACCGTGAACTTGAGTGATGGAAATGCCGTTGGTTGCCGGCTTTATCAACATTGGTAAATCTACGTCACTGATGGCGATGTCGATGTTTTAGATTAGGCCAGCCGTAGTGCCGCTGTCCTGGAGAATAAGGGGCGTACACTGAAGTTGCCGAGTTTGGTGATTGCGGTTAAACTCTCTAGTGCACTTCTCTCCCCCACATCAATGGAAATGACGTTTTTGAACGGGTTTATTCTGACATCTTTAATGCCTCCCGGTACGAGGCTCTGCAGATAAATACAAATGGCTTGCCTGTTCAGAAGGTTCAAGTTGTCCGTTGGGTTCAACGGCACAAACAAGGCTGTATGCGCCGAGGAATTTGGCGCCGTGATGAACGTTGGCGTGCTTGATGAAGGCACCGTTGACGTGCTCGATCAGGACGATTCGGCTTGTCGCAGTCTGGGCTTGGCCTTCTTGCCAACAACCGGTATGAAACCGTCGTCGGCCGAGCACGAGGAATCTTCACTTGGCATCGAGTACACAACAGTGCCGTGGCTGCTCGAGTCACTCTGGCGGTGCAGGCGCTTCCTCTGGGCGGCTGCTGCTGACCCATCGGGTTCCAATAGAGGCCAAGCAGCCTACACTTCCATCGCCGTGGCAAAAACGGAGCGGCGCCTCCCTAAATATAGCATAAATTACCAAAAAAACTGCACAGACGTGAAGGCAGCGTTCTGATACAGAACAACTTCGTCTCGCATTCCTCTAAATTAAGCAAACCGAAGTGTCATCGATTGCGTTTCCCCTGCGTCCAAGCTCGGCCGCCGCGTCCGCGTTCGAACCCAGGTACTCCGGCTAAGTAGACGAGCGCCTTAAACACATGAGCCATCGCGGGGGTATATCTATCTAGTGTGCGGAACGCACTCAACGTTAAAAACACGAAGACGCGCCTACTTGCCCGATACACCACAGCTTTTGCTGTCTAGCCAGGTTCAAAATTAGCTAAACGGCACCGAATTTTTTAAAGCGAAATCTTCACTACGCTAGGTCAAACAGTCAAGGAGTAGGCCAAAAAATGACCTTGAACGACCTTCAGCCCAACCACGTTTATCCCTTCCTTACGGCGCGTTTCGTATGTCCCCCGATATATGTGAGACACTATTACTGCGCTATTTCCTTTCCGCAAAACCAATTTTCAAAACCAACCAAAGTTTCTTCGAAAGCAATGTAAAGGCGCATGACTGGCTCCCTGGGGCAGTGAACGCATGAATCGCGCTTTCAGGTACGTAGAGCGCAACGATATACCATACAATAAATGAAATAACTAGCGCAACAATAAACAACTCAAACATAGAGGCATCTGAAGAAGCCGCCATTGCTTTGGCAATATCGCACGGTAACGCAACAGGACAAAACCTCACTATACTGACGGAAAGAAGAATCCAGAAACTACACAAGAGCCAGAATCGACAGCATCGCCAATCATATTCTGCACACGATGAGAAGACGCATAAACACTAAACATAGTGAGCGTTCCGAGACATGAGGCGATGGGGGCAACGTGGCAGCAGACGAGTTAGCTCGAGGGTACCGAGCAGACTCAACCCTTTGCACCACGGGCACCTTTGACCCTGTTAACCCCATGTACTCAGACATGCTCGATCATTACAGGGGTCAGCGGAAACGCTACCCAGTCCCACACAAAGGGCTTACCAAAGAGGAGTTGGTAGGTTGTCGTTGACTAAAAACCGGTACCTGCACAAGATTTTTTCTCCACAATACGTAGACGAATATCCGTGCTGCCAGGTAAACCTAAACTAGAGCATGTCACATGCACCTGCCATAAGGAAGACTTAGAGCCTAGAATAGAACCCCCGAGTGTGACACAGTGGGCCACTTGCATGCCAGCCAGTACGAGTTAGCGCAATGATTTGTCGTACGCCGAGCCACGATCGCAGCAGTCAAGTGCGGCATCCTGGACCAAGGATCGACCACGGCGCCCAGTGACCCGTGAGGGTCAAGAACACTTTAAATTTGTCGCAAATCAAGTTTTCAAGCTAAAAACTTCACTACGCCAGCTTTTCGAGCCGTCAACGGGACCGCAAGTTTGATCTTGTATGTAGCTAGAGGTCACGGTGGCCGAAAGTTTCGCCTTGAATGTAGGTAGACGTCAAGCCATGAGACTAACTGGTGATAGTCAGGTTCCACACGTGACGTCAGCTACAGCAGCGACACCAGTGGCTGTTACCCCAACTGTCCAGTCTTTGACCTTTGAGCTTGACCCTTGAGCCTTGACCTTTGACCTTCACCTTGGGTCAAGCGGGAAAGTGTCTGCCGGCATCACACGCGCAGGTCATAAAGTGTGTTCTTCATAATACGCCGGTGCACTTTCATGCGTTCAGCGGAACACTAGGTATGATCGATGCGACGCCTGCCGTGGAGACTGACACCCGGACCGCGCCCGTAAGGAAAGGAAAATGAAATGAAAATTAGTTTTAAGGAAATAAAATTACGCCTGTCTCACATATCTCTGTGGACACCCAAACCGAGCCATAAGCGAAGGAAAATTGAAGGTTGAAACCGGCAGTCGCTCGACCACGAATGCAGCCAGGGAGATGCAGCTTTTTCGCTTTCGACCACGGTTAACCAGAGCTAAGCCACCAGCACTTTTTTTTCATCCATCCATCAGGTACGTCGTGGTAGTGAGAGAGAGAGATATGGGCTGCATGCATTAGCGCTGAGAAAAATTTACAGGATTGCACTTTTCAGTGTGCTAATGAGGGGAAATGCAAAAAGCCCTTCCTTGTCGTGCTCTCTTTCGCTCTGAATTTTTCTTTTTTTTCAGCAATTTTGTGTTTCTTTTTGCTTTTCACGCGACAACGTATACAGCTCGTTCTGTCGAAAGCCGTCGGCGTCGTAATAGAAGTAGTTGGCACCGAGCGTCTGAAATTTTCCTTCCCTTACGGTGCGGTTCGGGTGTCCACCGGGATATGGCACGGGCGTAATTTTCCTTTCCTTAAATTGTACAACGGGCAAGGCATCTCGCCGAACCGGCGATGGCAATCTGTGGACCCCTTGGCAACACGGTCGCATCCCATTCTTAAAAACGAAGCTTTGGGGTGCAATTTCTTTTATGTCTTCTTTTTAGTTCACTGCATACATGTTGCTCAATGAACCCTTTCATATATGCTTCATTTACCATAACACTTACGTTTGAAGTGTGCAGCAACAGGACGCAACGTTCAATGGTTGCCAATTATAAGTGCCACATTCCAAGCTGGACGCAAGAGCGCGGAACTCACCGAACGTTGAATTCAATAAACCACACTTATTATTCTTTTCTTTCTTTCTTGGTGTCGTCGCACACAGGGCGCGGCGTTCAGCATAGATATCGTGATTGGAAAAAAATTTATTTACTTAAGTACACATGCCAAGGTTACCGGATACATTGACCTTCACAAGTAGACATGACGTTAATAGCGTAGATATGTAGAGGGAAGTTTTTGACACTCTAAAACGAAATCTACACAGTCAAAACCCGTCTGTACATGACCACAACGAGTGTAACAGGCTAATCACATAAATATCCGGTGTTCACAAAAAGGTACACAGTACCTATTTAACATTAATAAGTTCTGTTAAAGTGGCGCGGCACTGTGCAAAACAATCAGCCCTTCCCGCGGGGGAAACACTCCCAGGGCTACCCCTCAGGACAGCTACAAGCAAAAAAACCACAATCTAATTGCACAACAGTCAGAAAAGAGGAGGGGGCGGCCTAGCTACTACCCTAGCATCGGCATAGCTAGTCGGCCCTCCCGTACGACAAAGAAAGGGCTGTGCCAGCGCTGCAGAAACAGCGCCTCCCCATCCTCTGCAAGCCGGTCAGAGAGGTGTTGCCAAAAGAGGAGACGTAGAGTCCGCAACGCAGGGTACATTGCCGTCGCCGCCTGCCGCCAGGCTACGGTCAGACAGCGCCGACGCCGCAATACAAACACGGCGCAGACAAAAACAAGTTTGCCATACTGGCTACGTGGTTGGCGAACACCTGGCCTGCACGAACAGAAAACATGTGGTAAACCAATCACCACATTGCCCACGTGACGGGGCACATGAAGAAAATATGGCGCGCCGTTTCTTGCACTCCACACTGCGCGCACTTTGCATTGGCACAACGCCCCGCAATTTGAGTCGTTCTCGCGTGGGGAGGACACCCCATCTCCTCCTCCACTAAACGTCGAGGACCTCAGGAGGGAGGCGTCTTGTACACCATGTACGCCACCTGCGTACCGCGGTGCGCCGCTGGTCGTCGGGACCAACGAGAGGCACGCGACCATCTCGATGCAGCCACCTCGCTCAGGTCATGTTCCGGTAGATAAGAGGCTTCAGACAGCTTAAACCCCGCTGCTGCTCTGCAGAAGGCCAAAGGCCTCTCTGCTTGCGGGCCTGTATGTCGATTCCAAATTTGCGGTTGCAAATTTGGTTGCAAAGCGCGGCTGCAAATTAGGCTCCGACACCCCGCGCTACGGTAGCTACACAGGGTAGCCCGACTCCTCCCCGTGAAGGCGGCAGCTGACAAAGGCGCCGAGCTACCTGCGCCGTACACCATCCTATAGAAAAACGCCCACGAGGTACGCTAGCCGACTCGCGGTACAGCGCGGCATCACTGCCACGCGTGCTACACAGTGGGCAAAGCGCACGCGCGGCCCTTCCCCACGGCTATCTTTGCCTCAGTAGAGAGGTCAAACTGAGCTGCCGTTGCTAGCGCAGTTGTCGTGCGCTCAACAACTTCATCCCAGCCAGGAGGATGGTAAGATACACCAATTATTATTTACTTGAGTTCTAAATTTACCATGCACCATACTGATTCGATATCGCTTGGGGCAGGAAGCACTGAAAATGTCAGGAGCATGACAATATGTTGGTATGCTCTAACTACGTTGAATCCTGGCAGGGTTATCTCGGCGAAGAGTATATCGTTATTCTAGCATGTTTCAGTGACGCCAATGATCTGAGGGGAATGCGAATGCGACGAAATGAGCGAAAATATTCTTGGAAACTTATTTACAAGGCTTTTAGCATTATTTTTTGAGATCCTAAAATTGATAAGGTCATATTTGGAGGACAGCGAATCCAACGAGAGTCTCTGGGTGACTGATTACTAGGAGATTGCGGCCTGGCATACGAACTTTGCACCATGGAGTTAATTGCGTGACACCAATCATAATGTACGTTATCAAGAAATGTTCAAAAACATTACAACTTTAGCGCCACTGTCCCTGAAATGAGTGGAAACGTCCCACAACTTTTTACGAAAGGAACAGAAATGAGCTGAGAAGTAGTCTCTTCGGTGAGCAGACATCCAATTCTTTCTTTGAGGCACATTTTAGGATTCTCTAGTCAATGCTAGGCCATGCCTGATGATGATATTTCTTCGGGACTGGTTTTCCAGGTTGTTCTTTAAGGTAAGCATGTTAACAACGTCACTGAGAGACTTAAGTAGGTATTTTAATACGGAATAGGATGAAGTGGAAATGCTAGGCTCCACGGAAGTTGATTCGAGTGCAGTAATAACGCGATTCGAGAGCCTCAAAGCGTTGATTTGCAGAAAGATCAAATGACCTAATTTCACCAACGTTGTGCGCCGCCATTTTTGCCTAGCAAGCAACCCTGCAAACATATCGGCTGCAGAGGGCATAACAACGGCATTGCCAGCGCTGCTGCTATTGTCAGCAGTCCCCGAGCAAGTAGAGACCCATTGATCATATGACCGTGCTCTGGTTTTTATCTTCCTTTCGGTTTTTGGCTGGGATCCATGCTGTCCAGAATTAGTTTCGACATCCCCACTTTATAGGAGGCTACTAAGGCAGTTTACTAACTCAGAGTACAGACAGACAAACGAAAAAATCCGCGACCATGGCAAGGCGGGCGAGGAAGCATAAGCAAAAAACGATGATCTGAACGAATGCGACCTGCATTCTCAAGGTAACGTAGCTGCACAAAAAGCACACAGTTCAACATCATGGTACAAGCACTCCTGCCGTATCGCCCACTGAAAAAGGTGTTGCTGGTTGAGTCATTATATTCACTGCTGGTGACGTCAGGTCACCACCACGTCACCACGCCAGAGAAATAGCTCGTCCACGGCTAGGTCCACTCTAATGGAAGTGAGTGCTCTAATCGAGGTGACCATCCTTTTCGACAGCTACACATTAATCTTTTTTACATCCCGGATGGATGACTTGGGTAACCTAACCTCCAAAATGGATGGATTCTTTACCTTCAGCTCATATCAGCTTTCCAGTGCGCACGCAAGAGTGGTGCTATGTGAATTCGGATTGGTATTAATAGAACGCATTTCTCCTTTAAAGAAGCTGATACCTGAAACTGAAGCCGTCTTCGAGCAGCCAGCTACAGAAAACAGACGATAGTTTTAGTGTTCACTTGCCGAACTAATTTGTTAAATACATGAACCTTTACATCACCGAAGCTATGGGGAATACCTCAGAAATCTTTACATTCGAAGAAGCCCCCCCCCCCCCCCGCCCCCAAAAAAAAGAAACAAACTCAAATCAGCGCACTTTTCGAATACCACTTTTTTCTAAGCGTTCCTTTCTAGCTTCACAAGCACGCAGTTACTTTAGCCACTTCTGGAAGTTGACAGCGCATGCAGCTGCGCGGTCTTGGGTAAGTCACTCCAAAGATTACCAGGGAGCGGTGTCTGCCACGGGATATTTAAAACACACTCAACTCCTACAACAGTTTCAAATCTCGCACAATCTCTTCAAAGCACTGCAAAGGTTAATGGTCTAAGGGGGTTTAACGTCCCAAAGCAACTTAGGTTATGAGGGACGCCGTAGTTGAGGGATTCAGAAATTTTGACCACCTGGTGTTTTTAACGTGAAATTACACAGCGCCGTACACGGGCCTCTAGAATTTTGCATCCATCGAAATTCGACCGTCACGGCCAGAATCAATCCTCTGTCTTTCGGGTCCGGAGCCGAGCGCGAACGTTAGTGCTGTACGCATCAATAGCTTGCCCAATGCTTTAGGGTAAGTGCGCCTTCAACGTGACCCGCCGTTGTCGAAGATGAGGGTGATTTCGCTCGTATCGCTGATGGGGTATTCGCGATCGGTGAAAGGCCATGGCTTTTCATGGGCATTAAACTTTACGGTTCCCAGCTGGTTTCCTATAGGAAAATGGTGGTAGCTTCCGAAAACTCAATTTCGCTAGTTCGGGCTCATGCGTTGCAAAACACTACATAGAAACAGCCAACGTTGCATCGCTGCGTCCGCAGGCGAGAGAGATTTAATCCAAATTACCAACAGCAGTACTTTAACATCATTCCCAAATCCATACGGAACTCTACGTCACCGGCCACGAAGGTACCCACGCGTGCAAGCGTTTCAAGCCACTTTTTTACTAGCCGCCGCGGTGGTTGAGTGGTTATTGCGCTCGGCTCCTGGCCCGAATGACACCGGTTAAATCCCGGCCGCGGCGGTCGAATTTCGGTGAAGAAAAAATTCTAGAGGCCATGTACTGTGCGATGTTAGTGCACGTTAAAGAACCCCAGGTGGTCGAATTTTCAGCAGCCCTTCATACCGGGGTCTCTCATAGCCTGAGTCGCTTGGGGACGCTAAACCCCATCAATCAACCAACCATATTTACTACTGCTTTGGTCATGAATCTCGTAAAAGATGCTTTACAAGCTGTAAACGTCGAGGTTCTTTGTAAAGTTAGGTTTCTTTAGATGGCACAACCTGACAAAACAAGCAAGTAATAGACAGTGACCTGCCTTTCTGCGCCCATCTTTTCGCCTTAATCTAGAGCCCATACGCCATTCAGGCTTCCTCGATTGACGGGGTTTTGTGGAAGGTTCCTCGAGGAGCTCCTGGTCGTAGGAAGCGCCCAATGGCGTTCTTAAATCAAAACCGTTTCGCATGAGGAGCGCAGTGTTGACGCGCGTTTGTGAATTCGCCGGTTTTCTACTGCTTCAAGCTCCCCGAACCTATACTAGAAGCATTTCTCCAGTCTGCTAGGCTGTGTATAGTATAGCAAACGCTTATTGGCGCAGGGCTGTCCTAGTTGGGCGCGTAACCTTCAAACCCGTATCGGTGCGGGCGCGAGTGTCTTCTAAGCAGATTTAGCAAGGCAGGCTCAAATGCACACCTGCGCATTAAAATAACTAGTACCCGCTGCACGAATCAAACTGCAAGCTTCTTCCAGCAGCAGTTTCTCAGATTAAAAAGGCGCACTATTTAGGCCGCATTTCTCGAAAAACAAGGTCAAAATGTGGAAACTTTCCAACTACTCCAGCTACGCCGAACATTTCAGTTAGCAATTTGTAGCGCCCGGAACACATCTAAAATGGGGGGATTAATGGAACGGCAATTTTATATGAAAGTTTCCGCCATACTCTGGGATAGGGAGCGAAGCCTCAAACGAGATTATGGCCGCTTGCACGCGGAGACAGCAGCTACGACTGGGTGAATATGGGTGATCTAAGCAAAAAGCCAGTATGAGAGCACTGCGGGGCACTTGATATTAGCAATGAGCTCACTTGCTGCAACTATTTCAAATTTCACGCATGTGATACAAAGCACAGGACACGCTTTTGTGATAAGGCACTAACACCAGCAATGGGAACATGGTTGCTTCCCACTAGCTGTTGAAATATAAATAGGTGCTGCATTAATTTAGCCTCATTTATTACTGCGGTTTGCTGCTGCCGAGCGCCAACAAAATTATTGGTCCTTTTTGAACTCAACCATTTACACAATTGCCAGAATTTGTCGTATTTTAGGAAGAGTGCTTTGTTAAAAACGGCAATTTTGCGTATCGTCGTTGCTGTCGTGGTAGCTGCGGTTGTGGTTGTGATGGTTGCTGTCACGGTCGTCTGCTACCACACCTGTTGTCCTGCTTGTTGTGACGTCATGGTCGTTGGGGTTGTGGCGGTTGTCATTGAGGTCATCCTGTTTGTCGTTATCGTCCTCCTCTTTGTAGGCTTGTGATCATCGTGGCTGTTGTGGTTGTTGGGGTTGTTGTGGTCATCATAGATCTGGTCTCCCTCTTTACTTGAATGTTTCTCCCAACCTCTTGAATAACTTGCGGAGCCTGAAATGGTCATGAATGTGGCCACTTGCAAGCGCAGGCAGCGCCTGTAGATCAAAGAATTTGGTCACGCCACGGCAAAATCCAGTTTTAGAGCGCTGCCAAGGACTTTATACCGATAACGTGCTCACCTGTTGAAACTATATCAAAATCGCACACTTGGTTCCAAGCACAGGAAACGCCCTTCTCATGCACGAACATTACGACTTTGGCTTCTTTTTCCTATCTGTTTAAACATTAATTGGCGCTGCATTAATTTATCTTGATTCATTACTCCTAGGTGCTGCTATATACCGAAAAACTTGATTCATTTTCACCTGCACAACTGGTACAATTACAAACAATTCACTCTATTGGAGACAAAGTGTGTTCGTAAAGAAATGCACATTCGCAATACATTTTCTTTGATAGAAAGATATGATAACTCCCTGAGTCAATTTCACTACTGGTAGATTCATATATCACCACATTGTTTTGAACAGGACGTCATCATGGTGGTAGTCGTGGTCGTCGTCATTAACGGTCATCATGGCGTTCGTCGCGGTGGTCGTCGTAGTGGTCATGCTCATAGTGGTTGTAGTACATTTCACGGTCGTTGTGGATTTCGTGCTCATTGTGGTCGTCCTCGTTGGCGCTGGATTTGTGGCCGTGGCGGTTGGTGGCGCTGTGGTTATCGCCGTAGTTCTGGTGGTTGCGGTAGTGGCGGCTGTCCCTGTTGTAGAAGTGTTGGTCGTTGCGGTTGTTCTCGCTGCTATAGTCGTCCCGGTTGCAGTGCCGTCGTGGTTGTCCTTATTGTAGGCTTGGTCCTGGTTGTCTTCTTGCCGTGGTCGTTGTGCTAGTTACGGTAGTAGCGGTTGTGGTCATGGCGGTTTTCCTCTTTAGGGTGTGCATCCTGGTTGTCTCGTCATCGTAATCATCGCGGGAGATGTGGTTGTGATCCTGGTTGTTGTCCTGATTTTTTGGTGCTGTGGCTCCTACCATAGTTGGCATGGTTATGGTGGCCGTCCAATAGTTGTGTCCTTCCTGGTTGTGTCGTCGTCATTGTGGTGGACCTCCTGGCTGTCCTGGCCGTAGCTGCAGTCTTAGTTATGATCGTGGTGGTCCTTGTATTCGTCCTCTTGATCGAGTCATCGTGGTCGTTGCTGTAGTATGCATATGATCGTGGTGGCTCTCCGGGTTGTAGTGGTCTTTGTGTTTATCTCGGTAGCTGTGGTTGCGCTCATGGTGGCTGTCGTCAGGTTGTAGTTGTCCTGCTTGTGTCCTCGTGGTTCTTGAGGTGTTAGCGGTTGTCGTGGTCATCAGTTTCATCTTGATAGTCGTCGTCGTGTTCTTCGTAGTGATGTGTTCATCGTGGTTGCTGTAGTTATCGTGGTTGTGGTGCTCGTCACAGCAAGGGCGCCCTGGTGGTCTTGTTGTCGAGGTTGTGGTCGTGGCGGTTCTCCAGTTTGTAGTGGTCACGATGGGGCTGTGTGGTCTTCGTCGCGATAGCTGTGGTTGCGATCGCGTGCTTGCCCTCATGGTTGTAGTTGTACTGCTTTTTTTCTCGTCATGCTTGTTGGGGTTGTGCCAGTTGTCATGATCAATGGGGTCATCCTGGTTTTCATGGTCATGCTACTCTTCGTAGTCTTGTGTTCATCGTGGTTGCTGTGGTTGCTGTGGTTGTCGTAGTTATGGTGGTCATCCCAGTTATGGCGCCCTCATACTCACGTCGTCATTGTTCTGGTCATGACGGTTGTCTTGTTTGTAGTGGTCATCGTGGTGACTTGTCGTTTTCGCGATACCTGCGGTTGCGGTCGTAATGGTGTCCTTGTGGTTTTAGTTGTCCTGCTTGTTGTGTCGTCGTGGTTGTTGGTGTCGTGGCGGTTGTCATGGTCATTGGGGTCATCCTGGCTGTCTTGGTTGTCCTGCTCTTCGTAGTCTTGTGTTTGTCGTGGATGTGGTGGTAGGTTTCGGGGGGTTTTGTGGTCATCATCGTTCTTGTGATCGTCATCGTCGTCGTTGTGGTTTCCCATTATTCCGCTCTCGGTTGTCGCTAATGTGCTTGGGTGCACAGCGCAACTGTGCCGCAGATGCACGGCAAACACTTCGTAGAAATCCGAGGGGAACCGTTCAGAGCTTGAACAATTTTAAACGACGAAGGGAAAAGGGCATACGTGCCCATCCACATGCTTACATTTGCCAGCTCTTCCGCATTATCTCTCTCCTCGGGTTCGGTCAAAGTCGTGAATAGTGCATCGCGGCTGACCAGCTTCTTAGTAGTCTGTATATACTCTGAACTATTGAGGTCGCGCAGAAATGAAATCAGGAGCTTCTCGGCTGGCAAATACATGATGACCAGCTTGCCTGGATCTCCTAAGTTACACTCACGGGGGTAGTCCTCCGCCACACGAAGGCCGCACATTCGTTGTCATCTTTCCAAGATCAGCATAAAATCGACGATCTCGGCGTGTGGCAATTGCTGAAGGAATGGTGGCGACTAGGTTTGAGCGGCGCCGTACAGTGGGCGCGCAAGAGCTCCCGACTGCTGGCGGCTCACTCCTCCAGACCAGGTAGCACAGGCAGCGCTGAATGGCTCTGTACACAGTCGCGCCGCGGGGATGCTAAGGGACACGCAGACAAAGCGATGGAACAGAACGCTTTACTCCGCGCACGAGCTAGCTATGCGCTGTCGTCGTCTTCCCGGCAGTGTGTGAAGTATCTGGAGGCAGATTCAATACGAAAGCAGCATAGAGATGGCTGTTCAGATATATTTGGAGTAGATGATTAGTAACTTCGTTCGAAGCATTATAGAGATTTTCGCTAATATCAAGCGATTTAATTTGCATACTTAAGGTATGCGGCTTTGAGGTCTTAGTACCGGTACTGACAAAGCATGATTGTATAGCATTTTGCATTGCATTTTCCATTTTTGCATACATGGCGTGTTCGCAGCTGTGGAAATCGCCTCAGTGATTAATGTTGTACAGAGAGGAAAAACTGCGCCTCTAGAAAAACGACGACGTGCACTTCAAGTGCGTTCTGGTTTCTTTTTTTTTTTGGCTCTTTGTGTGCGTCTTCCTGCCTTCACAATGAGTAAGCAGGAAAAATATCTCTTCTGTTATAAAGAGTACCTAAAAAACTCACGGAATATTTTAATGAAGCATGCTGTGCAGATTGTTTTACAGAAATTCAAAAATGAAAAAGTTCCACGCGTAGAGCCCGTACTTAAACAGTTTGTTTACTCGTGTACACCGCTCACTTTTGAGTGAGTGAGCAAACAGCGCAAAATCAATTTGAACGTCACAAAATGCTCGTAAGCGGTGTAGTCCGCGGAGTACAAATGAGAATCGGAAGAAAGCAAAACTTCGGCATAAATAACAAAAAACGCAGTGGGTAAAACTGAGCTTATGGAATTGTTGAACACATCTTTATTTTTGGCATTAAAACAAGTTGTTAGCGATGGGACTCCTGGTAGCACAATTTTAGACTTGGCCCTTGTCAGTGCTTCTCTGGTTAAAAGTGATGTGGAATGGGAATTTATTAACTGACGTTTTGTGTGAGCATAAAACAGTCGTGATCTCAATTGCTTGATCGGTCCGCAAACCACAGTAGGTCTATTCTATTCTTCGCAATTACGGACATGCCGACGATTTGTCTATTATCGATGCACTATGTGGCGCATATGAAGTATTTGAACAATTTAGTGCTTGCAGTGACATGAATGCTTTTATAACTTTCTTTTGAGGCCTCGTCCAGGAATGCATACAGCGTTATGTGCCGAAAAGTAAAAAGATAATTGATAATGTACCACGGATTAGAAGGGAATTGCTTCAATTGATTCGCAATGTCAACAGGCTGCGACGGTCGAAGCGTTCTGGAGACCCTTTGAAGACTGCCCAGTTTGACAAAGGAGAATCAGGAACTCCGGCTGCAGATTAACTCAGCGAGAGAGTTCTCTTTTCGTGTCAAACTCCAGAACCTAATAAAATGTAGCCCGCTATTATTTTGGCAATCACACCTACCTTCCTTAATCTTCAAATATTTTAATCTTTATTTATCTTGCTACCACTGACGCATTCGTAATAGCAAATGCGGTTATTAATTATTTCCAATATGTATTCATGAACGATAACTGCGAAATTCAGACTTTCGCAGGTATTCCTCGTACCTCCATCAGCGACAACTCTGTAGGCAGCCAGGTACTCCTAACCTCATCTTGAATTTAGAAACGAAAGTCCTGGTTCGGAGGAGATTGAAAACTTATTCCTTGTACGCTATGCGGAATGGACTAGCAAATCCCTTCCTGGGATTGCAGTATTAATAAATAATAGACAACAATATTCTTTCCGAAGTCTCACACTACAAATATCTAGGGCTATGGATTACTAACAACCTTGACTGGACTAAACACATTGATCAAACTGTAAATAATGCAAACCGTAAACTTTTTTTTTTCTTAGGCGTGCATTGAGACTTTCCACACCCCGAGTTCGGCTTCCAGCGTATAAATCGATTGTCCTTCCAATATTAGATTATGCGGCAATAATTTGGGATCCATTCACCAAAACAAACGTAAATAAAATTGAAAAAATACAAAAGAAAGCAGTACGTTTTGTTTACAATAGCTATGAACGCACATCAGTAAGTGACCTCTTAAACAGGGCTGCTTTAATATCTATAACCGAAAGGAATCGCGTTTCTCGACTAAAGTTCTTATACCAATTGGTCAAAGGTCATTTTAAAATTAACATTGATGGACTAATATCTTTCTCTTCAGGTTATTCTACAAGACAATGTCACAATCTTACAATCACCCCTTTCACCCAGCGTAATAACTGCTTTAAATATTCTTTTTTTCCGCGAACAGTAACGGAGTGGAATCAACTTACTAACGACGAAGTCTTACAGCTATCTGTAACATCATTCATCGGCAACCTCAGTGAACAATAATGTCCTCTGTCATGCATTCCCGGTTCCCATTTTTGAACTGAATTTATTATTGTGATCGTTTTGGTGCTGTTTCTTCATTTAATTAATTCCCTGTTGACCATGTTCACTGATGACTTGATAGTAGTGTATTTATATGCCCCAAACATTTGTGTACTTTTTTTGTTGTGTTACGTCATTGAGCCTTTCATTTTTGCTGTTGTGTTTTGTTGCTTATTATTAATTTGTGGCCTTTGTACTTTTTTTTCTTAATATTTGCACTTACCTATTTTCTGTATGCTCACCCTGCGAAAATCCCTTCCTGGGATTGCAGTATTAATAAATAAAAAACAATAAATAATCATATTTAAGGAATCATTATAAAGCGTCACTGTTCCGATGCCATGAAAGCTAGCCAAAGTTCTTCCTTTTCAAAAATCGGGAAATTCGGAATTATGAAAAATTATGCACCACTCTCGTTAACTTCCCATTCTTGTAAGCTCCTCGAGGACAACAGTTTCAAGCAAGTTGTGGAGTTTCTTGAAGCTAACAATATCCTAAGTGATTTTCAGCACCGTTTTCGCCGCGGCTTTGGAACCATTTCGAAATTAATTGAATTCACTCATGACGTCACTCATTCTCCTTATCTCGGTAACCAGATATATTCTTTCACCTATCAAAAGCGTTTTATACAGTTCCTAATACTAACCTATTATAAAAACTTAACGCCATACTAAACAATCCGACGGTCGTCAACAAGTTTGCCAGTTTTTTTTTTTCCCTTCAATCCTAATATGTATGCTTCACCTCGACCACATCTACAGTAGATACACACTCAGGGGTCCCGAAATTGTCTGTTTTAGGACAATTTCTTTTACTGCTGTACATTAATGACCAATACCTTGTAACATATCTGCTAAATTTCGCTTATATGCGGACGATTGCGTGCTGTACCATCCGATCGCCTCTATTCGGGATCACAACCTTTTAAATCATATTTTTCCAGCTTCTGTCAGTGTTGTGACACGTGGAAGAGTAAAAATGGCTTCAGTGAACTGGTCTTCATGTCTTTTAGCAGATCCTGGTGTCCTTATCTTTCACATATTTGTTTAATGGTTTGTTCCTGAATGAAGTGACCGAATACAAATACCTCGGGCGGTTTTTCACTTCCAAAATGTCTTGGTTGAAGGACATCATTCTAACATGTAGTAGAGAACTTCAAAGGCTCGAAAACATTCGGCGCACATTACGTGCAGTACCACGTCATACAGAACTTTTCCTAACAAAACGCTAATCTGCCTTATTATCGAATACGGCTGTCTTGGTTGTTCTGAACCCATAGCAAGCACTCTACTGCGGGAAAATTGAGACCTTCCGGACGAAGGCACTTCGTTTCACCTATCGTCACTAAGACAGGATTTCCACCCTCGTCTAATCTCAGCGCATTATCTCTAACCCAACTTTCAGCTCGTCCGCAATCCAAGTGCCTCCAATGTATATATATGCTCATTAACCTTCCGCGATTCATGGCAATGAGCACCCATGTTAGTTTTTCTACTCCATTATAAACTAAGCGCCATCATGATTTAAATATTTCTTCGCCTTATGCAGAAACGATATATATATAAATACAGCTTCTTCCCACGCACCAACGAAAGCCTGAACTGCGCGGGGAAATTCGTTCACTCGCGCTTCCGCTATTTTTGGCTGCCATTGAATGTCATTGACGCCTATGCTTTCTTCATTTTATCTTGTATTTGGTATGTTCTTTTAAGTATGTATGCATGTATGTGTCAAGATTTGTAGGCAACTGTTATGATCATAGTTCTAGGAACGCGGGTCGGAGCAAGCGACATCAGGGAGCTGTAAACTAAGCTGACAACCTCGCGACGACCGCATGCCGGATGACTTTTGTCTCGGGGAAAAAAAAGGTTCCTTCTCTATACTGCGCCTGCTGACCACCTCTTCGGGCAGCTGTAATTAGCTTAAGACTCAGTCAACAGGCGCGACAGCAGCGGACTCTCTCGCGGGCAGCCCTACGTTGTCAGCGCAAATGCATGCAGCCCACCTCTCTTTCTGACCACCGCCACGTACCACAAAGCGCGATTGAGGTATCCGCTGGCCCAGCAGCCAGTTATATTTCCTTTCCTAAATATCATTGAAGTCGAGAACGTTGCCAACGCCAGCGCCAGTCAACACATTGATCGCCGACGGCGAAGGGGACGCGAGGCCAACCCCCCGGCATATCCACGGCAGCGGCGACAGTAACCCTCCCCTTAAAGCCACCAGCGCCGCTCAGACAGCGCACACGAAGCTACATGACGAAGATAGCTGCCGAGGCCAGCCGTAATTCACCGTCTGGAGAGGATCCGGGGGCAGCAGGGTCCAGTCTTTATGTTTGACAGCGGCATTCGTCTTCAAAGGAGGAAGCTCTCGGCGAGCGATTTCCCTACGCTGCGTGGCCTTGTGCGTAACCCGGTCCGTGCAGTGATGAGGAACACGTGCGACCACATGCGAACCGTGGGAACGCCACTCGCTGACATTCCGGTGCCTGTGCGATGAAGACTACGACCTCCTCTCAAACTCAACTCGTGACGGGGGCGTGTTCCATACGGTCAAAGTGTGTGAAGGGTGCCACAGTGAACATTTCAAGACACGCCTTCCTCGGCAGGCCCAGCCTCCATCTAGGAATTTCAGGGAAGAAAAACTCCATAAAAGCCGTCGTGGCGTACGGACGAGTAGCTTCATCTCATCGAGACTCTTTTACTGAGAAGCCCTATCAGTTCGTGTACGTGTACATGATGTGAATAGTTGTCTAAAGTTTTCCTTGCCTTCCTCCTAACTCCTTCTCCGATCTTCCTCGTCCCCTCTCTTGCCCGACCAGGCCAATTGAGTCGCAAAAGCAACTGCTTACCATGTGCACTATCTAGACACTACTGCAATAGCCACATTGATGCTGCGGGAGGTATAAATAAATAAAAGAGTAAATAAATAAATAAATAATATTTTTACGCTACAAGTATTTCACTTGCCGAGAATTGTCTATCCTGCCTAAATTGAGCTGGCCAAGGTAACGCCTCGTTGACCTGTGGCATATCTTAGCTACCAACTGAAATGTAAGTGTCCTGTTACATGGAAAACCCGGCGATATAGGTACAAAGTGGTTGGTTTGTTTGAACCAGCATGCAGTCATGGAACTTCCCATTCCACTGATTGTGACCTGTTAGAGCGATCACAGTAAAGGTTTAATCATCAAAAGCAAGTTGCTGCGAAATTGATTCAGTGAAGCGGGCTTCGAAGCGCACGCAGTATTCCTCTTGGATCAACGAAGCTTCCGAAGGTCACATGATGCGAGACCGTCCGGCCGAGCCACAACCTTGGTGCAGACCGCCGTTTTCGACCCCGGGCTTGGAACAGGTGGCTTTACTCACTTATGCACCACAGTTTCCGACTCACCATTTCATGCAGAGGCTGAAGCCGTGGCTCGAATGCGATGCTCCTGTTTAATACCAGTCACCCACATCAGGAGAGGGGGAAGGTTTCTCCGTACTGTCGCGGGCTCCAAGTTTTCCGCAGCAGCATCGCCTTGTCGGTACGAGTAAAGCTATAAACGTATAAGGGAGCCTGGGCGGGACAACGGCTTGAATCTGTGGGCCCGGGCTGGGTATGGGCCTCAAAATCAAACGCATCCAGAGCTCTGAACTCTGTAAAAAGAGAAGCCTATGAGGATATTCCGAGTGAGTGCATTTCTGAAGCATTTGGTCCCAATTATTGCTAGTGTATCTTGTATTTTTTTAACTATTTCCCGATGTTAGCTGGAAGGCATTGCTCAAGATGCCTGTAAGTGATACAGGGGACTCTCAGATCGTCGTTATGCCGGTCTCTTTGCACTCATGTGCATGAATATAAAGGCCAGTATAAAATCCCTGACGTGCCAATAACTATACCGAAAACTGAAAAAGAACGTGCAAGCTTTCTATTTTTCTTCTCCGTGGCTTTTCGAAACTGTGTTATACGGCATTCTTTACGGCAAGATAATGTTTGCAAATGAAATAAACAAATTAAACACCGCTGCAAATGAAAACAAATAACTAGCTTCTCATGCAAGGCATGCGTATTTCTCAATTTCTTCCATGTCCCTCTTTGTTGAATACAATTAAATAACGAAGCGGGATCTCCCTGTCAATGGACGCCCTTCCATCCACTGGTGTCTGCCAATCCTCGTGAACCTACTTGCATGACAATGCAGAGTGGGGTCTATTCCCTACAATACTGGGAGGGCCCTAATATCTATCATCTTCCATTCTCTGCATTGTCTCGCTAGCGGGCTCCATTGGCTGCAAGGGGGTCCTTTGACGGAAAAAGCCGCTTCATTATTTAGTTGTGTCCGACTATAGTTCTTTCAAGCCCAGTTAAACTTCGGGCGCAAGCAGAAGATTAGAGCAAACCTGTCACTGGCTGCGCAGGCAAGTTGACGTTAAGTTAGTACTCTCTCATGGTGATGCGACCAAAAAGTCGCGAGGATGACAACATCGACGAAGAGATACAGAATACGGCTGCAGTACCCACAGCTTTTGCAAACCCAAGAAAGCGCTTTCAGATTCGCTATGCGATGCATTCACCCCCCCCCCCCCCCCTCCCTCCCAGAAAAAAAGCCTCGGATGTCTGAACACGGATATTTGCAATCTTTCCTCATTCAATGGCACTTCGCAAGCTAGCTAGACGTGATCGAATTATGTTCACAACAAAGAAACCGTACCTTGCCTGTGGCCGATCGCACAATCAGTTTGTAAAACCCCTCCATGCTCTGTTTTTTTTTTTGGTCTCGATCAAGTGTGGCGGAAACCAAGCACTTCAATCCATAGATCAAGGTTCGTGAATGTCACACGAACACGTCAAAAACTCAGAAATAATACTCCTACCTTTCAGTTCTAATTACCCACAAAAAGTGGTACTTTACTAACGTAAACTGAGAAGCAAGTTGTTAGCCTCATGGTTTTGCGCCTCAGAGGGAAGTTGATGAAGACGACTACGTGTGATGCACAGCACGAGAGTGTGTTGCAGTGCAATGCGAGTGATGATCGTCTGCGGAGATAGCAAGGTGGCTCTCGTGCAGTGGACAGCGCAGATGAACTGATCGCGCTTAAGCGGGTTCGAAATCTAGCTGCGGCAATATTTACTTTATTTCTGCATCCTCAAGATCAGGGACGCCATAAGATTCTTGATTGGGTTTGACCCCATTAAGTCGCGCTTGCGCACTAAAACCAGGCAAAATAAACATACTCAAACAGCTGCAAACCACCGCGAAGAACTAATTGTACAATGGCAGCAGCACATAATTTCACAATGTATTCAATAGGCACGCACAGAAAAAACCCTTGGAGACGTAGTAATGATTAGAAAAAAGCTGTACAAATTACAAACTTTGCCGCAAACCACGAACAAAACACATTGCAGAACAACACGTCACTGCGCAGAAGATATTCAAGGAGCAAATGTAACGATTTCGCTTGGAAATAGTGGCAAAATGCAGCAGGGCGTCCACGAATTTTATGTGCGTGCATAGAACGGTACTTGCTATACAGCCGCAGCTGCCGGACATGCGTGGCAGCTGGTTTCCGAGCGTGGCATCAAAAAAAAAAAAAACATGCGGCTGGCAGAGACGTTCAAGGGCCCGGATTCAAATGCAGCTCATTGCAGGTCGCCCTTCCCATACAAAAATGTCCTATGGGCGGCTATAAAATTTTGGCCCAAATAGCTATAGACCTTTCCTATTTCTGTCTATAGCTGTCTATACAGCGTGATATATTTTTCTACAAAGAGCGAAAGACAATTGTATGGTTCCAAAGCTATAGCTTTAGTGCCATAGATTTTTCAATAGCTGGCTATAAGCACCTCTATGGGTGCTTATAGACGTTCATAAAAGGCCATAAAGACAGCGCCGTTTCGCCGATGCACATCCCCTACTCCGGCGCGCGGAGCGTTTCAAAATGTTCCTCTCCAGGCGCAGGTCACGCTTTAGCCGTCTCATGGGGCGCGCCTGTGTGCCCAGGTGTTCTCGATGAAGACGTGCAGAAACGCTGGCATATCCAGGACACCCTCGCCTGCCTCGCCAACGCTCTTCAAGCGCCCGGTGCCAACGCGCCACCGCTCGTCTACCTGTACGCCCATCTGCGAGAGGCAAACTTCAGCGTACACTACGCCTTCTCCATGCTACTGGAAAGTAAAGGCCCGCCTTCTTTCCCAATTCTTTCTCAAGCACCTCACGGACTCCTGCTGCTCTCCTCTCTTTTGCACTGCAGTGTCCTCATTTTAGTTCTCAGATACAGTTCTTTAATGCAGAAATACATTCTATAAGAGTTCGATGCAAAATTGATTCCCGCTTTAAGTCCGCACCCCAGAGTTGGATAAAAGTTCAGGTACCACCTCATCTGGGTATCAATGAAGTCTACCAACGTAGTTAAAAGCGTACACTGTACGCAAAGCCACATATGGCGTGCGCGGAATACGCAGCCGTGTTTATCATCTATGTTATCCAGCTGAGCTCGGAAAAATGGGCAGAATAAGAAGACGGAGAAGCAATAGACGAAGAAGATAGAATGCAGCGCCTTACGCTGGCAGTCGGTGAGGATGAATTTCTCCAGGTGTTTCACTGAACGTTTCGTTCGTTCGTCTTTTTTTATTTATTGTTTGACGTTCTGTGCCAGTTACGCACCTCAGACTGATGCGGTGAGAGAACACCAGATCGAGCCAACTGTGTACGCCTTCCAATTAGCTGTGCTTGCAATCATTATATTGTTTGTTTTAAACTTTTATTGAGGAAATCAATATATGCGCCAAGCAACACTGCCGATTTAGGTTTCCGCTTAGTGGTGCGCGCTCTGATCGCTGCACTGGCTGAAGATCACCCAAACCTCGCGCGTATTATGTTCTCGCAGCAGTTAAGCGTCTTTGGAGGCGCTCGTATGATAACGCGCATCCCGCTCACGACTGCCAATGGCGGCGAAATGGATCGATCTTGTAGGGGAATAAAAAGATTTTGGAGCAGGGGAACCACACAGAGATGGGCATCCTCACGAGGGCGAACCCTCTTGAGGGCGTCCTCACCCTCACCTCATGAGGATTTCACTCGTTGAGGTGAGGGTGAGGGAGAATGGTTGCCTGAAACTTTGGTGAGGACGAGGGTGAGGGAGAAAAGAGATTTATTTATTTATTTACCCTAAAGACCCAGAAGAGGGCATTACATAGGGGGGGAATGATGAAAAGAAAGCACACACAACAAGTCAACTCGTAACAAATGATCGTAAATATACAGAGGGCAGAGTTTGGGTAATATTTGGTTAAGTGCAGTATAACATATTGAAACCACAAAATTCAACACGTTCAAACATGTGAGTAATAATTAGGGCAAAATAAGTAACTAAAAATACAATGGCACATAAAAGAGGCTCCGGAGCTTTTCAGCATACAAGAAATGGCAAAGCAAAAAAGGACCGCCAAAAAGTCACGGACACGGTAAATCATTCAACACTCTATGACGCATTTTCCGTGTTCAGAAATGTTAGTAAAGCTGTTTGAAAAGATGATAATTCAGTATGGCCGACAATGCTGGGTGGCAATGAGTTCCATTCATTTATTGACAAAACCAGCGGTGACTTCTGATATTTTAGTGTGCGAGCGAAAATCGGACGTACCTTATGCGCATGATCCAGGCGAGCCTAACAATGAGGTGTAGGAAAGATATGATTTCGGGAGAATGGCGTTTCGCTATAGTATAAGGTGTGAAATAATGACAACCGGGCGAACTTTCTACGTGTAGCAAGAGGTTGAAGATTCATGGCTTGCTTCATTGCTGATACGCTTTGATGACGTGAGTAGGATGACAGTATGAATCTGACGGCTTTATTTTGTACTGCTTCTAGAGCATTTGTAAGAATCTCGTGGGAGGGGTTCCATATAACAGAAGCGTATTCAACAGATGATGTGATAAGCGTTGTATAAGCGCTGTGTCGTGTTTCAGCGTTCGCAAGGGGTAAACGGCGTTTCAAGAGACCAATTTTTTTAAAGGCTTTATTAGTTATGTATTCAATGTGAGCATCCTAGGTTAAGTTCTGACTGAAAAACACTCCCAGATATTTTATACACGACACGGAGTCAATTCCACTATTATTTAACCGGTAATTATTCTGTGATGTTTCTGCTACGCTAGAGAATCTTACATGCTTAGTTTTACTGACATTAATATCCATCTGCCACGTTGAACACCATTCAGTTAGTTCTGTTAGATCTGATTGGAGAGCTAGTGCATCAGTCGAGGTGGTTATCTGCCTGTATATTACGCAGTCGTCTGCGAAAAGCCGTATTGATGAAGTAATATTAGAGGCTATGTCGTTTATATAAATTATAAAAAGTAATGGCCCTAATACTGAGCCCTGAGGGACACCGGATAGTACACGAGTGGGTTTAGAAATGAGGTTCTCAATTTTGACCGACTGGTAACGATCGGTTAGGAATTGCTCGATCCATGTAGTTGTTTTGTCGTCGAGCTGTAAATTTCGGGTCTTTAGCAGTAAGCGTTTGTGGGCAACACGGTCAAAAGCTTTTGTAAAGTCAATGAAAATGGCGTCTGTGAGATGAGACATGTGTAGGGATTGATGAAGGTCAGTCACAAGCTCAAAGAGTTGCGACTGGCATGATCGGTTTTGCCGGAATCCGTGCTGGTCCTCGAGAAGTAAGTTATTTCGGTTCAGATGGTTCATGATGTGGGAAAAGAAGATATGCTCTAGTAGTTTGCAGCAGATACAAGTAAGTGAGATAGGCCTGAAGTTGTTTGGATCGGTGTTACTTCCTGATTTGTGTACGGGAATGATGTGTGCTTTTTTCCAGTCGTCCGGGAGCTGTCCTGTATCCAGAGATTGTTGAAATATCAGCGCGAGCAAACCAGATGATTCGTGACATGTTTGTTTCAGAATCTTTGTACTGATCCCATCGGGTCCTGGGGCCTTTTTTTAGTTCTAGCTTGTCGATTGCGCGGGCGACGCCATTTGTTGTGATAGTAATAGGTGCAAATTGAAACCGTATGTATGTTGGAGAAATGGGCGGTAAATTATCAGTGGGGAGTTCATTTGTGAACATGTCACTAAAAGATTTGTTGAAGATTTCGGCGCACTCGTCTAACGGTAAGGGCGAGCCCTCTCCTGTAGTTAGTGCTGGTAAAATGTTGCTGCTTTTAGGACTTACAGTGCGCCAAAACTTTTTGGGATCACTTTTTAATAGTTTCGGAAGTGTGTCGTTATAGTATTTTTGTTTCTCTTCTTCGAGTTTTTTTTCAGTAAGCGCAGCAATTTCCTTATATTTCATCCATTCGAGTGGTGCATTGGTTCTTGAAGCTCTTCTGTATACCCTCTTTTTTCTGTTTAAGTACCTTTTGCATTCGTTAGTGAACCAGGGATCATTTATTCGGTTTGAGATTGTGAATTTGGGAACGCATATCTTCTCAAGTTCTTTTAATTTATCACGAAATAAGCACCAGTTTTCATTCGTAGTACGTTTAGTGAAGTCGTGGCGGAAATCATCTGCAAAACTTGTTAGAATGCTATTCATTTTAGGTATATCTGCACGTGCGTAATCCAGTATCTCTTTGCTGATCCTTGCGTTATCAGGGCGAGGCAAGCTGAAGCGGCAATGAATAATCTTGTGGTCGCTGATTTCCTCCAGCACAGAAGCAGACGCATGGTCAGGATGGTTGGTGAAAACAAGATCTAAGGTGTTATCGCCGCGTGTGGGTTCACGAACCAGCTGAGTTAGTTGATAAAGTTGCAACAGATTGAGAAAGCAAATACATTCAGCTCGGTTATTATGATGGCTGACAGAATAATCCAACCAGTTGATAGAAGGATAGTTGAAATCTCCGCACAGGACAAGAATTGATTTGGGATGTTTAAGTGTTATCTGCTCTAAGGCTTCATTCAGAGAATCAGTAAAATCAGATGCAGAGTCAGGAGGTCTGTAAAGAACTCCTAAGATAATTTTTCTAGTTCCAACATGTGCCGAGACCCGAATCATTTCCAGTCCTGTGTCAATAGGTACAACGGTCGGGCGGAATTTCTTTTTTATTGTTATGATTACTCCTCCCCCTCTAGAACCGATCCTATCTTTACGAAAAATTTGAAAAGAAGGCGGAAATGACAATTCAGAGTCGGGGATGTCGTCCGAAAGCCAGGTTTCAGTGCCGACAATGACATCCGCCGAACATGTGTAGATGAATTAATTGAGAACATGAAGTTTCGGTAGTATACTGCGGAAGTTTGCCAAGAGAAGCGAAACATTATTGGTGTCCATGTGTTTGCTATAGCCGGGCGGGGGAAGTCAGTCTGAAATTTTGTTTGGTTGTTCTTCGCTTGGCTGAGAGTTGGTTTGGCTGGTTTCGGCCGAGGCTAGTTCGTCTCGTTCTGTGCTCGGTCTATTTTGGCGTATTACTACGACACTGCTTGTAGCTGCATCATACATAAAGGTGCTCCCCCTAAAATGCAATTTGTTGAAGCGTATGCGGAAACGTTCCCTTTCGTCCCGATTTGCCTTGACGAAGTCTCGCAACTTCTTGCGCGCTAGCTGAATCTTGGGAGAGAAATCCTCCTCTAGCCATACTGTCATTGATTCCAAGTCCTTCAGTTTGTGAGCGTTGCGCAAAGCCTCTGTTTTTGTTTTAAAGTTGAGAAATTTCACAATTATTGGCCTGTTAATTCCTGAGCGGCGCTGTCCTATACGATGAGCACGTTCGATGTCAGTGACGTTTAAATCGAGGTGGGTGCAGAAGAAATTCTACACAATACGTTCAGATTCGGCAAAACCCTCCTGTTCTTCTTCGGGGAGGCCTTTGATGAGCAGATTGTTTCGTCTCATGCGGTTATTCATGTCGTCTACTACATCTGCCAGCTCTTCACTTGTTTTTACAATGCCCAACTTCACCGCCTCGACATTGTTCCCAATTTCGGGGACACTTCCGATGTTCTGTTCAATGTTTTTAACCCGCGTTTTTATGCTGATTATGTCTTTTTTGATTGCAGCTAGGGTGGCTGTGGTTTCACTATGGCATTCACTGATGAGAGCTAAAACGTCGTCCATCTTTGGACCAGGGTTTGCCTCGACATCCCCAGAATAAAGCAGTAACAGTGAAAAAAGAGTCAGCAGCACCACAGATGGTCTTGGGCAAAGCACGCGGATTAGTCCGGGTGCCCCTCTCCAGCCATAATCATGAGTGTGATCACGACGCTGATGAGCGAAAAACGTGCCAATGCGCGCTCGGTACGTACGCACATCGATCCCCATTAAATAAAAAGCAGGAAACCAAGGGAAAGCAAATCACAGAATCACGAGTCAGATGGGGATCAATGGCCACAAACTTATAGAGCAAAAAGACGGAATGAATAGGGAAAATTCCTACCTACGACAGCAAAAAGCACGTCTTAGTTGGTGAACAGCGTGGTCACGATTCCCGAGGCGGCGAAGGCGATCATCCCTTTTTGCAGTAGAGTGGCGTTGTCTTCGATGTTACGTCACAGCTTTTGTCATGCATGCGTTGTCGTTGCGTGATGTGTCGAGGGCCGGGCGGCTGCTCTTTCGACGACCAGGGTCAATCAGCAGATGGGCAGCACGGCGCGAAGCGATCCTACGACAGCAAAAAGCACGTCTTAGTTGGTGAACAGCGTGGCCAAGGTGAGGTGAGGGCGAGGGAGGGAAGACATCATGAGGTGACGGCGAGGGAGGGAGCACATGATGAGGTGAGACTGAGGGAGGGCAGGATTTACTGCTTGGTGGCGAGGGTGGCGGCCCGAACCGTACTCCGGGCTAACGCTTTTGACTGTGGCGCCCGTTATGAATTCTCATTTTAAAGCGCTACTTCCTAAAGTGATGCTCTCGGTGAAGACGTAGTTTCTGCACCCTGGAGGTACACGAGGCTAACATGAAACGCGGGCGCAGCACACCTCCGACGCCGTGATGTACTACACCATCGAAAAAAGCGCTCTTCTAAATCGAAAACCTTCTTTTTTAATTGTGTAGACTATTCGGTGTAACACCTTATATATGCGATAAGAAGGGACCACTGGCCGAGCAGTGCGAGTGGCGGCCAGTCCTACGGGAACCATGGTACCGCAGTCAACATTTTCTTTATCCTCCCCAAGTCGGTCGGATGACCAGAGTGCTGTGTAAAACACGTAGAAATTATACCTGGTAAGGCTCTTGAATTTCCAAGTTCCATGCCTTCTTTGCCGAAATGAAGTCCGATTTCAGATCAGTGAGGTTTCGCGGAATTTGCTGCAGCGCAAAAAATGCTCTTGCGGAATTCCACAGTGAAATCCAAGAATGTTGGTGGCGTTGGTGTGGAGTTTTTTTATTCACGCTGTGAGTAGTTCAGTACACCATATCTTGTTTCTGCATTTTATTTTCTCTGAAACATTCGGTATAGGAAAGCGGACGCACTGTGGTGGGCAAAGGCGACCACTGTGGTCTTACCATGAAAATAAAGTAACACCTTAACCACCTTGGTCTGAATCATCGCTTGCTCCCCTTTTCATTGTAAAATGCGCTAAAAAAGAAAAAGCTGTACTGCTCTCCAAATAGCATCATAATTTTTTCGGTTTATTGCTGTCACTGATAAGACCTGTGACCGCGTAATCGCGCGCCTGATTTTATGAACCAATTTTCTAGCAGACATGGTAGGTAATAGACGCTCATCGTTTGAGTAAGGCGTAGACGTGCAAGGAGAAAAACGATGAGCGGTTTCGCCTGAGGTTAACCATGAATTATCCTGTGCTAGCACCGTTAGTCATGTTTTGGATTGTCTACCTTGATCTTCTATGCTGTTGCTTGGCCTCAACATGCTTAATTTGGTGGATATGTCTTAAGATATAACTTTGCATGTTATTGCATCGTTATAGACTTGTACTGCGGTAGAATTGGTCATTCTCTATATTCACTGATACCTGGGAGTCCTGATTTCGTTCCAGGCGCAGAGGTGCAGCGGTGAAGCTACGCTCCACTGCGATGGCAGATGCTGTCATCGGTGGGGCTTGTGAGACCTGTTTTTCCTGCGCAATCTCTCGCGACTAATCATTAATTGAACTCCAACGGTGGGCAGTTTGCTCACAATTTGATGGTCCGCTTGTGATGACGTCACAACGTCACGTGACCTAGGTGGCCCACCTGCTAGAAGCAGGCATCTGACAGAAAACCACTTTTCGGCGGATTCGAAGCACTAGAGCACTAAAATGACAACCACAGGTGTTTTTCACTCCAGATTCAGGGATTTTGCGATTACTATTATTCAGCCTAAATGCTGCATTTTAGCGAGCCGTTTCATTTTTCAACTGGCCTCAATAATGTTTTATTTTAAGCGACCGCATAAGAACCTCACTGCAGCGGAAAGCCTGCACCGCACTGAGGGAAGGTACTAAACAAATAAAGATTTTAAATCCGAGGGAGCGGGATCCGAACTCACGATGACAGTAAAAAATGAGTTCCGCTGGCCGCTACTTCACACCACTACGCTGTCGCCACAGCATTTTTATTTTGTATAACTTTTATAGATTTAAAATATATTCTAGTTACATGAACTAAATATTTTACAAAGCTTTTAGGATACGCCACGAAACACGTCGCAAAAGACTGCAACAGAGCAGTAGACGTGAGGCGCATGGCCAAGAAGGAATGCCATTTCGGTTTTAAGCCGCTCGGTTCATAGAACCCTAATTTGAACAATCAGTTTGGAGAAATACTAACATCCTGCTTGAACGAACTGCCAAGGTCCAGTGGTGTGCTTGCAATTTCATCGTCTTCGTAACGTAGCCGCGTTCACTAGAGTTGTTGAAAGTGCAAGTCTCTCATGCCGTAGTTTGAACGCGTAGTCTTCATCATCTTTCATCCGTGCGCGTGGAAGCTTCATCAGACGAGCACGTAGCAAACCCCACGAAATGGCGTGAGATCAGATGATGATGATGATGCTAGGTTTTTATGGAGCAAGGGCAAATAAGGCCAAAGAGCGCCTAACACGAGGTTCTTGGTTGACTCGGGATAAAACGTGTACAGGTGATAGCATTAAACCAGGTGTATAGGGCCTATAAGTACTGAGTATGTGCATGATTATAGAGTCTGAAGAAGGTGCCTAAAATCTGGTGGAATGGCCTAAAATGATGTATAATGCTAAAATTGTTCTAAGAGGAGTTATATATGAACGCCGAAGCCAGGTAGCCTCAACCACAGTCCTTGCTTGTGCGAAAGGGGCGGGGGGGGGGGGGGGGGGGGTCTGGCAGCTATGGGTGAACTCAGCACTCTCCTCAGCAATGAGGAGGTGCTGAGGTTACTTTGAATATGAAATCGCTCTTAAGAAACCTACATCAGTTAAAAATTTAAAAACTCTATCCAATGAGAACATCCAGTGATAACCTAAAAATAATGAAAGGTGCATTGGTATGTTAAATGTGTAAAGTTTATGAAAGTGCTGTCGTCTTTGCATAATCAAGTCTGGGGCATATGATTAATGTGTGGAAAACTGAGATGTGGACTCCACATCTCGCGCATAGTGGTGCCGGAGAATCCAGTAAAAGATGCGAGTGTGTGATGTATGTATGTCCTATACTCAGTCTGCAGAGAGCGACTTTGAATCTATTTTGTTTTTCGGTGGCATACCTCCCAATCCGTGGTTTTATTGTGTGCAGTTTGTTGTCTATTTGTTCATCCCAATCCTGCTGCCACTCTTTGCGAAGTGCAGTCCTAATATACAGCCTGAGGTCCTGGTATGTAAGTTGTTTTATATCAATCCTACTCAGTTCGGCACCTGATGCTGCAAGCCTATCAGCCTCTTCATTCCACAGTGACCTGGTACCCAGCATACTGTATTTTTAAGGTTCAATGTGTGTGCAGACATAAAGCATTTCCAGAGGGAATTCATTATAGCGTTTTTACAGGGTTTCCCAGAAGACAGGGCCATAATCACACTTAAGGAATCTGAGTATATAACAGAGCTTGGGACTCTATTCCAAGATGAATCTAACAGCCAACAGAATACCATAACATTCCGCAGTAAATATGAATGTGTGTCTATTCATTGTTTTTATTTCAGAAAATTGACAACTGTACACTGGACATGACACTGACGATGTCTTTGAGGCTCCAGTGTAGAACTCTGTGCACTGATATTTTGTTTGTAGGGACAGGAATTGCTGTTTTATGCCAATTGGAGGCTCATTTTTACCAACCTCACGAAAAGATGTGTTGCAGTCAATTGCATACACTTGCCAGGGAGCAAGTATGTCTTTAGAAGAAGTTACCAGAATGTTAAAGACTGGTATATGTCCATGTCTCGGACAAGTGTGGCGACTCTAATGGGTAAAGGTGGGGTTTCATACGGTCGGTTCGAAAAGAGCAGTTTACTGGTTGGGTTTCGCAATAGCGCATTGCATGGATGATCAGCATGAGATAATACTTTCATAGCATACGTTATACTTGTGTATTTCCGTCGTTGTATTTCCGTCCTCAACGTACAAACTTGCAGTAGGGCTTGTACGGAAAGCACCAGTAGCCACTTGCAGACCAAGGTGGTACACAGCGTCGAGCATTTTTAAGCAGCTTTTTCGTTCTGACTCGTACACTACTGAGCCATAATCTATACGTGATAGAAATACACTATTTAGAAGACTCAGCAGGCAGTCTCCATATGTACCCCAAGACTGGTGGGACAGGATTTTTAAAAGGATCATTGATTTTATGCATTTAAGTCTAGGTTGCTTAATGTGTTTGATGAATGTAAGCTTTTCGTCGACTATGACACTAAGAAATTTGTGCTCTTTTTGGACAGCAATACTCTGCCCGTTAAGTGAGATGTCGGGTTTAGGTCTAATACCACGCTTTTTTGTGAAGAGTACTCTTAAAGACTTTGATGGATTGAGTTTAAATCCGTTTTGGTCTGCCCACTTTGCTACTTTGTTTACTCTTAGATGAATTTGCCGCTCACATATGGTCAAATTACGTGACTTGTAACTTATTTGTACATAGTCGACATAAACGGAGTAGGAAATGAATCTAGGCACAACGATCTTTAATGAATTCATTTTCACTATAAAAAGAGTGCAGCTAAGAACGCCGCCTTGAGGGATACCGTTCTCTTGTATAAACTGCTTGGATAACGAGTTCCCTACACGGACCTTGAATGTTCGTTCAGAAAGATAACTTTGAATGGCGGACAGCATATTTCCTAAGACACCAAAGACGAAAAGTGCACGGATGATACCATAGCGCCATGTGGTATCGTAAGCTTTCTCTAAATCAAAGAAAACAGAAAAACAGTGCTGTTTATGCATGAAGGCGTCCCTAAAGTAAGATTCGAGGGCAACGAGCTGGTCAGTGGTTGACCGGTTAGCTCTAAATCCAGCTCGGTGCTGGTCAAGAATGTTGATTTCAAGAAAATGCACAAGGCGGCCATTTACCACTTTTTCAAAAAGCTTACATAAGCAGCTGGTTAGGGCAATTGGCCGATAACTGGCCGCAAGTGTGGCTTCTTTGCCTTGCTTTAATACCGGGATAATGATCGCTTATTTCCAGGCTTTTGGAAGACGTCCAGCAGCCCATATCTTATTAAACAAGCACAGGATAGTTTCAAGGGTTTCTTCATGCAAGTTCTTGAACATTCCATATGTAACCCTGTCAGGGCCTGCTGCTGTAGAGTTCCCACAAGTGCCTAAGGCAACTTTCAACTCTTGTAAAGTGAATGGGCTATTGTATCCTCCTATTGATGGCATTTTATTATTGTGAACAGGCCTGCGCTCCTCGGCTAGTTTGTATCGCAAGAAGGAATCTGTATAATGTGCTGAGCTAAAAGTGTATTCGAAGTGTTCGCCTAATGCATCTGCTTGGTGCTCCAATGTATCACCAGCAGTGCTAAGATGAGGAATTAGATGTGAACTATGTGCTTTAAGTGCTTTTAGTCTACTGCAGACTTTATGTGTATCTGTGTAGGAATTTACATACGATAGAAACCATTGCCAACTTTCCCGTTTAGATATACGGCGAGTACGCCTGCCATTTGCTTTAGCTCGCTTAAAGTTTATCAAGTTGTGAATTGTAGGATAACGGCTGAATTTCACCATGCATAATTTTGGTCCTGACGAGCTTTCTTGCACTGCGCATTCAACCACGGTCTTCGTTTGTTTTCTGGTTTACCTGACGCCTGTGGGATGGATTTTTGTGCAGCGTCTATTATATGCAGTGTGATCAGGGATTGAAATTCATCTATACCTAGTTCTGTTTTGATAAACAGGGCAATGCTGATAGTTCCTGGAACATCTCCCAATCAGCAATCTGTTCTTTAAACTTCCTAGGGTTATTTACCCTCGGGTTGATAATTTCTGTATATTTTAAAGAAATGGGAAAATGATCGCTTCCATACAGATTTTCAATAACAGCCCACTCAGTAGCTGTCAAGAGCAATTGAAAACCAATAGCAAGGTCTATCGCTGTGTATGAGTTGTGTGTTGAATTAAAGTATGTTGGTTCTTTTCTATTGAATATGCATGAGCCAGATGACAACAGGAATGTTTCGATCAGCGCTCCTCGACAATCTGTTCTGGTACCTCCCCATAGTGGGTGGTGAGTGTTAAAACCACCAACCAACAAGAATGGCTCGGGAAGCTGAACAATGAGTTTTTCGAGATGATCAATCGACACCCGATGATCTGGTGGGATACATAGGGAATATATGGTTATTACTCTGCCAAAGGTTAGGGCACATATTGCCACTGCTTTTAAATCAGTCGCCAGTGGAAGACATTGCGAGGCAATTGAATTCTGCACCTCAATAGCAACGCCACCTGATGAGTGCGCACTGCCTTGCCTGTCCTTCCGGTATACTGCGTATTTCTTTTTTGTGTTGTGTTGTGTTTAAGTGCGTTTCTTGTAGACAAAGTATGCTTGGTTGATACTCCGCTAGTATTTCATATATATCATCCAGGTTCTTAAGCATACCTCGGCAGTTCCATTGAATAATGCTATCTAAAGCCATAGTTCTTGGTGAGGAAGCGAAGATTAGTGGGAGTTATTTAGATGTCGCCGCCTTTATCAGGTGGTTTGACTGGCGGATGTCTTTTCAGTTTAAGGCGGTCTAGAAGACTCCACCTTTCCAAGGAGGCCTCCCTCAGCGCCTCCGACGCTGAGGGTCCCGCTGTCGTGTCCATTGCTTCCTGTGGAGATGTGGAAGCAGACGTGCAGTTTTCAAGATTGGGAGACTCTCTTTAATTTGTGTTTTCCCAGAGGTTTGCGAAAAGTTGACCTCTGGGACATGGAAGTCTGGTGCAGCCTGAGGCTGCTTTGTGAGGGGCCGTAGTGAACGCGCATCAGCAATGCAGAATTGCGTGTCCACTGAGACGAGACACCGCCCGGTCACCGGGCGTGCTGCGTCAGTGTAGGATCTTTCGGAGAGAAGCGAGAGCTTCTTCCGGGCTTCCGAGAATGTGATGTTTTCTGTTACTTTCAGGTGAATAATTTTTTCTCGTTTTGAAATTTCTGGCATGATCGCGAGTAGGCGACATGTGGCCCGTGGCAGTTTAGACACTCTACTTGAGCGGTACTGCAGTTGTCGGTTGGGTGCTCATGGGCACCGCACTTCGTTCATGTGAGTTTTCTCCGGCACGTTTTTGATCTGTGGCCATATTTTTGGCAATTGAAACATGTCGGGTTGGGGATATATGGACGGACTTTGCAGTGGATGAGCTCTGCATCTACAGCGTCTGGAAGACGGGACCGTTCAAAAGTCAAGACGATGTGGAGTGTCACCACCTCTTCATCATTCTGCCTTATGGTGATGCGACGAAGGGCAATGAACCTTGATCTCGGAAACCCTCCAGGAGGTCAGCTTATGTTTCTTGGATCCGATCACGTTCTGATATGACACCTTGCAAAGTGTTTAGAGTCCGGTGTGAAGTGATGGTCACCAGGAGGTGAGCAAACTGCCTTTGCCTCAGAAGGATGTCACAGTGGTCTTTCTGGGACACTTGAACAAGAAGGTCACCAGATGAGAGTTTCTTTGTTTTGTACTTTTTCCCATTAGTTATTCAAGGGTTCAGGCGATAACAAAAACAGACAACGCTGAAACGGGGTCATTATCTGTCAGGGAGTGTATCACTCAGAAGTGAGGAAAGTGGTCAAGGTCAGGTCGGGTACTGGTGAATGTTTCATCGGTGCGGTTCCTTTTCAGGTACCGACCAGGTTTTTTGAAGAATAGGTATTCATGCGCTATGGATATACTGACGGTTCCTAAATGTCACATGTGGTTCACCGTCTTATTCACAGGAAGGTCCCGGAGCCCCCGCCTGGTAAACAGATGAGGAGCCCGTCGGCCGAGGCTTGACCATGGCCACGATCGCCACCGTACATGGTTTCTACCATTCACCTTACAATCTATCGCCACGTTGCGGATGACAGCTTCGGTATGGGGGCTAAGGGTCCATGGTGGCGCCAAGCACCATCACCTTGAGACTCAAGGTGCCCTTGCGGGGGCGGAAGATTAGGAGCCGCGAAATTCAAAAGACCTCGTGCAATCGCAATGTCATGGGGAAATGGTAATTAAGCGAACCTACAAAATTTCGTTGTTCTGAGTCCATTCTGCGTTTAGCACTTATTGTAACTATCGTGGTAAACGCTAATGAATTGTTTTCTAAATACTCCTGGCGTACATTAGTTTTTGTACACAGACACAACAACGCGCTGACTGATTTTAGCACTCCATTTTAGCTTCGTGGGCACGACCGCAGCAAACGAGGCAGCATGCTAAGCAATCCTTTTTGCTTTCTTATACAGGTTAGTGATTTCAAATCTGCACATTGCTACAGGACTGACGATCGCTTTCTAGTGCTGCTACCCTGCGCGCTGTGTGTTCAGCATTTCCTTTCTTGCGCGACTGCATTATCAAAAGATGGTTTGTCTTGTGGCGGTGTTGAATCAAATCCTGGTCCGGTTGAAAAAAATTGGCAGTGGTTTACCTAAGGATAAACCTGGAGTGACGCGATAGCTACACCTGGACAAATGGATCTTGGTCCCGTGATGAACCGTGTGATCAGCCACGGCGCCGCGCCGCCGGCAGCTGCACCGCAGCATGTTACCATACCACGTGACAGCATGGCGGCTCAGCCACAGCGTGGCGCGCAGCCGCAGGGTTGTGGCGCCGCCACAGGATTGTGCGCCTCAACAGGGCGCTGGCGCGCAGCCACGCTGAAGGCTCGAAATGCTACCGTAATGTAGCTATTACTACAAAATCATTTGTGTCGACATTTCTTTCCAGTATTGTTTAAAATTCTGTTGTGTATGCTTTTTTTCAAAATTTTCAAGCAACGTTATTCTTATTTGTTCTTGTGTTCATTGGCTGTGTTATTGCTTTGTGCTTACTTATCTGTATCGCACCCTGCTAAAATTCCCAGTGGGGATTGCAGTATAAGCAAAATATAGATAACAATGAAATGTTACAAGTTCAGGCCACATGTATGCATGCTTTGCGTTCAAGAAGTAATGGCAGGGTGATATTTTAGGGCCCAATTGCTAACTGTCTCGGTATACGCATCTAGCCTCTCGTTCAAAAGAGCCTTGGGGGCTTCTCTTCTATGTTTATTACTCAGTAATATCACCAGAAGTTGCAGACTACAGCATATAACTCGAATCTTAAAATGACTGTTAGTGATGGTAAGGGTGAGGGAGAGAGAGGGTCAGCAAGTTTTTCGAATTGAGGACAAGGGTGAGAGAGGGGCATGGATTCAAAAATGAGGGTGAGAAGGGAAAAGTAAAAGTGACGGCATTTGCCCACCTCTGGGACCGACACATGCTCGCGTGTTTTTTAGTGTTGTTCGGCCAGGAAGCGAGGAGGGCTATTTCACTTATGCCTGAACAGACCTGAAGCGAATGGTTCGACTTGCTCTTGCGAGCCCACATAAAGGTAAAACCCGGCTAATAATCTTGCCTTTCTCTCAGAGTAATGACTCTTTGGGGAAAACTGGTGTTGAATTATAAATAAAAAATTGACGTCTCTTTTAGAAAGCTGGTGACAACAACGACCAACGAAAGCGCGCCCACTTTTGTATCCTCCTTATTCCTTTTTTCATATTCCTCTCCGTAATCGCTCCTTCTTTCCTACGATATTTGGACAGTGTGTTTCTGCGATTTTAGCGATTGCCCGGTCTCGCTACTATCAGCAAAAGAAAAAAAAAAGAGGGTGTGCGTGTACTCGTTCTTCTATGCGGAGATGCCAAAACAAGATTGCTCCCTGTGCGCTTTCTCTCCGCCTTCTGTTTGTTCGAATCGCTTACGTTGTTTTCCTATGCAAGGTTCATATCTCCCACCATGTGTCACCGCGAGCGATGGGCACCGTTATTTTCCTGACTGCTGAGAATCTTTAATGCTTTCGTGGTGCAAGGGAACAGGGAAAACTAGCAGAGAGAATCCTCTAAAGGTACCGCCTGTTCAGGTTTGGTTTACGTCTCGTGTAACAATTAGATGTGTGGCTCGAGAAAAAGGCTGAGCTGAAAGAATCACAAAAAAAGATTGATTTCAGTAAAAACCTCACTGAACAAAAAAAAACTTTTCTGGCACAAAAATGGTAAACAGTTCATGCGCCGTGGTCCTCGGCCTCGACTTATTAGAGTTGTCACAATGGACTACCTCGACAAATTAAGATACAGCGAGTCAACAGTTATTTGCTTACTCATCTCTCAAATTGAGAACCCTTTTTCAAGGATGCAATTACTGCGATAAGCATTCCTTAAGAGAGCAGAGCCTTGCATCACAACAACCAGTTGTCCTTGTTCGAATTGAATGCCCGAAGTTCAAAAAGTGCCACAATTCTGTTTGCATGCTCCTAGGTGAAATAAATCAATTTCATATTTTAGCTTCCTCTAAGGCTTTGTTTCGAGATAATTATTATGCAGTGCACTTCTCAGGGTACAGGTGCTCTTCACTGTCCGGAAAAAATGAGGGCGGTGTAGCCTTTTAGGGTCAATTGCAACTTAAGCTTTGATGTCATTCCTAACGTATCTGCTATACATGAAAACTACGAATCTCTCATTATCGAATGTGCCAACGTTAAGCTTGTAGTTATTGAAAGGCCACCTTTGGGTGTTATATATGTTTTTATGTTTCATTGAACGCATGCTAGGTTACTTTTCACAGCTTGGTAAACCTCTAATTGTTACAGGTGACTTACAAGTAGCTGAAGGCAGCCAGAAAGTGCTGGTTTGCTGATGATATTTAAAACGGAGTCTCTGTACTGAGACAAGTCTAAAAAGTAAGAGAAGTGAGAAATGTTTCTTCTTAGTTCACATCGTCACAGCGCCATTTCCTCGTTTCAGAGATGAATGCGTTTCAAGAAATAAAGCCCGAATTTGAGCACAAGAAGCGATAATCAGATCTCACGCAATAACTTGAAAGCAATCTCTACCGTCGATTTATTCATGAACGGAAACATTTTAATTATTTTCGTCGTATGTATATCGCCGCACTCTTGTTTCACTCAGTCGCTAATGGATATTGAAGACGGCACAAAAGGGGACAAGAAGGCGCATAGAATCGACGGGACCGGCGCCTTCGGGCACCCTTTGTTCCACTCCCTCTTGCGTGCAGCTCCTTCAAAATCTGTTAAAAATATGAACCAGCTATAGCCAGAACCACAGTATGACTTCATCACTTAGTTACGGTACTAACTCAGTGTTTCCACAAGGAAGAAAATTTTTGCCTAGACAGGCAAATACGCGCCTTAGCTCTCTGCGGCCCAGCGTCTACGATTGTGCACGTGATTTTTTAATTTTTTTTATAAGCGTCTAGCACTGTGTTCCCAAAGTAATTGATGCCGGCTACATTTTAAATCCATGCTGGACAGAACAGCAGGGCCATTTCGTGTCTGCAAAAAAGAATCGCTTTTGCAAACAAGGAATAGAGATGGACGTCGCGAAGTTCTACGGGGCGCCGAGGCCGTGCGGTCTGAGTGCTCTCTTTGATTTCTTCTCTGACGCGGTGAAATATTTTGGTAAAGCACACTGTAGCTGAGTTTTAGTTCCAGAAGCAGCTTCAAATGATAAGGAAAACAATTTTTGGACATGAATGTTTTCCATACAAAAAAAAAGCCCGGAATTCCGCTAGCGTGCAAGTTTGCGGCGTCTGTGAATTCCTAAAGTTCTAGAGCCATTCATATTTGTTTTCTGAATCATAAGGCTCGAAACATGCGCCTACATTTTTAGCTGTTTGCCAATAATAGGAAATAATGCGTGTCAGAAAGGAGTAGAATGAACGCTCCCAAGTGGTTTCTTCAAAGAATATTTTTATAAAGGGCCACCTTTCTCTTCAGACAGTTGATGCTTTACAAAATGTTTGACATTTAGTGGAGTATTTCGTAGTGATGTGTGGGGTTCAACGCCCCGCATCTACACTTTTGGCCCATGACAGACTACATGTTGTATGGTTTCTTGTTTATTTCGACCATCTGAGGTTTGATTGACATCGCACAGTGCACAGCTGTCCTTGCATTTCGCATACATTGGAATGAGGCCGACCAGCAGGAGTATTAATACTTTCTTTAGACGCGCTGCTCTGAAAGGTTACAAACGCTTCACGAAGTTTGGTCGACCCCCATTGGCTCTTTTTTGTGCCGCTCGACTTGAAGTCCAGCCCCTGGCCGTCCAGGAGGCGCTGCAGAAGGGCGTGGCGGGACCAGCAGTTGCGGCTGCCGTTCAGCTGTGGCCGCAGGTGCCCTGCCACCCCACTTCAGTTCCCGGCATGCTGGCAGTGCCCGGTTTGCCCTCACTTCTGGCGCATGCGTTCTCGACGCCCCTGCCTCAAGCGTTGCCCGTCTCCGTCGGCGCGCGGTATAGCGTGGCCATCAGTCACGCCTCCGCCCTTGTCGGAGCCGTTTCTCCGGCCGAAAGACTCCAACCGAACCACGGGGCTCGCAGTCTCTGCTGCAGCGGCGGTGGCCCTTCGCACTAAGAGCTATTGCTGGACCTGGAATGCGAGCGGGACCGGTCTTCCGGGCTCAGCGTCTCTCCCAACGCGTCACAAGAACGGAGCAGGCTGTGTGCCTCGCACAGATCTAAGGTTGATCCGAAGTCTGTCCTCAAGAGATGCCCTCGTTGTGTCAGGAATGTGTATTCCTCGAGCGGCGTCTTAAGATATGGTGTGCGAATCAGTGCACTCCACCGGCTCGTCCCAACGACGGTGGCAGAACCCGTGGAGGGCAACACGCGGAAAATGCCTCATTTGTGTAACCTATGCATGCATGCTCACGCTTTGTTTCCCTGAACCATCTTAACTGCTTTCTCACAAGGAGGGATTGTGCAAGCCACTACACAACAGCTGCGGCATACTAGGGAGTAGTTTCGACGTCGATCGCCGCCACCATGCATGCATGCGTGACTACGCATGTTGAGTTGAAAGCTTCGAGGCGATTATCTCGAAACGCACGCGTATTAGGAGAATCCTAGCATATGAAGCGGTTTGGGAACACGAGCATCTCTCAGTTTAAAATGTAAATATCCACACTAGGTGAATTCGCTAAGAAATTTATTAACTTATCTAGTTAATTAAGAGGATGATAGCAACTATTCTCTCACTTTGTGTCCACATGATCACATAACTTGCGTGCGGAAAGCGCGTTCGCATACATGAGCACCGTTTATGTAAAATAACCACCCCCAAAATTCTAATTCTGAACGCCCTGTATAACTGATTCGACTCAAACGCGGAGAGAAAAACGCGTTTTACGAGCCACTTTCCAGCCAAGAGTCCGCCAAGCAGGGTGTTAAGGCCGTGTTCGGAGCTCTTGCGGTTTCTCTTTTTTGCGCGAGAAAAGATTCCCCTGAACTTGGTGTTTTTGCTTATAGGTATACCACTAATGCGTACTCAAGTTGTGCGCATGCACATTTTGGAAAGTGGCGTCGGTCGGCGTTGCGCTTATTAGTGATAGAGAAAGCGTTCTTTCACACTTCAAGCCATTTTACAACCCTAACAACATAATCACTCTAGAAACTCACGCGATAATAAATGAAATACAAGAAGCCCCTCTGCTAACTATACAGAACATCAAACAACATCTATCAGCAAAGACATTCGCAACATACGACGCCGGCTACTGGAAACCCACCTACATGACATTCTATTAGAATCCTCTAACCGCAATCCGAACATCACAAACACCCTGTGTTGAATGTCTGATTATGATGGAGTCGAGGGAAATGATTTGGTTCCTCCAGTGGCCCGCGAAATTAACATCCGGATGCCCTCGATCCCCCTGGCTAAATCCAACGTCAGCGAAGGCGCCCCAAAAGAGTACACAGCTGAACACTAGCAGAACATCAGAGAAACCGCGCAATTTTACCTCAGCCCACCCGTCACTCAACACGGAACAAGCACACGTTCTTCGCAAAGCTAACACACTCTCCTTATCCGACTAATGCTCAGCAACTTCGGATGACGTGACACAGCTCACTCTCCTAACTGTCTAGAGATCACGGGAGACTCAGAACACACTCTTTACTCATGTAATAATGCCATTACTGCTCCTTATTTTCTTTACCCTCCCTCTTCTTCACGGAGTGTTTGGCTTTACTCTGGCTCTACAGATGAACGGGCATCAGCGGAGAGAGCATTCTTTTTCACTGGGCCTTAATGCAGATTGGTTGGTTGGCCTCAAATAAAGATGGCATGCACCCACTACGGGGGAGTGGCCTAGACACAGGCGGAGAATTGCTGGAAACAGGGGCGTTTAGAGGAGGAAAGGAGTTGTAATAGGGTATAGGCTGACAGATTGAACGACGCCACGACAGAGGTCGGGTTTTCTGGGAGATCGAAGACGTAACAGTGGTTTAGATCTGGCCTCAATGTTGTTGCCGCAGAAGAGATGGCACATATGGCCTCAATGGCTGGCCTTAAGTAAGTTTCTCTTCCCCGTCCTCTTCACCTGTATGACGCGCAGGTGCTCGAGCGTGCAGCTTGATCTCGCTCTCCTATTGTATTCGCAAATGTCATAGAGCGGGAGAAGAAAATGCGTAACTGGGTGGAAGGGAGGGGGGGGGGGAGAATGCTGAGCGGTGAGGGGACAGTGAAACTTGATTACTTCTGAGTTCTGCGCTAACATATGACGCCACCTAATCTGGAATTGAGCTTCGGCAGGTGCTTGCCCGCTTAGATCATACTCATTACTGCAGCATCATAACGTACCATGTGAAACTGAAGGCTGATTAGCACTTCACTTTCTGGAAATGTCTGTCGTTGCTGTATTTGAAAGGCGAATGCTGCGCGATCGCGATGCGAATGTCAGCTCATGCACTTCTGCTGCAAGCAACATTCTGTAGTTTACTAATAAATACTTTTACGTATGTCGACTTGAGAAGTGAATCCTTCGCCTAGCTTAGAAAAAAAGCAGCGCCAATTGGCACCGCCTTCAGAAGCGCCCTCGCCCAGCACTGCCGCGCCCCAAAAGTGTGCCAGCGCGCGCCATCAGGTGAATTTTGTCATCCAAAAAAGCGGGATAAGGAGGCAGGCGCATATCAACCAGGTTATTCACATCAACCTTGGCTATAGCAGCACGCGGCAGCCGGCCACGAGCGGCGGTGCTCACGACAGCCTTCTTACTTTCGGCAAAAACGGTATACATTGATTTCTATAGCATTTGGGATTTTTTCTTTAATTGTCTCAAAATCCCGATCGGGCGTTTGAGTGCTAGGAGGCAATCCTTCATTGCCACAGTTCTCACGACCAGAAATCTTTGGTTGAGAGGGCCCGGATTATGATAGCGACAAATGGGTTCTCCTACTGAACCCACCTAGTATTTATACCCTTAAAAAATGTTTTTCCTCCTCCTCTTCACACATGCGCAATTATGAAAACAAAAGAAAGAGTCCACGCCACGTTGAGGTGACGGGGATTGAAATCGAGGCCTTTCACGTCCAAAGCGAACGCTCTACTGCTGAATTACACGCACTTATTTTTATTGCCTACACAGGAAGCAAACAAAGAAAACAATATTCGGATTGCAACAGTCAGCCGATTACGTGTAACTTCGTGTTATTAGAGCTGCTCGAAATTTTTAATTTTCTGACGCACATTTTATGCAAGGTATACGTAACGAAATTTTCCTCACTTTTATAAGTTTACGCACGAATTCGACAAAATAATTGAGAACATCTCCCACATCGCCATCACCACGCCGAACAGCCATTTCACGATCCCACGCGTTAAGTAACACTATTAGCATCAACATATTGTTGCAAGCAGGGGTTCGTTGAGTCCAGAACGGGCGACTGAAATTAGCTGGGCCCAATTTCTCAGTTTAGCGCGAGACGCCTCGACCTGATTCTCTTTATCTTCTGCCTGCTCGGCATCGCCTCTTTATGGGCGTTACAAAATCACGTGCAGCACCGCCGCCTTGCACAGATAAAAATCCGATTCTCTGAGGATTTAGAGAGAAAGCATTTTGTAAAGCACTTTGTAGAACGCTTCAAAATAAAACCCTGTCCCAACAATCTAAAAGCACATGTTCAACATCATTTGGCTTTCAGCTTAAAAGATGATATACCGCTCACGATACAGAGGTGTCCGTTTCTGCGATGGATATATTTATTATGTCTGCAAGTTCCCTAAAAACCGCTCGTGGTGACTGTGTGCATATATATATATATATATATATATATATATATATATATATATATATATATATATATATATATATATATATACATTCCTTCTGAAGTTTATCAAACCAGCACCTCATTTCATTTTGCCTTGTCTGCTAATAGCTTAACAGGGGTCTCAGTTCTGGCAGTCTTGATGCCATAGGTAGCATAGGAGAGTTCTAGCACAGTTTCCGCCTTCGCGGTTAGATGATGTTCTACGTCATACTGGCGGTATTAAAGGATGTGCTACGTCCACCGCTATGGACGAGGGTGGCGCTGGTGAACACTATCATGGCTCGCTTACGCGCAAAACATAAATACCCACGAAAGCAGCAGATTGGACAGCCCTCGCCGTAACTAAGTTGGCAGACCACCGCACGCGATATTCGGAAGTCGAGAGTTCGGATCCCACCGCCGACATGGTTGTTTTTGTGCAGCTTTAGAAGTAAATTTCTTTCCACCAATATTGGCAATACACAATAAAAAATAGAAACATTCCCTTATGCACCTTGGTTTCGGTGACCGTTGGCTTCCCTCATATGCTTGTCAAACCAGCACCTCATTTCATTTTGCCTTGTCTGCTAATAGCTTAACGGGGGTCTCCGTTCTGGCAGTCTTGATGCCATAGGTAGCATAAGAGAGTTCTCGCACAGTTTCCGCCTTCGCGGTTAGAAGACTTTCTACGCCACACTCACGTTATTACAGGACAGGTTTTATTTACAGATAAACATAACATCCTGACTGACTGTCAATGCGGATTTAGGAAACATTGTTCCACCGAACTTTTCCTGCTTCATCAAAAAGAGTAATTCTAAAAAAACTTGAAGAAAAAGGATACGTACTGGGAGTTTTTATAGACTTTGCAAAGACTATTGATTCTCTCAATCGGGGTATTTTGCTGAGAAAATTAGAATTCTACGGAATTCGTGGTGTTGCCTTGAAGTTAATGGTATCACACCATAGTACTCGCATGCAGTCTGCTTCAGTAAACAACAGCACCTCCACATTTAAATGTACTTCGTTTGGTGTCCCTCAGGGCAGCATTTTGGGCCCTTATTTATTTATTATTTCCTTAAAAGATGTTGTTAACATTGATGATGACACGAAATTCCTGATCTATGAAGATGAAACCAGCCTGTTTCTCGAAGGTGACGATTACGAAAAACATGTTAATCATGCAAACAACACTTTAAGCAAACTTCATGATTGGTGTTCCTGAAACGGCTTGGTTATTAATACCCAAAAAACTCAGGCTGTCATTTTCTGAGTGAAGGGCAGACACATTGTTCCAAATAATATTCTTCAAATACAGTGTCAGCCGATAGAAATTGTGGCAGAATTTAAAACGCTAGGCGTAATTTTTTCAGAGCACATGCTGTGGGGCTCGCACACTAATCATGTTATCACGACCCTAGCTCGCACTATAGGATTAATATACAGTCATCGAGACCTATTTCCTGTAAGCACAAGACTTATAATTTATCGTTCACTGTTTTTATCGCACATAAATTACTGCTTTTTAGTGTGGGGCAAAACAACCTCAACAAATATCTGGAAACTGATGGTAGTGCAAAATAAAGTAATCCGGATTATTGCAGATTCTTCACCAGACTACTCAGTAGACAGCATGCTTAGAAAGTTTTGACTAATTAACATAGAGAACTTGTATAACTATGATCTCTGTAAAATTTAAGGGATGAAAAGAAACAAGGCATTTATCTTGTAACTAATCTGGCAAACTTGCAAATGAATACCCATTATTATACAACTAGACATCCTGAGCACTGGGAAGTTCATCGTAACCGCACTAATTATGGTGAACAAATGTTACGACACACAGTAACAAGTGTATTAAATTATGTTTTTCGCAAAGAAATTGATGTGATGAGCATTTCGAAAACAGAATTCAGAGATTTATTCCTTTAGTTGTTTAGAAATAGGGCTGAGAAAAGGGTAATTACTTTTTTCTTTTTTTTCTTTCTCAATTGCTACAATTGTACTACCTATGCACTACATTTTATGGATTTTTTTTTTCTCAGGTTTGATCTGTATGCTCTGTGTACCTCTTAATTCTTCTGTTTGGTTTTATAACTGCTGTTCTTTCAAATCTTTGATGTATTTTCATTCATGCATACTTACACTGCGTTTCGTACTTATACATTTCACGGAAATTGTACTTCACCAATTTTAGTGATGTATGCAATATCCATCAAAACGTGTTTTTTTGTGTGTATGCTGATCTGTATATGTATATTGTACGAGCTGCTGTTGCCTATGTAAACAAGGGGGTGGGAGCCAGTCAAGTTGCTGTTCAGCAGCTTTTTCTTCCATCTCCCCATGTTTTTCTACAAGCATGAAAATAATCCGTATTCGTATTCGTATTCGTGCTACGTCCACCGCAATGGACAAGGGTGGTGCTGGTAAACCCTGTCAAAGTTCGATTGGACGCAAAACATAAATACCCACGAAAGCAGTAGATCGGACAGCCGTCGCCGTAGCTCAGTTGGTAGAGCACCAGACGTGATATTCGGAGGTTGTGGGTTGGGATCCCACCGGCGGCATAGTTGTTTTTCTGCTTCTTTATAAGTAATTTTCTTTGCATCAATTGATTGGCATTAAAGATTAAAAAAATAGAAACACTCCCTTATGCACCTTGGTATACAGGTCACTGGCTAAATTCAAAAGATGAAAAGACGTTTCGGGAGCACTACGGCTCCCTTGTTCACTAAGGGAGCCGTAGTACTCCACAAACGTCTTTTCATCTGTTGACTTTGGCTAGTGACCAGCAATCCTTATCACCATAATTCCTGACCAGACAGTATGCCATCAAATCGTCGACTACATTCCCCCATGCACCTTGCTTTCGGCAACTGTTGGCTTCCTTCATATGTTTGTCAAACGAGCACCTCAATTCATTCTGCCTTGTCTGAAAATAGCTTAACGGGGTTCTCTGTTCTGGCAGTCTTGATGTCATAGGTAACATAAAAGGGTTCTCACACAGTTTCCGCCCTCGCCGTTAGATGATGTTCTACATCATACTCGCGGTATTAAAGGACATACTACGTCCCCCGCCACGGACGATGGTGGAACTGGTGAACACTCTCAAGGTTCGCTTACACGCAAAACGTAAATACCCACGAAAACAGCAGACTGTACAGCCGTCGCCGTAGCTTAGTTGGTAGAGCACCGGACGCGATATTCGGAGGTCCTGCGTTCGGACCCCACCGGCGGCACGATTGTTTTTTTCTCCTGCTTTATATGTTATTTACTTTGCACCAATTCATTGGCATTACACATTAAAAAGAAATAGAAACATTCCTCTAAGCACCTTGGTTTCGGTGACTGTTGTCGAACGAGCACCTCATTTCATCTTGCCCTTTCTGGTAATATATATATATATATATATATATATATATATATATATATATATATATATATATATATATATATATATATATATATATATATATATATATATATATATATATATATATATATATATATATATATATCGTGCGCAACCTGATCGGAGGCTGCAGATCCGGCATTCATGAATCTTCATGCGGGGAATGTGGGTCCCAATTGTTGGTGAAACACGCGCGCGAATTCGGCAGCTTTCGGGAGCAGGCATGTGTGCCCGGGTGCAACACCACTGCAGGCATGTATGGCAAGATCTTCACCAGGATCGAGGTAAATACGCGTGTGACCGCAGCAGTGACTGCATAGCAGTGAAGCGATTGGCGCAACAGTGGTGTTCAGAGCGGGAGCGCTGGCCGTGCACACTTTTTTTGTGATTGAGGCGGCGCGGCACGACCGCCGAGGCGTTGCTGGACCGTGTTTAGTGAGCGGCGTCCAGTACCAGCGGACCCCTTACCGAGATTCCCTCAGTATAAAGGGGGAAATCGCAGTTTCCCTTAAATTTATGTTACACCGAAGGCATATGATGCCTGCCCAGTATCTGAAGGCTTGGATCCCCAAGATGTTGTAAGTGTGAGCGACGTTACCAGTTGGGACACACCACTTTAGTGTGGGACAGACTCAGGAGTTTCAGGGGAATTGAAATTAAGAAGCTTGTCTAAATTTCTATAGGGAACGGGGTGTTGAGAGTAGAGCAGAAGCGGTAGTGATTTTTACTTTTTTATTTGTGTTATTAATGTGTTGCGTAGGACTAGCAGTGTTTATGACTGCAGCACTCCTGACAAAGAGGAAAAAAATTCCTCGTCTTGCGTTAAAAATTGTTACGAATAAAGGGGGTCGCCTGCACAAAAACAAGCAGGTCTGTAGGCCCCGCATCATGGGGGTGTGTAGGGAAACCACTGGATCGTCAGGGTATCGCCCCTTCTCCCTTTCCACTGACTGAACGGTACCATATATACTGTTCCAAAGCTTCGTCTATTTTGCGATTCTCTATAAGAGGCTATTAGTGCAGCTGCAGTGATCCGACAGTGCGTTTCAGACAACAGCGGCCCGTCAACAAGCTTTTGTTTGGAAAAGGTGTTCACACAGGTGACTAAATTAAGCAGCTCTTGTTGATTTCAGGCACGAAATCTACCGCGCGTATCTTGATAGGAGGCTGAAAAGCCTGAAAAGCACTGACATAGAGTGATTTAGGACCCAACCAACCTGCTTAGTAAAGCTCTGGTGTGTCATGCAAATTCTGCACTCTTCGAGGATAAGCGCGTGCAATAGTTACACGGAGTTTTTTCCATGTTCGGGCATCGAGGTTGGAAACGGGAAGCCGAGTTTATTGAGTCATACTCTAAACGGATTTGTTTTTTGTCGCGATGTCACTGACACTATTGCGCACGGCTTTCCGAGTAAGGCCTTACGCTATTTTGCAGGGACCATTACAAACACGGCAGAAGGCATTTTTCTCCTCTTGTTTGTTTCTCTGAAGAGGTAAGCAGCGTCCAATTTTTTTGCGCGAGAATTCGTGAAACCTTGCTTCTCTTCGAATATTGATTCAAGCTTGATAATTTAAGCGAAAAACTTTTTTATCCCCCAGATAGCATAAACAATGACAAAATTTGTTTTCTGATAGCCCTGCAACTCAGATAAGCTATGGTGGCTGGAAGCTTCTAGCCACCATGGTTGAGCTGACAACGATAATTTTTGAAATAACTAGCGCACCACTGCGAAGGTGACAACAAAGTCCTATTTTTGGTGGCTGCTTTACGACGAGCACGAAGGATAAGAGTGCATAGAAACTGAAACTGCAGGCTAGCCATGTGCCTAACGGATAATTCTGTACAAGAAAGTTTTTTCTGCGATCGAGCACCAAGGCGCTTAGCACGAGCACATGCTAAGCGCAGGCACAATAAACGTGAATGTCAAAATGAATGTCATGATTAACGAATCAGTTTCATTCCTTTAATAACGCGAAGACTTTTTGCAACACAACCGCGCTGTGGAAGTATCCTCGGCAATATTTATTAGCGCCCGAAGGGCGGTCCCCAAAGAAACTATCGGCACCGCGGCACGCCGGTCGGCGGAAATTTGTAACGGGAAGTTATGCTAGACTTCTGTCAGCGACACAACTTAGTTATTGCAAATCGAGAAACTAAGTGTGAGGCACAAATCATGTGAAAATCCCGGTACATGCAGACGACCATTGCCTACTGCCTAATGTCGCAGGGGATCTAGCAAGCTCGCAATAATGGAATTAGACAAAGAGGGGAAGTACAGCCTTGGAAGTGATCAAAAGCGTATTAGTCTACAGTTGAGCGCCCTGATCAAAAGAGAAATACAGGGAAGTCAAAAAGAGTACGCAAAACTAAATGAAGAACAAATAGCGCTAATGGCGGCGAGGCATATAGGAGGCAAAAGAGAATCGCCCCATGGAAAATTGGGATTATAATCAGTTATAACTACTCATTAGAACAAGAATAAAACAAGTAAAAGGAGCAAAACGCTGGAGAGGAAATTGGAAGCCACGAAGTTGGTGGAATAAGGAAATTAAGGAGGCCATCGAACAACGACGGTTATCTTCAAGAGAACACAGAGAAACAAAGAGGGCGCAGTTATCTGAAGAGGGAATAGACCAAAACTGAGAATCTTATCGACAAAACAATCAGCAAGTGCAGGCCCTCGTCCAGGCTAAAAGCAAGCATTCCTCTCATCCCTGGCTGGCTCGAGTTCGCAATGCAACTAAAGGGGGGGGGGGGGGGGGGGTGCCAAGAAAATTCTGGATCAATGTAAGCTGGCTGGGTAAAACGAACCAAAGAAAGCAGGAACAAGTACATTGCATCAGTTAGATATAGCTGAGTCGTTTAGGAGCGATGATAATAGGGTAATCTCTCTAAATCAGGGAGCAAGACAGGACAGCACAGTATAAAACGGCTTAGAACTGACCAGTCTTAACTGAAAAAGGCGGAAGCATATATTCCAAAATGCACATCTGCAGGGATTGACGAAATTACAATGAAGCTCATTAATTAACATGGCCCAAGAGGCAAGAAAACGCTGATAAACGCATTCGAGGCAGTCATAAAAAAATAAGCAAATTCCGCACAGCCGGAAACAGAGTAAAATAATTTTAATTTATAAAGGGAAAGGCAATAAGATGAGCATAAATTCCTCCCGACCGATTACGATAACATCAGTTATATACAGGGTGGCGGTGCAGGCGGTGAAATTGAAAAAAAAACAGTCATAGGTAGAAAATAATAGAATACTCGAAGAACTTCAGAACGGGTTCAGAAGAGGCAGGCGCTTAAATGATATCCTTGACGTGCTTACCCGACGAATAGAAATAGCTAAGGCGGAAAACAGACCTCTGTATTTAGCCTTCCTGGACATAAGCGGTGCATACAACGTTAACAGCGAACTCATGTGGAACATATTAAAAGATGAAGGTATCGGTCACGAGGTAATTGATTTTTTACAGGAAATATATCGCGAAAATAAAGTTGAAATAACATGGGAAGGGATTAAGAGTACGACAAGTATCGAGTTTCACAAAGGATTAAGGTAAGGTTTAATATGGAATGAAGGCTACAAGGAAGGATGAATAATATGGAAAGAAGGCTACACGGCAGCAATCTGTTATAATCTGTCGTACAGATTAGGCGGAAAGCTTGTTGAGCAATGACTACCGGCTTTAATGTATGCGCACGGTATTTTACTGTTAGCAGATAGCCAGGAAGATTTCAATACTCTGGTTAATTGCTGTAGAGATGAAGGAGACACTCTAGGTTTCAGTTTTAGCGCAACTAAGTCAGGTGGAACGATTGTCAACGACACAGCTGATCAAGTGCTTACAATACAAAGCCATGAAATACCCCGAGCGGCTGAATACAAATTTCTCGAGGTATGGGTGAACGAAGGGCAGACGTACACTGAAAAGCATGAAAAGTCTATCATAGCAAAAGGGCGAAGATATGCCCGGATGATGAAACATAGGGCACTGTGGGGGTACAACAGGTATATGAAGTACTGAGAGGTATTAGGAAAGGAATAATGGTGCCGGGGCTTACTTTCAGGAACGTGGTTCAGCGCTTAGGGGCAGAAGTTCAGTCGAGATTAGAAGTAAATCAGAGAGCTGTTGGAAGATTAACACTAGGTGCCCACAGGAAAACCACAAACGAAGCAGTACAGGGAGATATGGGCTGGGCATCGTTCGAAGCACGGGAAGCTCACAATAAAATGCAATACGACAAACGCCTGAGGAAATTGCACGATAACAGGTGGGCCCCTAAGGTATTTAAAAACCTGTACAGAAAGAGCGTTGACTCACATTGGCGGAACAGATCTAGGAAGCTAACCAGTTAGTATGCCGGACACGAGGACGGAGAAAGAAAGAGCATTAAATGACAGGTTAAAAATGCAGAAGGAAAAAATTGACAAATTTTATGGAAAAGAATCATAGTGCAGGACTATATCGGAACTGGAAAAGGCAGATCAGGAAGGAAGCATTTTATGATAACTATAGAGGCAATGCCCTATACTTTGAATCTAGGTCAGGGTGTATTGGAACGCGCAGCGACAAAAAGAAATTTAACGAAGATGACACATGTACTGTGTGTGGTGAATCTGAAGAACGCTAGAACTTTATCTAGTGAGGCTAGCCTAGCAGTGCTGTTCGAGGAACTAGCGGGAATTAAATGTGATGTGATAGGGCTTAGCGAAGTTAGGAGGACAGGTGAGGCGTATACAGTACTAAAGGACGGGCACATACTGTGCTATCGCGGATTAGAGGATAGACGAGAACTAGGTGTGGGATTCCTCATTAATAAGGATATAGCTAGCAACGTAGAGGAGTTCTATAGTGTTAACGAGAGGGTAGCAGCTATAGCAATTAGGCTGTATAGGAGGTACAAGCTGAAAGTGGTGCGGGCCTACGCACCCACATCCAGCCATGATGACCAGACCGTTGAAAGTTTCTATGAGGACGTAGAATCGGCAATGAATAAAGGAAAATCGCAGTACACTGTACTGATGGGCGACTTCAATGCGAAGGTGGGCAAGAAGCAGGCTGACGACCACGCGGTAGGTGACTATGGTATAGGCTCTAGAAATAGCAGGGCAGAGTGATTAGTCGACTTCGCGGATAGAAATAATTTACGGATCATGAATACCTTCTTCCGCAAACGAGAAAACAGGAAGTGGACCTGGAAGAGCCCCAATGGTGAAACTACAAATGAAATCGACTTCATACTATGCGCTAAATCTGGCATCATTCAGGATGTGTCCGTCCTCGGAAATTTGCGCTGTAGCGACCACAGAATGGTAAGGTCTAGAATTAGCTTAGACTTGAAGAGGGAACGGAAGAAGCTAGTGAAGAAGAAGACCATTAACGAGTTATCCGTAAGAGGGAAAGTACAGGAGTTTAGGATAGCGCTGCAAAACAGATATTCGGCTTTAACTGATGAAGACGATCTTGATGTTCATACAATGCACGATAATCTGACATCAATAATTACGGAGTGCGCAGTAGAAGTAGGCGGTAGGACAGTGCGACAGGATACCGGGAATCTATCTCAGGTGACGAAAGATCTGATTAAGAAGCGCGAAAGCATGAGGGCGTCTACCCTACCGACAGAATAGAGCGAACAGAGCTGTCAAAGTTAATAAATAAGCGCAAGATAGCCTACATAAGGAAGTTTAATATGGAGAGAATCGAGCATGCTCTAAAGAAAGGAGGTAGCCTAAAAGCAGTGAAGAGGAAACTAGGCATAGACAAAAACCAGATGTATGCATTAAGAGACAAGAAGGGCAATGTCATTAGAAATATGGATAAGATAGTTAACGTAGCCGAAGAGTTCTACACAGACCTGTACAGTAGCCAATGTAATCAGAGCGTTAATGAGAAATACAGCAGTGCACTGCAATGCGTCATCCCACCAGTAACAAAAGATGAAGTAAAGAAAGCCTTAGAAACAATGAAAAGGGGAAAAGCAGCTGGGGAGGATCAGGTAACAGCAGATCTGTTGAAGGATGGAGGGGACATCGTGCTAGAAAAACTAGCCACCCTGTATACGCAATGCCTTATGACCTCCACGGTACCAGAAGCTTGGAAGAGTGCAAATATTATCTTAATTCATGAGAAGGGACACGCCAAGGACTTGAAAAATTACAGGCCGATCAGCTTACTATCCGTTGCCTAGAAAGTATTTACTAAGGTAATCGCTAATAGAGTCAGGGCAACGTTAGACTTTAATAAACCAAATGATCAGGCAGGCTTTCGTAAAGAATATTCCTCAATAGATCATGTTCACACTATCAATTAGGTGATAGAGAAATGCGCAGAATATAACCAACCTCTCTATATAGCTTTCATTGATTACGAGAACGCATTGGACTCAGTGGAAACATCAGCAGTCATACAGGCATTGTGTAATCAGGGGGTAGAAGAGCCTTATGTCAAAATACTGGAAGATATATATAGCAACTGTACAGCTACTATAGTCCTCCATAAAGTCAACAATAAAATTCCAATAAGGAAGGGCGTCAGGCAAGGAGACACGATCTCGCCAATGCTGTTCACCGCATGTTTACAGGAGGTATTTCGAGGCCTGAATTGAGAACAGTTGGGAATAAGAATAACTGGACAATACCTATATAATCTGCGATTCGCTGATGACATTGCCTTGCTGAGTCACTCAGGAGGAGAATCGCAAATCATGATCAATGAGTTAGACAGGCAGAGCAGATCGATGGGTCTAAAAATTAACATGCAGAAAACCAAGGTAATGTTCAACACCTTAGCAAGGGAACAACAGTTCACAATTGGCAGCGAGAGTCTAGAAGTTGTGACGGAATACGTCTACTTAGGGCAGGTAGTGACAGCTGATCCGGATCATGAGAGGGAGATAACTAAAAGGATAAGAGTGCGGTGGAGCGCATATGGCAAATTCTCGCAGATCATGAGTGGAAGTTTATCCAATTTCCCTCAAGAGGAAAGTGTACAACAGCTTTGTCTTACCGGTACTCAACTACGGGGCAGAAACGTGGAGGCTAACGAAAAGAGTTCAGCTTAATTTAAGGCCCACGCAGCGAGCCATGGAAAGAAAAATGATAGGTGTAACGTTAAGAGACCGGAAGGGGGCAGAGTGGGTAAGGGAACAAACACGGGTTAATGACATCCTAGTCGAAATCAAGAGAAAGAAATAGGCTTGGGCAGGGCATGTAATGCAAAGGCAAGATAACCGCTGGTCCTTAAGGGTAACGGAGTGGATTCCAAGAGAAAGTAAGCGTAGTAGGGGGCGGCAGAAGGTTAGGTGGGCGGATGAGATTAAGAAGTTTGCAGGCAAACGGTGGATGAAACTGGCAAAGGACAGGGTTAATTGGAGAGACATGGGAGAGGCCTTTGCCCTGCAGTGGGTGTAGTAAGGTTGATGATGATGATGATGATGATGATGATGATGATGATGATGATGATGATGATGCAGGCACAGTCACTCTAAATTCCTGGGCCCCTAGGGTTTAAAGATACCTATGGTCATGTAAACGATTCTGCGGTGGAAATTTGCAAAAAGCGATTGGAAGATTGGTGGCTCAAAAACCTAGAGGTGACATAAGGTTAGAAGCGTAGGAAGACATACTTAAACAAAATGGCGAGCTTTAATAACAACTTATCGCACAGTTAAACAAAAATAAAGGAAAAAAAGCTGAGCATGGTGGCAACTGCCATCAACCCGTTTCAAAGGGGACGATCCACCCATCCATCCATCCATCCGTCCGTCCATCCGTTCATTCGTACAACCTTCCTTCCGTCCGTCCGTCCATTAAGCCGTCCATTCGTCCGTCCGTCCATCCATGCGTCCATCTATCCGTCCGTCCGACCGTCCGTCCAACCGTCCGTCCGCCCGTCCGTCCGTCCGACGATCCATCCATCCATCCGTCCCCGCGTCCGTCCGTCCATCCATCCATCCGTTCATCCATCCCTCCGTCCCTCCGTCCATCCATCCGTCCATCCGTCGTACATCCATCCGTCCATTCATCCGTCCATGCATTCACCCATCCATCCGTCCGTCCGTCCATCCGTCCGTCCATCCTTCCATCCATCCGTCCATCCATCCGCGCGTCCATCCATACGTCCATACGTCCGTCCGTCCATCCTTCCATCCATCCGTTCATCCGTCCGTCCGTCCGTCCATCCGTCCGTCCTCCGTCCATCCATCCATCCGTACATCTCTCCGTCCGTCCATTAATCCGTCCATCCGTCCGTCCGTCCGTCCGTCCATCCATCCACCCAATGGCCGCGCCGGAGAAAGAATAGTTTCTATAGGGAAAGCTGGTGGTGCTTCACTTCACCCACCATAGACGCCCGAGGCATGCTGGGAAGACATCAAACTGGATTGACATCAATTGGCTTGTTGACTGTGGTAAGGATTGGATTTCTTTTTGCTGTTGAGTTTCGTTTTCATGGTTGTAGTTTTTACTGTTGTCTTGTGCACTTTGTGGTTGTGTAGCGCAGCGACGCAGGCAGTTCATTTGAGATCCGAAGCATCCGAAAGTGGCTCACCCGAAGTGAGCTGAGCACAGTGTCTGATATCTGCCAGGCCTAAATTCTAATTGCCCCCTCACTGGGAGCCATGTATGCAGTAAGCTAAGTTCTTCTTAGCGGAAACCTGTGCTACCTGCATTGAAAATGTGAAAGAAGGGAACAGGTTTTTTGTGTGCGAACTGACAGCACAACACTCGGCTGCTGTGACTACTCGGCACATTTCTCGTAGGTGTCTCGGAGACAAATCAAAAGCGCAATGTACTTCGACCAGCGTTACCTATAGTAATGTACTCGCCGAGGATTGCGTTTGATTCTTTTCAAAGACTGGTGTTGGCCGTGCATTGCATGCAGGAACGACTCCAACTTCATGAATTAATTCACGCAAATATCCGTATGTTCCACTTGTCGGCATCAATACGGCCGTCAGCTGCATGTGGTAATAGGGGGTTCGCTTCCTAGTTCATCTTTTTCTTGGCAAAATCTATAACAGCAGTGCCAGGACAAGCCGAGAGCTGGCACTTGATGCGCGCATACTGGTTTCTCTTGGGAAAGCCGGAGCTCGGGCAGTTTTCTCACGGCGCGAACATAGCCGATACACGTACATCAGGCGCGTGCCGCAGTAGCAAACCACACCAATAAAATGTTGCCATTATTCACAGTACAAAAACAGAAGCTTCTAAAGCGTAGTATTTCAAGTGCTATCATTTTTTTGAAAGAATATCGGCGGTGAAAAGTGTGTCTCTCAAACGCAAAAATTATTTTCCACGGAAACTACATTTGGCGGCATGAAGAGAACTCCCTCTCTAGCCATAATCAAATTCGGTTATCGTTTGCTTTTCTGCTCATTTATTGCAAAGCACAGTCGAACATATTTTATTACAGGACGTAGTGATGTCAAAACAAGGCTTCCTTGCAACACATAATTTGCCAAAATTTGTATTTCTGCAGTCATAGTCATGTTTTAAGGCCAAGCCAAGTGCGCCTTGCTGTCTTCTCGGCATTCCCACAGTGGATGAAGTCCTCTTTCGTGGCTCTTTCAGGAACTCGCTTAAGCGGTGGCGCTAGATTTCCCTCTAGGTATATTTAGGTAACATTTAGAAACTCTCGGGAGAAAGGCTAGCCTCTATACCAAATTTTTCGTCTTAGCCTCGCACAGTTCTTCGGCAGCGCGCCGACTGCCTTCCTCCTCTCTGGCCTCTGCCATCGGCGGGCCCCGCGCCAGGTTTACAGTGTGCTAGCTCAATTAGCGCTTTACGCATATTTGTGGCGTTTTTGCTCTTTCCTGGACTTAGCGATATGACAACGAACTCAAGATGCACTAGAAACCATTGCGTCGTCTTCGATATGATCGATCGGTCTCTACTTGCTCGGGGACTGCTGACAATAGCAGCAGCGCCAGCAATGCCGTTGTTATGCCATCTGCAGCCGATATGTTTGCAAGGTTACTTGCTAGACATAAAAAGGTGGCGCACAACGTTGGTGAAATTAAGTCATTTGATCTTTCTGTAAATGAACGCGTTGAGGCTCTCGAATCGCGTTATTATTGAACTCTAATCAATTAACTTCCGTGGAGCTTAGCGTTTCCACTTCATCCTATTCCGTATTAAGTGACCAAGTGAAGCCTCTCACTGACGTTGTTAACATGCTTACCTTAAAGAACAACATAGAAATCGGTCCCGAAGAAATAACATCATCAGGCATGGACTAGGAGACACTGCTGGCGAGAGCAGCGATACCCCTATGACAACCGTGAAAAAAACTCATACAAAAATAACGGGAGATGGATTGTCCCGAGGTTGAAAGATGTCACAGGTTACGGGGTATTCTGCGTAGGGTTCCTGGCTGTCATCTTTAAATTAGTGGACTCTCATGTGAACATTAGGATCCTAAAATGTGCCTCAAAGAAAGAATTGGATGTCTGCTCACCTCACCAAAGACTTCTCAGCTCATATCTGTTTCGTTCGTAAAAAGCTGTGGGACGTTCCCAGTCATTTCAGGGATAATGGCGCTAAATTTCTCATGCGTTTTGAACATTTCTTAATAACGTACGTTATGACTGGTGTAACACAATTAACTCCATGGTGCAAAGTTTGTATGCCAGGCCGCAATCTCCAAATAATCAGTCACCCATAGACTCTCGCTGGATTCGCCGTCCTCCAAATATAACCTTAGCAATTTTAGGATCTCGAAAAATAATGCTAAAAGCCTTGTAAATAAGTTTCCAAGAATATTTTCGCTCATTTCGTCGCATTCCTCTTACATCATTGGCGTCACTGAAACATGCTTGAATAACTATATACTGGACGCCGAGATAACCCCGCCAGGATTCAACGTAGTTCAAGCATACCGTCATTTTGGTGTGCTCCTGACATTTTCAGTGCTTCCTGCCCCAAATGATATCGAATCAGTTGGGTGCATTTTAAATTTAGAACTCAAGTAGATAATATTTTGCGTATCTTACCATCCTCCTGGCTGGGATGAGGTTGTTGAGCGCACGACAACTCCGCTAGCAACGGCAGCTCAGTTTGACCTCTCTACGGAGGCAAAGATAGCCTTGGTGAAGGGCCGCGTCTGCGCCTTTGCTCACTGTGTAGCACGCGTGGCAGTGATGCCGCGCCGTACCGCGAGTCGGCTAGCGTCCCTCGTGGGCGTTTTTCTATAGGATGGTGGTACGGCGCAGGTAGCTCGGCGTCTTTGCAAGCTGCCGCCTTCACGGGGAGGAGTCGTGCTACCCTGTGTAGCTACAGTAGCGCGGAATGTCGGAGCCAAATTTGCAGCCGCGCTTTGCAACCAAATTTGCAACCGCAAATTTGCAATCGACATACAGGCTCGCAAGCAGAGAGACCTTTGGCCTTCTGCAGAGCAGCAGCGGGGTTCCAGCTGCCTGTAGCCTTCGATCTAACGGAAGTTGACCTGAGCGATGTGCCTGCATCGAGATGGCCGCGTGAGCTCGCCTTGGTCCCGACGACCAGCGGCGCACCGCGGTACGCAGGTGGCGTACGTGGCGTACAGTTCGCCTCCCTACTGATGTCCGCGACATTGAGTGGAGGAGGAGATGGGGCGGCGTCCCCACGGGAGAACCACTCGCATCGTGGGGCGTTGTGCCCAATGCCCAGTGCGCGCAATGTGGTGCGCAAGAAACGGCGCGCCATATTTTCTTCATGTGCCCCATCGCGCGGGCAATCTGGCTCTTGGTTTACCTCATGTTTTCTGTTCGTGCCGGGCCAGGTGTCCGTCTACCACGCAGCCAGTTTGGCAAACTTTTTTTGTCGGTGCCGGGTTTGTATTTGGGCGTCGGCGCTGTCTGACCGTAGCCTGGCGGCAGCCGGAGAGGGCAATGTACCCAGCGCTGCGGACTCTACGTCTCCTCATCTGGCAATACCTGTCTGACCGGCTTGCAGCGGATGGGGAGGCACGGTTTCTGCGGCGCTGACACACCCGTTTCTTTGTCGTACGGGAGGGCCGACTAGCTATGCCGATGTTAGGGTAGTAGCTAGGCCGCCCCCTCCTCTTTTCTGACTGTTGTGCAATTAGGTTGTGGTTTGCTTGTAGCTGTGCTAAAGGGTAGCCCTGGGAGTGTTCCCCCCGCGGGAAGGGCTGATTGTCTTGCACAGTGCCGCGCCATTTTAACAGAACTTATTAATGTTAAATAGGTACTGTGTACCTTTTTGTGACCACCCGATGTTTAGATGATTAGCCTGTTACACTCGTTGTGGTCATATGCAGATGGGTTTTGATTGTGTAGATTTTGTTTTAGAGTGTGAAAAAATTCCCTTTACATATCTACGCTATTAACGTCATGTCTACTTGTGAAAGTCAATGTATCCGGTAACCTTGGCATGTGTACTTCCCTTACAAAAATGCTTGTTGACTGTGTTTAAATTTCAGCAACCCGTGTCAACACACACTGTTAAAATTGTGTTGAAAAGGTTAAGAGTTTTGGGTGATGCAGTGTTGACAGCATGTTGAGCGCATGTTGAAAATTGGCACATGAGTTTCTTTTGAGCATGTGTTGAATTAATTCAACACTAACTGCTGTTGATTTTCTGTTGAAGTGATGTTGAAAAGCTAAAAGTTGATTATCTGTTGAATTTCCACCAATAAACAACAAAAAATGTGTACGATCATAAGTTAGCCAGCAGCTAACTTGGCATGTGGTGGCCAGCCAAAGAATGAGGCGCGATGAGCAACGGCAGAGATATGATTTAATCGCAGTTAGGCACGAGCGCTACGCCACTGCCAGCCTCGTCGTCTTCGTAACACTATATGGGGCCATGAGCAATCGTCCCGGATCATTGAAGTGTATGAAATGGTGATGAGCTTCAGGGGAGAAAGTAGTGCCACAATGAATGATCTGGGCGAATTATTCTTGGTCCACAAAACTTCCAGGCCGCAGTACAGTGCACACTGTACAGCGATCACTATCACCTCGTGCCTTTCTAGCTATCGGCAGCCAGGACCTACATCCAGAGCTGGTGACAGGCAGGTACACCTCCCCAATGCAATGCTTCATCTCCTACTATGCACCATAGAAATCAACTTGTCCTTCTAAATTTACTACCACCTGGCATATAAGCACAAGCTTGCCTGGCTCATCCCCATTGCCATGAGCTTTGTACAGCTTAAAGCTATAGTATGTGCATCATGTTAATTTAGCTGCGTCATATCAAAATTCACCTCCAAACAGGCAAGTGCACTTTCTAGGTGCTGAAGCCAGTGTGTACCTTGGATAAAGTGGACATGCATTAGTAATTTTTTCGTGCACAGCTGGTTTGAACTATTTTGGATGAAGCAACCATTTTGCTGCATCACACTCATTCAACTCGCAAATCTTTCAAGAAGTGATATTTCCGATATCTGCTTAGCTTAGAGACGAGTAGTTCTGTAAGCTGTAGATTATGAGCATATTCTGCGCGTTGTTACTGACCAACTACAAATATAGTTGGATATTCATTTTTTAACAGAAGGCAGGAAATAATAGTTGAACTCATTTCAGTTTATTATTTTAGTTCCCGTGCAAGGAGTGCTGCCAGGCTGTTCTTCAAATGTGCAACATTGACTCCTGGAAAATGGTCACACGTGTACCCTGCAAAGATATAAAACAAATCACAATTACAGTGTGCTACATATCAACTGAAACACAAAGTCAATAATATTTGTGTGCACTGCCCTTGATCACCTCATCATTCTGGTATGGTATATAGGGTTTACCATCCCATAACATCACAAGGCTATAAGGGGCGCCGCAGTGGAAGGCTCCAGCTTTGGACCACATGGCATTCTGTGCACTGAAATATGGCCGCCGAGTGCATACCCACTGAGCCACTGCACTGGGGCATGCATGAAATTACATGTGCCGTCAAGAATGAGTCAATATGCCTGTCACTGCTTGCATGATATCAACTGAAACTAATGCCACAACTAGCTGCCTCAACTCAGTGAACATTACCATACTATGCTTACTTTCTCCTTGTACATGAAACAGAAGAGAGTACACTAAAGCATCGGGTAATACACAGAATGTGCACTTCAATACTGTCAGTCTTGAACAGTTTCAGCAATATTAATTGTTCAGGAAGTAATAGAAAATTCGACATCCGCAACCACTGAGAAACAGTAACTGCAAAAAAATAAACTACAATGTTGGGCAGGCTGGGTTATACTAAGATAAAAGCCAAGTACACAAAAGCAGCAAAAGCAATTAAACTGCACAAGCAGATAAAACTACCTTCCTAAAGAACCACTGCCATGCTACTTTTGCATTAATTACAGTTGTGTATAGAACATTCAATTTTATAGCTCTCATTTCCATGGCACTCCATAAAGAAAGCATGTCAGCACAGATGTTTTACTCTGCTTCAAACAAAACAGTCTGCTAAAGAGTCCTATTATTCATACAGTAGCCTGTTTTGGCATATGGTAACCTTCATAGTGGTAAGGCAGATCTCGCATACCTCACCCAACTGAATGTGCCCATGCTTCCTTCAGCTATTTGCACCAGAAATGAGTCATGAGGACCGAGCTTACACAACGCTAAATTTCCTGAACGCACAGTTTATCTTGTGCCTCCATGGCAAGTAATAAAGTGCAGTAGCCGATGAGTAATTCGGAGTTCGATGAGGCACTGTCAGCTACCCCATAGAAGCGCATACATATTCGCGACGGATATTTTGGACTTTAAAACTCCGAACGTTTGATTTTTCAGAATAATTTCAGTCGCCTGCGGGCCAAAATCGGCCATCTTATCGGCTTTTTGCCGGTGCAAAAGGCGCCATCTTGGATTGAGGTGGATTTACGCTGCAGTTGGATTGGCTTGACATACTTTTGATACCTCATTTTTGCCAGTAGAGGTCCCTGCGATCTCTGACACTTCGAGGTGGCAGTCGGATAGTCATCGCCGTCAACTTGCTTTTGTTGCCAAAATGGTCGGGAGCATTTATCGCTTGTCTCATACGTTAAAAATTAAAAACTCGTTGTTGGGGGAAGGAAGTGACGCAATATCTGTCTCACATCTCGGTGGACACATGAACCGTGCATTAAGAGAAGGGATAAAGAAGGGACTAAGAGAACAATGACGTGTCATAGTGGAGGGCTCCAGAGTAATTTCGACTACCTGGGGATCTTTAACGTGCACTGACATCGCACAGCACAGGGGCGCCTGTGCATTTTGCCTCCATTGAAATGCGGCCGCTGCGGTCGGGTACGAACCCGGGGAATCCGGATTAGTACCCGAGCTCCCTAACCACTGAGCCACTACAGCGGGTCTCATACGTTAGTCATTCGCTATTTCCTCACTTGGATTTCTCCGACCGTGTCGACCAAGTGACGCTCCGTCTTCACGAAGTTACATCCATTCACCATTTTGTGATTGCTTTGAACGAAAAGTGCCTTGTCTTTGAGTGTGTTTGACGAGCGCTGGGGTGCACACTCGGGTTGTGGATAACATGGCCCCGCCGGGTTCGTCAAAGAAGCGCGGGAAGTATTCAGCTAAACGCCGTGACCTTACTATCTAGCGTAGACAGTGAAAGCACAACTTTGGCGCAAATCGTCGGCAGCAAGAGAATTTTTCCGCTTAGCTTCTCTTTCGCTGCGAAACACTGCCACCGAGTCACACTCATGACGCCAAAACAAAGCAGGGAAACAGTGCAAACTGGGGTGCAGTACATGAAAGAGTGCCCGAGACTAGGCTCAACAACACTGGCTGAAGAAAACGTGGCCAATGGCGGGGGGAAGAATAAACAGACTATGAATGTGGATTCCGCTACACCTTTCGTTGGCCCCTCATCGACTTGACAAGCGTTGACGACAATATGAATGGCAGACTACACGTGGAAGGCCGCCATCGCGCACTGCTGTGAAGCTGACCCCCCCAAAAGAAAAAATTAGCAGGTAACTCGCACCCTCACTTATTAAAGGCGTTTTTTTTCAAATTTCGGTGCAGGTTATACGCGAGCAAATGCGATACGTGCCAGCGCTTTCTCATGATGCAGCGTCTGTTTTTAAGGTATGCATTGGGTGACTGATAAAATATGTCAGCCTATTTGCCCACACACTTCTGCCAGCCACACAAACATCCCCACTCATGTGGTCCCTCCACTTTCGCACATGCCAGGTTTGGTGTTTTCAGCATACCATGTGGGCTAATATATCTGCCAGCACACTATTCTGGTAGAAATAATATAATAAACAACCATGAGAAATGTGAGCACAAGGCAGTTTTCGGTCTACAGAGTTTGTTGACCTTGTAGTTCTCACCTGTGGAAAAGTTTATGTAGACATAGAAAAGGGGGGTGCCATAATATGGCAAAAAAGCACAGTGCTGTCGCCAAGGGCGCAACCAATGCACACACATTTGCAAGTGCTGTCATGGTGTGGAATGTTATGTTAATCTGGCGCTAGAAAAATTAGCCTTCTAGGCTGAAGCCATGACAGTACAGCCCGTGAAAGAAGTGCACCAAATTTCTGAGCAGCGAGGCAGTGGAGTGTTGGAAGGAACTGCTCTGAAGTCTTGCAAGCAGCCGGGTCTCTCTCATTAATTAAAACTCAAACTTAACTACATGGCCTATACTTTTCCTTCTTCAATGCTTTTCTATATTTTGGCCCTTAATTTTTAAGCAAGCAGAGAAGAGGTGGAACACTCACCTATCACCGCAGACAGCCTAACAGGGTCTAGGGCCTCCTTCACAGGAAGGCCCTTTTGCACAATATTCTTCATCTCATAGAGGAACTTTCCCCTCAGCTCCTCCTCCGTAAATACATTCCGAAGGAGCGTGCTGGCGAATTTCCCAGGGCTGCTCTGACACTGCAGCTCCAACATCTGAAAAATGGTGTGGTCGACAATCACACCACTCCCAATGTCAACCTGCAAACAGCACAGCAATTAAAGATAAAGGCAAGCAAGCGAATTCAGCTGTCACAATAGAAATTCTAGATTGCCCATTATCCTCTGGGCAGCTGGGATGTCAGCAGTTGTTTAATGCGAGGAAACTACATAACTGTACTGCAACTGCGAAAATTTTTCGAAAGAAATTCTCCATTAATGGGTTCAACGCGAATTGTAGTGCTGTAATAGCCTAGCGACTAGATGAAGTGCCTGCAAGGAAAGTATGTGCTCTTTCACGTTACCTGAGTATATTTCACTATATGACCATCTACTTCAGGGGTCCTCAAATTGGATCTATGGTACACCGAGGTACCATGGAGGGCTTTTTGGGGTTTCCTGAGCATCTATTTACATGCATGCCTTACAATAACCTTTTCAATTGCCAATTTTTTTAGGACTGATCACACTGCAACTGTTCACTGCACAGCCAGCCATAACTGAATTTGGTGGTTTCTTCGATATGTGTTTCATAACCTGCTGCCAGTCATAATTGATTTTGGTCATTTCTTCAATACGTGTTTCATAACCTGTTCGTGCTCAGCACTTCGCGGAAAAGATTTGAGGAATTTATGGTTGTAGGCGGCTCAGTTGGTATACTAAGGCACCAATGCGTGTCTGATTTAGCATTTCGTATCCATGCCTTGAGGAAGCAACAAGGATGATTGCACGTGGCTGGCTAAGTGAAAAACATGCATGTGCTGCCGATAACCCGCAGTGCCCTCTTTCTGGCGTTTCTCCCTCTCACTGTCCGGTGGGGTGACGGTCTGCGGACATGCCGATATACATTTTAGGACATTCCCTTAATGCGCTCCCGCATGAATTCAAGAAGCCGTGATAACTTCTCTATCGAATGCCAGAGAAAATTTCAAACGCAGAAGAATACCTCACTTGACTATTCAAGAGTATGTGCAACGATCATATTTTAGCTCACAAATCTTTGCACATGCCACAACATGCTGATCTGGGTACTTTTTAGACTCCAGCATTCTCTCCAGCCGTTTCACCATTTTGGCTGGAACTGCAATGGACAGGGAAAAAAATGTTAGCACTCTAATAAAACAGGACGACTGTGAGCACACCACTCAAAGCCCAGGCAGCAACCCGCAAGTAAGTAGTCTATTTTCCAGTTGTAAACAAAACACACCTATAAACATCTACCATTATAAAAAAAGTATGGAATCAGTTAAAAGGGCTCTGAAATGAATTCGATGAGCTTATTCTAGTGCAACATATCTGCAGAGGTTGTCTCTGTAAGTATTCAATTCATATTTGAAAGCTCTCTCTGCATGAACCCTACAATTTGAAATAATTTTTAAATCTCTGCTCGCAGTAGCTCGCAATCATTTAAGGAGACACACCTCATCGTGCATCCCCCACCCCAATGACATCAGTGGGCAAAGGCGGTGAGGCGTGTCTCCGTAATCGGTTGCAAGCTACTGCGAGCAGAGATTTTTTTCCTAATTATTTCCAAATGATAGGGCCCATGCAGAGCTTCCAAATATGACTCGAATGCCCACAAAGACCACCTCTAAAAATTCGGCCCACTAGAATAAGCCCATCAAAATGATATCAGGGGCCCTTTAAAACATGTACTCCGGTTTCTGGGCATGTTGAGGGTAGCCAATGCCTGTTTCGCAGAGCAGGCTTCGTACATTTTCCTTTTTAAAATACACAAATATTCAAGAGGCATTCCTATCGCTGGCCTATATTTTAAATTTACATGAATGAAAATACTGCCACAAGGTTTCGGTTCCTCCTTCAAAAAGCGCAATGAGCCTAGCACCTAACCTGTACAGCCGCAAGGATTCTAGGAAAGTTTATTATCATTAGTAGCGAATATTAGTAGCGAAAGGTTTATAGCTATTTAGAATAAAGCTGGAATTTAACCTAGTTCATGTACAAAATGATGAGCCATCTCAGTGGAGTGTACTGTATCAAGGCTCTCTCAAAGATTTTCCAGAAACTGGGTGTTAGGTTAAACACTACCTGTCGTCTATACAACTGGCCGACAAACACATTTTTTTAAGAATGAAGTAACATCTCCAAGTGCAAAGCCAATTCACAAGCTATCAACTGAAGAACTTTTTGCAAACATTTTCACACAGTTCATATATTGGGCCTTGGTTGAGTCCATGAGATGCCCTACAGTATATTGCGCATAAATAAAATCTCAAATTGCGAGACATGTCCGAGATGTCGCTCTGCTTAAAAACAAACACAGACGTCTTACATTAAAAATGAATATTGCATTGTTAACAAGCCTGATTAAAACACTCATATCTGAAATGAACACCAAAAAAAGATTGTTACGACTTGTGCTTACCAGCAAGGAGAAGGAAAAAGAAAGACACGGAAGGTTAATCAGAACAAACCATTTTGTTGTGCTGCGCTGTGAGAAAGAAGTGTCGGGGCAATGGTGAAGCAGAAAATGAAGCAAGAGGAAAATGAAATCAGTAATCAATGTCAGCACAGACATAAGTTTGAAAACTCAAGCAGGCAAATATTTGCGTTAAGCAATAGATATGGCAATGCTAACAATGCCCAATGGTGCGTGTTTATAAAGAGACCATCTTGATCTGAAAGTGTTGACAGTTAAAGGCAAAGAATAAACAGTGCTGTAGAAGAGGAAACATTACACCCGCTGAGCACGAACACAGTACAAATGTATGCTTCGGGCATAGAACAGTTGTATCCGTGAAGTGGTGATCAAGAACCAGCAGACTGCACACAGTTATGCGAAGTATTCAGACATGTATGACGTAATGCCTCCAAGCAGAAAACGCACGCATCTTAATGATTTATTGCAAGAACAGGTTTCATGCCAAAACTAAAATTTCAAGTGCAAGGAATGTGAAGCCATCCCAGAATTCTCACCAGCTATTTTCTCGGCCGCTACCAGCTGTCTCTTCAAACTTTGGTTTTCACTTTTCAGGCAGGAAATTTCATCCTGCTGCTCCTTGAGCTGCTGTGCAGCTGATCTACAGCATGGGTGTTCCGGAAGAGGTGGCATGACAATTATTGAAATGTAAAACATTTTAAAAGTTGAAGCATATCCTTGTGCAGTTTCAACCACTTCTGGCTGTAGTATACATGCCAGATGTCTTCAGTATTAAAAAAAAAGTTTGATTTTTGTAATGATTGCAGTAGTTTACTGCATGACCACTTAAAACTGAATAGCACTCACTTCAGCTGTTCTAATGTCCACATGATATACGCTACTAGCAAGGGCTACACATTTCTCACATAATGAAACATCCAGCACTGAAAAGTATGAGTATTTCGGATTGCATTTCATTATTGAGGTAGAAAAACTGAATCCACAAGAAAAAAGCAATCACTATCAAGGACACAGGCCAATATGAACAATCTGCTTACGTCTGCACTTGTCACAAAAAAACAAGCACCATGTGCAAAAAAACTACCTTTGGGTGAACTGATCAGATTTGCAGGCCGCTGCGCGAGAGCACTAGGCTATCACCGCACCCAAATACACCCCGTGTTAAACTGCAGAACACAGTTATGCCGTGAATTGCACATCTGCAGTGCAAATAGGTTTATAGGGGTTTAACGTCCCAAAGCAACTCAGGCTATGAGAGACGCCGTAGTGAAGGGCTCCGGAAATTTCGACCACCTGAAATTTTAACATACACTGACATCGCACAGTACACGGGCCTCTAGAATTTCACCTCCATCTAAATTTGATCGCCGCGGCTGGGATCGAACCTGCGTCTTTCGGGCCGGCAGCCGAGCGCCATAACCACTCAGCCACCGCGGTGGCTGTTGCAGTGCAAACAGATCAGACAAGCTTAACAGGAGTGTAATAATGTCCCCAGATGTGTCGACGGCCCAGCAAAGCAAAATCATGACCTCTACTCAGTTTTACTGCGTTAAAGGAACTATGGGACTATGCAATGAATAATAAGTCACTTGTAAATGTTTTCAATGCTTAGAAATGATGCTAAGAAGCATTCACACCAAGTATAAGTCTTCGAAACTGAACCGGCAATTTATTATGAATTTTTAAAAACCGCGTTTCTTTAAATTTGCGTGCTGATTGGTGTTCTCGTAGTGACCGATTTTTAAACTTATATCGTGAAAAAAGACGTCACTGTACCCATGACGTCGCCAGGCCACCACACGCTCTCATTCGCTGGAGCCACGGCAGCCACGACGCCACAGGCACACTTCCGGTAGCCGTGAAAATCGTCTGCTCGTGCCACCGCATGACTCTCTCGGGCAAGCGCGAGCCAGGGCATTGCCTTCGCGCATATGGTTTCAATTTTCCTCTGCCGCCTCCTTCTGCAGGGAGTTCCGGAGCCACTCGCAGTGGCTCGCCGAGTCGCTACTGTCGTCGCTGGCGTTCAGTCGGTACGGCGTGAACGCATAGGGCTCGATGCCCATCGCGGCCGTAAGAGCGAGCAGTCGCGCCTTGAGGTCCCGGTCTATTACTGCTAACTACAACAGACGACAAGCAAAGAGACCCGACGCGCGCCGCAATCACGCCGCCGACGCTGCTGCTGGGGTGCTAGGAGCGACAACCGGAAGTTGCAAAAGGAACGTCAGCGGACGACGTATTAATGGGCGGGGCCCAGTCCCAGAGCTGTTTTCTTTATTGTTGTTTGGTGCCCCGCGTGTACGAGTTGAGGTGGGAGAGGAGGAGCGTAATTTTATATCGTCTATATCTTCGGTGTTATTGATGCTGCCTTAAAAATTCTTGCGTTGGGGTGACGAGTGACGAAATGCCTATCTCTCCTCTGCTTTATGTAATCTCAATTAATGTATTGCATAGTCTCTTGAAAACCCTACCAATTTTATTGCAATATGCCCTGAAATTATTTATTTTCCTGCTGTCTTGCAGGCTAGAAAATGGTAGGCTTTGCACAATGCTTGCTAGGCTGGGAGAATCACACCCTTTACAGAAAATTGAAAATTGATTTCTTGGGGAAAGGAAATGGCCCAGTGTCTGTCTCACATATCGGCAGACACCTGAACAAGACACCTGAACCCTTCCATAAGGGAAGGGATAAAGGAGGGACTAAAAGAAGAAAGGAAGAAACGGGTACCGTAGTGGAGCCTTTAGAGCATTGCAATATTTGTTCAATAATATGATACTTATACAAGTGGTAATGCTAGGGTTCAGGTCCATCATATTTTGCACTTTCTACATACTGAATAGAAAGAATGGTACCCAAATATTAAGGAACCACGCTGAGTGCGAAAAGGAAACTGCGGATAACCTAGAACATCGCGGAAACGACACTGCAGATTTGCAGACTCCAGACGAGACGAGCCGTCATTGATGACTGTTGCCCTGCACAGCAGTCTGTGTTGAAAGGGACACAGGACGAGCGCTCGTCCTGGGTCCCTCTCTTGTCCTCGTTTGACTCATGCTAAGGCAACCTGGAAATCATGAATCACCAACTGGCCAAAACTCCACTTTATTAAAAGCTTAGTTTGAATCGCATCGACGAGTCTTTCTAGCTCAAGACACGTGCAGTTCCTATGCCCCGACAATAGATCTCCAGAGCAGCATGGATTATGCAGAAAACCGGCCTGCAAAGAACCCTTCGATGCACACTTTGAGGCCAAACTCGAAAGGCATGCAAGCCATCTGTGGAGTTCGCTGACCATTCCGCGAACTCGTTGGTCTTGTGTTCGCAAGGAAGGCCGCTCCAGCGGGGTCGGAAGTCCTCAACAAAGGGGCCCGTCCCGTCCCTGCCTCCCCTTTGTGCAGCGGACGTCATCGTTTACGCCGCGCCGTCACGGGGATGACCCGCCGGGAAAAACGCGAACCAAGTACAGCTGACGACAAGTGGTTGTTAATGGGTTGACGAGGTTTCGGAGGCGCACGAGATATTAGCCGAGTGACCGGAAACCCACTATTCCTGTAACGACTGTCTACTTCCCTTAACGACTGTGTTCTCTTTGTTGCTGTCAACAACCTGAGTCATCGCCTCGTCGGCACATGTTTCTAGCGTCTGTGGTGCCGTGGGTGGCGTGGGGAACGGAAGTCGCATTTGTGTTGTTTGTCTATTTGATTGCAACCTCTCCTTTCCCAAATGTTTAATCAGTACTTTTTCCCCAATCTCTGGTCAGTGGGCGGACCTTGTTTTCCTTTCCCTAACCACTGATTGGTGAGATGGGTCGTTTGTTATCTTATTGGTTGCTGTCCCCGCTAAGGGCGGAAACAGAGGGTTTAAAACCAAGCGCTCTGGGTTGAGCGGGGGCTGAATTCGTCTGATCCACGATTTAGTCTTGTAAATAGTTTTCTCCTTGCTTTGTTTCTTCTCGTTTTTTTACCTATGTTGTAAATAAATAGTTAACCTTCTCCTTTCCTTGAGTAATGTGAATGTTTGCGAGTAGAACCACTGGGTCATCAAGAAACCCCGATTTCATCATCAAGTAGTTTCCTAGCATCGCCACAGGAAGTTGGATCGCAACTGGCGCAGTCGAGACAGGATCGCAACTTCTTTCTACTCAAGGCATTGGACGGAAGGTGAGAAGAACAAGTCGGTGGACAAGCTGTTTGTCGTAAAGGAGAAAACGTGAAGCTGCGTCGAAAGACGACGTCGAGAGCTTCAGGATCACGGGTCGAGTTCGAGAGGACGTCGGAGGCTCAAGTCAGCTAGGAGCTGAAGGTGCCGGGCAACAACAAGCCATCGAGGGTTCGAGTCAGCGAGCTGCTGAAAAGAACCAGGCGTCCACATCGAACGGGTTCGAGTCAGCGAGCTGCTGAAAAGTAACCAGGCGACCAAGTCAAGCCAGTCAAACCAGGCAGGAGTCAGCGAGCTGCTTAGAGATCCAGGGCTCAAGCCGTCCGCATCTAGGAGCCTGTCGTTATCACTGAAGACGACGAGATCACCGGGGCAGAGAGCAACCAGTAAGGTAGGAGACCTTTCTGCTTTCTCCGAATTCACTATGTCGGTGTAGTGTTTATGTGCTAGAAACGATAGCACGGAAAACGGAGATGGCTGCCGTACGGTATGATCAGGAGGGCAGGATGCGACGTGTTGAGCAGGAGGAGGCTGAACAGCTGAGTGAAATCGAAAATTTGAAACTCCAAATTGAACTAGAAAAGAAAAAACTTGCACAGATGCAATTGAAGTTAAGGCAGGGGACGAAAGTTGATAGCGAGGTCTTATTCGCAGCAGTTCAATGTTATACCTGCATGAAATTTGGACACTCGATGATTGACTGCCCGAATTCAAAGCAAAAACAAGATGTTCCCGCAGTGAGGACAGATGTGTGCAAACTAGCAGCTCAGGTAGAGATACTGGCGCCTGATAAGCTACATTCCCAGTCGGAGATGACTGTTGATAAGGTCAGTCGACCAGATGGGACAGCGGATCTGGCATGCGGAGGCTTGCACACCGAAGGTCAGAGTTCTGAAACCTGTGTGGATTCAGGGACTGAAATAACGTTACCAGGAGAACAAATTCAGTCACTTTCTAGGGGTGAGTGCTCTGAAGAAACAAAACAGGAAGGTGCGGTTCTCCAGGTGGCGCACGCTAATCTGACGTGTGTGCCGATGACTACAGCTTTGACAGCTGCAGCGGTTAGACAGCAGGGCCTAACCTTGTGTGTCATGCAAAAAGAGATAGGCATAGGAGTGTTAGTCACTCCTGTGACGAACATGCTGTCAGATCAACCCAATATAGACCAGACCCAGGAGACACTTCAGTGTGTTGCTCGCGAACAAGAGTTCAGCATCGCGCCCCAGCCAGTGTGCGTTAACTCTGACGCAGCATCAAGGGTCGAGGACGGGGAGAAGGCGGACCTGATTGTGAGAACGCTCTTTGCAGTCGATAGTAATCTAGCCGCCAAAGATGAGTTGTTTTGCCAGCCGGTGCTGACACTGTGCGCGCTGACAGATCTAGCTGAAGGTGTAGGGCAGCTGGTAACATCGGAAACACACTCGCTACTAGAGCAGCCAGAAAGGTTCCAGCCAGATGAAGAACATCAGAGCTCAGATTTCGATGAGCGTTTCAGAATCTCGCACGAATCTGTTCGAGGCAGACTCGAGGCGTCAGTGGAGCTTCAGGCAAATCCAGAAGCTGCAATTGTTTCTGCATCAGATTGGGAGCTGACAGGGACAGCTGCAAAGAGTTTCGCAGCACATAGGAAACTGGTGGATGCGGGCAATGCCTCCATTCCTGTAGGTTTCCACATGGAGCAACCTGCCCCATTAGCAGAAGTGTGGAAGCAAGGCGGCGAAGGTGATCGTAAAACGATAACGAATGAGCGCATGCTTTTCTTTGAGGAGAACGCCGGCTGTCAACGCTGGAAACAGCTAGCACTGCCGGAAACTGCATCTCAAAGTGTAGGTCAAGTTGCCGATGACAGGCCCAGCCCTATTCTAAAATTCAAAGTAAGGGCGAATGCAGACGCAATACCAACAGCAGCCTTCGTGGCCCGTGGGGAGTCTGTAAGCTCTATTAATTTTGAGAAAAGCGACAAGGGAGATCTGATAGCGGCGGTAGCCTTCACATCCGGCGCCGTGCCGGATAAATTGGAATTTTGGTCCAATCTTATGGACAAAGCTAAAAGGAAACATCTTCTTCTTCGAGATGTAGGTGGCTAGAACTCATTCTGCCAATTTGGTGCACCGATCTGACATGGTGGTTCTGGAACGTGCAGATTGGTGTCCTAACCTTGTGTGTGCGGATTGAATTAACCGCAATGTGCGCGCGTGTGTGCGTGTTTGTGGTCTGATTGAACAGCTGAGCATACATGTGCGCGCATGTGTGTAATTTTGCTCCGGGAAACTGTGGCTGGACTTTTATGTCACACTGACAGCAAGTGTCCGCGTGACATTCTTGGTTGGGAGGTGTGGAGTTCGCTGACCATTCCGCGAACTCGTTGGTCTTGTGTTCGCAAGGAAGGCCGCTCCAGCGGGGTCGGAAGTCCTCAACAAAGGGGCCCGTCCCGTCCCTGCCTCCCCTTTGTGCAGCGGACGTCCTCGTTTACGCCGCGCCGTCACGGGGATGACCCGCCGGGAAAAACGCGAACCAAGTACAGCTGACGACATGTGGTTGTTAAGGGGTTGACGAGGTTTCGGGGGCGCACGAGATATTAGGCGAGTGACCGGAAACCCACTATTCCTGTAACGACTGTCTACTTCCCTTAACGACTGTGTTCTCTTTGTTGCTGTCAACCTGAGTCATCGCCTCGTCGGCACATGTTTCTACCGTCTGTGGTGCCGTGGGTGGCGTGGGGAACGGAAGTCGCATTTGTGTTGTTTGTCTATTTGATTGCAACCTCTTCTTTCCCAAATGTTTAATCAGTACTTTTTCCCCAATCTCTGATCAGTGGGCGGACCTTGTTTTCCTTTCCCTAACCACTGATTGGCGAGATGGGTCGTTTGTTATCTTATTGGTTGCTGTCCCCGCTAAGGGCGGAGACAGAGGGTTTAAAACCAAGCGCTCTGGGTTGAGCGGGGGCTGAATTCGTCTGATCCACGATTTAGTCATGCAAATAGTTTTCTCCTTGCTTTGTTTCTTCTCGTTTTTTTACTTATGTTGTAAATAAATAGTTAACCTTCTTTCCTTGAGTAATGTGAATGTTTGCGAGTAGAACCACCGGGTCATCAAGAAACCCCGATTTCATCATCAAGTAGTTTCCTCTCATCGCCACCGGAAGGGAATTTCAACTCCATCGCGCACCATGTTGCTTTGCTGAGATAAGCAAACCGCAACATTTTCCAGGTGCACATGAGACTGCAGCCAGGATCGAAAAGTGGCAAAACAAGCCTGTCAAGTGGGTGCTCTTCCCCCGCCGGTCAGACACAGGAGAAAGACAAGTCGACCAGTCAAATCGAGCTGAACTCCAGCTGTGGTTAGCTGCCGTAAACATGCTGAGATATTATCTCAGCAACAGTGGCCAACGCTCAATGGAACTGGCGTCAGTCCAAGCCATGCTGTCAAGCATTCGTGTTAAGTGTGCCGACAGCAGTGCAGTCAATGAACTTATGGTCGTGATCACAGAAACCTATGGCAGATAGCTACAAACCCTAGTTGTGGCAATGCGCGGTGGCTACTTTTCACAATGTGGCAAAAAAGGTTCTGCTGCCTTGCTTGCTTCTGGCAAACGAAGAAACGCACCTCCCTTTCTACTGTTTCCTAAAGCAATCGCCGTGCATCACGACAAGTAGAGTTCGAGGCTGCTCGGCACGCACTTCAGTGCTCATGCTCATAAATTTCATGACTGCACAGGTGTACACAGCTATACCCAGACATTATGAGGAGAAGTTTGAAAGATTCTAAGGAGACATTGTTAACTATGCCTGGAACACGACAGGGTCATTTTAAGCGAAGCAGGAGAGGCCTTTGCTTTGCAGTGGACGCAGCATAGTTAGTCTGATGATAATTTGATCAATGCACACCCCCACACACAAAAAGCCCTACCATCAGCAGCAAAATGCAGCATTGTAGATCATGCTATTACAAATCATTAGCAACTCATCGTCGTAGCAGCAAGCGCAGGGGCACCTATGCATCAGCTAGGTTTGGGCTGCTAAGCACATGCAACAAACTAGAATCTGTGCCAATGCAATAATTGGCAACAGACCTTGACAAAGCCCTGACCAGTTAGTTACTTTATAGCCCTTGCATGCAGTTGTTTGACCGTTTTTGTAGCCTCTACTTTTTCTCAGGCGTGTACAAACAGCCCAGGCCTGGATGTCCTCTAAAGTATTTGGTTTCCCGCCTTTCCGTCCTTTGCGGCAAAAATTTATATGTTACACTATTTAAATACAACACAGAGAAAATAAGCGATGGCCTAGGCAGTAAAGGGTTGCAACTTCTGCGTGCAGGTTGCGAATGCACGCGGAACACATTTTTGTTTCCTTGCTCGTCAAGAGGCACAGGAACAAAGTTATTAGTAAACCTGATACAGTAAATTGCCCCACACTAAAAGCATGTTACAATAACAGCATCTGTGGAGAAATGCCCACAGTTATCCTTGATATTGCGTTCGCCACCGCGCACGCACCAATTTTCAAACGGCCCCCATTGAACTGAAATCGCTTTGAAATGGACGACAGTGCAAAGAACACACGCAACAGCATCATTGATACGCACATTGCACGTGGCCATCCCGGCTGACGGTTGGCTGTCCTCTCTCCGCCTGTCCACGCATTCTGGCGCTTCCGCGTCAAGCTTCGCCCTTTTTTTTTCTAGTGAGGCTTGTTTACCTGACAGAAACAATGCAAATGAACTCTACTACCTGAAAAGGCGTAAAATGTACTAAACACGCAAAAGAAATACAAGTAAGTACTCACCTAGGTAACGCAATTCAGCTTTCGCCGGCTGCTCGCCCTCCTTTCAAAAAACGCTTACAATTGATCCTTTCAATTTTTTTTATGGCGCCTTCTTCAGTTAAAAGCCGGATGCCGATGACAGGGTCCGCGAGGGATTAAATAGTATAAACATCCCACTTAGACTCCTCCACCCATTTTATCAAAATGTGGCTCATTATCACAGACTGAGAAGAAACACGAGGCCTTCCTGTAGCACCTGCTGAACCGACTGGACCGTACACATGGCCTGGTGGCTTGGCTTGGGTGGTTGGGATTACAGGTGCGGTATTTGGCCGCACTCATGCCTTTTGCCGCTAGGAAAGGGCACCTACGGTTGGCCTGATGCTACAGTCAACCGGTTGAGCAAGATTGCATTTGCCATTACTTTACTTCAAGCACGCTTCATTACTAGATTTCAAAATAATAAGACAGAAAAAATACACCGGTAGGCAGTGAGAGGAGAGTAATTATTTATCCTAGCACATGCACTTCAAACCGCGCTCGAAAATTGCATACGCGAATGCCAGTAGCGCCGTCATAAATAGCAGACGATGACAACAACATCCGAGCGCCCAAGCGAGCGCCCTTGCTTTGTTACTGGTAGAAGCGACCGACGATCCTTTGAAAGCTTCTTGGAAAGCACGGGTGACCAAAATATGGAAGATATATATTGCTTCCTGTCCCATATGACTTCAGTTAACCTGATACTGTGCCTGCTGCCACCATGCCTCCGAAATGGCAGTGCAGTAAATACTTATGGGACTCGTCGGCCGAGGTTCCGCACCGTTCTAAGTGCAGGTTCAAGCAGCGGGAGTTACTTGGCGCACCATCAGCTTCTCGAGCTGATAGTGACTCGGATGAATCGGGCAGCTCCTATGCAAGTAATGAAGAACAGAACACAGCCGGCGTTACAGATTCCAGCACTGGTGGCTGTGCTGGGGAGGCTGCGCACAGCCGCTCACGTTCTTGTGAATCTTTTGAAGGCGCTTTTCCCGACGATGTCTCATCGGACGAAGCCGACTCATCGGACGAAGTTGACGACGTCTCGTCCGAAGAAAACGAACCTGAACCGCATGAACCCGAAAGTCACGAGGCCTCACCGGATGAGCGGACTGGTGAATTGGTAACAGCCCTTGCCATTTGTTTCTGCATGTGCGGGGAACTGCTGAATTAAGGGAACACGCGATCGTGTGGCCTCCGAGTTTCGCCAAGCGCTGCCGCGAAAGCTGGCGAGAAAAGACTTCAGGAGAAGAAGCATGCGCCGTTATTACGCTTGGTTGATTTTTCCGGACATGCGCCTGGTGCTGCTTTCGCCGTCAGTCGGTTGTAGAGTTTCACGAAGCGTGGAGGCCACGCAATCATGTGTATTCTTTAGCCGCGTGGCTCAGCCGCGTGGCTTTAGCCACGTGGTGGCTCAGTGGTTATGACGCTAGGCTCCTGACCCAAAATACGCGAGTTAGATTCCTGCCGCGGCGGTCAAATTTCGATGGAGGCGAAGTTCTAGAGGCCCGTGTACTGCGCGATGCAAGTGCACGTTAAAGAACCCCAGGTGGTCGAAACTTCCAGAGCCCTTCACTATGGCGTCCCTCATAGCCAGAGTCATTTTGGGATGTTATACCCCCATAGACTATAGACCAGATCATTTATCAGTAGACCGTACTGTACTGCAGTATGAAAAGGGATAATGAATTATATGTTGTTTGACAGGAGCTTATAGCAGATCCTTATAGTTAGGTTATTTTCAGTTTAAGTGCGGTTTCTTTTTAAGAGCCTCCATGCAATGTTGACAGGAGAATATAGTATTTTTCAATATGTTCCTTGTTTAAGAGATGAAGAGCCCACAGAGTTCTTATCCTTTTGTAAGAGAGCTTAACATGTGTTGCACTTGCTTCAAGTGTAAGCAAATGGACAACTGTGCACCTATGTACTGTCGGGAAGGAAAGCCTGCAGGACCAGCGAGTGACAACAGAAATAGAAAAATTATTGTCCGGTTGCTTGAGGCCGCACTTCTAGATGTTGAAGTCTGGCTTACGTGCTCTTATATGCAGTATTTAAATGATGTGGCAGTCATAAGAGGCTCCTGTGTGACCACATTGCTTGTTGAACATAAAGTTGCGTCTCGATACTACCACATTTTTGCATGCTGAAAGCTACCAAACAACAAAACATCACTTAGCATGCTTCTATCTGTCACTAATAGGCACCCTTCGTTATCTGCATTTACAAGTGCAGGTGTACCGTTCATCATATCCCATTAAGACAGAGAAAAAATTCAAAAGCTTTTGAGCCTCTTCCATCAGTAAGCTGCCTTACCATACTTTCTGACATAATTTGCAGTCCTAATGCAGGTGTTTTTTATGTCGAGAGGACTGCGGTATGGCCGCACAGCACACTTGACGACCACACTTGAGGTCTCTTCACATAGTCATTGCCACAAATGTGTACCACTTTTTTCTACAAACTAGTGATTGAAATGCTTGAAAGTGATGTCATTTATTTCTAGTCATTCTGAGTGCAATTTTATCTTTTGTTCCCTAAGACGCATACAGTCTAGCAACGAGATGCATTGTAATGTCATGAAGACGATTGGTAATGCAGTAATGTACAATTACAAGAGCGTCTTCCACGCACAGCGTTTTTCATGAAACCTTGATCGTTTGCTCAGAACACCCTCGCATTGCACTTCAAATGTTGTGTACTGTTTTTTTTCTTTTTTAGGATGACTTGCTGTTTCCAGGAGCAAATATAACGCAAGCAGAAAGCTTGCTCATGGTGATGGCTCACAGTCTGCGACATGGCTGCTCCAAGGAGGCGACAGAGAGCCTAGTACGACTTATTGGTGCCCACTTGCCCTCAGGGGTGACATACCAGGGATCGAAATATGCCTTATTTAGGCATTTTATTGCCTGTGAAAAGCAATACAAAAATCACTTTTACTGTACTGCTTGAACTGAGTACATAGATGAGGCGATAGAAGGAGAATATATTTCATGTCCTAAATGTAATTTAGTGCACACACATGAGAGCATTATCAAATCTTCTTCCATTTTCCTTGTCATGGACCTCAAAAGCCAGCTCCGAGAGGTGCTAGAGTATACAGTGGCTAAAAGAGAGGCAACCTCGGTTCAATACGAAGTGGCAGACATTACACAAAGCATTCATTATCATAAATTGCCTTTGTCTGCCGATGATGTCACACTCACCTTCAACACTGATGGTGTGTCTCTTTTTGAGAGTTCAAATCTGAGTATGTGGCCACTGCTGGCAATAGTGAACGAACTGCCTTACAAGCGCCGGAGAGAGAAGCTTCTTTTGGCAGGCTTGTGGGTAGGGTCTGGGAAGCCAGTAATGAATACATTTTTTATTCCATTTGTGAAGGCAATGAATGATTTGTCTGCTGAGGGAGTCACATGGCAGGACAGAGATGGAAATACACACTTGTCGAAGGCATTTTCTGGACCCTGTTCAGTGGACAGCGTCGCAAGGTGCAATGTAATGAATATGACCCAATTTAATGGGGCAAATGGTTGTGCTTGGTGTGAGCACCCTGGCCAAGTTGTAGCTAAAGGTAATGGCTTTTGCCGTGTGTATCCACCAGCCACACCATTGCCCAAGTTGAGGACAAAAGATTTTTTTGCTGAGCATGCCAGTAAGGCAAGGTTCAGTCAGCAGGCAAGCTGTGGCATTAAGGGCGCAAGTGTTTTGACAATGCTTGCATTTTTTACATTTGGAGGAGGGTTTGCAGTTGACCATATGCACGCGGTGTGCTTAGGCTTCGTTCGAAGCACCTTGTTCATGTGGCTCAAATCACATCGCTGTCGGAAGTTCAGGCCGCGCAAGCACCTTGAAGATGCAAACAAGTTACTACTAAGCCTGACTCCTACATGGGAGATATCGAGACTCCCAAGGTCACTATCACAGATCAAAGAATGGAAGGCATCAGAGTGGAAGAACTGGATGTTGGTCTATTCGCCTGTTGTGCTCAAGGACTTTGTTCCAGAAAAGCACTATAAGCACTGGTTAAGGTTTGTTGCCGTGATGCACTATCTGCTTGGTCCGTCAGTACACATAGAACTTCTCCGAATTCAGAAAGAAATGGTAAATTTTCTTATGGATTATGAAACCTTATACGGCACAGAGTATATGACATAGAACTCCCATCTCCTGCTTCACCTTGTGGAAAGTGTGAAAAACTGGGGGCCATTGTGGAGTTATTCCCTTTTTCCTTTTGAGGCAATGAACAGGACACTATGTAGATTTGTGAATGGAACCCGATACCCTCATTTCCAAATTGTCCAGAATTTTGTATTCTGCAGGCACTTTCAACACTATGGTCAGCACATTCACTAAACCGAAAAGAGCGCCACATTCTAGAATCCGACTTCAGATGTCTGATGAAAGGGTATTCTCTCAGAAAGAACTTCACTAAAGTGGGGTGCGTTCTGCTTTCGGGCAAAGGTGAACGTGTGGAGGGTGGTACAGTGTTCCGAAAAATGGTGCTTGGGCCTTTCAAATTCTGCACTGCAGGCCAATAACGGTAACAAGAAAGTCAAGCGTATCCGTGATTATAGCAGAGCTGACTTTCAGGCTGTCAACGAAGAACTATTTTCATTTCTCGATGCATTTTTGACAGATTTTGATAGCCGGGAGGCGCAGGTGAACTGGAACATTTTCGTTGCTAAGGTTAACGAACTAACGGAAAGATATATCCCCCTACGCACCATTACAACTCATAGAAATGCACTGTGGTACAACGCTCACATAAGAAGGCTTTGTAACAGCAAAAAACGCTTTTACCGAAACGCAAAAAAATGTAACTCCGTTTCTAAATGGGAAGCTTATCATGCGGCAAATAGCGTGTATGTATCGGCAATTAAAAACGCCAAAGATCATTTTCTACAGCACACACTGCCCAACATGCTCACAAATGATCCCAAAAAATTTTGGCGTGCCATTAATCCCAATAGAAATCATTCAACTAAGTTGTTAGATGAAAACGGTTCAACTATCGTATACTGATTGTCCTAAAATTCTAAATGAAACATTTTGTCGCAATTTTGTTCTTTCTTCCAACGTCACGTTTCCTACAGTGGAGGACTGCCAATTCTCAATCATGGATGCAATATCCATCGAGCCCCTAGGAATAGAAAAATTAATAGAAAATCTTAAGACCTATACAAGCCCTGGAACATATTTAATTAACGCGAAGTTCTTGAAGAGTACTAAACTTTATTCCTCAATCATCCTTTCCAGAATTTTCCAGCAGTCACTTGAGACGTCAGTGCTTCCAGCGGACGGGACAATCGGGAAGGTGGTTCCGTTGCACAAGTCAGCTAGTACTAATTCCCCTCTTAACTACCGCCCAATATCACTAACCAGCATACCATGCAAAATTTTGAGCACATCCTATACACTAACTTAGTTACCTTTCTCGAATCTAACTCCTTCTTCACTGACGCTGAACACGGCTTTCGCAAATCATTCTCGTGCGAGACGCAGTTACTTTCCTTCACGCACAAACTTCACGCTATTCTGGATCGTCGTTCATGCGCGAACTGTATCTTTCTAGACTTCTCCAAGGCTTTCGAGAAGGTTAGTCACAAACTATACTTCTTTTTAAACTTAGCAAGCTAAATCTTCTCCCAAATGTTTTAGCATGGTTAGAATATTTCCTTTGTAATAGAACACAGTTTGTAATGGCTAATAAGATTTGTTCTCCATTCACTTCCGTGCATTCTGGGGTCCCACAGAGGTCTGTCCTTGAGCCCCTTTTGTTCCTGATATATATTAATGACCTTCCTATTTCCGTTACCTCCCACATTCATTTATTTGTAGATGACTGTGTAATATTTCGTGAAATTAACGACCCTACCGACTCTCTTCTTTTGCAAAAAGACATTAATGAAATTCTTGAGTGGTGTAATACGTGGTCAATGAAACTAAACAAAACCAAATGTAAAGTACTACGTGTGTCACGCATTTCTGTACACCCCACCTCTTATCACCTAGATAACATCGAACTAGAACAAGTGTCTTCATACCGCTATTTAGGCGTTCACATAGCAAGTGATCTAACTTGGTCTTTTCACATCAATTTAATGATTAACAACGCCAACCGTGCCCTCGGCTACCTTCGCCGTAACTTTCTCTCCGCCCCCACTTCCTTGAAACTTCTCCTCTATAAATCTGTCGTTCGCAGTAAGTTGGAATATGCTGCGTCCATTTGGGATCCCTTCACGGAAAACTTGATCAGTTCCCTCGAATTAATTCAGAATAACTCGGCACGTTTCATCCTTCAGAACTATAACCGTACCGCTAGCGTAACCTCTATGAAGAATACATTACAGTTACCATCTCTTGCTAGCCGTCGAAAGCACGCTCGCCTTTGCCTAATGCATAAAATATAGTATCATAACCCCAGACTGCACCGCGATCTTATACTTCCTCCATCATATGTTTCATCACGAGTTGATCATGCGCATAAAATCGGCATTCCTTTCTTTAAAACAAAATGCGCAGCTGAGTCTTTCCTTCCACGAACAGCAAAGGACTGGAACCACCTTCCCGGAAGTACAGCCTCCATCATCGACCATCAGCGTTTTTGTTCCGCCTTAGCTATCATTGTATAATTAGAAATCAAACGCCTTGTACTAAACCCCTGTATACAACAACTCCCCTCTTCAATGCCCTCGGGCCTTGAGGGTAGAATAAATGAATGAAATGAAATCTTGCAGAAGAAATTCCTATGTATTCACGAACGGGCTTTTTGGTCGCATTGTCGAAATCCTTTTATCTTGCAGTCATTCTCTTTAAAGCAGAAGTGATCATGTTGAAGTGTATGTTGATGTCCTGAGTGTAAAGCAAGCAGTGTTCAGTAATGTCCCCCTGGATGAGAATTTGCAGTTTGTGAAGACCGAGTGTACATCACAAAGTTGCATCGTTGACGCAGAGTCTTTAAAAAAGTGCATATGTCTGAATGACACAGAATCTCTCTACTTATGTGTAGTGAATGAAAATGAAATGCTAGAGACTGTATGAGTCCATATGTACCTTTTGTTCTCTGTCATAGGTAGCAGCTGTTGTAGAGGTGCCACACCACTGACACCTCTCCTCGATAGACATAAGACCTTGTCCATTATCTTGATGCCGAAATTTTCATATGTTTGAGAGCCTTGGTGAAGGGGCCCACAGTATTAGTTGGCTACCAGTCATGTCACGTCAAGTCACAGTTTGCAATGTATGTAATAAGCACTGCCCATTTTATGTAATAGCATAAGGATCCCATTGATGCGTCTTATTGGCGGTGTTGTGTTGCTGTCACACTCAGTGAGACGGCAGTTTCTGGAGAAAAGACTGTGGGCCCCCAAATGTTGCACCAGTGCAGGACTGACCGTGTTAAAATTTGTGTGACATCTAGCACAGAACTGCTAATCATAGCTTACCGTGTTAAAATTTGTGTGACATCTAGCACAGAACTGCTAATCATAGCTTGCACCAGCCATTGGTCGGCCGTCGAACTGTCAACCAACACATGCAAGGACATCTGTAGTACAGGTGTCCATGGGGACCTGCTATGCTATCATTTTGTCACATGTAATTAGCAATTATGTATCCCCTTGGGGGTAATTTTCATATGAAAACCTGTGAGACCGTTGGTTGTGGCAAGAGCTGCTCTGTTTTCGAAACATATAGGGCGTTAAATTCATTCTTCAAAGCTGCTGCTTTCTCTTCACGTGATGCAGATAGTGGTTCAAGCACTTCTTCAGGATCTTTCAAACTTTGCTTCGCTATGCGGTAGCCATTATATTCCTTTGACTTTGAATGCGCATACTTGTTTACCAGCCTCACTGGGTGCCCAGTACCAAAGTGCTGTCTGTCTGAGGCGATGCCTGTTGTTGGAGCCTATCATCTCTATTTGTAGATGAGTCCCCTTCTTCAAAGTTGCGACCATCATCACTACAGTCTGGTCAGTCCATATTCATCAAGTCGCCTGAGCGGTCCTTCGCTACAGCACTTTGCACGTTGACACTTGGGTCATGTGCAGTAAACAGTAAAAGAACACGTGCGTTTTGCTCCAGCTGCCATGATGTGCACGTGAATTTAGGCTGGTGTATGGCAAAATTCATATGGTTCAAGATATTGCCAGCCCTTTACGTGGGTGTCACGCACCTGGCTGCAGTTTGTTGTTGACCTGAGATGCACTTGACCATTCTTTTTTTGAACAGCCAGTGCCAAGTTGCATTTCAACTACAAGAAGTTGCACTGCACGCTTATAGCTCTGCTGAAGAAATTTAAGGAACTGGTGCAGCGAGTGTACTTGAATCAAACAGGCCTAGTGTTAGCAGAAAGTGAAATAAACATGTGGAAATTGCCATTTAAATGCTGCCCTGAGAGTGTAAATATGTTTGGATCACTTGGCAGAAAAGTGTCATGTGAGCATTTCTTACAAATGTGAGGTATATATATAAGGGAAAGGGGGAGGGGTTACACACTGTGCATGCACTTTTTTTGTAAGTGTTCTGCTGTGCTTGTAAATAGCTCATTGATATTGCCTGTACAGTTGTGTAAATAGTGCCTAAAGGCATAGTGTTGTGCAGACGTTATGTGTTGAAGTAAGTCTGGCCATGAATGTTGTTGAGAAATGTGTCCAGATCTGAATATTGTATTTGAAAATTTAGCTTGCGTGCAATAAACTGCTCGCTTTTCAACCTTGTACTTTGGTAACCTTTTTTGTCGGAATACCATCTTCACTCTGCTGAACTGAATTCCTTCCCCTAAATATCAATACAAAGGCACAACAGTGCTGCACATTACAATCATTCTTGTGTTCTGCCTATTCTGCAGCAATATTGTTATTAAAGAATATTGTGTAAAGCATGTATAAATTACTACAGTGTGATGAAACAAAAGAATGATGTAACAAGTACTCTTTAAAGCAGGCCTTTCAGCCAATAGTGTCAACCAATTGTTATGACATCACAATAATAATCCCCTTGCATGTTTTAGCATGACATATCACAGGCAATTGGCAGGTCCATAGGCATTAATCCCGGATAAACCAGGACATCATGACAATTGGTAGGAGCCATGCTTCGTATGAAGGGCATTTGCTGGTTTCATCTTGAGTTTTATCTGTCTATAGCTACTGATAACACCGCAGTATTTATACTCGCAGCTATTCAAAAAACCAGCTTCTGCTTTTCGTAGTCCTTACCTTGACATTTTGAGAAAGCAGAAGTATAGGAACGTTACAGGCAATGAATAGGCATTTCATACATTTCAGTTTTTATGTCATTTTCTATAATATCTCTTAGAGCATTTGATGAATGTCATATTGTCGATCCACTGCAATTGCTCGTAAGTCAAGTGTGGTTGGGTATAAGATAACTTTACCAAAACAAGAAAGAGCGGCAATACCTGCCAGCATGCAGACACTGTGCATGCTTTCAAGTGGTTCTCGTGAAGTTCATTAGTGCTAATGATGTGGGAGATTTTTCTTTTACTCAACGCATTTGGGAGGTGCCAGGTTGGATCCCCAGTGCCCCCGGGTACCCACCGGTTTTTAATGGGTACAAGATTTCACCTGCCTTGGTCCTCGGCTCTTCTAAGATGTGATTCTTGAGAAAAGGGTCTCGGACCAAATAGTCGCCTTGATGGATCAGAGATAAGTTCTGCCGTCAATAAGCAACCCTAGCTAAGTCCACGGAAAAAGTCCATTAGTAGCCAACGAATCAAGGTTCAGCGAGAGGTGTGTGCCTTCTTTCGAAAGAACTGCAGGCGACGGTGTGTGCGTCTCGCGAGAGGGGAGGTACCGTCGCGGAGACACCGTGGCTCTGGTCTGTCGAGTATGTTTATCTTTAGTCCCCGCATTTTGCACCGTTTTGTTTGTGCATGAATCAAGAGTAGCAGCCGATTTCTAACATAGCAGTAGATTCTCCTGTCAGAACAGCTCATGACGTCGCACAAAGTGCTATGGATGGTTGCAAGGCACTTACTGTTGAACATTTTTCTGGTGGGTGCTCAAAGAAAAAACAACAGAAATTCAACAGAAATTATGCACCATATTTGTGTTGACTTTTTGGGCACAGAAATTTTGTTGGGTGAGTGTTGTGTTAACTCATCATCATTATCATCATCATCATCATCATCATCAGCCCTACTACACCCACTGCAGGGCAAAGGCCTCTCCCATGTCTCTCCAATTAACCCTATCCTTTGCCAGCTGCATCCACCCTTTGCCTGCAAACTTCTTAATCTCATCCGCCCATCTAACCTTCTGCCGCCCCCTGCTACGCTTACTTTCTCTTGGAACCCACTCCGTTACCCTTAAAGACCAGCGGTTATCTTGCCTTCGCATTACATGCCCTGCCCAAGCCCATTTCTTTCTCTTGATTTCGACTAGGATGTCATTAACCCGTGTTTGTTCCCTCACCCACTCTGCCCGCTTCCGATCTCTTAACGTTACACCTATCATTTTTCTTTCCATGGCTCGCTGCGTTGTCCTTAACTTAAGCTGAACTCTTTTCGTTAGCCTCCACGTTTCTGCCCCGTAGGTGAGTACCGGTAAGATTATGCTGTTGTACACTTTCCTCTTGAGGGAAATTGGTAAACTGCCACTCATGATCTGCGAGAATTTGCCATATGCGCTCCACCCCATTCTTATCCTTCTAGTTATCTCCCTCTCATGATCCGGATCAGCTGTCACTACCTGCCCTAAGTAGACGTATTCCGGAACAATTTCTAGGCTCTCGCTGCCAATTGTGAACTGTTGTTCCCTTGCTAGGCTGTTGAACATTACCTTGGTTTTCTGCATGTTAATTTTTAGACCCATCGATCTGCTCTGCCTGTCTAACTCGTTGATCATGATTTGCAGTTCACCTCCTGAGTGACTCAGCAAGGCAATGTCATCAGCAAATCTCAGATTATTTAGGTATTCTCCATTTATTCTTATTCCCAACTGTTCCCAATTCAGGCCTCGAAATACCTCCTGCAAACATGCGGTGAACAGCATTGGCGAGATCGTGTCTCCTTGCCTGACGCCCTTCCTTATTGGAATTTTATTGCTGACTTTATGGAGGACTATAGTAGCTGTGCAGTTGCTATATATATCTTCCAGTATTTTGACATAAGCCTCTTCTACCCCCTGATTACGCAATGCCTGTATGACTGCTGAGGTTTCCACTGAGTCGAATGCTTTCTCGTAATCAATGAAAGCTATATATAGAGGTTGGTTATATTCTGCGCATTTCTCTATCACCTGATTGATGGTGTGAATATGATCTATTGTAGAATATCCTTTACGAAAGCCTGCCTGATCATTTGGTTGATTAAAGTCTAACGTGTTAACTCAACACGAGTTGAATTTTCATTGAATTTCTGTTGGCTCAAAACATGCTCAACATTGCGTAAACATAAATTCAAGGCTCATTTTTATAAGGGTTATGAAAATAAATTTTTTACAATCACGATATCTATGCTGAGCACCGCCCCTGTGTGCGGAGACACCAGAGAAAGAAAGAAAAGAATAATAAGGGTGGTTTAATGAATTCAACGTTCGGTGAGTTCCGCGCTCCTGCGCCCAGCATGGCAGGTGGCACTTATAATTGGCAACCATTAAACGTTGCGTCCTGTTGCTGCAGTCTTCAAACGTAAGTGTTATGGTAAATGAAACATATATGCAAGAGTTGATTGAGCAACATATATGCAATGAACTAAAAAGAAGAAATAAAAGAAAATGCACCCTTATGCTTCGTTTTTAAGAGTGGGATACGACAAAGTTGCCAAGGGTTCCACAGAATGTCATCGTCCATACGGCGCGATGCCTTGCCCGTTGCACAATTTAAGGAAAGGAAAATTACATTCGTGCCGTATCTCAGTGGACACCCTAACCGTGCCGCAAGGAAAGGAATATTACCGACGCGCGGTGCCAGCTACTTCTATTACGACGCCGACGGCTTTCGACCAAACGAGCTGTATGCGTTGTCGCGTAAAAAGCGAAAAGAAACCAAATTGCAGAAAAATATGCAGAGCGAAAGACGACACGACAAGGAAGGGCTTTTGCATTTCCCCTCTTTAGCAGACTGAAAAGGGCAATCCTGTGATTTTTTGTCAGCGCTAATGCATCAGCCCATATATCTCTCTCTCTCACTACCACGACGTACCTGATGAAAGGATGGAAAAAAAGTGCTGATGATTTAGCTCTGGTTAACCGTGGTCGAAAGCGAAAAAGCTGCATCTCCCTGGCTGCGTTTGCGTGTGTGGTCGAGGGACTGCCGGTTTCCAACTTCAATTTTCCTTCGGTTACGGTTCGGTTTGGGTGTCCACCGAGATATGTGCGACAGGCGTAATTTGCTTTCCTTAAAACCAACTTTCACTTCGCTTTCCTTCCCTTACGGCGCGGTTCGCGTGTCCACAGAGATATGTGAGACAGGCGTAATTTAATTTCCTTTTAACCAATATTCAATTGATTTTCCTTCCCTTACGGGCGCGGTTCGGGTGTCGGTCTCCACGGCAGGCGTCGCATCGATTACACCTAGTGTTCCGCTGAACGCATCAAAGTGCACCGGCGTTTTATGAAGAACACACTTTCTGACCTGCGCATGCGATGCCGGCAGACACTCTCCCGCTTGACCGGAGGTCAAGGTCAGAGGTCAAGGCTCAAGGGTCAAGCTCAAAGGTCAAAGACGGGACAGTTGGGGTAACAGCCGCTGGTGTCGCTGCTGTAGCTGACGTCACGTGTCAAACCTGACTACGAACAGTTATATTCATGGCTTGACGTCTACCTACATTCAAGGCGAAACTTTCGGCCACCGTGACCTCTAGCTACATACAAGATCAAACTTGCGGCCCCGTTGACGGCTCGAAAAGCTGGCGTAGTGAAGCTTTTCGCTTGAAAACTTTCCGACAGATTTGAAGTGTTCTTTACCCTTACGGGTCACTGGGCGCCTTGGTCGATCCTCGCTCCAGGATGCCGCACTTGACTGCTGCCATCGTGGCTCGGCGTATGACAAATCGTTGCGCTTCCTCGTCCTGGCTAGCCGGCAAGTGGCCCACTGTGTCACACTCGGGTGCTCTATTCTAGGCTCTAAGTCTGCCTTAGGACAGGTCCATGCGACATGCTCTAGTGTAGGTTTACCTGCCAGCACGGATATTTGTCTACGTATTGTGCAGAAAAATGTTGTGTAATTTGTGCAGGTGCGAGTAGTAACCGGTTTTTGGTCTACGACAGTCCACCGTCTCCTCTTTGGTAAGCCCTTTGTGTGGGGCTGGGTAGCGTTTCCGCTGACCCCTGTAATGATCGAGTATGAGTACGTGGGGTTAACAGGGTCAAAGGTGCCCGTGGTGCAATGTCTTGAGTCTGCTCGGTACCCTCGAGTTAACTCGTCTGCTGCCACGTTTCCCCATCCCTCATGTCTCGGAGCCCACACTATGTTTAGTGTTTATGCGTCTTGTCGTCGTGTGTAGAATATGATTGGCGATGCTGTCGATTCTGCCTTTTGTGTAGTTTTTTGGATTCTTCTTTGGAGTCCGTCAGTGTAGTGAAGTTTTGTTCTGTTGCGTTGCAGTGCGATATTGCCAAAGCAATAACGAATTCTTCAGATACCTCTATGTTTGGGTTAATTATCGTTGCGCTGGTTATTTCACTTATCGTATGGTATATCTTTGCGCTCGACGTACCTGAAAGCGCGACTCAAGCGTTCACTGCCCCAGGGAGCCAGTTATGCGCCTTTACATCGCTTTCGAAGAAAATTTGATTGGTTTTGAAAATTGGTTTTGCGGAAATTGGTTTCACTCCCTCCTTTATCTCTTCCCTTACGGCGCGGTTCAGGTGTCCAACGATATATGAGACAGATACTGCTCCATTTCGTTTCCCCCAAAACCAATTATTATTATTAATATTATTATTATTATTATTAAAGGGAATAGCGCAGTAAGTGTCTCACATATATCGGTGGACATCCGAAACGCGCCGTAAGGAAGGGATACACGTGGTTTGCCTGAAGGCCGTTCAAGGTCATTCTCTGTTCTACTCCATGACTGCTTTACCTAGCGTAGTGAAGATTTCGCTTTAAAAAATTCGGTGCCGTTTAGCTAATGTTGAACCTGGATAGACAGCAAAAGCTGTGGTGTCGCGGGCAAGTACGCGCGGCTTCGTGTTTTTAACATTGAATGCGTTCCGCACACTGGATAGGTATACCCCCGCGGTAGCTCAGGATTTATGGCGCTCGTCACTTAGCCGGAGTACCCGGGTTCGAACCCGACCCGCGGCGGCCGAGTTTCGACGGAGGCGAAACGCAATCCAGGGCACTTGGGTTTGCTTAATTTAGAGGAATGCGGGAGGAAGTTGTTCTGTATCTGAACGCTGCCTTCACGTCTCTGCAGATTATTTGGTAATTTGTGCTATATTCAAGGAGGTGCCGCTCCCTTTTCAAACGGCGATGGAAGTGGAGGATGCTGGGCCTCTATTGTAACCCGGTGGGACGGCAGCAGCCGCCCGTAGGAAGCGCCTGCACCGCCAGAGTGATTCGAGCAGCTAAGGCAGTGTTTTGTACTCGGTGCCAAGTAAAGACTCCTCGTCCTCGGCCGACGACGATTTCATACCGGTTGTTGGCAAGAAGGCCAACTGCAGACTGCGTAGACAAGCCGAATCGTCCTCATCGAGCACGTCAACCGTGTCCTCATTAAGCACGCCAACGATCATCACGGCGCCAAGTTCCTCGGCGCGTACAGCCTTGTTTGTGCCGTTGAACCCAACGGACAACTTGAACCTCCTGAACTGGCAAGCCATTTCTATTTATCTGGAGAGCTTCGTACCGGGTGGCATTAAAGATGTCAGAATAAACCCGTACAAAAACGTCATTGCCATTGATGTGGGGGAGCGAAGTGCACTAAAAAGTTTAACCGCAATCACCAAACTCGGCAACATCAGTGAACGCTCCTTGTTCTCCAGGACAGCGGCACTGCGGCGGGCGTAATCTACAACTCGACATCGCCATCTTCGACGCAGATTTACCCATGGTGATCAAGCCAGCAACCAACCGCATTTCCATCATTCAAGTTCAGCGGTTAGGAAGATCTACATGCATCAAACTGACCTTCAAGGGAGACTGCATACCATCGTAAGTGAAGATTGGACACTTTCGTCATCCAGTTCGACCTTTTGTGCCTAAGCCACTTCAATGCAGGACGTGCATGAGGATCGGCCACGTGAGCGGCGTCTGCATCAACTCCATCGTGTGACCGCGATGTTCCGAGTCACACAGCGGTGACGTTTGGCGCGCGGCTACCTTGAAGTACTCTTCCTCGAAAGATTTCCCCCGTCTAAAGACCGAGCGGGCGGTACTGAAGCAAATGGTGCGAGACCATTTTACGCACAAAGAAGCCGCCGCAAAGGTGCGACGACGTCGTTCGCGCCGCCGAAGGTCGCCAAAGAAAGCAATCACATTTGAGAAGAATGCCCCTAACGCAACTGCAGCTTGTCCGCCTCCACCAAAAATCGTACCAAATCAAGGGTTCCCGGCGCTTGGTGAGGCTGGACCTCCTGCCTCAGACGCAACTTGGCCACCACTGCCAAAGTCTTCTACGCCTACTGTGTCAGGGACGTTGGCGCTTTCAGGGCAGTGGCAGTGCCTACGACTGATCCAGCCAACAGGTACGATCAAGGCCACGACCCAGATATGCAAGTGATTGCAATGCTAACGTCACTAATGAATGCCATGCGTGCTCTGCTTTCCAGCCTACGCGCGCCAGCAGCAAATAACGTACTTAAAGTGCTGGACGCGCTACATTCAGTTCTTTCGGCTCTACAGAAGAAGCCATCATGGCTCCTTCGGGCCTGTCGTTTCGAAAGAAAGTCAAGCAAGCTTTCATTTTCCTATAGATTGCTCGTGGACTCCAGTCTCGGATTTCCGATTTACGGCACTACGTCTACGAGAATCACTTACCCATTCTTGCGATTTGTGAACCGAAGACCTCGGAAATTTTGCGAATATCCGGTTACGAGGCATTTGCATCATCAACGCGCAACAGATCCAGCAAAGTCATCGTTTACATTCGACGCGAACTTACATATGTGCAACATTCAGTTTCTCCGAACGAAGAAAATCAGTACGTTTGCCTGACAGTGAAGAGCCGAGACCTGAGGTTTACGTTACTGGCGATATACTTGGCGCCATCAAGTCGTTTCGACGCCAGAAGGTTGAGTGGTTGGATGGCAGCTAAACCTGCTTCTTGGGTCATTATGGGTGACTTCAATACTCATCGCACCATGTGGGGAGGCGTTAGTATGGACGTTAGGGGAAGACAGCTTGTGTCCGCCTATGAACATGACCTCCAGGGCCTTAATGGCGTTAGCCCGATTTATATTCGAGGGGTGACTTATAGCAGCTGCTTGGTCTTGACTTTCGTTTCACAGTGCCTTACTAACAGCGACCGGTGGTTTTCGGATGTAGAAATCCATTGCAGTTACCATATTCAAACCTATCTGATTAATACCGGCCATTCCACATTTTCCCCAGGCACGTGAAGGCAGCGCATTGACTGGACAGTTTTTAAATTACTTATGGAGGCTGCTTGCACAGAGGGCTTCTCTACTGGCCATGAACAAAAAATTAAGGAGGCCATGGAACACTCCACTTCCCCCTTTAACCCTGTCGCTAACTGCACCGATTTTGACTTCGAATTGCAGCGACTGCGATCACAACGGCGCAGGGCAGAGCGCAGATGCCGACGCGCAAAGTCGCGGCTAGAACTAAGAGATGCTAGGCGCATACAGAAGAAGATTCAGCGCAGAATTTAGGCACTGCAAACACAAAGCTGGAGGACATTTCGCCAAACACTTGTTCCACGGGAGCCTTTGTCACTCGTTTGGAGTGTAATTCGGGGTCTTCGCACGTCCCCTAAACTGCGCTACCCGTTCAAATCCGTTCCGCTCCACCAAAGGCAGAGTGTGGTTGAGGTAGCCGAAGATATCTCAGCATGAATAACAGGCCCTCCGAATCCAGGCGCAACGCTGCACTTCAACAATGTTCCACCGTCATGGGATTCTCGGACGGATGTACTATTCTCCATGGAAGAACTTGATGCTGCGTTGGCTTGTTGTAGAAGGTCATCATCCCCAGGGCTCGATGGTGTGACGTACTCCGCACTTGCCAACCTTGGCCAAGAAGCTCGACGGGCTCTTTTGGACACTTATATTAGAAGTCATGGACTGCTGGCATAGTTCCTCGTGATTGGAAGACCAGTCGTCTGGTTCCACTTCTTAAACGGGGGAAATCACCGCTCGACCTTTCATCATACCGTCCAATAGCACTCGCCTGCTGCGTCGGCAAAGTCATGGAAGGAATGCTGCTCACACGCGTGGAATGGTAGTCGGAGCGATATCAGATTTATCCAACCTTCATGTCTGGGTTTCGACGGGGCCGCTCTTCTATCAACAACGTGGCTGACCTTGTAACGTCAGTGCAACACAGCAAAAGTTTGAAAAGATTGACCGTGGCATTGTTTTTGGATATCAAGGGCGCATACGACAACGTAACGCATCAGGCCATTTTGGACGCAATGAAAGCTGCTGACATCGGAGGTCGCACGTTCAGCTGGATACGCAGCTATTTATCAGAGAGGTCGTTTTTTGTCCTGACTGCGGACGGACCAACGTCCTTACACCGAAATTCACGCGGAGTCCCTCAGGGTAGAGTGCTCAGCCAAGTTCTCTTCAACCTTGCTCTCATCGGCCTGGTCGACGTGTTGCCACAGTCTGCTCAGATATCTATATATGCAGATGATATCTGTATTTGGGCATCAGGGGTGACCCGTCCTTAAGTTCGTGCAAGACTTCAAAAGGCGGCATAGATATTGACATCTTATCTTCGCTTGCAGGGCCTGAACATTTCGACCGAAAAGTGTTCACTTGTGGTGTTCACACGCAAAATATTGTGACGTTACACCATTCGCATCAATTGCGAAGCCAATCCCTTTGAGAGAAGCCACAGCTTCCTTCGTTTTGTCATCGACAGGAACCTTTCGTGATGTCTACATATCTACGACATGAGAAACAGACTAATTGCGATTGTCCACGTCCTCTCCTTCCTCGGGGAAAGTTCTGGGGCGCATCAGTGCGCTCGATGCTACAACTGCACTGTTCCCTATTTCTGGGCTACATGCGGTACAGTCTTCCGATATTCAGGTCCATTAGAAAGACAAAATATCAAGACTCTTCAAAGTGTGCTAGCGCAAGCTCTCCGTATCTGCCTTGGACTCCCTAAATGTGCATCAACAGCAGCAACTGATATTGTTGCCCGGGAACATCCTGCTACTACATACATTCCTGTTGACACCATGAGAACACATATTCGGCACATCACACGGGTTCCCTGTCATCGCCTCGCATCACTCCCAATAATTAGGTCGCGTACTGCATTCGCCAAAATCATTGAATCCCATTGCGCATATCTTCCATCGAAGTTCATCTTTGCGTCAAGACCGTGCTCACCCTAATGGACTCTTCATGAACCTGGGGTTCAGCTCTATATTCCTGGCATTACGAAGAAAGCTGGTGTATCACTGCCCGCTCTTAAACTACTGACACTGATTCCCCTGCATTCTTACCACAGTCACCGCATACATGTTTACACAGCTGCATCAGTTCACTCGACCAGTTCTGCGGGGTCAGTGGTGATACCGGGCAGATCCATCTTCATGAAAGTGAAGACAACCTATCCAACATCTTCAGCTGGTGCGGAACTCGCAGCCTTACGGGCTGCGGTAGAGTTCATCAGTCAAGAACCTCCACATAACTGGACGTTTTTCACCGACTCTAAAGCAGCCCTTCAATTCCTGCAAGCTGCGCTACGCCGCAGGTTGCAAGAAGAACTTGTTGCTGAGATCCCTCTTCTGTACCACGGCACCGTAACCAAAGGTCATGACATCATTTTTCAATGGCGGCCAGGACACTGTGGTATTAAAGGTAATCACCAGGTCGATGCGACGACGCGTTCTGCTCACAACAACGGATTTCCAGTGAGGATCCCAGTATCAAGGCCTGACGCTGCGTGTGGGCTTCGCCCTTTGGCGCTGGAGCTCACATTTTCAGCGTGGAACACGGGAGAGTTTTGCCACCTCCGCCTCAAAGCCCTGGACCCTGGACCCTGGACTGCGCTTTCGTCTTCCACATAACTTAGCAAGTCGCGAAGCAACATTGTTATGCCGTTTATGGATTGGTATTGCTTTTACCAGCCGCTATGCTTTCCGGATGGGGTTGGCCGACAGTCCTGCCTGTGAAATCTGTGGTTGTGAGGAGACCATTGCTCATCTTCTCTGTGAGTGCCCTGGATTTGCGAGTTCTAGACATACACTGTTCTGTGCCCTGGACCGCCTCGATCCTCGCCCATTAACACAGCAAAAGATCCTCGGTTCGTGGCCCCAGCAGTCGACTGCCCTCAAGGCATACGAGGCACTCTTTGCCTACTTGAGAGCGACTGGATTGAGTGACAAATTGTGCCAGCGTTGTGCGTGCGTGTGTGTTATGCCTTTTTCCCCTTCTCTCTTCCTCCTTTTAGTTCCCTAATTCCTCTTCCCAAGTGCAGGGTAGCCAACCGGAACCCCTTTCTGGTTAAAATCTCTGCCTTTCCCTTCTCCTCTTTATCTATCTATCTAAAGGAATACGAAACCATGTGTTTTGAAGAAAAGAAAAGAGCGGAGTAGCTCTCAGATCAAGACATCTCGATGGACACCTCAACCCCGCGAAAGCATCATCTCTGGCTCTGGGAATGTCAAATTTAGCGACATGCGAAGAGCGGCTTCACCTAGCGTAGTAAAGCTTCGCTTTGAATGAAAACGTAACGAGGAGAGACTGGGCTGAAACTGGCCTCAGGAAGTGCATCACGACCACGCAAGCCGCTTGGTATTTTCTCCAAAAGCCAGAAGACGAAAGCGTGAAAATAAATGTTCTTATTCAAGCATAGAAACTTCTTGGTGCTACAGATGATCGAAGTGCGCAAAACATTAGGCAATCCACGCACATGAGAGAAACACGAGGACTGCAGCTGTACGTGGATTGTCTAATATTTTGCGCACATCGACTAACTGTGGTATTATCATGCACTACTAGGCCGAACAGAAGTGTTATTGAAGTTCTTGGTGCTAACAACGCCACTGTTTTAAATTATATATGAATATGTAATGTATTTGGAAATGTTTCCGGTGCTCTTTTTTCTTTTTCTATCGACGAGCCTTTCGAAGCCATAAAATGCCATGGCTATGGCCAGGCCAGACCGCCAGTCGTCTGCACTGTTGCACCAAAACACTTTTCGCGCGCTGGACAACAGGTGAGCCACGTTTTTAAAGCAACGCTGTTTGAAAAAAACACAAAAAGTTAGCACAGGCTATTGTTATTTTCAAATCGCAGTCAGCTGTTCACATACGGCGTATTGCGCACGGGGCCGTGTGGGCGGTTTGTTACGGTAGACGAAGCGTTCATTTTTACTACGCTGACCTAGCAGCAGGGCTGGTTTCAGAAAGCCGCGAAAGAGAGACGAGCGCGGAGCAACAAAGATTGCACGGAAGGATCAGCTCCTGAGGTTCGGCGCCATGGCACCCTCAGCACACATCGCAGCTGCCGGCAGAAGGAACGTTGGGAAAAAGCTCCTCGAGGAGCAGACAGCCCGAGACAGCCGCCGTATCGGCACTCTCATCACATGCGGATGCAAATACCGTGCTGCATGATTGACAGGAGTCTGTTGGCTTTGGCCCACCGTTTACTAGACCGTGGAAAGACAGGGTTTAGGCGCAGAGCTGGGAGAGCGCGCTCCGCGCGTAGAAAAGAATTTCGTTTTTCTTTGCCTTTTTCTTCGGCCACAGCGTCCAGGGTATTCGCGTTTTCACAATTCTGAAAAAATGATATGGCATTTGCAAACAACTGGCTAGCAATCTATACTTCAACCGAATCCCTAGCTATAATAGCTAAAAGTTATATTACCAGGAATTAGTTTTAACCGCCTACAGCTGACGTTATTCACCTTTGTTAAGATTTCCTCCAACACACGTAATATTGTGCTGCAGAAGCCGTGGCGAAGTTTTTAAAGCCTACATTTAAAATTTTTATTATCCTTCAGTAAAACAGCCAATTTTTAGCTCTTCTATAAATCGGCATATGTGTGACTAAATGGTTGGTGAAATAATTAAATAAAATAGATCAGTGTATAAGTACCTAATAGGCAATAGGAGTTAAAAAAAGATGAAACAAGACGAATCGTAAAATAAAAAGAAAAGAGAGCCCTTAACAAATGAAAGGAAACCGAATAAAGCGTTGTAGTTCAGGATACCCTATAGTATCTGACTCATAGTTTTCCATTCAGCAGCGAAGGTTACGTTACCGAGGGCTCGCTGCCGAAGTTAGGGGAGTTAGGCATTGGTCAGATATCTGGTACATCTTCTTTACGAGTTCTTCAAGGGCTTGGTGTGTACCCTGTTGTTTGAATATATTCAAATACCAGGTGTTTGTGTTTTGTGCTGTTTGGACATTTGCGTTTCAGGAAATGTCTTTCCTTTCTTGTTAGGGGACAGCCTATAAGCCTATAGCATTTGCAAAAGTTGCTACAGTTTTGTTGGATTTTAGGAAGTGCCGAGATATCCAGTGATTGCCTCGCGTGTGTATTATTTTGTAGGGTAGTGCGGTGGTATGAGGGCAATATTTTTTATCCACTTATATGTGGTTGTTCCCTCTCTATGTGTAGGTAAATAGTCGGCCAATTTTTGTGAATCTTTTTAAATAATTGTGATTAAATGAAGAGTTTGGTTAGTTAGTTAGTTATATTGGTTAGTTATATTGATTTTAATGGCGCAAAAACAACTTAGGCTATGATGCGCCAAACACACGGTTAGAGTTTTTGTTAAAGGTTACGCTTTTTATATCTAAAGTTTGTATAAAACATTGGCTTCTCTGAGAAATTTAAAAATGCTAGAAAAATCAACCAGTGCTTGATCTCCTAAATGTAACATGGGGTGTAGTGGGATGTATTCATTGTACAATGTTGTGAAATATTTTTTCCTCAGTTGTTCCAGTTTTTTGCATACAATTAAAATGTGGTTTACCGTGAGTTCATCGCCACACATTTCGCAGAGAGGTTTGCCTTTTTTTGTCAGTAAGAAGTTGTGAGTAAGGTGTGTGTGTCCAATGCGTAGTCGACACAAAATAACTTCTATGAAACGCTCCTGATGTGTACATGATCTCCATTCTCCCAAAACAGGTTTTATAGAATGTAGTTTGTTGTTTGTTTGTTCGTCCCATGCAATCTGCCACTTATTCCTGAGTTTACTGTGCAGTAATTTAGAAAAATCCCTCTGTGGTATGTTAACTTGTTTTATATGGCCAATTCTAGCTTGTGCTGCGCAAGCATCTGCTCTCTCATTACCTAAAATTCCAACATGGCTAGGGGACCCAGCAGAATATAATGTTATGTTTTTGCTTTGTAATTTTAACTATGTTATGTATGATTTTTCCTATTATGGGTTCAGCAGCGTTTGTAGAATGCAGCGCTTTTAGCATACTGAGTGAATCGGTGTAAATGATGCTATTTTTTATGTTTTGTTTTACTATTTGTTCTACAGCTACAAAGATGGCATAACACTCCGCAGTAAATACCGATGCATACTGTGGCAATCGTATCATTTTTTCATTTGTTCCTTGAATTACTGCACTTCCGACATGACTTTCTGTTTTTGAGCCATCAGTGTAAAATTCGGTGTAAGTGTCATATTTTTCTTGTAGTGCAAAGAACTCTTGCAGTATGTGCTCGTGTGGTATTTTCTCTTTGTTTAAGTGTGTCAATGTGAAGTCACACACTGAAGGAAGGCTGTACCATGGTGGTAGATATTCATGTCTTTGTGCAATATTAGGTAGGGCGTCCAGCACTGCTAAGTCTTCACATTTATCTTCAAAGCGCATTATTAGTGGCCTGATAAAATGTGGTTTATTATTGAATAATCTCCTAGATGGGCACTTGGTAACAATGGGATAGCAGAGATGTTTAGGGAGAGAACGGGTTTTTAGGATGTACGTGCATGTTAGTGTGACTCTTCTATCCTCTAGTGTGGGCTCATTAGCTTCAACGTAAAGACTCTTTACCGGGGATGTTCTATAAGCTCCAGTTGATAGGCGCAAACCAAGATTATGAACAGGGTCCAGTCGTTTCAAGTAGGATGTTCTTGCCGAACCATATACCACACACCCGTAGTCCAGCTTGGAGCGCACCAAAGAGCGATATATTTGCAATAGGCATGCTCTATCGGACCCCCACCGTTTTCGCGAGAGTACCTTTAATACATTGAGGGCTTGGGATGCTTTCTTTTTCAGGTTGTTAATGTGTGACAGAAATGTAAGTTTCTTGTCAAAAGTGACGCCTAAAAATTTATGTTCCTGTTTGACTGGCAGTGTGGTTTGATTCAAGCACAGATTGGGATCGACCTGTAGGCCTCGTCGTAATGAGAATAAAACAGCTACTGTTTTTTGAGGGGAGAACTTGAATCCATTTTTCTCTGCCCAAGCAGCCAGTTTATTTAGTGTGATTTGTATTTGTCTCTCGCAGGACAGTATGTTGGAAGAAGTGTATGCTATCTGTATGTCATCTACAGAGTTTGGTTAGTGGTATGTTAAGTGGCGTGCCTTAATTTGTGGTTTCATAACCAGCCATCATGCCGCCACCGTTGCACGTCCTGTTGATCATCGGTCTCTTTGAAAGCAGTGGACTACACAATCATCAGTTTAAAAATTTAACTATAGCTGTTGTCAAAATTTTGATGTCAGCGTAAATGGTCGGCAAGTGGTGGGGCCCTGCTCCCTCTAAAAAATGTTGGAATGGCGCCCCCCCCCCGCCCTCCACCCCGGTTCCGGAGTCCCTGCCGAGCAGGTTCGCCGCCACTCCTTTATGTAAGCTTTTATCAAACTATAAATCGCCCGTTTAGGACTTCTATCATACATTTATTACTGAGTAATGTAGACATATATACCATGAGAAAAGAAAACTTGCGTCAAGCTCCTCTAAGTGGGGTGATGACGATAGCGGGTGGCCGTGTTTTAGGGTCAGAGTGGGTTTAACATGGATCCTTCCTCCATGGGGTCGGCGAGAGCAGCAAATTGAGGGCAAGAAAGAACAGTAAAATTATGAAACGAGGATGAGTGAGAGGATATTAGGGGAAGGCGAGCGAGGAAAATCAAAACTCAGGGTACTTCTCCTCCTTTGGCCGCAGCCACCCCGGACACTAAACTTAAACGGGTTGAGCGGAGTGTGTATCCATTCTGTTCACTCGTGGCTCATGGTATGACGAGAAAAAAAAAGCGGCGGTCTCGTGGAGGTGCCGGGGATCGAACCCGGGACCTTTCACATGCAAAGCGAACGATCTTCCACTGAGCTCCACCCCCGCTCTCCTCCCATAGGAGATAAAGAGTACAACTTCGCAGGTACCGCCGTAGGCCGTTCGTTTGCAAGCATTACGTCTATTGTGCAACACCTGATCGGGAACTGCAAAGTCGGGCAGGAGCCCCGGCCCGCCTCTCTCTCTCTCTCTACCTGCCTCGCACGAGCACACATACGAGATTATAATGCCCACGAAACTTAGACAATAAAGTAGCAGCTGTTAGCCCAATGTGGACTGACGCTGCCAAGTTAAAGCCCTTCGAGGGTTAAACACTCAAGCACACACACAGCTTATGATGGATATGCACGCACTAGAAGAAACAAAACGATTATTAATTACAGCTGACATGTACACGAAAAGTAGACTACCATAGAAAACCAACGGGGAACGCTTTGACGATAGCAAAAACGGGAACAGAAACAAATGTACACGTGTGCCGTCAGTGTATGCTACTGGCAGCCCGACTCGGGCTGACGCTGTTAAACTAAACATCTCTATTAAGGGCTCTAACCTTTGGCATCTAATCGAAAACCGCCGCTTTTAGTTTGTGCCTTAAAACAAAAGGGGGTAGAGTCGAGAGCCTTTCTATAGAGACCGGGGCGCTGCCATCGTGCTTACGAAGCGCCGTCTATGATCTATCGTCGCCATGATAGAATGTGGCATCGCGCAGTTGTGCATTGGCCTCTTGATCAGCGGCAGCTGTTTTCTTTTATAGTGGGCTTGAATTTCGGTACTGCAGTTCGCATGACGCGAAAAGTATTGCTCGAGATTGAGTCAAGCTCGCTGAGACGACATGCGCGGAGCTTCAGGTAGCAACGAAGCTCTACAGAAGCTCGTCGAAACGCAACAGTGCGCTGGCTGTGCCTGTGATTAGCATTGGAGGATAGTGACGGCTCGTTATAAAGGCATTTGCCTGGAATGGGTTCCTAGATTGTTATATTACAGTTGTAAACAGCGCGATGAAAAAGCGCGACAGGGCTGCAGCGCTTTTAGAGACGGCCATTCGCACGGCACCGGATCTTCGATTTCTTATTGAATGTGTGTGCGCGGAAGCTTGCGCTGACACATCGCACTCCCACCCTCAGAGCATGCGCCCAGCTAATTATACTTACTCTTCGTAATTTGCTTTTCTATTTCACACCAGTCATAAACAGAGCTGGATCGATCGCGGCTGATCCATCGCTGGTCTCACCGTTCATACGCTCATTTCGTAGCTTTATCGGTAGTTAGACAAGACCGCTATATAGAATTGAATGCTTTCGGAGAAATACAGTCACTCTAAAAAGTTGCGCGCAGACACGACAGGCGCATTTAGTGCGTCTTTCCGTGAGGCGTTGGCGAATTTAACACGCAAAAAATAGAGTCCAGATTAGACTACTGCGTTATCAAAGTACAACAAGCCAGCGTTCGTCGACCGGCATGTGGTACTCGGCTTTCGTCTTTTTGTCTGTACATGCATCGCCATCCACTTTTCACCTGCGGGAAAGTTGATTCCAAGGTATAATTTTTGCTTAAAGACATAAATAGCTCAAACAAAATTGAAACAGTTACTCTCCTTTCCTTTGTACGTAGGGTGAAAAACTGGTGTTGCGTTCCGTTTCAAGTGTACCGAGCAGACGCGAGAAGTCTTTCCTGTTAATGCTTGCAACACAAAGCCGTCGGTGCTGTTCGTCCGCAGGAACAGGATGCCGCTGAAAAAGCTTGCAACCATAGTGCGGCTGGCCATGAGTTACGCATGCTGCCATTTGCAATTTTTTCGCTTTCGGTAGTTGCTGCATCCGAAGACGACGCAATGGTTTCCACTGGATCTTGAGTTCGTTGTCATATCGCTAAGTCCTGGAAAGAGCAAAAACGCGACGAATATGCGTCAAGCGCCAATTGAGCTAGCACACTGAAAACATGGCGCTGGCCCCGCCGATCGGACAGAGGAGGAAGGTAGTCGGCACGCTGCCGACGAACTGTGCGAGACTGACGAAAAATTGGCTATAGAGGCTAGCCTTTCTGCCGATAATTTCTAAATGTTACCTAAATATACCTAGAGGGAAAGCTAGCGCCACCGCCTATGCGAGTTCCTGAAAGAGCCACGAAAAAGCACTTCATCCACCGCGGGAATGCCGGGAAGAGAGCAAGGCGCACTTGGCTTGGCCCTAAGACATGACTACGACTGCAGAAATAGAAATTTTGGCAAATTATGTGTTGCAAGGAAGCCTTGTTTTGCAATCACTACGTCCTGTAATAAAATATGCTGACTGTGTATTGCAATAAATGACCAGAAAAGCAAACGATGACCAAATTTGATCATGGCCATAGAGGGCTTTCTCTTCATGCCGCCAAATGTTGTCACCGTAGAAAATAATTTTTGCGTTTTCTAGGCACACTTTTCACCGCCAATATTCTTTCCAAAAATTTATAGCACTTGAAATAGTACGCTTCAGAAGCTTCTGTTTTTGTACTGTGAAAAATAGAAACGTTTCATTGGTGTGGTCTGCTATTGCGGCACGCGCCATATGTACGTGTATAGGCTATGTTCGCGCCGTGAGAAAACGGCCCCAGCCCCGGCTTTCCATGAGAAACTAGTATGCGCGCACCAAGTGCCAGCTCTCGGCGTGTCCTGGCGCTGCTGTTATAGATTTTGCCAAGAAAAACATCAATTAGGAAGCGAAACCCCTATTACCACATGTAACTGACGGCCGTGTTGATGCCGACAAGTGGAACATGTGGGTATTTGCGTGAATTAAATTCATGAAGTTGTAGTCGTTCCTGCATGCAATGCACGGCCAACACCAGTCTTTGAAAAGAATCAAACGCAATCCTCGGCGAGTACATTACTATAGGTAGCGCTGGCCGAAGTACATTGCGGTTTTGTCTCCGAGACTCCTACAAGAAATGTGCCGAGTAGTCACAGCAGCCTACTGTTGCGCAGTCAGTTCACACACATTTCATTGCAGGTAGCACAGCTTTCCGCTAAGAAGAACTTACCTTACTGCATAAATGGCTCCCAGTGAGGGGGCAAACGTAATTTAGGCCTAGCAGGTATCAGACACTGTGCTCAGCTCACTACGAGCCAAGCACTTTCCGATGCTTCGGATCTCAAATGAACTGCCTGCGTAGCTGGGCTACGCAACCACAAAGTGCACAAAACAACAGTGAAGACTACAACCATGAAAACGAAACTCAAGAACAAAAAGAAATCCAATCCGAACCACAGTCAACAAGCCACTACATTTGAATCCAGTTTGATGTCTTCGCAGCATGCCTCGGGCGTCTATGGTGGGTGAAGTGAAGCGCCGCCAGCTTTCCCTACAGGATACACTAAGGAACTCTACGCTTTCTTCGGCGCGGCCATTGGATGGATGGATGGATGGATGGATGGATGGATGGATGGATGGATGGATGGATGGATGGATGGATGGATGGATGGATGGATGGATGGATGGATGGATGGATGGACGGACGGACGGACGGACGGACGGACGGACGGACGGACGGACGGACGGACGAACGAACGGACGGACGGACGGACGGACGGACGGACGGACGGACGGGCGGGCGGACGGACGGGCGGACGAACGGATAGACGGACGGTTGGACGGATGGACGGATGGATTGACAGACGGACGTACGGACGGACGGACGGACGGACGGACGGACGACCGGCGGACGGACGGACGGACGGACGGATGGATGGGTGGATGGAAAGTCCCTTTTGAAACTGGATGAAGGCAGTTGCCACCATTCTCAGCTTCTTTCCTTTATTTTTGTTTAACTGTGCTATAATTTGTTATTAAAACTCGCCATTTTCTTTAAATATGTCTTCCTACGCTTCTACCCGTATTTCACCTCTGCGTTTTTGAGCCACCAATCTTCTAATAGCTTTTTGCTAATTTCCTCCGCAGAATTATTTACATGACCATAGTTATCTCTAAACCCTAGGGCCCCAGAAATTTAGAGCGACTGTGCCTGCATAGACATCGGGATTAATACCATCACATTTAAATATGAGGTGTTCTATTGTTTCTTCAGACTTACCACACACAGCACATGTGTCATCTTCGTTAAAATTGTTTTTGTCGCTGCGCGTTCCAAGACACCCTGACCTAGATTCAAAGAGGAGGGCACTGCCTCTATAGTTATCATAAAACGTTTCCTTCCTGATCTGCATTTTCCAGCACCGATATAGTTCTGCACTATGATTCTTTTTCATAAAATTTGTCCAATTTTTACCTTCCGCATTTTAAACCTGTCGTTTAATGCTCTTTCTTCCTCCGTCCTCGTGTCCTGCATACTTACTGGTTAGTTTCCTAGTTCTTTTCCGCCAATATGAGTCAACGCTCTTTCTGTATATGTATTTAGATACCTTAGCTGCCCACCTGTTATCGTGCAATTTGCTCAGGCGTTTTTTGTATAGTAATTTATTGTGAGCTTCCCGTGCTTCGAACGATGCCCAGCCCATATCCCCCTGTACTGCCTCGTTTGTGGTTTTCCTGTGGGCACCTAGTGCTAATCTTCCAACAGCTCTCTGAATTACTTCTAATCTCGACTGAACTTCTGCCCTTAAGCGCAGAACGGCGTTCCCGAAAGTAAGCCCCGGCACCATTATTCCTTTCCTAATACCTCTCAGTACTTCATATACCTGTTGTACCCCCACAGTGCCCTATGTTTCATCATCCCGGCATTTCTTCGCCCTTTTGCTATGAGAGACTTTTCATGCTTTTCAGTGTACGTCTGCCCTTCGTTCACCCATACCTTGAGAAATTTGTATTAAGTCGCTCGGGGTATTTCATGGCTTTGTATTGTAAGCACTTGATCAGCTATATCGTTAAAAATCATATCGCTTCACGAAGACAGATTAACTACAACGGTGTACCGAAAACCTACTGACCACCAGCAATATTTGCACTTTGATAGTAGCCACGTCAAACATGTTAAAACCAGCATCCCCTACAGTCAAACACTTCGGTTCAAACGTATCTGCTCGAAACAATCTGATTTTAAAAGCAACTGCGCAACACTTCGTAGCGCACTCATTAAACAAAATTACCCCCTCAGCTGATCGATGACGCCATAGAGCGCGCAGATACACAATCCAGAAGAATTCTACTCGCTAAAGAAAAACCAGATAGTTCCCACTCGAATACCAACCTTGTCCTCACTCATTCTGCATCCGCACCAAAAGTTTCGGCAATCTTAAAAAAACACTATAATATTCTCATGCAAAGTGTTCGCCTGAAGGAAATATTCGTAGAGCCACCAAGGGCTGTTTATAAAAGATCGAGAAATCTACGGGACATACTAACTTCTTCAAAAACTATTCCTCCGCAACCCACAGTCTGCCACCCTTGCAACAAGAGCCGCTGTAAGGTTTGTCCGCATATGATTACGTCTCAGAGCGTTAGCAGTACGGGTTCTAACTTTCATTTAAAAATTCAGGGTGACTTCACCTGCGATAGTGCGAACGTCATTTACCTACTCCAGTGTAAGATATATAACCTTCAGTATGTAGGCCAGACAGAAACCCTCTTTAGATTACGCTTCAATAACCACACAGCCCATGTTAAATCCCTTCCAAACCTGCCCCTATCAAGACATGTTCAGCTTCCAGGCCATTCATTCGATCACATTACAGCTACTATTCTGGAATCTGCTTTTAAATCTAATTACGACCAAGAAATTAGTCTTTCCTGATCTATAAGTTTAATACAGTATCTTCTGGTTTGAACGAAAGCACGGGGAAATTGAGCACACTACCAGTTCAAACATCCTGATATCCACCGATGTTAAGTGCTATTCTGTTCGTGCTCTTTCTTCATGTATATCGCACCCCGCGTTTGCGTTTAATCGCGCGTGTATGTTCAACTTGCTGGTCCATCATATAGCTAAAATTTCGCTACGTTCATCTTTTTACCTCACCGCTTAGGTATGCTTCATATTTATTCTTTTATTGTGCTCGGACAGAACAGGCAGATAGCGTCATGAGCTATTTTGTCAGGATGTAATTAAAGGTAATACTGTTACCGTTTATGCTGCTTTATCATGACCTGTGTTTTATAGTGACAGGATTTTTTAGTGTTTTTATAGTGTGCAACTTCTGGCTTCTTAAGATTTTGCTGTCCAGTAATTCTGGTTCCTCATCGTTGCACTGTAAGCATGACACGTTTAATCATCTGTCATCTCATTCTGTAGCTGAGAGTGTTAACGCAAGAAATTTTGCAACGTAGCCCTCCTGTTCAGCCATTGTGACCCACATTCGCGTTCTAGTCACGTGTGTGATACGTTTTTAATCTTCTGTGCATTATATGTTTGTACTTTTTTTTGCACCCTCCGTCATATTCTGTGTCCTCCGTTCCTATTCTGTTATTCTGATGAAGGCCGTTCCACGGCCGAAACGTCAAATTACATTGTTTCAAACGTTGGTCTCTGTTTATTCACTATATATATATATATATATATATATATATATATATATATATATATATATATATATATATATATCTGTGTGTGTGTGTGTGTGTGTGTGTGTGTGTGTGTGTGTGTGTGTGTGAAGTGTGTGTGTGTGAAGTGTGTGTGTGTGTGTGTGTGTGTGTGTGTGTGTGTGTGTGTGTGTGTGTGTGTGTGTGTGTGTGTGTGTGTGTGTGTGTGTGTGTGTGTGTGTGTGTGTGTGTGTGTGTGTGTGTGTGTGTGTGTGTGTGTGTGTGTGTGTGTGTGTGTGTGTGTGTGTGTGTGTGTGTGTGTGTGTGTGTGTGTGTGTGTGTGTGTGTGTGTGTGTGTGTGTGTGTGTGTGTGTGTGTGTTTTATTCGAGAAGTGTGCCATGAGGCATAAGTTGAAAAAGGAAAGGGGGAAGGAATGCACGGGATGGAAAGTTAAAAGAAGGAGTGAAGAACCGTTGCGCTGAGGTAGTCGCAGAGGTTGTTAATGAAACGGTTGTCCATTGTCCACTTCACGAAGTCACTTTCGCGGTTCCACCGCAGGCTACCTCCCTGAGGAGCCGTTTTCTGATAGCAGCCGTCGCTGGGCACGTCCACAAGTGCCGCACATCACATATGTCCGGTGCAGCGCTACAGTGAGGGCACCTGTCAGGTAGTGCAGATCTTTGGCACGCCACCGATGACGGACAGATGGTGTCAGAGCCGCCCCTGCCCGAATCCGGCGCACGGATACCTCCTCCTGCCGAGTAAGACTACGGGGGAGAGGGTGCGAACACGGAGGAATAAGAGCGCGTGTTCGCTGGCGCAGAACTTCGAAATCGGAAACGTGGGACAGGAACGGATCTGGGGGAAGAGGGGAAGGTGGCGGATCGTCTAATGTATGAAGATGAGTCATAGCATCCGCTTGAATGTTATGTGGATCCTGGGCATGGCCGCGATTCCAGTGTATGCGCACAGGACATGGATACTTTGCGCAGAGCACATGAATAGATTGTGAAATCTGGAAAGTTCGTCGAACAGCCTTAAGCTGTTTAAGGGCGGCGTAGGAGTCGGTGTAAATGTGAACTGGATTGAATGTTGGAACGAGCGGAAGGGAAGCAATGGCATCGTAAATGGCTTGAAATTCCAATGCCATGGGAGTGCACGTATCTGCAGTATACGTCGCGCGAGAGTTGAGATGCGGATGAGATGGACTATACACAGCAGTAACTCCCCTCTCTGCAGAATGAGATGCATCCGTGTATAATATGCACCCTTCAGGCAGGTACGCAGTTGATACCGACGGGAAACAGTGGGGCGATTGTCTGTGAGCTGGCAATATGACCACGGAGGAAGTGTCTTTAAACGATGGAGTTGGAGAGACTGTTTTCGAGCTCTGTTTGCCACCCGTTGGTCGATGAGTTCACTGAGTGTATTAAGTTGGGCGAACTCCTGTAGCACAGGTATGGGTGTTAAACGAGGCAGATATGTTATAACGCGCATAGCCTCACGATTGATAGCTTCAAGGAGTCCCACTGTCTGCGGGTGAGACGTTGAAATTGAGCCTGATATACTATCCGTGGCTGAAGGATAGAGCGCACAAGCTGGCGGGCCGTATGAGCACGTGCGCCACCAAAGCGCATAGCTATGCGACGAATCAGACCTAGAGTAGCGTGAGCCGATTTACGGGTGGCTGTCAGCCACGGGGTGCCAGTCCCAGATGTATGGAGGAGAAGACCAAGAATACGAACAGTTTCTACATGAGGAATCAGAGAATTATGTACCGTAAAATTTAAAGGGGGAGCTTTCCGTAAGGCGGCTTTATTTCCAATTCGAATGAAACATTATTTAGTAGGAGAGAGTGTTAGACCCAGAGGTGGGAGGCGAGATGTCAATACATCCAGCGCGTGTTGAAGGACCGACTGATGAATAGACGCATCTGGATGACAGCACCACAAGGTGATATCATCGGCATATGCAAGCACGCGGATAAAAGGGATGGTCTCTAGGGCTCGAACAAGAGGAATTAAAGCCACATTAAATAATGTGGGGGCGAGAACGGAGCCCTGCGGCACTCCTCTATTGGAAGTGAAATTACCAAAGGGCTTTCCGTGGACACGCACGCTGAAGGTTCGATTTGCTAAAAAGGCGTGAATGGAGAGGAGGAACCGGTGAGGGAGACCAAGAGTTTGAAGGGAGGCAAGAATGGCAGAGTGAAGGATGTTATCATATGCCTTTGTTATGTCTGTAGCGATTACGGTTCGTACAAGGTGTCTCTGTGGAGAGTGGTCAAGCACGTCAGCAGCCAAAGTAGCAAGGCCGTCCTCCGTTCCAATTTGTGGGCGGAAACCAATTTGGGAATCTGGTAACAATCATGGGATTCCAGCCACCATGATAAGCGTGCGGCTAGAATGTTTTCATAAAGCTTGCAGATGGTAGGGGTAAGGGAAATTGGACGAAGAGCCGAGAGAGATACTGGAGGCTGACCTGACTTGGGTATTGGAACCACAATAGAATGCTTCCAGTCTCCCGGCATGACGCCAGAAAGCCACACTTCGTTAAAAGTATCAAGTAGGGTTTCCAAAGCCCTCCCTTCCAAGTTACGGAATAAGGAGTTAGGTATGCCGTCGTGCCCGGGAGTAGTAGTAGTTTTTAAACGGTCAATGGAGGCCAGCAGCTCTGTCATGGTGAGGTCAGAAGTAATCTCATCGGGGGGCTCTGTTACCGATAAGTCAGGTGGAGACGTAGCGGTGCAGTCATGGTTTGGAAAAAATTGACGGGCCGCTTGTTGTGCAAATGTGTCCTCATCCACATTGAGCGCGAGGCGAATGCTCTCTGTGTAATCTGCAACCTGAGAGGGGCGCTCCATGGCGTGAAACACTCGCCAAAGATGTCGATTGCCCTGCGTAGAGGACAGGCGGGCACACCATGCAGCCCAGCGTTGCCTGCCTAGCCGCTTTGCATGACGCCGCGCCCGTGCGGTAGCGCGGTGAAGAGTAGGAAGACCCGAAGGGTCATCGGGGTGACGAGTAGCGTAAAGATCCGCCTGGCGACGAAGAGCCCACAGATTCAAGAGATGTATGTCCGGGTTTGGGTCGTCTTCATTTACAGTAGTGGTAAGAGTGTGAGTAGCGAGAACAGCAGATAGAGTAGACAATGCTGAAGAGGGGTTGAATGTAGATAAATGATTGTCTGTGCGTACAGAGTCCCAGGATGTTATTCGTACAGTGCGGCGTATTTTCCGTAGATGCGTAGGCGTGAGGGAGATAAAAATAGGGCTGTGATCGCTACCCCAAGTATCAGAATCAACAGCCCAACGAGGGTTACCGGGGCCTAACCACCAAGTCAAATCAGGTGAATACGGGCCACCTCGTGGGCGGGTAAAAGTATTCGGGTGGTTTAAAAGTTGAAAGGAATGATCCGAAAAGCTCCCTTGGATGTGTGAACCCCTTGAGGAATCCGATGGGTAACCCCACGCAGTGTGCGCCGTTGAAGTCACCACCAACTAGAATAGGGAGACCCGAGTTGGTAGGACGTAGAAAACGAACCCATCCCAGATTGGGAGATGCGGAGCCAGGACGACTATAAAAATAAACTAGAATAAGGGGTGTGCGTGCAGGTTTTACGAGAAGGGCGACAACCTCTTGACATGTGTTGCACCACCGTGAAAGGTCGAGCGGTGTGTGCGGAACTTAACTGTGAATATAAATTGCAGATTTACCTGGGCTGAGGGAGGAGGCGGTGCAACGGCGATCAGGGATAGATGGTGAATGGTAGGCGCAGAATCCTGAAAGGCGTGGGAGTGCATTATGCTCTTGCAGTAGGAACGCCCATGCGCTCAGCTTTCCGTCGCGAAGGCGGATGTTCACTTCAGAGGCCTTATTAGCGAATCCTCGACAGTTCGACTGCACCACCACCGATGATGATGCGCTTTCCATGACGAGGCCGAAGAGCTTCCACGATGAGGGATGTCACCTGCTTCATCAGCGCTAATATCTTATCCACTGTCGGGGTAGTCACGGCTAACAGGTGGTCGGCACCTGATTGTGCGCCAGTGCTTACCCTAGGTGATTCCTCTGATGATTGCTCCTGAGTTATGAGAATTCTTCGAGAGGATTGAGAACGACGCTGTTCCCGGTGCTGGGTGAGTTCGTCTAGTCGGCGGCGAGCCTCCGCGATTGCATTGTCTAAGGCTGTGTCTTCATCTGTGGTATCCACATGTGATGGATGCACTGGACGTTTTGGCATACCATTTGATCCGGGAAGGTGAGCCGCTTGTGCATATGTACGCTGGCGAGGAGACGTATGGTGAGCAGCAGGCTCAGATAAAGGAAGTTCAGGAAAGTCGTTGTCGTCACATGCGAGAGCTGCAAAGCGATTACTTGTAGGAACATCCATTTTTGCAGGCGACTTGTGAAACTTCTTCGCTTGCTTCTTCTTTGGACAAGCGGGAAGCGAATGTCATGGTCCGGCGATTTGCACAGGGCACAATGAGCTGTTGGTTCATTCATGTCGGAAAACAGCTGCTGGATTAGGGCAGGTATTTTGCATATGTCCTTCTTTGTGGCAGTGATAGCAAAAAATACGACGAGGTCGGAAGGGCTGTGGTTTGACGATCGCACCGTAGTAGGTAAGGTACTTCGGGAGAGTCAACGGGCCTTGCAGGATGAGCAGGTATGATCCCCGGCGACCCATAGGCCTTGCTTGCAGTACAACATGAGTTGAGCAGCGAATATTTGCGCGCAGCTCCTCGGGAGGGCTCGTGCTGTCGACATGATAAACCATGCAGCGGAGTGTGTCAGGACCAGATGCAAAATATATTTGCACCGGGACATGCTTGCTGTCATCCAGGGGGATCCGCGTAACTGCGCAAAGTTTCAGGGCATCCATCAAGGATGACAAGTTTACCGTGATGGTGTTTGATGGGCGATAGACGACAAATCCGAAGTAGTTCGAAGAGCCATGGGCATGGTCCATTGTGGCTTGAACATTCCGGGCTGAGATGGCAGTCATATAAAAGCGCAATGTAGGCTTTTTGGTAACGCGGAACGAGTTCGCAGCAGGCGGAAGAGAGCCTTGACTCACGGGAGGCATCTGAGGAGGAGGCTCAGACGCTGGTGACGGCCCTTGGTGGGAATACTGAACTGGCGCGACGGGCACAGTTTCTTGAGGGAGTGCCACGGGCACGGAGGCGGTAGAGCAGTCCATGTCACAGGCCAAAGTCGTAGCATCGGAAGACGGCGTAGGCTGGAGGCCCAGAGGCGCTGACGATTGCGTGGACGTGGAGGCTGCGTCAGGTGGCAACACAGCGGGCATCCGCGTAGCCATCGTCGACAAAGCAGAATCCACGCAGACGCGTAGCGCGGCCTCGCTCGGCAGCGCCGAGCTAAGCCTAGCTTGCCCCTGAGGGTTCCGGTTGGGTTTTCTCACTTGAGAATGCGCCCGCCGTGCCGGGAATTTCTCTGCAGGGGCGTCGTCAGCATTCGGTCTCACGGAGGGCACTGTCCGACCCACGCCACACGCGAGAAGACAGCGAAGAGCGAAAACACAGACCTAGAAGCAGACACGTAGCCACCCACTAGGTCTTCGTCTTCTTCTTAGGGCTCCGTCCGGGTTTTATTTTTAAGCGTTCTACACAGTGCTTTACGAAATGATTTCTCTATAAATCCTCAGAGATTATGATTTTATCTGTGCAAGGGGGCAGTGTTCCATATCATTTTGTAACGCCCATAAAGAGGCGATGCCGACCACGCAGAAGATAAAGAGAATCAGGTCGAGGCGTCTCGCGCTAAACTGAGAAATTGGGCCCAGCTGATTTCAGTCACCCGTTCTGGACTCAACGAATCCCTGCTTGTAACAATATGTTAATGCTAATAGTGTTACCTAACGCGTGGGAACGCCGAATGGCTGTTCGGCGTGGTGGTGGTGATGTGGGAGATGTTCGCAATTATTTTGGCGTATTCGAGCGCAAACTAATAAAAGTGAGGAAAATTTCGTTGCGTATACGTTACATAAAATGTGTGTCTGAAAATTGCCAATTTCGAGCAGCTCTAATAACACCAAGTTACCCGTAATCGGCTGACTGTTGCAATTCGAATATTGTTTTCTTTGTTTGTTTCCTGTGTAGGCAAAAAAAATAAGTGCGTGTAATTCAGCAGTAGAGCGTTCGCTTTGCACGTGAAAGGCCTCGATTTCAATCCCCGTCACCTCCACGTGGCGTGGACTCTTTCTTTTATTTTCATAATTGCGCATGTGTGAAGAGGAGGAGGAAAAACATTTTTAAGGGTATAAATACTAGGTGGGTTCAGTAGGAGAACCCATTTGTCGCTATCATATTCCGGGCCCTCTCAACCAAAGATTTCTGGTCGTGGGAACTGTGGCAATGAATAATTGCCTCCGAGCACTCATACGCCCGATCGGGATTTTGAAACAATTAATGAAAAAATCCCAAATGCTATAGAAATCAATGCATACCGTTTTTGCCGAAAGTAAGATGGCTGTCGTGAGCACCGCCGCTCCTGGCCGGCTGCAGCGTGCTGCTATAGCCAAGGTTGATGTGAATAACCTGGTTGATATGCGCCTGCCTCCTTATCCCGCTTTTTTGGATGACAAAATTCACCTGATGGCGCGCGCTGACACACTTTTGGGGCGGGGTAATGCTGGGCGAGGGGTCTGCCGAAGGTGGTGCCAATTGGCGCTGCTTTTTTCCAAGCTAGGCGAAGGATTCACTGCTCAAGTCGACATACGTTAAAGTATTTATTAGCAAACTACAGAATGTTGCTTGCAGCAGAAGTACATGAGCTGACATTCGCTTCGTGATCGCGCAGAATTCGCCTTACAAACACAGCAACGACAAACATTTCCAGAAAGTGAAGTGCTATTCAGCCTTCAGTTTCACATGGTACGTTATGATTCTCCAGTAATGAGTATGATCTAAGCGGGCAAGCACGTGCCGAAGCTCAATTCTAGATTAGGTGGCGTCATATGTTAGCGCAGAACTCAGAAGTAATCAAGTTTCACTGTCCCCTCACCGCTCAGCATTCTCCCCCCCTCCCTTCCACCCAGTTACGCATTTTCTTCTCCCGCTCTATGAAATTTGCGAATACAATAGGACAGCGAGATCAATCTGCACGCTCGAGCACCTGCGCGTCATACAGGTGACGAGGACGGGGAAGAAAAACTTACTTGAGGCCAGCCATTGAGGCCATATGTGCCATCTCTTCTGCGGCAACAACATTGAGGCCAGATCTAAACCACTGTTACGTCTTCGATCTCCCAGAAAACCCGACCTCTGTCGTGGCGTCGTTCAATCTGTCAGCCTATACCCTATTACTACTCCTTTCCTCCTCTAAACTCCCCTGTTTCCAGCAATTCTCCGCCTGTGTCTAGACCACTCCCCCGTAGTGGGTGTGTGCCATCTTTATTTCAGGCCAACCAAGCAACCTGCACTAAGGCCGAGTGAAAAAGAATGCTTTCTCCGCTGAGGCCCGTTCATCTGTAGAGCCCGAGTAAAGCCAAACACTCCAGGAAGAAGAGGGAGGGTAAAGAAAATAATGAGCGGTAATGGCAATATTACATGAGTATAGAGTGTGTTCTGAGTCTGCCGTGATCTCTAGACAGTTAGGAGAGTGAGCTGTGTCACGTCATCCGAAGTTACTGAGCATTACTCGGATAAGGAGAGTGTTTTAGCTTTGCGAAGAACGTGTGCTTGTTCCGTGTTGAGTGACGGGTGGGCTGAGGTAAAATTGCGCGGTTTCTCTGATGTTCTGGTAGTGTTCAGCTATGTACTTTTTTGTGGCGCCTTCCGCTGACGTTGGTTTTGGCCAGGGGGATGGAGGGCACCCGGATGTTAATTTCGCGGGCCACTTGAGGAACCAACTCATTTCCCTCGACCCCATCACAATCAGGCATCCACCATAGGGTGTTTGTGATGTTCGGATTGCGGTTACACGATTCTAATAGAATGTCATGTAGGTGGGTTTCCAGTAGCCGGCGTCGTATCTTGCAATTGTCTTTGCTGATAGATGTTGGTGTTAAATCTTCTGTATAGTGAGTTGAGAGGCTTCTGGTATGGCATTTATCATCGCGTGAGTTTCTACAGCGATTATGGTGTTAGGGTTAAAAAATGACTTGAAGCGTGAAAGAACGCATTCTCTATCACTGAGAAGCGCAACGCCGATCGACGCCACTTTCCAAAATGTGCATGCGCACAACTTGAGTACGCATTAGTGGTATACCTATAAGCAAAAGCACAAAGTTCAGGGGAATCTTTTCTCGCGCAAAAAAAGAGAAACCACAGGAGCTCCGAACACGGCCTGAAAACTCTGCATGGCGGACTCTTGGCTGGAAATTCGCTCGTAAGTCGCGTTTTTCTCTCCGCGTTCGATTCGAATCAATAATACAGGGCGTTCAGAATTAGAATGTTCGGGGTTCTTATTTTACATAAACGGTGATCATGTACACGAACGCTCTTTTCGCACGCAAGTTATATGACCATGTGGACACAAAGTGAGAGAATAGTTGTTAACAGCCTCTTAATTAACTAATTAAGTTAATAAATTTCTTAGCCAATGCACCTAGTGTGGATGTTTATAATTTAAACTAAGAGATGGTCGTGTTCCTAAACCGCTTCATATGCTAGGATTCTCATATTGCGCTTGCGTTTCGAGATAATCGCCTCGAATCTTTTAACTCAACATGCGTAGTTACGCATGCATGCATGATGGTGGCGAGCTATGTAGAAACTACTCCCTAGTCTGACGCAGCTGTTGTGTAGTGGCTTGCACAATCACTCCTTATGAGAAAGCAGTTAAGATGGTTCAGGAAAACAAACCGCGAGCTTGCATAGGTCACACCACTAAGGCATTTTCCGCGTGTGGCCCTCCACCGGTTCTGCCACCGTCGTTGGGACGAGCCGGTGGAGTGCACTTATTCGCACACCATATCTTACGACGGTGCGTCGAGGAATACACATTCGTCACACAACGGGGGCATCACTTGAGGACAAACTTCAGACTAAGCTTTGATCTGTGCGAGGCACACAGCCTGCTCCGTTCTTGTGACGCGTTGGGTGAGACGCTGAGCCCGGAAGACCGGTCCCGCTCGCATTCCAGGTCCAGCAATAGCTCTTAGTGCGAAGACCCGCCGCCGCTGCAGCAGGGACTGCGAGCACCGTGGTTCGGTGGGCGTCTTTCGGCCGGGGAAACGGCCCCGACTTGGGTGGAGGCGTGGCTGATGGCCGCGCTAGACCGCGCCCCGACGGAGACGGGCAACGCTTGAGGCAGGGGCGTCGAGAACGCAGGCGCCAGAAGTGAGGGCAAACCGGGCACTGCCAGCATGCCGGGAACTTAAGTGGGGTGGCAGGGCACCTGCGGCCGCAGCTGAACGGCAGCCGCAAGTGCTGGTCCCGCCGCGTCCTTCTGCAGCGCCTCCTGGACGGTCAGGGACTGGACTTCAAGTCGGGCTGCACCAAAAAGAGCCAATGGGGGTCGCCCAAACTTCGTGAACCATTTGTCAAGTTTCTGAACAGTGTGTCTAAAGAGAGTATTAGTACTCCTCCTGGTCGGCCTCATTTCGATGTCGGCGAAATGCAAGGACGCCTGTGCACTGTGCGATGTCAGTCAAACCTCAGGTGGTCGAAATTAACCAGAAACCATACAACATGGAGTCCGCCATGGGCCCATGTGTAGATCCGGGGCGTTAAACCCCACACCATCACTACGAAATACTCTACTAAATGCCAAACAACATTTTTGTAAAGCGTCAACTGTCTGAAGAAACAGGTAGCCCTTTATTAAAATGTTCTTTGAAGGAACCACTTCGCAGCGTTCATTCTACCCCTTTCAGACACGCATTATTTATTTATATATTTATACAAATACCTCACAGGTTCCACACTTGGAACATTGTGTGAGGGGAGGGGTTACAATATTTAGCAGACAAAAGATGGTACAAAGTGGAAAGAACAAAAAATAAACAATATTAAATACATTGGACTGCAAACAATGATTACACCGTACATGAAAAAAAACCGTAATATATTGACACAGAGGAAAAACAGCAAACAAATAGTGGCACTGCATGGATTTGACAACACATACGAAAACAATTTATGTACAATATCATGGATGCATGAAGGTGGTCAACTCGTTTTTGAAGATTATTGGGTCACGTATGGTAGCAATGCAATCCGGAAGGCCATTCCAACACTTGATAGCACGTGGCAAAGCAGAAGAATTAAACGCGAGTGTTCGGCCGAATAGACTTTGGAAGCTAAGATTATTATGTAGGCGACGTGAAGTGCGCATTGGGCGTGTAAGTGGCAGTGTGGACGCGTGACGACTGTATATTAGTTTCTGTAGTAAGCAAAGAAGTGCGATATCCCTACGTGTCTGTAAACTTGTTAGCGATAAAGATAACTTGATGCTTGTTACGCTGGAATGACGGTTGTAGTCGTGAGAAATAAAACGCGCTGCACGTTTCTGAATTGCTTCGAGTGAATGAATTAAATAAGCCTGATGTGGTGACCAGATGGCTGATGCATATTCGAGTTGGGGTCGGACAAATGTTAAGTATGCTAGCTTGCGGGTAGAAACAGGTGCGCTATGAAGATTTCTTATCAGGTAGCCTAGCGTGCGCGATGGTTTAGCAGTTATGCATTGAATATGTTCCGCCCAAGAAAGATTTGAAGTCAGATAAACGCAAAGGTATTTATAGGAAGACGTGCGGGATAGTGTGACACTGTTAAGGGAATAAGTGAATAGCGAGTTTGAATGCTTCCGGCTAACTGTCATGATTTTACATTTGTCAGTATTAAGTGTCATTTGCCATGATGTGCACCAGTTAGTTACACATTCAAGGTCCTGCTGAAGAATTGCATGGTCAGTGGTTGAGCAGATTTGGCGATAAATTATGCAGTCATCGGCGAACAGTCGGACCGATGATGTAAGATGCGATGGCAGGTCATTTATGAAAATTGAAAATATTAAGGGACCGAGAACACTTCCCTGAGGGACGCCAGAAGTGACGTCACTAAGGGGTGATGAGAAGTTGTTTGTTACCGTGAACTGCTTACGAAAAAATATGAAGTTCCGGATCCAGGAGACAGTTAGCGAGTCTAAATTAAGCGACGATATTTTAGACATAAGGCGACAATGGGCAACACGGTCAAACGCTCTGGAAAAGTCAATGAATATGCAGTCAGTCTGGTTGTTTTCATCCATGTTCTTGAATAAATCACTGGTAAGTTCAATTAGTTGTGTATCACAGGAAAAACCTTTTCTGAATCCGTGCTGGCATGGGAAAAAGAAATCATTGTTCTCGAGATGGCGCGCGACGTTAGATGCAACGATGTGTTCAAGTAACTTACATGGAATACTCGTTAGTGATATGGGGCGGTAGTTACTAACTGTGTTTTTGTCGCCAGATTTGTAAACAGGGATTATTTTGCCAATCTTCCAGTCATAAGGAATTTCGCCGGTTGCTAAAGATTGCCTGAAAATATGACACAGAATGATACTAGAGGGATGTATGGTGTGTTTGAGAATTTTTGTATTTATTCCGTCTACCCCTGAGGAAGTTGATACCTTAAGACTGTTAATTAGAGACGCTACGCCTTCTGCTGTTATATCTATTGTAGTCATGAATGGGTAATTGAGTTCTTGGGGTTGAGGTAGGTTGGAATAGTCTTCGGTTGTGAATACTGATGTGAAGTAGTCATTAAACGTGCCTGGACAGTTCTCTTGGGGTATTGGACATTTGTTTTCATCAAGCAATGAAATGGTGTCCGACGTGCGTGACGGGCATTATTTCCTATTATTGACAAACTTCTGAAAATTCACGCGTATGTTTAGAACCTTATGATTCAGAAAACAAACATGAATGGCTCTAGAAATTTAGGAATTCACGGACGCCCCACACTTGCACGATAGCGGAATTCCGGGCTTTTTCTTCTAGAGAACTCATTCATGTCCAAAAATTGTTTTCCTTATCATTTGAAGCTGCTTCCGGAACTAAAACTCAGCTACAGTGCCCTTTAGTAAAATATTCCACCGCGCCAGAGAAGAAATAAGCGAGAGCACTAGACAGCACGTCCTCGGCGCGCCGCAGAACTTCGTGACGTTCATTTCTATTCCTTGTTTGCAAAAGCGATTCTTTTTTGCTGATACGAAATGGCCCTACTGTTCTGTCCAGTATGGATTTAAAATTTAGCCGGCATCAATTACATCTTGAAAACAGCGCTAGACGCTTAGAAAAAAAATCTAAAAATCACGTGCACAATAGTAGACGCCGGGCCGCAGAGAGCTAAGGCGCGTATTTGCCTGTCGGCAAAAATTTGCTTCCCCGTGGAAACACTGAGTTAGTATCATAACTAAGAGATAAAGTCATACTGTGCTCCTGGCTATAGGTGGTTCATATTTTTAACGGATTTTGAAGGTGGTGCACGCAAGAGGGAGTGGAACAAAGGATGCTCGAAGGCGCCGGTCCTGTCGTTTCTATGCGCCTTCTTGCCCCCTTTTGTGCCGTCTTCAATATCCATTAGCGACTGAGTGAAACAAGAGTGCGGCGATATACATGCGGCGAGAATAATTACAGTATTTTCGTTCATGACGAAATCGACGATATAGATTGCTTTCAAGTTATTGCGTGAGGTCTGAGGATCGCTACTTGTGCTCAAATTTCATTCGCGGACTTTTCGGGCTTTATTTCTTGAAACGGATTCATCTCTGAACCGAGGAAATGGCGCTCAGACGATGCCAACTAAGAAGAAAAATTTCTCACTTCTCTTACTCTTTAGACTTGTCTCAGTACATAGACTCCGCTTTAAATATGATCAGCAAGCCAGCACTTTCTGGCTGCCTTCAGCTACCTGTAAGTCACCTACAACAATTAGAGGTTTACCAAGCTGTGAAAAGTAACCTAGCATGTTTTCAATTAAATATAAAAGCATATATAACACCCGAAGGTGGCCTTTCAATAACTACAAGCATAACGTTGGCACATTCGATAATGAGAGATTCGTAGTCTTCATGTATAACAGAGACGTCAGGAATGACATCAAAGCTTAAGTTTCAATTGACCCTAAAAGGCTACACCACCCTCTTTTTTTCCTGACAGTGAAGAGCACCTGTGCCATGAGAAGTGCACTGCATAATAATTATCTCGAAACAAAGTCTCAGAGGAAGCTAAAATATGAAATTCATCTAATTTACCTAGTAGCATGCAAACAGAATTGTGGCACTTTTTAAACTTCGGGCATTCAATTCGAACAAGGACAACTGGTTGTTGTGATGCAAGGCTCTGCTCTTTTAAAGAATGCTTATCGCAGTAATTGCATCCTTGAAAAAGGGTTCTCAATATGAGGGATGAGTAAGCAAATAACTGTTGACTCCCTGAATCTTAATTTGTCGAGATCATCCATTGTGACAACCCTAATAACTCGAGGCCGAGGACCACGGCGCATGAACTGTTTACCATTTTTGTGCCAGAAAAGTTTTTTTTGTTCAGTGAGGTTTTACTGAAATCAATCTTTTTTTGTGATTCTTTCAGTTCAGCCTTTTTCTCGAGTCACGCATCTAATTGTTACAAGAGACGAAAACCAAACCTGAACGGGCAGTACCTTTAGAGGATTCTCTCTGCTAGTTTTCCCTGTTCCCTTGCACCACGAAAGCATTACAGATTCTCAGCAGTCAGGAAAATTACGGTGCCCATCGCTCGCGGTGACACATGGTGGGAGATGTGAACCTTGCATAGGAAAACAACGTAAGCGATTCGAACAAACAGAAGGCGGAGAGAAAGCGCACAGGGAGCAATCTTGTTTTGGCATCTCCGCATAGAAGAACGAGTACACGCACACCCTCTTTTTTTTTCTTTTGCTGATAGTAGCGAGACCGGGCAATCGCTAAAATCGCAGAAACACACTGTCCAAGTATCCTAGCAAGGAAGGGGCGATTACGCCGAGGAATATGAAAGAGGGAATATGGAGGATACGAAAGTGGGCGCGCTTTAGTTGGTCGTTGTTGTCACCAGCTTTCAAAAACAGACGTCAATTTCTTATTTATAATTCAACACCAGTTTTCTCCAAAGAGTCATTACTTTTAGAGAAAAGCAAGATTATTAGCCGGCCCTTTACCTTTATGGGAGCTTGCAAGAGCAAGTCGAACCATTAGCTTCATGTCTGGGCAGGCATGAGTGAAATAGTCCTCCTCGCTTCCTCGCCGAACAACACTAAAAAACACGCGACATGTGACGGTCCCAGAGGTGGGTAAATTGCCTCACTTTTACTTTCCCCCTCACCCTCATTTTGGATCTATGGCCCTCCCTCACCCTTGTCCTCACTTTGAAAAATTATGCGGCCCTCCCTCGCCCTCACCCTCACTTCGAAAAATTTGCTGACCCTCCCTCTTCCTCACCCTTACCCTGACGAACAGTAATTTTAAGATTCGAGTTATATGCTCTAGTTTGCAACTTCTGGCGATATTACTGAGTAATAAACATAGAAGAGAAGACCTCAAGGCTCCATTGAACGAGAGGCTAAATGCGTATACCGTTCTGTGTGTGCGGGTACGTGTGTGTGAGCTGCTTGAGCTAATACGTGAGACAAAACCGAGACAGTTACGAATTTCGCCCTAAAATATCACTCTACCTTTACTTCTTGCATGCACTGCATGCGTACAAGTGCCCTGCACATAAAACATTTCATTGTTATCTATATTTATTTTGTTTATACTGGAATCACCACTGGGATTTTTAGCAGGGTGTGGTACAAATAAGTAAACACAAAACAATAACGCAGGCAATGAACACAAGAACAAAGTAGAATAACGTAGCTTGAAAATTTTTGAAAATAAGCATACACAACATATTTTAAAACATTACTGGAAAGAAATGTCGACACAGATGATTTTGTAGCGATAGCTACATTACGGTAGCATTTCGAGCCTTCGGCGTGGCGGCGCGCCACCATGTGGCTGCGCCGCCACGCTGTCACGTGGTTGGCAACATGCTGCGGAGCAGCTGCCCGTCGGCGCGGCGCCGTGGCTGATCACGTGGTTGGTTACGTGACGAAAATCCATTCGGCCAGCTGTAGCTATCACGTCCAGGTGTAAACTTAGGAAAACCACTGCCAATTTTTTTTTATTCGGGCCAGGATTTGTTCCAACACCGCCACAAGACAACAAATCTTTTGATAATGCAGTCGCGCAAAAAAGGAAATGCTGAACATAGAGCGGGCAGGGCAGCAGCATTAGAAAGCAATCGTCAGTCCTGTAGCAATGTGCAGATTTGAAATCACTAACCTGTATAGGAAAGCAAAAAGGATTCCTTAGCATGCTGCCTTGTTTGCTACGGTCATGCCCACTAAGCTAAAATGGAATGCTAAAATCAGTCAGCGCGTTGATGTGTCTGTGTACAAAAACGAATGTACGCCAGGAGTATTTAGAAAACAATTGAGTAGCGTTTACCACGATAGTTACTATAAGTGCTAAACACATAATAGACTCAGAACAAGGAAATTTTGTAGGTTCGCTAAATTACCATTTCCCCATGACATTGCGATTGCACTGGGTCTTTTGAATTTCGCTGCTTCTAATCTTCCGCCCCCGCAAGGGCACCTTGAGTCTTAAGGTAATGGTGCTTGGCGCCACCACGGACCCTTAGCCCCCATACCGAAGCTGTCATCCGCACCGTGGCGATAGGTTGTAAGGTGAAGGGTAGAAACCATGAACGGTGGCGGTCGGGGCCATGGTCAAGCCCCGGCCGACGGGCTCCCCATCTGTTTACCAGGCGGGGGGCTCCGGGACCTTCCTGTGAATAAGACGGTGAACCACAGGCGATATTTAGGAACCGTCAGTATATCCATAGCGCATGAGTACCTATTATTCAAAAAACCTGATCCGTCCTGAAAAGGAACCGCACCGATGAAACATTCACCAGTACCCGACCTTACGTTGACCACTTTCCTCACTTCTGAGTGATACACTCCCTGACAGATAATGACCCCGTTTCAGCGTTGTCTGTTTTTGTTATCGCCTGAACCCTTGAATAACTAATGGGAAAAAGTACAAAACAAAGAAACTCTCATCTGGTGACCTTCTTGTTCAAGTGTCCCAGAAAGACCACTGTGACATCCTTCTGAGGCAAAGGCAGTTTGCTAAATCTCCTGGTGACCATCACTCCACACCGGAATCTAAACACTGTGCAAAGTGTCATATCAGAACGTGATCGGATCCAAGAAACATAAGCTGACCTCCTGGAAGGTTTCCGAGATCAAGGTTCATTGCCCTTCGTCGCATCACCATAAGGAGGAATGATGAAGAGGTGGTGACACTCCACATCGTCTTGACTTTTGAACGGTCCCGTCTTCCAGACGCTGTAGATGCAGAGTTCATCCACTGCAAAGTCCGTCCATATATCCCCAACCCGACATGTTTCAATTGCCAAAAATATGGACACATATCAAAAACGTGCCGGGGAAAACTCACATGAGCGAAGTGCGGTGCCCATGAGCACCCAACCGACAACTGCAGTACCGCTCAAGTAGAGTGTCTAAACTGCCACGGGCCACATGTCGCCTACTCGCGATCATGCCAGAAATTTCAAAACGAAAAAAAATTATTCACCTGAAAGTAACAGAAAACATCACATTCTCGGAAGCCCGGAAGAAGCTCTCGCTTCTCTCCGAAAGATCCTACGCTGACGCAGCCCGCCCGGCGACCGGGCGGCGTCTCGTCTCAGTGGACACGCAATTCTGCATTGCTGATGCGCGTTCACTACGGCACCTCACCAAGCAGCCTCAGGCTGCTCCAGACTTCCATGTCCCAGAGGTCAACTTTTCGCAAACCTCGGGGAAAACACAAATTAAAGGGAGTCTCCCAATCTTGAAAACTGCACGTCTGCTTCCACGTCTCCACAGGAAGCAATGGACAGGACAGCGGGACCCTCAGCGTCGGAGGCGCTGAGGGAGGCCCCCTTGAAAAGGTGGAGTCTTCAAGACCGCCCTAAAGCGAAAAGACATCCGCCAGTCAAACCACCTGATAAAGGCGGCGACATCTAAATAACTCCCACTAATGTTCGCTTCCTCACCAAGAACTATGGCTTTAGAGAGCATTATCCAATGGAACTGCCGAGGTCTGCTTAAGGGCCTTGATGACATATATGAAATACTCGCGGAGTATCAACCAAGCATATTTTGTCTACAAGAAACGCACTTAAACACAACACAAACTTTCTAAAGAAATACGCAGTATACCGGATGGACAGGGAAGGCAGTGCGCACTCATCAGGTAACGTTGCTATTGAGGTGCAGAGGTGCCTCGCAATGCCTTCCACTGGCGACTGAATTAAAAGCAGTGGCAATATGAGCCCTAACTTTTGGCAGAGTAATAACCATATATTCCACATATATCCCACTAGAACATCGGCTGTCGACTGATCAACTCGAAAAACTCATTGTTCAGCTTACCGAGCCATTCTTGTTTGGTTGGTGATTTTAACGCTCACCACCCACTATGGGGAGGTACCAGAACAGATTCTCGAGGAGCGCTAATCGAAAAACTCCTGTTGTCATCTGGCTCATGCATATTCAATAGAAAAGAACAAACATACTTTAATTCAACACACAACTCATACACAGCGATCGACCTTGCTATTGGCTTTCCATTGCCCATGACAGCTACTGAGTGGGCTGTTATTGAAAATCTGTATGGAAATGATCATTTTCCCATTTCTTTAAAATATACAGAAAATATCAACCCTAGGGTAAATAACCCTAGGAAGTTTAAAGAACAAATTGCTGATTGGGAGAAGTTCCGGGAACTATCAGCATTGCCCTGTTTATTAATAAAAGAACTAGGTATAGATGAACTTCAATCCCTGATCACACTGCATATAATAGACGCTGCACAGAAATCCATCCCACAGGCATCAGGTAAACCAGAAAACAAACGAAGACCGTGGTGGAATGCGCAGTGCAAGAAAGCTCGTCAGGACCAAAATAATGTATGGTGAAAATTCCGCCGTTATCCTACAATTCACAACTTGATAAACTTTAAGCGAGCTAAGGCAAATGGCAGGCGTACTCGCCGTATATCTAAACGAAAAAGTTGGCAATCGTTTCTATCGTCTGTAAATTCCTACACAGATACACATAAAGTCTGCAGTAGACTAAAAGCACTTAAAGCACATAGTTCGCATCTAATTCCTCTTCTTAGCACTGCTGGTGATACCTTGGAGCACCAAGCAGATGCATTAGGCAAACACTTCGAATACACTTTTAGCTCAGCACATTATACAGATTCATTCTTGAGATACAAACTAGCCGAGGAACGCAAGCCTGTTCACAATAATAAAAGGCCATCAGTAGGAGGATACAATAGCCCATTCACTTTACAAGAGTTGAAAGTTGCCTTAGGCACTTGTGGGAACTCAACAGCAGCAGGCCCTGACAGGGTTACATATGGAATGCTCAAGCACTTGCATGAAGAAACTCTTGAAGGTATCCTGTGCTTGTTTAATAAGATATGGGCTGCTGGACCTCTTCCAAAAGCCTGGAAAGAAGCGATCATTATCCCGGTATTAAAGCAAGGCAATGAAGCCACACTTGCGTCCAGTTATCGGTCAATTGCCCTAACCAGCTGCTTATGTAAGCTCTTTGAGAAAATGGTAAATCGTCGCCTTGTGCATTTTCTTGAAATCAACGTTCTTGACCAGCACCAAGCTGGATTTAGAGCTAACCGGTCAACCACTGACCAGCTCGTTGCCCTCGAATCTTACTTTAGGGACGCCTTCGTGCATAAACAGCACTGTTTATCTGTTTTCTTTGATTTAGAGAAAGCTTACGATACCACATGTACGCTATGGTATCATCCGTGCCCTGTTCGTCTTTTTTATCTTAGGAAATGTGCTGTCCGCCATGCAAAGTTATCTTTCTGAACGAACATTCAATGTCCGTGTAGGGAACTCGTTATCCAAGCAGTTTATACGAGAGAACGGTGTCCCTCAAGGCGGCGTACTTAGCTGCACTCTTTTTATAGTGAAAATGAATTCATTAAAGATCGTTGTGCCTAGATCTATTTCCTACTCCGTTTATGTCGACGATGTGCAAATAAGTTACACGTCATGTTAATTTGTTCATATGTGAGCGGCAAATTCAACTAGGAGTAAACAAAGTAGCAAAGTCGGCTGAACAAAACGGATGTAAACTCAATCCATCAAGGACTGTAAGCGTACTCTTCACAAAAAAGCATGGTATTAGACCTAAACCCGACATCACACTTAACTGGCAGAGTATTGCTGTCCAAAAAGAGCACAAATTTCTTGGCGTCATAGTCGAAGAAAAGCTTACATTCATCAAACACATTAAGCACCTTAGACTTAAATGCATAAAATCAATGATCCTTTTAAAAATCCTGTCCCACCAGTCTTGGGGTACAGATCGAGACTGCCTGCTCAGTCTTCTAAATAGTGTAGTTCTATCACGTATAGACTATGGCTCAGTAGTGTACGAGTCAGAACGAAAAAGCTCCTTAAAAATGCTCGACGCTGTGTACCACCTTGGTCTGCGATTGGCTACTGGTGCTTTCCGTACAAGCCCAATTGCCAGTTTGTACGTTGAGGGGGACCGATGGTCACTTGAAGAAAGACGGAAATACACAAGTATAACGTATGCTATGAAGGTATTATCTCATGCTGACCATCCATGCAATGCGCTATTGAGAAACCTAACCAGTAAACTGCTCTTTTCGAACCGACCATCTGAAACCCCACCTTTACCCATTAGAGTCACCACACTTGTCCAAGACATGGACATATACCAGTATTTAACATTCTGGTAACTTCTTCTAAAGACATATTTGCTCCCTGGCAAGTGTATCTAATTGACTGCAACACATCTTTTCGTGAGGTTGGTAAAAATGAGCCACCAATTGGCATAAAACAGCAATTCCTGTCCCTACAAACAAAATATCAGCGCACAGAGTTCTGCACTGGTGCCTCAAAGACATCCTAAATGTCATGTGCAGTGCACAGTTGTCAATTTTCTCAAATAAAAACAGTAGATAGACACACAAGCATATTTACTGCGGAATTCCATGGTAATCTGTTGGCTGTTAGATTCATCCTGGAAAAGAGTCCCAAGCTCTGTTATATACTCAGATTCCTTAAGAGTGATTATGGCCCTGTCTTCTGGGAAGCCCTGTAAAAACGCTGTAATGAATTCCCTCTTGAAATGCTTTATGTCTGCACACACATTAAACCTTAAAATTACAGTATGCTGGGTACCAGGTCACTGTGGAATAGACCGAAATGAAGAGGCTGATAGGCTTGCAGCATCAGGTGCCGAACTCAGTAGGATTGATATAAAACAACTTACATACCAGGACCTCAGGCTATATATTAGGACCGCACTTCGCAAAGAGTGGCAGCAGGATTGGGATGAACAAATAGACAACAAACTGCACACAATAAAACCACGGATTGGGAGGTATGCCACAGAAAAACAAAATAGATTCAAAGTCGCTCTCTGCAGACTGAGTATAGGACATACATACATCACACATTCGCATCTTTTATTGGATTCTCCGGCACCACTATGCGCGAGATGTGGAGCCCACATCTCAGTTTTCCACACATTAATCATATGCCCCAGACTTGATTATGCAAAGACGACAGCACTTTCATGAACTTTACACATTTAACATACCAATGCACCTTTCATTATTTTTAGCTTATCACTGGATGTTCTCATTGGATAGAGTTTTTAAATTTTTAACTGATGTAGGTTTTTTAAGAGAGATTTTATATTCAAAGTAACCTCAGCACCTCCTCATTGCTGAGGAGAGTGCTGAGCTCACCCATAGCTGCCAGACGCCCCCCCCCCCCCCCCCTCCCCGTCCGCACAAGCAAGGACTGTGGTTGAGGCTACCTGGCTTCGGCGTTCATATATATCTCCTCTTAGAACAATTTAGGCATTATACATCATTTTAAGTCATTCCACCAGATTTTTAGGCACCTTCTTCGGACTCTATAATCATGCACATACTCACTACTTTTACCTATACACCTGGTTTTAATGCTATCATCTGTACAAATTTTAGCCCGAGTCGACCAAGAACCCCGTGTTAGGCGCTCTTTGGCCTTAGTTGCCCTTGCGCCATAAAAACCTAGCATCATCATCATAATCTAATCTTCCGCCATTTCGTGGGGCTTGCTACGTGCTCGTCTGATGACGTTTCCACGCGTACGGGTGAAAGATGACGAAGACCACGCTTTCCAACAACAGCATGAGAGACTGGCACTTTCAACAACTCTAATGCTACGTGACGAAGACGATGGCATTGCACGCACACCACGAGACCTTCGCAGTTCGTACAGACAGGATGTTAGGATTTCTCCCAACTGATTGTTCAAATTAGGGATGTCTATGAACCGAGCGGCTCAAAACCGGAGTGGCATTCCTTTTTGGTGATGCGCCTCGCGTCTACTACTCTGTTGCTGCCTTTTTGCGGCGTGTTTCGTGGCGTATCCTAAATGCTTTGTAAAATATTTAGTTCATGTAACTTGGATATATTTTTCATCTTTTAAATGTCATACAAAATAAAAAAGCTGTGGCGACGGCGTAGTGGTCTGGAGTAGCGGCTAGCGGAACTCATCTTTTACTGTCACCGTGAGTTCGGATCCCGCTCCCCCAGCTTTAAAACCTTTATTTTTTAGTGCCTTCCCTCAGTGCGGTGCAGGCTTTCCTCTGCAGTGAGGTTCTTATGCGGTCGCTTAAAATAAAACGTTTTTGAGGCCTCTTGAAAATCAAACCGCTCGCTAAAACGCAGCATTTGACCTGAATAATAGCAATCACTAAATCCCCGAATCTGGAGTGAAAAACTCCTGTGGTGGTCATTTTAGTGCTCTAGTGCTTCCAATCCGCCGAAAAGTGGTTCTGTCCGAAGCCTGACCCGCTGCGGTGGCTCAGTGGTTAGGGCGCTCGACTACTGATCCGGAGTTTCCGGGTTCGAACCCGACCGCGGCGGCTGCGTTTTTATGGAGGAAAAACGCTAAGGCGCCCGTGTGCTGTGCGATGTCAGTGCACGTTAAAGATCCCCAGGTGGTCGAAATTATTCCGGAGCCCTCCACTACGGCACCTCCTTCTTCCTTTCTTCTTTCACTCCCTCCCTTATCCCTTCCCTTACGGCGCGGTTCAAGTGTCCAACGATATATGAGACAGATACTGCGCCATTTCCTTTCCCCAAAAACCAATTTAAAAAAATTTAAAAAAAAAACCTGCTTCTAGCAGGTGGGCCACTTTGGTCACGTGGAGTTGTGACGTCATCACAAGCGGCCCATCGGATTGTGAGCAAAATTCCCACCGTGGCAGTTCAATTTAATGATTAGTCGCGAGAGATTCCATAGGAAAAACATAGGTCTCACAAGCCCCACCGATGACAGCACCTGCCATCCCAGGGCAGTGGCGCGTAGCATCACCACTGTACCCATGTGCCTGGAGCGAAATCAGGACTCCCAGGTATCTGTGATTATAGAGAATGACCAATTCTACCGCAGTACATGTCTAAAATGATGCAAGAACATGCAAACTTACATCATAAGGCATATAAACCAAATTAAGCGTGTTTAGGGCAAGCAACAGCATAGAAAGTCAAGATAAACGATCCAAAACAGGACTAACGGTGCTAGCACACAATAATTCATGGTTAACTCCACGCCAAACCGCTCATCATTTTTTTTCTTTGCGCGTCTACGCCTTACTCAAACGATGAGTGTCGATTACCTACCATGCCTGCTAGAAAATCGGTTCATAAAATCAGGCGCGCGATTACGCGGTCACAGGTCTTACCAGGCACAGCAATAAACCGAAAAATTTATGATGTTATTCGGAGAGCAGTACAACTTTTTCTTTTTTAGCGCATCGTACAATGCAAGGCGGAGCAAGCGATGATTCAGACCAAGGCGGTTAAGGTGCTGCTTTATTTTCATGGTAAGACCACAGTGGTCGCCTTTGCCCACCAAAGTGCGGAACCGCTTTCCTATATCGGATGTTTCAGAGCAAATAAAAAACAGAAACAAGATACGATGTACTGAACTACTCACAGCGTGAATAAAAAAATTCCACACCAAGGCCGCCAACATTCTGGGATTTGACAGTGGAATTTCGCAAGGGCATTTTTTGCGCTGCAGCCAATTCCGTGAAACCTCCCTGACCTGAAATCGGACTTGGCATGGAACTTGGCAATTCAAGTGCCTTACCAGGTATAATTTCTACGTGTTGTAGTCTACACTGTGATCATCCAACCGACTTGGGGCTGATAATGAAAATGTTGACTGCGGTACAATGGTTCCCCTAGGATTGGCCGCCACCCGCACTGCTCGGCCAGTGGCCCCTTCTTATCGCATATACAAGGTCTTTCACCGAATATTTTACACAAGTAAAAAAAACGTTTTCGATTTAGAAGAGCGCATTTTTCGGTGGTGTAGTACATCACGGCGACGGAGAAGGTGTGCTGCGCCCGCGTTTCATGTTAGCCTCGAGTACCTCCAGAGTGCAGAAACTACGTCTTCCCCGAGATCTTCACCCTAAGAAGTAGCGCTTTAAAATGGGAATTCATAACGGGCGCCACAGACAAAAGCGTTAGCCCGGAGTACGGTTCGGGCCACCACCCTCGCCCTCAAGCAGTAAATTCTGCCCTCCCTCACTCTCACCTCATCATGTGCTCCCTCCCTCGCCCTCACCTCACCATCTCTTTTCTCCCTCACCCTCGTCCTCACCAAATTTTCAGGCGCCCATCCTCCCTCACCCTCACCTCAACGAGTGAAATCCTCATGAGGTGAGGGTGAAGACGCCCTCAAGAGGGTCCGCCATCGTGAGGATGCCCATCTCTGGTCGGTTCCCCTGCTCCAAAATCTTTTTTATTCCCCTACCAGATCAGTCCATTTCGCTGCCATTGGCAGTCGTGAGCGGGATGCGCGTTATCATACAAGCGCCTCCAAAGACGGGTAACTCCTGCGAGAAGATAATACGCGCGAGCTTTGGGTGATCTTCAGCCAGTGTAGCAATCAGAGCGCGCACCGCTAAGGGGAAACCTAAATCGGCAGAGTGTTGCTTGGCGCATATATTGATTTCCTAAATAAAAGTTTAAAACAAACAATCATAATGATTGCGAGCACAGCTAATTCGAAGGCGTACACAGTGGGCTCGATCTGGTGTTCTCTCACCGCATCAGTCTGAGGTGCGTAACTGGCACAGAACGCCAAAAAATAAATAAATAAATAAAAACGAACGAACGAAACGTTCAGTGCAACACCTGGAGAAATTCATCCTCACCGACTGCCCGCATAAGGCGCTGCATTCTATCTTCTTCGTCTATTGCTTCTCCGTCTTCTTATTCTGCCCATTTTTCCAAGCTCAGCTGGATAATATAAACACGGCTGTGTATTCCTCGCACGCTATATGTGGCCGTGCGTACAGTGTACGCTTTTAACTACGTTGGTAGACTTCACTGATACCCAGATGAGGTGGTACCTGGACTTTTATCCAACTCTGGGGTGCGGACTTAAAAAGCGGGAATCAATCTTTCGTCGAACTCCTATAGAAAGCATTCCTGAATTAAAGAATTGCATCTGCAAACAAAAATGACGACACTGCGGTGCAAAAGAGAGGAGAGCGGCAGGAGTCCTTGAGGTGCTTGAGAAAATGTTGGGAAAGGAGGCGGGCCTTTACTTTCCGTAGCATGGGGAAGGCGCAGTGTACGCTGAAGTTCGCCTCTCGCAGCAGGGCGTACAGGTAGACGAGCGGTGGCGCGTCGGCACCGGACACTTGGAGAGCGTTGACGAGGCAGGCGAGGGCGTCCTGGACATGCCAGCGTTCTCGCACGTCTTCATCGAGAACACCTGGGCACACAGGCGCGCCCCATGAGAAGGCTAAAGCGTGACCTGCGCCTGGAGAGGAACATTTTGAAACGCTCCGCGCGTCGGCGTAGGGGATGTGCATCGGCGAAACGGCGCTGTCTTTAGGCTATAGGTTCCACAGCCTACATTGACAAAACATTTATAACGCTGTGTTTGACGCACGAGCGCGCCAAGTACCCCCGCGACAAACTTGCGCTACGCGATCAAAACCCTTTGTGGCCATCCTGGTAAACACAAGCGCTATTATTTTGGTCGGCTTATTACGCTTACACCCATTACGTAATTTTGCAAAGACTCTGTACAGCGTCTTTCTCTCACTTGGTCAATGTGTTTGGCGTGTATAGTGAAAAAGCTTTTCATGCTTTAATCGTAAAATGAAGATGTATACCGGGTGTACGTTTTCAATCTGTGCCGATTTAACTTTAAAACGCCGTGAAAGATGCGACAATGGCGCCTGTGCGGATTGCACGCCAAGGCGGGCATTATGCCCGTACTAGTAGGTGCTTAAAAGTCGATTAGTGAACTATTATTAACTAACTTTTTCATTTTTGGTTATGGGCATAATATTATAGGACGGAATCGGAGGCCTTTTTTATACACTTTTAAGTCGATATTGAGGTTTGTCATGTTGAACGTGGAATGTTGCACAGCCCTACCGCTGCGTTCCTTGTATACCGAAGCAGATAAGGCAGTTACCGCTGTGAGGTTTGACCTAGTTCGCCACGCCGGCATATTATCCCCCTCTGTACAATGCGCCAGAATGTACTGCTGAAACATAGCGCTTCGCTGGCGTCACCTGCTTCCTCAGGTCGACGATTTGTGTCCGGCGGCGCGGAGAGAGAAGGCACCCGAACGGACGCTGCTTCGTTTCTCTGCCCTTTACACGAACTTTCCGCACGTCCTGCGCGCAAAATTCCACGTTTCATTCCTCGAACTACAATCCCCGTTTAGACATTTAGAAAACCGGGTTCGCTTACGACACTGAAGGCCTCCGATTTCCCTATACAATATTGCTCACTAGAACCAAAATTGATAAATTTAGTTAGGTAGTAATATCTTAGTAATAGTCTTTGATTTACCCACTACCGCGGGCGTAACATCCACCATGGCACACACTGCACCTGCAGAGACCACGCTGTGATATCTTTTACGGCTTAAGTGCGCATGCTTGTGCGCATGCAAGGCGGTGGCGATAGGGGCACAACTGCTTGCTATGTGGAGGCGCAGGTTGATAATGACGTTTCGTCTGCTAACGGAGTAGAAGAGCAGGTGAAGCTGATAACCGTTATTCTTACACTTTTGGCTAGCGAAGTCACACAAACGCCATAGGCAGCAATTAACTGCGTCACACCTTTGAAGAGTTTGCAGCTATCGTCGCCGCTTTGCGCGCGTCGCTCAACGCGTTATGTAGAAATAAATAACATAAAATCACCTTTACACTTCGTTAATTACGGCGTGCCACATGGAAGTTTGCTCAAACCCCTATTATTCCTTACTGATGTTAATGATATATGACACATTGTACACAGGACGTTAAGTTCTGTGTGGACGATACCACGACACCAAGCACGCAATTATTATGCATGGCTTTGGACGTTTGGGTCAAAGCAAGCCTCTTAAAAATAAACACAAGCAAAACAAAGGAGTGTGAAAAGCGCAAAAAAGAAAGAAATTATCAGATGCCATGAGCGTGCACTTATGAAGAGCAAAAGCTGAAATTGTTAACTCTGTCAAAGCGCTCGGAGTGGTCGTTTCGAGGCATCTTTCATGGAACGACCCCCTAGATCATCTGCAGTAGAAAATTGAATCAGCCGTTAGCTCCATGGTCCGAACAAGATGCTTGCTGCCTCCTAAAATAAAACATTTTTATATAACACGCCTGCAGTACTGCAGTTTATTCTGGTGTACCACAGGTGTAACAGACTTATCCAAATTACATTTATTGCAGAAATGAGCATTACGATATGTTGCGGGCGTGCCTTACTGTCACCCAACCAAACAGCTTTTTTTTAGGCATGCACTCTGTGTTATTCTTTCATTACAGGACCATCGTAGATTTTAAATATTTCTTCAGATTTATGAGAGCATTAGTATGAGACTTTGAGAAATAATATATATGCATACGCACACATACACACTAGCCGCCGCGGTGGTTGAGTGGTTATGGCGCTCGGCTGCTGGCCCGAAAGACGCGAATTCGATCCCGGCCGCAGCGGTCGAATTTCGATGAAGGCGAAATTCTAGCGGCCCGTGTACTGTGCGATGTCAGTGCACGTTAAAGAACCCCAGGTGCTCGAAATTCCTGGAGCCCTTCACTACGGCGTCTCTCATAGCCTTAGTCGCTCTGGGGCAATAAACCCCCTTTAACTAAACTAGTATATATATATATATATTAAGTCAACGAACAGTCACCAGGTGCATAGGGGAATTTTTTCTATTTTCTTTAAGTTCTAGTGCCAATCAGTTGCCTCTAAAGAAAATTATTTATAAAGCAGCAGAAAAAACAACCATGCCGCCGGTGGGATCCAAACCCACGACCTCCGAATATCGCGTCCGGTGCTCGGATCATACTTCGGATCCACGTCATAATCTTGAAGCCTAGTCATAAAAAATATAATGGAAAGCATCATGGGAAATAGGCCCTCACGTGACAAGGCAGCGGTAGTTCTTAGCCGGATTACGGTTTCGGTTTAGCTATCTCGCTGTGTTGCGTCAGACGACCAACACGGCAGCGCTCGAAATTTGAGAAGCGCACACAGGCCATGCAGCTTGGAAATTTATATGTGCCGAGAGGCCAGTGCCTCAGTGCTCCCGTGTGTTTCGTGAAGTGCGGCTGGGTTGTCTGAGCTGCGCAATGAAGGGCTGCGGGCCGGGATGCAGGAGCCGCACCGAAGAACACCGTCCTGGGGTTTCGTTCCATCGGTGAGTAAATACGCTGCGCTCATTCCTTGAGAAAGGAAACTGGAACCAATCCCGGCCTAGAAGAGTGTTTCCCTCTTTTTTCACTACAAGTAGTGGCAACTTAAATTCTCTGCCTTTGAACTTCACGGGCACGGACGCTTTTCCCAGCACGTCGAGACCTTCCCTCGTCCAGGTAACGAGTTGCGTGTTGCAATCTTCCAGCTTGATCTGTTTCGCCACTTGCAGCTTTTGAAATTTGTTCACACTAATAATAGACCTGGCAGCTCCAGAATCTACTTCCATAGGCACGCTTTCCTTCCCAATCTCTACAGCGATGACGTACTTTGGCGTCCCACTTTTTACTTGGCTGATACTGAACGACTTGTCGTACTCGCTCTTCACAGCATGTTCCATATCATCCAGCTGAATTTCCACTTCTGCTTGCTTTTTTCGGCATGCTTTTGATAAGTGTCCCTTTCCACCGCAGCTGAAGCACACAGAATCTTTGTATCTGCACCGCCATCCTGAATGGGCTGCCAAACAGCGAAAACAACGCCGCTGACTTTCTGGTTTCTTCATGCTCGCCACCCTTCCTACTTCCGCCGTCAACTCCTGCTGGAACTCGGGTTCTTGTGCATTGCTCCTCATTGCTTTTTGCTGCTTGGCAAACAGAAACTATTGCCGACTAGGGCATGCCTATGTAATGTTTAATACGAAACTCGTTTTAGTTTGACTTAGGACAAAAATGACGTTACTTAATCCGAATACCGATTCAATTTTACATATCTTGATACGTGCGGCACCTTTCACAACAGGTTTCCAAGAGATCCTAAACTGAAAACTCTTTGAAGAGAAGCGCTGGAACGCGACGAAACTTGGACGCAATCGAAATGGAGCTGTGTCTGCTCTATTCACTTCAAATCTGAGGATTTTATGGTTTCAGGTCGGCTGAAACAAAGAGCCGTGCCGTGAATTTCACAGGTTTGTGGAATCTGCGTTATCGTTTTCGTCTTCACTTGTTCCAACGATTATTTCAAGCAAATAGTGAAATAGTTATTTTTTCAATAAGCAAAATGCACACACATAAATTTGCGGAAAGTAGTGCTTCGCCAGGCGACGTCAAAGCTAGGCGCACGTACGCGCATTTTTGTTGCTTTACATATATGTATGTTAAGCGGCATCGCCGCTCCGCTGCGAGGTCACGTTTAGCTCTTGAGGTGGTAGTTTTCGAGGGAGCAAAATTGCGCGCAGTCTCAGGTTTCCACGTCTCGGCTGAGCTCGAACGTATATACACTCCGGTCCTCTGCTTTTTGCTGGACTAGCTGTTTGCCCTTGCGTGCTAGAATTCCTCCATTCAGAGAGATGTACAAGCCTGTCAAATATGAAAATAACACGTCAAACAGCCCTCGGAAACGAAATTACCAAGCTGGCTGAGTAATATAGCGGAGTTCAAAGCGGTAACCATTGCTCTAGCAACGCGACGAGAATGGCGTTTGTAACATATATCTTTTTCGAAAAATGCCCTTCGTTACTGACGCTTGAGTATCTGTACTCCTAATGTCCTGGAATATACACACTGGTTTTATTCGTGCGCGAGATAAAACAAAAAGGTCATCCTCTCTGTTGCATGTCTGCAAATAAGCTTTGCTGTGTACTTGGTTTAATTTTTCTTAATTGCATTCGAGAAGAACCAGATGCGAAAGAGTTTTTTTTTTGCAATGGTAAGGCTGAGAGACAGCCGCTGTTTTGTGGCTGCATTTTTTTAATACGAAAGAAAAATGCGACCTTATATATATTATTAAGTGACCGTTTCTATTGGCTTTTCTTGATGCCAAGCGTAAGCATTGCACATTGTATATTGTTTTATTTTTTTCCAGCGTTCTCTGGGACAAAGCACTGCGCCTTTGACAACAGAAGCCATGAGCACGTTCCATCGAGAGATGCAAACGCCTGAAGATGATACAGTATATATGTTGAATTTCTTTCAATCTCTGACTAGGCAGTGCTGTTTAAAAAAAAACACACCTGCACTGGTAAGTATTCATTTCTCGTGCACACCCTTACAGGCAGCTTCTGATGTGGCCTCAGAAGATATGGACATTTTGGATGAGTCTGTCACTGTGGACGTGTTAAGTGACTTGTCAGCATCGCAAGATGTCTTGGTAAGTCAAGCACCTCCAAAAACTTTGCATCCAATGTAACAGCAGTATGTGCATGTTCATATCCTGCAAATGTCAAAATCTTTTTGTGACCTATTAGCGGTTCATTAAGGGTAAAACTTGTGCATAGTGCTCAAGTCATAGGTCTGGGGCTTAAGGGTTGCTATTACATTATGTCAACGCGGTGGGCTTACCCTTATAATACGTCTACTATGTTTTCTACTGTGGTTTTTGTGTACTTGTATGCTCTACTTGTTTATATAATATTTGGTGAATATAACAACAGAGTTTATGTTGTTCATAGTTATATGTGCAACTACATTCTGGAAGGGTCGCAAAACTGCAGATGCTGAAAATAGCTGCAGGCCACAGTTTTTAGTGGCACTGGGTGTACACACAAATGGCCTTTACAATGTTCTTAGAGGGCATACTTATCTCCAAACTTTAGTGGTGTTCAAATATTGCTAGACGGTCTTTTCGAAAACAGTGAAATACCTTAACCAGTGAAGGGACAATTCATTGGGTATCATTAAGTGATTTCGCACATATATATGGTGAGAAATACCTTTACGGCTCTCTTTAAAAGTTTGTTTTGGCTTACTTGAATCCCAAATTGTGCTGCCAGGAAATCACAATTTGCTTAATTGAGAAAGGATTTTACTATATATTACGCCAATGCCATCTTTGTGAGGCTGTCAGTGCGTCATGACATGCCAAAAGTGACATTCTGTTTGACCCTAAACACAAAGCCGTGAAGGTAGGCTCAAATTTTACGAGCATCGCAAGATCACTTTATTCGAAAAATGAGGTAACATCTAATTTTATTCTGTGCACATCATGGTTTGAGTGCTATTTTTTTCTGTTATTGTACCAGTTATAGTGAGAACCGTAAGTTGACTACTTTAACAGAACAAACGTCTTTGCTTTCATGCATTGTGGTCATCTTTTCTCTAGCCAGGCAGTTCAAGGCAGCATGACGAAAGTATGGATGCCTCTTCACCTCCGTCCTTGCAAGTTAGCAACATCTTAGAAAGACCATCAACGTTACAATGTGAAATGGTAAGAAGGCATAAGAAAGACCTGTTGCTGGAAACTCTAATCTTTTTTCCATGATTAATGACGGGCCACAGACTCAGAGAGCTTTGTACATAACTGATTCTTCATATAGTTTGTGCATCCCAAATAAAAAAATTCAGCACAACCATGCGAGCATTTTTAACATTTCGTAATACATGCTTTATTTGGGCTTCACCTGTAAATGTTTCAAGATGAATTGTCAACCCATGTAGCTATAAAATCATCTAGAAAGTAACGAACCACCTTGCTCGGATACCTTTTGTTCCTAAGAATTACTTTTGTACAATTGAAACGGTTACCAATATCAAATAATTATGTCCTAGCACAATGAACTTAAAACTTTTTTCTTTTTGTACAGCATTGCCGTGGGGCTGCCTGATCTGCTTTCATGCATAAAATTACATTATATCCTATACAAAAACTTGAATGCTAGTGGATTAGGCATGTGTGCTGTTTGCACTGACCACTTTGCATGATGTACTTGGAACTTTTAGAAATGAAATGAGCTAATGTATTTAGCTGTTTACTTTTTTCTTAGAAATGTGTGATGAGGTAGTGCTTAGTTTGTGTTAAACTCCATTTCAGCAGCAGGCCGTACAAGATACTCCCGAAAAGGCTTTTCTGCGAAGCGAAGTTAACCGGTATACGAATCTACAAACTGCAAGCAAAAAGAAAATTAAAAGTTTGCAGCAGTCCTGATGCAGGCTTGCACGCAAAGTCGCCCATCTAGAGGATGTGGTCAAGGACTTATCCAAAAGCCGCATTCTTATCGATGAAGAAATCGCAACGCTGGAAAGCCTTGCAGGACCTAACAAATACCTATTGATGCGTCAAATGGCACAGAAGTCAGGGGCAGCAATGCCAACTGTTTATTCACCGGAACTCAGGGCCTCTGCCTTGACGTTACACTTTTATTCACCAAAGGCCTACAACTATGTGCGAGCTGTATTTGACACCTGCTTTCCGCATCCAGAAACCTTGTCGAAATGGTACCAGAGTATTGATGGTGCTGCTGGTTTCACAAATGGAGCCCTGGCTGCACTATAAATTAAAGTTAATCAAAATTCAAACACAGGCTACCCAACAATTTGTAACTTGGTTGTCGATGAAATGGCAATTCGAAGGCATGTAGAGTGGGATGGGAAAATACTTATGTATATGTCGATATGGGAACTGAGGTAAACGATTACTGCCTCCCAATCGCTAGAGTCGCATTCGTTTTAATGCTGGTAGAGATTTATGGACGCTGGAAACTTCCAATTGGTTATTTTTTAGTTGATGGACTTACAGGAGAGCAAAGGAGCAGCCTGGTTCTAGAGGCTCTCTCTCATGCTCATGAAAAAGGAGCACATGTTGTGAACCTCACATGTGATGGTGCTGCAGCAAACTTATCAATATTGCGTAGCGTTGGCTGCAAGCTTGACCTTATTGAACTGAATGCATCTTTCCCACATCCAGTTACAAAACAACCGGTTTTTGCAATGCTGGATGCATGCCATATGCTGAAGCTCCTGCGCAACACACTTTGTGACAAAAGAATCATTGTAGATGAAGACGGTGGAGTGGTTAATTGGAAGCATATTGAGGACCTCCATGAGGTTCAGTATGCAGAAGGGCTCCATTTAGCTAATAAGCTGAGGCAGTCGCACATACATTGGAAAAGTCAGCCGATGAAAGTCTCTCTTGCTGCACAGCTCTTCAGCAAGTCTGTAGCTGACGCTTTAGCAGAATGTAGAGCACAGAATATTCCAAGACTCCGCCAAACTTCCGCAACCGAAAAATTTTTGAAGTATTTAAATGACACTTTTGATATGCTTAACTCACGACACCTAAAACAGTATGGGTGGAAGAAGCCGCTGACTATTGAAAACTCGACTGTTGTCATTGCACACCTGCAAAAACGGAAGTCCTACTTTTCTTCGCCGAGAGGGTCAGCAGATGGAAAGCGAATAATTGAAACTAACAGGAAAACTGGATTTATCGGCTTTATTATCTGCATCGAAAGTGTTATCTCTCTATACAATCATTTAATCCGGGACAATCAGCTACTAGCATACCTTCATACAAAAAAACTAAGTCAAGATCACTTGGAATTGTGCTTTGGTGCAATTCGTTCATTTGGGGGATGCAATGACAATCCTACAGCAAGACAGTTTGCTGCAGCATACAAACGCCTAATAATTAAAAATGAGGTGAAGAATGTTGCTGCTGGGAACTGCCTTCCACTAGAACAAATTCAAATTTTGTATGCGAGTTCAACAGCAAAGCCTTCTTCCACCGACGTGATTAACTTGAGCACCTCGAGAAGAAGCCTTTCCGAAAGTGAAGCCCTTTCTACAGAGACCCTTCCGTAAGATCACGCGTACTGCGAAGATCCAGGCAAAATTTCGGATCTTGGTGATTCCATCATTGCACACATTGCCGGTTTTGTTATTCGTCATTTGCAGGCCCGCATCAAGTGCTCCGAGTGCACTTCTGCACTGACTGTTTCAGGCCCTGTATACACTGCACACTCTCTCATACAAAGAAAGACCTGCGGTGGACTTAACTATCCTTCAAGAGATGTGTTAACGATTTGCCGAGAAACAGAAGCACTTGCGCAGGGCTCTTGCATATTCCTCACTCCCATCCCTTACTACAATGACTGCATTCATTGGCAGAGACCTGTTTAAGGGTCTAGATGAGCATATGCTCGATAGTTATGCCCTGGAGAGCTAATCAGCTCATTTAATGAGGGCAATAGTTGACAAGTATCTGGATGTGAGAATGCATCACGTTGCCAGGTCAATCACACATAGGCTACATCATGAAAGGGTTCGACAGAAATACACAAAGGTAACGCAGTTCAAGGGCCAGCAGCAAGGTTTTGTGTCTGTCGTAAACTATATTCTAACTATTGCAAGGTAAAATTTTATTCTTCCATTGCTTTTCAGTGCTGTTAATTGCCGTAAAATTATCCTATCAGCATATTCCATTTACACCTGTATGAAAGTAAGCAGTTAATGCAAAGATTATCGTACTTGTTTCTGGTGAATTCTTTGGTTTCTTGGAGCTCATGTTTGATTCCCTAAGCAGTTAGATTCATGAATGCCTCAACCCTCCCATTGTTTTTTGCCCACTTTATTTTGGACTAATTGTATTTTAAATTCTTACAGTATAGTTATTCATTATATAAGCAGCCATTTATAACTGAATGAACAGAAATTCAATTTTGCCATTAATAAAGAGGTTATGTGACTGCTCATTTCTGCATAAATTCCTGGCAGAATAGGATGCAAGACATGATGACTTCCAGAAATTCATGGGGGCTCCCAGGCAATAAATATATTGAGAGTGTCTTGTTTAATAATAAACACAAGCAAATCAGAAAAAAATGACAAGAATGTTGAACGGAAGAAAAGGAACAGGATAGAACAACAAAAAATTGCAAATGCCACGAGAGAAGAATATGGGCAGAGCCAAAATCAAGGCACTTCCTTGCACGGCTAGTCCTCCCTATGGGTACGTGAAATTTTGCAAAAGGCGTGGCAGATATGCGAACCGCTATACTCCTGATCACAGGTTGCACAAAAGCAGTTCTCAGCTTCCAAGAGGAAACTAGAGTGATAGGTTGCACCTCTGAAAATAATTAAATTTGCAAAACCTCGGATGACACAGCCACCAAAGTCACATCCGGGTAAATAAATTCCGTCCTGCATACTTTAACTGATTGTGCTAATTCTGGGGCCAAGAGCAGCCTGTTACCAATTGTACAGACGGGGCTTCTTTTGTGATCTAGCGATGATTGTACTGTTTGGACATCAGTCTTTGTGTGCAGATGTTCGCTGCTAGAGTTGCAATTCCATCTTGCAGGAAAAAAAACTTTGCAGAAGAACACTGGCGTAAATATACAAAGAAAACGAAAGCTAACAGCGAAAAAAGGGAGAAATAAGGGCACCGACAATACTTGTGAGGGCCATGTGAGCGGCAAAAGAAAAATAAAATATATATCAAATTTAGTATGCCAGAGAGCAATATGCCTCAGGTCATGCAGAGTTAGGTGAAGCTCCCAAGAGAGGGGAGAGAAGTAAAGGCACGGGCGTTAACCAGAAGATACCGACTTGCTGCCGCACTACACTGGGGGAAGGAGATGGCGGATATAAAAAGGAAGGAGGAAACAGAGCTGAGCTAAATTTAAGCACAGAACAGAAATAACTTTGCATACAGGAAAGCCATAGCCCAGAGCCAAAAAAAAAACACTATCAAGAAGCACAACAGTATTTGGTAGGCCATCAAGGCCAACAACTGCTGTGGCCGTTGTCCAAGAACCTTAATCTCCGTTAATGGAAGATGGTCAAGACATACATACAGTGCACATAGAGCTTTCAAGACTGTAATTAAGCATTGGAGACAGAATCTTTGTTGAAGAACCCAAGCTCTGAAAGTTCCAATTAAACAGTGTTCTAACCAATTTATGTCTGTTTAGCTTATTAGTTGAAACAAGATAAAAGACAACAATGCAGGTGAAAAAATTGCCCAAAATTGTGACCCCCTCTATTATTTGATGAGTGGGTCTTTGAGTTATATACTATGAATGATGAATGAGGAAACTTTTGATACACAAAGATAAGGATGATTCAGTACCGACGGATCAATAGCCTGCACAGAAAACCTTTTGAGGAACAGCGAAATGTTGTCACGTGTTTCTTTCTTAAAGTGCATTGAACCTTGCTGTGAATGTCGTATCTTCAAAGATTTGCAAATAGTTGCGTGGACCAAGCTCACTTTGGGATTTATGATGGTTCCACTGTTTGGATAAACATACTCATATGTTACCTTGGCAAGCTTTTGTCCCATCGTACCTTGTGAATGCTTTGATTGTGTTGGCAGATTACTAATATTGTTGGCAGCTGTGTAGACGAGTGCTGCTGATGCTAACCTGACTGTTTGGATGAACATTCACGTGTTGGCTTCGATAAATCATGTCTTTCTGCTCGTTATGAACATCTTGTGCCATATCATTTGTTCTTGCCCTTTTGCAGTTATGTTACGAGGTATGACTCATGTATGATGACCTGGCATAAATATTTTCATACATATCTCGATTGGTCCCATATGTGTCCACTTTGTGAATATTTTGTACCATATGATCTGTTTGTGCCGTTGTGCAGTTATGCTACTACGAGTGGCTCATGTATGATGACCTGCTTGCTTGCATAAATGTTTTCATATATGTGCATTTTCCAAACAGAAACTGCCTCACCACAATCACAAACAAAAAGCTTGCTACTGTGACTAATGGCAGCGCCTGTCAGGTCGCAGTAACGAAAGCTGCATTATTCTATAGGACGGTATCTGCCGTCGTCTTCCGACAAGGGCATCCAGTTCTCGAGCAACTGCGTGAGCCCACAGCACCGCGTCAACTCCGAGCATCAGCTCCGAAACCGACGAACAAGATAACGCCGAGGGCCGGGGACCCCCCTGCACCCCGCGCAGGGGCAGACAGGCAGACGTAAAGCCGTCGGCGCTCTCTCTCGACAGCGAGAGAGAGAAATACTTTACTGCTGCATTTCACATCGGAACCGCGTATGTGCGCGAGCGTATTCGGCGCGACTTGTGACCCGAGGGTAGCGGAGAACGGTGGGCCCATGGCCGAAGTCCGCCAGCCCGAGAAATAGAATCTTGCGCATCGCGCCGGAGCGCTCGTTAAACACGTCCGTCCGCCGTGAGCGCTCTGGAAGCCACTGCCTCCTTTTTCAGAGGCTCTTTTTCTTCGGCTATTCTCCGCTGAGCTGAAGTAAACACTCCGTATGTGTGTATAACGATGAATGGAATTGCTTTCCATTCTCTTTACGAAACACAGTTGAACAGTGACGAGGTCGCGGCCGCACGCCGCTGGGAAAAATTCTGAATTCTAGCGACATTCAAAGCAGGCATGTGCAATTTGTATTTCTACCAAAACCATGAAAACGCCTCTTCACGTCGGTACTGGAGTACCGTACACGTATAGCGTACAGCGATGTTAGTTCGAATGCGCAGTGCCCCCGACGAACCCTTTGATGAAAAGTTTACCTGCAGTTTTCTACAGTGCACCCAAAAACTCAGGTGCGTAATCAACAGAAGTGTTGAGACGCGGAGCCTTCTCACAACCTCGGTACGCATTCCGCCAAAGCTGCAAGACAGGCGCTGCGCTACATCAGAGCACGCACGTTCACTAAACAGCACCGCTATCCAAGCTGGTTGGCAGTCTGGTAACTGTGGAGGGCCTATTTCCCAAGAGTCAGTGCGCGAAAGGGCCCTCGGCAGCGGCGTCAGAGGAGGATGGCTTGCAGAGGCTGAGCGCGTGACGTCATGCTCCCTCCTACATTTTTTCTCCTCCATGATAGAGGGGGTGGCGTTTCGGCCGGCGCAGCGAAACGGGCGTAGCGCGACTGACTGCGAGCGACGCGCGCCCGCGCGCTGAACACGTCGGACTATAAATGCGCCTTAACCCTCCCCTGAAAGTCACCAGCGTAGCTCAGACAGTGCACCCGAAGCTACATGGCGAAGATAGCTGCCGAGGCCAGCCGTAATTGACCGTCTGGAGAGGATCCGGGGGTCAGCGGGGTCCAGACATTATGTTTGACAGCGGCATTCGTCTTCAAAGGGGGAAGCTGTCGGCGAGCGATTTCCCTACGCTGCGTGGCCTTGTGCGTAACCCGGGCCGTGCAGTGATGAGGAACACGTGCGACCACCTGCGAACCGTGGGAACGCCACTCGCTTGCATTCCGGTGCCTGCACGATGAAGATTACAACCTCCTCTCAAACTCAACTCGTGACGGGGGCGTGTTCCATACAGTCAAAGTGCGTGAAGAGTGCCACAGTGAACTTTTCAAGACACGCCTTCCTCGGCAGGCCCAGCCTCCATCTAGGGATTTCAGGGAAGAAAAACTCCATAAAAGCCGACATTGCACCACGGGCACCTTTGACCCTGTTAACCCCACGTATTCAGATATACTCGATCATTACAGGGGTGAGCGGAAACGCTACCCAGCCCCACACCAAGGGCTTACCAAAGAAGAGACGGTAGGCTGTCCTAGACCAAAAACCGGTACCTACCCGCACCTGCACGAACTACACAAGATTTTTCTGCACAATAAGTAGACGAATATCCGTGGTGCCAGGTAAACCTACACTAGAGCATGTCGCATGCACCTGTCCTAAGGCAGACTTAGAGCCTAGAATAGGACACCCGATTGTGACACAGTGGGCCACTTGCCGGCCAGCCAGGACGAGGAATCGCAACGATTTGTCGTACGCCGAGCCACGATGGCAGCAGTCAAGTGCGGCATCCTGTACCGAGGATCGACCACGGCGCCCAGTGACCCGTAAGGGTCAAGAACACTTTAAATTTGTCGCAACGTTTTCAAGCTAGAAGCTTCACTACGCCACCTTTTCGAGCCGTCAACGGGGCCGCAAGTTTGGCCTTGAATATATCCAGAGGTCACGGTGGCCGAAAGTTTCCCCTTGAATGTAGGTAGACGTCAAGCCATGAGACTAACTGGTGATAGTCAGGTTCCACACGTGACGTCAGCTACAGCAGCGACACCAGTGGCTGTTACCCCAACTGTCCCGTCTTTGACCTTTGAGCTTGACCCTTGAGCCTTGACCTTTGACCTTCACCTTGGGTCAAGCGGGAAAGTGTCTGCCGGCATCAAACGCGCAGGTCAGAAAGTGTGTTCTTCATATTACGCCGGTGCACTTTTATGCATTCAGCGGAACACTAGGTATGATCGATGCGACGCGTGCCGTGGAGACTGACACCCGGACCGCGCCCGTAAGGAAAGGAAAATGAAATGAAAATTAGTTTTAAGGAAATAAAATTACGCCTGTCTCACATATCTCTGTGGACACCCAAACGGAGCCATAAGCGAAGGAAAATTGAAGGTTGAAACCGGCAGTCGCTCGACCACGAATGCAGCCAGGGAGATGCAGCTTTTTCGCTTTCGACCACGCTTAACCAGAGCTTAGCCACCAGCAATTTTTTTTCCATCCATCCATCAGGTGCGTCGTGGTAGTGAGAGAGAGAGAGAGATGATCTGCATGCATTAGCACTGACAAAAACTTACAGGATTGCACTTTTCAGTCTGCTAATGAGGGGAAATGCAAAAGCCCTTCCTTGTCGTGTCCTCTTTCGCTCTGCATTTTTCTTTTTTTCTGCAATTTTGCGTTTCTTTTTACTTTTTACGCGACAACGTATACAGCTCGTTCGGTCGAAAGCCGTCGGAGTCATAATAGAAGTAGTCGGCACCGCGCGTCGGAAATATTCCTTCCCTTACGGCGCGGTTCGGGTGTCCACCGAGATACGACACGGGCGTAATTTTCCTTCTCTTAAATTGTGCAACGGGCAAGGCATCGCGCCGAATGGGCGATGGCATTCTGTGGACCTCTTGACAACGCTGTCGCATCCCACTCTTAAAAACAAAGATTAAAGATGCATTTTCTTTTATTTCTTCCTTTTAGTTCATTGCATATATGTTGCTCAATGAACTCTTGCATATATGCTTCGTTTACCATAACACGTTTGAAGACTGCAGCAACAGGACGCAACGTTCAATGGTTGAAAATTATTAGTGCCACCTGCCAAGCTGGGCGCAAGAGCGCGGAACTCACCGAACGTTTAATTCATTAAACCGCACCTATTATTCTTTTCTTTCTTTCTTGGGTGTCGCCGCACACAAGGCGCGGCGTTCAGCATAGATATCTTGATTGGAAAAAATTTTACATAAGTACACATGCCAAGGTTACCGGATACATTCACCTCCACAAGTAGACATGACGTTAATAGCGTAGATATGTAAAGGGAAGTTTTTGACACTCTAAAACAAAATCTACACAATCAAAACTCGTCTGTACATGACCACAACGAGCTTAACAGGCTAATCAGCTAAGCATCGGGTTGTCACAAAAAGGTACACGGTACCTATTTAACATTAATAGGTTCTTTTAAAATGGCGCGGCACTGTGCAAAAGAATCAGCGCTTCCCGGGGGGGGGGGGGACACTCACAGGGCTACCCCTCAGGACCGCTGCAAACAAACAAATCACTATCTAATTGCACAACAGTCAGAAAAGAGGAGGGGGCGGCCTAGCTACTACCCTAGCATAAGCATAGCTAGTCGGCCCTCCCGTACGACAAAGAAATGGGTGTGCCAGCGCCGCAGAAACAGCGTCTCCCCATCCGCTGCAAGCCGGTCAGACAGGTATTGCCTGATGAGGAGACGTAGAGTTCGCAACGCTGGGTACATTCCACTCGCCGGCTGCCGCCAGGCTACGGTCAGACAGCGCCGACGCCCAATACAAACGCGGCGCAGACAAAAACAAGTTTTCCAAACTGGCTGCGTGGTTGGCGGACACCTGGCCCAGCACGAACAAAAAACATGCGGTAAACCAATCACCACATTGCCCACGCTACGGGGCACATGAAGAAAATATGGCGCGCCGTTTCTTGCGCACCACATTGTGCGCACTGGGCATTGGGCACAACGCCCCACGATGCGAGTAGTTCTCCCGTGTGGACGACGCCCCATCTCCTCCTCCACTCAAAGTCGCGGACCTCAGTAGGGAGGCGACTTGTACGCCACGTACGCCACCTGCGTACCGCGGTGCGCCGCTGGTCGTCGGGACCAAGGCGACCTCACGCGGCCATCTCGATGCAGGCACATCGCTCAGGTCAACTTCCGGTAGATCATAGTCTACAGGCTGCTTAAGTCCCGCTGCTGCTCTGCAGAAGGCCAAAGGCCTCTCTGCTTGCGAGCCTGTATGTCGTTTGAAAATTTGCGGTTGCAAATTTGGTTGCAAAGCCCGGTTGCAAATTTGGCTCTGACAGCCCGCGCTACTGTAGGTACACAGGGTAGCCCGAGTCCTCCCCGTGAAGGCGGCCGCTGGCAAAGGCGCCGAGCTACCTGCGCCGTATCACCATCCCATAGAAAAACGCCCACGAGGGACGCTAGCCGACTCGCGGTACGGCGCGGCATCACTGCCACGCGGGCTACACAGTGGGCAAATGCGCACGCGCGGCTCTTCACCGCGGCTAAATTTGCCTCCGTAGAGAGTTCGAACTGAGCTGCCGTTGCTAGCGCAGTTCTCGTGCGCTTAACAACCTCATCCCAGCCAGGAGGATGGTAATATACGCCAATTATCATCTACTTGAGTTCTAAATCTACCATGCACCATACTGATGCGATATCGTTTGGGGCAGGAAGCACTGAAAATGTCAGGAGCACATCAAAATGACGGTATGCTCGAACTACGTTGAATCCTGGCGGGGTTATCTCGGCGTCCAGTATATAGTTATTCAACCATGTTTCAGTGACGCCAATGATGTGAGGGGAATGCGACGAAATGAGCGAAAATATTCTTGGAAACTTATTTACAAGGCTTTTATCATTATTTTTTGAGATCCTAAAATTGCTAAGGTTATATTTGGAGGACGGCGAATGAAACGAGAGTCTCTGGGTGACTGATTATTTGGAGATTGCGACCTGGCATACGTACTTTGCACCATGGGGTTAATTGTGTCACACCAGTCATAACATACGTTATTAAGAAATGTTCAAAACGCATAAGAACTTTAGCGCCACTGTCCCTGAAAGGAGTGGAAACGTCCCACAGCTTTTTACGAACGGAACAGATATGAGCTGAGAAGTCTTCGGTGAGCAAACATCCAATTCTTTCTTTGAGGCACATTTTCGGATTCAAGATTCACATGAGAGTCTGCTAATATAAAGATGAAAGCGAGAAGCGCTACGCAGAATACACCGTAGCCTGTGGCATCTTTCAACCTCGGGACAATCTATCTTCAGTTATTTTTCTATTAGTTTTGTTCACGGTTGTCATCGGGGTATCGCTGTTCTCGCCAGCAGTCTCTGCTAGGCCATGCCTGATGATCTTATTTCTTCGGGACCGGTTTTCTAGGTTGTTCTTCAAGGTCAGCATGTTAACAACGTCGGTGAGAGACTTATGTTGGTCACTTAATACGGAATAGGATGAAGTGGAAACGCTAGGCTCCACTGAAGTTGATTCGAGTGCAGTAATAACGCGATTCGAAAGCCTGAAAGCATTGATTTACAGAAAGATCAAACGAATTTAATTTCGCCAACGTTGTGCGCCACCATTTTATGGCTAGCAAGCAACCCTGCAAACATATCGGCTGCAGAGGGCATAACAACGGCGTTGCCAGCGCTGCTGCTATTGTCAGCAGTCCCCGAGCAAGTAGAGACCCATTGATCATATGACCGTGCTCTGGTTTTTATCTTCCTTTCGGTTTTTGGCTGGGATGCATGCTGTCCAGAATTAGTTTCGACATCCCCACTTTATAGGAGGCTACTAAGGCAGTTTACTAACTCAGAGTACAGAGAGACAAACGAAAAACCGCTACCATGGCAGTGCGGGCGAGGAAGAAGAAACAAAAAACGATGATCTGAACGAATGCGACCTGCATTCTCAAGGTAACGTAGCTGCACAAAAAGCAGACAGTTCAACATCATGGTGCAAGCACTGCTGCCATCTCGCCCAGCGAGAAAGGCGTTGCTGGTTTAGTCATTATATTCACTGTTGGTGACGTCACGTCACCACAACGTCACCACGCCAGAAAAGAACTAGCTCGTCCACGGCTAGGTCCACTCTAATCCAAGTGAGTGCTCTAATCGAGGTGTCCTTCATTTTCGACAGCTACACATTAATCTTCTTTACATCCCAGATGGATTACTTGGATAACCTAACCTCCAAAATAGATGGATTCCTTACTTGTCAGCTCATATCAACTTTCCAGTGCGCACGGAAGAGTGGTGCTATGTGAGTTCGGATTGGAATTAATAGAACGCATTTCTCCTTCAAAGAAGCTAATTCCTGAAACTGAATTCGTGTTTGAGCAGCCAGCAAGAGAAAACCGACGATAGTTTTAATGCTCACTTGCCGAACTAATTTGTTAACTACATGAACCTTTACACCAATGCAGCTATAAGGAATGCCTCAGAAATCTGTACATTCGAAAAAGCCCCCCCCCCAAAAAAAAATACCCGCACTTCCCGAATATCACATTTTTCTAAGCGTTCCTTTCTAGGTTCACAAACACGCAGTTACTTTAGCCACTTCTGGAAGTTGACAGCGCATGCTGCTGCGCGATCTTCGGTAAGTCACTCCAAAGACCTACCAGGGAGCGGTGTCTGGCGCGGGATATTTAAAGCACACTCAACTCCTACAACAGTTTCAAATTTCGCACAATCTCTTCAGAACACTGCAAATGTTGCTGGTCTAAAGGGGTTTAACTTCCCAAAGCAACTTAGGTTATGAGGTACGCCGTAGCGGAGGGCTTCAGAAATTTTGACCACCTGGTGTTTTTTAACGCACAATTACACCGCGCAATACGCGGGCCTCTAGAATTTTGCATCCATCGAAATTCGACCACCACGGCCGGAATCAAACCTGCGTCTTTCGGGATCGGAGCCGAGCGCGAACGTTTGTGCTGTACGCATCAATAGCTTGCCCGGTGCCTTTGGATAAGTGCGCCTTCAACGTGACCCGCCGTTGTCGAAGATGAGGGTGGTTTCGCTCGTATCGCTGAAGGGGTATTCGGGATCGGTGAAAGGCCATGGCTTTTCATTGGCATTAAACTTTACGGCTCCCAGCTGGTTTCCTGTCGGCAATTGGTGGTAGGTTCCGAAAAGTCAATTTCGCTAGTTCGGGCTCATGCGTTGCAAAACACTGCCTAGAAGCAGGCAACAATGCATCGCTGCGTCCGCAGGCGAGATAGATTTTATCCAAATTACCAACAGCAGTACTTTCACATCATTCCCAATTCCCTACGGAACTCTGCGTCACAGGCCCCGAAGTTAACCACACGTGCAAGCGTTTCAAGCCATTTTTTTACTAGCCGCCGCGGTGGCTGAGTGGTTATGGCGCTCGGCTGCTGGCCCGAATGACACCGGTTAGATCCCGGCCGCGGCGGTCGAATTTCGGTGAAGCCAAAATTCTAGAGGCCATGTACTGTGCGATGTCAGTGCACGTTAAAGAACCCCAGATGGTCGAATTTTCCGCAGCCCTTCATACCGGGGTCTCTCATAGCCTGAGTCGCTTGGGGACGCTAAACCCCATGAATCAACTAACCATATTTAATACTGCTGTGGTCATGAATCTCGTAAAAAATGCTTTACAAGCTGTAAACGTCGAGGTTCTTTGTAAAGTTATGTTTCTTTAGATGGCACAACCTGACAAAACACGCAAGTAATAGACAGTGTCCTGCCTTTTCGTGGCCACATTTTCGCCTTAATCTAGAGCTCATAAGCCATTCAGGCTTCCTCTAATGACGGGGTTTAAAAGGAAGGTTTCTCGAGGAGCTCCTGGTTGTAGGAAGCGCCCAATGGCGTCCTTAAATCAAAACTGTTTCGCGTGCGGAGCGTAGTGTTGAGGCGCGTTTGTGGATTCGCCGGTTTTCTACTTTTTCTTGCTCCTCTAACCTATACTGCAACCTTTTCTCCAGTCTGCTAGGCTGTGTATAGTGTAGCAAACGCTTATTGGCGCAGGCCTGTCCTAGTTGTGCGCGTAACCTTCAACCCGTATCGGTGCGGGCGTGAGTGTCTTCTAAGCAGATTTAGTAAGGCAGGCTCAAATGCACACCTGCGCATTAAAATAACTAGTACCCGCCGCAAGAATCAAACTGCAAGCATCTTCCAGCCGCAGTTTCTCAGATTAAAAAGCCGCACTATTTAGGCAGCATTGCTCGAAAAACTAGGTCAAAATGTGGAAACTTTCCAACTACTCCAGCTACGCCGAACATTTCACTTAGCAATTTGTAGCGCCCAGAACACATCTAAAAGGGGTGGATTAATGGAACGGCAACTTGACATGAAAGTTTCCACCATACTCTAAGATAGAGAGCGGAGCCTCAAACGAGATTATGGCCGCTTGCATGCGCAGACAGCACCTGCGAATGGGGGAATTTGGGGGGTCTAAGCAACAAGCTATTATCAGAGCACTGCGGGGCACTTGATATTAGAAATGAGCTCACTTGCTGCAACTATTTCAAATTTCACGCACTTGATACAAAGCACAGGACACGCTTTTGTCATAAGGCACTAACACAAGCATTGGAACAATGGTTGCTTCGTACTAGCAGCCGAAATGTATATAAGTGCTGTATTAATTTAGCCTAATTTATTACCGCTGTTGGCTGCTGCCGAGAGCCAACAAATTTATTTATCCATTTTCAACTCAACCATTTGCACAATAGCCAGAATTTGTTGGATTTAGGAAGCGTGCTTTGTTAAAAACGGCAATTTTGCGTATCGTCGTTGCTGTCGAAGTAGCTGCGGTTGTGGTTGTAATGGCTGCTCTCACGGTCGTCTGCAACCACGCCCGTTGTCCAGCTTGTTGTGTCGTCATGGTCGTTGGGGTTGTGGCGGTTGTCATTGTCATTTAAGCCATCCTGCTTGTCGTTGTCGTCCTCCTCTTTGTTGGCTTGTGTTCGTCTTGGCTGTTGTGGTTGTTGGGGTTGTTGTGCTCATCATAGATCTGGTCTCGCTCTTTTCTTGAATGTTTCTCCCAACCTCTGAAATAGCGTGCAGAGCCTCAAATGGTCATGAATGTGGCCGCTTGCAAGCGCAGGCAGCGCCTGCAGCTAAAAGTATTTGGTCACGCCACGGCAAAGTCCAGTTTTAGAGCGCTGCCAAGGACTTTATACCGAAAACGTGCTCACTTGTTGAAACTATTTTAAATTTCGCACACTTTGTTCCAAGCACAGGAAACGCCCTTTTCATACACGAACAATACGACATTGGCTTCTTCTTACTAGCTGTTTAAACATCAGTTGGCGCTGCATTAATTTACCCTGATTTATTACTCCTATCTGCTGCTATAGACCGCGAAAACTGATTCATTTTCACCTGCACTACCGGTACAATTACAAAAAATTCGCTCTATTGGAGAGAAATGCACATTCGCAATACGTTTCCTTTGATAGAAATATATGATAACTCCCTGAGTCAATTTGACTACTGGTAGATTCATATATCACCACATTGTTTTGAACAGGACGTCATCATGGTGGTAGTCATGGTGGTCGTCATTAGCGGTCAACGTGGCGTTCGTCGTGGTGGTCGTCGTAGTGGTCATGCTCATCGTGGTTGTAGTACATTTCACGGTCGTTGTGTATTTCGTGCTCATGGTGGTCGTCCTCGTTGGCGCTGGATTTGTGGTCGTGGCGGTTGGTGGTGCTGTGGTTATCGCCGTAGTTCTGGTGGTTGTGGTAGTGGCGGTTTTCCTTGTTGTTACAGTGTTGGTCGTTGCGGTTGTTCTCGCAGTTATAGTCGTCTAGGTTGCAGTGCCGTCGTGGTTGTCCTTATTGTAGGGTTGGTCCTGGTTGTCTTCATGCCGTGGTCGTCGTGGTAGTTGTGTTCGTGGCGGTTGTGGTCAGGGCGGTTTTACCTGTTAGGGTGTGCATCCTGGTTGTCTCGTCATCGTAATCATCGCGGAAGTTTTGGTTGGGATCGTGGTTGTTGTCCTGGTTTTTTGGTGCCGTGGTTCCTACCATAGTTGTCATGGTTATGGTAGGCGTCGAATAGTTGTGTCCTTCCTGGTTGTGTCGTCGTGATCGTGGTAGTCCTCCTGGCAGTCCTGGCCGTAGCTGCAGTTGTAGTTATGATCGTGGTGGTCCTTGTATTCGTCCTCTTGCTCGTGTCATCGTGGTCGTTGTTGTAGTATGCATATGGTCGCGGTGGCTCTCCTGGTTGTAGTGGTCTTTGTGTTCATCGCGGTAGCTGTGGTTGCGGTCATGATGGCTGTCGTCAGGTTGTAGTTGTCCTGCTTGTGCCGTCGTGGTTCTTGAGGTGTTAGTGGTTGTCGTGGTCATCAGTTTCATCTTGATAGTCGTCGTCATGTTCTTCGTAGTGATGTGCTCATCGTGGTTGCTGTGGTTGTCGTGGTTGTGGTGGTCGTCGTAGCACTGGCTCCCTGGTCGTTATGTTGTCGAGGCTGTGGTCGTGGCGGTTAACCTGGTTGTAGTGGTCACGATGGTGCTGTGTTTTCGTCGTTGCGATAGCTGTGGTTGCGATCGTGTGCTTGCCCTCATGGTTGTAGTTGTACTGCTTTTTTTCTCGTCATGGTTGTGGGGGTTGTGCCAGTTGTCATGATCATTGAGGTCATCCTGGTTTTCGTGGTCATGCTATTCTTCGTAGTCTTGTGTTCATCGTGGTTGCTGCGTTTGCTGCGGTTGTCGTCGTTATGGTGGTCGTCCCAGTTATGGCGCCGTCATACTCACGTCGTCATGCTTGTGGTCGTGACGGTTGTCTTTTTTGTAGTGGTCATCATGGTGACCTGTCGTCGTTGTCGCGGTAGCTGTGGTTGCGGTCGTCCTTGTGTCCTCGTAGTTTTAGTTGTCCTGCTTGCTGTGTCGTCGTGCTTGTTGGTGTCGTGGCGGTTGTCATGGTCATTGGGGTCATCCAGGCTGTCGTGGTTGTCCTGCTCTTCGTAGTCTTGTGTTTGTCGTGGACGTGTTGGTATTTCTTGGGGTTTTTGTGGTCATTGTTCTTGTGGTCGTCGTCGTCGTCGCTGTGGTTTCCCGTTATTCCGGTCTCGGTTGTCGCTAATGTTCATAGGTACACAGCGCAACTGTGCCGAATATGCACGGCAAACACTTCGTAGAAATCTGAGGGAGAGCCGTTCAGAGCTCGAACAATTTGAAACGACGAAGGGACGAGGATTTAAGTGGCCAACTACAAGCTTACTGTAGCCAACTCTTCCGTATTATCTCGCTCCTCGGGTTCTGTCAAAGTCTTGAATAGTGCATCGCGGCTGACCAGCTTCTTAGTAGTCTGTATATACTCTGAACTATTGAGGTCGCGCGAAAATGAAATCAGCAGCTCCTCGGCTGGCAAATACCTGATGACCAGCTCGCCTGGAACTCCCAAGTTACACTCACGGGGATAGTCCTCCGCAGCACGAAGGCCGCACATCCGTTGTCATCTTTCCAAGATCAGCATAAAATCGAAGATCTAGGAGTGTGGCAATTGCTGAAGGACTGGTGGTGACGAGGTTAGAGCGGCGCCGTACAGTGGCCGCGCAAGAGCTCCCGACTGCTGACGGCTCACTCCTCCAGACCAGGAAGCACAGGCAGCGCTGAAAGGCTCCGCACACAATCGCGCCGCGGGGATGCTAAGGGACACGTAGACAAAGCGTTGGAACAGAACGCTTGACTCCGCGCACGAGCTAGCTATGCTCTTCCGTCGTCTTCCCGGCAGTGTGTGAAGTACCTGGAGGCAGATTCGAAACGAAGGCTGCATAGAGATGGCTGTTCAGATATATTTGGAGTAGATTATTAGTAACATCGTTCGAAGCATTATGCAGATTGTCGCTAATATTGAGTGATTTAATTTGCATACTTAGGGTATGCGGCTTTGAGGTTTTAGTACCCGTACTGCAAAGCATAATTGTATAGCATCTTGCATTGTATTTTTCATTTTTGCATCCATGGCGTTGTTCGCAGCTGTAGAAATCACATCAGTGATTAATGTTGTACAGAGAGTAAAAACCGCGCCTACAAGAAAAAAGAAGACGACGTGCACTTCAAAGGCGTTCTAGTTTCCTTTTTCGTCTGGCTCTCTGTGTGCGTCTTCCTGCCTTCACAATGAGTAAGCAGGCAAAATATCTCTTCTGTTATAAAGAGTACCTAAAAATGCACGGAATATTTTAATGAAGCATGCTGTGTAGATTCTTTAACAGAAATTCAAAAATGAAAAAATTCCACGCGTAGAGCCCGTAGCTAAACAGTTCGTAAACAGTTTGTTTGCTCGTGTACACCGCTCACTTTTGAGTCAGTGAGCAAACAGCGCAAAATCAATTTGAACGTCACAAAATGCTTGTAAGCGGTGTAGTGCGCGGAGTACAAATGAGAATCGGAAGAAAGCAAAACTTCGGCATAAATAACAAAAAAACGCAATGGGTAAAACTGGACTTATGGAATTATTGAACAAATCTTTATTTTTGGCATTAAAACAAGTTGTTAGCGATGGAACTCCTGGTAGCACAATTTTAGACTTGGCCCTTGTCAGTGCTTCTCTGGTTAAAAGTGATGTAAAATGGGAATTTATTAACTGATATTTTCTGTGAGCATAAAACAGTCGTGATCTCAATTGCTTGATCGGTCCGAAAACCACAGTAGGTCTATTCTACTGTTCGCAATTTTGGACATGCCGACGATTTGTCTATTATCGATGCACTATGTGGCGCATATGAAGTATTTGAACAATTTAGTGCTTGCAGTGACTTGAATGTTTTAGTATTTTTTTGAGGCCTTGTCCAGGAATACAGCGTTATGTGCCGAAAAGTAAAAAGATAATTGATAATGTACCATGGATTGCAAGGAAATTGCTCCAATTGATTCGCAATGTCAACAGGCTGTGACGGTCGAAGCGTTCTGGCGACCCTTTGAAGACTGCCCAGTTTGGTAAAGCGAATGAGGAACTTCGACTGCAGACTAACTCTGCGACACAGTTCTCTCTTCGTGTCAAACTGCAGAACCTAATAAAATGTAACCCTCCATTATTTTGGAAATCACAATTACCTTCTTTAAGCTTCTAATAGTTTAATCATTATTTATGTTGCTACCACTGACGCATTCGTAATTGCAAATGCATTGAATAATTATATTCAATATGTATTCACAAAGGATAACTGCGAAATTCAGACTTTCGCAGGTACTCCTTGTACCTCCATCAGTTACAACTCTGTAGGCAGCCAGGTAATCCTAACCTCATCTTGAATTTAGAAACAAAAAGTCCTGGTTCGGAGGACATTGAAAACTTATTCCTTGTATGCTATGTGGAATGGACTAATAAATATCTTACTATCATATTTAAGGAATCATTATAAAGCGCCACTGTTCCAACGCCATCAAATCTAGCCAAAGTTCTTCCTTTTCAAAATTCGGGCAATGCTGATTTATATGCACCACTGTCGCTAAATTCCCATTCTTGTAAGCTCCTCGAGCACATCAGTTTCAAGCAAATTGTAGAGTTTCTTGAAACTAACAATATCCTCGGTGATTTTCGGCACCGTTTTCGCCGCGGCTTTGGAACCATTTCGAAATTAATTGAAATAACTCATTACGTCCCTCATTCACCTTATCTCGGTAACCAGATTGGCGCTATATTCGTTGACCTATAGTAAGCGTTTTATACAGTTCCTAATACTAACCTATTATAAAAACTTAGCGCCATACTAAACAATGCGACCGTCGTCAACAATATCGCCAGTTTTTTTTCTTCCTTTCAATCCCAATATGTATGCTTCACCTAGACCACATCTGCAGTGGATTCACCCTCAGAGGTCCCGAAATGGCCTGTTTAGGACAGTTCCTTTTCCTGTTGTACATTAATGACAACTACCGTGCGACATATCTACTAAATTTCGCTTATATGAGGACGATTCCGTGCTGTACCATCCGATTGCCTCTAGTCGGGATCACAAGCTTTTAAATCGTTCTTTTTCTAACTTCTGTTAGTGTTGTGACACGTCGCAGATTAAAAATAGCTTCAGTGAACTGGTCTTCATGTCTTTTTGCAGATCCTGGTGTCCTTCTGTTTAACATATTCGTTTAATGGTTTGTTCCTCATATAAAGTGACCCAATACGAATACCTCGGGCAGTTTTTCACTTCCAAAATGTCTTGGTTGAAGCACATCATTTTAACATGTAGTAGAGTACTTCAAGGACTCGAAAACATTCGGCGCACATTACGTGCAGTACCACGTCATAAAGAACATTTAGCTTACAAAACGCTAATCTGTCTTCTTATCGAATACGGCTGGCTTGGTTGTTCGGAACTCATAGCAAGAACTCTACTTCAGGAAAATTGAATCTGTCCAGACGAAGGCACTTCGTTTCACCTACCGTCACTAAGACAGGATTTCTACCCTCACCTAATCTCAGCGCATTATCTCTAACCCAACTTTCAACACGTCCGCACACCGAGTGCCTCTAATGTATCTATATGCTCATTAACTCTCCGGGCCTCATGGCAACGACCACCCCTGTTAATTTTTCTAGTCCATTATCAACTAGGCGCCATCATGATTTAAATACTTCTTCACCTTACGCAGAAATGATATTTACAAATACAGCTGCTTCCGATGCACCAACGAAAGCTGGAACTGCGCAGTAAAATTCGTTCACTTGCGCGTCCGCTATCGTTGGCTGCCACTGAATTTCATTGACGCCTATGCTTTCTTCATTTAATCTTGTATTTGGCATGTTCTTTTAACTACGTTTGCATGTATGTGTTAAGATTTGTAGGCAACTGTTATAATCATAGTTCAAGCAACGCGGGTCGGAGCAAGCGACATCCGGGAGCTGTAAACCAAGCTGACGACCTCGCGACGGCCGCATGCCAGATGACGTTTGTCTCGAGGAAAAAAAGGTTCCGTCTATATACTGCGCCTGCTGACCTCTTCTTCTCGGCGTTGTAAATAGCTTAAGACACAGTCAATGGGCGCGACTGCAGCGGACTCTCTCATGGGCTGTCCAACGTTGTCAGTGCTAATGTATGCAGCCCATTTCTCTTTCGCACCACCGCCCCGTACCACAAAGCGCGATTGAGGTATCCGCTGGCCCAGGAGCCAGTTATATTTCCTTTCCTAAATATCATTGAAGTCGAGAACGTTGCCAACGCCAGCGCCAGTCAACACAATGATCGCCGACGGCGAAGGCGACGCGGGGCCAACCCCACGGCATATCCACGGCAGCGGCGACAGTAACCCTCCCCTGCAAGCCACCAGCGCAGCTCAGACAGCGCACCCGAAGCTACATGACGAAGATAGCTGCCGAGGCCAGCCGTAATTGACCGTCTGGAGAGGATCCGGGGGCCGCGTGGTCCAGTCTTTATGTTTGACAGCGCCATTCGTGTTCAAAGGGGGAAGCTGTCGGCGAGCGATTTCTCTACGCTGCGTGGCCTTGTGCGTAACCCGGGCCGTGCAGTGATGAGGAACACGTGCGACCACCTGCGAACCGTGGGAACGCCACTCGCTTGCATTCCGGTGTCCTTGTCTCAAACTCAACTCGTGACGGGGACCTGTCTCATACGGTCAGAGTGTGTGAAGAGTGCCACAGTTAACTTTTCAGGACACGCCTTCCTTTGCAGGCCCATCCTCCATCTAGGGATTTCAGGGAAGAAAAACTCCATAAAAGCCGGCGTGGCGTACGGACGAGTAGCTTCATCTCATCGAGACTCTTTTACTGAGAAGCCCTATCAGTTCGTGTACGTGTACATGATGTGAATAGTTGTCTAAAGTTTTCCTTTCCTTCCTCCTAACTCCTTCTCTGACCTTCCTCGTACCCTCTCCAGCCTGACCCGGCCACCTGAGTTCCAAAAGCAACTGCTTACCATGTATTCTATGTAGACACTCCTGCAATAGCCACTTAGAGGCTGCAGGAGGTATAAATAAATAAAGGAATAAATAAGCAAACGATATTTTTACGCTACAAGTATTTTATTTGCCGAACCTTGCCTAGCCTGTCTAACTGGAGCTGGCCAAGGTAACGCCTCGTTGACCTGTGGCATATCTTAGCTACCAACTCAAGTGTATGTGTCCTTTTACATGGCAAACCCGGCGATATAGGTACAAAGTGGTAGGTTTGTTTGAACCAGCTTGCTGTCGTGGAACTTCCCATTACAGTGATTGTGACATGCTCGAACAATCACAGTAAGGGTTTATTCATCAAAGCAAGGTTCTGCGAAATTCTTTGAGTGAAGCGGGCTTCGATGAGCGCGCAGTATCCCTCTTGGATCCGCGAAGCTTTCGAAGGTCACATGATGCGAGACCTTCCGGCCGAGCCACAACCTTGGTGCATACCGACGTTTCCGACCCCGTGCTTGGAACAGGTGGCCTTACTCACTTATGCACCGCAGTTTCCGAATCACCATTTCATGCAGATGCTGAAGCCGTGGCTGGAATGCGATGCTCCTGTTTAATACCAGTCACCCACATCATGAGAGGGGGAACGTGTAGCCGTACTGTCGCGGGCTTCAAATTTTCCGCAGAAGCATCGTCTTGTCGAGACGAGTAAAGCAATAAACGTATAAGCGAGCCTGGACGGGGCCCGGGCTGTGGGCCCGGGCTGGGTATGGGCCTAAAAATGAAACCCATAACGTGCTCTGAACTCTGTAAAAACAGAAGCCTATAAGGATATTCGGAGTGAGTGCATTTCTGAAGCATTTGGTCCCAATGTATTGCTTGTCTATCTTGTATTTTTTAACTATTGCCCGATGTTAGCTGGAAGGCATTGCTCAAGATGCCTGTAAGTGATACAGGGGACTCTCAGATCGTCGTTATGCCAGTCTTTTTGCACTCATGTGCATGGATATAAAGGCCAGGACAAAATCCTTGACTGCCAATAACTATACCGAAAACTGAAAAAAGAACGTGCAAGCTTTCTATTTTTCTTCTCCGTGGCTTCACGAAACTGTGTTCTACGGCAGTATTTACGGCAAGAAAATGTTTGCAAATAAGATGAACAAAGTAAACACCGCTGCAAATGAAAACAAATAACCAGGTTCTCAAGCAAGGCCTGCGTATTTCTCAATTTCTTCCATGTCCCTCTTTGTTGAATACAATTAAAGAACGAAGTGGGTTCTCCACGTCAAAGGGCCCCCCTTCCATCCACTGGTGTCGGCCAATCCTCGTGAACCTACTAGCATGACAATGCAGAGTGGCGTCTATTCCCTACAATACAGGGAGGGCACTGACCCCTTTCATCTGCCACTCTCTGCATTGTCCCGCTAGCGGGCTCGTGAGAATCAGCCGGCTCCATTGCTTGGAAGGGGGTATTTTGACCGGGAAAAGCCGCTTCATTATTTAGTTGTGCCCGACTATAGTCCTTTCAAGCCCGCCTAAAATTCGGGCGCAAGCAGCAGATTAGAGCAAACCTGTCACTGGCTACGCAGGCAAGTAGAGGTTAAGTTAATACTCTTCTTTTGATGCGACCAAGAAGTCGCGAGGATGACAACATCGACGAGGAGATACAAAATACGGCTGCAGTAGCCACAGCTTTTTCAAACCCAAGAAAGCGCTTTCAGATTCGCTATGCCGCTTATTCGCGCCCCCTTCCATGCTCATTTTTTTGGTCTCGATCAAGTGTAGCGGAAACCAAGCACTTCAATCCATAGATCAAGGTTCGTGAATATCACACGAACACGTCAAGAGCTCAGAAATAATACTCCTATCTTTTAGTTGTAAGGACCCACAAAAAGTGGTACGGTACAAACGTAAACTGAGAAGTAAGTTGTTAGCCTCATGGTTTTGCGCCTCAGAGGGAAGTTGATGAAGACGACTATGTGCGATGCACAGCACGAGAGTGCGTTGCAGTGCAATGCGAGGGATGATCGTCTGCGGAGATAGCATGGTGGCTCTCGTGCAGTGGACAGCGCAGATGAGCTGTTCGCACTTCCGCGGTTTCGAAATCTAGCTGCGGCAATATTTACTTTATTTCTGCATCCTCAAGGTCAGGGACGCCATAAGATACTTGGTTGGGTTTGACCCCATTAAGTCGCGCTTGCGCACTAAAACCAGGAAAAATAAACATACTCAAAAAGCTGGAAACCACTGCAAAGAACTAATGGTACATTGGCTGCAGCACATAATTTCACAATCTAGTCAATAGGCACGCACAGAAGAAAATCCTTGGAGTCGTAGTAATGATTCAGAAAAAACTGTAAAAATTACAAACTTTGCCGCGAACCACGAAGAAAACACATCGCAGGGGAACACGTCACTGCGCAGAAGATATTCAAGGAGAAAATGTAGCGATTTCGCTTGGAACTCGTGGCGAAATGCAGCGGGGAGTGAACGAATTTTATGTGCGTGCATTGAACGGTGCTTTCTATACAGCCGCAGCTGCCGGACAGGCGTGGCAGCTGGTTTCCGAGTGTGGCATCAAAAAAACATGCGGCTAGTAGCGACACGTTCAAGGGCCCGGATTCAAATGTAGCTCATTGCAGGTCGCCCTTGGCGACGAAGCAACAGTCGTCGCCCAAAATAAAAAGAGCCATGCGTCGTAACAGGCAGACATATACTCAACAGAAACCCGTAATTTGTCGTGCGCTGTTAACGTAAAGCCTAATAGACGATATGCGAAACTTCATGGCGGTCTGGCAACACTGCCCCCCTCCCCCCCACACACGTACGGCTAGCGACGCGAATTAAAAAGACGTGACTATAAGAAACCCGAACTGCTGCTGCGCGACGAGATCTACGCGTCTTGTCTTCTTTTTCTGGCTCGCACTGCGCTTGTGCAAACGGGACAGCGCTCAAAGGAATCAGGTAGAAGACGTTTGCTCCTGGACGCTGTTTTCCTCGTGCCGACACTAGAAGGCGTCAGTGCACGTGTACCTCAAGTGAGACGAAGTGTAGGTAATACTTCGCCATTTGTGAGTCTTGTTGCCGCCCTTGTGCGAGGGTATCGCCAGTTCAAAGTGAATCCAACGAAACTGAGTGGTAGCAACTCATGAAACAGGAAATGTATGTACCGGGTTCGCTTCATATCTAATGTGTATTAAAGCGCATGGAACATAGAGTTTTCTTCGCTGCTTCTGTACCTGCTGTACTCTACTGTGTTTCCGGTGTTGGTTTTCCTAGCCCAATAATCCAAAGTGCTGAAGTAGCTTGTCAGTAAAAATGTTGAACGCCGTCCCAAGTTCCAACCATCTCGACCGCGAACTTACGTGCGACCTTCAACCCTTTTGAGGCAGCTTTGCAGGATGCATACAGACATTCGCCACATGTTGTTCCATGCTGGCATCACGGATGCTACAAACGAAGAGAAACTGGAGCTCACAGCTAAGAGGAAAATGCGCAACTTTCATTGCCCTCCTTCGACTAAGATTACGCGCACCTCAGTCGTGGCTTACAATCCATATGGTGGCCTCAAATTAATGAACCCAATGGCTGAATTATTAAAGTACATCGGAGCAGTTTCATCTTTTGTGACCCCACAACACGAAGATGTGGTGATATTTCTCTGCTACCAGACTTTCAGTTTTTTATCAAAATTTATTCTGTCCCTTTTTGTTCTTATTTCCATATTCTGAATTTGTACGCAATGTATATTACCCCCTACCCCTATCTTTTCTTACTACCGCTCCCCCTTTCTCTCCGTCTCCCTGTCCTTTACTCCCGCTAGACGCAGCTCCTGCGCTTCAGATTTCGACAGCAGATGCCTCGGCTAGCAACATCTTTTCCTACCATTGTTAATACATTAATAAATTGCCACTAACAAACCCAGACCTATTTCCTCACGTCCGGATAACCTTTACTTGTTGCGTGAGGAGACTAAAGTTGAAAAATTGAGCCACCGTTCTTACGATGCGATATTCCACCCAAGATGTTGTAGCTCTCACTTAATATTAGTGAAGCGAGTACGGTATGTGATGCCAGCCGCATTCTGTCTCCAAGAGACTCGGAGGCAAAACAAGCTGCTTCGGCAAACTCACATTAGTAGGTCTAAGTTCACTATCAAAGCTTTCCTCCTATTTGAAAGTACGACGTTATATAGCTACGTTGTTCATGCCACTTCTATTGGTGCCTGCTCGCGTTTCTCGTTCTCAGGCTCGTGTTGATCAGTGTGCAATGTTGAAAATGTTTTGTGAAAGACTACACGGTGCAACAGCGTTGGCAAAAAATTAGGAAAAGAGCTAAGGCGACGTACGGAATGACCACAACAGGTCGCAAGTTTTGCTATATGGTATGCACTTCATTACTAACGCGATACTGTTAAAGAGCCCGTTAGTCAGAAATTCCTATGTTGGCGTTACAGGCGTCACTGTCGACGATGTGGGCGAAAATTCACGGCCATGGCTTTGGCAGGGAGCTGCCCAGAGAGCAACGTAAGAGGGAAGTGGGCCACCTAGGTCACAAGACCTTGCGGCGTCATCGAAAACCTGCCCAGGCATAGAGAGCAAACTGTCCAGCGTTGCAGGTGGCAGTGTAATTGAATTACTAGTTGGTGGCCTGGGAAGAGCAACCTGGGCCGCACAAGGCCTACCGATGGCAACACCAGCCATCGCAGAGCAGTGGCGCATCGCTTAACCGCTACATCAACGCGCCGCAGTGGAGTGCTATCAGGACTCCCAGGGATCTATGAATGCAAAGCGGCGAATAACCTTCTACATATATTGGAATTAACTCATTAAGCTATCGCGTCACACCCTGAAAGCAGAGCTTGAGTGTCCCCTCCAATTTTTATTCAATCTTACTCTACAGAAACTTTGTTCCGTAAAATGTGACTTTTTGCTTTTTTCGAATACGGAACACAAATCCATTCTATACAATATGGTTTCGAAACTGGCAATACTATTCGTCTACCTTCAATATACTGGGCGTATTCCTAAGTTCGCAAAATCACAAACATACGGCTTTGGCCACACGAAAATATAATAAATAACAAAAGATAAAACGACAAGGCTTTTTAACACCCAAAACAGAGTTTGTAGCCCGTGAGTTCTATCCATCGTCCGTGGTGGCTCAGTGGTTAGGGCGCTCGGCTACTGATCCGGAGTAGCCGGGTTCGAACCCGACCGCGGCGGCCGCATTTCGATGGAGGCGAAATGCAAAGGCGCAAGCGTAGCGTGCGATGTCAGTGCACGTTGTAGATCCAGAGTTTGAGTTGGTCGAAATTATTCCGGAGACCTCCTCTACGGCTACTCTTCCTTCCTTCTCTCAGTCCCTCCTTTATTCCTTCAATTACGGCGCGGTTCAGTTGTCCCAAGAGATGTGAGACAGATACTGCCATTTCCTATCCCAACAACCAATTTTCATTTTTATTTCTATCCATGCTGTTGGCATTTGTGAGCACTCACCTCGCACGTCGCTTTTGCTGTGCATGAATCCGAACAGATTGAGCGACTAGTTGGACACCACAAACGCCAGGTGCGATCGGGACGCCAGCGTTGCGGCTTCCAAACGCCGCGAGTGGTTGTCGCCGTTAGCGAAGTTGGAGTGACGGAAAAGCCTCAGTACTGCCCTCAGGTCTCTCCCGAATGGCGGCATCCGTGCGCTCATGTGCTGGTACAGTCCTCCCTGAGTGACGAGAACGCCACCGCGTATCGCCGAAATGAACCACGCGAGATAACATCCCACGTAAACCAGTTTTCTAGAACAAGAGGCCACGTGGTGTAAACTCGCTACATCGTGTGCACCTCGTAAACGGTTTATTTATCTCCGTGTGCACCTGCTAATTTCACAAGCCTATGTCTGTGGGATGAAGCTGTAAACTTCGAATATGCTAATTGTTAATTAGGAATATTGTTCGCCGTGCAAGATCAGCCCAGTGCCTTAATTTTAACCACTATTCTTTTATCAAAGAACATTTATAAGCTTTCTTTTTGTTACCAGCTGCTCGCTGGCTCGTTGTAAAATGGATATCTTCTTAGGTTATCCTGCCGCATCTTGTAAAGTGTGTGCAAAACTACGCGGGAGAAAGCGTCATCTCGTGTGTGTGTGTGTGTGTGTGTGTGTGTGTGTGTGTGTGTGTGTGTGTGTGTGTGTGTGTGTGTGTGTGTGTGTGTGTGTGTGTGTGTGTGTGTGTGTGTGTGTGTGCGTGCGTGTGTGTGTGTGTGTGTGTGTGTGTGTGTGTGTGTGTGTGTGTGTGTGTGTGTGTGTGTGTGTGTGTGTGTGTGTGTGTGTGTGTGTGTGTGTGTGTGTGTGTGTGTGTGTGTGTGTGTGTGTGTGTGTGTGTGTGTGTGTGTGTGTGTGTGTGTGTGTGTGTGTGTGTGTGTGTGTGTGTGTGTGTGTGTGTGTGTGTGTGTGTGTGTGTGTGTGTGTGTGTGTGTGTGTGTGTGTGTGTGTGTGTGTGTGTGTGTGTGTGTGTGTGTGTGTGTGTGTGTGTGTGTGTGTGTGTGTGTGTGTGTGTGTGTGTGTGTGTGTGTGTGTGTGTGTGTGTGTGTGTGTGTGTGTGTGTGTGTGTGTGTGTGTGTGTGTGTGTGTGTGTGTGTGTGTGTGTGTGTGTGTGTGTGTGTGTGTGTGTGTGTGTGTGTGTGTGTGTGTGTGTGTGTGTGTGTGTGTGTGTGTGTGTGTGTGTGTGTGTGTGTGTGTGTGTGTGTGTGTGTGTGTGTGTGTGTGTGTGTGTGTGTGTGTGTGTGTGTGTGTGTGTGTGTGTGTGTGTGTGTGTGTGTGTGTGTGTGTGTGTGTGTGTGTGTGTGTGTGTGTGTGTGTGTGTGTGTGTGTGTGTGTGTGTGTGTGTGTGTGTGTGTGTGTGTGTGTGTGTGTGTGTGTGTGTGTGTGTGTGTGTGTGTGTGTGTGTGTGTGTGTGTGTGTGTGTGTGTGTGTGTGTGTGTGTGTGTGTGTGGATTACAAACGTTGGTCTTTGTTTATTCACTACTCCTGACCGTGCTAAGAAGTCTTTTTCCCTGAATATATATATATATATATATATATATATATATATATATATATATATATATATATATATATATATATATATATATATATATATATATATATATATATATATATATATATATATATTAAGGAAACCAACAGTCACCGAAACCATCGCATGGTTGTTTTTTTCTGCTGCTTTATAAGTAATTTTCTTTAAACCAATTGATTTGCGCTACTTAAAATCTACGATAGTCCTGTACTGAAAGAAGAACACAGAGTGCATCAAAAAAAAAAGCTGTTTGGTTGGGTGACAGTAATACACGCCCGCCACATATCGTAATGCTCTTTTCTGCAATAAATGTAATTTGGTTAAGTGGGTTACACCTGTGGTACACCAGAATAAACTGCAGTACTGCAAGCGTGTTATATAAAAAAGTTTTATTCTAGGAGGCAGCAAGCATCTTGTTCGGACCATGGAGCTAACGGCTGATTCAATTTTCTACTGCAGATGATCTAGGGGGTCGTTCCATGAAAGATGCCTCGAAAGGACCACTCCGAGCGCTTTGACAGAGTTAACAATTTCAGCTTTTGCTCTTCATAAGTGTACGCTCATGGCATATGATAATTTCTTTCTTTTTTGCGCTTTTCACACTCCTTTGTTTTGCTTGTGTTTGTTTTTAAGAGGCTTGCTTCGACCCAAACGTCCAAAGCCATGCAGAATGATTGCGTGCTTGGTTTCGTGGTATCGTCCACACAGACATTAAACTTTACGTCCTGTGTACAATGTGCCACATATCATTAACATCAATTAGGAATAATAGGGGTTTGAGTAAACTTCCCTGTGGTACGTCGGTATTAGCGGAGTGTAAAGTAGATTTTATGTTATTTATTTCCACATAATGCGTTGAGCGACGCGCGCAAAGCGGCGACGATAGCTGCAAACTCCTCAAAGGTGTGACGCAGTTAATTGCTGCCTATAGCGTTTCATTGATTTCGCTAACTGGAAGTGAAAGAAAAACGGTTATCAGCTCCACCTGCTCCTCTAGGCCGTTAGCAGACGAAACATTATTATCAACCGGCGGCTCCACATAGCCAGGAGTTGAGCGCAGATCGCCACCGCCTTGCATGCGCGCAAGCATGCGCACTTAAGCCTTGAAAGATATCACAGTGTGGTCTCTGCAGGTGCCTTGTGCACCATGGTGGATGTTGCGTCCGCGGAAGTGAGTAAATGAAAGACTATTACTAACATACTACTATTTAACTAAAGTTATCAATTTCGGTTCTAGTGAGCAATATTGTATAGCGAAATCGGACGCCCTCAGTATCGTAAGCGAACCCGGTTTTCTAAATGTCTAAACGGGGATTGTAGTTCGAGGGATGAAACGTGGAATTTTGCGCGCAGGACGTGCGGAAAGTTCGTGTAAAGGGCAGAGAAACGAAGCAGCATCCGTTCGGGTGCCTTTTCTCTCCGCGCCGCCGGACACAAATCGTCGACCTGAGGAAGCAGGTGACGCCAGCGAAGCGCTGATATGTTTCAGCGGTACATTCTGGGGCCTCGACCTGATTCTCTTTATCTTCTGCGTGCTCGACATCGCCTCTTTATGGGCATTACAAAATCACATGGAGCACCGCCCCCTTGCACAGATAAAATTCAATTCTCTGAGGATTTAGAGAAATCATTTTGTAAAGCACTGTGTAGAACGCTTCAAAATAAAACCCTGTCCCAACAATCTAAAAGCACTGTTCTACATCATTTGGCTTTCAGCTTAGAAGATGATTTACACCTCACGATACAGAGGTGTCCGTTTCTGCAATCCATATTTTTCTTATGTATGGAAGTTCCATAAAAACCGCCCAGGGTGACAGCGTGCACATATATCTATGTATATATATATATATATATATATATATATATATATATATATATATATATATATATATATATGGTTGTTTTTCTGCTGCTTTATAAGGAATTTTCTTTAAGCGATTTATTAATCTAAGTATTATTATCCCACTGATAAGCATAACACATTAATAATAATAAAAAAAAATTAACGTTCCCCTAAGCACCTTGGATTCGGTGACTGTTGGCTCCCTTCATAAATTTATCAAACGGGCCCCTCATTTCCTTTAACCTGTCTGCTAATAGCTTAACGAGGGTCTCGGTTCTGGCAGTCTTGATGCCATAGGTAGCATAAGAGGGCTCTCGCACAGTTTCCGCCCTCACCGTTATATGACGTTCTACGTCACGCTCGCGGTATTACAGGACGTGCTACGTCCGCCGCTATGGTCGAGGGTGGCGCTGGTGAACACTCTCAAGGCTCGCTTACACCCAGTAAACATAAATACCCACGAGAACAGCAGATTGGACAGCCGTCGCCGTAGCTCAGTTGGTAAGAGCACCGGACGCGATATTCGGAGGTCGTGGGTTCGGATCCCACCGGCGGCATGGTTGTTTTTTCTGCTGCTTTATAAGGAATTTTCTTTAAGCGATTTATTAATCTAAGTATTATTATCCCACTGATAAGCATAACACATTAATAATAATAAAAAAAATTAGCGTTCCCCTATGCACCTTGGTTTCGGTGACTGTTGGCTCCCTTCATAAATTTATCAAACGGGCCCCTCATTTCCTTTAACCTGTCTGCTAATATATATATATATACGACGTGCTCGCCGCAGTCACCTCCGCTGCACAACTTTCCTCCAAGACCAGTGCAGACATCACCCTTCAGGCCAAGCCAGCCCAAAGCCTTGTGTTTTTAAAAACTCATTCTCCTCTCACCGCCCACCTCCTACTTTCTATCACGCACCTTCACCTTCACGGTAAGCCTGTCAGCATCAAAACTTATTCCCCCCATCCTCCCATCTCATGCCTCGGCGTCATTCATAACGCCGGTGGCCACTTCACTCCTGATGAGCTCATGCATGACCTAGAATCTTTCAAAACAGATATTCTCGCTGCTCGCATGATGGGATCCACTCAATCAGTGCTCATAACGTTCGCTGGTACCGTCATCCCCCACTTTGTATATTTCAAACGCGTTGCCTTCCGGTGCCGTCCTCATAAACCTAAGCCTCCCACCTGCACCCGTTGTCTCACTCTAGGCCACCGCGCCCACCAATGCCCCCAGCACAGCGTTCCGGCAAAGTGCCGTCGCTGTGCTGCTCCTCTACCCGCTGACCCTTCCGCTCATGTGTGTGCCCAGCCCTGGTGCGTTCATTGCCAGGTGAACACCCACCCCTCCCTCGACCCCACTTGCCCCTTCCTCCTTGCTAAACAACGCGAGTGTGCTAAAGCTGCATACCTCCGACGCCTAGCTTTGCGCCGGGCCACTCAACCCACCACCCCCTCCTCCTCCCCCTCCTCCTCCTCCTCCTCCTCCTCCTCTAATCATGAATATCCATCAGCTCCGATCACGTCACCACCAGGCTCCTTTGCCGCCATAGTTAAAGGATCCTCGGTGCCAGCGTCCCTCTCTTCCACTACACCACCCTCTCCATCCTTGACTGACGCGAGCCGCTCCTTCGACCTCCGGCTCGCAATGCTGGAACGCCAGCAGCGAGAGCAGCAGCGCATTTCCCACGATCTACAACAGCAGATACATGCCTTGACTCAAACCCTCCAGACAACCACCTCCTCTCTTACCTCCCAGCTTAACAAGCTAAATGAGCACCTTGCCACGTTCCCCACTCCCTCCTCCAGCGCCCAGGTCGCCCCTTTGGCTGACCTTGTCGAAACCACCACACAGGCACATCACACTCGCTTGGTTCAGCTGGAAACTTCGGTTCTCCAGATTCTTACCACCCTCCAAGCACAATCAAAGCAATTGGAATCTTTCACATCTATGCTCCAATCCGTCCATGAGTCACTGCCCCCGGCAAAAAAGAAGGAACGCGTACCATCGCGTTCCTCTCCACTCTCATAATGGCGTTTGGCGAGGACCTCGAAATTGTGCAGTGGAACTGCCGAAATCTTTGCCACAATAAGACCCCCCTCCACCAGTACCTACTCACCCGCCCCTCTCTGCCTCATTTTCTCCTTCTCCAGGAGACCCGGACGGCCCGCAATGTCCCAGGCTACCGCGCCTACCATGCCACTACGGCCACGCCACTTGCGTCTATTTATGTACGCAGTGACGTGCTCGTAGAGCAAATTGACATCCCCTCCACCCTCCTTAAATATTTAGTTTGTGTGGTTTATTACCACCCTTCTTCCCGCATCTCACTCGTCCTTTTGTCTTTTTACAACCCCCCTGTCACTTCCTCTTTATTCTCTGCTCTGGGCAAATTCCTTCACTCTCTTCCTTCTACCTCCCATCTCCTCTTTGGTGGTGACTTTAATGCCCCTCACACACTCTGGGGCTACCCACAAACCCTCAAACCCGGCCGCCTCCTGCATTGTCTGGCCCAGGAACGCCACCTCACCCTTCTTAATACTCCTGGCTCTCCTACTCGAGCGGGCATTGCCTCACAACGCCCCACGACACCCGACCTCACTTTCTCTCGGGGTTCACTTTCCTTTCACTGGCAGGTGACAGCCGAAACTCTTCTAAGTGACCACTTTCTCATCCATATCACCACCTCTCTTTCCCACATCCCTCGCTGTCATCCGGTTATTCACACTGACTGGCATGCTTTTCGCACTCATCTCGCCTCCGACTCCTTTCAATCCTACGACGACTGGACGTCGCGCATCTCTGCAGCGCTCACGTCCAGTAGCCGTCGCGTTCGCTCTCGTTACCCAATCCAGGACCCAGATCCATACCTTATCCGTTTATGGCGTCGCCGTAAACGTCTTCAACGCTCCTTTCGCTCCCAACCACACAATGCCCAACTTTCCTCCCGGATCACTGCTCTGCGGGCTGAGATCGTCGCCCACTGCGCCTCCCTCGAGGACTCTCGTTGGAGTGCTCTTTGTGATGGCCTTGATTCTGCATTGCACTCGCGATCCGCATGGTCTCTCTTTAAATCCCTCCTTGGCAATAAGCCTGCCCTTGCTCCCACTCTAGCTAAAGCCCTCACTCAGGGGACTCCCTCCGAAGTTTTTGATCAACTCGCCTCCCTCTACATCCCGCCCCCTCTGGCACCCTCCTACCCGGTGTACTCAGGTGGACCTAACCCCGATCTGGACCAATGCTTCACTCTCCGGGAGCTCGAATCTGCTCTGGCTGCTAATTCTACACGCTCGGCTCCCGGTGAGGATGCCATTACATACACCACACTTCGTAACCTTCCTGACTGCGCCAAAGAATTCCTCCTTGAAATCTACAATGAGGCCTGGGAGAGCGGCTGCTTGCCGAGCTCCTGGACATCCTCCCTTATTTCTATGATTCCAAAGCCGGGCAAACCTCCCTCTCTCTCTAACCTCCGCCCAATCTCCCTGACGTCGTGCGTTGGTAAGACCCTTGAGCGAATGGCTCTGACTCGCCTCTCTGATTTTCTTGAGGCACGGGAATTTTTCCCCCATTCTCTCATTGGCTTCCGACGCCGCGTCTGTGCACAGGACATGTTTCTGATTCTCCAGCAAACGTTCCTGTCCCCTACACCCACTCAAATTTACGCACTTGTGACTGTCGATGTTCGCAAGGCCTTTGACGGTGTTTGCCACGATCACATCCTTTCTCAACTCGCCTCTTTGGATTGTGGCTCCCGCATGTACTCCTATATCCGCTCATTCCTCTCTAAACGTGTGGCTCGCTTTCGTGTAGATACCCACTTGTCTAACCCACACCACCTCACCCGTGGCACTCCTCAAGGTGCTGTTCTCTCTCCTACCCTTTTCAATCTCGCTATGGCCCCTCTCGCCTACCAGCTAGCTGAAATTCCCGACCTGCATCATATATTTTACGCCGATGACATCACTCTCTGGTGTTCATCTGGCTCTCCCGGTCACGTACAGGACACCCTGCAACGTGGCCTAGATCTCATCGACTCCTTTCTCACCACCGCTGGCCTCTCTCCTGCTCCTGAGAAATCCGAGCTTCTCCTTCTCAACCATTCCTCCTACCAGCGCTCCCACAACCACTTCGTCTCTCTCCACCTTTCTGGCTCTCCCATTCCTGTCGTCACACAGTGCAAAGTTCTTGGCTTCCCTTTGCATGCGGCTAAGAATGTGCAAGCCCTTCACCGCGCTGTCACCACCTGCCACTCTGTAACTCACCTCCTGCGGCGCGTGGTCACTCGACGCTCAGGTCTCCACGAGGCTCACGCGTGCCGCGTTGCCCACGCGCTGGCCCTCAACAAAGTCTTGTACTTTGCACCCTACGCTTCCTTCAATCAGACTCAACTTAACACTCTCGAGACTGCCCTTGTGGGCCTCTACAAGGCAGCTCTCAACCTCCCTATCACTACCTCTACCACTAAGCTCTTTGCCACAGGCCTCTTCCATCCTCTTCGTTCTCTTCTCAGTCTCCATCGTGACTTGCAACTTGCCCGGCTTTCCCTTACCCGTCAGGGTCAGTGGTTATTGACTCAAGCGGGTATCTCGCCCATTCCAATCTCCCCGTTTACCTCTCCTATTCCCACCCCCGCTCCCAATCTTCGTATCCTTCCCCTCCCGACCAACATGTCCCCCGTCCTGCACGCCGGACGTCGTCACGCGGCCGCACAGCACCATTCCCCTCTCTTTGATACCCAGGGTGTAGCTTACACGGATGCCTCCTTCGTGGCTCCTCGAGGTTCCTGCGGCTACGCCCTGTACCATCCACACCTCCCTGCTCCTGAAACCCACACCAGCGGGCCGTATCTACACCCTCCAGACGCATTGTCCCTCGAGGTCCTCGCCATTGCGCATGCCCTCCAGTCATTTGCCCTCCTTCCCTCTCTCCAAGAGTACACAGTCTATTCAGACTCACAAGCCGCTATACACCACATACAGAAACGCACCCTGACCCCTTCTCTCCAACAGGAGGTCGAACGAGCGGTCTCCGCACTGCAGCCTTCCATCGTTTTCCTCCGCTGGGTCCCTGGGCATTCAGGGATTGACGGCAATGAGCTGGCTCATCAGCTCGCCCGCGACACACTTTTCCGGGCACCGTTGATCCCCTGGCCCAAGCCCTCGGAGAACGGTGGGAGGCTCACCCTTCGCCGCACCATAAAAGAGGTCTACCTGGAGCTCCGCCTCGACAAACGCCTTTACCCTCCTCCTCATCCATCACTCACGGTGCCGGAGTCTCGCCTTCTTCGGCACATTCAGATGAATGCAGTTATCACCCCGTCCCGCCTCTTCCTCTATCGCTATCGATCGGACCCTTCCTGTCCCAACTGCCCCTGCATCTATGCGGACCTGGCCCATTGCCTCTTCTATTGCCCAGCTGCTCAGCAGTCGGGTTCCTTCCCCCCACCCTTTCTATCCATCACCACCTGGCTCGACTGGCTTGGCGCTGAAGGGGAAGAAGAACAGCGACTTCTGGTCGCCCAGGCGGTCGACATGCTCGGCCTATAAATTATGGTCGAATAAAAGTCTTTACTACTACTATTACTATATATATATATATATATATATATATATATATATATATATATATATATATATATATATATATTCATAAGTTTGTCAAACGAGCACCTTATTTCATTCGGCCTTGTCTGCTAATAGCTTAACGGCGTTCTCGGTTCTGGCAGTCTTGATGTCATAGGTAGCATAAGAGGGTTCTCGCACAGTTTCCGCCCTCGCCGTTAGATGATGTTCTACGCCATACTCGCGGTATTAAAGGACGTGCTATGTCCCCCGCCAAGGACGATGGTGGCACTGGTGAACACTCTCAAGTTTCGCTTGCACGCAAAACGTAAATACCCACGAAAGCAGCAGATTGTACAGCCGTCGCCGTAGCTCAGTTGGTAGAGCACCGGACGCGATATTCGGAGGTCGTGCGTCCGGTTCGCACCGGCGGCATGATTGTTTTTATTCGTGCTTTATATGTAATTTACTTTGCACCAATTGATTGGCATTACACATTGAAAAGAAATCGAAAAATTCCTATATGCCCCTTGCTTTCGGTGACTGTTGGCTTCCTTCATATGTTTGTGAAACGAGCACCTCATTTCATTCTGCCCTGTCTGCTAATATATATATATATATATATATATATATATATATATATATATATATATATATATATATATATATACATATATATATAGCGACCGCAACCTGATCGGAGGCTGCAGATCCGACCTCATTCATTCATTCATGAATCTTCATGCGGGGCTTGTGGGGCCCATATGTTGGGTGAAACACGCGCGCGAATTCGGCAGCGTTCGGGTGCCGGAATGTGTGCCTGGGTGCAACACCACTGCAGGCATGTATGGCAAGTTCTTCACCAGAGCGACGTAAACACGCGTGTGACCGCAGCAGTGGCTGCATAGCGGTGAAGCGATCGGCCCACCAGTGGTGTTCATAGTGGGAGCGCTGGCCGTGCACACCAGGTTTGTGATTGAGGCGGCGCGGCCCAACCGCCGAGAAGTTGCTGGACCGTGTTTGGTGAGCGGCGTCTAGTACCAGCGGACCCCCTTACCGAGATTCCCTCGGTATAAAGCGGGGAAATCGCGGTTGTCCTGATGTTCTGTTCCACCGAAGGCATAAGAGGCCTGCCCAGTATCAGGCGGCTTGGATCCCAAAGATGTTGCAAGTGTGAGCGACGTTACCAGTTGGGACGCACCACTTTAGTGTGGGACAGACTCAGGAGTTTCCCAGGGAATTTAATTTAAGAAGCGTGTCTATATTTCTATAGGGGACGGGGTGTGGAGGGTAGAGCAGAAGCGGTAGTGAATTTTACTTTTTTATTTGTGTTATTAATGCGTTGCGTACGACTAGCAGCGTTTATGACTGCAGCACTCCTGACAAAGGGGACAAAAATTCCTCGTCTTGCGTAAAAAAATCGTTACGAAATAAGGCGGGCGCCTGCACAAAATCAAGGCGGTCTGTAGAGCCCGTACCATGGGGGTGTGTAGGGAAACCACTGGATCATCAGAGTACCGCCACTTCTCCCATTCCACTGGCTGAGCGGTACCATATATACTGTTCCAAGACTTCGTCTGTTTTGCGATTCTCTATAAGACGCTATCAGTGCAGCTGCAGTAGTCAGACAGTGCATTTCAGACAACAACGGCCCGTCATCAAGATTTTGGTTGAAAAAGGTGTTCACACAGGTGACTAAAGTAAGCAGCTCTTGTTGATTTCAGGCAGGACGTCTACCGCGCGTACCTTGATAGGAGGCTGAAAAGCCTGAAAAGCACTGACATAGAGTGATTTAAGACCCAACCAACCTGCTTAGCAAAGCTCTAGTGTGTCATGCAAATTCTGCACTCTTCGAGGATAAGCAAGTGCAATTGTTAGACGGAGTTTTTTACATGTTCGGGCACCGAGGTTCGGAACGGAAGCCGGGTTTATTGAGCCATGCTGTAAACGGATTTGTTTTTTGTCGCGATGTCACTGACACTATTGCGCATGGCTTTCCGAGTAAGGCCTTACGCTATTTTGCAGTGACCATTACAAACACGGCAGAAGGCATTTTTCTCCTCTTCTTTGTTTCTTTGAAGAGGTAAGCAGCGTTCAATTTTTATGCGCGAGAATTCGTGAAACCTGGCTTCGCTGCGAATATTGATTTAAGCTTGAGAATTGAAGCGAAAAAACGTTTTTATCCACCAGATAGCATAAACAATGACCACATTTGTTTTCTGATAGCCCTGCAACTCAGATGAGCTATGGTGGCAGGAAGTTCTAGCCACCATAGTTGAGCTGACAACGATCATTTTTTATGTAACTGGCGCACCTCTGTGAAGGCGACAACAAAGCCCTATTTTTGCGGCTGCTTTATGGCCAGCACGAAGGATAAGAGTGCATTGAAACTGAAACTGCAGGCTAGCCATGTGCCTAACGGATGACACTGAACAAAATAGCTTTTTCTGCGATCGAGCACCAAGGCGCCTAGCACGAGCACATGTTAAGCGCCGGCAAAATAAACGTGAATGTCAAAATGAATGTCATGATTATCGAATCAGTTTAATTCCTTTCATAACGCGAAGACTTCCTGCAACACAACCGCGCTGTGGAAGTATGCTCGACAATATTTATTAGCGCCCGAAGGGCAGTGTATCGCCGCGGTGCTGCCGCAGCACCGCGGTCCCCAAAGAAACGTCCGCACCGCGGCGCGCCGGTCAGCGGAAAATTGTAATGGGAAGTTAATGCTAGACTTCTGTGAGCGACACAACTTAGTTATTGCAAATAGAGAAACTAAGTGTGAGGGACAAATCATTTGGGAATCCCGTAATAGGCAGACGACCATTGACTACTGCCTAATGTCGCGGGGGATCTAGCAAGCTCGTAATAATCGAATTAGACAAAGAGGAGTAGCACAGCCTGGGAAGTGATCATAAGCGTATTAGTCTACAGTTGGGCGGCCCTGATCAAAAGAGAAATACAGGAATATCATAAAGAGTACGCAAAACTAAATGACGAACAAATTGCGCTAATGGCGGCCGGCATAGAGGAATCAAAAGAGAAACGCCCCATGGAAAATTGGGATTATAATCAGTTATAACTACTCATTAGTACAAAAATAAAACAAGTAAAAGGAGTAAAACGCTGGAGAGGAAAGTGGAAGCCACGAAGTTGGTGGAATAAGGAAATTAGGGAGGCCATCGAACAACGACGGTTGGCTGCAAGGGAGCACCGAGAAACAAAGAGGGTGCAGTTATCTGAAGATGAAATAGACCAAAACTTGGAATCTTATCGAAAAAAACAGCAAGTGCAGGTCCTCGTCCAGGCTAAAATCAAGCATTCCTCTCATCCCTGGCTGGCTGGAGTTCGCGATGCAACTAAAGGGGGGGGGGTGCTGTCGTGGATCGGGTAGCATGCCATCGCTCAGCAGGTGTTGTCGGGCAGAACAGGAACGAAGCGGTCCGGAGACGGATTTCAGGTGACCAAAAGGGAGAACTTTATGTACACTATTTACATTGTCATGGTAGCGTAAAAACTTGGTCGGAGACCGACCGGCGGAGCGGCCACTCTACTCGAGAGTCAGAACACACATCCTGGACTCCCCTTTTCTCGGTGTTCCTGTCGACGAGCCGGGTATCCTCCTCGCAGCCGGGACACCTAAGTCCTCCTCTCCCAGTCCGCTGCTCGGTAGCAGCCTGTGCCAGCGCGCCCCGCAGCAATTCAGGGAAGGCGGGTTTGGCCCGGAAGCGTCCCCAAAGTGTTCCCGCACCACAGGCCCGCAGGAAGGCCAAACGAGGCAATCAGGACAACAAAGGGAGGGTCCGGCATATTGACTTCCGCGAACGACGGCGCCTCCCAGTCTCCGCCTGTGGGTCCGTCACGGCCACATCTGCCGTTGATTAGGTCGGCCCAGCCCAAGGATCACAACAGCTCGTAAGCCGCCAGGTAGAGGCCTAGAAAGGGGCTACATCTCCTCGGTGTCCTCTGAAGAGGCCGGGTCAGCTGGACAGGTCTCTTGTTCTCCGGGTGATCCTGATGGGGAATGACTGCAGGTCCAGAATTTCTGGTAGGGCATTAGCGATCAAGCCTGCACAATGCCCCCAATCCAGCAAGGCAAGAGCACCATCGACCACCCCGAGCCGTGCCATGCAATCCAGGAACAACGCCTTAAGCTGTTCTGCTTGAATACGCCCCGTTTTTCCCACTCCCAGGGAGTCAGGTAGGGTGAGCTGCGTGCTGCCGCTGCAATCAAGAGACGAACAGCCGATGGATGGATTACGAGAGGCTAAAGTTGGACATACGGGAGGAGTTCAACATAACATTTATCATTCTCACCTAAGCTACAATTTAACAAAACATCAAATGCGGAAGGGCACTCATAAAAACGAAGGTAAAAGCAAATAAAAACTTTCATTACGCCAGGTACGCTTAGACGAGCGCCTGGAATAGCCAATTTCGCTTAGTGAACAAAGCCTCTGCTGAGACCATCGGCATTACCATTTTCTTTACCCTTCCGGTCGCGAACTTCCAAATTATGCTCCTGAAGGGCGAGACTAGAGCGGAGCAAGCGTCAGGTTTTCGTAGACATGTTCTGAAGCCAGGTCAATGGACAGTGATCAGTCTCGATGACGAATCGCGAACCGGCCAGGTAACACCGATGTTTGTGGGTGGCCCACACTAAACAAGCGCACTCCTTCTCCGTGGCACTTTACGCCTCTTCACGGGTCGTCAGTTTTCGGCTTAGGGCCGTTGTACGATCGTTTCGGAGCGCCTTCCGCCTCGTCCGCTTCGCGAGCTGTCCGCAAGTTTTCGGCCGCCAGGCGGACGTGAGGCGGAAAGGTGTTGTACGATCACTTTGGCGCTTGCGAGCGAGGCGGATGGTCCCAGCTTTCTGATTGGCGCGCTCGGCAGTGCCTGCCGTCTAATCGCGTGCGGCGGTACAGGCATGCATGCCTGTAACAAAACACGCAGATATCTTGCAGTAGGAATAGCCCGTATTAATTTCGGCGTACTCGAGACATCCGTTCCGTCAACGCTTTTTTTTTTGCCGCAGGATTTTCGTCGAAGGTACTATCGTGGTCGGCTGTGATATGAGTGGGAAACGACATGTGGACCATTTATATCCAAGAGACCAAAAAATATCGCGTTCGCGAACTCCTCCTCGTTCGTCGCGATGTTTTCACAACGGTCCACGATTTGCCAAAATAACAGAAGGCTGCCCCCTCTGAAAGTTAGGCTACCCTCAGGATTTCAGAACAACGACGCTCTAGTGCTGTTTGCTTAAGTTCATAACAAGCTCTGGGATAGATGAATGTCCAAAAAAGTATCCTTACTGAGAATCGTTGGCCAATGCCAAGGTGCTGGTTGAAGTGATAACTACGATACAAGCAAATTTCAGCCGCCTGCTGCTGCTGCCGCCGCCGCCGCCGCCGCCGCCGCCGCCGCTGCTGCTGCTGCTGCTGCTGCTGCTGCTGCTGCTGCTGCTGCTGCCGCTGCTGCCGCTGCTGCCGCCGCCGCCGCCGCCGCCGCCGCCGTTGCCGCCGTTGCCGCCGCCGCCGCTGCCGCTGCTGCCGCTGCTGCCGCTGCCGCTGCTGCCGCTGCTGCTGCCGCTGCTGCTGCTGCTGCTGCTGCTGCTGCCGCCGCCGCCGCCGCCGCCGCCGCCGCCGCTGCTGCTGCTGCTGCTGCCGCTGCCGCTGCCGCTGCTGCTGCTGCTGCTGCCGCCGCCGCCGCCGCCGCCGCCGCCGCCGCTGCTGCTGCTGCTGCTGCTGCTGCTGCTGCTGCTGCTGCTGCTGCTGCTGCTGCTGCTGCTGCTGCTGCTGCTGCTGCTGCTGCTGCTGCTGCTGCTGCTGCTGCTGCTGCTGCTGCTGCTGCTGCTGCTGCTGCTGCTGCTGCTGCTGCTGCTGCTGCTGCTGCTGCTGCTGCTGCTGCTGCTGCTGCTGCTGCTGCTGCTGCTGCTGCTGCTGCTGCTGCTGCTGCTGCTGCTGCTGCTGCTGCTGCTGCTGCTGCTGCTGCTGCTGCTGCTGCTGCTGCTGCTGCTGCTGCTGCTGCTGCTGCTGCTGCTGCTGCTGCTGCTGCTGCTGCTGCTGCTGCTGCTGCTGCTGCTGCTGCTGCTGCTGCTGCTGCTGCTGCTGCTGCTGCTGCTGCTGCTGCTGCTGCTGCTGCTGCTGCTGCTGCTGCTGCTGCTGCTGCTGCTGCTGCTGCTGCTGCTGCTGCTGCTGCTGCTGCTGCTGCTGCTGCTGCTGCTGCTGCTGCTGCTGCTGCTGCTGCTGCTGCTGCTGCTGCTGCTGCTGCTGCTGCTGCTGCTGCTGCTGCTGCTGCTGCTGCTGCTGCTGCTGCTGCTGCTGCTGCTGCTGCTGCTGCTGCTGCTGCTGCTGCTGCTGCTGCTGCTGCTGCTGCTGCTGCTGCTGCTGCTGCTGCTGCTGCTGCTGCTGCTGCTGCTGCTGCTGCTGCTGCTGCTGCTGCTGCTGCTGCTGCTGCTGCTGCTGCTGCTGCTGCTGCTGCTGCTGCTGCTGCTGCTGCTGCTGCTGCTGCTGCTGCTGCTGCTGCTGCTGCTGCTGCTGCTGCTGCTGCTGCTGCTGCTGCTGCTGCTGCTGCTGCTGCTGCTGCTGCTGCTGCTGCTGCTGCTGCTGCTGCTGCTGCTGCTGCTGCTGCTGCTGCTGCTGCTGCTGCTGCTGCTGCTGCTGCTGCTGCTGCTGCTGCTGCTGCTGCTGCTGCTGCTGCTGCTGCTGCTGCTGCTGCTGCTGCTGCTGCTGCTGCTGCTGCTGCTGCTGCTGCTGCTGCTGCTGCTGCTGCTGCTGCTGCTGCTGCTGCTGCTGCTGCTGCTGCTGCTGCTGCTGCTGCTGCTGCTGCTGCTGCTGCTGCTGCTGCTGCTGCTGCTGCTGCTGCTGCTGCTGCTGCTGCTGCTGCTGCTGCTGCTGCTGCTGCTGCTGCTGCTGCTGCTGCTGCTGCTGCTGCTGCTGCTGCTGCTGCTGCTGCTGCTGCTGCTGCTGCTGCTGCTGCTGCTGCTGCTGCTGCTGCTGCTGCTGCTGCTGCTGCTGCTGCTGCTGCTGCTGCTGCTGCTGCTGCTGCTGCTGCTGCTGCTGCTGCTGCTGCTGCTGCTGCTGCTGCTGCTGCTGCTGCTGCTGCTGCTGCTGCTGCTGCTGCTGCTGCTGCTGCTGCTGCTGCTGCTGCTGCTGCTGCTGCTGCTGCTGCTGCTGCTGCTGCTGCTGCTGCTGCTGCTGCTGCTGCTGCTGCTGCTGCTGCTGCTGCTGCTGCTGCTGCTGCTGCTGCTGCTGCTGCTGCTGCTGCTGCTGCTGCTGCTGCTGCTGCTGCTGCTGCTGCTGCTGCTGCTGCTGCTGCTGCTGCTGCTGCTGCTGCTGCTGCTGCTGCTGCTGCTGCTGCTGCTGCTGCTGCTGCTGCTGCTGCTGCTGCTGCTGCTGCTGCTGCTGCTGCTGCTGCTGCTGCTGCTGCTGCTGCTGCTGCTGCTGCTGCTGCTGCTGCTGCTGCTGCTGCTGCTGCTGCTGCTGCTGCTGCTGCTGCTGCTGCTGCTGCTGCTGCTGCTGCTGCTGCTGCTGCTGCTGCTGCTGCTGCTGCTGCTGCTGCTGCTGCTGCTGCTGCTGCTGCTGCTGCTGCTGCTGCTGCTGCTGCTGCTGCTGCTGCTGCTGCTGCTGCTGCTGCTGCTGCTGCTGCTGCTGCTGCTGCTGCTGCTGCTGCTGCTGCTGCTGCTGCTGCTGCTGCTGCTGCTGCTGCTGCTGCTGCTGCTGCTGCTGCTGCTGCTGCTGCTGCTGCTGCTGCTGCTGCTGCTGCTGCTGCTGCTGCTGCTGCTGCTGCTGCTGCTGCTGCTGCTGCTGCTGCTGCTGCTGCTGCTGCTGCTGCTGCTGCTGCTGCTGCTGCTGCTGCTGCTGCTGCTGCTGCTGCTGCTGCTGCTGCTGCTGCTGCTGCTGCTGCTGCTGCTGCTGCTGCTGCTGCTGCTGCTGCTGCTGCTGCTGCTGCTGCTGCTGCTGCTGCTGCTGCTGCTGCTGCTGCTGCTGCTGCTGCTGCTGCTGCTGCTGCTGCTGCTGCTGCTGCTGCTGCTGCTGCTGCTGCTGCTGCTGCTGCTGCTGCTGCTGCTGCTGCTGCTGCTGCTGCTGCTGCTGCTGCTGCTGCTGCTGCTGCTGCTGCTGCTGCTGCTGCTGCTGCTGCTGCTGCTGCTGCTGCTGCTGCTGCTGCTGCTGCTGCTGCTGCTGCTGCTGCTGCTGCTGCTGCTGCTGCTGCTGCTGCTGCTGCTGCTGCTGCTGCTGCTGCTGCTGCTGCTGCTGCTGCTGCTGCTGCTGCTGCTGCTGCTGCTGCTGCTGCTGCTGCTGCTGCTGCTGCTGCTGCTGCTGCTGCTGCTGCTGCTGCTGCTGCTGCTGCTGCTGCTGCTGCTGCTGCTGCTGCTGCTGCTGCTGCTGCTGCTGCTGCTGCTGCTGCTGCTGCTGCTGCTGCTGCTGCTGCTGCTGCTGCTGCTGCTGCTGCTGCTGCTGCTGCTGCTGCTGCTGCTGCTGCTGCTGCTGCTGCTGCTGCTGCTGCTGCTGCTGCTGCTGCTGCTGCTGCTGCTGCTGCTGCTGCTGCTGCTGCTGCTGCTGCTGCTGCTGCTGCTGCTGCTGCTGCTGCTGCTGCTGCTGCTGCTGCTGCTGCTGCTGCTGCTGCTGCTGCTGCTGCTGCTGCTGCTGCTGCTGCTGCTGCTGCTGCTGCTGCTGCTGCTGCTGCTGCTGCTGCTGCTGCTGCTGCTGCTGCTGCTGCTGCTGCTGCTGCTGCTGCTGCTGCTGCTGCTGCTGCTGCTGCTGCTGCTGCTGCTGCTGCTGCTGCTGCTGCTGCTGCTGCTGCTGCTGCTGCTGCTGCTGCTGCTGCTGCTGCTGCTGCTGCTGCTGCTGCTGCTGCTGCTGCTGCTGCTGCTGCTGCTGCTGCTGCTGCTGCTGCTGCTGCTGCTGCTGCTGCTGCTGCTGCTGCTGCTGCTGCTGCTGCTGCTGCTGCTGCTGCTGCTGCTGCTGCTGCTGCTGCTGCTGCTGCTGCTGCTGCTGCTGCTGCTGCTGCTGCTGCTGCTGCTGCTGCTGCTGCTGCTGCTGCTGCTGCTGCTGCTGCTGCTGCTGCTGCTGCTGCTGCTGCTGCTGCTGCTGCTGCTGCTGCTGCTGCTGCTGCTGCTGCTGCTGCTGCTGCTGCTGCTGCTGCTGCTGCTGCTGCTGCTGCTGCTGCTGCTGCTGCTGCTGCTGCTGCTGCTGCTGCTGCTGCTGCTGCTGCTGCTGCTGCTGCTGCTGCTGCTGCTGCTGCTGCTGCTGCTGCTGCTGCTGCTGCTGCTGCTGCTGCTGCTGCTGCTGCTGCTGCTGCTGCTGCTGCTGCTGCTGCTGCTGCTGCTGCTGCTGCTGCTGCTGCTGCTGCTGCTGCTGCTGCTGCTGCTGCTGCTGCTGCTGCTGCTGCTGCTGCTGCTGCTGCTGCTGCTGCTGCTGCTGCTGCTGCTGCTGCTGCTGCTGCTGCTGCTGCTGCTGCTGCTGCTGCTGCTGCTGCTGCTGCTGCTGCTGCTGCTGCTGCTGCTGCTGCTGCTGCTGCTGCTGCTGCTGCTGCTGCTGCTGCTGCTGCTGCTGCTGCTGCTGCTGCTGCTGCTGCTGCTGCTGCTGCTGCTGCTGCTGCTGCTGCTGCTGCTGCTGCTGCTGCTGCTGCTGCTGCTGCTGCTGCTGCTGCTGCTGCTGCTGCTGCTGCTGCTGCTGCTGCTGCTGCTGCTGCTGCTGCTGCTGCTGCTGCTGCTGCTGCTGCTGCTGCTGCTCGTGCGGCTCGCCTGACGTCTGCTAGATCCGCGTCCGAAGGCGTCGCGGAAATCGAGCATAACTTTATTTTATTATGGGACAGGTTGGCAGTAAAGGGGTGACTAGAGACGAATCTTTATTACGGCGCTGGCTAGTTCCAAAGCGCCCTGAGCTGCGGCATCGATGCGAAACCAGCTAGCGACGAGCACGGCAGCCGGGAAGCAGCGCAGTTCGTCGCACTGGCGCTCCCGCAGGCGGCGTCATTGACGAAAGCGCGGCTGTTGCGCAGGCATGCTGTCGTTGCTCGAATATAGCAGGCGGCCTTTTTGATAGCATGGCTGTTTTGTATTTTTTGGTGAGAACGTGAAGTAAACCGAGCCTGCTCGCCGGCAGGCCAGCCTGGATCCCGTCCGCCGCCGTAAGAAAAATCAGCTTAAGATTCTTTTTGACGTAAGACTAAGCATTAAACGCTGAGACAGAGAAATGTGCCAAATGTATCATTCCTGAGGATCGTTGATCAACACCGAGTTGCTGGCAAAAGCAACAACTCATACGAGCAAAATTTCTCGCCAGAATCGCCTCGCAAGCTGCCGCTGGCCCGCCGTTTCGGTCCGGCTCGCCTGTCGCCCGCAGCGGTCCGCTGGCTCCGCAGCCGAAGGTGTCGCGGAAATTGACCATAATTTTAGTTTATGTTGAGATTATACTGTTAACAGCAAAGGGATATTAACAGATATTATAGCGCAGGCTACTCGCGAAGCGGCGTGTGCTGCGCCAGGCGGCAGCGCAGTTCGTCGAGGCGCGACCGCAGGCTGTGCCGTTGCCGAAATCCCGCTACTAGCGCAAGCATGCTTTGTCGCTGCTCGTGTATAGCAGGGGGTCTTTCTGATAATATGGCTATTTTGTCTTTTATGGTGCGAACTTCAACACCAAGCCAAGCAGTAATCAGGCCGCTGCGAGTGGCAAAGCGTACGTTTTGAGCTCGAGTGCTTGAGTCGAGCGGCGCAACGATGCTTGCTGCTCCGTGTGTCCCTGCTTGCAGTGGGGCTGCAATTCGCAAGCAGCGACCGGTGCAGCGCGCCGGCCGAGTTTTCGCCCATGGGTCGCCTGCTTTTTACTTTTGTCGCGAGTGTCACACTGCTGAGTGCTTCTTATCAGCACCTCTGAATACAACGAAATGCTCTGTTCTCCATTGCATTGTGGGTATAGCAGTAGCTTCGCATTTCAGAGGTTCCTAGTTCGAATCCGCGTGGTCGGAGATTTTTTTTCTTCTTTTTATTATTTAAGTTTTAAATAATCTCCCCCGTCTTGTTTACCCGCGAGCGACTGGATTTATTTTTCGAGCCATGCCTTTCTGACCCAGCAATAAGTGCTGCTCAGTACTAGGCTGCACTCAATCTAAGTTCATAATCACGAATGTTAAGAGTTTGTTTTACTAAGGTGGGATTTATTTAAAAGAGTTAAAAGTAAAGCGTCCCAGCCCATGAATTTCGCATAGCAGGAAATGACAAAAGAAGAGTGAGAACGAGAAAGGGCCAAGTTGGCGGGAGGTCTCGCACGTTGTCTCGCTAGTGTAACATGGGAGTTGGCGAACCATCGGCCAACTGCCGTCTTGTGGGAGACGTGGCGCCGACACCGACAGTCGACCGACTGTTTTCATCGGCGCAGTGTGACATAGAGCCAGACATCACGATGACATGGTTTTGGCAGACCGAATCGGGCGACTGTTGGCCTGTCTTTTGCATAGTTGTCATTTCAATATGTAAACACCCCCCCCCCAACTACCTACAGCCAGCTGACTGCTAAAGCAAAAGACATGCTTATCTATTCAATATATAAGTTGTGTGTGTGTGTGTGTGCCTGAATTGTGTATGCATTAAAAATTCACATTTTAGCACACTGCTGTCAAACGCAAAATGCACATGAGAAATTATGACTTTTCAAGTTGTTTGGAATAGCTAGGTAAAATCAGTTATAATTAAAGCAGTTCTACATTTTACAGAACACTGACAATGTCACAATAGTGACTTATTTTGTTGTTTTTCAGTCCATTATTAAAGCCAAAATAGAAATAGCACTGTGTGGCTGCAAAGGGGCTTAGACATGCATCACTTGGCTGTAGTGCAAGGTGCTTTGTTCTCCATACAGACTGCGCGCCATCAGGTCGTCCTTTAGCATATCTTCATGAGCTGATATCGCCGTTGCACAAGTCAGACTACAGCACTGAAAACAAGTATGGGAAGTTCTGCTGAAGGACATGTCATTGTTGCCATGTACAAAATTAGCTGGTATATACTCTGTGCAACTCCAAAGCATTCTCAAATGTCGCTGTGAGTGGAAAACAATGTGGGTGCCTTTATATTGCATAAAAGTCTACACATGTCTTTCTATTACTATAAACATAATGAGATGTGGGAGCCAGTAAAGTGGATTACAGGTAGAGGAAATACAAGAACCAATTTGGAGGGTTTACACTGCAATGGCTCCTGGCTTAGGCTGGGAAAGAATACTTTGTACAGTCAGGGAAACAGGATACAATGACCCTATAATCTGCTTATCTCGAGCAAACACCAACAACTCAAGCAGAATTTGTAAACTTGGATTTCCAGTATGAGGTCTATGATGTTGCACAATAAAATGAAATAGAAATTGAGCCATTTAAGTATGTGACAGGCATATAAGTGTACGTTCTCTGATATAACTTTAAAGCAATGTTTAAGAGTTATTTTCACTCATTAGTAAAATGTAGACTTATTGAATGTAAAGGTGACCAGTTCACAATCCAGCTAGCAAAATTGACCATCGCTTACTGTTAACTATTGTATATACCACTCAACATGTGTTGAATTTTAGAGTGTGCTATTAGTTGCCAAATATCAACATTTTGAGCAAAATATACCTATTTTACTGCCAGTCTGGTTTTCAATTAATTGAGGCATGGATAGGCATTAGAAACTTGGAAAAGACCAATTTGAAGTTAGGCCAAAGAAAGCCAAAAAAAAAACAAGAAAAGCAGTGATGACTTTTGTCTTTACTGGTGTCTCTTTGCTGCAAATTGAAGTTGACAGCTTTTGTGTTCAAGATGAACCAACAGCCCTGTTAACACTATACTGAATATATAAAAGTCACATGCATAAACATGCATTCGTAGCATTCTCACTGAGCCATGTTATGAAGGCGGTGTGTTGCTTAGCTGAAGAGACGATAAGAGAGAGAAACCAAAAAAAATCTGACACAGATAGGCACAATAATGCATGCTTAGCTTTTGAGTGCACAGGTTGTTGGCTAGACCTAGCTTGTGCACAGTGTGAAAGTTAGCGTAAATGCAACTGTATGCCGTCCGACAAAACTATTGTGTAAATGTTCCCCAATATTACTTGAAATATATTGTGAGAAAAGTTCTTACGCGTAAGAGAACATTCCATTGGCTTGCCGAGCTGAGCGACTAAGCACTTCATTAGAACAATTTATTTTGACATTTATTATACCTAAACAGTACTAAATGACAATATTTGAGTGGTCAGCTTTGCGTAGAAGTAATCAACCATTAGCATCCAAGCACAGCCATGCGGCTCCAAAGGAAAGCTTTGTAGCTCTTCTTTGTAGCCTTATGGCTGCACTTGGGTGGACATTAATGAGTATTTACTCCCTTATTACAAATATTCTCTGCCTTGAGGGAATTACTTCTATTAGTGGACGAGCATCATCATTTATTGCGTGCATTTCTGCAGTGACTAGCTCAAGAGACAAGAGGTTAGTAAGCCTTGTGAGGTGGAAGGCTATTCCAGCCTTTAGTGGCAAAAACAAAAATCAATATTGAAATGCAGTGGCATGAGCTAACTAGGCACAACAGTACTAGTGCGGCTAGTGCAGAAGGAAACATGAGTCTGAACAGATTAGTTGGTTATGTGACGGTAAAGAGTGAAAAAAAAAACCCTGCAGTTTCTGCACGACATGAAGAAATTTGAAGATTCACCTTTGGTGCTGTGAAATTGGAGCTTCAACAATAGTCTGAGCAAATAAAACAAGGGCTCAGGTCTGAACTCATTCTAGGATTTTAGTTAACTTCGGTTTGTGCCATGCACCATTAGAACGCCCAAGGTGATGCTACACAAAGGATCTGAACGCAAGTAACTTGGAAGACGGCAATGCTAAGTACATGTTATGGTGTAAATACCCTAGGCTGTGGGAGGGCATACAAGCATTATGAGGTGAGACCATGCGAGCCATGTGAATGGCTGAGTGTTTCAACCAGTATCCAGTGAATATACCTTTCTCGGTAAGGCCTTATAAGTAGGCAAAATGTAGTTTTGCTTACAATAAAAAAATATGAGTGCATTCTTAGTAACATTAGCAAACAGGCCATTCTAGAGCATGCAAAATGTTGTTTTGGAGAACTAAAACATGGGTATTGATTGCAAGATGGCAGACCCCTTAATATAGCCATCAATGAAGGCATGTAACAAAACACTGAAAGGAAAGCCATAATGTAGGTAGTAAAAAGCTGAGGCTCAAGGGTAATGCCTTGGGGGACATCCAAGACTGCATTAAAAGGCAGGATGCTTAAGAATTGGCAAGGGAAATCTGCCGACGGCTGACTTGGATCTAGTTTAGAGCGATTGGATACAAGTTAAAGCACGACGAAAATGCCATACATAAATAAGCGAATCACATGCTTTTTCAAAGCCAAGAAGAAAAGCATCGAGGGGGATATTGCAGTCAAGGTGCATGTCGTGAAGAACAAGAGCAAGTTGGCTATTGCAGGAATGTTTTCTAAAAGCTTGCCAATTTGGATGAAACAACTTAATGGGCCAAAACAATCTAGCAGGGCAAGGGTACAAAATGTGTTTGGTGATTTGCAGCACATGCCAATGGCATAAATAGGGCCATAGGTGCTGGGAAATGATGGTTAAGAAACATAGAGGGGCCGAACTGTGATGAGGCAGGAAGCTATCTGCACAGTATGCACTAGATATGCGTACACCGTGCTTCCTGTCCTGTTGACGTTTGCTACAAATTTCACAAAACTTGGTACGAGTGTACTGTCGGGTGAGCCGGCAGTAAGTTTGCATGTTGAAACTGCGCTAAGGGACGAGGACAACAGAGCAAGAATTGTTACTATGTGCAGTGGTGCTGTTTTCCATCGACTTTGTTCCTAACATACCTTTACCAGCTCTACAGGGCACATTCTGCAGTTTTAAGTGGTGTCAGGTCAAGCCAATCGCTATTCTTCAACCAACAAACTACTGTGCCATACAACACATCCTTCTAATCATCTTCATAATTTGCAAGATAAATGTACTTCTTTAGTTTCGTATTCAAAATAACACAGATTAATTGCTTGTGTCATCATCAAAACTAAAAAAATTAACCATACTTTCACATATACAGCCATTCCTCATTAGTGTAGTCGTCGTTAATATGGACAGAAACTAGTAGCAGTATTTCTGGGGAAAAAACTTTTTTAATTTTACTTACGCTTTGCTAACATAGAAACTTGCTGATCATAGTGGACAGAGTGAAAATGCGTACGGCCCATTGTCGCATGTGTTCTTGTCCCATTAATGTGCAGAGGGGAAAGACTTAAAACTTTGGATTTGAGCAGATAAATCGAACGCTGCCTGAATCATATACCTTTCTTGCACACTGGAATTGCCGTCACAATGCTTGCCCCACTGTCTGCACAGACTGTTATGCTAACCCGTGGACTGCCAGGCACACTGATTTCTAACCAGCTCATACACTTTCTGGTTGCCAAAGAGCTTCTCTTTCTAGTGTAAAAATCACTGTCAGGGCTCGGCGACTCACATCCTGGCTTGGATTGCTCATTGCACAAAATGAAATAACCTGCTTAAAATTAAAAAAACAGAATCGCTTGCTTATATTATAACCTCACATATGCCTCCCCGCAGCCCGCAATGCTATGTTAGCACCTTTTATACTGAGTACACCGCAGAAGAAAAGAAAAATGCAACACTTCTGATTCAGGCATGCTCAGCGGGCAAGAACAGAACTAGGCGCCGGTGCAAAGCGGGGAATCTGCTAATGCAAGCAGCAACAGCCATTTCATTCAAGTAAAGGAACGGGTTCAAATTAAATGTGGTCTTTGCCTTGGCAGGTCAACGGTTCCATTGATACTACAGGACTCCCAGAAACAGGGCAACGTCGGTATTGCAGAACCAACCACCATGCAACAATGCTTAGCACATTTCAAAGAACTGAAACAAGCCTTGTTATTGTAGCTTTGAATCTGGGCAGGAATGGTACTGTCATGACCACACGAATGTAAAAGGATAAGTGGTCCAGGAAACCTAGCCGATCACTGGGGAAGGTGCAAATATGCGTCTATATGTCAGCAAATAAATTTTTGTTAGTGTAAAATGTAAGGAGGATTAAGGAAATCTGGGAAGCGTTCTACACTGTCGATACACAGCTGATTGTGCTCGCCATCGCCGTCACTCAGCAGACAAGTAATCATGTCCGTAGCAAGCAGTCACAGGCAAATGAAGGTAGCAGGGTGCATATGCATTCTGACATCTCCTTCTCAAGGCTTCGAAATTGTGTTGTTAAACAAACTGGTGTGGCTGTCCCAGCGAGTGCTGCTGAATAACTACTTAACACCAGCAAAGCAGAGTTCACGAGCTGCTCTGTAACAATAGCATTGTGCACACATCCACTTTCGTACTGCTGATCTTCTGATCGAAAGGGACAGTGAGCAAAATCAGCAACAAACAGTGTCACGGTTCATGAGGCGCTTCAAGATCACCGAATTTTTCTGATTGCAGTGGAAACCAAGATTCCACTTCAACTTCACATTGCGAAGAATTTGACAAAGCAAAAAGAAAAAAAGCCATGGGAAAGATTTTCTTAATATATATATATATTTTTTTTCATCAAGACTCGTTATGCCCAACATGTTCTGTGGACAGTGTTTACCCCATAAGCTGCTGCCAGTTATTATTTTTTTGCGCAACAGAGTGGATGTACATTGAAAAGTAGACTCATGAGTTAACACATATTAGAGATTCTACACTGTGACCTAGCCGTGATTTAAATGCGGCAATGATTCTTGTTTGTAATCGCGTAATACCATGTTGTCACAACCTAAACCGAAATGGCTAGAGGAAGTGTTCAGTCACCCATTCATCGCGCAAATATTTATTGCAGACAAATGTCAGCACAGCGGGCAGGAAATAAAAAGAAATGACGCCCTCGAAGATACATCTGCACTGCACACCCATGTTTTCACAAAAGTTACACAGTCGGCCGGCCACTCGTAACCCGAGCACCCATAATCACAAAATGTATTGAATGGAGCACCAAGATGTAAAAGGATAGCGTCGTTGCTTTTGTCGCCGCAGAAAACAGTCCGACGGCCGTGCAGCCAAGATCGTGCCACGTCGCACACACGGCAGTACTCGAGCACAGTGCCCGCACGAATCGCGGTCAAAATGGTAATGGATACGTAGCAGAAATAACGTCGTGTGGTAGCGATCACTGCAACCATCGCAACGAATGCGACTAGCTGCGTAACGCCACGATCATTTCAGCATTCGGAAAGCACGGCGTCCGTCGTGAGCTTTCGCAGGTACACATTTCGCTGCCTTGACGTAAAAGCACTCGCTCCGATCGCAATCACGTTCACTACGCGGACACTTGTCACTGTGCTATGCAGCTCATGCACGCACAAGAAATTGACCGTGAGCAGCTGTTACTCACCGCTGTCCGTGATGATACTCGCAGGAATTACAAACGCTTGCAACAACCACAAACAGCTCCATATAAACACTTCGTGACACCGCCACTGCACAGGTCTCGCATCGGTTTGAAGAGGCGCTCTGTCAACTCCGTCAGCGTAGATGATTACTGCTGAACGCGGCGAAGCTTGCCGTCGCTCTGAACACTGGTAATATCAAGATGTGGCCAATATAACACGCTTCGCGACATCGCTGCCACTGCCCAGGCCGCGCTCCCCAGTTCAGTCGACGGATGGCCATCTTGCCCCGGCAGGGCAGAACCGAGGCGGAGGGCGGAGTGGCTCGAGACGTCACGGGAAAAGCAGCCAATAGCTGCAATCCGGTCCCCGGCCGGATGCGCTCGTCCGCCAGAAAGTTGAAGTTGGCCAACTTCCATCCGTTCGCCGAACGAGGCGGATCCGCCAGGCCCGCTCGCGAAGCGGACGAGGCGGAAGGCGCTCCGAAACGATCGTACAACGGCCCTTACGAATAACACAGGGTGTTCATCTTCGTTCTCGTCACGCTGGTTCAGGACCGCCCCCATGCCCCTCTCACTGGCGTCGCATTGAACAATGAAGATGCGGTCGTAGGAAGGAGCCTTTAGTACATGCCGGCTGGTAAGCGCTTTCTTCAACGCGAGAAAAGCCTGCTCTTTGCTGGTATTCCAGTTCACTTTAATCGGCTCCTCCTTCCTTAAGCGATCTGTGAGCGGACTCGCCATTTCCGAGTAGCCTGGAATATAATGCTGATAATAGCCAGCCAACCCTAGAAAGGCGCGTATGTCAGTCTTTGTGGACGGCCTAGGATAATCGCGTATGGCTGCGACCTTAGCGTCTAGCGGCCGGCGGTAGCCCCGTCCGATAACGTGACCAAGATACTCGACCTCGGCTTCACCAAGCTTGCAGTTCTCAGCCCGGGCAGTCAACCCCGCCTCTCGCAGTCCAGCTTGTTTGCCTTCGACGCGGCCATCAGCTTTACCCTGTCTCCCGCCGAAAACGATCGCTGTCGTGCGTTTCGGTCGCAGTAGAGTTTAGCTTTCTGCTGGGCCGACTTCATGTTGGCCTCAACGAGCTCTCTGCATGACTGAAGCCGTTCCAGAAGCTGAAGTACATATTCAAGGACGGTGGGGGCCTCGCCTTTGCCCTCCCAAGATTCGCGAAGCATGCGAAGGGGCGACCTGAGCGACTGGCCGTATACCAGTTCAGTTGGACTACAACTGGTGGCTTCATGCGGCACTGACCGAAGCGCGAACATGGTAGCTGACAAGCATGCCTCCCGGTCTCGGCGGTGCTCGTAGCACAAGGCCGTGAGGACTCTTTTTAGTACGGAGTGCCACGCCTCGACACTAATACTCTGAGGGTGTCTGATAGAGCTGTGAATAAGGCGAATGCCGCATTTCTCTAGAAATGTGACCGTAAGTGCGCTCGTAAAAACGCTGCCTTGGTCACTCTGCAACTCGGCGGGGAAACCTATTCTAGAAAAGACCTTTAACAGCCCGTCGACAATTCCCACGGAGTTCAACTATTTCAGGGGAATTGCCTCCGGGAACTTCGTCGCTGGGCAGATGAGTGTTAAAATGTAGCGATAACCTGATGCGGTCACAGGTAGTGGACCTACAACGTCCACCACAAGGCGCCGGAACGGTTCGCTAATTAGTGGCATAAGTTTCAAGGGCGCCTTGCATTTATCGTGGGATTTTCCTACCCTTTGACATGCGTCGCAGTTCTGGACAAATCTTTCATCTTTGAAGCACCCTGGCCAATAAAATTCTCCTAAAAGCCGGGCCTTTGTTTTTTTTTTTTTGATGCCGAGATGGCCGGACCAGCCACTTCCGTGACACAGCTTTAGAAGGTCTGCCCGATATTTTTGGGGCACCACTAGCTGGTCGTAGTGCACACCTTTTTTGTCTTTGTACTGCCGATAGAGTACTCCTGCGCGCTGCGTCAGAACGACGTTTTTCTTTCCCAGTCCCTCACCGACATGATCATGCAAATCTCGGAGAGTTGCATCGCTGTCCTGTTCAGCTGCGATGGTCTGTCGGTCTACCTTAATCAACTCGGGAAAGCCGTCTAACTGGGGAGGCAGAACCGAAATTTCCAACTCCTCAATGGCCTCGCCACACGGCGCTGAAGGCGTCTCATTTCCGAAAGGAGCGGTCTCTGCGCCCACCTGCAGTTTTTTCGCCCGTTGCATGCCTCTCTGCTTCCCCGGAATGACTCACATGGGCCGCGATTTTGCGGGCTTTAGAACGCGTAAGCGCGTGCGCGGAGCGATCCCCATAGCTCAACCCCCTCGTCTCCAACTGCTCCTCCGAGCGGTTTGAAAAGAGGTAGGGGCACTTCTCTGGCAAGTTCGCCGACACCGCCGCTTCAGTCTGCAATATCCCAAAGGGGCCCTCAATGGTGACGCGCGCGACAGGCAGACACTGTCCTCTTGGGCCACCTGCCTGATCCACGCGAACTCGCCCGTGAACTCCTTCGGCGAAGCGAGCGCGGGGTGCACCACGTTCATTGTAGCGGCGGAGTCGCGTAGGACGTGGCACTCTCTCCTATTCACTGTCATTTAGCGCATATACGGTTCCAGTAGGCGCATGTTTTTCTCGTCGAGGGTGGTGAGCGAAAAAAACAACTTTTGCCTTTCCGCAGCAGCAACCCGCCACGGTGACTCAGTGGTTAGGGCGCTCGACTACTGATCCGGAGTTCCCGGGTTCGAATCCGACCGCGGTGGCTGCGTTTTTATGGAGGAAAAACGCTAAGGCGCCTGTGTGCTGTGCGATGTCAGTGCACGTTAAAGATCCCCAGGTGGTCGAAATTATTCTGGAGCCCTCCACTACGGCACCTCTTTCTTCCTTTCTTCTTTTGACTCCCTCCCTTATCCCTTCCCTTACGGCGCGGTTCAGGTGTCCAACGATATATGAGACAGATACTGCGCCATTTTCTTTCCCCCAAAACCAATTATTATTATTCGGCAGCCGCTCGCCAGATGTCCACGCTCGTTACAGCGGAAACAGACTGGCGGTTTCCTCACCTCGAAGGCTTTCGCCCGCTCTTTTTGCTTCTTTTCTTTGTCCGCGTAGTCTCCCTCGACAGGCCCTTTTCCGTGCTCCCCCTCGTGTGTCCCTTTATCTCCCTTCTTGGGAGTCGCTCGGTCCTCTCTCCGCCATGGACGATTCACGGAATTCCTGTACGGCTTTGTGACTGCCCGCACGTTTTCCTTCCTTCTGTCGCGCCTGGCCTGAAATTCTTCTGCAAGCTCTGCGGCGCGCTCCAAGCTTTTATTTTCGGGCCTATCTAGAACCCAGAGCCGTGTTTCCTCATTCAAACAGTTGTAGAATTGTTCTAGGCAAATATGTTCTATAACTTTGTCGCGGTCCTCATAAACTTCTGCGGCCCTGAGCCATTCGACTGCCTGCCTTTAAATTGTATACAAAATCTGGGTAGGACTCTGTGGGCTGTTTCGCAGAGTTTCTGAACCGCCGACGGAAAGCGACGGCCGACAATCGGTACTTCTTAAGCAATGTCGCCTTCACTTTGTCATAGTCGTCCGCTTCCGCTTTAGTAAGCCGAGCCAGCACGTCGGTAGCCTCACAAGGAAGAACCGTCAAGAGGTGTTGAGGCCAGGTGGTGCGAAGGATTGCATTTTTTTCGCATGTGCGCTCGAAGTTTACAAGGAATAACCCTATGTCCTCGCCCATTTTGAAAGGAGACAAAAGATCTTTCATTTTTGCCGGCTTAGATGACAGGTTATTCTCAACATTGGGCGTGGCCGCTTTTGCCTTTTCGGCCTCACCTTCAGGTAGCCTCACTTCCAGTCGCTTTCTCTCTAGCTCAAGCTCATATTGCCTTTTTCTTTCCTCCTCCTCAGCTTTATTCTTTATGTCGTCCCAACACTCTACACTGTAAAAAAAAATGCTCCGCAGTACAGAGAAACCCGCTGGTAATGCGTTGGCGGAGGGTTTTCCGCAACATGAGGTACGGACTAAATGTCAGAAACAGAGACTCCGTATGACGACTGTCACATTCTTGGTAACGGAAAGTTACGCCATGCTATGCACGAGACCGAAATCGTTTTTTCACAACGAATGCTTATGTTTTGTTCTTATTGAAGTTTCCGCAATGTGTATGCATACGTCCTCCGTTCACTCGGAAGTCATTTCATCTAGAGCGGAAATTATCTGTATTGTAATTATGTACTTTCTGTAGTACATGAACATGCGTCTTCGTATAGCTTCTGCCCGCAATGTTCACTGCAGATATAGCCGTCCAGGTGCCAAAGAAATAAGTATTATGTACGAGGCTTTCCTTTACGCATATTATGTAGTGATACGTACAATGAATGCAGCTTAGAATGAAAGAGTGGTAAGTGTTTGGGTGAGTACAAGTACATACGTTTTATTTTCATGGCAAACTACACACATTGTATATCTGCACATTGCTGTCGGATCCATCTGAAAAGCATAAAAAAATCGTCATTTAGTGGTCACACAACACCAAATATAAATTTCACAAATACATTTCAACCATCCGCTATTGAACAATCGGCTTTCGTAGAAGCTTTCAAAAGGCATTCACCGAGAACCATCCCGTTATAATTTATTGCCCAAAATTCATCTCTCATAACAGTAAACAGTAAAAACCACAGGTCCAGAAAGAAGCAGACAAAATGCGCTTTCCCGGGCGGCACTGTGCGCATGAAAGTCTTTACAGTTGCTTATCATTTTGTGCAAATAGAAAGTAGCTCAGGATGGGGGCCAGATGCAATTCAATGCAGGTGCCTTTCTGTACATAGTACTAAATGCACAACTTAGCGAGCAAGGAACATTGCCAACATCTGAAAAAGGTGGGAGACGCTTGCCGAATTTATCGTCCATCCAATTTGTTATAGGCAAGACAAGACGAAGCGAAAGTCCCGCACTCAGTTTATATCCAGTTCCCGGGCACGCCCGTTGCGGCAGATTATGACGCTTTTTATTATGACACAAACTTGAAATACGGCCCCAGGAAGCACACTTCTCCAAAACCGCATGTTTTCACTCATAGCTTCCATTATCTCAGCATGTGCAAGAAAATGTACTAATATCTGATGTCAGTGAAAATGCAATCACACGTACCGGAAGCAGCTCACTAAGGCATTCCAATATCTCTGCAGTGTGCCTCACAAGGAACGGATGCTCAAGTTTCAAAAAAGGGCTCTTGGCAGAAATTTAACCAAATGCCGTTGCCATTAGAACTTTTCAAAATGATGACCCAGAAAGACGAAGTGTCCTCATGTGTCTGATGCAAAAGAAGGATGAAGGCATGAGTGTTTCTGCTTTTTGAACAGCTGTGATAAGTTTTTTACTGGTACCGGTTGGTGCAGCTTCAGTCTCCTTCTTGACATTTTGTGAAATAATTATATATCTGCGAAAGATCTCGCTAGCAAACATTTTGGCACTAATGGAGAAGCAAAAAGACCCATGTCCTAGGCCTTTTTTGTGACACTAAAGGAAGGCTTGCCTTTTAGAGTCATTGATTACGAAGAGGTCCATGTGGCAACAAACTTTGAGAGAATTCCTTCAAGGGCTCTTTGTTCTCATGAGGTGCCCTGTAGATATATCACAACACCTCAGTGAGCTGTTACCAGCCCTGTGAGTTCACTGTCACTTGACATCAAGGGTATGTACTTTTCCTCGCCACATGCAGCAATGATGTATATGTCAAGAGAAAGCATATAAGATTTCTAAGTGCAATTCCAGATTGCTTGCGGAGGAAAGCACAAGAGTGGCCATGCTCAGCTGTTACCTTTGCTTCTTGCTCGAGTTCTACAGTGAGTACTACGTAATGACAGGTGTCTACATCAACTCATATTTAACACCCGTCCTGTGCGACCTCCATCTTGCACTACATGACAGGCAACTTTATAACACCCTTCATGCAAATAGTGTCATCAGGGTCGGTGTGTTCTGTCAGTTTCCTGGTCCTGTGGTTTGTGCTGTGTTTTCTACTCTTAAATTATTTAGTGCCTTCATTCTCCACTCCATGAAGCCTGAATGTGCTACACTGGGCTGCTCGACGCGTCGTGGAGCAGCCCAGTGGCCATTTTTTTTTCATACGTCGGAGGCACTCAGCTCGAAATCCATGCTTACTATATTCAGCAGACAAGGGTACATGTGAGACACATCATTAATAACTAATTCTCACAGTGGTATCTGGTGCAAGAATATCTAAATACTACTAAATTTTTGCTTAAGTTTTCAGATACACTCTTAGATTAAAAACATAATTTGGCTACATTAGCAGAAGCACAGCACCAAGGTACTCACCAGTTACCTGAAGCACTGTACGCAAGTTCTCGTGCCATCATGAATACAGCACACTGTCCACGTCTTCATAATCCCATGTCACTCCAGCACTTCGGTAGCAAAATGTTCCTTTAAAAAAAGTAGTTTTGTTTATGTTAGACTGGTCATATTTAATTTTACTATATACTATGTACTTCTCATTGTACTGCCCCAGACTAAAAAATACCAATGATCACGCTTTGAATTATGTCATATGTGATCACCAATATGTTCTTAGAAATTCTGATTGAAATAAATCTGACAAAATATTATTTCAGGAAATGTGGCACAAGGAAGAAGGACGCTAGCTAGATAACCTGGACGAATGTTTTCAGTTGCATGCAGCCACCGGCACCATTGCACACAAAATGTACAATAAAGTGGGTTGTACCTTTCCGAATAGAATTTATTGCTGCAAACATTTAAGTAAAAAAAATTCAACCTTCCATTCCGCATAAAGGAAAGAAAACTCCTCTCGTTTTTTCACAAGCCTCTGCAAGTACACAATTCAGTGAATCTACTCTACAAGTACTTGAATCTATCAGCACGAGACAGGGACGAGAAAAAAACAAAACAGGCACTGACTCGCAATTGAAGTTTATTGAAGTGAACAGAGAGTATACAGAAAAGCCACACGCCACAAACTACACAATTACACATAAGCTACATCACAACATAAGTAAAAGATTGCCCTTAACATTCCTCTCATCTGACAGTCCAACCCGCTGCATGTCAACGCTATGGGCAGCACACTCACACATTCGTCACCGAGTCATAAGATGTGTCTAGCCTCGATAATTTTCTGGTTAATCTGCTGTGAACGTAGTGCCAAAATGCGTGTTGCCGAAAGGAATGGCTAGCAGCCTTCACATACCTTGTAATATGCAGATAAGTTACAACCCCTACCAATATCCAAATACCTCTCATGCTCCTGTAGTCTTACATTGATACACATTCCAGTTTCACCAGCATAAACCCAACCACATGATAATGGTATGCAATGCATGCAATGGTTGCAAGGCACATATATTTTGCCACATTTCACTCGACACATGTGCTTTTCCCTAACGAAATTCACAAAATTATTAACAATTTTACAGATTGTAGACAACTTATTAGGGGCCGAACACACCATTTTTGCGCCATACCTTCTGGCCACAGTTTTCAAATTTTGCAACAATTTATGTATGTACAGTAACATAGTCAGTCTTTTGGCATCTCACTGGCTGGCCCCAGCCTGATCATGCCAGTCCCTGCGAAGGGGTTTCAGCTTTTAACATGCTAAAGGGAAGAATGGCACAGCATCAAGTAACGAGGAAAGCAGGACAGCACACCCACGCACAAGTGCCAACCCTGGGGGAGATACAAAATCCAAGAGCGCGTGCTTGACATTCAGCGTTGACAGTCAAGGAAACGAGGAAACACGGATTTGAACGCTAAAGATTGAACGAGCCCGATCCTTGGCTGCCAACACTGAATGTGAAGTACAAGCTCTTAGATTCTGCATCCGCTCCAAGGATGGCACTTGTGCGTGGGTGTGCTCTCCTGTTGTCCTCGTTACTTGATGCTGCGCCATTCTTATCTTTAGCTTGTCAGACCAACCTGCCCAATCTTATATGCTCAGCTTTAACAATTTATCGCACGCTTCTGCAATAGCATGGTTGGGAAATCATGCTTTCATTAGCCTTAAAATCTTCTCTTGGAAACCAGTTGTCACGCTGTAAAAGCATGGCTTCACCAATACCGAGCCTAGACTTGACGACGCAATGCTATCTTTCACTAGCTTAAAATCGTTCGACCAACAGTCAAGTAGGTGCTTAACACTCCTGGGTGAATATCGCTTGCACACATGGCGTGTGCAGAACATCAAGGTAAGGTTCAGAAACCGCAGCTCTTTTTGTTGGGACATTTTCTCCAAGGTAATCTTAAGACAAAGGCCTTGCTCCTTAAACAAGTTCACAATATGTACAGGTCCCACACTATCACAACCTTTGTAAAAGACCAGAAAATCATAGACGTCGCGAAAGATTCCCCCAGCCCATGCAATTTCTTGGCAATCATTCCTTCCACCCTGCTTAAGAGAATATTGCTTAGCACATGGGCAACCTTCGAATCGATACATTTAGCAGACTTTTGAACATATGCCGCACTGACATACTCCACAAACATGCTCTTCACTTCAAATAAAAGGTGGCAAGTGCCAAAAAAGACTTATGTTACACACCCGTTCCTAAACACGAGCTCATCGTTGTGCTCCGATATACACATTCACAAGCTTTTCACAAGATCTTCATACGGGATAGAATAAAATAGTTCTACATCGACACTAATCACAAGACAATCCGCTGGATTGTCATTCTTAAGATACTCAACCACACTGCGAATTGAGTACAAGAAATGGATCTTCAAGATGTGAAGTAGACGGATGCTTTTGCAAATAACCAGAGATAATTTTGCATGAATCCTTTTCTGAAATTTATCTGAAGAGCATGTTATTGAATAGCATTTATTTCAAGAGCATGTTTGTAGAGTAGCGCAGTGCGGTATGTGTTCTAAAGTCTCGAATATGTAGTGGTTCAAAGGTTGACCTTGTGCTAAGCAATATTGTCTTGAGTAGGGTGGATAGAATAATTGTCCAGAATGTGCATGGGCTGGGGGAAAAATCTTTTGCTATGTCGATGATTTTCTGGTCTTTTATAAAGGTTGTGATAGTTCGGGACCTGTACATCTTCTCAAGTTGTTTAAGGAGCAAGGCCTTTATCTCAGGTTTACCTTGGAGCAAATGTCCCAAGAAAAAGAGCTGTAGTTTCTGGACCTTACCTTGATGTTCAGCACACTTCATGTGCGCTGGCGAGTGTTAAGCTGCTACCTGGCTACATGTCGACCATTCCAAGCTAGTGAAAGATAGCATTGCACTTTCTAGCGCGGGCTCAGAATTGATGAAATTATGCTTTCACAGCATGACGACTAGTTTCCAAGAGCAGATTTTAAGGTTAACGAACGGAAGATTTCCAAACCTTGTTACTGCAAGAGCATATGATAAATTGTTAAAGAAGCAGAGACAGTTTTGCGGTGACCGGCACAATCAGGCTGGGGCCAGCCAGCGAGATGCCAACAGACCAGTTGTGTTACCGTATGTACATAAATTGTCGCACAATTTGAAAAATGTGGCCAGAAGGTATGATGTAAAAGTGGCTTTCTCGGCCCCTAATACGTTGTCTAAAGCATGTAAAATTTTAAGAATAATTCTGTGAATGTGGCTCGAGAAAAGTACACGTGTAGAGTGAAATGTATATGTACCTTGTAAAATGAATGTGGTATCAAATATTATTATCTTGTAGTCTGGTTTACGTAGGTGCAACTGGAAGGTGTATGAATGTAAGACTACAGGAACACAAGAGGGTAGGGGCTTGGCTAGGTGGTTGGGGTAACTCTGCTGTACACTGCACGGGATGTGAAGTCTGCTACCCTTTCCTTTTAGCAACACGCATTTTGGCAGTAAATTCAGAGAGATTAAATGGGAGATTATCGAGGCTAGACACATCTTATGACTCCGTGAAGAATGTGTGTTTTGTCTATCGTGTTAACACACAATGAGTTAGACTACCTCGATCAGGGAAATGTTGAGGGCGATTTCTGACTCATGTTGTCCTGTATGCTTATCTGTAACTACATGGTTTATGGTATTGCTTGGCTTTTTATATATTCCCTGTTCACGCCAATAAACTTTAGTCGCGAGTCAACAGCTGTCTTGTCTCCTTTCTCATCCTTGTCTTTCGCGCTGGTGGATTCACCGCAATGGCTCACCTCTGCAGAAATCCAAGGCATGACATTTTCCTCTTCACACTCGTGGTTCAGCGCATAATACGGCAAAGGCTTTTAAATTCCAAGGAAAGTTCATGGCTCCATTGAACACTGCCACCTGCTTACAAGACACAGAGCAGCAATCATTGTAGATTCTACCTGTGACACAAAGAGCAAAGTTCTAGTTTGAGAGGACTAAACTAGGAAAGCAGCACAATATATCTATAGCCAAATAACTGAACTGAAAGAAATATAGGGTAGTGTAATAGTGAACACACTGATATATTGCAAGTGAGATATATGCATAATATATTGCAATATCCAACACTGCTACCATTGCCTTAGCCAACTACTTCATAAATAACAATAAATGCAGTATCACAAAAATACTGATAACGTACTATTAGTGTTAATAGTAGCAGTGCAGGTTCCATGAACAAAAAAGGGCCCAGTGCTGACTGTCGTTCCCACAGCAGCCTTGTGACCAATGGCCGGTGTAAAGGAAAGAGGAGGAATGACTGAAAAGAGAAAGAGCCAGGGGGAAGCAAAATAGGAATAGAAGGGCTTAGGATATCATAGGCAAATAAGGTTTGTTTAGACAGTGAGCACAAAATAAACATTACCACACAAGTAAAGACATACAATACCAAACATATATATCATTGTGCAGAGTGGCAAACTTGATGCCATTTAGCCCAAAATATGTTTTCAATAAAGTGATTATAATTATTAATAGAACAACTGACCGAGTGAAACCATAACAGGGATGAACAAGGAAGTTGTTAATATTCTGGCAGAAATTAAAAGAAAATGGATCTGGCCAGGGCATACAATGCAGAGAATGAATCACCAATGGTATCTTAGGGCAACAGAATGAATTTGATGGATTTTAATGGCATAAGGGCATCTGTGGCCAAAGAGTGCCATAGCACAAGTTAATTTCGTCTACTCAAGGTGAAATCAGAGACCCATTTCCCAAGCATTTCATTCCAGATAAGCTGAGCACCACGCCAGGAAACAGCTTGTGCATTGTATCGCAACCAAATGAATTTCACCCTAAGGAAAATATAGCAGGAGATAGCTGATTATAAGCTCACTAGATAAGATTAGGTGATATCTGATAGTGTGGCATGTAGCTGGTGCAAGACACAGATAATTAAACTGGAAAAGGCCATTGTCCTGAGCTGAATGTGAACTAAGCAATGAGGATAATGAAATTCACTACACTAGAGCTGTTAAGAGTCAGCTCAAGTTCCATGCTTCAAGATGATGCAAGTTTGCTCAGTGAAAAAAAATCATATGTTCACCCAAGAATTGGTATCTTGGCGGTATCAGGCTGCAGGTGCAGATGAATTAATCCTGCCTCAGAGAAGAGCTGCATAGAGCACAAAACATTTTAGGCCAGTCCTACACTGACAGCTGTTAATAACTATTTTAAAACTGTTTTTCATTGCACAAACAATAATACCGAGTTTGTGTTGGTCATGTGAATATGTTACTGAGGCTCTCCTAAAAATTCTAGCCAGAGCTAAAATACAAGCTGTCTCAACTAAGTTTTTATATCAACAATGAGAACATAAACACATGCAGATTATTCAAGTAGAAGTTTTATCCTTCATGACGTGCCCTACAAATTTTAAATTATACTGAAAAGTAATAGAGTGGAGTGCTTGTGCCAAAAATACTAAACCTCAACAACAAAGAGAACACAAGATAAAGTAAACAACATATTGCCCAAAATTTAAATGTTTGACAGAACAAATATGAAAAGAAAACCTCTCCACAACTGGAACAAAACAGCGTGATACCGAGCACACATTTGAAAATTGTTTCATCCAAATCCCCAGTCTGGTGCTCCAGCACTCTTCAGCCAGCATGTCATGAAATGTACCATAGTTCTGGTAGCTGTAAAGAGTATACAGCTGATCCGGCATTTTGATATGTGAACAGTAACCCTTAATGACCACCAGGCTGAATACTTTCAAGAGGCTGTTGTAGTAACAAGACTGCAGTGAAACACTTAGCAAGTTATGCTGGTGTAATAATGCAAACCGTTAATCTGAGAGTTCGCTACCACGCAACTCTGTAGTAACTCCTAAAGTGTTGCAATCGAATGAAAAAAAGGACTGCCTATTATATAAACAAAAGGCAAGAGGCTGCAATGCAAGGCCACGACAGAATTGCTGCAATACAGCAATAGCGATACAATGTGCACTTTAAGCAACAAAATGAAACATGATCTTTTATCCTTAATTATCAGAATTTCAATATTTGTTTTCCTTGCTCTCTTGCAAAATTAAGTTTAGATCGTGAAAGCGCTCAAAAAGACAAGGATACAGAAAGAGATTTCCACACAGTGCGCTTACTTCCAGTGTCTTTTTGAGCACATCCACTATCTAAACATGGTAACCCAACTAGTCTAAACGCTGTCGTTATTCCAAAATTAAGCCTTTCACAAAGTGGGAGCCCCTTTCCCCATACAAGGTACACCATAACTAATCCAACACTTTTTTCATGATATGTTTTCTCTGAGAATAAACACTGTTTGAAGATTTTGCAATAGTACTTGTCTTTTCGAACACTTTTTTCATGATATGTTTTCTCTGAGAATAAACACTGTTTGAAGATTTTGCAATAGTACTTGTCTTTTTGATTCTACGAATGTATCATGCAAGTGTTCAATGAAATGACCATCTGCCTATCTTGATCATTGCTCAAAATCAGGGTATAATGCACCATGAAGGGCAGGCTCTGCTTGATTTTGATGTTTTCCTAACGAAGCATGTACGTGCAACCCTTCTGCTGGCTTGTATGCAGCAGGTTTGTCTAGCTAGGCGAACTGTGGTTTTGCTATAAAGATGAAATGGTACTTTGGAAGTGAATGGTTTTCTAAAATGCATTTAACATACATACCGGTGCTTTAACAGCACCTGGTGTAAGCAACATCAGTGGGGGGACCGCAGGAGTGGCCTAGTGGTCCGAGCATCTGCCTCGCAAGCAGCAGGTGCGGAGTTCGATCCCCAGTGCCACCGGGTAACCAGCGGTGATACAATGGGTCGTTTCAATGGCCAGTTTAAAACTTGAAATAACCATGCTGCAATATATACAAAAAATGATTTGTGTGCTCTCTCTTACATGACGTAGTTAATCATATCATAGTGTTGGTAGTACACAAAATGCATGTGTGGAACATATACATGCACTGTTTTTGTTCACATCTTACCTGCTATGTGCTGTTATGGCATTTTATGTGCTGGGAAAGCAACAGGGAGTGAGCAATGTTGTGTTGCAGCCTTTCTTCTGGTGGAATTTGAATCATGTGAGGTTCAGCTGAAAGAAATTGTTTCATACATAAGTATATTTCATGTAACACAACAAAAAGTGCACAGCCCCATCATTAGTTGTGGTTTAAACTAACAGCGAGCTTTTTACTACTCTATTTAACATATGATGCAAGTCAGTGATGCTGGAGGCACAAAACTAAATACTGTGAGGTAACAAGAGCTAATATGGACAATCATGCCTTTAAGAGATATTGTCAATATATATTTTCCTTAATGAACTAAAGTTATCCTTAGAAGCATTCAGAGGAAGATAATTTTGCTAAATGCCTTTTGCCAGAATAGGCCTTTTATGAACCAGTTGCAAATGAAAAGAATAACTTTAAGACCATGCTATGCATGCTCTAACGCCAAAGTAGTTGCATACAAGCAGTATACTATGCCCCTAGTTTTATGGTGGGCCTGTACTGCACAATTTTCATGCAAGGTAGTGGAAAGTATGTGCCATGAAACAGACCTCTGCTTGCTGAAACTGGCAAATAAGTACTGGGTTTTTAAGGCAGAAAAGAAGTTGCATAGTTCCTTCTGCAGGTTTTGAACTTCAGGTTAGTTATTTGAAAAATATCAATCCCTGAACTGCAATGATTGAAGTTTTTAGCAAATAACATTTCCATTGTAACAGTGGAAACGCTCTTTTATTTGAGGAACGACTTTTCAAAAGCCTGCGTTTCATGGTGGCTTTCAAGTAGCCCTGATAAAGAGAAACCAGTCACGACACACAACCAAGCCCCCGTAGCACATTTTCAACTATACCCTCATGATATAGCTTTAAAGTAAGTGTTAAGCAATACAAATACAAATCCCTTGATTTCCTTCATGATTTATCACTGGTGTATACATACAAAGATAACCGTACAAGATGTGGAGTGCATGGTACAGAGAGAGTAGGCAGATGGTTTCTTGACACTCAAACAGTGAACAAGGGAAGGAAAAATCTCAGGGTGCTTGCCGTTTCGACAAGACAACTTGTTTTCGTCTGGGGTCAACATATACAGAGGAAATTTAGAATCAAGTACAGGGTTGTCCACTCTTAGTGCGAACACGCGAGCACATGGCTGTGCTCTTTGGGCCACTGTGTCTGACATTGCCACACATCGAAGTGTAACATGACACGAAGCACCACATCCAGGTGCATCTCCTCTTGCGCCATTTTGCAGCGATGAGTGGCTGCGCCACACACAGTGGACCTCTAAAGAGTGCGGCCATGCGCTCACATGTTTGCACTAAATGTGGCCAGCTCTGTACATTCCGGAATTGGCATAATTATTTGAAAAGGCCTTGCACATGGTCAGAGGTTTCCCAACCCATAATTTCCCCCTCCTTTCCTGCTTTTTTATTTATCGTTATACTTTAACCTTACGCCCTGCACCTCCTGACATCACTTCTCGGAACCTTGGCTGCCATACTCCTCCCCCTCCCTCTTCTTTTTGCCTTTTCTCCGAACCTGTTCTCATTTTCTCTTTTCCTTCAAATTATTTTGCCCCCCCCCCCCCTGGTATTTTATTCTGCCATGCTGCTTAATTCCTTTATCCTAGTTTTTCAGGAAAAGGCAGCCAGCCATACCAAGCCACCTGTTGCGGCTGGACATAAAGTCATTCAAGCCCACTATCCACACTCCATACCCCGAGATTCGTTTCTACTGAATTGGGCTTTTTTGTTTTCACAGTTTTGCAGGTCAACCGGTTAATCTTCTTTAGCAGCTATCATGCCTGGTCAAGGTTCACGCTCCCCATCGTAACGCCCTTCCCATATCGCACCCTCGTCCCACACAACAGGCCTTTCGCCTCGAAGTGAAAACCTTATTTAAACCCCACCAATGATGAACACTTTGCCAGACAAAGACAAGTCCTCTTGTCGAAACGTCGGCAAGCACCCTGAGGCTTTTCCCTTCCTTATTCTGTTTGTGAGATACCAGGGACAGGTGTTCAAGCAGCCATACCACACTAATACCCCTGTCACACGGGCACCGCAAAGGCCTTTGAGAATCATATCCAAAGGCGTAAGGAGTGCAGCTACCCGGTACAAATGTTGCGCCTTTGTCGCTTAGGGCCTTGGAGGCGAAGGCGCTCAACCGAGACCTTCGGAGCCCGAAGACGCGGCATTCGAGAAGCTGTGATCGCAGTACCATCCAAAGTCAAAAAGTAAAAGCAATAAAAAAAATAGATAAGCTAATAATGTTTGAAAACATTTTTTTTCAAATACGAAAGGTGTGTCTGGCTTTGGTTTTTGTACGGGTGTTTATGTTTTATGTTCAAATTTCAAGACAGTGATAGTGTTGCGGCAACACCGAGCGCCCATGGTGGCCAGGGCAATACACGTACAAAACCTGCTCCTGCTGATGAGAGTAGCTGTTGCAGTACTTTTAAGGAAGCAATCAGAATAAAAAATTGTCAAAGCTCAACGAATGAACAGAATACATCACTTTAATTTTAGAACACTCACTTCAGCCACCTCGAGTATAGCAGCGGGTGCAAAGCCTGAACGACTTTCACCTTTGGGCTGCACCGTGTAGCTGCATCGCTGCTCCTTTAAGCTTTCGCTCCTTTGGTGAAAAATGGTGCCTTTGCTGGAAAGGCCTTCGAGGAATGCCATGTGACAGGGGTATAAACCACATTTTTTACTGACACGAAAGACTCAGTGCCTTTAGTTCTGACAACATTCTGAATCATGCTTTGGTGGCTTAGCATATCAGAATACTGGACATGACAAAATCAGCTAATTAGTGAGGGCTATTATTTGCTATAGGTAAAATTATAACATTCTCCTAAAATAATGAAAAGAAACCACCAGCACTGACATCAATGTACAATTTGGCTGTAACATACTGACATGACAATATAGATACACGCAAATTCCCTTTTCGCACTTCAAAACTGCATGCATTATTTCTAGAAAGTGCGAGAACAGAAGCTCATACATAGTGCCAAAGAAAAGAGTGCATAATAGTACCACTTATGAGGTGTTTATCGGCAACTGCAATGAGCAAGGCTATGTTAATGGCAATCCAGTTATTATGTGTCTTACGAGCGCATGCACTTGGGAGGTGATAGCAGCTGTGGACGCAGCTGTCCATCGCAGTTTTGAGTCTGTCGAGATAACACATGGGGTAAGGTATTCCCTGTTTTGCTGCCGAAGGCAAAACCGTCAGCGAGTGGAGTTGCCTTGCTATTCACTGTCAATATCTACTGCTCAAAGTAAAGGAAACTAGGGCATAAAACATACAGCATTTCATATTATGCTTTGGCCAAATGCAGTGAGAATGAAACAGACTAGAGACTTGTCTTATGACGTTTGCACTCTTTACTTTGCACCAGAGGAAAATAAATTTATGTACAATTGACCTACTGCTTGCCACAGTCCTAGAAGAAATGAATCCAGGTCTCAGAAATTCTACCGAGCGAATACTGATGCTGCATGTGCATTTCTCTGAACTGTTCTGAAATATGCAGAAGTTACCAATTTTTTACTACCTGATTACATACTGTAATCTTTGCAAGGAATATGAGGTTAACGGACTAGGAAAAATGTCAGGAATGGTACCTTTGGTACTGGGCACTTGGACAAACAAATGACCCACTGGGCGTCCCCAGGAGCTCTGCTACCAGGCACCCCTAGCAACAGTAGTCAATTTTCCAGATCCAAAGGAGCCATGCGAATGATTGCCGAAAATTCAAGTTTAAGGACAGCAGATGCATGAACACAAAACAGTTTTCCAACTTTGTTTCAGTGTGATAAATGGTTTCAAATCTCTAGACTATATCTGGTAGTACACAAATTATCAGAACACCATCTCCCGCTCAGAATCATCTCAAAACACATTCGACACGCAGTACCAACATGGACAGTTCGTGCTTAATTGAATCCAAAAGTTTACGCTGATCGACCAATATTACTCTAAATAGACACAGAAAGCGCATGCACGTTGTACTGATGTTATCGTGAACATAACGTGCGACGAGACGCAGGGTTACAATACAAACAAAAAACCGCTTTCAAAATTTGAGAACAAAAGGCTCACCTTCTCACAAGTTCGCCAAACCGGAGACGTTGCCGAGTGGCTGCCGCCAAAGTCACTCGCAATGCACAGAAACAATAAAAATGCAGTGCCGCTGACTTTCCCTGAGCAATTCCAGTAGATTGAACTTCCAACTGTTCGCACCGACTACCTCTGCAAGCATGTCTAAAGGTTAGCGGCGCAGCCACGCCATTTGCAATTTACGGAGATACACGAGAAATTCATAGCGCCATTCGCGTATTCGCGCTCAAGCTCACGTCGCTGATGTCGCAAAGGCGCACAACGGCAAAAACATATAAGATGTATTTAATTTTTGGTAGCTTTTTTAGCTGACAACCTGAATCGTTTGATATATTGTTTTTTCTTTTCGTTGCATGAACGTTATTACCACCAGCGGCAGCGCAGCTTGGCCATGGCTAGCCATGGCGAAGTCGAAGCGCTAGCCGAGCCCGCAGTCGGAAACATGTGCGCAGTTAGCGCAGTGTGGAGTTGAATGAACAGGCGCTATGGAATGGGTTTTTGTTCTTCCGTGTTCGCTGCGTGCGTCCTGCGCGTTGTGTGTGTGTGTATGTGTGTGGCTGGAACGCTGCATTGGAGTGTACATACAACAGCTCGCTGTCCCGTGCGGAATCGGTGCGTAGTAAAACGATCATGCAGAATGTGCGTTACAATGCCAGTGGCCCTGCACGAAAGAGAAGACTTGAAGCCGACGGAAAAGCTGCTCTCCCTCGTGGGACTGCAAGAATCTGGCGAGTAACAGTCGACGCGCGTTTCGGTAGATGATTCCGTTTACCACGCCAAAACATTCAGCACTGGCCAACAGCAATGATGAACTGCTGCTGCATCATCACCTGTGTGATGTTTGTGACAAGCTTGTTGGATGTGAACGTGGCCATGAATGTTATTCGCCGAGCAGTGGCCCTCAGGGCGTGGCACCAGTGGATATCTGAAGACGATTACTGTTTGCCCGCGCCCTGGCGCCTCGCATTCAACCGAATGCTTTGGCGTTAATTATTTATATCTGAATTTCACACGTAGTTGGACTCGCAAATATTACAGCGTACAAACGTACCGTCGCAAGAGCACCCTTTTTCATTTTTTTTAGGGAGGGGGTGGGGGAATTACCGTCTGCTCAAATTTAATGTCACTAATATTTTGAGCTTATTTTCTAAACAGGTGCCGTGGTGGCACTGTAAGCAATGCATTTACTGGGCAGAAGTTTATTTTATGTTGTGTTGGCACAAGGTTAATGATTGTCATCGTACTGTGGTGCCATGTTCAAACAAAACACATAATTGTACACTCTCTTTGAAGAATGTCTAATGAGGTAATAAATTACTGAGCAGCGAGTATGCACTGTGGTAAATGCGACGAACGTTACTGAATTACTTCACACTTGTCATGTTCTGTTGTCGTTAGTGATTACGTATGCCTTGGTGTCTGCTGCTTTCCAGTGTAGGAGTCGAGAGGCATGTCGAGCTCCACTTAGCAGCTTTTTTTCCTTCCACTCCCTACTGGCCAACGTGGTAAAATAAACTCAACATAATGCGTGATTGCTCAGACCTAGATTAGACTACCATTTCACTTATTTACTCTCAGGGCCAATTGGCATCGAAGAGAGGAGAGCGACTAACATAAATACATGTGTAGGCAGATTAATTAAAACGATTATACACAGCAGACTTGAAGGCATTGGATGCAGTGGTGGACATGACGAAGGCAGAGAAGATGTGACAGCTGGAAACGTAGAAAAGTGGAGATCTGCGTGAGTTTGTACGCGACTTAAGGTGAACGCTAGCAAAAAATTAAGAAGGCGCAGAAGACTGAGGCCAAAGTTAAAACTGCAGTTTAACAGAGGAAAGCACCTCCCAGCAAGCCAAAATGTGCACATGCAAGCAGTTATGTGAACACAGAACATAGAAAATGAAACTCCTTTTTGGACAGAAGGAAAGCTAAGGCACATTGCTTATTGTGATGTTGCTTAAAAAGTTGGTGTCTAGTTGTTGCCTTTCATATCTGGTCCTTCCACACACAGCAACTGAAATGCCATCAAAAAGGAGCATCTCCAATCACTCTAATTACATGGGAGGTACACATCGCCAGATGTCAGAGGCTTGGCGTCTCATCTTGCAGACTAGCTAGTTTGGCAGATTTAAACTTTACCGCATGTAAGAGGCATGCGGTAGCCTTGAAGGGGAGTATTTCATAAGTGTTACAGCATATTGTACAGTCTGGCATGCTTCATTATTTACATCACAGTAATATGCTAGCACAGGCTGGAAAGTTTGTAAGTGAACATAAAAAAAACAATGGTCATGCCATATCTTAGCCACATTCTTAGTATTGTATAAAAAGTGCAAAAAAGGAATTTCTCATTTTTTGTCAGCTTTTCTTTCTGTGCATTAATTTTTTGCAAGTTAGCAAGGTTCTACAGTCTTGTGTGCCTATCGGCTGGCCCCTTGTTTGTCAAAGGTACCGAGTACACAATGGGTCGTGTCAAAGCAAGCTAAGTAAACGATGGATAGAAAATTCATGCTTTCAGAGTATTTCCAGAAAAAACTGCTATTATTTCCTACTCAGAATGAGGGAACAGCATCGATGGTGCACATCCTCCTTGTCACTGCAGCAATTATGCCTGCTCGCTGCTTTTTGGTGGCGTTTCATTTATCAGCAGGAAGAGCAGGCATGAATGGGCGGCAATAGGTACCTACTAAATTAAACATTGCATTGAGCAATATGTTGTTGGGTCGGTGCTTTTGTTATCCATGAAGGAGTTGGTGTTTTTGATTAATGGTTGTGTAGCAAAGATGTAACTGCTACATTGCACTGCATTCACAGATTTGTTTGCCCATGCTTTTGGTTTACTCAGTTGTTTATTTCCTTACCAAATGGCAGATAGAAATTCGGCTTTCAACTTGTGCACTTTCATCATGTTTGCAATGTACTTTCAGCTGGTGTTCAGTTTCACTTTGGAGAAGTTGTCCAACCATTGTCTGTGTCTAAATGTTTTCTAACAGTTAACCTCATTACGCAGCATTTCTCACCGAAAGCAAATGTTGCAGTAACATTTTTATTAAATGTTACTCTATTATGTGGCTAGCAATGTAGCGAAAAATATTTTCATCAAGTCAGCTTTTAACATTATAGCAAATTAAGGCCTTTGTTATTTAACGTTGCTCACAATTTGTACCAATCACTCAACCTTGAAGCAACGTAATGCGTTATCACCCTTCCTCGGCTCTTCATTGTGTTAATCACATTAGACATACTCACGGTCGTTCGCCATGCTAGTTTGCGGACATTGTTGGCTAAGAGTAAACCAGACAAATAAGAAATCGGGCGTCATGTGATGACTATAGTCCGCGGGCCAGCAGTTCATCGTGTAAAAGTGGCGTCACATCATAAGCATCTTCTGTTTTTGCTGCTTTTATGCAAGTTATTAGTCCGGTTGGTGCAACACATAGTCGATGGGGTCAACCGTCCTGTCGTGTTAAGTTTTGATCCCTTAAATTTAATGTTTAGTATTTTTCCCTGCAATGACTACAGAGGAACACGGACGTTTCCTTCAATACTGGACTGAATATACGGTCATTCCCTACGTTTCATTGAAAGCAGAAGTGGTTCTGTATTTAAAACGTACATAGTCTACGTTATAGGTACGGAATTTTTTTACAGTGTACGATCTCCTCATCCTCGAAGCCGCCTTCTTGAATCGCGTCGGCAACTTGCCGTTTTGTCATGAATTTACCGCAATCAATCCCCAATTCACCACATATCAAGACCATCTCTGTCTTCCGCAGCATTCTCCAGTCCATGACTGCCCTTTTTTGTGATCGCTATTCTCTCAAGAGAGTTGGTGCAAAGCAAGGTTCAAATTAAAACAGGCTTCTGCAACCAAATTTTGCCTACCAAGAAGAACTGCGCTTAACGTTAAGCCTGGCAGGACTCCAAGGAAAGAACGCGATGCACTCACCAAACCGGAGCTAGGACATCACGCAGGCCATCCCGCCGCAGCCAACCAGTTGTCATGGATCGGGTAGCATGCCATCGATCAGCAGGTGTTGTCGGGCAGAACAGGAACGAAGCGGTCCGGAGACGGATTTAAGGTGACCAAAAGGGAGAACTTTATGTACACTATTTACATTGTCATGGTAGCGTAAAAACTTGGTCGGAGACCGACCGGCGGAGCGGCCACTCTACTCGAGAGTCAGAACACACACCCTGCACTCCCCTCTTCTCGGAGTTCCTGTCGACGAGCCGGGTATCCTCCTCGCAGCCGGGACACCTAAGTCCTCCTCTCCCAGTCCGCTGCTCGGTAGCAGCCTGTGCCAGCGCGCCCCGCAGCAATTCTGGGAAGGCGGGTTTGGCCCGGAAGCGTCCCCAAAGTGTTCCCGCACCACAGGCCCGCAGGAAGGCCGAACGAGGCAATCAGGACAACAAAGGGAGGGTCCGGCATATTGACTTCCGCGAACGACGGCGCCTTCCAGTCTCCGCCTGTGGGTCCGTCACGGCCACATCTGCCGTTGATTAGGTCTGCCCAGCCCAAGGATCACAACAGTGTCAAGAAAATTCTGGAACAATGTATGCTGGCTGGGTAAAACGAACCAAAGAAAGCAGAAACAAGTACATTGCATCAGTTAGATACAGCTGAGTCGTTTTGGAGCGATGATAGGGTAATCTCCCCAAATCAGGGAGCAATACTGGACAGCACAATATAAAACAGCTTAGAACTGACCAGTCTTAACTGAAAAAGGCGGAAGCAAATATTGCGAAATGCACATCTGCAGGGATAGACGATATTACAATGAAGCTAATTAATGAACTTGGCCCAAGAGGCAACGAAACGCTGATAAACGCGTCCGAGGCAGTCATAAAGAATAAGCAAATTCAGCACAGCTGGAAACAGAGTGAAATGAATTTAATATATAAAGGGAAAGGCCATAAGATGAACATAAAATCCTTCCGACCGATTACGATAACATCAGTTATATACAGGGTGGCGATGCAGGCGGTGAAATTGAAAAAGCAGTCATGGGTAGAAAGTAATAGAATACTCGGAGAACTTCTAATAAACTGCACATCTCCAACCAAAAATTTTAACTTTAACCCAACTTGAGAACGAGTTCAGAAGGGGCAGGCGCTTAAATGATAGCCTGTTCGTGCTTACCCGATGAATATAAAGAGCTAAGTCGGAAAACAGACCTCTATATTTAGCCTTTCTGGACATAGGCGGTGCATGCAACGTTAACAGGGAACTCGTGTGGAACATATTAAAAGATGAAGGTATCGGTCACTAGGTAATAGATTTTCTACAGGTAATATATCGCGGAAATAAAGTTGAAATAACATGGGAAGAGATTAAGAGTGCGACAACTATTCAGGTGCACAAAGGATTAAGGCAAGGTTTAATATGAAAAGAAGGCTACAAGGAAGGATGATTAATATTCCCGCACTGTTTGTTCGTTTTTCAAATCTGCTGCCACACCACTTTATCGCTTTGTTTGCGACGCAAGACGCGACTAGATATATCTCGATTGATTGCAGCCAGGCAGAGCTGATTCTACGTTGTTCCGGAATGTGCTAGTAACTTTGCACGCATTGTCTCGAAACTTCGCTATCAGCTTTAAATTGAGCACGGCCGACAGCGGCGGGCATTCTGTTCGACGACCACCGAGCACACTTGTCGGTTCGCCGCCACCGAGTGATTCAGTCCATTTTGGGTGCAAGTCAGCCCAATAAAGTTTTTTTAAAGAATCCTTTTGTCTGTCTTCATCGCTGCTTCGACTGCCGTCACCACTACGTGACATCTGGTGGAGGTGCTGGGTAGACTTTCATGTTCCGGACGCCCCCTTCAAGTCGTGAAGCCAGCCCCCAGCGCTTCGCACTCGAGGACGAGCCAGCAGCTCAGCGAGCCAGCCGACGTCTCTAGGGAGAGGAGCCTGAGTTCGGGAAACTGCCGGACCGCACCAGACAGCGAAAAGACGCTGCTACGAGCACCACAACCTCGCCGAAGATGTCGACACCGATCATACTGCAGCAGCCGCAGGTGCCACCAACTTTCAATGGATCCCTAGGCGAAGAACCTGAAGAATGGTTGGACCAATTTGAGCGCGTGGCGTCATTCAACAAGTGGGTTGGTGCGGCAAAAATTGGATACGTGTTTTTCTCATTAGATGGCTCCGCACGCTTGTGGCACGAAAACTAGGAGTCATCCCTTACGACATTGGAGCTATTCAAGAGAGAACTATTGAAGGTATTCACTAGTCTCGTGAGAAAAGAAAGAGCCGAACCACTCCTCGAGTCCAGGATTCAGCTTCCGAATGAGCCCGTCCGCGGTTACGTCGAGGAGATGAAGCGCCTATTTCGCCGCGCTGACCCCGAGATGACCGAGTAAAAGAAAGTTCAGTTTTTAATGCACAGCGTAAAAGAACAACTCTTTGGCAGCCTCGTCCGCCAGCCGCCAAAAACAGTAGAGGAATTCATGCAAGAAGCCTGCACGATTTAGAAGATCCTCGACGTCCGAGCTCGGCAGTACAATCGCCCTTCCTCTGCCTGTGCAATCCGTTCGGACACGCCGGCCACCACAAGCGACAGCTTGCGGGAAGTTATCCGCGAAATCGTCCGACAGGAGCTACGCCGATTACTGCCATCCTCCCCACAACCACAAGCAGCTACTCTGATGGATGTGGTACGGGAAGAAGTGCAACAGGCACTTGGCACCCCGACGGCCACTGAACCCCAGGCCATGACCGCCGCCGCTGCAGTAAGGACTGCTCAGCCCCATCGACAACCCCCCGTCCTCCCCGAGATGAGCCGCTTGTTCCACAACGCCCCCTCCCAGCCCCCGCCCGCCCAGCCTATGACCGACGCTCAAGCCCCAGGAAATGCGACACCTGGAGGACTTCCGACAACCAGCCGTTGTGCTTCCATTGCGGTGAGGCCGGCCATATTCTTCGGCACTGCCCGTACCGACGTATCGGTCTTCGAGGATTTGGCGTTAACGCCCCACGACCACACTTCGGACAACGTCCGCAGGAAATCGACGAGTACCTGCATCGAGAAGAGTGCACGCTGAACCGGTTTTCGCGCTCACCATCGCCGTCAACCTCGCGTTTTGCGTCGCCACGCCGCAGCTACGCAGCCGCGATACGAGGAAGGTCTCCCAGCCCCCGTAGGGGAAACAAAAGGCAGCAACCTCTGGAGGTGAGGTTGCTCACGAGCGAAACGCCGAAGATCCTCCACCGACCACGCCCCATGAAGACGCTGCACCCGCGACGCCGCATGAAGAACCGACACTCGCTGCACCGACAACGCACACAATGAGAACCCCGACCACGACGGAGACTGCCTTGAAAACGACGCCGCCACCCAGAAGAGCTTTGAACACACGCCTCACCCACGACTCGCATACGCAACGAAGCCGTGACCCGACGCCGAGAGCGACATGCAATGCTAGAGCCAGGACCTCCGAATTAGAAGTGACTATCGACGGCCGGAAAGTTACCGCTCTAGTCGACACAGGAGCCGATTACTCGGTGATGAATGGAACATTCGCTGCGCAGCTGAGAAAAGTCAGAACGGCTTGGGACGGCCCACAAATTCGCACCACAGGGGGCCTCCTCATTACGCCATCAAAACGATGCACAGCGCGAGTGACTGTCAAAGGACATACCTATCCTGCGACCTTTGTTGTGCTACCGCAATGCTCCCGCGAAGTGACCTTGGGTATGAATTTCCTTAATGAGCATCAGGCGATCATCAACCTGCGATCCAAGCTGATCACGCTTTCAACCGACGAAGCCATCGCTTCGATGAAAACTCGGGAAAATCACGTTGCCCTGAGTATCCTGGAGGAAGAAGTGAGTGTCCCACCCCTTCAAGCGATATCGTGACCGTAGGCGCCACGAAAGCCATTAACGCTGAAGCCATCATCGAGGGCAACATGCAGTTACTTCTAGACCGAGGAATCGGCATCGCAAGAGGCATCGCACATTTCCGCAATGACCAGGCCGAAGTACTGCTGACTAATTTCAGCGAAGATTACCGACACATTAACAGAGGAACGACGATTGCTTTCTTCGACGAAATATCAGACGTACGAGACTCCTTCGCCCTCTCCGACTCCTCCGCAGAAGATTCGCCTGACCAAGAGAACTCGCCCACTTTCGACATCAACCCAGCCCTGCACCGGAACAAACAAGAGCAGATCCGCAATCCGCTTCAAAGCTATATACAGTGAGCGTTTTTCGACATCGCCGAACGTGCGACAAACGCCAACCAATTGCCAAGCATCGCATTATAGCGTACCAACAGGTCCGACCTCTCCGTCAAAGCCCCTACCGTGTGTCACCGCGAGAACGACAAGCCATCTGGGACCAAGTCGAAGAAGTGCTTCGCGACGACGTCATCCAGCCTTCAAATAGCCCATGGGCGGCACCGGTTGTTCTAGTAAGAAAGAAAGACGGCGCACTTCGATGCTGCGTGAATTACCGCCGCTTGAACAAGATAACAAAGAAGGACGTCGACCCCCTCCTCCGCATCGACGACACACTGGACCGCCCCTGCAACGCCAAATATTTCTCATCGATGGACCTCAAGAGCGGCTACTGGCAAATTGAGTTCGACGAAAAAAGATCTCGAGAAGAAAGCATTCATCACTCCGGATGGACTGTTTGAGTTCAGGGTGATGCCATTTGGTCTCTGTTCCGCACCAGCGACGTTTCACTGAGTAATGGATACAGTTCTGGCAGGCATGAAGTGGCAAATTTGTCTGGTATATTTAGATGACGTCTTTGCCTTCGCCTCGAACTTTGAAGAGCACCTCAAAAGGCTTTGAACTGTTCTAGACGCCATCAAGTCGTCTGGCCTAACCTTGAAGGCAGAGAAGTTCCACTTTGCCTACGAAAAGCTACTGTTTCTAGTCCACATCATTAGCAAGGAAGGAGTACGCTCAGACCCGCAGAAAACAGCTGCTATTGAAAAGTTTCCACCGCCGGCCAATAAGAAAGCAGTGCGAAGATTTCTCGGACTGCGCGCATATTACCGACGATTTGTGAAAAACTTTTCGCGCATCGCCTAGCCCCTGACCCAACTGACGAAAACAGACCTGCCGTTTAAATGGGAAGCACCGCAAGCAGAAGCCTTCAAGGAACTTCAGCGTCGATTACAGTCCCCATCGATCCTCGCGCATTTTGATGAAAACGCTGATACTGAAGTTCATACCGACGAAAGCAGCGTGGGTCTAGGCGCCGTTCTCGTTCAAAAAAGCCCCGCAGGGGGGCGAATGCATGTTGCAGGCGTCGCGACGGTGAGTGGCGACACCGCGGGTTTCCGACCATCCGCACGAACATCCCCGCAAGGGGATGATGGTGAACAGTGCACCACGGACCCGAGCACCTACGCTTCGCCGTGCGTGGCATCGCCGTGTCCGGAAAAAAGGGGATCCTGGTGGTTGAGCCGATGCCGACTGTTTGGACCTTTAAGGCCCCTCGGCGGAAGCAACACACCACTTTGGCCCCAGCTTCACGTAGACGGCACCTCCGGCCTGACCCGACCGGGGGAAATCGGCAGTCGCCTTTTCCTATCCTCCCCTCTGTCTTTCACTTTCATATCTCTTTCTCACATATCTCCTATCTCCTACTCACTTCTTAGTTTGTTTCACTTTTCATAGGCGGCGAGGGTTAACCTTGTGTGGCCAACCACCCTGAGTTGTGTCGTATTTGGTTATAGTTGAGGTGTACAGCTGGCGTGGGCAGGACTTGCGTTCAAGTTCCTGTCCCGTACCCTTGTTGGACTCCATGGTGGGTGGCTGGCACCATGACTGAAAAAGTTCATTTTTTATGGCTCCCCCCTTTCAAAACCCGATCGCTCTCTCAAGAGAGGGCGGAACGAAGCAGCAGACTTTTTTCAAAAAGAAACCGACATTGACATTCACCAAGTTCTATGTTATCCACAGCGAAAGTAATGAAAAACAAGCACGAATAATTTCTCCGTTCCTTGTGTCTAAATGCCTAACAGATACCCTGGGCTCTGGCTACAAGGTGTCTAAAATGGCCAGCGGAGACTTATTGTTAGAACTCCTTGACAACATTCAGAACTCGAAAATCGCAAACATTGCATCCATCGGAGAAATCCCAGTTTTCATAATAGCGCACCGATCCCTAAACTCAGTCCGTGGTGTTCTCTCTTAAAATGACTTCATACACCTAACCGAAAAAGAATTGCTGGAAGGCCTGTCTGACCAAAATGTCACAGATGTGTACAGAATCAAAATCCGGAAAGACAACAAAGAAATAGCGACAAAACACTTGGTTCCAACATTCAATACAAGTACATTACCAGAAACCATCGATGTAGGATACTTAAAAGTAAATGTCAGGCACTATATTCCAAACCCACGAAGATGCTTCAACTGTCAAAGGTTTGGCCACGGCTCACAGAGTTGCCGCGGCCGCAAAACGTGCGCAAAATGTGCTTCCAAGAATCACGTTTCTGAGGAATGTGACGCAGCCCTGCGCTGCGCTAACTGCGAAGGAGAACATGCTGCATACTCCAGGGCCAGTCCGTCCTGGAAGAAGGAAAAAGAGATTATCACGATAAAAACCAAGGAAAACATTTCATTTAGAGAAGCAAGAAGGCGATTTGCCGTTACCAACCAGTTCTCCTTCACAGCAAAATCCAGCTTTGCTGATGTGGTGCGCAGGGGCGGTGCACCACACAGCACCCCGGTGCCTGCCGAGGCCACTTCCATCGAGCCAATGGCAGGGCCATTCACGCCCCAGGCAGGGTCAGCGAAAGCTGCCCTGCCAATGTCAAAGCAGGGAGCGCCGGTCCATGCGTCGGCATCCCGCAGGACTTCCCCCTAACGGGGGAGGACTGAAACCCACAAACCCGCGGCTTCCCCGCGGTCCTCCAGCGCCTCTCGTGAGGCGATGGATACAACTGCCACTCCGCCTGCTTTGCAGCGGCGGAACAGCTCTCTTGAACGAAAAAAGACAGGCCCCTAATAACGGGCCCCCTACCTAAGTAAATCCCCTTTCATTTCCTCTCAAATACATAAACATGGCTTTTTTAATCCATTGGAATCGTAGAGGACTTATGCGGAATTACAGCGACAAAACACATATTTTAGGGTCAATGTTACCCACGTACAGCTTTATGTCTTCAGGAGACCAATCTTGGTCCACAACATGTACATATCCTGAAACATTATAAAACTTTTAGACGCGATCGAGAACAGGCAAATCGGCTATCGGGAGGCGTCGCGATAGTCGATCAAAGTGGTGTCCCTGCTCAAGAAATTAAACTCAAAACAAATCTTGAGGCGGTTGCAGTCAGTATCGTAAGCTACAAAACACTAACAATCTGTTCCGTATACATTCCTCCACATTTTACGTTAACACTCCATGATCTACAGCAACTGATAAGAGAACTTCCGGAGCCATATATGTTACTTGGGGATTTTAATGCTCACTCCTCCCTGTGGGGAAGCGAACGCTGTGACTCTAGAGGTCAAATAATCGAAGATTTTATCCTGACGAATAATGTATGTCTTTTAAATACGAAAAAGGCCACATACTGTTCCCCAACGTCTGGGAAAATGAGCAGTTTAGACCTGTCTTTTGTTCACCTTCTGTTTTTAGCGATTTTAGGTGGGACGTTTTAGACAACCCGTTTGGGAGTGAGCACCTACCAGTTTTTATAAACCTCTCATTCTCACCTGCAGTCATCCCAACCAAAACACGGCGATGGAAGCTACATTTAGCTGATTGGGTGTTGTTAAGAGAAAAGGCCAGATTAGAAGACATTTACTCAGAAACACTTAGCATAGATGAACTGAATGAAATTCTCACAAAGTGTATCATCGATGCTGCACGGCTAGCTATTCCGCTGTCCACAGGCGTGGTGCGCCAGAACCACAAGGTATGGTGGACGCGAGAATGTTGGGAAGCCAAAAAACAACAAAATAAGGCCTGGGGTGTATTTCGTAGGTATCCTACTCAAGAAAAATCTAATAGTTTTCAAAAAGGCAAAAGCTTAAGCCCGATATATACGGCGGAACGCGGAAAAAATGTCTTGTCAAAATTATGTGTCTTCAATAAACAGCTCGGTAACATCAAAAAAACTGTGGGAGCAGGTCAGAAAAGTAAATGGCAGCTATTCCTCATTCACCCTTCCTCTGCTGACGGATCCTGGTATTCAGACAAGTATTAAAGAACAAGCAGATATTTTGGGGCAACATTTTTTTATAGTTTCTAGTTCTTCCCACTATACACAGTCATTCTCAAAATACAAAAACAACCGAAAAACAAAGGCTCTCTACGGCAGGCAGCACAAACGAGCCTTACAATAATTTGATTACACTTCAAGAAATACAGAGAGTATTGTCTATAGGTAAACAAACTGCACCAGGCCCCGACGAAATTCTTTATGAAATGCTGTCCCATCTATCTGTGCAATCTGTAGAAGTTCTGTTAAAATTTTTTAACAAAATATGGGTAGTAGGGAAAATACCAACTCCTTGGAAAAAAGCCGTTATTGTTCCATTTCTAAAACCAGGAAAGCCACCAACCTCCCCTAACAGTTACAGGCCTATAACCCTTACAAGCTGTCTTGCCAAATCTTTTGAGAGTGTTATAAATATTAGAATAATGTTTACTCTAGAATCCCGAGAGCTTCTTGATGTCCACCAATGTAGTTTTAAAAAAACATGTTCCACAGTCGACCATTTAGTCCGCCTGGAAAACACAATCCGAGAGGCCTTTATACACAGGCAACACTGCCTTTCAGTTTTTTTTTTTCGATATGGAGAAGGCATATGACACGACCTGGAGGTTCGGGATTCTTCGCGACCTGGCAGAGCTTGTTATCCGCGGGAGGATGCTGAAATATTTGAGCGACTTTTTATCCAACCGTTCTTTCCAAGTTCGTCTCGGCGCAACCCTCTAAAATAATTTTAATCAGGAAAACGGCGTTCCTCAGGGATGCATTTTAAGTACTGCATTGTTCATAGTAAACATGAATTCTTTAACCAGTATAATTCCACAGTCCATTATGTACTCGGTCTACGTTGATGACCTTAAAATTGCATGCACATATTCTAGCCTGGCAACTTGTGAGAGACAACTACAACTCACAATAAACAAATTACCACTTTGGGCAGACAGAAATGGATTTAGGTTTTCTCCACAGAAAACTGTTGCGGTTCTTTTCTCGCTGCAGAGAGGACTACAGATTGATCCCACCCTCCACTTGAACGACACAACACTTCCAGTAAAACAAGAACACAATTTTTTAGGCTTAACTTTTGACAAAAAGCTAACGTTTCTACCACATATAAACACCCTAAAAAAGAAAGCCACCCAATGCCTGAATATACTCAAAGTACTCTCACGGAAGCGTTGGGGATCCTATAGGAGGTGCCTATTGCACATCTATCGCTTTCTAGTACGCTCTTCGTTAGACTATGGATCCATAGTGTATGGGTCTGCGAGGCCATCATACCTTAAAAAGCTAGATCCAGTACAAAACTTCGGGTTGCGCCTTTCAACTGGTGCTTACAGAACATCACCCATAAATAGCCTTCACGTAGAAGCAAATGAACCGACCCTCACCAACAGGAGAACAATGCTTACCTGTGCATACGTACTGAAAATAAGGTCGCTACCGAAACATCTTTGTTACACCATAGTTACAAAATGCCCATCCAGAACACTGTTCCCCAACAAACCTCAAGCTGTAAAACCATTGCTCCTCCGCTTTGAAGAAATATGCCAAGAAATAAACATACTAGATGCACTTCCTGATATTGCCCAGAGACCCGATAGGTTGCCACCTTGGTACTTGTTTCCTGGTGTATGCGATTTCGCACTGACACACATTCAAAAAAGACATACCCCACTGGAATATATACAGCAAGAGTTTCTTGGAGTAAGTGAAAAATACAAGAATTGCACAGATTTCTACGCAGATGGATCTAAGACAGCACTCTATGTAGGGATCGCGATAGTGCAAGGGAAATAGGAAAAAGTAGTCAGGCTGCCTCAGTGCGCTTCAATCTTTACAGCAGAATGCTACGCCATTGCTCTAGCTGTAGAACAAATATTGAAGAAAAACATACAGAACAGTGTTATCTACAGTGACTCCCTCAGCGTAATTACAGCAATAAACCCCAGAAATGCAACCAAACCCTTAATAGGAAACATAATACATAATGTAATACGAGCTGATTCACAAGGACATAAAATATAGTTTTGCTCGGTTCCCAGTCACGTGGGCATCAGCGGAAATGAGAGGGCTGATGCAAGCGCCGCACTTGCCCTTAACGCAAAAATAAAACCAGTAAATATACCGCATATGGACCGCATCAAGTTAGTCCAGAATAAATTGAGAGAAACATGGCAGGCTTCTTGGGACAACGAGGTTAACAACAAGCTGCACTTTGTAAAACCTATCCTTGTTGAATTGAAGACCTGTAGGCACCAGGAACGATTTATTGAAGTAATTTTATGTCGTCTCCGCATTGGACATACACACATTACACATAATTTCTTACTAACGAAACAAGACAAACCTCGTTGTGAAAGATGTGGAGACGAACTAACAATAAACTATATTTTATTATATTGTGAAAAACTCGAAAACTAAGAAATACGCACTTTACGAAGTTTTATAATGAATACATTCCTTTACACCCAGCGCTGCTTTTAGGCGAAAATGCCATTGTTAACATATCTTCCGTTTTTAGCTTTTTAAAAGAAGCAGGTGTTCTTTAGAAACTGTAAATTTTGATCCACAGCTTTGCTTTATAATATGATGCATTTCAGCCATTTTCTCATTCCATGAGAAGAGGGCTGAGGTGGTTATTTGAATGGTTGGGAGCCTCAGGATCCTTGCCCAGCAAAGGATGGCTACTGAGGTTATCTGACCTTTTTGAAAGCGTTTATTTTTAGCCATTTATAAAATTTCTTATTTCTCTTATTACTACCAGAAAGAAATAGCAATTTAAGTCCTCTACACAACTATGTTTCCTCCCACCTACAGAAAAGTGTTCATATACCTTGAGCCTGGCGCATGATAGCCTTAGCTGCTTATGTGCCATTAAACCCAACACAACACAACACAAAACGTTCAAAAAAGCGACGGGCTGGAGAAGGTCATCGCATACACTAGCCGTTCTCTTTCCAAGGCCGAGGCTAACTATTCGACAACTGAGAAGGAGTGCCATGCCATCATTTGGGCCACGTCAAAATTCCGCCCCTACCTGTACGGACGACCATTTAAGGTGGTCAGCGATCACCACGCGCTGTGCTGGCTCGCCAATTTGAAGGACCCCTCTGGCCGACTCGCTCGATGGAGTCTGCGTCTCCAGGAGTTTCACGTCACCGTCGTTTACAAGTCCAGACGCAAGCACTCTGACGACGATTGCCTCTCACGAGCCCCTGTAGATACACCGCCGCCGGACGACGATGAGGACGCCTTCCTGGGACCCATCAGCCCCAGCTCTTTTGCACAGCAGCAACACTCGGACCCCGACCTGAAAGGTCTCATCGAGTACCTGGAAGGCAAGGTTTCTTCACCCCCCGCTTCATTCAAGCGAGCACTGTCTTCCCTCTGTGTGCAGAATGAGGTCCTTGTGAAGAAGAACTTTACAGCGAGCAAAACAGCCTACCTGCTTGTTGTGCCTGCTTGTCTCCGCGAAGAAGTTCTACAGGCTACACACGAGGAGCCGACAGCTGGACATCTTGGGTTTACTCGCACCCTCCGCCGCATTCAAGACAAGTATTATTGGCCCCGACTGTCTGCCGATGTCGCACACTGTGAAAACCTGCCGAGATTGTCAGCGACGAAAGACCCCTCCCACACGACCAGCAGGATTTCTGAACCCCATTGAACCTCCCTCAAGGCCCTTTCAGCATATCGGCATGGACTTGCTTGGCCCTTTTCCAACATCAGCATGTGGAAATGAGTGGATCATCATACCGACCGACTGCCTGACCCGCTACGCCGAGGCGAAAGCCCTACCTAACGGAACAGCAGCAGAAGTCGCCAAATTTTTGGTGGAATGCACTCTTCTTCGACACGGCGCCCCCGATGTGCTCATCACGGACAGAGGAACAGCATTCACGGCGGAACTAACGCAAGCCATCCTGCGTTACAGCCAAACCAGCCACCGGACGACAACTGCATACCATCCGCAGACCAACGAACTGACCGAGCCCCTGAACAAAACCATCGCCGATATGCTCGCCATGTATGTCGATGCAGAACACAAAACCTGGGATGTCATCCTGCCTTACGTCGTCTTCGCCTACAACACCGCAGTTCAGGAGACATCCCAGATGACGCCTTTTAGGCTCGTCCATGGCAGGGAGGCCACGACCACGCTAGACGCCATGCTGCCCAACGTTACAGATGAAGAGAACGTCGACGTTGCCGCCTACCTTCAACGCGCAGAAGCAGCTCGAAGGCTTGCCCGATTACGGATCAAAGATCAGCAGCGGTTCGACGCCAGACGCTACAACGTACGAAGACGCAACGCGGAATACAAGCCAGGAGAAAAAGTCTGGGTATGGACGCCCATTTGCCGCCGTGGATTGAGTGAAAAGCTTTTGCCCCCCTATTTCGGCCCGTACAAGGTTCTAAGTCGGCTAGGTGAACTGGATTATGAAGTCATCCCTGACGCAATGGCTGCATCCCAGCGACGCCGCGTACGACCAGAAGTTCTCCATGAAGTCCGTCTGAAGCCGTATTATGCGCGCTAAAGGGCGCTGCATTTCCATGCTCTATTTTCGCATGATCCGTATTTTTTTTCTCTTACTAGTCGCATTATTTGTTTCAATGCATCGGATCGAGGCTTCTTTGAGAGAGGAGTAATGCCGCGAATATTTGCAGTGTTTGTTCGTTTTTCAAATCCGCCGCCACACCACTTTATCGCTTTGTTTGCGACGCAAGACGCGACTAGATTTATCTCGATTGATCGCAGCCAGGCAGAGCTGATTCTACGTTGTTCCTGAATGTTCTAGTAAATTTGCACGCTTTATCTCGAAAGTTCGCTATCAGCTTTAAATTGAGCACGGCCGACAGCGGCGGGCATTCTGTTCGACGACCGCCGAGCACGCTTGTCGCTTCGCCGCCGCCGAATGATGCAGTCCATTTTGGGTGCAAGTCAGCCCAATGAACAGTTTTCTTTTAAAAGACCCTTTTTTCCGTCTTCATCGCTGCTTCTACTGCCGTCACCACTATATGACAGTATGGAAAGAAGACTACAGGGAAGCAATCTCTGTTATAATCTGTCATACAGATTAGGCGGGAAGGTTGTTGAGCAACGACTACCGGGTTTATTGTATGCGGACATTTTACTGTTAGCAGATAGCCAGGAAGATTTCAACGCTCTGGTTAATTGCTGTGGAGATGAAGGAGACACCATAGGTTTGGTTTAGCGCAACTAAGTCAGGTGGAATGATTTTCAACGATACAGAGGATCAAGTGTTTACAATGCAGAGCCATGAAATACCCCGAGCGGCTGAATGCAAATTTCTCAAGGTATGGGTGAACGAAGGGCAGACGTACACTGAAAAGCATGAAAAGTCTCTTATAGCAAAAGGGCGAAGAGATGCCGGGATGATGAAACATAGGGCACTGCGGGGGTACAACAGGTATATGAAGTACTGAGAGGTATTAGGAAAGGAATAATGGTGCCGGGGCTTACCTTCAGGAACGCCGTTCTGCGCTTAAGGGAAGAAGTTCGGTCGAGATTAAAAGTAAATCAGAGAGCTGCTGGAAGATTAGCACTAGGTTCCCACAGGAAAACCACAAACGAAGCAGTACAGGGGGATATAGGCTGGGCATCGTTCGAAGCACGGCAAGCTCACAATAAAATACTATACGACATACGCCTGAGGAAATTGCACGATAACAGGTGGGCACCTAAGGTATTTAAATACATATACAGAAAGAGCGTTGCCTCATATTGGCGGAAAAGAACTAGGAAGCTAACCAGTAAGTATGCCGGACACGAGGACGCAGAAAGAAAGAGCATTAAACGACAGGTTAAAAATGCGGAAGGTCAAAATTTGACAAATTTTATGAGAAAGAATCATAGTGCAGAACTATATCGGTACTAGAAAAAGCTGATCAGTATGGAAGCGTTTTATGATAAATATAGAGGCAGTGCCCTACTCTTTGAATCTAGGTCAGGGTGTCTTGGAACGCGCAGCTACAAAAAGAAATTTAACGAAGAAGATGACACATGTGTTGTGTGTGGTAAATCTGAAGAAACAATAGAACACCTCATACTCAAATGTGATAGTATCAATCCCGATGTCTATGCAGGCACAGTAACTTTAAATTCCTGGGGCCCAAGGGTTTAGAGAAAACTATAATTGTGCGATAAATAACTCTAATAATGACTCTAATAAGAGATAAATAATTCTGCGGTGGAAATTAGCAAAAAGCGATTGGAAGATTGGTGGCTCAAAAACAGAGAGCTGACATAAGGTTAGAAGCGTAGGAAGACATATTTAAAGAAAATGGCGAGTTTTAATAAAATTTTATAGCACAGTTAAAAAAATAAAGGAGAAAAGCTCTAAATGATGGCAACTGCCATCATCCCGTTTCAAAGGGGACGATCCACCCGTCCGTACGTCCGTCCGTCCGTCCGCCCGTCCGTCCGTCCGCCCGTCCGTCCGTCCGTCCATCCATCCATCCATCCGTCCGTCCGTCCGTCCGTCCGTCCGGCCATCCATCCATTCATCCATCCGTCCGTCCGTCCGTCCGTCCCTCCGTCCATCCATCCATCTATCCGTCCGTCCGTCCGTCCATCCATCCGTCCGTCCGTCTGACCGTCCGTCCATCCATCCATCCATCTGTCCGTCCGTCCGTCCGTCCGTCCGTCCATCCATCCATCCATCCATCCGTCCGTCCGTCCGTCCGTCCGTCCGTCCATCCATCCATCCATCCATCCATCCATCCATCCATCCATCCATCCATCCATCCATCACTCCATCTATCCAATGGCCGCGCCGGAGAAAGCATAGAGTTCCTTAGTGTACCCTATAGGAAAGCTTCCGGCGCTTCACTTCACCCACCATAGATGCCCGAGGCATGCTGAAAACACAGCAAACTGGCTTTACATCTAGTGACTTGTTGACTGTGGTACGGATTGGATTTCTTTTTGTTCTTGAGTTTCGTTTTCATGGTTGTAGTCTTTACTGTTGTTTTGTGCACTTTGTGGTTGTGTAGCGCAGCTCCGCAGGCAGTTCATTTGAGATCCGAAGCGTCTGAAAGCGCTCGACTCGAAGTGAGCTGAGCAGTGTCTGATACCTGCTAGGCCTAAATTCCGTTTGCCCCCTCACTGGGAGCCATTTATGCAGTGAGCTAAGTTCTTCTTAGCGGAAAGCTGTGCTACCTGCATTGAAATGTGAAAGAAGGGAACAGGTTTTTTGTGTGTGAACTGACTGCGCAACAGTCGGCTGCTGTGACTACTCGGCACATTTCTCGTAGGAGTCTCGGAGACAAATTAAAACCGCAATGTACTTCGACCAGCGCTACCTATACTAATGTACTCGCCGAGGATTGCGTTTGATTCTTTTCAAAGACTGGTGTTGGCCGTGCATTGCATGGAGGAACGACTGCAACTTCATGAATTTAATTCACGCAAATACCCGCATGTTCCACTTGATGGCATCAATACGGCCGTCAGCTACTTGTGGTAGGAGGGGTTTCGTTTCCTAATTCATGTTTTTCTTGGCAAAATCTATAACAGCAGCGCCAGGACACGCCGAGAGCTGGAACTTGGTGCACGAATACTATTTTCTCATGGGAAAGCCGGGGCTCGGGCAGTTTTCTCACGGCGCGAACATAGCCTATACACGTACTTATGGCGCGTGCCGCAATAGCAGACTACACCAGTGAAATGTTTCTATTTTTCACAGTACAAGAACAGAAGCTTCTAAAGCGTAGTATTTCAAGTGCTATCATTTTTTTTGAAAGAATATCGGCGGTGAAAAGTGTCTCTCAAGCGCAAAAATTATTTTTCACGGTAACTACATTTGGCGGCATGAAGAGAAAGCCCTCTCTCGCCATGATCACATTCGGTTATCGTTTGCTTTCCTGCTCATTTATTGCAAAGCACAGTCGGCATATTTTATTACAGGACGTAGTGATTGCAAAACAAGGCTTCCTTGCAACACATAATTTGCCAAAATTTGTATTTCTGCAGTCGTAGTCATGTCTTAGGGCCAAGCCAAGTGCGCCTTGCTCTCTTCCCGGCATTCCCACGGTGGATGAAGTCCTCTATCGTGGCTCTTTCAGGAACTCGCATAGACGGTGGCGCTAGCTTTCCCTCTAGGTATATTTAGGTAACATTTAGAAATTATCGGCAGAAAGGCTAGCCTCTATAGCCAATTTTTCGTCAGTCTCGCACAGTTCGTCGGCAGCGTGCCGACTACCTTCCTCCTCTCTGGCCTGCCCGATCGGCGGGGCCAGCGCCATGTTTTCAGTGTGCTAGCTCAATTGGCGCTTGACGCATATTCGTCGCGTTTTTGCTCTTTCCAGGACTTAGCGATATGACAACGAACTCAAGATCCAGTGGAAACCATTGCGTCGTCTTCGGATGCAGCAACTACCGAAAGCGAAAAAATTGCAAATGGCAGCATGCGTAACTCATGGCCAGCCGCCCTATGGTTGCAGGCTTTTTCAGCGGCATCCCATTCCTGCGGACGAACAGCACCGACGGCTTTGTGTTGCAAGCATTAACAGGAAAGACTTCTCGCGTCTGCTCGGTACACTTGAAACGGACCGCAACACCAGTTTTTCACCCTACGTACAAAGGAAAGGAGAGTAACTGTTTCAATTTTGTTTGAGCTATTTATGTCGTTAAGCAAAAATTATACCTCGAAACCAACTTCCACGCATGTTAAAAGTGGATGGCGGTGCATGTGCCGACAAACAGACGACAGCCGAGTACCACATTCCGGTCGGCGAACGCTGGCTTGTTGTACTTTGATAACGCAGTAGTCTAATCTGGACTCGATTTTTTGCGTGATAAACTCGCCAAGGCTGCACGGAAAGCCGCAGTAAATGCGCCTGTCGTGTCTGCGCGCAACTTTTTAGAGTGACTGTTTTTTCTCCGAAAGCATTCAATTCTATATAGCGGTCTTGTCTAACTACCGATAAAGCTACGAAACGAGCGTATGAACGGTGCGACCAGCGATGGATCAGCCGCGATCGATGCAGCAGCGGCTATGATTAGTGTGAAATAGAAAAGCAAATTACGAAGTGTAAGTATAATTAGCTGGGCGCATGCTCTGAGGGTGGGAGTGCGATGTGTCAGCACAAGCTTCCGCGCGCACACATTCGATCAGAAATCGAAGACCCGGTGCAGAGCGAATGGCCAGCTCTAAAGGCGCTGCAGGTCTGTCGCGAATTTTGTTCGCACTGTTTACAACGGAATATAACAATCTATAGGTGCCCATTTCAGGCATATGCCTTTATAACGAGCCGTCACTAACCGCCAATGCTAATCACAGGCACAGCCAGCGCCCTGTTGCGTTTCGACTAGCTTCTGTAGAGCTTCGTTGCTACCCGAAGCTCCGCGGATGTCGTCTCAGCGAGCTTGACTCAACCTCGAGAAATAATTTTCGCGTCATTCGAACTGCAGTACAGAAATTAAAGCCCACTATGAAAGAAAGCAGCTGCCGCTGACCCACTGATCAATGCACAACTGCGCGATCCCACATTCTAACATGGCGACGATAGATCATAGACGGCGTTGCGTAAGCACGATGGCAGCGCCCCTGTCTCTATAGAAAGGCTCTCGACTCTACCCCTTTTTGTTCAAAGGCACAAACTAAAAGCGGTGGTTTCCGATTAGATACCAAGGTTAGAGCCCTTAAAGGGGTCGTGAAGTGTTTTCCGAAAATTTTGAACGACGTGTGTATTTGGAATTCTGACCCTTCATTCTATAGCGTTCAGTGATTCGTTTCATCATCCGGTTTGATCGAAAAGTGAAAAAAAGTAAATTTCGGTTTCCCGGCACGCGTGCTCCTCAACTCTACAGCAAACGTCACATTAAGAAGCCAATCAGAGACTTCTGTCGCCGATACAACATGGCGGCTTAGCGAGGCCTGTTGGCCCATAGTTGACCGAGATCAGAGCACTATATGTACACAAATGTAGCGTCAAAATGACGCCACCTCGCGTCACGCACACATGCCAGGTAATTTAAAAACGGCCGACCTTCCCGAGCTGCAGTGTCGCTTGCTGTTGGGGTTTGAGCCGTACGGCGATACACCTTTGCGGGTGCAAGATCGGCCGTCGTCAGCGGACGACAGCGGTGGCAGTGACAATGGCTGCGAAGACGGAGCGTGCGGCCGGCAACTAGCGGTCGTAGCCCGCGGCACAACCGCTACTTGCGGAAGCCCCGACCGTGAGCCTCCCGAACCAGGTCGTGTCAAGACTACGCACTGGTATTTCCGAGTCTTGTTGCTTACGTTCAGTAGTCTGCGAGAGAGTGCAATCGCTAACCGAAGCATTCGAATAGGTGTGTCTGCGGGTGGTGCGTGTCGATGTCCACTGCACTCGAGAGCACCTGCTGCCGCGAGATCCCGGCAGCGATTGTGAAGCAGCCGTCCGGGTGCATCACGGAGCACTCCCACTTTTATACCCTGTGCCTCGACGAGGTGGTGCTTACGGTGACTCTGCAAATGCTTCTGGACCATGGGCTACACGTCGAGCACACAAGGTAAAAACAATGCTCAAAGGGAGACGTAGCATGAGCAAGCGACCGCCTTTTTATGCTCTTTTCTCACATGAGAAGCGCTGTAATCAAACTGGGAGGCAGTGCTCATCAATGACTTCGACTTAGCGATAACTTCTGGGATCACATCGTTCCCTAGGAAAATGCGTGAAAGTGCCGATGTTGTGTTTGCACAAGGTGTCACGGTGTGTATACAAATCGTGGCACGTCAGTGCGAACACGCCATCGGTGGCTGTATTTTTTCTTTTTTTAAATGCGTGGATGAGCACGATGTTTTCCTACTCAGGCGGTAAAATATTCTCGAGTAAACGAGCAAGGCAGATGAGACGTGTCTTCTGGCATGCGTGAACTTGGATAATGCGGTTGAAGATCATGCTCATAGTTGTAAGGTATATAGATGCTGACCAGACACATTTCTGTTTTATTGGCTGGGTATACATCTTTAACAGGCGCAGCACTAGAGAAGCCGATTGAAATGGAAATGATTGCGAGAACTGCAGTAAAATCAGTCGAAACAAACAATCCTTTATTTCGCAGGAGACTGTACAAAATGAAATTCTATATAGCAAAGTAACCTAGCCCCACTCACTGCCAGAACAATCACCATCCCAGCACTGTCGTCATTGCTATCTTTTTTTGGCAACGCGCCTTCGGTGGTAACATTGTATAGTGTGTCATACAAATTGTTTCGATTAAAAAGCATTTGCTGATAGACTTCATTGCAGCTATCATCACTTCTACTAATGTGTGGATGCTTGTGGCACAGCATGGTGTATAAAATCTGCATCTTCAGCAGTCACACAGTAAACCTGTCTTACATGTGTCGACACTGACATATTGCATGTGCTGGGGGTGCGAGGCATTTCTCTTTGAAACTCCCAGCTGTTCCTCAGCTCCACCCACCAGCTCTAAAGATGTAAAGTTATAGGGCAGACCAGCGTGACAGAAGAGGTAGTATCACAAAATCAAACAGAATTATTTAATTACAAAAATAGTTTTGCATTGATGAACACCGCACAAAAAGTACTTGCCTTGGTTTCGATGACTGTTGGTTTCCTTCATTTGTAATCATAGTAACCCCTCATTTCCTTCACTCCTTTGCTCAGCAACTTCAGAAGAGGTCCTAGCAATATTGATGCCACAGGTAGCATAAGAGAGTTCTCTCACAGCTTCTGCCCTCGTCACTCAATCACATTCCTACGTGACACTTTTAGTAACCGCCATGGATGACGGTGGCACTGATTGAACACTCTCAAGGTTAGGTTACATGCAACATAAAAACCACCTATAGCAGAAGACTGGGCAGCCGCTACCGTAGCTAAGTTGTTGGTAGAGCATGGGGCGCAAAATTTGGAGGTTGAGGGTTCAGACTCAGCTGCAGCTCGTGTTTTTTTTCTTTTGCTTTCTGGCATAATTACACTAATAATTTTGCATTGATGAACAGCACAAAAAATAGAAACATTTCACAATGCTTGCCTTGGTTTCGATGACTGTTGGCTTCCCTAATTTGAAAGTTGCAACTTGCCATGTTACCGCAGCTCAGGTGCCACCGATTAGTGATGGCAGATGCCGGGGTGAGCAAACATCTTTTACCTTCGTTTTGTTATTCTTAAATAAATAATCACTTACTACAACTACTTACTTGCCATGCGAAATCTGTGAAACACTTCACTCAATAAAGACAGATTCTTCAGAAGACCTGCACAGCAACTGGGTGCAGCAACCTTTAGTGTCGCCCAATATGTGCTCTTACCAGCCACGGCAGTAATGATCGTTCCTGTTCATTCTGACAACATTTACACGGGCACCCGCCACTTGCTTTTTGAGCCAGATGTGAACAACGCTGCGAAACAATGTTCTCGTGCCACGGGCCGTTTTTACCGTAGATGACGGTTACGCACAAGTGTCGACAGTGAATGCCTGACCAGAACCTATTTTGATCCCGTTAGGGCTTAAACTCACTTGATTTGATGCTTATGACACTCTTACTATCTGATCCATGTCTAAGTGCGAGCATTCCAGTCGAGCCACAGACTTCGCCATCAATATCGATTGCATGATTAACAAGTCGCTTTTGTCGTAAGAACTGCTTGCATTACAGACTGTTCTTAGCCATTTTCCGTCGGTGTTTGATTTTGCTCAGCCAGCCACTTCTTCTCCCTGCCAATTTATGGCATGCAACACTGGATTAACACTGGTACCGTTCTGCCCATCAGACAGAAGCCTTGTTGCATGTCCTAGGCCGAATGGACTGGTCGAATGGCCGAATGAACTTAATAGCCTCCCTCAAACGCTGCCATCACAATGCTGTCTAAATTGCTTGGGGACAACCTGCAACTGACCTGGGGCGAAATGCTAAGCCGCGCTGTAGTGCAGTCAGAAGATGATGACGGACTCGATGGGCGCAAAAGTGAGCTATGGTGCTCGCCGCTAACCGTTCAGTGACATTCCCGACCCCGCTTTGGCTTTGTAAATAAACGCTTTCCTGTCGTCGCAACTTCGTATGAATATTGTCACCGATAAACGGTCGAAGCACTCACAACCAGGTTTAATTAGACGTGCTGGGCGTGCAAGACAGCAGGGAGTTCGAGCGGGGAAGATGACAAAACCTCCATCCCCTCGAGTGCGCTAGGCATGGCAAGTCCCATCTAAACCAGTTCGGCCGCGGTATGGCGCCACAGGATTGATTGGTACTGTGGCAATATAATAGTTCAGCAACCTGTGCTGCATGTGGAGAACCGTGGCACTATGAACAAAAAGTTTCAATTCTGCCACGAAATTGTGGTTATGCCACTGTTGCAATTGTGTTGTCTACCGTTCCCTCTCAGTAACTTCAAAATGTTGCAATAGAATTCAGAGTTCACAATGCTGCCAGGAAGAACACACAGTGACAATCACATGATCTAACTTGCAAACAATGACGTTGGAACTGACTGTACATACACTGCTAACATGATTAACTTTCAGCACTGTAAAAGCCTGAAACTGAACATTCATTTTGCTATGCTGAAAAAAATGGTTACTCTTGTTTTTCTCTTGTCAACAGGAGGTACCGCTACATCAGCTACAGCCAGCTTGTACACTGGCTTTAAGGACGCCTGAGCAGACATCACAGAAGGCACTCCCTGCTTGTGCTGTACACCATATAAGAGAGAGGTTTCCAGTATGCACAAGAGTTGTTGAAGTTTGTTCAGCAATGCTTGCGAAGTTGCAGTCATGCCCTGTTAACATGGACACCCTGCTATAAGTACAATTTTCAAGGACTGATCTCTTCCCATTCCATTCTGCCTTGGTAATACAGAAACTCTGCCTGGACTTTGGACAGCGTATTTGGGTACCAAAAGCAAAAATAGATGCATTTTGTTTCATTTTTGTAGGCATTGCTTTGGTCCTCAAGGACCGCGCTCATTGGCTATAATGTGCAGTTAAAAATTGGTTGGGGAAAAGAAATGGCACAGCCTCTGTCTCACGTCTCGGAGGGCACGTGAACCACGCAGTAAGGGAAGGGTTAAAGGAGGGACTGAGAGAAGAAGGACATAAAAAGGTAACGTAGTGGCGGGCTCCAGAATAATTTGGACGACCTGGGGATCTTTAACGTGCACTGACATCGCACTGCCCACGGGCGCCTTTTGCGTTTAGATTAAACAGCGCGCGCTAACAGGACGTACACAGGAAACTTAGAGACAGAGGAAAGAAGCGCATTTCCAACTTTAATGACAGGAAAGGATGCCAGACGCTCTTTTATATCTGCTGAGGTGAGGGTGTGCGAAATGAATGACAGAGGCAAACAACTTCAAACACCGCCAAACAAAAAACAAAAACACGTGCCGTAACAAAGCTCATCATGCAGACCTAAAAGCTGAATGCAACAACAGATGACTAAAGAGTGATAACGGTTGATATGAACTGCAAAAACATGAGCACATAACGGTTTATATAAAGTGCAAAAACATGAGCAGAGAAAACGTAACGAACAACACGAGGCATATGTAAAAGAAGAAACTTAAAAAGGCACATAAAGCGGCGTGTAAAAGGCGCATAAAAAACAGTAAAAACGGAACAACATAGGGGAATGCAGAGTAAGAGAATACTGCTAAAAAAACATAAGAAAAGAACCTAGATGTAACCATCTAAAAAGGATAGTTCCTTTCTAGAAAGAAGAATAGAAGGCGTGCTAACGGACTTGTCTTTTCTTTGGTCAATGTAAAAGGCCTCAATGACTTCTCTTTCAGTCTTGTCCGGTGCCTTGGCTAGGAACCTTGTTTCGTGGAATTTGGGACGGCAATCTTTACATTGGCTGCAGTGTATAGGAAGGTTACCTCCTGTCTTGCTATTCAAGGTCACATTGTGCTTTCGGGCGCGCTAATTAAAACATTTTCCTGTTTGTCCCACGTAAACTCTGCCGCACGTCAAAGGGGTCTGTACACCACATTGGCAGTACACTCTGTGAACTTTTTTTGATGTTTGATGAGACAGGACTTCTTAACTCGCTTACTGGAAACCACAGGGCAAAGTTTTGCCAGCTTGCAGGGAGCTGAAAAAGCCAGCGGCACCCCTTGTCTGGAAGCGACTTTTTTCAAATTGTGCGAAAAACCATGTAGGTAGGGTATGATCTGCAAAGGTTTCTTTTGAAACTCATTTGTCACCTGGATTCTTCGGTTTTTGAAGAAGGCCTTAAGACACGCTGGTAATCAAGTGCGCTGGATAGCCTGCTGGCAGAATTCTTCCAATCTGGCACTGGAAACTTTCACCTATCTTATGCGGGCAAGACTTGTCTAGGGCTGATTTTAAGCAGAGGGACAATATGCCACGCTTAACAAGCTTGGAATGGGAACTATCATAATCCAAAAGTGACTTTTTTGATCGTGGTTGATACATCCAACATACGTGCTTGTAGGCGAAGGAAAGTTGCAGATCAAGAAATTGAAGACAATTGCTGTGTGCTCTTTCATGCGTAAATTTTCCTGTTTCCAAGTTTCCTGTGTGCGTCCTGTTAGCGCACGCTATTTAATGGAGATGTACCAACTATCTTGAAAGAAGTTAGGACGGCGCTAAAACGACAAAGACAAAGAGGCACGAACTTCTAACTTCTAACTTCCAGCTTCCTAACTTCTTTCAAGATATGAACCAACTAGCCCAAATCAAAGTACTTCATGTACCAACTAGCCCGTCAGAAAGTTCTACTTTGCGTTTAGCTTCCATCGAAACGCAGCCGCCCCGGTCAGGTTCGAACACGGGTACCCCGGCTCAGTAGCAGAGTTTTCACCTTCATTCGTTACTTTTGACCGCTCACATTATAAATAATTTTTCTGGGAACAAAAGTGTCCATATTAACCGCACATCGCTGTATTATGCAATTTAACAAGTGCTGAAGACGGGAATGCACCTTTGGGACAAGCGACTTCAAAGTGTGAAAAGTTTCACTGCAGATGTGGGCGTTTGAAAGAACTACCACCCCCTAGGTGTTCATTATTTTTGTGAAAGGGTTGCTTTTAAAAATTCTGTATTTGTATCCGTCCATTTCTGAAGAATATTTTTATAAAGTTTCATCTGCATCCACTTTGTTATCATGTTATTATTTTCAATGTGCTGATGTTGCATACAAGCCATAGGTAGGGACAGATTGATTGCATTTTCGCACTCTATCCCAACCTATGATTTTGAGAGATGGAGAGTATTTCTTTTTTTTTGTCCCAGTGTGTGACAACTGACACTTCAACCTCTGCCATGCTTAATGGCAGACGTCATGGAATCACAGCACTTGCAGTTGAGGACAAAGAGAGGACACACAAACAGCTGCGCAGTTTTGCATGTCTGCTCTTTGTCCTCATATCCAAGCGTTGCGAATCCACGATGTCTGATCAAAAACAACTAGCCCAGCAACACACCCTGCATAAATTCATGGTAGGGGATGAACATGTGATCCATATATCATAAATTATTTTGAAAGTAGTGAGCCTATCCTTCAACACCGATTTGGCAATTTTAGAGAATACGCACATGTACTAGACAGTGGTGCTCCCCATGCTGCTGGAAAACCTAGACCTTCTTGCTGCCACGAGTTCATTCTTGGAGGGCCTCGGGAAATTGTGACTCATGGGGGTGGGGCAGTTGATAGGTTTTTCGCAAAAGCTACCCTGAAAGATGACCACTGTTCACAGCAATGAACTGTCTCCTTCAGAAGCTGGAAAACATAATCTGGAAAACAACGTGCGTGCATATAATAATATCTTATTAATGCCAACATTCCTGACACTAATCAGTCATACAAAAAGAGCGTACTAAAGAGGGTATGGAAAATACTCCTTTGTTCATGCCCGTACATACCCATATTTTAGGTTTTCATGGAAACACCTACAATATAACTTGGTGGCTGAAATTGAATACAACCTTTGTCCGTAATGATCCTGGACCTTGTCCATTAAAAAAATGTATTTAACATTGAAATCATTTGTGCAGCACCCCTTCAAAGTAGTCTCCCTTGCAGTCTATACACAGTTTCCAACGCTTCTTGAGGTCTTGGAAACAGTTGGAAAACGCCTCTTTTGGCAGGGCTGTCAGCTCCTTTGTCGTGGCGTCTTGAATTGTCTCCACGCTCCCCATCCAGCGACCTTTTACGGCTCTCCTCACACGAGGAAACAAGAAAAAATCGCATGGGGACAGGTCAGGCGAGTATTGCGGATGGGGAAGTACCGTAAGGTCGTGCTTGGCAAGAAATTTTATCACGCTGAGAGCAGTGTGCGGCCTTGCGTCATCGTGGAGAAGGCTCCATTGTCCAGATGCCCATAAGTCAGCGCGACGGCGTCGCAGTGCATCCCGCCTGTGTTGGAGCACGCGGATATAAAACTGCCGATTCACCGTCTTCCCTTGTGGGACGAACTGCATCGTCTTTGTTTTGGTCTTCTGTCGCCGCACTTTTCTCGACGCCGGAGAGCTTGTGAACCGCCAATATGCACCCTGCCTCTTTGTTTGAGGATCGTATTGAAAACACCATGTTCCGTCTTCAGCGATGATGCTGTCGACTAATGCAGCATCCTTCTCCGCCTCGGAGAGCTAATCAGCGTTCACTGATGCCCACGTGTCCTTCTGATCCTTTGTGAGGGAGTGCGGCACAAGTCTGGCATTCAGCATTCATTTCCCTGAGTTCTCACGCAAGATTTGGTGGCATGTTGTCTTACTAATGTCGAGAGCATCTGAAAGCATGCGTACTGTAATGGTGCGGTCTTGCTGTACAATATCCCTGATCCAAGCTACGTTGTTTTCAGTCCGTGAAGTTGCAGGGTGCCACTGCCTTGTGTCATCTTCCACCGACGTTCTCCCCGAAACAAAACTCTTGTGTCATCCTAAAACTTCCGCCCGCTAAAATGTCTAGTTGCTGTGAGCGTCACGAAAGAGCTCATACGTCTGTGTGGCTGTCTTGCCAAGCTTCACTCAGAATTTTGTTTTATGTTCGAGGTGGGCGTCCATCTCTTCACATTCACTCACAGTAGAATGGACAGACGACCAGTGACAACATATTTTTCTACATGTAAATTGCTCAGGTTTGCCCGAAAAGATGGTGCCTGCACACCAACATTTCCTTTCGGGAATCATTTCAAGGGAAGAAAATAAATCAGTCTCTCAACTTTACGGATAAAGGTTGTATTTTGATTGCTGGGTTGAATATGCCACTAAAATGCTGGCTAAGCCTATATTCTAAATATAAAATTGAGAGTTAGATGCTGGTACACGTAAGAAAGATTGAAGTAAAATTTTAATGTATATACGCAAAGCGAGGCCTGTTAGGTACTCCATATAGCAGCATGGCCAATGGCCATTTTCAAGTTTTGTGTCATTGGGGGTTGTCTGGTCCCAGGCTGCGTCAACCCACGATATTGTATTGCGCTGACACGACCAGGTGGCTTAGAGCGGTCATGCCCATATATGATGGATATCCTGAGGCACGCTATGCTTGATAATATGGCTTTACAATGGTTTGGAGCATATAGACTGAAAAATTAAACAAAAGAATTTGTTGCCGATATTAGAAGTTACACTTCAGTTATTTCTATTTTTGTTTTCTTAGCCCAAGTTTTGTTCCGTATCCCTTTCTGGTTTTGGACCTTAAAGAGTTTACAAAAAATTGTTTTTGTAATGCTAAGTAAACAGCTTACCATATGTAGGCTCCGCTTTCACGGGACAAGCAACGGCTGTACCCTTCCTTGCTTTCGGGTGCTTTATTTTCCATCGGGACAGTCCTTCAGCTGTGGTGGCCTGTCCTTTGCTGGCATTCTCATTGAAATAGAGTATTGCCAGTTGTGTTCTGGAAAACCAGACAAATAATTCGAGCGGGTCATCAGGTGTACATTTTCGCACAATATCACTGACTACTTAACTTGCACGCATGCCTTCAGGTGAGATGCATACAGACTGGTTCAAAGCCTGTCAGTACACTGTGGAAAGCCTCCAAGCTGAAGGTGTGTGTGCAAGGAGCCAGTTGCCTAATGTCTTTCAGGAGACGAGGTGAGTTCACAACCTCTACAAACTTGTTGTGTGCGGTTGTCCCTGCATTGACAAATCAATTTTCAAGAAAAGCCTTCTCCGAAAAAAGCCTTCTCCAATTTTTAGGCGGGAATAACTTCCAAAACTATAAACTATGAATAAACAACTTTTATATTCACGGACAACAAAAAAAACAGTTCTTCGGGAAAGGTTCAAAACTAGCTGGATGCCAGCAACTTGGCTATTTCACGAAGCATGTCGCAAGCCATGCTACATCACAAGAACTTGATTTTAATGTGGAAAGCAAATAAACCTTTACGAAACAAATTCAGGGCTCTGCAAAAAGCTTATCTTGCTTTCAAATAGTTACATTACTCACCAGAAACAAGCCATTCCCACTCTCCAAGGTCATCATATGCACAATGCGTGTAGAGCCCTGGATGTCCCGTGTGCATATTTGCAACGTGCCGCTCCATGCTTTTCCACATGACTGTCAGTAGCTCTGCATTGCCATCGCTGAAGGCTGCACACCAATATAAGTGATTACTGGCTGGCTGAATCCATATCTCCAGTACACTGCATCCAGCTCGTTTTGCATGGACAGGCAGCTTCTTCTTGATGTCTGGAATGGAGGTGTAATAATTAACGAATATTAATCCTTCATTCATTATGTGTTAATCTGGCTCTTGAGCTTCCACCCCAAAACACCCGCCTTCTCTCCTCTCGCCTCCAGACCTCAAGGAATCTGGTTTCACACCACAGTGCTTATCCGCAACCTGTGCATGCATGGCTGGCCTTTCCCTCATAGTCATTCACATAAAAAACAGCCAAAAAAGACAGCAAACAGATGAAACTTTCCCCCATCTTTTTCCCCTTCAAATTCAAGAACCTCTCCCACTGTTTTACTATATGTACTACAATTTTGCTGTCTGCCCCGCTTTTCTTGCAGTAAAGTCTGCTTGGAACAATAAAATTTTGTCTAAAATTTCGCCGCATTCTGCAAAACATCACGCAGGAAGCACTCTTATCTGCGAAGCGTGGCAATAAGTGTAAGATATGTTCATTCGGTGCTACCTTTCGAGATATGCAAACGATCAAAGTAGTGCCCGATGGTGGGCTCCTGCTTCCGCATGTACTTGGTGACTTGTCCGTGCCGGTCAGTTGTCACTGACATCACGTTGAGCCCCCGCTCCTTCACCATGTTGAGGCTCTTCACAAATGCGAACTTCTCCATGAGGTGCTTGATTTTACATCTGCACACTTTTGTCGGGAAAAAAAGTTAAGTTACGTGATAAAGCCACTTTGTTAAAAAGCCGTGACCTACCTCCCCGACTTGCTCTTGCTCGAAGTGAAGAATTTTGTTGAGCTGGACAACGTGCAGAGAGTAGGTTAAAAATTTTGCACTGAATCCAGGAAAATCGCAGCGTCCATCGCCAGCCACGTCCACATTACAACCTTCCAACTGGCGAAACAACTCCTCCTGTTGTTGTTGCCAGATCTGGTGCGACAAAAGGTGCAGTTATTAAACATCATATCAAACGCAGAACACTATTACACTGCCTCTTTGCTTCTGTCCTTGGCAGGTACCATGAAACAATTTCGAGAACCTCTTTTCAGAACTCCTCCTTATTTAAGATATGAGGGTGAAGAAAGAATGCAATTCGTAACCAGAAGCAATTGATGTGTTATACAGAGTTGAATAAAATGGGACATATAAAAATGTCTAGACAGTACTGTACGCAAAACAACTTTATTTGCTTCACTTGCTTTGCAGCAGATGTTGCTAACAGAGTTGCTCTTTTATTTTGATTATGGTGCTCATCTGGTGCTACCTACGTTCCGCATGTGCACTGTCGACTTCAGGACTTATCACTGTAATGACGGCTTGGGCCGCAACATTCACTGGAGAGTTGAGGAGAAAAGGCGTCTGGAATTTTATACCCGTTTTTTTTTCTTCAAAAGTGAGTGCAGTGGATCGAAAATGAATAGCTGTTGCTGCGTCTTTTGGAAAATCAAGCTGCTTTGAGGTCCCTCTGTCAGAAAATCATTTCATGGACCTTATACGTAAATTCGCGATCAAAATATTATGGGACACGCGTTCTCGAAAACAAGTTAATTGCAGCTCTGTCTCGTGAGGCAGCTGCGTGGTATTGCTGCCAGGGTATAGAGCATACTTGCCCCCACATACCGTGACACACTGCAGGCGACCGAATTACGCGACAGAGCCGCAAAGTCTTTTTTTCCACATACTCGAGTCCCGTACATTTTTGATCGCGATAGTATGTGGACCCTCCAGAACACATGCCTCACAGACCAGATATTACATCACCACATATAGATAGAACCTTGTGTCCTTTAAAACGAGAGGGGTTTTGATACTGACAGGCGCATGGGCAGACCCAGGGTCTTCACCCGAGAGGGTATTAGCTCATGAGAGGTTGTTCGATTTTATTAAAAGCAACGAGGAGTGATCAAGTTTCTCAGTGCTTTCACTCAAAATGATGACATACTGGATGGCTTACTGCTTGAACTGAAGTAACTAATTGTGAAATATTGGTTCAGCAATTCTTCATTTTGCAATGCACACCCTTTCTCCTACCTTGTTGATCGCAGTAGCAGGTAGCCTCGCTGGTAGTTGTAAAATGTTCGTGGCGTGAACACCTGCACGTTCACATAGTTGAACATCCGGAGCATTGAGGTGGGACTGGTGCCAGCGAACAACATAGCTGCTGACATCAACACGTTGCCTGCCGCCTTGCCGTTGATCATGGGTTGGCTTGACCATGTGAGGGAGTGGTGGTTTGCACACAGTGTCTGTATTTGCAGCCAAGTCCCAGACACACGGCTCACACTTTGCAAACGGCAAAGCATTCGCGGCACGCTTGAAATAGTTCCTTCAGCCAACTTTAAAATATGATAAATTTTTTTGTCATCCTGTGGAAGGACTTCCTCAGTGCTGGAGTCAACTCTGAAACAATGTAAAGTGAGTTGCAATGGTTAAATTGTCATGTGATGCTGCCGAGATAACTGGAAGCTAGAATTTCACAGCAATAAAGAGCAGTAAATGTAATGGTTGCCCACACCAATACTGCGTCTTCTGTGTCGTAGTGCACATTTTTGCATGCTGTGCATTTTTTTCCTTGTAAGTAATGTTATGACAGGTTTGCAAAGCTGGCAAGATTTTTTGTCTCATTGATGTTGCATGAGCAGCTGCTTGTGCCATTGAATACTACGAGAGAATTTCAGTGGATCAAGAGCTGCTTTATGAATATTCATAGGGTGCGAAGTTGGCCAGCTGGAGAGAGGACATGTGCACCACCACAATGCAATTATGCGAGCACAGACAGTACGATACTCATACCTGCCCCTGCCCAGGAAAGGGGAGGACATCCTCGTGTGCTCTTCTATCTACTAAATCACTGATCTGATTTTTAGTCACGCCATCACAATGAAGCGGCATTCAGTGCACATGCTAAAGGGGAGCGTATTAAGTCGTATTTATTACCCCAGGAAGGTATCGTTAGTGATCGAAAAAACTCCCAGCTCTGCAGAGTGTTATTCTCCTCCTCTTCCCAGTCTGAGGCGTCGGATTCTATCGGACTGGATGACTGTCGTGGAGCGAATGAGATGGGAGACGGTGCTCGACCATCAATTGGTATTGAGGGGACTGTTTGGGAGGGAGAGGGTGCTAGAGGAGAAGAAACAGGTGGGGCTGTGGAGGTTGGAGCAGCGCTTGTATTGGTGCAAGCTTCACAGTGCGCGCTGGTGATCTGCCCAGCATCTGTCTGCACGTGCATATCCTTTCTCAGGGAAATGTGGAGGTTCACCTGTGTATCTGAAAGTTAATGAAGAAAATGAAGCTCATGCAATGCCAAGAGCTCTTTGTTTATACAACGCTAATATCGCATATTTATGGACGCCTCATTATCAACTAATAGGCATGTGACAGCCAAACTTGATATCGGCTATACTATCACTACCTGCATGTGAAATACATGATGGCCTCCTTCGGAGGCCCAAAAAATGATTTTATACTTTATCCCAGCACTTCCCCAGATTGGAACTGACACAAAACGAATGCCTCCTTCAGAATTTGTCAAGCATTTAGTGGTACCAGTGAATAATGAATGCATCTACCAGTGCTCCTTCCCTCTTCCTGAACCACGACAAAATTATTGCGACACAATTTATTCTTGTGGAATGTGGGTAGAACACCAACGCGCCACTGCTGCAAGGAAAATCTTACATCGTGTTCGCACATCACGGCCGTCAGTCTGGCAGGCAACAGTGAAGGTATTTCTTGGGGTCTGTGTGCAGCTGCCAACCATTTGAGGCGAAGTTTGCGCCTCTTGTACTGTCAAAACTACTTCCACATCCTGCGGTTCGGGTAGTTCATAAAAAAAGAAAAGCTGTTAGCAACCGAAAGAAAGGACAATAAATTGTAATAAAGTTGACCCTTTCCATCTCGCGAACTTATCTCGGACCTTCTCCGCTTTTTTAGCGGTGCGCAGGGCGAGAGGTTTTCCGTCAGTACGGCGTCTCGTTTGAGGCGAGCGTTCTTCAAATCCGTACCGAGGCTTCGAAGGACATCCAGGTTTGTTTCGTAGTCGCCTGGTAGAAAGTACTCGGAGCACACGAACCCGGCCTGACTGCCCATATAGAGGTTAATTGCTCGAAGCCACACGGCTCTTCGCTGCGGGTCTCCGGTCAACTTGTGAAATCTGACATTGCTTCCATTCTGGTAAGTCGTGCGGCACTGTTTCACAAGGCACACAGTTGGCATGGCGTGCACTGAAACGCTGATAATACGCTCGAAAGCCACAGCCTAGAGCTGCCACGACACAAAGAGAAGCGAGCTACTGTAGCGAGCAGCCGAAGGTCTGGGTCGGATTGAGCTGTCTGGTCACAAACTGGTTATTTGGTTCGTGCAAACGCCGCGAGTCGTGTCCGACTGGACTCGACCCTTCCACTCCGCCCAAAGGGTGCGTTGACAAGCAGCCCCCTCCGACAATACACATAATCATTCCCGCTTAGGTTTCCGAAAACATTTTTTTGCAGGTGAGAACAGAAGCGGGCGCCGATGGACAACTCGTGTAGTCGCACCTCGCAGGGCGCGCCACGAGAGTTGACCCACTCGTATCGAGCGCATGTAAACGGAGAGCAGTAAGTTTGGCCGGCCTTGCTCAACTCTATGCCCTGAATAAACCCCCCGCTATCGAGTTCATGTAAACGAAAGACCCCAGGGAGGCCGGAGAGCGTAACCAAAACCGAAACTGGTCCCAGCTCAATGATCGATCTAGGATAACGTGCTGTCCTTTGCCGAGTAAAATTCCGTGTACAAATATATGCCACACTTTTTTTGCTTTCTAACTTTCATATGGATCGATTACGAAACTGAAAGATATATCTAAGTTTCTAAGCGTGTTAAGGTGACGTAGTTGGGTAGTGTTTATGTCACCCGACGGCGTTGCATGGTCGTTTTACGACCGCAAAAAGGCAACAATTTTCAACGGGCTTTATTAAATTCAGACTCAATATTGCGCTGAAATATTTCGGAAACGGCATGTCTAATATTTATTGAATCAAAGAAAATTACAACCGGGCGGCTTCATTTTCTTTTCACAACCCCTTTAATAGAGATGATTCGGTTGACAGCGTCAGCCCGAGTCGGGCTGTCAGTAGCGTATACTGAGGGCACACGCGTACTTTTGTTTCTGTTCACGTTTTTGCAATCGTCAAAGCGTTCCCCGTTGATTTTCTACGGTAGTCTTTACTTTTCGTGTACACTTCAGCTGTAACTAATTAATAATCGTTTTGTTTCTTCTAGTGCGTGCATATCTATCATAAACTGCGTGTGTGCTTGTGTGTTTAACCCTCGAAGGGCTTTAACTTGACAGCGTCAGTCCACATTGGGCTAACAGCTGCTATTTTATTGTCTAAGTTTCGTGGGCATTATAATCTCGTATGTGTGCTCGTGCGAGGCAGGTAGAGAGATAGATAGAGAGAGAGAGGCGGGCCGGGGCTCCTGTCCGACTTTCCAGCTTCCGATCTGGTGTTGCACAGTAGACGTAATGCTTGCAAACGAACGGCCTACTGCGGTACCTGCGAAGTTGTACACTTAATCGCCGATGGAAGCAGAGCGGGGGTGTAGCTCAGTGGTAGAGCGTTCGCTTTGCATGTGAAAGGCCCCGGGTTCGATCCCCGGCACCTCCACGAGGCCGCCGGTTTTTTTTTCTCGTCATACCATGAGCCACGAGTAAACAGAATGGATACACACTCCGCTCAACCCGTTTAAGTTTAGTGTCCGGGGTGGCTGCGGCCAAAGGAGGAAAAGTACCCTGAGTCTTGCATTTTCATCGCTCGCCTTCGCCTAATATCCTCACACTCATCCTCGTTTTATTATTTTACTGTTCTTTCTCGCTCCCAATTTCCTGCTCTCGCCGACGCCATAGAGGAAGGATCCATGTTAAACCCACTCTAACCCTAAAACACGGCCGCCCGCAATCGTCATCACCCCACTTAGAGGAGCTTGACGCAAGTTTTCTTTTCTCATGGTATATATGTCTACATTACTCAGTAATAAATGTATGATAGAAGTCCTAAACGGGCGATTTATAGTTTGATAAAAGCTTGCATAAAGGGGGGGGGGGGCGCCATTCCTTGCCGACCATTTACGGTGAAAACAAAATTTTGACAAGAGGTAAAGTTAAATTTTTAAACTGGTGGTTGTGTAGTCCACTGCTTTCCAACAGGCCGATGACGAACAGGACGTGCAACGGTGGCACGATGGCCGGTTAAGAAACCACAAATTAAGGCACGCCACTCAACATATACACCAGCAACGAAACTGTTCATTGAATAACAATTACATAAGAAGATGCACAAACATTGGTCGACTATTTACCTACACATGGAGAGGGAACAACCACATATCAGTGGATAAGAAATATTGCCCTCATACCGCCGCACTACCCTACAAAACAATACACAAGCGAGACAATCACTGTATACCGTATATTTCCGTACTACATCTTAAGATCCAACAAAACTTACCGCAACTTTTGCAAATGCGGAAAACCTGCACAAAACATCTGTGACTAAATTATAGAGTTATAGAAGAAAGGAAAGACTACTCCTGACATGGAAATGTCCAAAGACCACAACATACAAACACCTAGTGTTTGAAATATTCCAACACCAGGGTACGTACCAAGCCCTTGAAAAACTCGTAAAGAAGATGAACCAGATCACTGACCAAGCCGAACTCCCCCAATCTTGGCAGCCAGCACTCGGTAACGTAACCTTCGCTACTGAATGCAAAACTATGAGCCAGATACAATAGGGTATTCTGAAGTACAACGCATTCTTCTGTTCCTTTTCTTTTGTTAAAGCCTCTCTATTTTTATTTTAAGATCCATCATGTTTCATCTTTTTTTTAAACTCATATTGCCTATTAGGCACTTGTCCCCTGATCTATTTCACAACCATTTTGTCACACACATATGCCGATTTATAGACGAACTAAAAATTGCCTGTTTCACTGAAGAACAATAAAAATTTTAAAATATAGGCTTTAGAGACATCGCGATGGTTTCAGCAGCACAATATTACTTGTGTTGGAGTACATCTTAACACAGGTGAAGAATGTCAGCTGTAGGTGGCTACAACTAATTCCTGGTAATGTAACTTTTAGCTATCATAGCCAGGAATTGAGTTGAAATAGAGATCGCTAGCCAGTTGTTAATAAAAGACATATTATTTTTCAAAATTTCGAAAATGCGATTACCCTTATGCTGTGACCGAAGAAAAAGGCACAGAAAAACGAAATTCTTTTTCTACGCGAGAAGCGCGCTCTGCCAGCTTTGCGCCTACACCCTCTCTTTCCACATTCCAGTAAACGGTGGGCCAAAGCCAACATACTCCTGTAAACCATGCTCCACGGTGATTGCATCCACAATTGATGGGAGTGCCGATGCGGCGGCTGTCTCGGGCTGTCTGCTCCTCGAGGAGCTTTTTCCCAACATTCCTCCTGCCGGCAGCTGCGCATTGTGCTGCGGGTGCCATGGCGCCGAACCTCAGTAGCTGATCCTTCCGTGCAATCTTTGTTGCTCCGCGCTCGTCTCTCTTTCGCGGCTTTCTGAAACCAGCCCTGCTGAAAGGTCAGCGTAGTAAAAATGAACGCTTCGTCTAGCGTAACAAACCGCCCACAAGGCACCGTGCGCCATACGCCGTATGTGAACAGCTGACTGCGATTTGAAAACAACAATAGCCTGTGCTAACTTTTTGTGTGTTTTTTCTTCAAACAGCACTGCTTTAAAAACGTGGCTCACGTGTTGTTCAACGCGCGAAAAGTGTTTTGGTGCAACAGTGCAGACGACTGGCTATCCGGCCTGGCCATAGCTATGGCATTCTATGGCTTCGAAAGGCTCGTCGATGAAAAAAAAAAGCGCCGGAAACGTTTCCGAATACCTTACATATTCATATATAAGTTAAAACTATGGCGTTGTTAGCACCAAGAACTTTAATAACACTTCTGTTGGGCCTAGCAGTGCATGATAATACCACAGATGATCAATGTGCGCAAAGCATTAGACAATCCACGTACAGCGCTCCTTATGTTTCTCTCGTGTGCGTGGATTGTCTAATATTTTGAGCACATCGATCATCTGTAGCTCCAAGAAGTTTGTACGCTTGAATAAGAACATTTATTTCACGCTTTCCTCTTCTGGCTTTCGGAGAAAATACCAAGCGGCTTGCGTGGTCGTGATGTGCTTCCTGAGGCCAGTTTCAGCCGAGTCTCCTCTCGTTATGTTTCCTTTCTACCCGAAAGCTTCACTATGCTAGGTAAAGCCGCTCTTCGCATGTCGCTAAATTTGACCTTCCCAGAGCCAGAGGTGGTGCTTTCGCGGTGTTGAGGTGTCCATCGAGATGTCGACATCTGATAGCTACTGCGGTCTTTCGTTTCCTCAAAGCACATGATTTCGCATTCCTCCACGTAAGCAAACCCAAGTGCCCTCGATTGCGGTTCGCCTCCATCGAAACCCGGCGGCCGCCGCGGTCGGGTTCGAACCCGCGTACTCCGGCTCAGTAGACTAGTGGCTTAACCACTGCGCCACCGCGGGGGGTAACTATCCAGTGTGCGGAACGCACTCAAGGTTAAAAACACGAAGCCGCACCTACATGCCCGATACACCACAGCTTTTGCTGTCTAGCCAGGTTCAGGATTAGCTAAACGGCACCGAATTTTTTAAACCGAAATCTTCACTACGCTAAGTAAAGCAGTCACGGAGTAGGCGAGAGAATGACCTTGAACGACCTTCAGCCAAACCACGTTTATCCCTTCCTTACGGCGCGGCTCGGATGTCCACCGATATATGCGAGACACTTACTGCGCTATTCCCTTTCCGCAAAACCAATTTTCAAAACCAATCAAATTTTCTTCGAAAGCAATGTAAAGGCGCATAACTGGCTCCCTGGGGCAGTGAACGCATGAGTCGCGCTTTCAAGTACGTCGAGCGCAACGATATACCATACAATAAATGAAATAACTGGCGCAACAATAAACAACTCAAACATAGAGGCATCTGAAGAAGCAGCCATTGCCTTGGCAATATCGCACGGCAACGCAACAGGACAAAACCTAACTATACTGACGGACTCCAAAGAAGAATCCAGAAACCACACAAGAGCCAGAATCGACAGCATCGCCAATCATATTCTACACACGACGACAAGACGCATAAACACTAAATATAGTGTGGGTTCCGATACATGAGGGGTTGGGGGGCAACGTGGCAGCAGACGAGTCAGCTCGAGGGTACGTCAACCGAGCAGACTCAACCCTTTGCACCACGGCCACCTTTGACCCTGTTAGCAACACGCACTCAGACATGCTCGATCATTACAGGGGTCAGCGGAAACGCTACCCAGTCTCACACAAAGGGCTTACCAAAGAGGAGGTGCTAAGCGGTCGCAGACTACACACCGATACCTACCAGCACCTGCACAAACTACACCATATTTTCCCTACAGAATACGTAGACGAATGACCGTGGTGCCAGGTAAACCTACACTACTGCATGTCACATGCGCCTGCCATAAGGAAGACTTAGAGCCTAGAATAGAACACCCGAGTGTGACGCAGTGGGACACTTGCCGGCCAGTTAGGACGAGCAACGATTTGTCGTACGCCGAGCCACGATAGCAGCGGTCAAGTGCGGCATGCTGGACCAACGATCGACCGCGGCGCCCAGTGGTCCGTAAGGGTCGATAATACTTTAAATTGGTCGCAAACAAAGTTTTCAAGTGAAAAGCTTAACTACGCCACCTTTTCGAGCCGTCAAAGGGGCCGCAAGTTTGACCGTGAGTATAGCTAGAGGTCACAGTGGCCGAAAGTTTCGCCTTGAATGTAGGTAGACGTCAAGCCATGAGCATAACTGGCGGTAGTCAGGTTAGACACGTGACGTCAGCTACAGCAGCGACACCAGCGGCTGTTACCCCAACTGTCCCGTCTTTGACCTTTGACCTTGACCCTTGAGCCTTGACCTCTGACCTTGACCTCCGGTCAAGCGGGAAAGCGTCTGCCGGCATCGCATGCGCAGGTCAGAAAGTGTGTTCTTCATAAAATGCCGGTGCACTTTGATGCGTTCAGCGGAACACTAGGTGTGATCGATGCGACGCCTGCCGTGGAGACCGACACCCGAACCGCACCCGTAAGGGAAGGCAAATGAAATGAAAATTGGTTTTAAGGAAATGAAACTACGCCTGTCTCAGATATCTCGATGGACACTCAAACCACGCCGTAAGTGAAGGAAAATTGAAGTTGAAAACCGACAGTCGCTCGACCCCAAACGCAGCCAAGGAGATGCAGCTTTTTCGCTTTTGACCACGGTTAACCAGAGCTAAGCCACCAGCAATTTTTTTTCCATCCTTCCATCAGGTACCTCGTGGTAGTGAGAGAGAGAGAGAGAGAGAGATGCACTCCATGCATTAGCGCTGACAAAGAATTACAAGATAGCACTTTTCAGTCTGCTAATGAGAGGAACTGCAAAAGCCCTTCCTTGTCGTGTCCTCTTTCGCTCTGCATTTTTCTTCTTTTTCTGCAATTTTGTGTTTCTTTCTCCTTTTTACGCGACAACGTATACAGCTCGTTCGGTCGAAAGCCGTCGGCGTCGTAATAGAAGTAGTTGGCACCGAGCTTCGGAAATATTCCTTCCCTTACGGCGCGGTTCGGGTGTCCACCGAGATACGACACGGGCGTAAATTTCGTTTCCTTAAATTGCGCAACGGGCAAGGCATCGCACCGAACGGGCGATGGCACTCCGTGGACCCTTTGGCAACGCTGTCGCATCCCACTCTTAAAAACGAAGCTTAAGGATCCATTTTCTTTTATTTCTTCTCTTTAGACCATTGCATATATGTTGTTCAATGAACTATTGCATATATGTTTCAGTTACCATTACACTTACGTTTGAAGACCGCAGCAACAGGGCGCAACGTTGAATGGTTGCCAAGTATAAGTGCCACCTGCCAAGCTGGACGCAAGAGCGCGGAACTCACCGAAAGTTGAATTCATTAAACCGCACCTATTATTTTTTTCTTTCCTTCTTTTTGGTGTCGCCGCACACAGGGCGCGGCGTTCAGCATAGATATCGTGATTGGAAAAAAAATTTATTTACAGAAGTACGCAAGCCAAGGCTACCGGATACATTGACCTTCACAAGTAGACATGACAGGGAAGTTTTTGACACTCTAAAACGAAATCTATACAATCCAACCCCGTCTGTACATGACCACAACGAGTGTAACAGGCTAATCAACTAAACATCGGGTGGTCAAAAAAGGTAAACAATACCTATTTCACATTAATAAGTTCTGTTAAAATGGAGCGGCACTGTACAAAAGAATCAACCCCCCCCCCCCCCGGGGAGGGGAGGAGGGGGTGGAACACTACCAGCGCCAACCCTAAACGACAGCTATAAACAAACCACAATCTAATTAAACAACATTCACAAAAGAGGAGGGGGCGGTCTAGCTACTACCCTAGCATCGGCATAGCTAGTCGGCCCTCCCGAACGACAAATAAACGGGTGTGCCAGCGCCGCAGGAACAGCGCCTCCCCATCCGCTGCAAGCCGGTCAGACAGGTATTGCCTGCTGAGGAGACGTAGAGTCGCAACGCTGGGTACATTGCCCTCGCCGGCTGCCGCCAGGCTACGGACAGACGGCGCCGACGCCGCAATACAAACACGGCGCAGACAAAAACAAGTTTGCCAAACTGGCTGCGTGGTTGGCGGACACCTGGCCTGCACGAACAGAAAACATGCGGTAAACCAATCACCACATTGCCCGCGCGACGGGGCACATGAAGAAAATATAACTCGCCGTTTCTTGTGTTCCACGTTGCGCGCACTGGACATTGGGCACAACGCCCCACGATGCGAGTAGTTCTCCCGTGGGGACGACGCCCCAACTCCTCCTCCACTCAAAGTCGCGGACCTCAGGAGGGAGGCGTCTTGTACACCACGTACGCCACTTCCGTACCGCGGTGCGCCGCTGGTCGTCGAGACCAAGGAGAGCGCAAGCGACCATCTCGATGCAGGCACCTCGCTCAGATAAACCTCCGGTAGATCACAGGCTACAGACAGCTTAAACCCCGCTGCTGCTCTGCTGAAAACCAAAGGCCTCTCTTCTTGCGGGCCTGTATGTCGATCCGGGTGAAAGCACGACGTGCCGTGCTCATCCAATAAAGCATGAACGAACGCCCCAGATACGACACATTTCCTACCAGCGCGGTTGCAAATTTAGCTTCGACAGCCCGCGCTACTGTAGCTACCCAGGGCAGCCCGAGTCCTCCCCGTGAAGGGGGCCGCTGGCAAAGGCGCCGAGCTACCTGCGCCGTGCCACCATCCCATAGAAAAACGCCCACGAGGAACGCTAGCCGACTCGCAGTACGGCGCGGCATCACTGCCACGCGTGCAACATAGTGGGCAAAGGCGCGCGCGGCCCTTCACCACGGCTATCTTTGCCTCCGTAGAGAGGTCAAACTGAGCTGCCGTTGCTAGAGCAGTTTTCGTGCGCTCAACAACCTCTCCCCACGTCTGTGACAAAACTCCGGCCTGTTCGAAAAGGACCCCCAGCACCCGGACCCCGTCCATGAAAGGAATAGGCACCGGGAGGGGATCGCAGAAGGTCCCAAAACGTAGCGCCCGGCTCTTCCTGGCATTGAGCTCGGCGCCAGACAGCACAGCGTAAACCTGAAACGTGGCCAGGAAAACCCTCAAATCTCCGGGTGTCCCGGACGAAGATTGAAATGTCGTCGGCATTGGCCGATACGACGATCGTTTGGTGTCGTGTCAGTGGAAAGCCGCGAATGCGTTCGTTGGAGGCAACGCTGCGCAGCAGGGGGTCGAAAAACAAGAGAAACAACGCCGGAGAAAGAGGGAATCCATGGTGCACGCCACGCGTTACCGGAAAGGAGGCGGTCACACCACCATTTAAGACTAGGTCGGCCGTGAGGTCGGAGTACAATAGCGCTCAAAGCACCTCAGGACGTAAAACAGGTAAGGATATTCCACCCTGTCAAACGCCTTCGCTTGGTCTGCCGAGACGAAAACCCCGTTAGTCCCCTTCGCGTGTGCGTACGCGAACATATCGCGCGTGAGCGTGAGTGACGCGAAGACCGAGCGGCCTGGCACAGCGCAGGACTGGTAGAGGCTAACGAGGCTCGGCAAAAAGGGCCGCAAGCGACTAGCCATGAGCGACGCCACTAGTTTATAGTCCGTGTTCAGCAGGGTTATCGGCCGCCACGCCGCAGGGCATGACGACGTCTTTTCCTGCTTCGGGACTAACACAATTCGGCCCTTGGCAAAGGACGGCAGCTTAACTCCTTCCTGAAAGAAAGCGTTCACTCGGCGCGTAAGGAAGTCGACCAGCACATCGAAAAAGACGTAGTAGAAACCGGCGACCAGGCCGTCTGGTCCCGGTGCAGATGCACGGCCCATACTAAACCCAGGACTGCGAAGACTTCCTCCTTTGACGCGGGAGCACAAAGTGCCGGTTCCGCGTCATCGGGTAGGTTGGGGAGGGTGGCGCAAAAGGCGTCTACCGCTGCTTCAAACCCATTCCACTCACACTGACCCTGCGAAACAAAACATTCCGCAAAGTGCTCGCGGAAAACGCGCTCAATATCGTTGGCCTGATCACAGACCGCAACGTCTGGCATGGTGACGCTATTGATACGGGCCGGTCGCTCACTCTTAAGGCGAAGGCTGTTGGCATGCCTAAGATCTGCGGCAGCCTGCGCCGGCATGTGTAGGCTCGCTGTCGTACAGGAGGCCTGGGTTCCCTTCTCCAGTACGCAGTGGTACCGCACGCGAAGCGTGTCCAAGTACTCGTGCATCGTGAAGGGCAGTTCACCTGCTCGCTTCATTATACGCATTCGACACAGCAAGTCACTGAGAGCCGCGGTCCTCCGTGCGCGCTTTGCTCGACATGTTTCGACTAAGCAATCGCGCACACGAGTCTTGAGGTCAAACCACGTCGAGGGAGTGAACTCGACGATCCGAGGAATGGACTCCGACAAATATTCGCCGATGCCGCGAACGCTCAATTCGTCCTCTACGAGGGAGACGTCCATTCGCCAAATAGCAGCGCCACCAACACGACCCGGAGCGCTCCTCAGGCAAACCACGACAAGAATGTGATCACTGAGCGTCCCGGCACCGGCCGGAAAGAAGACAACCTCGCAAGACCTTAACTGCAGGACGAGGGCACTACGTAAATACACCCGATCAATTCGGGTGCGCTGCGACCTCTAGCACGTGTGGCCACGAAGAAGTCCCCGTGCAGCTCAACCCACGCGTCCTTAAAGGGACACTGAGGAGAAATTGAAGTTGGCTTGTATCGTTAGAATACCAGCTCCTGATCACAAAAACCCTACTCTGACTGAAAAAAAAAGCTCTTGTAAGGTAGAAAACAGCAACAACCAAAATACAGGTATCGCCACCACTAGGCCAATCTCGCAAGTACAAGCGTGATGACGTCATAGGACAAGAGACGCCACCTTGGAGAAATTTTCCTTACTCCATGGAGTCACGAATCTCTGAGGCTGACGAAAGAAGGTTGCGCGGTTCAATATTGAATTAAGTTTTTTTTTGAAACCGATAGCTCACTTTTATCACACAAGGAAGACGGACCAAAGACAATCTGATAGTTGGAAGCAAAGAAAACCAATGCTTGGTGGCGCCACAGGCGGCCAGGAGAGTTCCGGTTTTTTATGGCGCTCCGCGTCTATGAGCTTTGCGTGCTCCGTGGTTTTGTTTTTGATGCGCCTCTATTTACAAGCACCGAACAGTAGAGCAACTCCAAGTGCCGCTTCAAGTGCTAGTTAACCTTTGACGGAGACTCTTCAGCCTGGTCACATGATCGCCACGGTCGATGAAAAACTATGAAGGCACGATGGTCGGTGATCGTACAAGGCAGTTCGTAGTATAAAGAGCACTTGTGTCTTCGTACGCTCGCCCGGCGAAACGTTCCCGGCTGTTCCAGTCAACTTCGAACTACTTAACGTAAATCGTTTATTAGGGACGGGAGACAAGATACAAGGCAGTTAAGAAAAAAATGCTGATGGCCTAGCTCTTAGGCCAGGATATCAGTAGCGAAATCGCGGAGACTTCTGCATCGGAAGAGTGCATTCACCAGATGCGCTTTTATTCATGCTCAGAGCTTGAGCCGTAGTGGCGGAGTATATGCTGCCCTGCAAGAGCCGCCTAGCTGGCTCCCCTATCTGGATGAATGTGTGTGCATCCCGGTCTTTTGATGTTTTGGAAGGAGGGATCATGCAGGGGTAATGTGGCCTAGTGTTTTGTGGCATGAGCGTGCTTAGACTTTTCTTTTCAGCACTATTTCTATACAATAAAGACAAAAAGGCCGTAGTGGCGGAGTGGTAGTCTCCACCCATAACGCCAAAGGCACTGGTTCGATTCCGAGCCTCGCCACAGGCTTTCTTTTTTTTTATTCAGTGAGTGTGTGTGTGGGGGGTTCTGTGGCTCCCATAGGTGCCGCCCCTGAATACGTTGGTTAGCGGTTAAGCGCAAGCACTGTTAACCGTGGCCCGCATGGAGCGTTTCTCCGGGCGATTCGTCCGCGTCTACGGCAGCGGAGCGCTTTTTTGCCTCTGAAGAGGACGTTTTTGCCAAATCGTCGGGTTCTGGCGGAACAGATAAAATCGTCGACGCCCGCCGACGCCGGGATAGGGCAGCGACAAAGGGCCAATGGAGCCGAGCGGGCGTCACGTGATTCTGGACGGGCTTTTTTCATGTTCCTGTGCTGCCACTTCGCGTACAGCGCTGGAAGCTCAGTGGAAGGGTACTGTGCGCCCAACCCGGCAGGAGTGAGTGCCGCTGCGGAGCACGTTTTGTAGGAATCTGTCAACGATTGCGTGTCCTGGGCAGCACCTGGTGGCTGTGTGCGAAGTCCGAGGCAGGCTGCTGAGCCCACCGAAGAGCAAATTCTTCGGTATCTCCGATCATGCGGCATGCGATGCGATCGCCAGCTGAACAAGGGCCGCCGCTTCAAGGATGAAGGCTACATTCGGAACATGACGTTCAATGAAATACCCCCGACCAGTGAGAATGGCGTTTTCCGCTGTATATGACTACCATCCATGAAAGGTGGATACTACATCGTGCACGCCATAGCACAGAAAACGACTGGGGACAACAGTTTTCACAATCCCGCCGCGGTGGCTCAGTGGTTATGGCGCTCGGCTGCTGGCCCGAAAGACGCGGGTTCGATCCCGGCCGCGGCGGGAGAATTTCGATGGAGGCAAAATTCTAGAGGCCCGTTTACTGTGCGATGTCAGTGCACGTTAAAGAACCCCAGGTGGTCGAAATTTCCGGAGCCCTCCCTACGTCGTCCCTCATAGCCTGAATCGCTTTGGCAAGTTAAAACCCCACTAAACCAAACCAAGTTTTCACAAGCAATCATTGTGCTCAAGCGCTTCCGAATAACTACACGAGCGATAAAAGCACAAGCGCACTAGCAACATGGCAGCTCTGCTAGCATTTTACTTTATTTTCCCGCAGCACACCGCTGCACAGGTTAAACAAGCATGCGCGTCCATAAAGACGTGCGCGAGAAGCGCACAACGAGCCATTCCGACGAAACCACGCAGAAATTTTCATCATGGATATGATGCGAACACACGCATAACGCACCTTCTGCTTCTTCTGCCTCTTAATACATGGCACATACCCACATGGGGGTATTGGCCAAGATGTAGTGGCATAAACAAGGAAATTTCCTTAGGAGATTACGACAAAATTGTAGCACCATGCGTGAATGCTCTCGTAAGTTCTTTTTCGTTGTCCGCTCCACCGCGCGTTGAAAGCAGCTCACAGCACTTGCCCATTTGGCCTTCTTGCTTGAGAAAGCAAAAAGCATCGGAATGAAGTCTGGGTGCCGCGGTGACATTCGAGGCCTTCCTGCCCATCAATAAAACATTTCGTGATGGACTGCACACGCATTAAACCACAGTACCTCGTCCGCACCTGTCACAAAGTGATTCCCGCACAGTCTTGACGTGCTTGACGGTGCCCAATGGAGGCCACGATCGTCGAGCCGGCGAACGGCTTTTATCCACGCTTCGCGTTGAAGGCGGTTCCGGGAAGCGTTCAGAAAGCGAAAAAAAATCCGAGTTTGCTTCCCTTTACATATTGGGCAATGCAGCCGTATGCAACACATGTCGTAGGCATTGCCAAATGCGTCGCACTGAACGCCCGACGGCTGCAGCAACGCACCCCGCGTAGGAAGCCGGTTTGTTTACACTTCCACGGCCGTTCTCGAGTGGCGCGCGACCCTTCCAATATGTTTCGCGACACCGCCGCCAGGAGATGGGCGCATGCGCAGTCGCGTCGTGAAAAAGGTGGATAACCCGGCCGAGGGAGACCACAGCCGGTCTCGAGGGGAGCGCGCGCTTCTCTTCTTACATCCTTCGCAATGGGGTCTGTTTCCGCCTCCCGCCGCTCCTTGGTGGGGCCGCCACTGCCCCACCGCTCCGCCGCTGCGACGGCCGTTCACGCGGAAGGAGAATAACGCGCGCTCGCTCCCAGTTCGGCCTGTGTCAGTGGTAACCGTCAAGCCTTTATATTTTACCTCTTTACGCAAAGACCGCGTAGTCAGCCCCTTTGCCATGGGAGAAATCTGAAACAACGGATTAACGATTGCGCGCTCTCTCCTTTATCCCGACTGTGTTGGTTGAACGTACTGCTTCGAGCACGGACTTTAACGCGCTCTACCCTTATATTTGGCTAAAAAGCAAGGCTATCGGCTTACATAGTTCGTCTTCCTGCAGGTTCTTTATGAGCGTGTAGAATGATATGCGGCATGTAATACTTGGATGGCAAGCTTCAAAGAGTAAATGATTCTACAGCGTAAATATAGCTCCTGAAACATCAAGCGGAGCTGCTTTAATTTTGCACAACAGCGGCGTTTGCAAGAATTCATGGTGCTCCCCAGGAAAACATCATGTCATTCACGAAACGAACGGGTATAGACGGAACCCAACCCTGGGCCGCAGGAGCAGAGCACGTTGCACGCACGCGCCGTCCAAGATCTTCTCCTGGAACTGAATTTTGAAGTTTGGCGACAAAATTCAGTCAGTAGTTGACAGTAACTGCAAACATGAACTAACTGCCAGCAAAGCAAAATTAGTTCGGAACTGCGTTCTGTCAATAAAATCGGCCTTTACGAGCGAATAGACTTATCTGAGAGGCGACGACTATAAAAGCTTTGCATATTCTCCTGCATTTCTGTAGCCTCGTCATCGCTTTCGATAAAACTCCTGAGGGCACGAACTTTCATCACGTCACTCAGGAAACAAAGTAGCAACCCAAAAAGAAGTTTTAAGCAACCTAACTGAGCTCCACTAAAACTCACAGCAATGCGCGTTATACCAGCTGGCTTAGATTACAATGCAAGGAAATAAAAATTAACATTTGCGATGCTTACATCCTAATAAAAGTCACCGAATTTAAGAGAATAAAGGGCACTGGGCATTCAACTGCATAATCTGAGAACTTTCGTAAAGATATTTAAACCAATTTTTTTTTTAGGCAGCTTCAGGACACGCCGCAGGTTCAATATACGTGGACAACAAAAAATGGCGCTCTTTATGGTAGCTGAAGTCAATCACTGGACATACATACTCTCTGAAATTGCAATACTCAGTACGCGTCAATATCTGTGGCAGCATACGCAGCTTGTACTGGTTGCTTCTGTTACGTTCTGTTAGCGTTAGTCAGGCCAGAATGACGACAAGGAAGCTTGCGTCCAAGTCGAAAATTGTTTATTGGGCGAACTCGTGTCCTCAAACAGGCGGCGCAGCGACAAAACAAAATTTAAAGGTGACAAGGCACTTGAAACATTAGACGCCTAAGACGCTTACAACAATTTTGAACATGAAGAGAGACTTGTTCGCGGCTACAGTCATTCCAGAGAAATCTGGTGGCCTCTCGTTTTACAATAAAAGCAGAAATGCCGCGTGCGATTGTCTTCGAGCACGGAACAATGCATTACAGTTCTTCTTGACAGTTGCGCGTACATTAGTCATTAGCATTCTTTTTAGCTATCGATACAGGCCTCTAATTCAAGGAAGTTGTGATCTATATGAGGGTGAAAATAAGTACATTCAGGACGTGCGAAAAGCGATATCGGCGAAATCGAGTACTATATACATCTCCCAGCAATCAGTTTATTTGGCAGTTCAACGTTGGTGTACATGAGTCTGACTTTCAACTTTACAAGTATCGTCTCAGGCCACCAGCTACGGCGCTCTCGGATTTACGGCTCACGCGTCGTAGAGAATATTTTCCTCGATATAGTACATTTTTTATGGGACGAGTGCGACACTTTCGTTCTCCAAGATTTCATTCTTTTCCTCTTAGCATTAACTTGTCATTTAATCACAGACCATGAGACATACGCGAGGAAGTGATCAGAGTATTTCCTTCTGTATACAAAACCACAAATGCTCTACATAGTTCTGAGAAATGTGAGAGTGATTCCTTATTTTAAATGTTTTCATCGAGCAAAGTTTGTGACGAAGAACCTGTGCACAAGTGGATTGTGTTGAAGATACGCAGTTTAAGCATCAGCATTTTGCTTTCTTTGATTTCGGTGCTGCGCTCATTATGAACCAACGGGCTACAGCGCGAAACCAGGCAAAAGCCATTCGCCGCCGCAGCTGCAGGCGTGGAGCCAGCGGTAGGGCCGTCGCGCCTCTAGCGGCGGCGGGCGGTGTAACTCTCGGAGAAAAACTCGCATTGCTTCCGCGGCGAATGCGAAGGCCGTATGAAAGAGCGCGCGCGCCTACTCGAGACCGGCCGTGGGGAGACTCGCATGGTGGATGCGCGCCCAAACGGGCTCCCGCATCGCAGGTACAGATCGATGTGTGCCCGACTGCCTTCTCCCTTGCCTCCTTCCCTGCCCCTCTCTCCAAAGCAGACCCCCTTCCGCTCCTCTCTCTCTTTCCCCGCTCTCTCCATCTTCTCCTCTGTCTCTCTTTTCTTCCATTCCCTGCGCGGCTCAGTTTCGGTGGGCCCCTGAACAAGGAGGCAGTTACCGCGCAGCGCTCCCCTCCCCCTTCCCTCCTTTGGCACTGTGATGGTCAAGTCAAGCCGAAGCCTCACGCCGCAACTCGTCCACTTGAGCTCGTCCCCGAATGGCCTTTTCGCGGCCACATCCCGCAGAAGGCAAATATCTTCTTGCGTGCTAAAACGTTTCCGCTGCTTCTTTGCTTGCAGGCGTGCTTGCGCCGCGTCCGTGCTCGATGAAGCCGACGCGCCAACGTTCGCACTGGAGGCCGCCATGTTAGTCCTCGATGACGCTCACTCGCTGGGCACTTTCCGCTGGGAAGGCCGGGCGAGCGGGTAGCGCCCCAAACCCGCTGGCCGCCTGAGCGTTCTGCGCATGCGCACTGACGCCCTCTCTCGTCCGCTCCACTCCGCTGGCCGCTGGCCCGCTCTGCTAAAAGTCTCTAATATTTATTAAAGTTCAGTCAGCAGATCACGTGATAAAATTTATTCGAGTGCTGCGAATTAGCCTTGAGCAGTCTTGACTGTTTACGTATAATACAATTACAGCAATTAATTCACCACATAAAGCAAAGTCAGTGACTTTTCAGAACCAATGTACTTCTACACGAAACGTTCCCGTACCCATGGTGCCTGGCACGTCACCACCTTAGCGTCATGTACGACACTGGCCCCTTAGACGCACCCATTGCGGGGGAACAAAGCCAACTGCTGTAGCATTCGAGACAGCACCTCGAACCACGGTAGCCCCTTTGTACTGCTTAGAGAGCTAGTCATGAGTGCCTAGAAAAAGCTGCCTAGTTTTCTTTGTTCACCAGTTAGGAATCCATGAAGCATTGAATGATGGAAATGATGCACGTATTTTTGCTGTTTACCGATGCAAGGCTCATCTTCCAAGTAATGAGTACTGGCCAGTGAGTCGTGCATTTTCTCCTTACTTTCTCGTTACATTATTTTCCCAAAGATCCGTCCTCAGCACATCGACTATGTTTTAAAGATGACATCTCAGTACTTGGGTCAAATCAGTTTAGTGTGTTTCCATCTGCTTGACAATCCGGAATATTATTCAGATATACTATGATGCCTCTAATCAGTGTGAGAGTGCCGAATCCACTTTTTATGGCGTATTTGAAGAAGCATGGCACATTAAAGCTCTCGCTTGCAACGCCGCCATTGAGCGCAGAACTTAACGTGACAATTTCCGGTTGACAATAGATGGCTTGCATGTGACGTCATGGGCGCCATCTTTGAGCGCACATCTTCGCTTCCTCAGTGTAGGCCAAAGCAGGGGGCGATAAGTGGATAAGAAAAGCGCCCAGGTTTTCGCCGCGCTTCTGATCCCAAGCATGGCGGTCACTGCGACGGCGGTGCAAACTGTGTACACGTCTGTGCACTTCCAAAACCTTTGACATGGTAATTTTCATCGATTGGCAACAACTCCTGCCGAGTATAAAGACCTGAATTTTGAACAAAAGCATTCATGCGTTAGTATACGATATATCGGAAGAGCTTCAAATACAAGAAGCTTCATTACAGACTATACTTCATTCCAGTGAGTCCAGCAATTATGACATTCCAGGAAACCGAGGCACACAGTTGGCATGGCGTGCACTGAAACGCTGATAACACGCTGAAAACCACAGCCTAGAGCTGCCACGACACAAAGAGCAGCGAGCTACTGTAGCGAGCAGCCGAAGGTCTTGGTCGGATTGAGCGGTCTGGTCACAAACTGGTTATTTGGTTCGTGCAAACGCCGCGAGTCATGTTTGACTGGACTCGACCCTTCCACTCCGCCCACAGGGTGCATTGACAAGCAGACCCCTCCGAAAATACACATAATCATTCACGCTTAGGTTTTCGAAAACATTTTTTTTGCAGGTGAGGACCGAAGCGGGCGCCGGTTGACAACGCGTGTAGTCGCACCTCGCAGGGCGCGCCAGAGAGTTGACCCACTCGTATCGAGCGCATGTAAACGGAGAGTCGTAAGATTGGCCGGCCTTGCTCACCTCTATGCCCTGGATGAACCCCCCGCTACCGAGTTCATGTAAACGAAAGACCCCAGGGAGGCCGGAGAGCGTAACCAAAACCGAAACTGATCCCAGGTCAATGATCGATCTAGGATAACGTGCTGTTCTTTGCCGAGTGAAATTCCGTGTGCAAATATATGCCACACTTTTTTTTGCTTTCTAACTTTCATATGGATCTATTACGAAACTGAAAGATATATCTAAGTTTCTAAGCGTGTTAAGATGACGTAGTTGGGTAGTGTTTATGTCACCCGACGGCGTTGCATGGTCGTTTTACGACCGCAAAAAGGCAACGATTTCCAACGGGCTTTATTAAATTCAGACTCAATATTGCGCTGAAATATTTCGGAATCGGCATGTCTAATATTTATTGAATCAAAGAAAATTACAACCGGGCGGCTTCATTTTCTTTTCACAACCCCTTTAATAGAGATGATTCGGTTGACAGCGTCAGCCCGAGTCGAGCTGTCAGTAGCGTATACTGAGGGCACATGCGTACTTTTGTTTCTGTTCACGTTTTTGCAATCGTCAAAGCGTTCCCCGTTGATTTTCTACGGTAGTCTTTACTTCTCGTGTACACTTCAGCTGTAACTAATTAATAATCGTTTTGTTTCTTCTAGTGCGTGCATATCTATCATAAACTGCGTGTGTGCTTGTGTGTTTAACCCTCGAAGGGCTTTAACTTGACAGCGTCAGTCCACATTGGGCTAACAGCTGCTACTTTATTCTCTAAGTTTCGTGGGCATTATAATCTCGTATGTGTGCTCGTGCGAGGCAGGTAGAGAGATAGAGAGAGAGAGAGAGAGAGAGAGGCGGGCCGGGGCTCCTGTCCGACTTTCCAGCTTCCGATCTGGTGTTGCACAGTAGACGTAATGCTTGCAAACGAACGGCCTACTGCGGTACCTGCGAAGTACCTTCCGATGGAAGCAGGGCGGGGGTGTAGCTCAGTGGTAGAGCGTTCGCTTTGCATGTGAAAGGCCCCGGGTTCGATCCCCGGCACCTCCACGAGACCGCCGCATTTTTTTTCTCGTCATACCATGAGCCACGAGTAAACAGAATGGATACACACTCCGCTCAACCCGTTTAAGTTTAGTGTCCGGGGTGGCTGCGGCCAAAGGAGGAAAAGTACCCTGAGTCTTGCGTTTTCCTCGCTCGCCTTCCCCTAATATCCTCACACTCATCCTCGTTTTATTATTTTACTGTTCTTTCTCGCTCCCAATTTCCTGCTCTCGCCGACGCCATGGAGGAAGGATCCATGTTAAACCCACTCTAACCCTAAAACACTGCCGCCCGCTATCGTCATCACCCCACTTAGAGGAGCTTGACGCAAGTTTTCTTTTCTCATGGTATATATGTCTACATTACTCAGTAATAAATGTATGATAGAAGTCCTATACGGGCGATTTAAAGTTTGACAAAAGCTTGCATAAAGGGGGGGGGGGGGGGGGGCGCCATCCCTTGCCGACCATTTACGGTGAAAACAAAATTTTGACAAGAGGTATAGTTAAATTTTTAAACTGGTGGTTGTGTAGTCCACTGCTTTCCAACAGGCCGATGACGAACAGGACGTGCAACGGTGGCACGATGGCCGGTTAAGAAACCACAAATTAAGGCACGCCACTCAACATATACACCAGCAACGAAACAGTTCATTGAATAACAATTACATAAGAAGATGCACAAAAATTGGTCGACTATTTACCTACACATGGAGAGGGAACAACCACATATCAGTGGATAAGAAATATTGCCCTCATACCGCCGCACTACCCTACAAAACAATACACAAGCGAGACAATCACTGTATACCGTATATTTCCGTACTACCTCTTAAGATCCAACAAAACTTACCGCAACTTTTGCAAATGCGGAAAACCTGCACAAAACATCTGTGACTAAATTATAGAGTTATTGAAGAAAGGAAAGACTACTCCTGACATGGAAATGTCCAAAGACCACAAAATACAAACACCTAGTGTTTGAAATATTCCAACACCAGGGTACGTACCAAGCCCTTGAAAAACTCGTAAAGAAGATGAACCAGATCACTGACCAAGCCGAACTCCCCCAATCTGGGCAGCCAGCACTCGGTAACGTAACCTTCGCTACTGAATGCAAAACTATGAGCCAGATACAATAGGGTATTCTGAAGTACAACGCATTCTTCTGTTCCTTTTCTTTTGTTAAAGCCTCTCTATTTTTATTTTACAATCCATCTTGTTTCATCTTTTTTTTAAACTCATATTGCCTATTAGGTACTTGTCCCCTGATCTATTTTATTTATTTACTTCACCAACCATTTTGTCACACACATATGCCGATTTATAGACGAACTAAAAATTGCCTGTTTCACTGAAGACCAATAAAAATTTTAAAATATAGGCTTTAGAGACATCGCGATGGTTTCAGCAGCACAATATTACTTGTGTTGGAGTACATCTTAACACAGGTGAATAATGTCAGCTGTAGGCGGCTACAACTAATTCCTGGTAATGTAACTTTCAGCTATCATAGCTAGGAATTCAGTTGAAATAGAGATCGCTAGCCAGTTGTTAATAAAAGACATATTATTTTTCAAAATTTCGAAAACGCGATTACCCTTAATGCTGTGACCGAAGAAAAAGGCACAGAAGAACGAAATTCTTTTTCTACGCGAGAAGCGCGCTCTGCCAGCTTTGCGCCTACACCCTCTCTTTCCACATTCCAGTAAACGGTGGGCCAAAGCCAACATACTCCTGTAAACCATGCTCCAAGGTGATTGCATCCACAATTGATGGGAGTGCCGATGCGGCGGCTGTCTCGGGCTGTCTGTTCCTCGAGGAGCTTTTTCCCAACATTCCTCCTGCCGGCAGCTGCGCATTGTGCTGCGGGTGCCATGGGGCCAAACCTCAGGAGCTGATCCTTCCTTGCAATCTTTGTTGCTCCGCGCTCGTCTCTCTTTCGCGGCTTTCTGAAACCAGCCCTGCTGAAAGGTCAGCGTAGTAAAAATGAACGCTTCGTCTAGCGTAACAAACCGCCCACACGGCACTGTGCGCCATACGCCGTATGTGAACAGCTGACTGCGATTTGAAAACAACAATAGCCTGTGCTAACTTTTTGTGTGTTTTTTCTTCAAACAGCACTGCTTTAAAAACGTGGCTCACGTGTCGTTCAACGCGCGAAAAGTGTTTTGGTGCAACAGTGCAGACGACTGGCTATCCGGCCTGGCCATAGCTATGGCATTCTATGGCTTCGAAAGGCACGTCGATGAAAAAAAAAAGCGCCGGAAACGTTTCCGAATACCTTACATATTCATATATAGGTTAAAACTATGGCGTTGTTAGCACCAAGAACTTTAATAACACTTCTGTTGGGCCTAGCAGTGCATGATAATACCACAGATGATCAATGTGCGCAAAGCATTAGACAATCCACGTACAGCGCTCCTTATGTTTCTCTCGTGTGCGTGGATTGTCTAATGTTTTGAGCACATCGATCATCTGTAGCTCCAAGAAGTTTGTACGCTTGAATAAGAACATTTATTTCACGCTTTCCTCTTCTGGTTTTCGGAGAAAATACCAAGCGGCTTGCGTGGTCGTGATGTGCTTCCTGAGGCCAGTTTCAGCCGAGTCTCCTCTCGTTATGTTTCCTTTCTACCCGAAAGCTTCACTATGCTAGGTAAAGCCGCTCTTCGCATGTCGCTAAATTTGACCTTCCCAGAGCCAGAGGTGGTGCTTTCGCGGTGTTGAGGTGTCCATCGAGATGTCGACATCTGATAGCTACTGCGGTCTTTCCTTTCCTCAAAGCACATGATTTCGCATTCCTCCACGTAAGCAAACCCAAGTGCCCTCGATTGCGGTTCGCCTCCATCGAAACCCGGCGGCCGCCGCGGTCGGGTTTGAACCCGCGTACTCCGGCTCAGTAGACTAGTGGCTTAACCACTGCGCCACCGCGGGGGGTAACTATCCAGTGTGCGGAACGCACTCAACGTTAAAAACACGAAGCCGCACCTACTTGCCCGATACACCACAGCTTTTGCTGTCTAGCCAGGTTCCTGATTAGCTAAACTGCACCGAATTTTTTAAACCGAAATCTTCACTACGCTAAGTAAAGCAGTCACGGAGTAGGCGAGAGAATGACCTTGAACGACCTTCAGCCAAACCACGTTTATCCCTTCCTTACGGCGCGGCTCGGATGTCCACCGATATATGCGAGACGCTTACTGCGCTATTCCCTTTCCGCAAAACCAATTTTCAAAACCAATCAAATTTTCTTCGAAAGCAATGTAAAGGCGCATAACTGGCTCCCTGGGGCAGTGAACGCATGAGTCGCGCTTTCAGGTACGTCGAGCGCAACGATATACCATACAATAAATGAAATAACTAGCGCAACAATAAACAACTCAAACATAGAGGCATCTGAAGAAGCGGCCATTGCCTTGGCAATATCGCACGGCAACGCAACAGGACAAAACCTCACTATACTGACGGACTCCAAAGAAGAATCCAGAAACCACACAAGAGCCAGAATCGACAGCATCGCCAATCATATTCTACACACGACGACAAGACGCATAAACACTAAATATAGTGTGGGTTCCGAGACATGAGGGGTTGGGGGGCAACGTGGCAGCAGACGAGTCAGCTCGAGGGTACGTCAACCGAGCAGACTCAACCCTTTGCACCACGGGCACCTTTGACCCTGTTAGCCCCACGTACTCAGACATGCTCGATCATTACAGGGGTCAGCGGAAACGCTACCCAGTCTCACACAAAGGGCTTACCAAAGAGGAGGTGCTAGGCTGTCGCAGACTACACACCGATACCTGCCAGCACCTGCACAAACTACACCATATTTTCCCTACAGAATACGTAGACAAATGACCGTGGTGCCAGGTAAACCTACACTACTGCATGTCACATGCGCCTGCCATAAGGAAGACTTAGAGCCTAGAATAGAACACCCGAGTGTGACGCAGTGGGACACTTGCCGGCCAGTTAGGACGAGCAGCGATTTGTCGTACGCCGAGCCACGATAGCAGCGGTCAAGTGCGGCATGCTGGACCAACGATCGACCGCGGCGCCCAGTGACCCGTAAGGGTCGATAACACTTTAAATTGGTCGCAAACAAAGTTTTCAAGTGAAAAGCTTAACTACGCCACCTTTTCGAGCCGTCAAAGGGGCCGCAAGTTTGACCGTGAATATAGCTAGGGGTCACGGTGGCCGAAAGTTTCGCCTTGAATGTAGGTAGACGTCAAGCCATGAGCATAACTGGTGGTAGTCAGGTTAGACACGTGACGTCCGCTACAGCAGCGACACCAGCGGCTGTTACCCCAACTGTCCCGTCTTTGACCTTTGACCTTGACCCTTGAGCCTTGACCTCTGACCTTGACCTCCGGTCAAGCGGGAAAGCGTCTGCCGGCATCGCATGCGCAGGTCAGAAAGTGTGTTCTTCATAAAATGCCGGTGCACTTTGATGCGTTCAGCGGAACACTAGGTGTGATCGATGCGACGCCTGCCGTGGAGACCGACACCCGAACCGCACCCGTAAGGGAAGGCAAATGAAATGAAAATTGGTTTTAAGGAAATGTAATTACGCCTGTCTCACATATCTCGATGGACACCCAAACCACGCCGTAAGTGAAGGAAAATAGAAGTTGAAAACCGGCATTCGCTCGACCCCAAAGGCAGCCAAGGAGATGCAGCTTTTCCGCTTTTGACCACGGTTAACCAGAGCTAAGCCACCAGCAATTTTTTTTCCATCCTTCCATCAGGTACGTCGTGGTAGTGAGAGAGAGAGAGAGATGGGCTCCATGCATTAGCGCTGACAAAGAATTACAAGATTGCACTTTTCAGTCTGCTAATGAGGGGAACTGCAAAAGCCCTTCCTTGTCGTGTCCTCTTTCGCTCTGCATTTTTCTTCTTTTTCTGCAATTTTGTTTTTCTTTCTGCTTTTTACGCGACAACGTATACAGTTTGTTCGGTCGAAAGCCGTCGGCGTCGTAATAGAAGTAGTTGGCACCGAGCGTCGGAAATATTCCTTCCCTTACGGCGCGGTTCGGGTGTCCACCGAGATACGACACGGGCGTAATTTTCCTTTCCTTAAATTGCGCAACGGGCAAGGCATCGCACCGAACGGGCGATGGCACTCCGTGGACCCTTTGGCAACGCTGTCGCATCCCACTCTTAAAAACGAAGCTTAAGGATCCATTTTCTTTTATTTCTTCTCTTTAGACCAATGCATATATGTTGTTCAATGAACTATTGCATATATGTTTCAATTACCATAACACTTACGTTTGAAGACCGCAGCAACAGGGCGCAGCGTTGAATGGTTGCCGAGTATAAGTGCCACCTGCCAAGCTGGACGCAAGAGCGCGGAACTCACCGAACGTCGAATTCATTAAACCGCACTTATTATTCTTTTCTTTCTTTCTTTGGTGTCGCGGCACACAGGGCGCAGCGTTCAGCATAGATATCGTGATTGGAAAAAAAATTTATTTACAGAAGTACGCAAGCCAAGGCTACCGGATACATTGACCTTCACAAGTAGACATGACGTTAATAGCGTAGATGTGTAAAGGGAAATTTTTGACACTCTAAAACGAAATCTACACAATCCAACCCCGTCTGTACCTGACCACACCGAGTGTAACAGGCTAATCAACTAAACATCGGGTGGTCAAAAAAGGTAAACAATACTATTTCACATTAATAAGTTCTTGTAAAATGGAGCGGCACTGTACAAAAGAATCAACCCTCCCCCCGGGGGAGGGGAGGAGGGGTGGAACACTACCAGCGCCAACCCTAAAGGACAGCTATAAACAAACCACGATCTAATTAAACAACATTCAGAAAAGAGGAGGGGGCGGTCAAGCTACTACCCTAGCATCGGCATAGCTAGTCGGCCCTCCCGAACGACAAAGATACGGGTGTGCCAGCGCCGCAGGAACAGCGCCTCCCCATCCGCTGCAAGCCGGTCAGACAGGTATTGCCTGATGAGGAGACGTAGAGTCCGCAACGCTGGGTACATTGCCCTCGCCGGCTGCCGCCAGGCTACGGTCAGACGGCGCCGACGCCGCAATGCAAACACGGCGCAGACAAAAACAAGTTTGCCAAACTGGCTGCGTGGTTGGCGGACACCTGGCCTGCACGAACAGAAAACATGCGGTAAACCAATCACCACATTGCCCGCGCGACGGGGCACATGAAGAAAATATGGCTCGCCGTTTCTTGTGTTCCACGTTGCGCGCACTGGACATTGGGCACAACGCCCCACGATGCGAGTAGTTCTCCCGTGGGGACGACGCCCCAACTTCTCCTCCACTCAAAGCGCGGACCTCAGGAGGGAGGCGTCTTGTACACGACGTACGCCACTTCCGTACCGCGGTGCGCCGCTGGTCGTCGAGACCAAGGAGAGCGCAAGCGACCATCTCGATGCAGGCACCTCGCTCAGATAAACCTCCGGTAGATCACAGGCAACAGACAGCTTAAACCCCGCTGCTGCTCTGCTGAAAACCAAAGGCCTCTCTTCTTGCGGGCCTGTATGTCGATCCGGGTGAAAGCACGACGTGCCGTGCTCATCCAATAAAGCATGAACGAACGCCCCAGATACGACACATTTCCTACCAGCGCGGTTGCAAATTTGGCTTCGACAGCCCGCGCTACTGTAGCTACACAGGGCAGCCCGAGTCCTCCCCGCGAAGGGGGCCGCTGGCAAAGGCGCCGAGCTACCCGCGCCGTACCACCATCCCATAGAAAAACGCCCACGAGGAACGCTAGCCGACTCGCAGTACGGCGCGGCATCACTGCCACGCGTGCAACATAGTGGGCAAAGGCGCGCGCGGCTCTTCACCACGGCTATCTTTGCCTCCGTAGAGAGGTCAGACTGAGCTGCCGTTGCTAGCGCAGTTTTCGTGCGCTCAACAACCACTCCCCACGTCTGTGACAAAACTCCGGCCTGTTCGAAAAGGACCCCCAGCACCCGGACCCCGTCCATGAAAGGAATAGGCACCGGAAGGGGATCGCAGAAGGTCCCAAAACGTAGCGCCCGGCTCTTCCTGGCATTGAGCTCGGCGCCAGACAGCGCCGCGTAAACCTGAAACGTGGCCAGGAAAACCCTCAAATCTCCGGGTGTCCCGGACGAAGATTGAACTGTCGTCGGCATAGGCCGATACGACGATCGTTTGGTGTCCTGTCAGTGGAAAGCCGCGAATGCGTTCGTTGGAGGCAACGCTGCGCAGCAGGGGGTCGAAAAACAAGACAAACAACGCCGTAGAAAGAGGGAATCCATGGTGCACGCCACGCGTTACCGGAAAGGAGGTGGTCACACCACCATTTAAGAATAGGTCGGCCGTGAGGTCGGAGTACAATAACGCTCAAAGCACCTCAGGACGTAAAACAGGTAAGGATATTCCACCCTGTCAAACGCCTTCGCTTGGTCTGCCGAGACGAAAACCCCGTTAGTCCCCTTCGCGTGTGCGTACGCGAACATATCGCGCGTGAGCGTGAGTGACGCGAAGACCGAGCGGCCTGGCACAGCGCAGGACTGGTAGAGGCTAACGAGGCTCGGCAAAAAGGGCCGCAAGCGACTAGCCATGAGCGACGCCACTAGTTTATAGTCCGTGTTCAGCAGGGTTATCGGCCGCCACGCCGCAGGGCATGACGACGTCTTTTCCTGCTTCGGGACTAACACAATTCGGCCCTTGGCAAAGGACGGCGGCTTAACTCCTTCCTGAAAGAAAGCGTTCACTCGGCGCGTAAGGAAGTCGACCAGCACATCGAAAAAGACGTAGTAGAAACCGGCGACCAGGCCGTCTGGTCCCGGTGCGGATGCACGGCCCATACTAAACCCAGGACTGCCAAAACTTCCTCCTTTAACGCGGGAGCACAAAGTGCCGGTTCCGCGTCATCGGGTAGGTTGGGGAGGGTGGCGCAAAAGGCGTCTACCGCTGCTTCAAACCCATCCCACTCACACTGACCCTGCGAAACAAAACATTCCGCAAAGTGCTCGCGGAAAACGCGCTCAATATCGTTGGCTGATCACAGACCGCACCGTCTGGCATGGTGAGGCTATCGATACGGGCCGGTCGCTCACTCTTAAGGCGAAGGCTGTTGGCATGCCTAAGATCTGCGGCAGCCTGCGCCGGCATGTGTAGGCTCGCTGCCGTACAGGAGGCCTGGGTTCCCTTCTTCAGTACGCAGTGGTACCGCACGCGAAGCGTGTCCAAGTACTCGTGCATCGTGAAGGGCACTTCACCTGCTCGCTTCATTATACGCATTCGACACAGCAAGTCACTGAGAGCCGCGGTCCTCCGTGCGCGCTTTGCTCGACATGTTTCGACTAAGCAATCGCGCACACGAGTCTTGAGGTCAAACCACGTCGAGGGAGTGAACTCGACGATCCGAGCAATGGACTCCGACAAATATTCGCGGATGCCGCGAACGCTCAATTCGTCCTCTACGAGGGAGACGTCCATTCGCCAAATAGCAGCGCCACCAACACGACCCGGAGCGCTCCTCAGGCAAACCACGACAAGAATGTGATCACTGAGCGTCCCGGCACCGGCCGGAAAGAAGACAACCTCGCAAGACCTTAACTGCAGGACGAGGGCACTACGTAAATACACCCGATCAATTCGGGTGCGCTGCGACCTCTAGCACGTGTGGCCACGAAGAAGTCCCCGTGCAGCTCAACCCACGCGTCCTTAAAGGGACACTGAGGAGAAATTTAAGTTGGCTTGTATCGTTAGAATACCAGCTCCTGATCACAAAAACCCCACTCTGACTGAAAAAAAAGCTCTTGTGAGGTAGAAAACAGCAACAACCAAAATACAGGTATCGCCACCACTAGGCCAATCTCGCAAGTACAAGCGTGATGACGTCATAGGACAAGAGACGCCACCTTGGAGGAATTTTCCTTACTCCATGGAGTCACGAATCTCTGAGGCTGACAAAAGAAGGTTGCGCGGTTCAATATTGAATTAAGTTTTTTTTGAAACCGATAGCTCACTTTTATCACACAAGGAAGACGGACCAAAGACAATCTGAATGTTGGAAGCAAAAAAAACAGATGCTTGGTGGCGCCACAGGCGGCCAGGAGAGTTTCGGTTTTTTATGGCGCTTCGCGTCTATGAGCTTTGCGTGCCCCGTTGTTTTGTTTTTGATGCGCCTCGATTTACAAGCGCCGAACAGTAGAGCAACTCCAAGTGCCGCTTCAAGTGCTAGTTAACCTTTGACGGAGACTGTTCAGGCTGGTCACATGATCGCCACGGTCGATGAAAAACTATGAAGGCACGATGGTCGGTGATCGTACAAGGCAGTTCGTAGTATAAAGAGCACTTGTGTCTTCGTACGCTCGCCCGGCGAAACGTTCCCGGCTGTTCCAGTCAACTTCGAACTACTTAACGTAAATCGTTTATTAGGGACGGGAGACAAGATACAAGGGAGTTAAGAAAAAATATCTGATGACCTAGCTCTTAGGCCAGGATATCCGTAGCGAAATCGCGGAGACTTCTGCATCGGAAGAGTGCATTCACCAGATGCGCTTTTATTCATGCTCAAAGCTTGAGCCGTAGTGGCGGAGTATATGCTGCCCTGCAAGAGCCGCCTAGCTGGCTCCCCTATCTGGATGGATGTGTGTGCATCCCGGTCTTTTGATGTTTTGGATGGAGGGATCATGCAGGGGTAATGTGGCCTAGTGTTTTGTGGCATGAGCGTGCTTAGACTTTTCTTTTCAGCACTATTTCTATACAATAAAGACAAATAGGCCGTAGTGGCGGAGTGGTAGTCTCCACCCATAACGCCAAAGGCACTGGTTCGATTCCGAGCCTCGCCACAGGTTTTCTTTTTTTTTCATTCAGTGAGTGTGTGTGTGTGGGGGGGGTTCAGTGGCTCCCATAGGTGCCGCCCCTGAATACGTTGGTTAGCGGTTAAGCGCAAGCACTGTTAAGCGTGGCCGGCATGGAGCGTTTCTCCGGGCGATTCGTCCGCGTCGACGGCAGCGGAGCGCTTTTTTGCCTCTGAAGAGGACGTTTTTGCCAAATCGTCGGGATCTGGCGGAACAGATAAAATCGTCGACGCCCGCCGACGCCAGGATAGGGCAGCGACAAAGGGCCAATGGAGCCGAGCGGGCGTCACGTGATTCTGGACGGGCTTTTTTCATGTTCCTGTGCTGCCACTTCGCGTACAGCGCTGGAAGCTCATTGGAAGGGTACTGTGCGCCCAACCCGGCTGGAGTGAGTGCCGCTGCGGGGCACGTTTTGTAGGAATCTGTCAACGATTGCGTGTCCTGGGCAGCACCTGGTGGCTGTGTGCGAAGTCTGAGGCAGGCTGCTGGGCCCACCGAAGAGCAAATTCTTCAGTATCTCCGATCATGCGGCATGCGATGCGATCGCCAGCTGAACAAGGGCCGCCGCTTCAAAGATGAAGGCTACATTCGGAACATAACGTTCAATGAAATACCCCCGACCAGTGAGAATGGCGTTTTCCGCTGTATATGACTACCATCCATGAAAGGTGAATACTACATCGTGCACGCCATAGCACAGAAAACGACTGGGGACAACAGTTTTCACAATCCCGCCGCGGTGGCTGAGTGGTTATGGCGCTTGGCTGCTGGCTCGAAAGACGCGGGTTCGATCCCGGCCGCGGCGGCAGAATTTCGATGGAGGCAAAATTCTAGGGGCCCGTTTACTGTGCGATGTCAGTGCACGTTAAAGAACCCCAGGTGGTCGAAATTTCCGGAGCCCTCCCCTACGGCGTCCCTCATAGCCTGAATCGCTTTGGCAAGTTAAAACCCCACTAAACCAAACCAAGTTTTCACAAGCAATCATTGTGCTCAAGCGCTTCCGAATAACTACACGAGCGATAAAAGCACAAGCGCACTAGCAACATGGCAGCTCTGCTAGCATTTTACTTTATTTTCCCGCAGCACACCGCTGCACAGGTTAAACAAGCATGCGCGTCCATAAAGACGTGCGCGAGAAGCGCACAATGAGCCATTCCGACGAAACCACGCAGAACTTTTCATCATGGATATGATGCGAACACACGCATAACGCACCTTCTGCTTCTTCTGCCTCTTAATACATGGCACATTCCCACATAGGGGTATTGGCCAAGATGTAGTGGCATAAACAAGGAAATTTCCTTAGGAGATTACGACAAAATTGTAGCACCATGCGTGAATGCTCTCGTAAGTTCTTTTTCGTTGTCCGCTCCACCGCGCGTTGAAATCAGCTCACAGCACTTGCCCATTTGGCCTTCTTGCTTGAGAAAGCAAAAAGCATCGGAATGAAGTCTGGGTGCCGCGGTGACATTCGAGGCCTTCCTGCCCATCAATAAAACATTTCGTGATGGTCTGCACACGCATTTAACCACAGTACCTCGTCCGCACCTGTCACAAAGTGATTCCCGCACAGTCTTGACGTGCTTGACGGTGCCCAATGGAGGCCACGATCGTCGAGCCGGCGAACGGCTTTTATCCACGCTTCGCGTTGAAGGCGGTTCCGGGAAGCGTTCAGAAAGCGAAAAAAATCCTAGTTTGCTTCCCTTTACATATTGGGCAATGCAGCCGTATGCAACACATGTCGTAGGCATTGCCAAATGCGTCGCACTGAACGCCCGACGGCTGCAGCAACGCACCCCGCGTAGGAAGCCGGTTTGTTTACACTTCCACGGCCGTTCTCGAGTGCCGCGCGACCCTTCCAATATGTTTCGCGACACCGCCGCCAGGGGATGGGCGCATGCGCAGTCGCGTCGTGAAAAAGGCGGATAACCCGGCCGAGGGAGACCGCAGCCGGTCTCGAGGGGAGCGCGCGCTTCTCTTCTTACATCCTTCGCAATGGGGTCTGTTTCCGCCTCCCGCCGCACCTTGGTGGGGCCGCCACTGCCCCACCGCTCTGCCGCTGAGACGGCCGTTCACGCGGAACGAGAATAACGCGCGCTCGCTCCCAGTTCGGCCTGTGTCAGTGGTAACTGTCAAGCCTTTATATTTTACCTCTTTACGCAAAGACCGCGTAGTCAGCCCCTTTGCCATGGGAGAAATCTGAAACAACGGATTAACGACTGCGCGCTCTTTCCTTTAGCCCGACTGTGTATGGTTGAACGTACTGCTTCGAGCACGGACTTTAACGCGCTCTACCCTTATATTTGGCTAAAAAGCAAGGCTATCGGCTTACATAGTTCGTCTTCCTGCAGGTTCTTTATGAGTGTGTAGAATGATATGCGGCATGTAATACTTGAATGGCAAGTTTCAAAGAGTAAATGATTCTACAGCGTAAATATAGCTCCTGAAACTTCAAGCATAGCTGCTTTAATTTTGCACAACAGCGGCGTTAGCAAGAATTCATGGTGCTCCCCAGGAAAACATCATGTCATTCACGAAACGAACGGGTATAGACGGAACCCAACCCTGGGCCGCAGGAGCAGAGCACGTTGCACGCACGCGCCGTCCAAGATCTTCTCTTGGAACAGAATTTTGAAGTTTGGCGAAAAAATTCAGTCAGTAGTTGACAGTAACTGCAAACATGAACTAACTGCCAGCAAAGCAAAATTAGTTCGGAACTGCGTTCTGTCAATAAAATCGGCCTTTACGAGCGAATAGACTTATCTGAGAGGCGATGACTATAAAAGCTTTGCATATTCTCCTGCATTTCTGTAGCCTTGTCATCGCTTTCGATAAAACTCCTGAGGGCACGAACTTTCATCACGTCACTCAGGAAACAAAGTAGCACCCTAAAAAGAAGTTTTAAGCAACCTAACGGAGCTCCACTAAAACTCACAGCAATGCGCGTTATACCAGCTGGCTTAGATTACAATGCAAGGAAATAAAAATTAACATTTGCGATGCTTACATCTTAATAAAAGTCACCGAATTTAAGAGAATAAAGGGCACTGGGCATTCAACTGCATAATCTGAGATCTTTCGCAAAGATATTTAAACCAATTTTTTTTTAGGCAGCTTCAGGACACGCCGCAGGTTGAATATACGTGGACAACAAAAAATGGCGCTCTTTATGGTAGCTGAAGTCAATCACTGGACATACATACTCTCTGAAATTGCAATACTCAGTACGCGTCAATATCTGTGGCAGCATACGCAGCTTGTACTGGTTGCTTCTGTTACGTTCTGTTAGCGTTAGTCAGGCCAGAATGACGACAAGGAAGCTTGCGTCCAAGTCGAAAATTGTTTATTGGGCGAACTCGTGTCCTCAAACAGGCGGCGCAGCGACAAAACAAAATTTAAAGGTGACAAGGCACTTGAAACATTAGACGCCTAATACGCTTACAACAATTTTGAACATGAAGAGAGACTTGTTCGCGGCTACAGTCATTCCAGAGAAATCTGGTGGCCTCTCGTTTTAATATATAAGCAGAAATGCCGCGTGGGATTGTCTTCGAGCACCGGAACAATGCATTACAGTTCTTCTTGACAGTTGCGCGCACATTAGTAATTAGCATTCTTTTGAGCTATCGATACAGGCCTCTAATTCAAGGAAGTTGTGATCTATATGAGGGTGAAAATAAGTACATTCAGGACGTGCGAAAAGCGATATCGGCGAAATCGAGTACTATATACATCTCCCAGCAATCAGTTTATTTGGCTGTTCAACGTTGGTGTACATGAGTCTGACTTTCAACTTTACAAGTATCGTCTCAGGCCACCAGCTACGGCGCTCTCGGATTTACGGCTCACGCGTCGTAGAGAATATTTTCCTCGATATAGTACCTATTTTTATGGGACGAGTGCGACACTTTCGTTCTCCAAGATTTCATTCTTTTCCTCTTAGCATTAACTTGTCATTTAATCACAGACCATGAGACATACGCGAGGAAGTGATCAAAGTATATCCTTCTGTATTTAAAACCACAAATGCTCTACATAGTTCTGAGAAATGTGAGAGTGATTCCTTATTTTAAATGCTTTCAACGAGCAAAGTTTGTGACGAAGAACCTGTGCACAAGTGGATTGTGTTGAAGATACGCAGTTTAAGCATCAGCATTTTGCTTTCTTTGATTTCGGTGCTGCGCTCATTATGAACCCACGGGCTACAGCGCGAAACCAGGCAAAAGCCATTCGCCGCCGCAGCTGCAGGCGTGGAGCCAGCGGTAGGGCCGTCGCGCCTCTAGCGGCGGCGGGCGGTGTCACTCTCGGAGAAAAACTCGCATTGCTTCCGCGGCGAATGCGAAGGCCGTATGAAAGAGCGCGCGCGCCTACTCGAGACCGGCCGTGGGGAGACTCGCATGGTGGATGCGCGCCCAAACGGGCTCCCGCATCGCAGGTACAGATCGATGTGTGCCCGACTGCCTTCTCCCTTGCCCCCTTCCCTGCCCCTCTCTCCAAAGCAGACCCCCTTCCGCTCCTCTCTCTCTTTCCCCGCTCTCTCCATCTTCTCCTCTGTCTCTCTTTTCTTCCATTCCCTGCGCAGCTCAGTTTCGGTGTGCCCCTGAACAAGGAGGCAGTTACCGCGCAGCGCTCCCCTCCCCATTCCCTCCTTTGGCACTGTGATGGTCAAGTCAAGCCGAAGCCTCACGCCGCATCTCGCCCACTTGAGCTCGTCCCCGAATGGCCTTTTCGCGGCCACATCCCGCAGAAGGCAAATATCTTCTTGCGTGCTAAAACGTTTCCGCTGCTTCTTTGCTTGCAGGCGTGCTTGCGCCGCGTCCGTGCTCGATGAAGCCGACGCGCCAACGTTCACACTGGAGGCCGCCATGTTAGTCCTCGATGACGCTCACTCGCTGGGCACTTTCCGCTGGGAAGGCCGGGCGAGCGGGTAGCGCCCCAAACCCGCTGGCCGCCTGAGCGTTCTGCGCATGCGCACTGGCGCCCTCTCTCGTCCGCTCCACTCCGCTGGCCGCTGGCCCGCTCTGCTAAAAGTCTAATATTTATTAAAGTTCAGTCAGCAGATCACGTGATAAAATTTATTCGAGTGCTGCGAATTAGCCTTGAGCAGTCTTGACTGTTTACATATATTACAATTACAGCAATTAATTCACCACATAAAGCAAACTCAGTGACTTTTCAGAACCAATGTACTTCTACACGAAACTTTCCCGTACCCATGGTGCATGGCACGTCACCACCTTAGCGTCATGTACGACACTGGCCCCTTAGACGCACCCATTGCGGGGGAACAAAGCCAACTGCTGTAGCATTCGAGACAGCACCTCGAACCACGGTAGCCCCTTTGTACTGCTTAGAGAGCTAGTCATGAGTGCCTAGAAAAAGCTGCCTAGTTTTCTTTGTTCACCAGTTAGGAATCCATGAAGCATTGAATGATGGAAATGATGCACGTATTTTTGCTGTTTACCGATGCAAGGCTCATCTTCCAAGTAATGAGTACTGGCCAGTGAGTCGTGCATTTTCTCCTTACTTTCTCGTTACATTATTTTCCCAAAGATCCGTCCTCAGCACATCGACTATGTTTTAAAGATGACATCTCAGTACTTGGGTCAAATCAATTTAGTGTGTTTCCATCTACTTGACAATCCGGAATATTATTCAGATATACTATGATGCCTCTAATCAGGGTGAGAGTGCCGAATCCACTTTTTATGGCGTATTTGAAGAAGCATGGGACATTAAAGCTCTCGCATGCAACGCCGCCATTGAGCGCAGAACTTAACGTGACAATTTCCGGTTGACAATAGATGGCTTGCATGTGACGTCATGGGCGCCATCTTTGAGCGCACATCTTCGCTTTCTCAGTGTAGGCCAAAGCAGGGGGCGATAAGTGGATAAGAAAAGCGCCCAGGTTTTCGCCACGCTTCTGATCCCAAGCATGGCGGTCACTGCGACGGCGGTGCAAACTGTGTACACGTCTGTGCACTTCCAAAACCTTTGACATGGTAATTTTCATCGATTGGCAACAACTCCTGCCGAGTATAAAGACCTGAATTTTGAACAAAAGCATTCATGCGTTAGTATACGATATATCGGAAGAGCTTCAAATACAAGAAGCTTCATTACAGACTACACTTCATTCCAGTGAGTCCTGCAATTATGACATTCCAGGAAACCGAGGCACACAGTTGGAATGGCGTGCACTGAAACGCCGATAACACGCTGAAAACCACAGCCTAGAGCTGCCACGACACAAAGAGCAGCGAGCTACTGCAGCGAGCAGCCGAAGGTCTGGGTCGGATTGAGCTGTCTGGTCACAAACTGGTTATTTGGTTCGTGCAAACGCCGCGAGTCGTGTTTGACTGGACTCGACCCTTCCACTCCGCCCACAGGGTGCGTTGACAAGCAGACCCCTTCGAAAATACACATAATCATTCACGCTTAGGTTTTCGAAAACATTTTTTTTTGCAGGTGAGGACCGAAGCGGGCGCCGGTTGACAACGCGTGTAGTCGCACCTCGCAGGGCGCGACAGAGAGTCGACCCACTCGTATCGAGCGCATGTAAACGGAGAGTCGTATGTTTGGCCGGCCTTGCTCAACTCTATGCCCTGAATGAGCCCCCCGCTATCGAGTTCATGTAAACGAAAGACCCCAGGGAGGCCGGAGAAGCGAAACCAAAACCGAAACTGGTCCCCGGTCAATGATCGATCTAGGATAATGTGCTGTTCTTTGCCGAGTAAAATTCCGTGTGCAAATATATGCCACACTTTTTTTTTTGCTTTCTAACTTTCATATGGATCTATTACGAAACTGAAAGATATATCTAAGTTTCTAAGCGTGTTAAGATGACGTAGTTGGGTAGTGTTTATGTCACCCGACGGCGTTGCATGGTCGTTTTACGACCGCAAAAAGGCAACGATTTCCAACGGGCTTTATTAAATTCAGACTCAATATTGCGCTGAAATATTTCGGAATCGGCATGTCTAATATTTATTGAATCAAAGAAAATTACAACCGGGCGGCTTCATTTTTTTTTCACAACCCCTTTAATAGAGATGATTCGTTTGACAGCGTCAGCCCGAGTCGGGCTGTCAGTAGCATATACTGACGGCACACGCGTACTTTTGTTTCTGTTCACGTTTTTGCTATCGTCAAAGCGTTCCCCGTTGATTTTCTACGGTAGTCTTTACTTTTCGTGTACACTTCAGCTGTAACTAATTAATAATCGTTTTGTTTCTTCTAGTGCGTGCATATCTATCATAAACTGCGTGCGTGCTTGTGTGTTTAACCCTCGAAGGGCTTTAACTTGACAGCGTCAGTCCACATTGGGCTAACAGCTGCTACTTTATTGTCTAAGTTTCGTGGGCATTATAATCTCGTATGTGTGCTCGTGCGAGGCAGGTAGAGAGATAGAGGGAGAGAGAGAGAGGCGGGCCGGGGCTCCTGTCCGACTTTCCAGCTTCCGGTCTGGTGTTGCACAGTAGACGAAATGCTTGCAAACGAACGGCCTACTGCGGTACCTGCGAAGTTGTACACTTAATCGCCGATGGAAGCAGGTCGGGGGTGTAGCTCAGTGGTAGAGCGTTCGCTTTGCATGTGAAAGGCCCCGGGTTCGATCCCCGGCACCTCCACGAAGCCACCGCTTTTTTTTTTCTCGTCATACCATGAGCCACGAATAAACAGAATGGATACACACTCCGCTCAACCCGTTTAAGTTTAGTGTCCGGGGTGGCTGCGGCCAAAGGAGGAAAAGTACCCTGAGTCTTGCATTTTCCTCGCTCGCCTTCCCCTAATATCCTCACACCCATCCTCGTTTTATTATTTTACTGTTCTTTCTCGCTCCCAATTTCCTGCTCTCGCCGACGCCATGGAGGAAGGATCCATGTTAAACCCACTCTAACCCTAAAACACTGCCGCCCGCTATCGTCATCACCCCACTTAGAGGAGCTTGACGCAAGTTTTCTTTTCTCATGGTATATATGTCTACATTACTCAGTAATAAATGTATGATAGAAGTCCTAAACGGGCGATTTAAAGTTTGACAAAAGCTTGCGTAAAGGGGGGGGGGGAGGGGGGGGGCGCCATCCCTTGCTTACCACTTACGGTGAAAACAAAGTTTTGACAAGAGGTATAGTTAAATTTTTAAACTGGTGGTTGTGTAGTCCACTGCTTTCCAACAGGCCGATGACGAACAGGACGTGCAACGGTGGCACGATGGCCGGTTAAGAAACCACAAATTAAGGCACGCCACTCAACATATACACCAGCAACGAAACAGTTCATTGAATAACAATTACATAAGAAGATGCACAAAAATTGGTCGACTATTTACCTACACATGGAGAGGGAACAACCACATATCAGTGGATAAGAAATATTGCCCTCATACCGCCGCACTACCCTACAAAACAATACACAAGCGAGACAATCACTGTATACCGTATATTTCCGTACTACCTCTTAAGATCCAACAAAACTTACCGCAACTTTTGCAAATGCGGAAAACCTGCACAAAACATCTGTGACTAAATTATAGAGTTATTGAAGAAAGGAAAGACTACTCCTGACATGGAAATGTCCAAAGACCACAAAATACAAACACCTAGTGTTTGAAATATTCCAACACCAGGGTACGTACCAAGCCCTTGAAAAACTCGTAAAGAAGATGAACCAGATCACTGACCAAGCCGAACTCCCCCAATCTGGCCAGCCAGCACTCGGTAACGTAACCTTCGCTACTGAATGCAAAACTATGAGCCAGATACAATAGGGTATTCTGAAGTACAACGCATTCTTCTGTTCCTTTTCTTTTGTTAAAGCCTCTCTATTTTTATTTTACAATCCATCTTGTTTCATCTTTTTTTTAAACTCATATTGCCTATTAGGTACTTGTCCCCTGATCTATTTTATTTATTTACTTCACCAACCATTTTGTCACACACATATGCCGATTTATAGACAAACTAAAAATTGCCTGTTTCACTGAAGACTAATAAAAATTTTAAAATGTAGGCTTTAGAGACATCGCGATGGTTTCAGCAGCACAATATTACTTGTGTTAGAGTACATCTTAACACAGGTGAATAATGTCAGCTGTGGGCGGCTACAACTAATTCCTGGTAATGTAACTTTTAGCTATCATAGCTAGGAATTCAGTTGAAATAGAGATCGCTAGCCAGTTGTTAATAAAAGACATATTATTTTTCAAAATTTCGAAAACGCGATTACCCTTAATGCTGTGACCGAAGAAAAAGGCACAGAAAAACGAAATTCTTTTTCTACGCGAGAAGCGCGCTCTGCCAGCTTTGCGCCTACACCCTCTCTTTCCACATTCCAGTAAACGGTGGGCCAAAGCCAACATACTCCTGTAAACCATGCTCCACGGTGATTGCATCCACAATTGATGGGAGTGCCGATGCGGCGGCTGTCTCGGGCTGTCTGCTCCTCGAGGAGCTTTTTCCCAACATTCCTCCTGCCGGCAGCTGCGCATTGTGCTGCGGGTGCCATGGCGCCGAACCTCAGGAGCTGATCCTTCCGTGCAATCTTTGTTGCTCCGCGCTCGTCTCTCTTTCGCGGCTTTCTGAAACCAGCCCTGCTGAAAGGTCAGCGTAGTAAAAATGAACGCTTCGTCTAGCGTAACAAACTGCCCACACGGCACTGTGCGCCATACGCCGTATGTGAACAGCTGACTGCGATTTGAAAACAACAATAGCCTGTGCTAACTTTTTGTGTGTTTTTTCTTCAAACAGCACTGCTTTAAAAACGTGGCTCACGTGTTGTTCAACGCGCGAAAAGTGTTTTGGTGCAACAGTGCAGACGACTGGCTATCCGGCCTGGCCATAGCTATGGCGTTCTATGGCTTCGAAAGGCTCGTCGATGAAAAAAAAAAAAAGCGCCGGAAACGTTTCCGAATACCTTACACATTCATATATAAGTTAAAACTATGGCGTTGTTAGCACCAAGAACTTTAATAACACTTCTGTTGGGCCTAGCAGTGCATGATAATACCACAGATGATCAATGTGCGCAAAGCATTAGACAATCCACGTACAGCGCTCCTTATGTTTCTCTCGTGTGCGTGGATTGTCTAATGTTTTGAGCACATCGATCATCTGTAGCTCCAAGAAGTTTGTACGCTTGAATAAGAACATTTATTTCACGCTTTCCTCTTCTGGCTTTCGGAGAAAATACCAAGCGGCTTGCGTGGTCGTGATGTGCTTCCTGAGGCCAGTTTCAGCCGAGTCTCCTCTCGTTATGTTTCCTTTCTACCCGAAAGCTTCACTATGCTAGGTAAAGCCGCTCTTCGCATGTCGCTAAATTTGACCTTCCCAGAGCCAGAGGTGGTGCTTTCGCGGTGTTGAGGTGTCCATCGAGATGTCGACATCTGATAGCTACTGCGGTCTTTCCTTTCCTCAAAGCACATGATTTCGCATTCCTCCACGTAAGCAAACCCAAGTGCCCTCGATTGCGGTTCGCCTCCATCGAAACGCGGCGGCCGCCGCGGTCGGGTTCGAACCCGCGTACTCCGGCTCAGTAGACTAGTGGCTTAACCACTGCGCCACCGCGGGGGGTAACTATCCAGTGTGCGGAACGCACTCAACGTTAAAAACACGAAGCCGCACCTACTTGCACGATACACCACAGCTTTTGCTGTCTAGCCAGGTTCAGGATTAGCTAAACGGCACCGAATTTTTTAAACCGAAATCTTCACTACGCTAAGTAAAGCAGTCAGGGAGTAGGCGAGAGAATGACCTTGAACGACCTTCAGCCAAACCACGTTTGTCCCTTCCTTACGGCGCGGCTCGGATGTCCACCGATATATGCGAGACACTTACTGCTCTATTCCCTTTCCGCAAAACCAATTTTCAAAACCAATCAAATTTTCTTCGAAAGCAATGTAAAGGCGCATAACTGGCTCCCTGGGGCAGTGAACGCATGAGTCGCGCTTTCAAGTACGTCGAGCGCAAAGATATACCATACAATAAATGAAATAACTAGCTCAACAATAAACAACTCAAACATAGAGGCATCTGAAGAAGCGGCCATTGCCTTGGCAATATCGCACGGCAACGCAACAGGACAAAACCTAACTATACTGACGGACTCCAAAGAAGAATCCAGAAACCACACAAGAGCCAGAATCGACAGCATCGCCAATCATATTCTACACACGAAGACAAGACGCATAAACACTAAATATAGTGTGGGTTCCGATACATGAGGGGTTGGGGGGGCAACGTGGCAGCAGACGAGTCAGCTCGAGGGTACGTCAACCGAGCAGACTCAACCCTTTGCACCACGGCCACCTTTGACCCTGTTAGCAACACGTACTCAGACATGCTCGATCATTAAAGGGGTCAGCGGAAACGCTACCCAGTCTCACACAAAGGGCTTACCAAAGAGGAGGTGCTAAGCTGTCGCAGACTACACACCGATACCTACCAGCACCTGCACAAACTACACCATATTTTCGCTACAGAATACGTAGACGAATGACCGCGGTGCCAGGTAAACCTACACTACTGCATATCACATGCGCCTGCCATAAGGAAGACTTAGAGCCTAGAATAGAACACCCGAGTGTGACGCAGTGGGACACTTGCCGGCCAGTTAGGACGAGCAACGATTTGTCGTACGCCGAGCCACGATAGCGGCGGTCAAGTGCGGCATGCTGGACCAACGATCGACCGCGGCGCCCAGTGACCCGTAAGGGTCGATAACACTTTAAATTGGTCGCAAACAAAGTTTTCAAGTGAAAAGCTTAACTACGCCACCTTTTCGAGCCGTCAAAGGGGCCGCAAGTTTCACCGTGAGTATAGCTAGAGGTCACAGTGGCCGAAAGTTTCGCCTTGAATGTAGGTAGACGTCAAGCCATGAGCATAAATGGCGGTAGTCAGGTTAGACACGTGACGTCCGCTACAGCAGCGACACCAGCGGCTGTTACCCCAACTGTCCCGTCTTTGACCTTTGACCTTGACCCTTGAGCCTTGACCTCTGACCTTGACCTCCGGTCAAGCGGGAAAGCGTCTGCCGGCATCGCATGCGCAGGTCAGAAAGTGTGTTCTTCATTAAATGCCGGTGCACTTTGATGCGTTCAGCGGAACACTAGGTGTGATCGATGCGACGCCTGCCGTGGAGACCGACACCCGAACCGCACCCGTAAGGGAAGGCAAATGAAATGAAAATTGGTTTTAAGGAAATGAAATTACGCCTGTCTCAGATATCTCAATGGACACTCAAACCACGCCGTAAGTGAAGGAAAATTGAAGTTGAAAACCGGCAGTCGCTCGACCCCAAACGCAGCCAAGGAGATGCAGCTTTTTCGCTTTTGACCACGGTTAACCAGAGCTAAGCCACCAGCAATTTTTTTCCATCCTTCCATCAGGTACCTCGTGGTAGTGAGAGAGAGAGAGAGATGCGCTCCATGCATTAGCGCTGACAAAGAATTACAAGATAGCACTTTTCAGTCTGCTAATGAGGGGAACTGCAAAAGCCCTTCCTTGTCGTGTCCTCTTTCGCTCTGCATTTTTCTTCTTTTTCTGCAATTTTGTGTTTCTTTCTCCTTTTTACGCGACAACGTATACAGCTCGTTCGGTCGAAAGCCGTCGGCGTCGTAATAGAAGTAGTTGGCACCGAGCGTCGGAAATATTCCTTCCCTTACGGCGCGGTTCGGGTGTCCACCGAGATACGACACGGGCGTAAATTTCGTTTCCTTAAATTGCGCAACGGGCAAGGCATCGCACCGAACGGGCGATGGCACTCCGTGGACCCTTTGGCCACGCTGTCGCATCCCACTCTTAAAAACGAAGCTTAACGATCCATTTTCTTTTATTTCTTCTCTTTAGACCATTGCATATATGTTGTTCAATGAACTATTGCATATATGTTTCAGTTACCATTACACTTACGTTTGAAGACCGCAGCAACAGGGCGCAACGTTGAATGGTTGCCAAGTATAAGTGCCACCTGCCAAGCTGGACGCAAGAGCGCGGAACTCACCGAAAGTTGAATTCATTAAACCGCACTTATTATTCTTTTCTTTCCTTCTTTGGTGTCGCCGCACACAGGGAGCGGCGTTCAGCATAGATATCGTGATTGGAAAAAAAAATTATTTACAGAAGTACGCAAGCCAAGGCTACCGGATACATTGACCTTCACAAGTAGACATGACAGGGAAGTTTTTGACACTCTAAAACGAAATCTATACAATCCAACCCCGTCTGTACATGACCACAACGAGTGTAACAGGCTAATCAACTAAACATCGGGTGGTCAAAAAAGGTAAACAATACCTATTTCACATTAATAAGTTCTGTTAAAATGGAGCGGCACTGTACAAAAGAATCAACCCCCCCCCCCCCCCGGGGGAGGGGAGGAGGGGGTGGAACACTACCAGCACCAACCCTAAAGGACAGCTATAAACAAACCACAATCTAATTAAACAACATTCACAAAAGAGGAGGGGGCGGTCTAGCTACTACCCTAGCATCGGCATAGCTAGTCGGCCCTCCCGAACGACAAATAAACGGGTGTGCCAGCGCCGCAGGAACAGCGCCTCCCCATCCGCTGCAAGCCGGTCAGACAGGTATTGCCTGATGAGGAGACGTAGAGTCCGCAACGCTGGGTACATTGCCCTCGCCGGCTGCCGCCAGGCTACGGTCAGACGGCGCCGACGCCGCAATACAAACACGGCGCAGACAAAAACAAGTTTGCCAAACAGGCTGCGTGGTTGGCGGACACCTGGCCTGCACGAACAGAAAACATGCGGTAAACCAATCACCACATTGCCCGCGCGACGGGGCACATGAAGAAAATATGGCTCGCCGTTTCTTGTGTTCCACGTTGCGCGCACTGGACATTGGGCACAACGCCCCACGATGCGAGTAGTTCTCCCGTGGGGACGACGCCCCAACTCCTCCTCCACTCAAAGCGCGGACCTCAGGAGGAAGGCGTCTTGTACACGACGTACGCCACTTCCGTACCGCGGTGCGCCGCTGGTCGTCGAGACCAAGGAGAGCGCAAGCGACCATCTCGATGCAGGCACCTCGCTCAGATAAACCTCCGGTAGATCACAGGCTACAGACAGCTTAAACCCCGCTGCTGCTCTGCTGAAAACCAAAGGCCTCTCTTCTTGCGGGCCTGTATGTCGATCCGGGGTGAAAGCACGACGTGCCGTGCTCATCCAATAAAGCATGAGCGAACGCCCCAGATACGACACATTTCCTACCAGCGCGGTTGCAAATTTAGCTTCGACAGCCCGCGCTACTGTAGCTACACAGGGCAGCCCGAATCCTCCCCGGGAAGGGGGCCGCTGGGAAAGGCGCCGAGCTACCTGCGCCGTACCACCATCCCATAGAAAAACGCCCACGAGGAACGCTAGCCGACTCGCAGTACGGCGCGGCATCACTGCCACGCGTGCATCATAGTGGGCAAAGGCGCGCGCGGCTCTTCACCACGGCTGTCTTTGCCTCCGTAGAGAGGTAAAACTGAGCTGCCGTTGCTAGCGCAGTTTTCGTGCGCTCAACAACCTCTCCCCACGTCTGTGACAAAACTCCGGCCTGTTCGAAAAGGACCCCCAGCACCCGGACCCCGTCCATGAAAGGAATAGGCACCGGGAGGGGATCGCAGAAGGTCCCAAAACGTAGCGCCCGGCTCTTCCTGGCATTGAGCTCGGCGCCAGACAGCACAGCGTAAACCTGAAACGTGGCCAGGAAAACCCTCAAATCTCCGGGTGTCCGGACGAAGATTGAAATGTCGTCGGCATAGGCCGATACGATGATCGTTTGGTGTCGTATGAGTGGAAAGCCGCGAATGCGTTCGTTGGAGGCAACGCTGCGCAGCAGGGGGTCGAAAAACAAGAGAAACAACGCCGGAGAAAGAGGGAATCCATGGTGCACGCCACGCGTTACCGGAAAGGAGGCGGTCACACCACCATTTAAGACTAGGTCGGCCGTGAGGTCGGAGTACAATAGCGCTCAAAGCACCTCAGGACGTAAAACAGGTAAGGATATTCCACCCTGTCAAACGCCCTTCGCTTGGTCTGCCGAGACGAAAACCCCGTTAGTCCCCTTCGCGTGTGCGTACGCGAACATATCGCGCGTGAGCGTGAGTGACGCGAAGACCGAGCGGCCTGGCACAGCGCAGGACTGGTAGAGGCTAACGAGGCTCGGCAAAAAGGGCCGCAAGCGACTAGCCATGAGCGACGCCACTAGTTTATAGTCCGTGTTGAGCAGGGTTATCGGCCGCCACGCCGCAGGGCATGACGACGTCTTTTCCTGCTTCGGGACTAACACAATTCGGCCCTTGGCAAAGGACGGCAGCTTAACTCCTTCCTGAAAGAAAGCGTTCACTCGGCGCGTAAGGAAGTCGACCAGCACATCGAAAAAGACGTAGTAGAAACCGGCGACCAGGCCGTCTGGTCCCGGTGCAGATGCACGGCCCATACTAAACCCAGGACTGCGAAGACTTCCTCCTTTGACGCGGGAGCACAAAGTGCCGGTTCCGCGTCATCGGGTAGGTTGGGGAGGGTGGCGCAAAAGGCGTCTACCGCTGCTTCAAACCCATTCCACTCACACTGACCCTGCGAAACAAAACATTCCGCAAAGTGCTCGCGGGAAAACGCGCTCAATATCGTTGGCTGATCACAGACCGCACCGTCTGGCATGGTGACGCTATTGATACGGGCCGGTCGCTCACTCTTAAGGCGAAGGCTGTTGGCATGCCTAAGATCTGCGGCAGCCTGCGCCGGCATGTGTAGGCTCGCTGCCGTACAGGAGGCCTGGGTTCCCTTCTCCAGTACGCAGTGGTACCGCACGCGAAGCGTGTCCAAGTACTCGTGCATCGTGAAGGGCAGTTCACCTGCTCGCTTCATTATACGCATTCAACACAGCAAGTCACTGAGAGCCGCGGTCCTCCGTGCGCGCTTTGCTCGACATGTTTCGACTAAGCAATCGCGCACACGAGTCTTGAGGTCAAACCACGTCGAGGGAGTGAACTCGACGATCCGAGCAATGGACTCCGACAAATATTCGCGGATGCCGCGAACGCTCAATTCGTCCTCTACGAGGGAGACGTCCATTCGCCAAATAGCAGCGCCACCAACACGACCCGGAGCGCTCCTCAGGCAAACCACGACAAGAATGTGATCCCTGAGCGTCCCGGCACCGGCCGGAAAGAAGACAACCTCGCAAGACCTTAACTGCAGGACGAGGGCACTACGTAAATACACCCGATCAATTCGGGTGCGCTGCGACCTGTAGCACGTGTGGCCACGAAGAAGTCCCCGTGCAGCTCAACCCACGCGTCCTTAAAGGGACACTGAGGAGAAATTGAAGTTGGCTTGTATCGTTAGAATACCAGCTCCTGATCACAAAAACCCCACTCTGACTGAAAAAAAAAGCTCTTGTAATGTAGAAAACAGCAACAACCAAAATACAGGTATCGCCACCACTAGCCCAATGTCGCAAGTACAAGCGTGATGACGTCATAGGACAAGAGACGCCACCTTGGAGAAATTTTCCTTACTCCATGGAGTCACGAATCTCTGAGGCTGACGAAAGAAGGTTGCGCGGTTCAATATTGAATTAAGTTTTTTTTTTGAAACCGATAGCTCACTTTTATCACACAAGGAAGACGGACCAAAGACAATCTGAATGTTGGAAGCAAAGAAAACCAATGCTTGGTGGCGCCACAGGCGGCCAGGAGAGTTCCGGTTTTTTATGGCGCTTCGCGTCTATGAGCTTTGCGTGCTCCGTGGTTTTGTTTTTGATGCGCCTCTATTTACAAGCGCCGAACAGTAGAGCAACTCCAAGTGCCGCTTCAAGTGCTAGTTAACCTTTGACGGAGACTCTTCAGCCTGGTCACATGATCGCCACGGTCGATGAAAAACTATGAAGGCACGATGGTCGGTGATCGTACAAGGCAGTTCGTAGTATAAAGAGCACTTGTGTCTTCGTACGCTCGCCCGGCGAAACGTTCCCGGCTGTTCCAGTCAACTTCGAACTACTTAACGTAAATCGTTTATTAGGGACGGGAGACAAGATACAAGGCAGTTAAGAAAAAAATGCTGATGGCCTAGCTCTTAGGCCAGGATATCCGTAGCGAAATCGCGGAGACTTCTGCATCGGAAGAGTGCATTCACCAGATGCGCTTTTATTCATGCTCAAAGCTTGAGCCGTAGTGGCGGAGTATATGCTGCCCTGCAAGAGCCGCCTAGCTGGCTCCCCTGTCTGGATGAATGTGTGTGCATCCCGGTCTTTTGATGTTTTGGAAGGAGGGATCATGCGGGGGTAATGTGGCCTAGTGTTTTGTGGCATGAGCGTGCTTAGACTTTTCTTTTCAGCACTATTTCTATACAATAAAGACAAAAAGGCCGTAGTGGCGGAGTGGTAGTCTCCACCCATAACGCCAAAGGCACTGGTTCGATTCCGAGCATCGCCACAGGCTTTCTTCTTTTTTATTCAGTGAGTGTGTGTGTGGGGGGTTCTGTGGCTCCCATAGGTGCCGCCCCTGAATACGTTGGTTAGCGGTTAATCGCAAGCACTGTTAAGCGTGGCCCGCATGGAGCGTTTCTCCGGGCGATTCGTCCGCGTCTACGGCAGCGGAGCGCTTTTTTGCCTCTGAAGAGGACGTTTTTGCCAAATCGTCGGGTTCTGGCGGAACAGATAAAATCGTCGACGCCCGCCGACGCCGGGATAGGGCAGCGACAAAGGGCCAATGGAGCCGAGCGGGCGTCACGTGATTCTGGACGGGCTTTTTTCATGTTCCTGTGCTGCCACTTCGCGTACAGCGCTGGAAGCTCAGTGGAAGGGTACTGTGCGCCCAACCCGGCCGGAGTGAGTGCCGCTGCGGAGCACGTTTTGTAGGAATCTGTCAACGATTGCGTGTCCTGGGCAGCACCTGGTGGCTGTGTGCGAAGTCCGAGGCAGGCTGCTGAGCCCACCGAAGAGCAAATTCTTCAGTATCTCCGATCATGCGGCATGCGATGCGATCGCCAGCTGAACAAGGGCCGCCGCTTCAAGGATGAAGGCTACATTCGGAACATGACGTTCAATGAAATACCCCCGACCAGTGAGAATGGCGTTTTCCGCTGTATATGACTACCATCCATGAAAGGTGGATACTACATCGTGCACGCCATAGCACAGAAAACGACTGGGGACAACAGTTTTCACAATCCCGCCGCGGTGGCTGAGTGGTTATGGCGCTCGGCTGCTGGCCCGAAAGACGCGGGTTCGATCCCGGCCGCGGCGGCAGAAGTTCGATGGAGGCAAAATTCTAGAGGCCCGTTTACTGTGCGTTTCCAGTGCACGTTAAAGAACCCCAGGTGGTCGAAATTTCCGGAGCCCTCCAGTACGGCGTCCCTCATAGCCTGAAGCGCACAACGAGCCATTCCGACGAAACCACGCAGAACTTTTCATCATGGATATGATGCGAACACACGCATAACGCACCTTCTGCTTCTTCTGCCTCTTAATACATGGCACATACCCACATGGGGGTATTGGCCAAGATGTAGTGGCATAAACAAGGAAATTTCCTTAGGAGATTACGACAAAATTGTAGCACCATGCGTGAATGCTCTCGTAAGTTCTTTTTCGTTGTCCGCTCCACCGCGCGTAGAAAGCAGCTCACAGCACTTGCCCATTTGGCCTTCTTGCTTGAGAAAGCAAAAAGCATCGGAATGAAGTCTGGGTGCCGCGGTGACATTCGAGGCCTTCCTGCCCATCAATAAAACATTTCGTGATGGACTGCACACGCATTTAACCACAGTACCTCGTCCGCACCTGTCACAAAGTGATTCCCGCACAGTCTTGACGTGCTTGACGGTGCCCAATGGAGGCCACGATCGTCGAGCCGGCGAACGGCTTTTATCCACGCTTCGCGTTGAAGGCGGTTCCGGGAAGCGTTCAGAAAGCGAAAAAAATCCGAGTTTGCTTCCCTTTACATATTGGGCAATGCAGCCGTATGCAACACATGTCGTAGGCATTGCCAAATGCGTCGCACTGAACGCCCGACGGCTGCAGCAACGCACCCCGCGTAGGAAGCCGGTTTGTTTACACTTCCACGGCCGTTCTCGAGCGGCGCGCGACCCTTCCAATATGTTTCGCGACACCGCCGCCAGGAGATGGGCGCATGCGCAGTCGCGTCGTGAAAAAGGTGGATAACCCGGCCGAGGGAGACCACAGCCGGTCTCGAGGGCAGCGCGCGCTTCTCTTCTTACATCCTTCGCAATGGGGTCTGTTTCCGCCTCCCGCCGCTCCTTGGTGGGGCCGCCACTGCCGCACCGCTAAGCCGCTGCGACGGCCGTTCACGCGGGAGGAGAATAACACGCGCTCGCTCCCAGTTCGGCCTGTGTCAGTGGTAACCGTCAAGCCTTTATATTTTACCTCTTTACGCAAAGACCGCGCAGTCAGCCCCTTTGCCATGGGAGAAATCTGAAACAACGGATTAACGATTGCGCGCTCTCTCCTTTATCCCGACTGTGTTGGTTGAACGTACTGCTTCGAGCACGGACTTTAACGCGCTCTACCCTTATATTTGGCTAAAAAGCAAGGCTGTCGGCTTACATAGTTCGTCTTCCTGCAGGTTCTTTATGAGCGTGTAGAATGATATGCGGCATGTAATACTTGGATGGCAAGCTTCAAAGAGTAAATGATTCTACAGCGTAAATATAGCTCCTGAAACATCAAGCGGAGCTGCTTTAATTTTGCACAACAGCGGCGTTTGCAAGAATTCATGGTGCTCCCCAGGAAACCATCATGTCATTCACGAAACGAACGGGTATAGACGGAACCCAACCCTGGGCCGCAGGAGCAAAGCACGTTGCACGCACGCGCCGTCCAAGATCTTCTCCTGGACAGAATTTTGAAGTTTGGCGACAAAATTCAGTCAGTAGTTGACAGTAACTGCAAACATAAACTAACTGCCAGCAAAGCAAAATTAGTTCCGAACTGCGTTCTGTCAATAAAATCGGCCTTTACGAGCGAATAGACTTATCTGAGAGGCGACGACTATAAAAGTTTTGCATATTCTCCTGCATTTCTGTAGCCTCGTCATCGCTTTCGATAAAACTCCTGAGGGCACGAACTTTCATCACGTCACTCAGGAAAGAAAGTAGCACCCCAAAAAAACGTTTTAAGCAACCTAACTGAGCTCTACTAAAACTCACAGCAATGCGCGTTATACCAGCTGGCTTAGATTACAATGCAAGGAAATAAAAATTAACATTTTCGATGCTTACATCTTAATAAAAGTCACCGAATTTAAGAGAATAAAGGGCACTGGGCATTCAACTGCATAATCTGAGAACTTTCGCAAAGATATTTAAACCAATTTTTTTTTTAGGCAGCTTCAGGACACGCCGCAGGTTGAATATACGTGGACAACAAAAAATGGCGCTCTTTATGGTAGCTGAAGTCAATCACTGGACATACATACACTCTGAAATTGCAATACTCAGTACGCGTCCATATCTGTGGCAGCATACGCAGCTTGTACTGGTTGCTTCTGTTACGTTCTGTTAGCGTTAGTCAGGCCAGAATGACGACAAGGAAGCTTGCGTCCAAGTCGAAAATTGTTTATTGGGCGAACTCGTGTCCTCAAACAGGCGGCGCAGCGACAAAACAAAATTTAAAGGTGACAAGGCACTTGAAACATTAGACGCCTAAGACGCTTACAACAATTTTGAACATGAAGAGAGACTTGTTCGCGGCTACAGTCATTCCAGAGAAATCTGGTGGCCTCTCGTTTTACAATAACAGCAGAAATGCCGCGTGCGATTGTCTTCGAGCACGGAACAATGCATTACAGTTCTTCTTGACAGTTGCGCGTAAATTAGTAATTAGCATTCTTTTGAGCTATCGATACAGGCCTCTAATTCAAGGAAGTTGTGATCTATATGAGGGTGAAAATAAGTACATTCAGGACGTGCGAAAAGCGATATCGGCGAAATCGAGTACTATATACATCTCCCAGCAATCAGTTTATTTGGCAGTTCAACGTTGGTGTACATGAGTCTGACTTTCAACTTTACAAGTATCGTCTCAGGCCACCAGCTACGGCGCTCTCGGATTTACGGCTCACGCGTCGTAGAGAATATTTTCCTCGATATAGTACATTTTTTATGGGACGAGTGCGACACTTTCGTTCTCCAAGATTTCATTCTTTTCCTCTTAGCATTAACTTGTCATTTAATCACAGACCATGAGACATACGCGAGGAAGTGATCAGAGTATTTCCTTCTGTATTTAAAACCACAAATGCTCTACATAGTTCTGAGAAATGTGAGAGTGATTCCTTATTTTAAATGTTTTCATCGAGCAAAGTTTGTGACAAAGAACCTGTGCACAAGTGGATTGTGTTGAAGATACGCAGTTTAAGCATCAGCATTTTGCTTTCTTTGATTTCGGTGCTGCGCTCATTATGAACCAACGAGCTACAGCGCGAAACCAGGCAAAAGCCATTCGCCGCCGCAGCTGCAGGCGGGGAGCCAGCGGTAGGGCCGTCGCGCCTCTAGCGGCGGCGGGCGGTGTAACTCTCGGAGAAAAACTCGCATTGCTTCCGCGGCGAATGCGAAGGCCGTATGAAAGAGCGCGCGCGCCTACTCGAGACCGGCCGTGGGGAGACTCGCATGGTGGATGCGCGCCCAAACGGGCTCCCGCATCGCAGGTACAGATCGATGTGTGCCCGACTGCCTTCTCCCTTGCCTCCTTCCCTGCCCCTCTCTCCAAAGCAGACCCCCTTCCGCTCCTCTCTCTCTTTCCCCGCTCTCTCCATCTTCTCCTCCGTCTCTCTTTTCTTCCATTCCCTGCGCGGCTCAGTTTCGGTGGGCCCCTGAACAAGGAGGCAGTTACCGCGCAGCGCTCCCCTCCCCCTTCCCTCCTTTGGCACTGTGATGGTCAAGTCAAGCCGAAGCCTCACGCCGCAACTCGTCCACTTGAGCTCGTCCCCGAATGGCCTTTTCGCGGCCACATCCCGCAGAAGGCAAATATCTTCTTGCGTGCTAAAACGTTTGCGCTGCTTCTTTGCTTGCAGGCGTGCTTGCGCCGCGTCCGTGCTCGATGAAGCCGACGCGCCAACGTTCGCACTGGAGGCCGCCATGTTAGTCCTCGATGACACTCACTCGCTGGGCACTTTCCGCTGGGAAGGCTGGGTGAGCGGGTAGCGCCGCAAACCCGCTGGCCGCCTGAGCGTTCTGCGCATGCGCATTGGCGCCCTCTCTCTTCCGCTCCACTCCGCTGGCCGCTGGCCCGCTCTGCTAAAAGTCTCTAATATTTATTAAAGTTCAGTCAGCAGATCACGTGATAAAATTTATTCGAGTGCTGCGAATTAGCCTTGAGCAGTCTTGATTGTTTACGTATAATACAATTACAGCAATTAATTCACCACATAAAGCAAAGTCAGTGACTTTTCAGAACCAATGCACTTCTACACGAAACTTTCCCGTACCCATGGTGCCTGGCACGTCACCACCTTAGCGTCATGTACCACACTGGCCCCTTAGACGCACCCATTGCGGGGGAACAAAGCCAACTGCTGTAGCATTCGAGACAGCACCTCGAACCACGGTAGCCCCTTTGTACTGCTTAGAGAGCTAGTCATGAGTGCCTAGAAAAAGCTGCCTAGTTTTCTTTGTTCACCAGTTATGAATCCATGAAGCATTGAATGATGGAAATGATGCACGTATTTTTGCTGTTTACCGATGCAAGGCACATCTTCCAAGTAATGAGTACTGGCCAGTGAGTCGTGCATTTTCTCCTTACTTTCTCGTTACATTATTTTCCCAAAGATCCGTCCTCAGCACATCGACTATGTTTTAAAGATGCCATCTCAGTACATGAGTCAAAACAGTTTAGTGTGTTTCCATCTGCTTGACAATCCGGAATATTATTCAGATATACTATGATGCCTCTAATCAGTGTGAGAGTGCCGAATCCACTTTTTATGGCGTATTTGAAGAAGCATGGCACATTAAAGCTCTCGCTTGCAACGCCGCCATTGAGCGCAGAACTTAACGTGACAATTTCCGGTTGACAAGAGATGGCTTGCATGTGACGTCATGGGCGCCATCTTTGAGCGCACATCTTCGCTTCCTCAGTGTAGGCCAAAGCAGGGGGCGATAAGTGGATAAGAAAAGCGCCCAGGTTTTCGCCGCGCTTCTGATCCCAAGCATGGCGGTCACTGCGACGGCGGTGCAAACTGTGTACACGTCTGTGCACTTCCAAAACCTTTGACATGGTAATTTTCATCGATTGGCAACAACTCCTGCCGAGTATAAAGACCTGAATTTTGAACAAAAGCATTCATGCGTTAGTATACGATATATCGGAAGAGCTTCAAATACAAGAAGCTTCATTACAGACTATACTTCATTCCAGTGAGTCCTGCAATTATGACATTCCAGGAAACCGAGGCACACAGTTGGCATGGCGTGCACTGAAACGCTGATAACACGCTGAAAACCACAGCCTAGAGCTGCCACGACACAAAGAGCAGCGAGCTACTGTAGCGAGCAGCCGAAGGTCTGGGTCGGATTGAGCTGTCTGGTCACAAACTGGTTATTTGGTTCGTGCAAACGCCGCGAGTCGTGTTTGACTGGACTCGACCCTTCCACTCCGCCCACAGGGTGCATTGACAAGCAGACCCCTCCGAAAATACACATCATCATTCACGCTTAGGTTTTCGAAAACATTTTTTTTGCAGGTGAGGACCGAAGCGGGCGCCGGTTGACAACGCGTGTAGTCGCACCTCGCAGGGCGCGCCAGAGAGTTGACCCACTCGTATCGAGCGCATGTAAACGGAGAGTCGTAAGTTTGGCCGGCCTTGCTCAACTCTATGCCCTGGATGAACCCCCCGCTATCGAGTTCATGTAAACGAAAGACCCCAGGGAGGCCGGAGAGCGTAACCAAAACCGAAACTGATCCCAGGTCAATGATCGATCTAGGATAACGTGCTGTTCTTTGCCGAGTGAAATTCCGTGTGCAAATATATGCCACACTTTTTTTGCTTTCTAACTTTCATATGGATCTATTACGAAACTGAAAGATATATCTAAGTTTCTAAGCGTGTTAAGATGACGTAGTTGGGTAGTGTTTATGTCACCCGACGGCGTTGCATGGTCGTTTTACGACCGCAAAAAGGCAACGATTTCCAACGGGCTTTATTAAATTCAGACTCAATATTGCGCTGAAATATTTCGGAATGGGCATGTCTAATATTTATTGAATCAAAGAAAATTACAACCGGGCGGCTTCATTTTCTTTTCACAACCCCTTTAATAGAGATGATTCGGTTGACAGCGTCAGCCCGAGTCGGGCTGTCAGTAGCGTATACTGAGGGCACACGCGTACTTTTGTTTCTGTTCACGTTTTTGCTATCGTCAAAGCGTTCCCCGTTGATTTTCTACGGTAGTCTTTACTTTTCGTGTACACTTCAGCTGTAACTAATTAATAATCGTTTTGTTTCTTCAAGTGCGTGCATATCTATCATAAACTGCGTGTGTGCTTGTGTGTTTAACCCTCGAAGGGCTTTAACTTGACAGCGTCAGTCCACATTGGGCTAACAGCTGCTACTTTATTGTCTAAGTTTCGTGGGCATTATAATCTCGTATGTGTGCTCGTGCGAGGCAGGTAGAGAGATAGAGAGAGAGAGAGAGAGGCGGGCCGGGGCTCCTGTCCGACTTTCCAGCTTCCGATCTGGTGTTGCACAGTAGACGTAATGCTTGCAAACGAACGGCCTACTGCGGTACCTGCGAAGTTGTACACTTAATCGCCGATGGAAGCAGGGCGGGGGTGTAGCTCAGTGGTAGAGCGTTCGCTTTGCATGTGAAAGGCCGCGGTTTCGATCCCCGGCACCTCCACGAGACCGCCGCTTTTTTTTTCTCGTCATACCATGAGCCACGAATAAACAGAATGGATACACACTCCGCTCAACCCGTTTAAGTTTAGTGTCCGGGGTGGCTGCGGCCAAAGGAGGAAAAGTACCCTGAGTCTTGCATTTTCCTCGCTCGCCTTCCCCTAATATCCTCACACCCATCCTCGTTTTATTATTTTACTGCTCTTTCTCGCTCCCAATTTCCTGCTCTCGCCGACGCCATGGAGGAAGGATCCATGTTAAACCCACTCTAACCCTAAAACACTGCCGCCCGCTATCGTCATCACCCCACTTAGAGGAGCTTGACGCAAGTTTTCTTTTCTCATGGTATATATGTCTACATTACTCAGTAATAAATGTATGATAGAAGTCCTATACGGGCGATTTAAAGTTTGACAAAAGCTTGCATAAAGGGGGGGGGGGGCGCCATCCCTTGCCGACCATTTACGGTGAAAACAAAATTTTGACAAGAGGTATAGCTAAATTTTTAAACTGGTGGTTGTGTAGTCCACTGCTTTCCAACAGGCCGATGACGAACAGGACGTGCAACGGTGGCACGATGGCCGGTTAAGAAACCACAAATTAAGGCACGCCACTCAACATATACACCAGCAACGAAACAGTTCATTGAATAACAATTACATAAGAAGATGCACAAAAATTGGTCGACTATTTACCTACACATGGAGAGGGAACAACCACATATCAGTGGATAAGAAATATTGCCCTCATACCGCCGCACTACCCTACAAAACAATACACAAGCGAGACAATCACTGTATGCCGTATATTTCCGTACTACCTCTTAAGATCCAACAAAACTTACCGCAACTTTTGCAAATGCGGAAAACCTGCACAAAACATCTGTGACTAAATTATAGAGTTATTGAAGAAAGGAAAGACTACTCCTGACATGGAAATGTCCAAAGACCACAAAATACAAACACCTAGTGTTTGAAATATTCCAACACCAGGGTACGTACCAAGCCCTTGAAAAACTCGTAAAGAAGATGAACCAGATCACTGACCAAGCCGAACTCCCCCAATCTGGGCAGCCAGCACTCGGTAACGTAACCTTCGCTACTGAATGCAAAACTATGAGCCAGATACAATAGGGTATTCTGAAGTTCAACGCATTCTTCTGTTCCTTTTCTTTTGTTAAAGCCTCTCTATTTTTATTTTACAATCCATCTTGTTTCATCTTTTTTTTAAACTCATATTGCCTATTAGGTACTTGTCCCCTGATCTATTTTATTTATTTACTTCACCAACCATTTTGTCACACACATATGCCGATTTATAGACGAACTAAAAATTGCCTGTTTCACTGAAGACCAATAAAAATTTTAAAATATAGGCTTTAGAGACATCGCGATGGTTTCAGCAGCACAATATTACTTGTGTTGGAGTACATCTTAACACAGGTGAATAATGTCAGCTGTAGGCGGCTACAACTAATTCCTGGTAATGTAACTTTTAGCTATCATAGCTAGGAATTCAGTTGAAATAGAGATCGCTAGCCAGTTGTTAATAAAAGACATATTATTTTTCAAAATTTCGAAAACGCGATTACCCTTAATGCTGTGACCGAAGAAAAAGGCACAGAAAAACGAAATTCTTTTTCTACGCGAGAAGCGCGCTCTGCCAGCTTTGCGCCTACACCCTCTCTTTCCACATTCCAGTAAACGGTGGGCCAAAGCCAACATACTCCTGTAAACCATGCTCCACGGTGATTGCATCCACAATTGATGGGAGTGCCGATGCGGCGGCTGTCTCGGGCTGTCTGCTCCTCGAGGAGCTTTTTCCCAACATTCCTCCTGCCGGCAGCTGCGCATTGTGCTGCGGGTGCCATGGCGCCGAACCTCAGGAGCTGATCCTTCCTTGCAATCTTTGTTGCTCCGCGCTCGTCTCTCTTTCGCGGCTTTATGAAACCAGCCCTGCTGAAAGGTCAGCATAGTAAAAATGAACGCTTCGTCTAGCGTAATAAACTGCCCACACGGCTCTGTGAGCCATACGCCGTATGTGAACAGCTGACTGCGATTTGAAAACAACAATAGCCTGTGCTAACTTTTTGTGTGTTTTTTCTTCAAACAGCACTGCTTTAAAAACGTGGCTCACGTGTTGTTCAACGCGCGAAAAGTGTTTTGGTGCAACAGTGCAGACGACTGGCTATCCGGCCTGGCCATAGCTATGGCATTCTATGGCTTCGAAAGGCTCGTCGATGAAAAAGAAAAGCGCCGGAAACGTTTCCGAATACCTTACATATTCATATATAAGTTAAAACTATGGCGTTGTTAGCACCAAGAACTTTAATAACACTTCTGTTGGGCCTAGCAGTGCATGATAATACCACAGATGATCAATGTGCGCAAAGCATTAGACAATCCACGTACAGCGCTCCTTATGTTTCTCTCGTGTGCGTGGATTGTCTAATGTTTTGAGCACATCGATCATCTGTAGCTCCAAGAAGTTTGTACGCTTGAATAAGAACATTTATTTCACGCTTTCCTCTTCTGGTTTTCGGAGAAAATACCAAGCGGCTTGCGTGGCCGTGATGTGCTTCCTGAGGCCAGTTTCAGCCGAGTCTCCTCTCGTTATGTTTCCTTTCTACCCGAAAGCTTCACTATGCTAGGTAAAGCCGCTCTTCGCATGTCGCTAAATTTGACCTTCCCAGAGCCAGAGGTGGTGCTTTCGCGGTGTTGAGGTGTCCATCGAGATGTCGACATCTGATAGCTACTGCGGTCTTTCCTTTCCTCAAAGCACATGATTTCGCATTCCTCCACGTAAGCAAACCCAAGTGCCCTCGATTGCGGTTCGCCTCCATCGAAACCCGGCGGCCGCCGCGGTCGGGTTCGAACCCGCGTACTCCGGCTCAGTAGACTAGTGGCTTAACCACTGCGCCACCGCGGGGGGTAACTATCCAGTGTGCGGAACGCACTCAACGTTAAAAACACGAAGCCGCACCTACTTGCCCGATACACCACAGCTTTTGCTGTCTAGCCAGGTTCAGGATTAGCTAAACTGCACCGAATTTTTTAAACCGAAATCTTCACTACGCTAAGTAAAGCAGTCAAGGAGTAGGCGAGAGAATGACCTTGAACGACCTTCAGCCAAACCACGTTTATCCCTTCCTTACGGCGCGGCTCGGATGTCCACCGATATATGCGAGACACTTACTGCGCTATTCCCTTTCCGCAAAACCAATTTTCAAAACCAATCAAATTTTCTTCGAAAGCAATGTAAAGGCGCATAACTGGCTCCCTGGGGCAGTGAACGCATGAGTCGCGCTTTCAGGTACGTCGAGCGCAACGATATACCATACAATAAATGAAATAACTAGCGCAACAATAAACAACTCAAACATAGAGGCATCTGAAGAAGCGGCCATTGCCTTGGCAATATCGCACGGCAACGCAACAGGACAAAACCTCCCTATACTGACGGACTCCAAAGAAGAATCCAGAAACCACACAAGAGCCAGAATCGACAGCATCGCCAATCATATTCTACACACAACGACAAGACGCATAAACACTAAATATAGTGTGGGTTCCGAGACATGAGGGGTTGGGGGGCAACGTGGCAGCAGACGAGTCAGCTCAAGGGTACGTCAACCGAGCAGACTCAACCCTTTGCACCACGGGCACCTTTGACCCTGTTAGCCCCACGTACTCAGACATGCTCGATCATTACAGGGGTCAGCGGAAACGCTACCCAGTCTCACACAAAGGGCTTACCAAAGAGGAGGTGCTAGGCTGTCGCAGACTACACACCGATACCTACCAGCACCTGCACACACTACACCATATTTTCCCTACAGAATACGTAGACAAATGACCGTGGTGCCAGGTAAACCTACACTACTGCATGTCACATGCGCCTGCCATAAGGAAGACTTAGAGCCTAGAATAGAACACCCGAGTGTGACGCAGTGGGACACTTGCCGGCCAGTTAGGACGAGCAACGATTTGTCGTACGCCGAGCCACGATAGCAGCGGTCAAGTGCGGCATGCTGGACCAACGATCGACCGCGGCGCCCAGTGACCCGTAAGGGTCGAGAACACTTTAAATTGGTCGCAAACAAAGTTTTCAAGTGAAAAGCTTAACTACGCCACCTTTTCGAGCCGTCAAATGGGCCGCAAGTTTGACCGTGAATATAGCTAGAGGTCACGGTGGCCGAAAGTTTCGCCTTGAACGTAGGTAGACGTCAAGCCATGAGCATAACTGGTGATAGTCAGGTTAGACACGTGACGTCAGCTACAGCAGCGACACCAGCGGCTGTTACCCCAACTGTCCCGTCTTTGACCTTTGAGCTTGACCCTTGAGCCTTGACCTCTGACCTTGACCTCCGGTCAAGCGGGAAAGCGTCTGCCGGCATCGCATGCGCAGGTCAGAAAGTGTGTTCTTCATAAAATGCCGGTGCACTTTGATGCGTTCAGCGGAACACTAGGTGTGATCGATGCGACGCCTGCCGTGGAGACCGACACCCGAACCACACCCGTAAGGGAAGGCAAATGAAATGAAAATTGGTTTTAAGGAAATGAAATTACGCCTGTCTCACATATCTCGATGGGCACCCAAACCACGCCGTAAGTGAAGGAAAATAGAAGTTGAAAACCGGCAGTCGCTCGACCCCAAAGGCAGCCAAGGAGATGCAGCTTTTTCGCTTTTGACCACGGTTAACCAGAGCTAAGCCACCAGCAATTTTTTTTCCATCCTTCCATCAGGTACGTCGTGGTAGTGAGAGAGAGAGAGAGATGGGCTCGATGCATTAGCGCTGACAAAGAATTACAAGATTGCACTTTTCAGTCTGCTAATGAGGGGAACTGCAAAAGCCCTTCCTTGTCGTGTCCTCTTTCGCTCTGCATTTTTCTTCTTTTTCTGCAATTTTGTGTTTCTTTCTGCTTTTTACGCGACAACGTATACAGTTTGTTCGGTCGAAAGCCGTCGGCGTCGTAATTGAAGTAGTTGGCACCGAGCGTCGGAAATATTCCTTCCCTTACGGCGCGGTTCGGGTGTCCACCGAGATACGACACGGGCGTAATTTTCCTTTCCTTAAATTGCGCAACGGGCAAGGCATCGCACCGAACGGGCGATGGCACTCCGTGGACCCTTTGGCAACGCTGTCGCATCCCACTCTTAAAAACGAAGCTTAAGGATCCATTTTCTTTTATTTCTTCTCTTTAGACCAATGCATATATGTTGTTCAATGAACTATTGCATATATGTTTCAGTTACCATAACACTTACGTTTGAAGACCGCAGCAACAGGGCGCAGCGTTGAATGGTTGCCAAGTATAAGTGCCACCTGCCAAGCTGGACGCAAGAGCGCGGAACTCACCGAACGTCGAATTCATTAAACCGCACTTATTATTCTTTTCTTTCTTTCTTTGGTGTCGCCGCACACAGGGCGCAGCGTTCAGCATAGATATCGTGATTGGAAAAAAAATTTATTTACAGAAGTACGCAAGCCAAGGCTACCGGATACATTGACCTTCACAAGTAGACATGACGTTAATAGCGTAGATGTGTAAAGGGAAGTTTTTGACACTCTAAAACGAAATCTACACAATCCAACCCCGTCTGTACATGACCACAACGAGTGTAACAGGCTAATCAACTAAACATCGGGTGGTCAAAAAAGGTAAACAATACTATTTCACATTAATAAGTTCTGTTAAAATGGAGCGGCACTGTACAAAAGAATCAAACCTCCCCCCGGGGGAGGGGAGGAGGGGTGGAACACTACCAGCGCCAACCCTAAAGGACAGCTATAAACAAACCACGATCTAATTAAACAACATTCAGAAAAGAGGAGGGGGCGGTCTAGCTACTACCCTAGCATCGGCATAGCTACTCGGCCCTCCCGAACGACAAAGATACGGGTGTGCCAGCGCCGCAGGAACAGCGCCTCCCCATCCGCTGCAAGCCGGTCAGACAGGTATTGCCTGATGAGGAGACGTAGAGTCCGCAACGCTGGGTACATTGCCCTCGCCGGCTGCCGCGAGGCTACGGTCAGACGGCGCCGACGCCGCAATGCAAACACGGCGCAGACAAAAACAAGTTTGCCAAACTGGCTGCGTGGTTGGCGGACACCTGGCCTGCACGAACAGAAAACATGCGGTAAACCAATCACCACATTGCCCGCGCGATGGGGCACATGAAGAAAATATGGCTCGCCGTTTCTTGTGTTCCACGTTGCGCGCACTGGACATTGGGCACAACGCCCCACGATGCGAGTAGTTCTCCCGTGGGGACGACGCCCCAACTCCTCCTCCACTCAAAGCGCGGACCTCAGGAGGGAGGCGTCTTGTACACGACGTACGCCACTTCCGTACCGCGGTGCGCCGCTGGTCGTCGAGACCAAGGCGAGCGCAAGCGACCATCTCGATGCAGGCACCTCGCTCAGATAAACCTCCGGTAGATCACAGGCTACAGACAGCTTAAACCCCGCTGCTGCTCTGCTGAAAACCAAAGGCCTCTCTTCTTGCGGGCCTGTATGTCGATCCGGGGTGAAAGCACGACGTGCCGTGCTCATCCAATAAAGCATGAACGAACGCCCCAGATACGACAAATTTCCTACCAGCGCGGTTGCAAATTTGGCTTCGACAGCCCGCGCTACTGTAGCTACACAGGGCAGCCCGAGTCCTCCCCGCGAAGGGGGCCGCTGGCAAAGGCGCCGAGCTACCCGCGCCGTACCACCATCCCATAGAAAAACGCCCACGAGGAACGCTAGCCGACTCGCAGTACGGCGCGGCATCACTGCCACGCGTGCAACATAGTGGGCAAAGGCGCGCGCGGCTCTTCACCACGGCTATCTTTGCCTCCGTAGAGAGGTCAAACTGAGCTGCCGTTGCTAGCGCAGTTTTCGTGCGCTCAACAACCACTCCCCACGTCTGTGACAAAACTCCGGCCTGTTCGAAAAGGACCCCCAGCACCCGGACCCCGTCCATGAAAGGAATAGGCACCGGAAGGGGATCGCAGAAGGTCCCAAAACGTAGCGCCCGGCTCTTCCTGGCATTGAGCTCGGCGCCAGACAGCGCCGCGTAAACCTGAAACGTGGCCAGGAAAAGCCTCAAATCTCCGGGTGTCCCGGACGAAGATTGAACTGTCGTCGGCATAGGCCGATACGACGATCGTTTGGTGTCCTGTCAGTGGAAAGCCGCGAATGCGTTCGTTGGAGGCAACGCTGCGCAGCAGGGGGTCGAAAAACAAGACAAAAAACGCCGTAGAAAGAGGGAATCCATGGTGCATGCCACGCGTTACCGGAAAGGAGGTGGTCACACCACCATTTAAGGATAGGTCGGCCGTGAGGTCGGAGTACAATAGCGCTCAAAGCACCTCAGGACGTAAAACAGGTAAGGATATTCCACCCTGTCAAACGCCTTCGCTTGGTCTGCCGAGACGAAAACCCCGTTAGTCCCCTTCGCGTGTGCGTACGCGAACATATCGCGCGTGAGCGTGAGTGACGCGAAGACCGAGCGGCCTGGCACAGCGCAGGACTGGTAGAGGCTAACGAAGCTCGGCAAAAAGGGCCGCAAGCGACTAGCCATGAGCGACGCCACTAGTTTATAGTCCGTGTTCAGCAGGGTTATCGGCCGCCACGCCGCAGGGCATGACGACGTCTTTTCCTGCTTCGGGACTAACACAATTCGGCCCTTGGCAAAGGACGGCGGCTTAACTCCTTCCTGAAAGAAAGCGTTCACTCGGCGCGTAAGGAAGTCGACCAGCACATCGAAAAAGACGTAGTAGAAACCGGCGACCAGGCCGTCTGGTCCTGGTGCGGATGCACTGCCCATACTAAACTCAGGACTGCGAAGACTTCCTTCTTTGACGCGGGAGCACAAAGTGCCGGTTCCGCGTCATCGGGTAGGTTGGGGAGGGTGGCGCAAAAGGCGTCTACCGCTGCTTCAAACCCATCCCACTCACACTGACCCTGCGAAACAAAACATTCCGCAAAGTGCTCGCGGAAAACGCGCTCAATATCGTTGGCCTGATCACAGACCGCACCGTCTGGCATGGTGAGGCTATCGATACGGGCCGGTCGCTCACTCTTAAGGCGAAGGCTGTTGGCATGCCTAAGATCTGCGGCAGCCTGCGCCGGCATGTGTAGGCTCGCTGCCGTACAGGAGGCCTGAATTCCCTTCTTCAGTACGCAGTGGTACCACACGCGAAGCGTGTCCAAGTACTCGTGCATCGTGAAGGGCACTTCACCTGCTCGCTTCATTATACGCATTCGACACAGCAAGTCACTGAGAGCCGCGGTCCTCCGTGCGCGCTTTGCTCGACATGTTTCGACTAAGCAATCGCGCACACGAGTCTTGAGGTCAAACCACGTCGAGGGAGTGAACTCGACGATCCGAGCAATGGACTCCGACAAATATTCGCGGATGCCGCGAACGCTCAATTCGTCCTCTACGAGGGAGACGTCCATTCGCCAAATAGCAGCGCCACCAACACGACCCGGAGCGCTCCTCAGGCAAACCACGACAAGAATGTGATCACTGAGCGTCCCGGCACCGGCCGGAAAGAAGACAACCTCGCAAGAACTTAACTGCAGGACGAGGGCACTACGTAAATACACCCGATCAATTCGGGTGCGCTGCGACCTCTAGCACGTGTGGCCACGAAGAAGTCCCCGTGCAGCTCAACCCACGCGTCCTTAAAGGGACACTGAGGAGAAATTGAAGTTGGCTTGTATCGTTAGAATACCAGCTCCTGATCACAAAAACCCCACTCTGACTGAAAAAAAAGCTCTTGTAAGGTAGAAAACAGCAACAACCAAAATACAGGTATCGCCACCACTAGGCCAATCTCGCAAGTACAAGCGTGATGACGTCATAGGACAAGAGACGCCACCTTGGAGGAATTTTCCTTACTCCATGGAGGCACGAATCTCTGAGGCTGACAAAAGAAGGTTGCGCGGTTCAATATTGAATTAAGTTTTTTTTGAAACCGATAGCTCACTTTTATCACACAAGAAAGACGGACCAAAGACAATCTGAATGTTGGAAGCAAAGAAAACCGATGCTTGGTGGCGCCACAGGCGGCCAGGAGAGTTTCGGTTTTTTATGGCGCTTCGCGTCTATGAGCTTTGCGTGCCCCGTGGTTTTGTTTTTGATGCGCCTCGATTTACAAGCGCCGAACAGTAGAGCAACTCCAAGTGCCGCTTCAAGTGCTAGTTAACCTTTGACGGAGACTGTTCAGGCTGGTCACATGATCGCCACGGTCGATGAAAAACTATGAAGGCACGATGGTCGGTGATCGTACAAGGCAGTTCGTAGTATAAAGAGCACTTGTGTCTTCGTACGCTCGCCCGGCGAAAGGTTCCCGGCTGTTCCAGTCAACTTCGAACTACTTAACTTAAATCGTTTATTAGGGACGGGAGACAAGATACAAGGCAGTTAAGAAAAAATTGCTGATGACCTAGCTCTTAGGCCAGGATATCCGTAGCGAAATCGCGGAGACTTCTGCATCGGAAGAGTGCATTCACCAGATGCGCTTTTATTCATGCTCAAAGCTTGAGCCGTAGTGGCGGAGTATATGCTGCCCTGCAAGAGCCGCCTAGCTGGCTCCCCTATCTGGATGGATGTGTGTGCATCCCGGTCTTTTGATGTTTTGGAAGGAGGGATCATGCAGGGGTAATGTGGCCTAGTGTTTTGTGGCATGAGCGTGCTTAGACTTTTCTTTTCAGCACTATTTCTATACAATAAAGACAAATAGGCCGTAGTGGCGGAGTGGTAGTCTCCACCCATAACGCCAAAGGCACTGGTTCGATTCCGAGCCTCGCCACAGGTTTTCTTTTTTTTTCATTCAGTGAGTGTGTGTGGGGGGGTTCCATGGCTCCCATAGGTGCCGCCCCTGAATACGTTGGTTAGCGGTTAAGCGCAAGCACTGTTAAGCGTGGCCGGCATGGAGCGTTTCTCCGGGCGATTCGTCCGCGTCGACGGCAGCGGAGCGCTTTTTTGCCTCTGAAGAGGACGTTTTTGCCAAATCGTCGGGATCTGGCGGAACAGATAAAATCGTCGACGCCCGCCGACGCCAGGATAGGGCAGCGACAAAGGACCAATGGAGCCGAGCGGGCGTCACGTGATTCTGGACGGGCTTTTTTCATGTTCCTGTGCTGCCACTTCGCGTACAGCGCTGGAAGCTCATTGGAAGGGTACTGTGCGCCCAACCCGGCCGGAGTGAGTGCCGCTGCGGAGCACGTTTTGTAGGAATCTGTCAACGATTGCGTGTCCTGGGCAGCACCTGGTGGCTGTGTGCGAAGTCTGAGGCAGGCTGCTGAGCCCACCGAAGAGCAAATTCTTCAGTATCTCCGATCATGCGGCATGCGATGCGATCGCCAGCTGAACAAGGGCCGCCGCTTCAAAGATGAAGGCTACATTCGGAACATAACGTTCAATGAAATACCCCCGACCAGTGAGAATGGCGTTTTCCGCTGTATATGACTACCATCCATGAAAGGTGGATACTACATCGTGCACGCCATAGCACAGAAAACGACTGGGGACAACAGTTTTCACAATCCCGCCGCGGTGGCTGAGTGGTTATGGCGCTCGGCTGCTGGCTCGAAAGACGCGGGTTCGATCCCGGCCGCGGCGGCAGAATTTCGATGGAGGCAAAATTCTAGGGGCCCGTTTACTGTGCGATGTCAGTGCACGTTAAAGAACCCCACGTGGTCGAAATTTCCGGAGCCCTCCCCTACGGCGTCCCTCATAGCCTGAATCGCTTTGGCAAGTTAAAACCCCACTAAACCAAACCAAGTTTTCACAAGCAATCATTGTGCTCAAGCGCTTCCGAATAACTACACGAGCGATAAAAGCACAAGCGCACTAGCAACATGGCAGCTCTGCTAGCATTTTACTTTATTTTCACGCAGCACACCGCTGCACAGGTTAAACAAGCATGCGCGTCCATAAAGACGTGCGCGAGAAGCGCACAATGAGCCATTCCGACGAAACCACGCAGAACTTTTCATCATGGATATGATGCGAACACACGCATAACGCACCTTCTGCTTCTTCTGCCTCTTAATACATGGCACATACCCACATAGGGGTACTGGCCAAGATGTAGTGGCATAAACAAGGAAATTTCCTTAGGAGATTACGACAAAATTGTAGCACCATGCGTGAATGATCTCGTAAGTTCTTTTTCGTTGTCCGCTCCACCGCGCGTTGAAATCAGCTCACAGCACTTGCCCATTTGGCCTTCTTGCTTGAGAATGCAAAAAGCATCGGAATGAAGTCTGGGTGCCGCGGTGACATTCGAGGCCTTCCTGCCCATCAATAAAACATTTCGTGATGGACTGCACACGCATTTAACCACAGTACCTCGTCCGCACCTGTCACAAAGTGATTCCCGCACAGTCTTGACGTGCTTGACGGTGCCCAATGGAGGCCACGATCGTCGAGCCGGCGAACGGCTTTTATCCACGCTTCGCGTTGAAGGCGGTTCCGGGAAGCGTTCAGAAAGCGAAAAAAAATCCGAGTTTGCTTCCCTTTACATATTGGGCAATGCAGCTGTATGCAACACATGTCGTAGGCATTGCCAAATGCGTCGCACTGAACGCCCGACGGCTGCAGCAACGCACCCCGCGTAGGAAGCCGGTTTGTTTACACTTCCACGGCCGTTCTCGAGTGGCGCGCGACCCTTCCAATATGTTTCGCGACACCACCGCCAGGTGATGGGCGCATGCGCAGTCGCGTCGTGAAAAAGGCGGATAACCCGGCCGAGGGAGACCGCAGCCGGTCTCGAGGGGAGCGCGCGCTTCTCTTCTTACATCCTTCGCAATGGGGTCTGTTTCCGCCTCCCGCCGCACCTTGGTGGGGCCGCCACTGCCCCACCGCTCAGCCGCTGAGACGGCCGTTCATGCGGAAGGAGAATAACGCGCGCTCGCTCCCAGTTCGGCCTGTTTCAGTGGTAACTGTCAAGCCTTTATATTTTACCTCTTTACGCAAAGACCGCGTAGTCAGCCCCTTTGCCATGGGAGAAATCTGATACAACGGATTAACGATTGCGCGCTCTCTCCTTTAGCCCGACTGTGTATGGTTGAACGTACTGCTTCGAGCACGGACTTTAACGCGCTCTACCCTTATATTTGGCTAAAAAGCAAGGCTATCGGCTTACATAGTTCGTCTTCCTGCAGGTTCTTTATGAGTGTGTAGAATGATATGCGGCATGTAATACTTGGATGGCAAGTTTCAAAGAGTAAATGATTCTACAGCGTAAATATAGCTCCTGAAACTTCAAGCGGAGCTGCTTTAATTTTGCACAACAGCGGCGTTAGCAAGAATTCATGGTGCTCCCCAGGAAAACATCATGTCATTCACGAAACGAACGGGTATAGACGGAACCCAACCCTGGGCCGCAGGAGCAGAGCACGTTGCACGCACGCGCCGTCCAAGATCTTCTCTTGGAACAGAATTTTGAAGTTTGGCGAAAAAATTCAGTCAGTAGTTGACAGTAACTGCAAACATGAACTAACTGCCAACAAAGCAAAATTAGTTCGGAACTGCGTTCTGTCAATAAAATCGGCCTTTACGAGCGAATAGACTTATCTGAGAGGCGATGACTATAAAAGCTTTGCATATTCTCCTGCATTTCTGTAGCCTTGTCATCGCTTTCGATAAAACTCCTGAGGGCACGAACTTTCATCACGTCACTCAGGAAACAAAGTAGCACCCTAAAAAGAAGTTTAAACAACCTAACGGAGCTCCACTAAAACTCACAGCAATGCGCGTTATACCAGCTGGCTTAGATTACAATGCAAGGAAATAAAAATTAACATTTGCGATGCTTACATCTTAATAAAAGTCACCGAATTTAAGAGAATAAAGGGCACTGGGCATTCAACTGCATAATCTGAGATCTTTCGCAAAGATATTTAAACCAATTTTTTTTAGGCAGCTTCAGGACACGCCGCAGGTTGAATATACGTGGACAACAAAAAATGGCGCTCTTTATGGTAGCTGAAGTCAATCACTGGACATACATACTCTCTGAAATTGCAATACTCAGTACGCGTCAATATCTGTGGCAGCATACGCAGCTTGTACTGGTTGCTTCTGTTACGTTCTGTTAGCGTTAGTCAGGCCAGAATGACGACAAGGAACCTTGCGTCCAAGTCGAAAATTGTTTATTGGGCGAACTCGTGTCCTCAAACAGGCGGCGCAGCGACAAAACAAAATTTAAAGGTGACAAGGCACTTGAAACATTAGACGCCTAATACGCTTACAACAATTTTGAACATGAAGAGAGACTTGTTCGCGGCTACAGTCATTCCAGAGAAATCTGGTGGCCTCTCGTTTTAATATATAAGCAGAAATGCCGCGTGGGATTGTCTTCGAGCACGGAACAATGCATTACAGTTCTTCTTGACAGTTGCGCGCACATTAGTAATTAGCATTCTTTTGAGCTATCGATACAGGCCTCTAATTCAAGGAAGTTGTGATCTATATGAGGGTGAAAATAAGTACATTCAGGACGTGCGAAAAGCGATATCGGCGAAATCGAGTACTATAGACATCTCCCAGCAATCAGTTTATTTGGCTGTTCAACGTTGGTGTACATGAGTCTGACTTTCAACTTTACAAGTATCGTCTCAGGCCACCAGCTACGGCGCTCTCGGATTTACGGCTCACGCGTCGTAGAGAATATTTTCCTCGATATAGTACCTATTTTTATGGGACGAGTGCGACACTTTCGTTCTCCAAGATTTCATTCTTTTCCTCTTAGCATTAACTTGTCATTTAATCACAGACCATGAGACATACGCGAGGAAGTGATCAAAGTATTTCCTTCTGTATTTAAAACCACAAATGCTCTACATAGTTCTGAGAAATGTGAGAGTGATTCCTTATTTTAAATGCTTTCAACGAGCAAAGTTTGTGACGAAGAACCTGTGCACAAGTGGATTGTGTTGAAGATACGCAGTTTAAGCATCAGCATTTTGCTTTCTTTGATTTCGGTGCTGCGCTCATTATGAACCAACGGGCTACAGCGCGGAACCAGGCAAAAGCCATTCGCCGCCGCAGCTGCAGGCGTGGAGCCAGCGGTAGGGCCGTCGCGCCTCTAGCGGTGGCGGGCGGTGTCACTCTCGGAGAAAAACTCGCATTGCTTCCGCGGCGAATGCGAAGGCCGTATGAAAGAGCGCGCGCGCCTACTCGAGACCGGCCGTGGGGAGACTCGCATGGTGGATGCGCGCCCAAACGGGCTCCCGCATCGCAGGTACAGATCGATGTGTGCCCGACTGCCTTCTCCCTTGCCCCCTTCCCTGCCCCTCTCTCCAAAGCAGACCCCCTTCCGCTCCTCTCTCTCTTTCCCCGCTCTCTCCATCTTCTCCTCTGTCTCTCTTTTCTTCCATTCCCTGCGCAGCTCAGTTTCGGTGTGCCCCTGAACAAGGAGGCAGTTACCGCGCAGCGCTCCCCTCCCCACTGCCTCCTTTGGCACTGTGATGGTCAAGTCAAGCCGAAGCCTCACGCCGCATCTCGCCCACTTGAGCTCGTCCCCGAATGGCCTTTTCGCGGCCACATCCCGCAGAAGGCAAATATCTTCTTGCGTGCTAAAACGTTTCCGCTGCTTCTTTGCTTGCAGGCGTGCTTGCGCCGCGTCCGTGCTCGATGAAGCCGACGCGCCAACGTTCGCACTGGAGGCCGCCATGTTAGTCCTCGATGACGCTCACTCGCTGGGCACTTTCCGCTGGGAAGGCCGGGCGAGCGGGTAGCGCCCCAAACCCGCTGGCCGCCTGAGCGTTCTGCGCATGCGCACTGGCGCCCTCTCTCGTCCGCTCCACTCCGCTGGCCGCTGGCCCGCTCTGCTAAAAGTCTCTAATATTTATTAAAGTTCAGTCAGCAGATCACGTGATAAAATTTATTCGAGTGCTGCGAATTAGCCTTGAGCAGTCTTGACTGTTTACATATATTACAATTACAGCAATTAATTCACCACATAAAGCAAACTCAGTGACTTTTCAGAACCAATGTACTTCTACACGAAACTTTCCCGTACCCATGGTGCCTGGCACGTCACCACCTTAGCGTCATGTACGACACTGGCCCCTTAGACGCACCCATTGCGGGGGAACAAAGCCAACTGCTGTAGCATTCGAGACAGCACCTCGAACCACGGTAGCCCCTTTGTACTGCTTAGAGAGCTAGTCATGAGTGCCTAGAAAAAGCTGCCTAGTTTTCTTTGTTCACCAGTTAGGAATCCATGAAGCATTGAATGATGGAAATGATGCACGTATTTTTGCTGTTTACCGATGCAAGGCTCATCTTCCAAGTAATGAGTACTGGCCAGTGAGTCGTGCATTTTCTCCTTACTTTCTCGTTACATTATTTTCCCAAAGATCCGTCCTCAGCACATCGACTATGTTTTAAAGATGACATCTCAGTACTTGGGTCAAATCAGTTTAGTGTGTTTCCATCTGCTTGACAATCCGGAATATTATTCAGATATACTATGATGCCTCTAATCAGGGTGAGAGTGCCGAATCCACTTTTTATGGCGTATTTGAAGAAGCATGGGACATTAAAGCTCTCGCATGCAACGCCGCCATTGAGCGCAGAACTTAACGTTACAATTTCCGGTTGGCAATAGATGGCTTGCATGTGACGTCATGGGCGCCATCTTTGAGCGCACATCTTCGCTTCCTCAGTGTAGGCCAAAGCAGGGGGCGATAAGTGGATAAGAAAAGCGCCCAGGTTTTCGCCACGCTTCTGATCCCAAGCATGGCGGTCACTGCGACGGCGGTGCAAACAGTGTACACGTCTGTGCACTTCCAAAAGCTTTGACATGGTAATTTTCATCGATTAGCAACAACTCCTGCCGAGTATGAAGACCTGAATTTTGAACAAAAGCATTCATGCGTTAGTATACGATATATCGGAAGAGCTTCAAATACAAGAAGCTTCATTACAGACTACACTTCATTCCAGTGAGTCCTGCAATTATGACATTCCAGGAAACCGAGGCACACAGTTGGCATGGCGTGCACTGAAACGCTGATAACACGCTGAAAACCACAGCCTAGAGCTGCCACGACACAAAGAGCAGCGAGCTACTGTAGCGAGCAGCCGAAGGTCTGGGTCGGATTGAGCTGTCTGGTCACAAACTGGTTATTTGGTTCGTGCAAACGCCGCGAGTCGTGTTTGACTGGACTCGACCCTTCCACTCCGCCCACAGGGTGCGTTGACAAGCAGACCCCTTCGAAAATACACATAATCATTCACGCTTAGGTTTTCGAAAACATTTTTTTTGCAGGTGAGGACCGAAGCGGGCGCCGGTTGACAACGCGTGTAGTCGCACCTCGCAGGGCGCGACAGAGAGTCGACCCACTCGTATCGAGCGCATGTAAACGGAGAGTTGTAAGTTTGGCCGGCCTTGCTCAACTCTATGCCCTGAATGAGCCCCCCGCTATCGAGTTCATGTAAACGAAAGACCCCAGGGAGGCCGGAGAAGCGAAACCAAAACCGAAACTGGTCCCAGGTCAATGATCGATCTAGGATAATGTGCTGTTCTTTGCCGGGTAAAATTCCGTGTGCAAATATATGCCACACTTTTTTTTTGCTTTCTAACTTTCATATGGATCTATTACGAAACTGAAAGTTATATCTAAGTTTCTAAGCGTGTTAAGATGACGTAGTTGGGTAGTGTTTATGTCACCCGACGGCGTTGCATGGTCGTTTTACGACCGCAAAAAGGCAACGATTTCCAACGGGCTTTATTAAATTCAGACTCAATAATGCGCTGAAATATTTCGGAATCGGCATGTCTAATATTTATTGAATCAAATAAAATTACAACCGGGCGGCTTCATTTTTTTTTCACAACCCCTTTAATAGAGATGATTTTTTGACAGCGTCAGCCCGAGTCGGGCTGTCAGTAGCGTATACTGACGGCACACGCGTACTTTTGTTTCTGTTCACGTTTTTGCTATCGTCAAAGCGTTCCCCGTTGATTTTCTACGGTAGTCTTTAATTTTCGTGTACACTTCAGCTGTAACTAATTAATAATCGTTTTGTTTCTTCTAGTGCGTGCATATCTATCATAAACTGCGTGCGTGCTTGTGTGTTTAACCCTCGAAGGGCTTTAACTTGACAGCGTCAGTCCACATTGGGCTAAAAGCTGCTACTTTATTGTCTAAGTTTCGTGGGCATTATAATCTCGTATGTGTGCTCGTGCGAGGCAGGTAGAGAGATAGAGAGAGATAGAGAGGCGGGCCGGGGCTCCTGTCCGACTTTCCACCTTCCGATCTGGTGTTGCACAGTAGACGAAATGCTTGCAAACGAACGGCCTACTGCGGTACCTGCGAAGTTGTACACTTAATCGCCGATGGAAGAAGAGCGGGGGTGTAGCTCAGTGGTAGAGCGTTCGCTTTGCATGTGAAAGGCCCCGGGTTCGATCCCCGGCACCTCCACGAGACCGCCGCTTTTTTTTTCTCGTCATACCATGAGCCACGAATAAACAGAATGGATACACACTCCGCTCAACCCGTTTAACTTTAGTGTCCGGGGTGGCTGCGGCCAAAGGAGGAAAAGTACCCTGAGTCTTGCATTTTCCTCGCTCGCCTTCCCCTAATATCCTCACACCCATCCTCGTTTTATTATTTTACTGCTCTTTCTCGCTCCCAATTTCCTGCTCTCGCCGACGCCATGGAGGAAGGATCCATGTCAAACCCACTCTAACCCTAAAACACGGCCGCCCGCTATCGTCATCACCCCACTTAGAGGAGCTTGACGCATGTTTTCTTTTCTCATGGTATATATGTCTACATTACTCAGTAATAAATGTATGATAGAAGTCCTAAACGGGCGATTTAAAGTTTGACAAAAGCTTGCGTAAAGGGGGGGGGGGGCGCCATCCCTTGCCCACCACTTACGGTGAAAACAAAGTTTTGACAAGAGGTGTAGTTAAATTTTTAAACTGGTGGTTGTGTAGTGCACTGCTTTCCAACAGGCCGATGACGAACAGGACGTGCAACGGTGGCACGATGGCCGGTTAAGAAACCACAAATTAAGGCACGCCACTCAACATATACACCAGCAACGAAACAGTTCATTGAATAACAATTACATAAGAAGATGCACAAAAATTGCTCGACTATTTACCTACACGTGGAGAGGGAACAACCACATATCAGTGGATAAGAAATATTGCCCTCATACCGCCGCACTACCCTACAAAACAATACACAAGCGAGACAATCACTGTATACCGTATATTTCCGTACTACCTCTTAAGATCCAACAAAACTTACCGCAACTTTTGCAAATGCGGAAAACCTGCACAAAACATCTGTGACTAAATTATAGAGTTATTGAAGAAAGGAAAGACTACTCCTGACATGGAAATGTCCAAAGACCACAAAATACAAACACCTAGTGTTTGAAATATTCCAACACCAGGGTACGTACCAAGCCCTTGAAAAACTCGTAAAGAGGATGAACCAGATCACTGACCAAGCCGAACTCCCCCAACCTGGCCAGCCAGCACTCGGTAACGTAACCTTCGCTACTGAATGCAAAACTATGAGCCAGATACAATAGGGTATTCTGAAGTACAACGCATTCTTCTGTTCCTTTTCTTTTGTTAAAGCCTCTCTATTTTTATTTTACAATCCATCTTGTTTCATCTTTTTTTTAAACTCATATTGCCTATTAGGTACTTGTCCCCTGATCTATTTTATTTATTTACTTCACCAACCATTTTGTCACACACATATGCCGATTTATAGACGAACTAAAAATTGCCTGTTTCACTGAAGACCAATAAAAATTTTAAAATATAGGCTTTAGAGACATCGCGATGGTTTCAGCAGCACATTATTACTTGTGTTGGAGTACATCTTAACACAGCTGAATAATGTCAGCTGTAGGCGGCTACAACTAATTCCTGGTAATGTAACTTTTAGCTATCATAGCTAGGAATTCAGTTGAAATAGAGATCGCTAGCCAGTTGTTAATAAAAGACATATTATTTTTCAAAATTTCGAAAACGCGATTACCCTTAATGCTGTGACCGAAGAAAAAGGCACAGAAAAACGAAATTCTTTTTCTACGCGAGAAGCGCGCTCTGCCAGCTTTGCGCCTACACCCTCTCTTTCCACATTCCAGTAAACGGTGGGCCAAAGCCAACATACTCCTGTAAACCATGCTCCACGGTGATTGCATCCACAATTGATGGGAGTGCCGATGCGGCGGCTGTCTCGGGCTGTCTGCTCCTCGAGGAGCTTTTTCCCAACATTCCTCCTGCCGGCAGCTGCGCATTGTGCTGCGGGTGCCATGGCGCCGAACCTCAGGAGCTGATCCTTCCTTGCAATCTTTGTTGCTCCGCGCTCGTCTCTCTTTCGCGGCTTTCTGAAACCAGCCCTGCTGAAAGGTCAGCGTAGTAAAAATGAACGCTTCGTCTAGCGTAACAAACTGCCCACACGGCTCTGTGCTCCATACCCCGTATGTGAACAGCTGACTGCGATTTGAAAACAACAATAGCCTGTGCTAACTTTTTGTGTGTTTTTTCTTCAAACAGCACTGCTTTAAAAACGTGGCTCACGTGTTGTTCAACGCGCGAAAAGTGTTTTGGTGCAACAGTGCAGACGACTGGCTATCCGGCCTGGCCATAGCTATGGCATTCTATGGCTTCGAAAGGCTCGTCGATGAAAAAAAAAAGCGCCGGAAACGTTTCCGAATACCTTACATATTCATATATAAGTTAAAACTATGGCGTTGTTAGCACCAAGAACTTTAATAACACTTCTGTTGGGCCTAGCAGTGCATGATAATACCACAGATGATCAATGTGCGCAAAGCATTAGACAATCCACGTACAGCGCTCCTTATGTTTCTCTCGTGTGCGTGGATTGTCTAATGTTTTGAGCACATCGATCATCTGTAGCTCCAAGAAGTTTGTACGCTTGAATAAGAACATTTATTTCACGCTTTCCTCTTCTGGTTTTCGGAGAAAATACCAAGCGGCTTGCGTGGTCGTGATGTGCTTCCTGAGGCCAGTTTCAGCCGAGTCTCCTCTCGTTATGTTTCCTTTCTACCCGAAAGCTTCACTATGCTAGGTAAAGCCGCTCTTCGCATGTCGCTAAATTTGACCTTCCCAGAGCCAGAGGTGGTGCTTTCGCGGTGTTGAGGTGTCCATCGAGATGTCGACATCTGATAGCTACTGCGGTCTTTCCTTTCCTCAAAGCACATGATTTCGCATTCCTCCACGTAAGCAAACCCAAGTGCCCTCGATTGCGGTTCGCCTCCATCGAAACCCGGCGGCCGCCGCGGTCGGGTTCGAACCCGCGTACTCCGGCTCAGTAGACTAGTGGCTTAACCACTGCGCCACCGCGCGGGGTAACTATCCAGTGTGCGGAACGCACTCAACGTTAAAAACACGAAGCCGCACCTACTTGCCCGATACACCACAGCTTTTGCTGTCTAGCCAGGTTCAGGATTAGCTAAACTGCACCGAATTTTTTAAACCGAAATCTTCACTACGCTAAGTAAAGCAGTCACGGAGTAGGCGAGAGAATGACCTTGAACGACCTTCAGCCAAACCACGTTTATCCCTTCCTTACGGCGCGGCTCGGATGTCCACCGATATATGCGAGACACTTACTTCGCTATTCCCTTTCCGCAAAACCAATTTTCAAAACCAATCAAATTTTCTTCGAAAGCAATGTAAAGGCGCATAACTGGCTCCCTGGGGCAGTGAACGCATGAGTCGCGCTTTCAGGTACGTCGAGCGCAACGATATACCATACAATAAATGAAATAACTAGCGCAACAATAAACAACTCAAACATAGAGGCATCTGAAGAAGCGGCCATTGCCTTGGCAATATCGCACGGCAACGCAACAGGACAAAACCTCCCTATACTGACGGACTCCAAAGAAGAATCCAGAAACCACACAAGAGCCAGAATCGACAGCATCGCCAATCATATTCTACACACGACGACAAGACGCATAAACACTAAATATAGTGTGGGTTCCGAGACATGAGGGGTTGGGGGGCAACGTGGCAGCAGACGAGTCAGCTCAAGGGTACGTCAACCGAGCAGACTCAACCCTTTGCACCACGGGCACCTTTGACCCTGTTAGCCCCACGTAATCAGACATGCTCGATCATTACAGGGGTCAGCGGAAACGCTACCCAGTCTCACACAAAGGGCTTACCAAAGAGGAGGTGCTAGGCTGTCGCAGACTACACACCGATACCTGCCAGCACCTGCACACACTACACCATATTTTCCCTACAGAATACGTAGACAAATGACCGTGGTGCCAGGTAAACCTACACTACTGCATGTCACATGCGCCTGCCATAAGGAAGACTTAGAGCCTAGAATAGAACACCCGAGTGTGACACAGTGGGACACTTGCCGGCCAGTTAGGACGAGCAACGATTTGTCGTACGCCGAGCCACGATAGCAGCGGTCAAGTGCGGCATGCTGGACCAACGATCGACCGCGGCGCCCAGTGACCCGTAAGGGTCGATAACACTTTAAATTGGTCGCAAACAAAGTTTTCAAGTGAAAAGCTTAACTACGCCACCTTTTCGAGCCGTCAAAGGGGCCCCAAGTTTGACCGTGAATATAGCTAGAGGTCACGGTGGCCGAAAGTTTCGCCTTGAATGTAGGTAGACGTCAAGCCATGAGCATAACTGGTGGTAGTCAGGTTAGACACGTGACGTCAGCTACAGCAGCGACACCAGCGGCTGTTACCCCAACTGTCCCGTCTTTGACCTTTGAGCTTGACCCTTGAGCCTTGACCTCTGACCTTGACCTCCGGTCAAGCGGGAAAGCGTCTGCCGGCATCGCATGCGCAGGTCAGAAAGTGTGTTCTTCATAAAATGCCGGTGCACTTTGATGCGTTCAGCGGAACACTAGGTGTGATCGATGCGACGCCTGCCGTGGAGACCGACACCCGAACCGCACCCGTAAGGGAAGGCAAATGAAATGAAAATTGGTTTTAAGGAAATGAAATTACGCCTGTCTCACATATCTCGATGGACACCCAAACCACGCCGTAAGTGAAGGAAAATAGAAGTTGAAAACCGGCAGTCGCTCGACCCCAAAGGCAGCCAAGGAGATGCAGCTTTTTCGCTTTTGACCACGGTTAACCAGAGCTAAGCCACCAGCAATTTTTTTTCCATCCTTCCATCAGGTACGTCGTGGTAGTGAGAGAGAGAGAGAGATGGGCTCCATGCATTAGCGCTGACAAAGAATTACAAGATTGCACTTTTCAGTCTGCTAATGAGGGGAACTGCAAAAGCCCTTCCTTGTCGTGTCCTCTTTCGCTCTGCATTTTTCTTCTTTTTCTGCAATTTTGTGTTTCTTTCTGCTTTTTACGCGACAACGTATACAGTTTGTTCGGTCGAAAGCCGTCGGCGTCGTAATTGAAGTAGTTGGCACCGAGCGTCGGAAATATTCCTTCCCTTACGGCGCGGTTCGGGTGTCCACCGAGATACGACACGGGCGTAATTTTCCTTTCCTTAAATTGCGCAACGGGCAAGGCATCGCACCGAACGGGCGATGGCACTCCGTGGACCCTTTGGCAACGCTGTCGCATCCCACTCTTAAAAACGAAGCTTAAGGATCCATTTTCTTTTATTTCTTCTCTTTAGACCAATGCATATATGTTGTTCAATGAACTATTGCATATATGTTTCAGTTACCATAACACTTACGTTTGAAGACCGCAGCAACAGGGCGCAGCGTTGAATGGTTGCCAAGTATAAGTGCCACATGCCAAGCTGGACGCAAGAGCGCGGAACTCACCGAACGTCGAATTCATTAAACCGCACTTATTATTCTTTTCTTTCTTTCTTTGGTGTCGCCGCACACAGGGCGCAGCGTTCAGCATAGATATCGTGATTGGAAAAAAAATTTATTTACAGAAGTACGCAAGCCAAGGCTACCGGATACATTGACCTTCACAAGTAGACATGACGTTTATAGCGTAGATGTGTAAAGGGAAGTTTTTGACACTCTAAAACGAAATCTACACAATCCAACCCCGTCTGTACATGACCACAACGAGTGTAACAGGCTAATCAACTAAACATCGGGTGGTCAAAAAAGGTAAACAATACTATTTCACATTATTAAGTTCTGTTAAAATGGAGCGGCACTGTACAAAAGAATCAACCCTCCCCCCGGGGGAGGGGAGGAAGGGTGGAACACTACCAGCGCCAACCCTAAAGGACAGCTATAAACAAACCACGATCTAATTAAACAACATTCAGAAAAGAGGAGGGGGCGGTCTAGCTACTACCCTAGCATCGGCATAGCTAGTCGGCCCTCCCGAACGACAAAGATACGGGTGTGCCAGCGCCGCAGGAACAGCGCCTCCCCATCCGCTGCAAGCCGGTCAGACAGGTATTGCCTGATGAGGAGACGTAGAGTCCGCAACGCTGGGTACATTGCCCTCGCCGGCTGCCGCGAGGCTACGGTCAGACGGCGCCGACGCCGCAATGCAAACACGGCGCAGACAAAAACAAGTTTGCCAAACTGGCTGCGTGGTTGGCGGACACCTGGCCTGCACGAACAGAAAACATGCGGTAAACCAATCACCACATTGCCCGCGCGACGGGGCACATGAAGAAAATATGGCTCGCCGTTTCTTGTGTTCCACGTTGCGCGCACTGGACATTGGGCACAACGCCCCACGATGCGAGTAGTTCTCCCGTGGGGACGACGCCCCAACTCCTCCTCCACTCAAAGCGCGGACCTCAGGAGGGAGGCGTCTTGTACACGACGTACGCCACTTCCGTACCGCGGTGCGCCGCTGGTCGTCGAGACCAAGGCGAGCGCTAGCGACCATCTCGATGCAGGCACCTCGCTCAGATAAACCTCCGGTAGATCACAGGCTACAGACAGCTTAAACCCCGCTGCTGCTCTGCTGAAAACCAATGGCCTCTCTTCTTGCGGGCCTGTATGTCGATCCGGGGTGAAAGCACGACGTGCCGTGCTCATCCAATAAAGCATGAACGAACGCCCCAGATACGACACATTTCCTACCAGCGCGGTTGCAAATTTGGCTTCGACAGCCCGCGCTACTGTAGCTACACAGGGCAGCCCGAGTCCTCCCCGCGAAGGGGGCCGCTGGCAAAGGCGCCGAGCTACCCGCGCCGTACCACCATCCCATAGAAAAACGCCCACGAGGAACGCTAGCCGACTCGCAGTACGGCGCGGCATCACTGCCACGCGTGCAACATAGTGGGCAAAGGCGCGCGCGGCTCTTCACCACGGCTATCTTTGCCTCCGTAGAGAGGTCAAACTGAGCTGCCGTTGCTAGCGCAGTTTTCGTGCGCTCAACAACCACTCCCCACGTCTGTGACAAAACTCCGGCCTGTTCGAAAAGGACCCCCAGCACCCGGACCCCGTCCATGAAAGGAATAGGCACCGGAAGGGGATCGCAGAAGGTCCCAAAACGTAGCGCCCGGCTCTTCCTGGCATTGAGCTCGGCGCCAGACAGCGCCGCGTAAACCTGAAACGTGGCCAGGAAAACCCTCAAATCTCCGGGTGTCCCGGACGAAGATTGAACTGTCGTCGGCATAGGCCGATACGACGATCGTTTGGTGTCCTGTCAGTGGAAAGCCGCGAATGCGTTCGTTGGAGGCAACGCTGCGCAGCAGGGGGTCGAAAAACAAGACAAACAGCGCCGTAGAAAGAGGGAATCCATGGTGCACGCCACGCGTTACCGGAAAGGACGTGGTCACACCACCATTTAAGAATAGGTCGGCCGTGAGGTCGGAGTACAATAGCGCTCAAAGCACCTCAGGACATAAAACAGGTAAGGATATTCCACCCTGTCAAACGCCTTCGCTTGGTCTGCCGAGACGAAAACCCCGTTAGTCCCCTTCGCGTGTGCGTACGCGAACATATCGCGCGTGAGCGTGAGTGACGCGAAGACCGAGCGGCCTGGCACAGCGCAGGACTGGTAGAGGCTAACGAGGCTCGGCAAAAAGGGCCGCAAGCGACTAGCCATGAGCGACGCCACTAGTTTATAGTCCGTGTTCAGCAGGGTTATCGGCCGCCACGCCGCAGGGCATGACGACGTCTTTTCCTGCTTCGGGACTAACACAATTCGGCCCTTGGCAAAGGACGGCGGCTTAACTCCTTCCTGAAAGAAAGCGTTCACTCGGCGCGTAAGGAAGTCGACCAGCACATCGAAAAAGACGTAGTAGAAACCGGCGACCAGGCCGTCTGGTCCCGGTGCGGATGCACGGCCCATACTAAACCCAGGACTGCGAAGACTTCCTCCTTTGACGCGGGAGCACAAAGTGCCGGTTCCGCGTCATCGGGTAGGTTGGGGAGGGTGGCGCAAAAGGCGTCTACCGCTGCTTCAAACCCATCCCACTCACACTGACCCTGCGAAACAAAACATTCCGCAAAGTGCTCGCGGAAAACGCGCTCAATATCATTGGCCTGATCACAGACCGCACCGTCTGGCATGGTGAGGCTATCGATACAGGCCGGTCGCTCACTCTTAAGGCGAAGGCTGTTGGCATGCCTAAGATCTGCGGCAGCCTGCGCCGGCATGTGTAGGCTCGCTGCCGTACAGGAGGCCTGGGTTCCCTTCTTCAGTACGCAGTGGTACCGCACGCGAAGCGTGTCCAAGTACTCGTGCATCGTGAAGGGCACTTCACCTGCTCGCTTCATTATACGCATTCGACACAGCAAGTCACTGAGAGCCGCGGTCCTCCGTGCGCGCTTTGCTCGACATGTTTCGACTAAGCAATCGCGCACACGAGTCTTGAGGTCAAACCACGTCGAGGGAGTGAACTCGACGATCCGAGCAATGGACTCCGACAAATATTCGCGGATGCCGCGAACGCTCAATTCGTCCTCTACGAGGGAGACGTCCATTCGCCAAATAGCAGCGCCACCAACACGACCCGGAGCGCTCCTCAGGCAAACCACGACAAGAATGTGATCACTGAGCGTCCCGGCACCGGCCGGAAAGAAGACAACCTCGCAAGACCTTAACTGCAGGACGAGGGCACTACGTAAATACACCCGATCAATTCGGGTGCGCTGCGACCTCTAGCACGTGTGGCCACGAAGAAGTCCCCGTGCAGCTCAACCCACGCGTCCTTAAAGGGACACTGAGGAGAAATTGAAGTTGGCTTGTATCGTTAGAATACCAGCTCCTGATCACAAAAACCCCACTCTGACTGAAAAAAAAAGCTCTTGTAAGGTAGAAAACAGCAACAACCAAAATACAGGTATCGCCACCACTAGGCCAATCTCGCAAGTACAAGCGTGATGACGTCATAGGACAAGAGACGCCACCTTGGAGGAATTTTCCTTACTCCATGGAGTCACGAATCTCTGAGGCTGACAAAAGAAGGTTGCGCGGTTCAATATTGAATTAAGTTTTTTTTGAAACCGATAGCTCACTTTTATCACACAAGAAAGACGGACCAAAGACAATCTGAATGTTGGAAGCAAAGAAAACCGATGCTTGGTGGCGCCACAGGCGGCCAGGAGAGTTTCGGTTTTTTATGGCGCTTCGCGTCTATGAGCTTTGCGTGCCCCGTGGTTTTGTTTTTGATGCGCCTCGATTTACAAGCGCCGAACAGTAGAGCAACTCCAAGTGCCGCTTCAAGTGCTAGTTAACCTTTGACGGAGACTGTTCAGGCTGGTCACATGATCGCCACGGTCGATGAAAAACTATGAAGGCACGATGGTCGGTGATCGTACAAGGCAGTTCGTAGTATAAAGAGCACTTGTGTCTTCGTACGCTCGCCCGGCGAAACGTTCCCGGCTGTTCCAGTCAACTTCGAACTACTTAACGTAAATTGTTTATTAGGGACGGGAGACAAGATACAAGGCAGTTAAGAAAAAATTGCTGATGACCTAGCTCTTAGGCCAGGATATCCGTAGCGAAATCGCGGAGACTTCTGCATCGGAAGAGTGCATTCACCAGATGCGCTTTTATTCATGCTCAAAGCTTGAGCCGTAGTGGCGGAGTATATGCTGCCCTGCAAGAGCCGCCTAGCTGGCTCCCCTATCTGGATGGATGTGTGTGCATCCCGGTCTTTTGATGTTTTGGAAGGAGGGATCATGCAGGGGTAATGTGGCCTAGTGTTTTGTGGCATGAGCGTGCTTAGACTTTTCTTTTCAGCACTATTTCTATACAATAAAGACAAAAAGGCCGTAGTGGCGGAGTGGTAGTCTCCACCCATAACGCCAAAGGCACTGGTTCGATTCCGAGCCTCGCCACAGGTTTTCTTTTTTTTTCATTCAGTGAGTGTGTGTGTGTGGGGGGGGTTCAGTGGCTCCCATAGGTGCCGCCCCTGAATACGTTGGTTAGCGGTTAAGCGCAAGCACTGTTAAGCGTGGCCGGCATGGAGCGTTTCTCCGGGCGATTCGTCCGCGTCGACGGCAGCGGAGCGCTTTTTTGCCTCTGAAGAGGACGTTTTTGCCAAATCGTCGGGATCTGGCGGAACAGATAAAATCGTCGACGCCCGCCGACGCCAGGATAGGGCAGCGACAAAGGACCAATGGAGCCGAGCGGGCGTCACGTGATTCTGGACGGGCTTTTTTCATGTTCCTGTGCTGCCACTTCGCGTACAGCGCTGGAAGCTCATTGGAAGGGTACTGTGCGCCCAACCCGGCCGGAGTGAGTGCCGCTGCGGAGCACGTTTTGTAGGAATCTGTCAACGATTGCGTGTCCTGGGCAGCACCTGGTGGCTGTGTGCGAAGTCTGAGGCAGGCTGCTGAGCCCACCGAAGAGCAAATTCTTCAGTATCTCCGATCATGCGGCATGCGATGCGATCGCCAGCTGAACAAGGGCCGCCGCTTCAAAGATGAAGGCTACATTCGGAACATAACGTTCAATGAAATACCCCCGACCAGTGAGAATGGCGTTTTCCGCTGTATATGACTACCATCCATGAAAGGTGGATACTACATCGTGCACGCCATAGCACAGAAAACGACTGGGGACAACAGTTTTCACAATCCCGCCGCGGTGGCTGAGTGGTTATGGCGCTCGGCTGCTGGCTCGAAAGACGCGGGTTCGATCCCGGCCGCGGCGGCAGAATTTCGATGGAGGCAAAATTCTAGGGGCCCGTTTACTGTGCGATGTCAGTGCACGTTAAAGAACCCCAGGTGGTAGAAATTTCCGGAGCCCTCCCCTACGGCGTCCCTCATAGACTGAATCGCTTTGGCAAGATAAAACCCCACTAAACCAAACCAAGTTTTCACAAGCAATCATTGTGCTCAAGCGCTTCCGAATAACTACACGAGCGATAAAAGCACAAGCGCACTAGCAACATGGCAGCTCTGCTAGCGTTTTACTTTATTTTCCCGCAGCACACCGCTGCACAGGTTAAACAAGCATGCGCGTCCATAAAGACGTGCGCGAGAAGCGCACAATGAGCCATTCCGACGAAACCACGCAGAACTTTTCATCATGGATATGATGCGAACACACGCATAACGCTACCTTCTGCTTCTTCTGCCTCTTAATACATGGCACATACCCACATAGGGGTATTGGCCAAGATGTAGTGGCATAAACAAGGAAATTTCCTTAGGAGATACAACAAAATTGTAGCACCATGCGTGAATGCTCTCGTAAGTTCTTTTTCGTTGTCCGCTCCACCGCGCGTTGAAATCAGCTCACAGCACTTGCCCATTTGGCCTTCTTGCTTGAGAAAGCAAAAAGCATCGGAATGAAGTCTGGGTGCCGCGGTGACATTCGAGGCCTTCCTGCCCATCAATAAAACATTTCGTGATGGTCTGCACACGCATTTAACCACAGTACCTCGTCCGCACCTGTCACAAAGTGATTCCCGCACAGTCTTGACGTGCTTGACGGTGCCCAATGGAGGCCACGATCGTCGAGCCGGCGAACGGCTTTTATCCACGCTTCGCGTTGATGGCGGTTCCGAGAAGCGTTCAGAAAGCGAAAAAAATCCGAGTTTGCTTCCCTTTACATATTGGGCAATGCAGCCGTATGCAACACATGTCGTAGGCATTGCCAAATGCGTCGCACTGAACGCCCGACGGCTGCAGCAACGCACCCCGCGTAGGAAGCCGGTTTGTTTACACTTCCACGGCCGTTCTCGAGTGGCGCGCGACCCTTCCAATATGTTTCGCGACACCGCCGCCAGGGGATGGGCGCATGCGCAGACGCGTCGTGAAAAAGGCGGATAACCCGGCCGAGGGAGACCGCAGCCGGTCTCGAGGGGAGCGCGCGCTTCTCTTCTTACATCCTTCGCAATGGGGTCTGTTTCCGCCTCCCGCCGCACCTTGGTGGGGCCGCCACTGCCCCACCGCTCTGCCGCTGAGACGGCCGTTCACGCGGAAGGAGAATAACGCGCGCTCGCTCCCAGTTCGGCCTGTGTCAGTGGTAACTGTCAAGCCTTTATATTTTACCTCTTTACGCAAAGACCGCGTAGTCAGCCCCTTTGCCATGGGAGAAATCTGAAACAACGGATTAACGATTGCGCGCTCTCTCCTTTAGCCCGACTGTGTATGGTTGAACGTACTGCTTCGAGCACGGACTTTAACGCGCTCTACCCTTATATTTGGCTAAAAAGCAAGGCTATCGGCTTACATAGTTCGTCTTCCTGCAGGTTCTTTACGAGTGTGTAGAATGATATGCGGCATGTAATACTTGGATGGCAAGTTTCAAAGAGTAAATGATTCTACAGCGTAAATATAGCTCCTGAAACTTCAAGCGGAGCTGCTTTAATTTTGCACAACAGCGGCGTTAGCAAGAATTCATGGTGCTCCCCAGGAAAACATCATGTCATTCACGAAACGAACGGGTATAGACGGAACCCAACCCTGGGCCGCAGGAGCAGAGCACGTTGCACGCACGCGCCGTCCAAGATCTTCTCTTGGAACAGAATTTTGAATTTTGGCGAAAAAATTCAGTCAGTAGTTGACAGTAACTGCAAACATGAACTAACTGCCAGCAAAGCAAAATTCGTTCGGAACTGCGTTCTGTCAATAAAATCGGCCTTTACGAGCGAATAGACTTATCTGATAGGCGATGACTATAAAAGCTTTGCATATTCTCCTGCATTTCTGTAGCCTTGTCATCGCTTTCGATAAATCTCCTGAGGGCACGACCTTTCATCACGTCACTCAGGAAACAAAGTAGCACCCTAAAAAGAAGTTTTAAGCAACCTAACGGAGCTCCACTAAAACTCACAGCAATGCGCGTTATACCAGCTGGCTTAGATTACAATGCAAGGAAATAAAAATTAACATTTGCGATGCTTACATCTTAATAAAAGTCACCAAATTTAAGAGAATAAAGGGCACTGGGCATTCAACTGCATAATCTGAGATCTTTCGCAAAGATATTTATACCAATTTTTTTTAGGCAGCTTCAGGACACGCCGCAGGTTGAATATACGTGGACAACAATAAATGGCGCTCTTTATGGTAGCTGAAGTCAATCACTGGACATACATACTCTCTGAAATTGCAATACTCAGTACGCGTCAATATCTGTGGCAGCATACGCAGCTTGTACTGTTTGCTTCTGTTACGTTCTGTTAGCGTTAGTCAGGCCAGAATGACGACAAGGAAGCTTGCGTCCAAGTCGAAAATTGTTTATTGGGCGAACTCGTGTCCTCAAACAGGCGGCGCAGCAACAAAACAAAATTTAAAGGTGACAAGGCACTTGAAACATTAGACGCCTAATACGCTTACAACAATTTTGAACATGAAGAGAGACTTGTTCGCGGCTACAGTCATTCCAGAGAAATCTGGTGGCCTCTCGTTTTAATATAAAAGCAGAAATGCCGCGTGCGATTGTCTTCGAGCACGGAACAATGCATTACAGTTCTTCTTGACAGTTGCGCGCACATTAGTAATTAGCATTCTTTTGAGCTATCGATACAGGCCTCTAATTCAAGGAAGTTGTGATCTATATGAGGGTGAAAATAAGTACATTCACGACGTGCGAAAAGCGATATCGGCGAAATCGAGTACTATATACATCTCCCAGCAATCAGTTTATTTGGCAGTTCAACGTTGGTGTACATGAGTCTGACTTTCAACTTTACAAGTATCGTCTCAGGCCACCAGCTACGGCGCTCTCGGATTTACGGCTCACGCGTCGTAGAGAATATTTTCCTCGATATAGTACCTATTTTTATGGGACGAGTGCGACACTTTCGTTCTCCAAGATTTCATTCTTTTCCTCTTAGCATTAACTTGTCATTTAATCACAGACCATGAGAAATACGCGAGGAAGTGATCAAAGTATTTCCTTCTGTATTTAAAACCACAAATGCTCTACATAGTTCTGAGAAATGTGAGAGTGATTCCTTATTTTAAATGTTTTCATCGAGCAAAGTTTGTGACGAAGAACCTGTGCACAAGTGGATTGTGTTGAAGATACGCAGTTTAAGCATCAGCATTTTGCTTTCTTTGATTTCGGTGCTGCGCTCATTATGAACCAACGGGCTACAGCGCGGAACCAGGCAAAAGCCATTCGCCGCCGCAGCTGCAGGCGTGGAGCCAGCGGTAGGGCCGTCGCGCCTCTAGCGGCGGCGGGCGGTGTCACTCTCGGAGAAAAACTCGCATTGCTTCCGCGGCGAATGCGAAGGCCGTATGAAAGAGCGCGCGCGCCTACTCGAGACCGGCCGTGGGGAGACTCGCATGGTGGATGCGCGCCCAAACGGGCTCCCGCATCGCAGGTACAGATCGATGTGTGCCCGACTGCCTTCTCCCTTGCCCCCTTCCCTGCCCCTCTCTCCAAAGCAGACCCCCTTCCGCTCCTCTCTCTCTTTCCCCGCTCTCTCCATCTTCTCCTCTGTCTCTCTTTTCTTCCATTCCCTGCGCAGCTCAGTTTCGGTGTGCCCCTGAACAAGGAGGCAGTTACCGCGCAGCGCTCCCCTCCCCATTGCCTCCTTTGGCACTGTGATGGTCAAGTCAAGCCGAAGCCTCACGCCGCATCTCGCCCACTTGAGCTCGTCCCCGAATGGCCTTTTCGCGGCCACATCCCGCAGAAGGCAAATATCTTCTTGCGTGCTAAAACGTTTCCGCTGCTTCTTTGCTTGCAGGCGTGCTTGCGCCGCGTCCGTGCTCGATGAAGCCGACGCGCCAACGTTCGCACTGGAGGCCGCCATGTTAGTCCTCGATGACGCTCACTCGCTGGGCACTTTCCGCTGGGAAGGCCGGGCGAGCGGGTAGCGCCCCAAACCCGCTGGCCGCCTGAGCGTTCTGCGCATGCGCACTGGCGCCCTCTCTCGTTCGCTCCACTCCGCTGGCCGCTGGCCCGCTCTGCTAAATGTCTCTAATATTTATTAAAGTTCAGTCAGCAGATCACGTGATAAAATTTATTCGAGTGCTGCGAATTAGCCTTGAGCAGTCTTGACTGTTTACATATATTACAATTACAGCAATTAATTCACCACATAAAGCAAACTCAGTGACTTTTCAGAACCAATGTACTTCTACACGAAACTTTCCCGTACCCATGGTGCCTGGCACGTCACCACCTTAGCGTCATGTACGACACTGGCCCCTTAGACGCACCCATTGCGGGGGAACAAAGCCAACTGCTGTAGCATTCGAGACAGCACCTCGAACCACGGTAGCCCCTTTGTACTGCTTAGAGAGCTAGTCATGAGTGCCTAGAAAAAGCTGCCTAGTTTTCTTTGTTCACCAGTTAGGAATCCATGAAGCATTGAATGATGGAAATGATGCACGTATTTTTGCTGTTTACCGATGCAAGGCTCATCTTCCAAGTAATGAGTACTGGCCAGTGAGTCGTGCATTTTCTCCTTACTTTCTCGTTACATTATTTTCCCAAAGATCCGTCCTCAGCACATCGACTATGTTTTAAAGATGACATCTCAGTACTTGGGTCAAATCAGTTTAGTGTGTTTCCATCTGCTTGACAATCCGGAATATTATTCAGATATACTATGATGCCTCTAATCAGGGTGAGAGTGCCGAATCCACTTTTTATGGCGTATTTGAAGAAGCATGGGACATTAAAGCTCTCGCATGCAACGCCGCCATTGAGCGCAGAACTTAACGTTACAATTTCCGGTTGGCAATAGATGGCTTGCATGTGACGTCATGGGCGCCATCTTTGAGCGCACATCTTCGCTTCCTCAGTGTAGGCCAAAGCAGGGGGCGATAAGTGGATAAGAAAAGCGCCCAGGTTTTCGCCACGCTTCTGATCCCAAGCATGGCGGTCACTGCGACGGCGGTGCAAACTGTGTACACGTCTGTGCACTTCCAAAACCTTTGACATGGTAATTTTCATCGATTGGCAACAACTCCTGCCGAGTATAAAGACCTGAATTTTGAACAAAAGCATTCATGCGTTAGTATACGATATATCGGAAGAGCTTCAAATACAAGAAGCTTCATTACAGACTACACTTCATTCCAGTGAGTCCTGCAATTATGACATTCCAGGAAACCGAGGCACACAGTTGGCATGGCGTGCACTGAAACGCTGATAACACGCTGAAAACCACAGCCTAGAGCTGCCACGACACAAAGAGCAGCGAGCTACTGTAGCGAGCAGCCGAAGGTCTGGGTCGGATTGAGCTGTCTGGTCACAAACTGGTTATTTGGTTCGTGCAAACGCCGCGAGTCGTGTTTGACTGGACTCGACCCTTCCACTCCGCCCACAGGGTGCGTTGACAAGCAGACCCCTTCGAAAATACACATAATCATTCACGCTTAGGTTTTCGAAAACATTTTTTTTGCAGGTGAGGACCGAAGCGGGCGCCGGTTGACAACGCGTGTAGTCGCACCTCGCAGGGCGCGACAGAGAGTCGACCCACTCGTATCGAGCGCATGTAAACGGAGAGTTGTAAGTTTGGCCGGCCTTGCACAACTCTATGCCCTGAATGAGCCCCCCGCTATCGAGTTCATGTAAACGAAAGACCCCAGGGAGGCCGGAGAAGCGAAACCAAAACCGAAACTGGTCCCAGGTCAGTGATCGATCTAGGATAATGTGCTGTTCTTTGCCGAGTAAAATTCCGTGTGCAAATATATGCCACACTTTTTTTTTGCTTTCTAACTTTCATATGGATCTATTACGAAACTGAAAGATATATCTAAGTTTCTAAGCGTGTTAAGATGACGTAGTTGGGTAGTGTTTATGTCACCCGACGGCGTTGCATGGTCGTTTTACGACCGCAAAAAGGCAACGATTTCCAACGGGCTTTATTAAATTCAGACTCAATATTGCGCTGAAATATTTCGGAATCGGCATGTCTAATATTTATTGAATCAAATAAAATTACAACCGGGCGGCTTCATTTTTTTTTCACAACCCCTTTAATAGAGATGATTCTTTTGACAGCGTCAGCCCGAGTCGGGCTGTCAGTAGCGTATACTGACGGCACACGCGTACTTTTGTTTCTGTTCACGTTTTTGCTATCGTCAAAGCGTTCCCCGTTGATTTTCTACGGTAGTCTTTACTTTTCGTGTACACTTCAGCTGTAACTAATTAATAATCGTTTTGTTTCTTCTAGTGCGTGCATATCTATCATAAACTGCGTGCGTGCTTGTGTGTTTAACCCTCGAAGGGCTTTAACTTGACAGCGTCAGTCCACATTGGGCTAAAAGCTGCTACTTTATTGTCTAAGTTTCGTGGGCATTATAATCTCGTATGTGTGCTCGTGCGAGGCAGGTAGAGAGATAGAGAGAGATAGAGAGGCGGGCCGGGGCTCCTGTCCGACATTCCAGCTTCCGATCTGGTGTTGCACAGTAGACGAAATGCTTGCAAACGAACGGCCTACTGCGGTACCTGCGTAGTTGTACACTTAATCGCCGATGGAAGAAGAGCGGGGGTGTAGCTCAGTGGTAGAGCGTTCGCTTTGCATGTGAAAGGCCCCGGGTTCGATCCCCGGCACTTCCACGAGACCGCCGCTTTTTTTTTCTCGTCATACCATGAGCCACGAATAAACAGAATGGATACACACTCCGCTCAACCCGTTTAACTTTAGTGTCCGGGGTGGCTGCGGCCAAAGGAGGAAAAGTACCCTGAGTCTTGCATTTTCCTCGCTCGCCTTCCCCTAATATCCTCACACCCATCCTCGTTTTATTATTTTACTAGTCTTTCTCGCTCCCAATTTCCTGCTCTCGCCGACGCCATGGAGGAAGGATCCATGTTAAACCCACTCTAACCCTAAAACACGGCCGCCCGCTATCGTCATCACCCCACTTAGAGGAGCTTGACGCAAGTTTTCTTTTCTCATGGTATATATGTCTACATTACTCAGTAATAAATGTATGATAGAAGTCCTAAACGGGCGATTTAAAGTTTGACAAAAGCTTGCGTAAAGGGGGGGGGGGGGGGCGCCATCCCTTGCCCACCACTTACGGTGAAAACAAAGTTTTGACAAGAGGTGTAGTTAAATTTTTAAACTGGTGGTTGTGTAGTCCACTGCTTTCCAACAGGCCGATGACGAACAGGACGTGCAACGGTGGCACGATGGCCGGTTAAGAAACCACAAATTAAGGCACGCCACTCAACATATACACCAGCAACGAAACAGTTCATTGAATAACAATTACATAAGAAGATGCACAAAAATTGCTCGACTATTTACCTACACGTGGAGAGGGAACAACCACATATCAGTGGATAAGAAATATTGCCCTCATACCGCCGCACTACCCTACAAAACAATACACAAGCGAGACAATCACTGTATACCGTATATTTCCGTACTACCTCTAAGATCCAACAAAACTTACCGCAACTTTTGCAAATGCGGAAAACCTGCACAAAACATCTGTGACTAAATTATAGAGTTATTGAAGAAAGGAAAGACTACTCCTGACATGGAAATCTCCAAAGACCACAAAATACAAACACCTAGTGTTTGAAATATTCCAACACCAGGGTACGTACCAAGCCCTTGAAAAACTCGTAAAGAAGATGAACCAGATCACTGACCAAGCCGAACTCCCCCAATCTGGCCAGCCAGCACTCGGTAACGTAACCTTCGCTACTGAATGCAAAACTATGAGCCAGATACAATAGGGTATTCTGAAGTACAACGCATTCTTCTGTTCCTTTTCTTTTGTTAAAGCCTCTCTATTTTTATTTTACAATCCATCTTGTTTCATCTTTTTTTAAACTCATATTGCCTATTAGGTACTTGTCCCCTGATCTATTTTATTTATTTACTTCACCAACCATTTTGTCACACACATATGCCGATTTATAGACAAACTAAAAATTGCCTGTTACACTGAAGACTAATAAAAATTTTAAAATATAGGCTTTAGAGACATCGCGATGGTTTCAGCAGCACAATATTACTTGTGTTGGAAGTACATCTTAACACAGGTGAATAATGTCAGCTGTAGGCGGCTACAACTAATTCCTGGTAATGTAACTTTTAGCTATCATGGTTAGGAATTCAGTTGAAATAGAGATCGCTAGCCAGTTGTTAATAAAAGACATTATTTTTCAAATTTTCGAAAACGCGATTACCCTTAATGCTGTGACCGAAGAAAAAGGTACAGAAAAACGAAATTCTTTTTCTACGCGAGAAGCGCGCTCTGCCAGCTTTGCGCCTACACCCTCTCTTTCCACATTCCAGTAAATGGTGGGCCAAAGCCAACATACTCCTGTAAACCATGCTCCAAGGTGATTGCATCCACAATTGATGGGAGTGCCGATGCGGCGGCTGTCTCGGGCTGTCTGCTCCTCGAGGAGCTTTTTCCCAACATTCCTCCTGCCGGCAGCTGCGCATTGTGCTGCGGGTGCCATGGCGCCGAACCTCAGGAGCTGATCCTTCCGTGCAATCTTTGTTGCTCCGCGCTCGTCTCTCTTTCGCGGCTTTCTGAAACCAGCCCTGCTGAAAGGTCAGCGTAGTAAAAATGAACGCTTCGTCTAGCGCAACAAACCGCCCACACGGCACCGTGCGCCATACGCCGTATGTGAACAGCTGACTGCGATTTGAAAACAACAATAGCCTGTGCTAACTTTTTGTGTGTTTTTTCTTCAAACAGCACTGCTTTAAAAACGTGGCTCACGTGTTGCTCAACGCGCGAAAAGTGTTTTGGTGCAACAGTGCAGACGACTGGCTATCCGGCCTGGCCATACCTATGGCATTCTATGGCTTCGAAAGGCTCGTCGATGAAAAAAAAAAGCGCCGGAAACGTTTCCGAATACCTTACATATTCATATATAAGTTAAAACTATGGCGTTGTTAGCAACAAGAACTTTAATAACACTTCTGTTGGGCCTAGCAGTGCATGATAATACCACAGATGATCAATGTGCGCAAAGCATTAGACAATCCACGTACAGCGCTCCTTATGTTTCTCTCGTGTGCGTGGATTGTCTAATGTTTTGAGCACATCGATCATCTGTAGCACCAAGAAGTTTGTACGCTTGAATAAGAACATTTATTTCACGCTTTCCTCTTCTGGCTTTTGGAGAAAATACCAAGCGGCTTGCGTGGTCGTGATGTGCTTCCTGAGGCCAGTTTCAGCCGAGTCTCCTCTCGTTATGTTTCCTTTCTACCCGAAAGCTTCACTATGCTAGGTAAAGCCGCTCTTCGCATGTCGCTAAATTTGACCTTCCCTGAGCCAGAGGTGGTGCTTTCGCGGTGTTGAGGTGTCCATCGAGATGTCGACATCTGATAGCTACTGCGGTCTTTCCTTTCCTCAAAGCACTTGATTTCGCATTCCTCCACGTAAGCAAACCCAAGTGCCCTCGATTGCGGTTCGCCTCCATCGAAACGCGGCGGCCGCCGCGGTCGGGTTCGAACCCGCGTACTCCGGCTCAGTAGACAAGTGGCATAACCACTGCGCCACCGCGGGGGGTAACTATCCAGTGTGCGGAACGCACTCAACGTTAAAAACACGAAGCCGCACCTACTTGCCCGATACACCACAGCTTTTGCTGTCTAGCCAGGTTCAGGATTAGCTAAACGGCACCGAATTTTTTAAACCGAAATCTTCACTACGCTAAGTAAAGCAGTCACGGAGTAGGCGAGAGAATGACCTTGAACGACCTTCAGCCAAACCACGTTTATCCCTTCCTTACGGCGCGGCTCGGATGTCCACCGATATATGCGAGACACTTACTGTGCTATTCCCTTTCCGCCAAACCAATTTTCAAAACCAATCAAATTTTCTTCGAAAGCAATGTAAAGGCGCATAACTGGCTCCCTGGGGCAGTGAACGCATGAGTCGCGCTTTCAGGTACGTCGAGCGCAACGATATACCATACAATAAATGAAATAACTAGCGCAACAATAAACAACTCAAACATAGAGGCATCTGAAGAAGCGGCCATTGCCTTGGCAATATCGCACGGCAACGCAACAGGACAAAACCTCACTATACTGACGGACTCCAAAGAAGAATCCAGAAACCACACAAGAGCCAGAATCGACAGCATCGCCAATCATACACTCTAAGAAAAAAACCGGCTCAAGGGGGGAGTAACGTCAACTTTAGTCCTCAAAACGGCCCGTTAGTCTGCGAAAGGACCAACTGCGGCGAGCTGCGTGCCGTGTGCAAATTTGGAGGACCATTTGTTTAGTCCTGGCCCGAAAAGGACTAACGGGAGGACAAACTGCTCGCTTACTCCCCCGACCGATGCGCGCATGCATGCATGCAGCATGCATGCATCCATGGATGCACTGGACCGCGAAGCGAAGCAGTCGCGCGCTATGGGAATTTCAGGCGCATGAAGAAATGTGGCGAAAACGCCATTCTTCATGTAGGTGGGCCGGTGGTCCATGCCCCACGTGCCGCGCTTGTTCCGAGGGCGAAGCGTCCATGAGCGGCATGGGTCCAGCGACAGCTCGGTGATCGCTGTTTGGTGTTGTCAAGTTCATGCAAGCAACGGATAGCCGTTACGCCGAAATGCGCGTGTACACACACACACACACAGACACACACACACACACACACACGCGCGCGCGCGCGCGCAGAGACAGACAGACACACACACGCACGCACACACGCGCGCGCGCACACACACACACACACACACACACACACACACACACACACACACACACACACACACACACACACACACACACACACACATACTTTATCCTCGGGCCTCAGGTTACGGTGCAGTGGCCTGTGAACTTTTGCGTCAGTGTGGGATACACGGATAAAGGCATTTTTTTTATTGTAGCACATGGCAAATGGGAAGCGCATTTGAATGAGTGAGACACTTTAATCCGCTATAGCGTGTCAGTACAAATCGTAATTAGAAGCGCTATAGTAAAAATTCCATTTCTAAATCGCCATGGTGACTCAGTCACTATATATACTATACACTTTTATGTACACGGTGCTCGATCGGCTGCTGGCCTAAGGTAAGATACTGGTTCGGGCTCGGCCGCGGCGAAATGCTATAGAAGCCCGTGTACTGCATGTGCAATGTCAGTGCACAGTAACGAATTGTAGGTAGTCGAAATTATCCGGAGTCCTTCACTACGGCGTCCCTTGATCATAGCTTGAGTTGCTTTACCTTTTGTACGCATGATTGCACGATAATTCTTCATCAGTAGGCCTTGCACATTCACCTGCCATAACAGAAACACAAACACTAGAAAATAAATTGTGTATAACACAGACAAAATGCTCTTATTGATAAAAACGTAAATTGTAGCTGCATATGTCCCCAGTACCAGCTGTAATAGGCCAGGAAAGAGACGTAGGATGATATATGAAAAGGAATTCTGCTTAATTAATGGCAAACATGTTAAAAAGCTACCTAATTTAAAAAAAATGTATCCTATAATATTGAATTACACAGGAGAAAAACTCATCTGCATATGCCATTAGAATGCCTTTCACGCAGTGTAGTTGCACTAAACTTCCATGATGGTTTTCACTGGCAACAGACAAGTATGCAAGCCATTTCTTTATTTTTTGTGTGAGACAAATCATTCCCTACTGGCTGGAAAATGGTGCAATGGCTTAAAGTAACAGCACAACTGTGAGGAATTGCATAAGTGCCTTTCTGATTTCCATTCTGCCAAGTGTAAAACCTGGTTTCCTCTGCTGTGATGCAATTTTCTTCAGTGACGTGTCAGAATTGTAGCCAGATTTTCACGAGTGACCATTGTGTTTTCTGATCACTACTATTACGTTGTAAAATGAACACCTTGACAATAAGAACAGTCTTAAAATATGTATTTTGAGACCACAGCTGTCCACTTCAGTGAAACAAACTGCCTCAAGTACACACAATAGGAGATACTAGACTGTGGTGTCCGAGGCGCTCTCAGAACAGCAATTTTCAAGGAGCCTAAATGAGTGCTGAGCAAACAGTGAGTTGCACTCTTTTTAGTGCAACAGTTTAATGGATATATGTGTACCTTATTCGTATCTATTGCACAATTACTTATTTCAGGTGATATTCAAATGAATTATTTTATCCTTCTCACCCTCTGCTGCAAGGCAGCTAGAACAGCAGCTTGGGCTTGGGGTTTTCCATCCTGATGTCAATTACAGCACAGTACATAGACGGGGACACAAGACGAGATAATGACACAGTGAGTGCCGAGTTTCAACGTTTATTTGAAAGAAGCACGACTTCGCATACATTTGCATAAAGGCACCATGTGACACAGGCACTTCTGCACACCCATGAAAATTATTGCACGTTAGCAGCTAAAGTTCTGTTTTTGTTAGCAAAAGAGACGGCGTGCTAACACATTGGTTACACAGACTGGCAATCTCAGTTGCCTCAATTTCACGAACCAGACTGAAAGAACACAAAACTAATGCCGATCAGGCATGCTGAAATTCAGGAATTCACATCAGGGATTGCCCATCCGAAACTTGTGCCACAAAATTTAGACGATGCAAAGCGCTTGAAAAGCACAGTGATACGTGAAATTACCAAGGCAGCCGAGATTTCCAGACTGTGTGACCAACGTGTTAGCAGACAGTCCTTTTTGCAAACAAAAAAACAGTTTAGTTAGTTTATGGGGATTTAACGTCCTAAAACGACTCAGGCTATGAGACGCCGTAGTGAAGGGCGCCGGAAATTTCGACCACCTGGGGTTCTTTAATGTGCACTGACATCGTGCAGTACACGGGCCTCTAGAATTTCGCCTCCATCGAAATTCGACCGCCGAACAAAAAAAGAACTGGAGCTGTTATATGACCAATAATTTTCACAAGTGTGCAGAACTATCTGTGCCACGTGGTGTGCACTGATAAGTTTCTGATATTATGGTGCCTTTATGTAAGCATATATGAAGCCGTGTGTCTTTCAAATAAATGTTGTTGAAGATGGCGCTTGGTATGTCGTCTTCTCGTGCCCCGTCTACATTGTGTGCTGTTGACATCAGGATGTAAGACAAAAAATGGCGTTGTAGCTAAAAACTTGGTGATCCCTAAGCACATTCTTCTGAGATGGTATTGCGATAGCGTTTCTTTTGGCTAGGTTGTTGTTACTGAGTTGTTGATGCCGAGAGTTGCTGCAAAGTGGTCTTGCCAAGTTGCGGCTATAAAGAATGATGCAAAGTGAGATACTGAATCGTGATATGCATACTGTATTTCAAACATAGCCACCTGTGGGACTTGTGAGCCCCAAGTTGCTCTCCCTGAGCACCCTCTCGGTACCAATAACTAATTTCACTGCGCCCTGTCACAGTGGGCCGTTGCTTCACTAGCTGCTGGGTAGGTTCCTAGATTGCCGGGAGTCCTCACAACACTCCTGGCACAACAGTGTTGATGTTAATCAATGACCTGGCAGGTAGCTGTCGCCAACACAACCACCCATGAGTCTTGTGCAATCCAGGTTGTGAGCAGTTCCCTCGACTTGCTCAGCACATTCACAGACATAGCCTCCTTTATACTCTCTGTGCCCGTCAGCTCAGCGCGATAACAATAGCGCGGCACCGTCGCGGATGTTGCGCGACGCCGCCGTTCTCACTGCTGGGGGCGCCACTGACGGAGGGTCAAGGCGCAGACAGCGTGGGGTGTACCGCGACGTTGCTATTTGCCACAAGCGGAACGTTTGCTACTAAACCTGTGTTACACCTTTCTATTCTACTTGAAAGCGGACTTATCTACGCGTAACGGCCATTTAACGCATTTTGTTGCCGAGACGTGCAAATTTCAACATTGCATGCAGTGTGCGCACTGCACATAACATTACAAGATTCATCAACAGTGTTCTGCTTTTTCTGCAGATGCAGCTCGAATAAATTAAGATTAATAACTGCACATACCATTACAAGATTCATCAACAGTGTTCTGCTTTTTCTGCAGATGCAGCTCGAATAAATGAAGATTAATAACTGCACATACCATTAAAAGATTCATCAACTGTGTTCTGCTTTTTCTGCAGATGCAGCTCGAATAAATGAAGATTAATAATATACTCATATAAAACAGAATTCAGGAGCACAGGTACCAGCGTTTATTTACAGGTAAAAAAAAAGCAGCTGAGAAAGCTAGAAATAATAAATGATTCAATTGCACTCATCTAAATCAAAACTGAGGAGCAGGCATAGCAGTATTTATTGGCAGGTTTCAGGTCAAAAACAGCTGCTCTACAGCTTCATGCATTTCCGCGAAAGAGGCTTCTGGCTGAATGGCTTGTACAAGTCATGTTTGTCCGTTACTGCACTTGCATAGTTGGTTAGTAGTGGCCTGATGAACCTGGTGGTCATGAGTTCAGCCAAAGTTTCACGGTGCCCTCTGTCATTTACAGGACACTTCAGAAGGTGTGATCTGCAGACAGCTGACACTGCTGCCTCTGTCAGGGTCTTCAGTGGCTTTTGAAGTTGTGGTTTCTCCTTCAAAGCTGCTTCCACAAACAGTTGCAGTGTTTCCAAAATGTATAATAGCTGATCTGAGGGGTAAAGTAGTCCCCCTCTGTCCTACAGCCGAGTAAGCTGCTGAAGTGGCTGATTAGTAGGCGGCTTTGTAGTGAGCGCACAACACTTCTCACAATCTATATGCTCACTTACAACGCGAGCTATATACCCCCCTATATAGACTGTTGCAGACAACTGCAAAGTGGGGAGAGCTGCAGGGACACTCTGCACATTTAAACGTTTTAATACTTGCACAGCTGCCGCTGGCAGCTCGTCAGTGCTCTCAGATGCCTTTGGCATTGCAGCCGTAAGCGCTTTGCTGTGCTCTTCATCTTCACGACGTAGCACATTGCTGTATTCCGAGGCCGCTGCGATACCAATATTCAAGATTTTTTTGTAATCCTGACAGTACTGAGCGCACATCCAGTTGGTCATTGCAGCCCAGTGACCGCCTCAAAGTTCCAAATAAAGATTCAATAGGGTCACTGCTGAATTTCCTAGTGAGAACAAAGAAGAACTGCTCCTCAACTAATAAGTAGCGAATGCAGGCAGCAGTCGAGTATGTGGTCAGCAGGAGAGCTTCATATGTTTCAGCTGTCAGAAAGCCGCGTGCATAAGTGGCACTTTTTTTTAATTTATCTATATACAGTGGAAATGTCACTTCGAGCCATTCAAGCCTCTCGTCGTTTGCATCATCGAAGTGCCTGACATCAGGGCATCTTTTCTCAATATGTTGCTGCTTGTTGCTCGTGTCATGTAGCAGGAACCAACGATAGACATTTTTCATGAACACTACTGTTGGTCCCGCATAACCAAACGATGGATGGCAACTGTGTCCTGCTTGTTCTTTTAAAAACTCGAGGGCAGAGGTAACGTCTGGTGAAAGCACCTCCACAGCACGCCTCACGTTCATTTTCTCAATGTTGTTGGGAAACACATGCTTCCTAGTTAAATTTCTCACTGGCTTTACTATCCATTCCTTCTGCATTTCATATAACTTCTTCAAGTGAGATGATGATATCTCTCCCTTCTCTCCGAGGTCCCGAGCAAGAAACTGCGAGCTAATGTTCTTCAGTATGTGGCAATAGTCGAAGCTTAAAAAAGCAGCCGTTCTGGATCACATGGATGCTCTATCCTGTAGGTCAGGAATTCACCGCTGAGTTCTTTCATCGCATTGACGTTTACTTTATGATTGTCGCTGACAAGACGCACCACCTTGAAGCCGGCCTCCTCAACCTTGTTCAGAACAAAGAGCATCAGTTTTGACAGTTGCTTGCCGTTGAGGCCTTTTGTAAAAAAATATGACACAGGTATCCTGTATGAGGTGGACAGCCCATTAATAATAAAACAAAGCAAAGAATTTGCCAGTACAGATTTGCTGTCAGGGTCATTGGCTACACCCATGTCTACATGGCCAACAAAGCAATCTTGTTGCTTATTATATTGCAACTTTGCTTTAATCCTCATTTCGTCCACAATCAGGGAACAAACTCTGGACTGTGCAGAGTTAAGGTTCTCCAGCTCAGATTTTAGTCGAGCTTCTACAAGGCCACTAAAACCTGTCTCTCCAGAGGTATTCCCAATGAAGTTTTGAAGCGTGTTCCTGCTTGGCAGCTTCAGAAGTCTTTCCTTCCTGATGTGCTCATACGCCTTGGTAGAAAGGTGCCTAAGCACAATGCAATGGCGTACTACATCTTCCGACCACGTTGGCATTTTTCGCTTGTAGTTCACAATTTGGTTTAATAGGAATATTGCAGCAATGTCCTTCTGACTTGCCTGTTCCTTAATATACGTAATATCACCAAATCCAGAGTCCTCATTAAGTCTTTTGAGCTCTCTTTTGTAATGGTCTACTGTGGTGCGGAGCCTCTCTATTTGCTTCTTCAGATCTCTTTCCTTCCTCTTCCATTTTATTCTTTCCACGGCCAGAAGGCTGGCAGGTCTGAGGTCAGCTTGTGTTGTTTTGTCAGCAAGAATTGGTGCTTCATGTTGATTTGCGCTAATGGACCTTGAATGCTCTTGTGCCACATCAAAAAGGTTGTCACTTGACATTGGGGAGCACTCAGCTATATGACTAACTAATGTTTTGTCAGGAAGAATCGGTGCTTCATGTTGGCTTGCACCAATACAGCTTTGCTCTTGTTCCACGTCAAAACAGTTTTCACTTGGCATTGAGGAGCACCCAGATATTGACACTTCAGGAATTGTATTTTCGTTATTCCTCTTTCGTTTTTTCGTGGGCTCATCTTGGCTGTGCTGGCTCTCCAAAGCTGATCTTTTCCTGATGGTTTCACTATTTCTTTCTTTCAAAGTACGGGGTTGCATGTACGGCGGGTAGTCGGCAAACACAGAGGGCACAATGCCCTTTTTCAAACGGCGCCGTTTGCCCTCTAAGAAGTCCGAGTCTGTGAAGTGTTTACTACACACCTTCGAGTAGTTCGAGGTACAGTTCGGGACCCAGTCATCTCTTCTTATCTTTTTCATCCACTGCTCGCGTAGCGAAGCTTCGGCAGGAATCTCGTGGAAGGAGATGCCAGGTTCCTTCTTTTTCCCGTCTGATCGGCACAGTGGCACACAGCAGTATGCCATCGGGATCTGTAAATTGAATATTCCTATTCTTAGTAAAATGTTCCAAGTTTCTGCACTTCGTGCACAAACTAACTTGCTAATCACACTTGACAAACAAATGAAGCTGAAATACGTATTATAATATTCGATTTCGCGGACATGGTAACGTATGCTTACAACTGTAACTTATGTAACGTTGAACACACAGTTACTTAAATAAATAGCTGATAATGCGATGCGCTGCAAAGAAAACTTGCATAGAAACACGTGCATCATGCTGCGCACACGTGCTTGAGCATCACAGTAATGCAAATTCACGCGCAAAGTTATCGAAACTGCAATACTGACGCATATGGCTCTTCCGAATGATATTAATCTTTCTTTTTGCGTCTTAATGAAGCAGAGTATGAGTTATTACTTGATTGAGTTCACCGAAAAACACGGCCCGATCGCTGAACAATAAAGTAATTGCTGTCACTCAGATGTCTGTAACATGAACAACAAAAACAGCAACTTACAGGTTGTTCCAGTGGCGTAGTCCTGCTACATCCAAATGCAGTAAGAGTAGCACCAAAATCTAGATGCAACAAGCAATGCTGGTGCACGAAATGAAAGCAGCACGACGGAAGAACGTACGCCAAATGCGACTTTCTGCTACACTACGCACGATACGCCAGCGGCAGGGCACCCTCCGTCGCCGTCGCCATCTGTCGGCAGCTAGCCGCGTAACCTCTCGATGGTGGAGGAGGATGGGAGGAGGGGCAACGACGGCCGCGGAGCGCGCCGTTGCCAGGCACAGAGAGTATAAAGGAGGCTATGTCACAGATCACCGGGAGTGCTGATACGAACTCTAGTGCTGTGGTGTGGCGGTTAATCGATGTCATGGTGGGTGGCTACTTCCAACACACCTAGCCGTAGGGCTTGTGCGACCCAGGTTCTTTCCGGTCAGTCTCTCACCTTTTGAACAAAGTTATTAGGTGCGGATTCCGGGCATGGCTTTTCACCATGGGACATGAAAAATGCTATCGCATTATAAACATATTTCCAGACAGCACAGGCCTGTTAAGACGCTACAGTATAATTATGAGATGGCATGAGTCATAAGCATCAAAATCGTTTATTCTCAGATATAAAAAGTGGTAATTTGAATATGCCAAAGATGCACTACATAAAACTCTGAAGAATACTATTAGCTCAGTTCAATACTGCTGTTTTGAGACAAGGCAGCATTTGTTTACAGCAGAGTCTCCCACTTTGGTACAAGTATACCACTCTCATACAAGTCCAGAAGATAATGTTCAAACTTCTCACTAGGTTCATAGATTTTCTGCTCATTTGTGGTTTTGACGCAGTAGCAGTACCTGTGTCGGTCAAAGTGCTGCACCTCCAGGGTTGTTGCGACGACGTGGAGGACCCCATTTGCCACTAAGAGTGATTCAATCTTATAAAACTCTGGCCACTCCGCTCCTGTCGAAACCAAAACACACCCACACTTGTACCTGCGTCGATCAAGTGTTGCACTTTTGACGTCATGGACGACTGTGGTTGGAAGCACTTCTTTGGCACAGGCAGGGAGCGCATTCCAGTCAACAGGCTTACTTGACGATGTTTTCAGTTCTTGGTACAGTTGAAAGGTGCGGAGTTGGTAGCTCTGTCGCAACTGGTGCCTTTTTGCAAGTGTGTATGTAAGGTTCCTGAAGTTTTTGACACAGGCTGCCAACTTCTTGAGGCTTTGATGCTTCGCTTCAAACCTCATGGACCAGAAATGTCTAAGAGGTCCCACCTCGCGCACAAACCTAGCATAATGCACCATGAAGTGAAGCTTAGGGGTAACTGCACCAGGCCCGTACCTGTCAGTGAGCTCGTTCAAAAATGTCTGCACAAGCATTTCCAAGTAGACAAGCCGTGCAGATGTCATTTCCGATGCAAATACAATGTCAACAATTTCCCGGAATTTCAAAAGCAATTCCCAATCCTCATTTTCTTTTGGAACTCTCGCTCCAAAGATCAAGGGAAAAAACCTTATCAAGCACCACTTGGTAGCAGCAGTTCCCATTAAAACAGATTTGCTATTGATGAATGCCGGGTTGATCGGTGGGGGCTTGTTTTTTAGATCATTTGCTCCATACTTGAATGAAGACAGCTCCTCAAGGTTTTGCTTACACAGTAAGCCACTGGAAAGGAGAGATTTCAAAACATGTCGAAGGATGCAATCTATTCCTCCTTCCAAAATGTCATGCATAATGTCTGGTGGTAATTGCCGGGTAATGTCGAAGTATGGCAACTGCAAAAGGGGCGAGACCTCATTTACGCCATACAAAGTCCTGTTAGCAGGGTTCACTGCGATTGCTTCAAGATGTGACTGGTGGCTGCGTAATATGCGTGGCTGGCACATCATTTCACAGGTTTTTTCTGGCAAATGTTTCACAGATACCATGCAGAATCTGCAGACTCGCCCACGGCTGAAACAACAAGTGAATCCGCCCAAGCGGTTCAGGGAAAGGTTGTCTCCACAGAAGCCGAACACGATGACTGTGGCCCTTGTCTCCTGTCCTTCTAAGCCAATGGTGTGGCCTTCTGCGTACAACTTGTTTAGGTCTTCGAGTAATGGCTGTAGTACATTGCTGAGGCCGTACTTTTTCACATAAACATAGCGAACAAGCAGAATCAAATATATGCTCTCAAGTTTCGATCTATGCTTGACATGAAGGTTCAACAAGCTGCAGTATACAGCGAGTAACTTGTGCTTTCCTCGTTTCGCTCCCAGAGGATTTACAACTTCAATTTCGTCAGTATAAAACAAAAGAAGTATTGTGTGTGTTCTGCTTTCTGGAATCACATCTTGAAGATGCTCTCTGTACACCGCCCCATCAGTATAGTCTTTATACACAGACGGCGTCGTGTTCTCACGCTTTGGTGTTTTCAAGTGGGCTGCAATGTCGGGGATTTCACAAAGTGCACTGAGCAGCTTGGGCAAACGTACATAATGGTACTTTGCTGTGCCGTCCAGAAGCTGTTCCTCAGGAGGAACAAAAGGAAAATTCGCTTCCACATATTGCTCACGCCTGTACTTGTTCTTTAAGTCACTAAAGAGGTCAGACATCAATGAGCAGCTTAGCAATTGTTGTAGTGCTGTTGTGTTTGTTTTTGCTGCACGTTCAACCTCCTTGCCATAGGCCTTCAGCACCAGCTCAAACACCAGCTGCAATTCAGAAAACACCTTCTCAGCCGCTGTGTGTGGCAAGCTGTGCTCTTCAGTGAAAAAGAAAAAGAAGTTGCACAGGGTCGATTTTGCCTGGTCCAAAAAGCTGCTAAATCTGTCATGTTGGACTGTTGTCTTATGAGCTGAACAAACATTCGCCGAAGGTCGTTCTTTCTGGCGGTGACCGCTACCATAGTCCGCTGTGTCAGCCCAGTCCATTTCATGTGGGACAGGCTCGTCGTCGTCCAGTTCTGAATTTTCTCTGTTTGCTTTCTCGGTGCATCCGTGTCTCAAAGTGCTGCCGTTTTCTTCAAGCACATCTGGGTGGCGGCGATATAGATGCGATCTGTAGGATGAAAAATTCGAGTACGAGTTCGCGCAGCCTCCTATGCCGCAGAAAACATTTAAGTTTGGCTCTGCACTGTGAACTAACCCAATGTGCGTGACAACTTTCGTCAGCTGGAACGAAAAGAATGGGCACCTCGGGCAGTACTTCGCGTCCATCGTTGTAGTCGCAAGCCAAAAGACCGCAAAGAGACCCCGCAAACGCGGTGTGCCAATTGCCAGAAAGCCGTAGTTCCTGCATATACATCGGAATCACATCGCATTAGGCGCAGTTGCCACCAACGGCCAGGGACACGAATAGACACGAACAGCCTCCTAGCGATAAAGCCGCTATGCATGTTTGTTGTTGTTTTGCCCTTTCATCATAATAATCAAATTCACTAGGTGCTAGAGCACCTAAGTCGCATTTAGTATAACTAAGTATATTTGGTGTAATTTTATTTTGCAATAACCTTAGCAATTGCAGTGTCACGTTGTGCAAACTAAGCTGGCCAAGCCAAGCCAAGTCACCACAGTGCTCAGCCAAATTGAGAAGGGCGCATACTGCCAGTTGCTGCACGTGCTCGAGGAACTCTACTTCGCGTCTCACTCAGCAACGTTCAATAATTTCGCAGTAGTACATATACGTACGTCACCATGACGAGCAAGTGCCTGGTAACGTTCCGGGAAAGGAATTTTGTTTTGCCCTTTGATGGGACGCTTACACGGCGCGGGCTGGTTGAGCGCGTGGGAGACCATGAGCTGTTCCGCGGCATCGACGTTGCCACCCTCATCTTCACGGTGAGTAATGGTGTAAACTTATCTACGTGGTAGCTCCGTGACAAGTCAGTTGCCGTTCTCGGGTTCTTTTGGGGACTGCTGCTTGTAGGCAGGTGCTTATTACATCCACGCGTGTAAATGTGTGTACCTTACTTATGCCTCGCGCTTTTTTCCACAGTGAATTACGTAGTGCGTTGACAGTTTGCGTGTAATGTAAAGTTTAAAGCAATATCTCGGCATGCATGTGCTTCCCTATGCGTCATGCTCTAAAAATCTCCCTTTCCATAAGGATCTCGTGTCACAACAAAGGTCGGCGAATATTAAAAATGCACACCGGAGCGCGCCGCTTAACACTAAGGCAGCTGTATAGAGCATTTTTCACATATTAATGCTTTATTTCAGTCGCGAGGTACAGGCCTGTCTAGAGCGCTGGAGCGGTGTAGTGCGGAGCAAACAAAGTGAAATCTTCACTCAACCGCTGTCAATGCTGCTTCGCACCAGCGCAAGCATTATCTCTACGACCAAATACCAGCGTGAAAATTCCACTTATTTAGTGCGATATGCAGGCATTCCTGTGCTCTAGACAGACGTGCTGACGACTGCACTCGAAATACCCGAGGTAGAGGGAACTGTTGCTGGTGTTGCAGTATTTTATGGTCATTGCTCTTCTAAATTGACAGGTCCTGAATTGAGTGCGTAGCCCGTTGATTGAGGTCTCGTAATGCGATGCAGCAAGCATGCCAACATTCTCCGGAAAATAATGTGACACACTCATTTTGAATAGTTTAACTTTACATGGTTAGCTATTTTAGTATCATTCTCGTGTTTCCACAGATGTTCGAAGAAGATTTTAATGTTTTTGTTGACATACCTGAAGACTTTGAAATTCGGGACAGGGCAAAAATCAAAGTCTCCGAGGATTGCCAGGTTCGGTGAGTACATTTTCTTACCAGTATTAACTATTATTTTGTATATTTCAAATAATGCTGGAGGAGCATCATGCAGCAAGGAGGAGTGTCCAATTTATGTCTTCCACTGCAATCAATGGCAATCATAGTAGAAATGTATGGAAATGTTGGCCACAGTCTGTGCTCACTGTGTAGTATGCTCTTCTCTTCTTTTCTTATTTTAACCTGGCACTTTAGGATTGCGGATGTTCTTGACGAGCCCCAGCAAGCGGAGCAATCCCGTGTCACTGCCACATACAGCCTGCCAGCTGTACCAAACGACATCAAATTCAGTATAGAGCGCCACCAAAGTGGACCATACTTCAGAGCACGGAGCAGAGTTGTCCAATGGCTCTATCATGACCTCTGCTTATACACCATGTAAGTTATTTGCAAGACTTTTGGACCATGTAGGGCAATGTGGAGATAACTTGGGCTACAAACTTGCGTGGCCATAAGCCATTTTAACGAGAAAGCATGAAGGAGCTCGTGGCGCAGAAAATCCTGTGTCGGCATTAGTAGACATGAGCAAGAAATTTGAATTTGTTGAAAAGGTGGCTATGTCACACATAGAGTGACGGACTTGAAAAGTGAATGAAATTAGAAAACTGGTGATTAGAAGGTTGCAATGTGCCTGGAGCATCATTAGGCCATCCAGACATATAAACTGATCCATCGTATAAAAACCAGCGCTTACAAACACGGACAGAGGACGAGACGAAACGAACTGAAGGCTTTTCAGTTTGTTTCGTCTCGTCCTTTGTCTGTGTCTGTAAGCGCTGGTTTGTATTTGGTGGATCACCGCCAAATCGCCCACTCCTCAGTTCTGCATATAAAGTGGATGAGTTGCCCCGAAAGGAAAATTGCGGTTAGTTGAGAATCGAATCCGTGACCCTTGGGTTGCGAGTCAGACATGCTATTGGTATGTCATGTAGGAATGTTCAAAGGACTTGGTTAAAGAGGGCTGTAAATGTGTGTGGTTTAGTGTTTCACATATTTATTGTGAGAGAGCAAGCAATGTCCTTGCTTATGTGAGCAAGGGGAACTGCTGTCACGTCGTAAACTTAAAAGCAGAGCTTATGTGTCCTCCCACGTCTTGCACCTAAGACACTGACTGCATCTGAAACTAAAATGTCTATGTGAGCCTACAAAAGAACATCCTCACTGTGTACTGCCTTACACGTTTGTCTTAACTGTGCTAGGTACCCTGGCAAGCTGTACAATGAGGCTGCGCAAGCTCTGGTGTCCAGGTACCCAAACCTGGCTGACTAATCTGGCACCGGCTATGTAAGTAGGCAGCTGAAGCCCTTCAAAATAATCTTGTAGGGACAGCAGACTTTCTTAAATTAACAGGGCGGCCTAGGTGTTCTGAGTATAATAATAATGTCTTCTCTATTTATCAGTGGTAGCCGTACCATTTTCAATGACTCTGTTTTGGGCGCCACTGATAGAGTCATTCACACCACAGTGCATGCTGCTGGCATGGCTGGCTGATTCTCTTTCATAAAATACTATCTCACAAAAAAATGGGATAAAAAATTGTTCAGATATTTCCTGTGGTACGTCGCTAGTGAGCAGGTCCTCTTTCCCTCTTGCTGCAGTAGCGGGGCAGTCATGAGTAATACTTGTTGGGGGGCTAGTTGGTGCATGTTTCCAGAAGGTGGTTGTAGCGCCGAAAAAGACAGCAAATTTGGCACACAATTTGATGCATGTGGCAACAAAATATAAGGTTCCTGTGGTTTTTTCTACCCCAAAGAAACTGGCTGGCTTGTGCGTTAAAACTGATCCCAACAAGGTAAACAAGACTGATTGTAAAAAGAAGCATGCAGCTCCGCTTGTTAAATGTGCCGTGGGAGTCGTATATCAGATTCCTCTCACATGCGGAAAGCACATTGGACAAACCGGCCGCTGTAATAACGACCAATTAGTGGAACATAATCGGGATTTACAAAATGCACTGGTTCTCATCTGCCACATCATTATAAAGCCTGCAGAGAAGAAAGGAAGATTAAGTGTGTGGCAAGGCTGAAAGAAGCAAAGGTTTTAAACAAGTAAGGACCAGACAGCCCGTGAACTGTTGCCGGCCTTCTATATTAAAAGAAGCTGTAGCGATTGTGTTAGTGCCCCATCTATCTCCATTTATAAGAATGAAATTGCTTTTTTAGATACACGGGCGTGAGATATGTGTGTGCCTAACCTATCTTTTATCCAGTTTTTTTGTAAAACCCTCGCGCGCATGTGTGGTTCTTGCTACCCATCTTGATTTGTCCTTATATTCATTCGCATTCGCGGTGAATAAATAGTTGGAAGTTGTGCCTGTCCCGTCTTGCTTGCTATGTGTTGTCTTTTTCGGTGCTACAGCCGTCTTCTGGAGGTAGTCATGAAGACTGTCGAATAGGACGGTGTATTAAAGGGTTGTACGAGAGAGCTTGATAATCCTGGCCCAGCTTGTCTGGTTTGCATTTGAATCGAAGGGCCATTGGTTGGCCTAGTTATTAGAGAACTCCAAGTGATCAAAATTAATCCAGAAACTCCACTGTGGTGCCCATCGTAGCTGATGTGTCGTTTCAGGACATTAAAACAGCAAAAAAGTTCGCCTCACAGTGAAAAGATAATTGGAAAACAAAGCTTGAATTACTGGAAAGGAACTCTATGCTGCAAATTTGGTAATGTGCGCGCTACCATAAAAAACTAATGTCGGCGAGAGATCAGTGTGGGTCCTTTAGTGTTTTTATGCTATCAAAAATGTGCTGCAATAAAATATGGAGCAATATCTATAGCTTCTCATGAGGTATTGTTATGTCCATGGGTGTTTACTGGTAGCTTGTGATCAACACCATCACTGTTAGCATGTATTTAATTGTACTGTGATTGCTTTTGTCAGTGCAAGTAGTAATGCTTGCATTGTGTGAAATCTTTTAAACACAGGACTCTTGGCGAGAAGCTCTCCGCTTCAAGGCAAAATATGAGCGGAGAAAAATCCGTATCGAGCAGAATGATGGGGCAGATTCTCCACCGTCAAAAAAAACGATGAAAGATGGGAAAGTGGCCACGGTTGGCGGAAATGCCCTGCAGCGTGTTTCGAGGCCGTCTGTGGTATGCATTTGGATTTCATGTAGTCATTGTGCTGAAGACAGCCTGGTGTGCAGTGTGAAGTAGGCTCCTTTTGCTTGCAGGCAACTGCACCAGACGGGGAGGATGAAGACAGTATTGCTGGCCACATCGAAGGAATGAAGTCGGCAGTACAAAAAGCTCGGCCAGACATGGCTTACATAATAGATTGTATGCGCCGAACATTTCCTACCCGAAGGAAGTGGATTGGATCCGAGGATCCATCAGTGGCAGTGGCAATAGAGAAATTTCCAGCATTGGCCATGAGCTCAATCGTAAGTTCAGTAACTAGACCATCAGTTAGCGAAGCAAGGAAAAAGAAATTTTCTTTTTCTTTTCCTCTTTTGTCTTTCTTTCTTTCTTTTAATCCTTTCCTTTTTTTGATTTCAGTTGCGGTGCCTGCACTTTGCATTCCATCTTAGTGGAGGCGAAATACAAAAGTGTGGATATGCTGTGTGACGTCAGTGCATGTTTAAGGACCTCAGATGGTCTAAATTGTCTGGAGCCTTTCACTACGGCGTTCCTTATGGCCTGAATCGTCTTGGGACGTTAAACCCGCTAAAGCAATTAGGCGGAAGTGGTCTATATGTGCAGAAAATTCAGCTCAAATTTATTTCTCTTTGCCTCAGTGGAGACCTGATTGAATGGCTCGCACTGTTTGAATTTCAGAATACACCTAGGGTTGGTTCAGTGTAGCATGCCCTGATTCCACATTCTGGTCTTTTTGTTTTTGTTGCTCGACTTCTGCTGTTTAGTCGTTTATTTATTGCACGGTTCTTGTATGTGCTTCAAGTTGGTACTACCGGTGTTTGCTGGTGACAGCTGTTACATGGTGGACACTGAAGGGAAATATCGAACTAAGCAAGACAGTCAGGATATTCGTCAGGGACCGTACTTATACTTTCGATGCACTGAATAGTACCTGCATTGCAGAGAAAATCCACACAATGAGAGTCCAAAGATCATTCCACATTTAAGCGGAGATGCCACAGGAAAAAAAAAACAATTTTAAATGGACCACCCAGAGCAGTGAAATTTTGTGTGCTTAATACTGCTTTTCTGCTCTTTTCAGGACACTAATTAGTTCTCTTGTAGTGCACACTTTTGCTCAGTGTTGCTAACAGGCCTCAAAAAACAATTTGTGTAAATTTCATCTTACTTGAACTTGGTTATAACTAGAAAAAGCATTCGCGGGTGGTCCAACTCGCTCATCCATGGTAGATGAAGGCGGCAGACACAACCATTTTGTTGCAGCTTCTAATCACATGATCACCATGACGTCACACACGGTGGTGACGCCACCAAAGGCCAAAGGTTCTTTGCGACGGCAACTATTCCCTGTTGAATCTCTCCGTAACCAGCCAACTTGGGCTCTCTCCTTACTGGTGGCAGTGCTCGGCAAAGCCATCTACCGGTTGCGTGCCTTAATTCTCAGCCACTGTGCCACTCAGCGGGTAGTGTTATAAAAGCTCGGAGGGCCTATATAACACTACTAGGAAAGTTGGAGCCAGGGGAATTTCCGAGTTGTACCTGGAGTAGTAGAGCTTTTGCTCTAAAAAGGCCCTTTTGTGCGCATGCTTTCTCATAGAAAATGTTCACTGGGAACTACCAGCGGTAGCTTATTTTATAGCTTACTAACTATAGAATGCAGGGAAATAGCCCTGATGTGGTCATGGAAGTTCCTGGTGTGAAAAAAAAATTGTGATGTTATTGTTATGTTTTTGGAACTCATTACTGTTGAATCGTTTCTATACACTTGCATTGGAGATACTGCAATTCTTAGGCGACATCTGAAGCTACACATTGTAAAGGACACATTTGCCAAGTTTCAGTGCGATACGAAAAGTGCAAGTACCAAAAATTCTGGGCGGACTTCGAAAATTTGCACCCAGGATCTTCTGTAAGTCTCCATTCCATATCACTGTGAAACGTCGCAGATGTGTTCTGTAGAATGTGTATGTGTAACTTGCAAATATCTATTCAGAATTTCAATATCTCTGCTGCAAGTTTAGAGAGGCTTCAAACTACACTAATCTAAGTAATGATTCTGAAAAACAAAAGGGTAACATCATCACAATTTATTTTTCCCATACTAGAAAAACTTTCATGACCAAATTTGAGCTAGTTTCTGGCATTCTACAATTATTAAGCCGCAAAATTAGCTGTTGCTCTTCGTACCCAGTGAAAATTTTCAATGTGAAATCGTGCACAAAAGGACCATTGTTTTAATCTTCTTAGTAACACTGAGCTAAAAGTAATCCTTCTACAAGGAAACTAATTATTGTTCTGAAAAAGGTAGAAAAAAACAGTATAAGTGCAGTTTCATTGTTCTAGGTAGAGTAGTTAAAAAGATTTATTTTAGTAGCTTCTCTCGTTAAAGTCCCCACGGAAAATGAAGCACAGTGACAATATTTGTATGATGCATTTGTAATGGAGCTCTACGGCCAATGAGAGGTGCCACCTGCCTGCCGGGGGCAGTGGTGCATCTCTTAAAGGGACACTGAGACGAGCCCTATAATTTTTTTTTTTAGCAAAATCTGATAGTTCGGCATTTCATGGCTTTGTTTCCACTTGTCCGGGAGCGAAAGATGCATTTATTTCAAAGAAATTTCGATTCGAAGTTGAAAAAGTTTATCCCGCCGCTCTGATTCAAACTCGAGAACTCTTATTACGTCAAGGAGAACTCTTATGACGTCACATGACGTAGAGACGTGAAACGTGACGTAAACGGAGACTCAGTGATTTCTGGCTGCTAGCAGTGCGGTCTAGCAGCCGCCGAAATGAAAGCTACTGTCGCCGCACGTTGAAGGTATCTATCGGGAGTCGCTACCGTCAATTCGTTTACGTTTGCACTGGCGTCTTGTCAGCGTTGCGATGAATCCCGTTCCCGAACCCAACGACGTAGTTCTCGCAAAAACTCCGGCCTGCATTTCAGCGACCTCAGCCCCTACAGAGTGTGCGATGCTTTTGAGCGAGCACGGTTAGGTTAGGCGCCGGAGGGTTGTTTCCCCCTTCCTCAGTGAGCAACCGTTGCAAACTAAATAATAAATATCGTAACCCCAGTGCGGGGAGTCTCGAGGGGCCAGGACAAGGTCGGCGCCTTGCGCCCATCGGAGGCTGGCCAGGGCTTTGGGGCCAACGGATTGCAATTCCTTGAATGGCGCGATTGCACGGTGCAGCAGGTGGCGTCGAGGTCTCCCGCGGTTGCAAGGGCCAGGTTATTTATTTATTTTTTTTCCACAAAAAATGGATGGGTGCTCAAGGGCTATTGCATTTAAAGTTGGCGGCTTGAAACTAAAGCCAGCGCACGACGCTTCAACGGCTTCCGCTAGATCCAACGGGTCCACTGGATCGGTCTCTCTCGCCCACTTGCATGTACCTTCATATGTGTACTGTGAATGGATTAAATTAGCTGAGAGCTCGAAAAGAACAGCTCCGCCCAACTACCGAAGCTATTGAATTACGTCACAACGCGCACCTCGCCGCGGAGTTGAACAAGTCTAGTCTGGTCGGGCCGGCGGCGGCTGGTGCACTCGGCGCGAAATAGAAACATGCTCCAAGTCTCCCCGCCAGTGCGGTCAGAGTGCGCCGAAGCCGCCGAACGCGTCGGCGGTCAAGCGCAGTTGGAGTATAGAGGGTCTCGCTTTGGTCGACGTGACGTCGCCTTGCAGCACGCGCGCGCGTTACGCCGGAGCATAAACGCGCCTTAGCAGAGCCTGCGCTTAGCTGCTAACCAATGTATTCGGTGGCGGCATCTATGGGAGCCACTGAACCCCTCACCCACGCACTGAATAAAAAAAAATCCTGTGCCGAAGATCGGAATCGAACCAGGGCATTTGGCGTTTGAGGCGGAGACGCTACCACAATGGCTCAAGGTACTACCATCAATAAAGGCGCATCTAGTGAATGCACTCTTACAATGCAGAAATATCCGCACTTTCGCTACGTATATCCTGGCCTAACAAAGCTAGGCCATCAGCAATTTTTCTTAACTGCCTTGTACCTTGTCTCCCGTCCCTAACAAACGATTTCCATTAAGTAGTTCGATGTTGACTGGCACAGCTAGGAACGTTTCGTCGGGTGTGTGTGCGAAGACACAAGTACTGCCTTGTACGATCACCGACCATCGTGCCATCATATTTTTTCATCGACCGTGGCGATCATCTGACAAGCGTTCACAGGCTCCTTCGAAGGTTAACTAGCACTGGAAGTGGCACTTGGAGTTCCTCTGCTGTTCGGCGCTTGTAAATCGAGGCGCGTCAAAAACAAAACCACGGGGCACGCAAAGCTCATAGACGCGCGAAGCGCCATAAATCGAAACTCTCCTGGCCGCCTGTGGCGCCACCAAGCATCGGTTTTCTTTGCTTCCAACATTCATGTTGTCATTTGTCTGCCTTCCTTGGGTGATAAAAGTCCACTATTGGTTTTAAAACAAAACGTACTTCAATATTGAACCGCGCAACCTGCCTTTGTCAGCCTCAGAGATTCGCGGCTCCATGTACGAACGAAAATTCCTCGAAGGTGGCGTCTCTTGTCCTATGACGTCACCACGCTTGCGCTTGCGAGATTGACCTGTGGCGACGATACCTGTATTTTGTTGTTGCTATTTTATACCTTACAAGTGCTTTGTTTTCAGTAAGAGCGGCGTTTTTATAATCAGGAGCTGGTATTCTATCGATACAAGCCAAGTTCAATTTCTCCTCAGTGTCCCTTTATCTGCTGCAGTGCGCAGCCATGAGTGGCATGAGAACTCAATACGATCTGTGAGACTAAAGCAGGGAATGGCTGAATATGTATGCTTTGCTTTACGATTGTATGGTAATGCTTTCGCACTCATGCACATAAGTGGTCTCTGCCGAATTCTTTCTTTGCTTGGGAGCTATGTAAGCAGCCTGCAAATTTCTTTTCGTGAACTTCGTAACATGGCAAACTGGGTGTTATACCTGTGCTTCCATGTTTTATTCTGTCCTAAAGCAACCGATGTGCTACAGTTCTTCATTACTGTTATTTTATGCTCGTATTCTCCATTTGTAGGCCCAGCTGGAGTTTGAGCTGATCACAAGCGTGCCAGTCTTGGAACGGCTTGAAGAGGCCCTTCAGCGCACAAAAGAAAAAATTGTGCATGCAGCTCGAAAGAAGCGCCACCTGGAAGGCTTCCTTGAAGACTTCGATGCCCGCATGGATGGCACTTCGGAAGCTGCAGTATATGGTACACATATTATACTGTATATTGTCGGCATATATATAGCTTATCGTATCCACTTGTGTAGGGGCTCCACTCTTGTAGACTGACAGACTGAGGATATTACATGAAAGTGGAATATTCCCACAGTTTTTTCGGCCACAGTGGAACCCAGTTTATGCATCACCCATTTCTGTGACGGCCACAGATAAATACTTTCCCTATTTTGAGTGCATCGGTAAGGCCCAGGCATGTGTAGCAATGAGCAATGTAAGCTTTCCAGTCGCGCTTTTGTTCCTTGCAAAGTGCATTGGAAAGAATATGTCATTAAGAGTGATATAGCCTAGAGTACTATGAATGTTGCACTATGGTTTGAATGTCCGAACTAGGAAATGCTACCAAAGTCATTTAAATGCTTACTGCTCATAGGAAACCTGTGCTGAAGTTTGTTGTGTCGACCACTACATTGCAATACGCAGCCTAGCAGTGCTCATAGTGCTTCCTACCTGCCCTTATTGCATGAGCTTCCACTCATTGTGAAGGCCACACTAGGCGAGCATCACTAATTTGGTCTGCAGGGACTGCCTTCTGTGGCTATGCTGAGCAGGAAAGGGAAAGACGGGTCTTTGTTTAGTGAAGGCTGGAGAACTGAGGAGCAAGTGTCATTCTGCAGCAGAATAAAGTCCCGAAGAGAACGGGGACTAGGGGGATCAGCTCGCATAATAAATCCCCCCGCCCTTTTTTTTATGAGCCACGCAAACAATTCTTAGATATGGCTGAACCAGGCCCTAGCTCTCTCTCGCTCACCTCATCAACTGCGCACTTTAAGCGGGATTCACTCGAGAGAGGATTCTACCCCTATCGAGCGGGGAGGGGTGTACACATCAGCAGAACTTGACGTCCTTGGGCGCCAGCCCGGGGGTGCCTGGCCTCTGGGATATGGGTCCTTTTGCTTGGCCAGCACAAAAGCTTCCTCGGTTGGAGGGGGTAAGCGGTCATTTTGTTGTAGTTTTGGGCCATAATATTATTATAAGAGAATTTTGTTTCTACAGGTCTGGGAATATTCACTACAAGCACAGGAGCTGCTTTCTTGTGCTTCGGCACACTCTAATATAGTCAAGCAAGCTATTGACAGCTTGTCTCGAATCTGCTCTTTTGAGGTCACGTAATCACGCATTTAAGTTTTAACAAGCTAGTTGAAACGGTTGTTGTTAGCTGGGTTCCCCTGTGCGGTTATCACTTCATGCTGAGGCAGTTTTCTAAAAAAAAAGAAATGGTGCATATTGTGGAAGCAATGCAAAGAGGAAAAAACGATGCAGCTAAACTCGAAATACCATATGCACATAAGGTTGCTCATGAAAAAGAAAATAGCTGACAGACATGGTATACAAGTTGTGTTTGCTGCTGCTCAAAAGCTCGCCCAAATTTTGTTGCACATTTTGTGCTATGGAAGAAAAAAAGGGCCAAAAAGTTTGTGCCATGTTGCAGCAGGGTTGTTTATGAAATTCTGTTGACCTGTGGGAAGGCCAAGTAGGCCAACGAGTAGGCCAACGAGGCACCTACGTTTGTGGTCGTTAACATGTACAGAAGCACATTTATTACAGCATTGTGGCCACGGATGCATGTGGTAAAGATTTAGCACCAGAAATTTGTTGGAAGCTTATGCATAAAAAAAAGGAAATGCACTAGCGAAGTATCTGTACAGCTCTTAAAAGCCAAATTGTGGGTCTTGAAATTGTATGCATGAATGCATACTGTTTACAGCTGTTCATTCTGCATGTGTGTTGTTTTTTTATATTTCCTCACCTGGAAAACAAATTGCATAAAGCAGATAAAGTGGGCAATGTGTGATGCCTGTTTGTCTTGCGCTGGCGCTTTACTACTACTTGAAACTATGAACCATCTTGCCTGACAGCAAGCTCCGCTACTACTTTACATTCTGCCTGAACTATTGTTCTTGGTTTATGTCTAGTTAACCCCAAATTGGCAGCTATCACTTCAAGAATGTGTTTGATATACAGGGCTATTGCTTAATTTGTTATGCCTTCTAGTCTGAAATGTAGCAGCGCATTGCTTGGGTAGTTAGTGTGGTGCACCTTTTATTTTAGTTATCTCCAGTGCAGCCATTCTGGGATGTCAACGCACTTTCGTTGATGCCTCTTGAAGGCACTAATATAGTCTGCATGCAGTAAAAAGTTGGCTGGAGCAGGACCTTGGGACTGAAGCATATTGTAACAAGCAATAAAGATCAGAATTTATTTTTCATTTAATTTTGGTGCTCTTTTTATGTCTCCATGTTTCATGTCACTGTATTTAAAATTCATTCGCCACTCTTTCAGAGACAACAGTCACGGCAGCAGTATGCCTGTTGCCAAGCATGGTGAAGGAAAGAGTAGAGACTTTCGTCCGCCCATTTGTAAGTTTTTAAAACCGCATGTGTGAGCAGCGATGTTTTTTGGGATGCTGCGGGCATGCAGTTCTTTTTTCTATTTGAGAATGCATTTGACATTACTTTTGTTTCTTAAACAAGTTAAACAAATATACTGTGTCAGACTGAAGAAAACAAATACACAGTATTTGATATAATAACATAGCTTTGGATACTAGCCTTCATATTCTTGTTACATGGAAATTTTCAGAGGCTATGTAGTCCAGAGGCTTAGAAATTCTCAGTTGCTATCGAACTCGAATCAGGTGTGCTGCTACAGTAAACTCTATCACCATTGAAGGATTCCATCTCGCACTGAGGCATAGTGGCGTCACTATCGCAGCCAGTCATTGTTCAGGCATCCAAGCAATTGACTTATAAATGACCTGCAGAGCAGCTGACTTGGTTTGAATGCAACCTTTTTGCTTAGGTGGCCTATTTAGCTAATTAGCTCTAGTAAGCCACCTTTTAATATGTATTAAGCATTGTGGAGGGACAAGCTTGCAAATGCTTCCTTTACATGCAAGGCTGGAGGTGTCTGAACTTGAGATTTCTCGAATGATTTGCAAAACACTCTTTTCTAAAACTTGCGTGTGCGTTTGTTTTTTTACAGGATCCTGCAGCTGTGCACTATATACCAACTGTAGTGCACAGAGGAGGCATTCTGACAACGACAGATTTTTCTGTTTGCCTTGAGAAGATTTGCATCAAGGAGACAAGCCTGCTGGCGGCAGTTGCAACCCAGATGGCCTTGTACTGGGCATTTAATATAGTTTTCGATAAAAAAGCACAGCGGTCATTTGACTTGCTGTGCAGGCTCATCAATGTTGACAGTGGCCTACGGCCAACTCCACTTGTGCGTTTGGCACAAACTGTTTTGGGAAAGTGAGTGAGTGAAAACCCCGCCGAGTATCCTAAGGGCCGTTTTGCTGACTCTGCCCTTTGTATAATTTTTGCACGTTTCTTTCGAATCTGTTAGTATGTTGAGTGGGCGACCGGTTCTGTAGCCTTCTGCTGCCGCCAGCGCGACGGCAATTTCCTCGGCCTCCGCTGCGCCCGCGACTTTTGCTGCGACGCTCGTTAGCATTCTTCCTTTGCTGTCTACGACTACCAGTGCGGCTGCGTGTTCTGACCCGCACGGGTAGACGGCAGCGTCCGTGTATACTGTGTTTTCTTCCGAGGCTAGCGTTTTCTCTACGTACTCCGCCCTAGCCTTGCGTCGGTTTGCGTGAAGGTTAGGGTCCACATTTCTCGGTATGGCCTTAACGTTAAAGGTTTCTCTAAGGTGGTCCGGCATCTCCGCGTATCTGTCTGTCAGTCCGCGAGTGTTCCGACCCAGCCTTTTCAGGAGCGCCCGTCCCACAGCAGTGCCTCTTAGTCTGACTTTTTGTGCTCCCAGCAGCGCTTCCGCGAGTTCGTCGAAAGTGTTGCTGATGCCTAATTGTAGCAGTTTCTCGGTTGACGTGTTTCTGGGTAAGTGGAGAGCCGTCTTGTAAGCCTTCCTCAGGATGGTGTCGGCTTGTTCTCTTTCCGCCTTGGTGGTTGCGTGGTACGGCAGGGAGTACGTAACTCGGCTGACTATGAGGCTGTTTACTAGCTTGAGGGTGTCTTCCTCTCTCATGCCGTATCTCTTTTGAGAGACGCGGTTGATCATGCGGCCCACCTGCTCTGCCGCTTTGCTTAGCAGGCTAATGGTGTGACTGCATTTGCGGCTGCCTTGTAGCCACATGCCCAAGATTCTTATCATGTTCTTTTCGGGTATGAGTTGACCCTCGAGGGTGACTTCCAGGGTTGCTTGGGTGGGATGTCTGCCGATTCTGAGGAGCTCCGATTTCTCTGTCGACTTGCAGCCTTTCTTGTTTTTCGCCTAGGGATCCTCGGGTGGTCCAGACCGTGATGTCGTCGGCGTACATCGCGTGCTGAATTCCCTCGATCTTCTTTAGTTTGTTTGCTAGTCCAATCATTGCCACGTTGAAGAGGACGGGCGAGATGACCGAGCCTTGAGGTTTGCCTTTACACGGGGTGTGGAAGACGTCTCTTCTTAGCTCGCCTAGCCCTACCGTTGCCGTTCTGTTGCTGAGAAAGTCCCTGACGTAGTCGTGGGTTCTCTTTCCTCAGTTGGCGTTGTTCAGGCCCTCCATGATGGCCACGTGGCTCACGTTGTCAAAGGCCCCCTTTATGTCGATGGCCATGACCACGTTTTCGCCCGCTTTCGGCATCGTTTCGAGCACTTATTCCTTGAGTTGGAGTAGCACGTCTTGCGTGGATAGGTTGGCTCTGAACCCAAACATGCTGTCCGGGTACAGTTGCTCCTTTTCTAGATGATTTTGGATTCTTCTGGTTATTATTTTCTCATAGAGCTTCTCCAGGCACGACGTGAGTGATATCGGCCTGAGGTTCTCTATCTGTAGTTTCTTGCCTGGTTTCGGGATCATCACGACGACGGCGTGTTTCCATTCCGCCGGGACTCTTCCTTCCTGCCATAGCGTGTTTAGATATTTGGCCAGTTGGTCTATTGCCTCGTCGTTGAGGTTGCGAATTAAGGAGTTTCGGATCTTGTCTGCTCCTGCCGCTGTGTTTTTTGTTGCCGACGCGACCGCTTCCATCACTTCTTCTCTCGTGATGGGTCTGTCCATCGTGGGGTTGTCTTCTCCGCGGTATTCTTCTTTGTAACTTTCGACTTGGTCTTTGCCGTAGCATTTGACCTTGACTTCCTCTAGTAGTTGCTCGTCTGTTCCTTGGTATTGATGGGTTAGCCGCTGTATCGCTTTGCTGCTTTCCGATTTGTTTTTGCTCGGATCCAAGAGGGTCTTGAGGATCTGCCACGTCCTAGCCGTGCTGAGGGTGCCGTTCAGCGAGTTGCTAACTTGTTGCCATCCCTGTCTTGCCAGCTGGTTCGCGTACTCCTCTGCCTGCCTGGTAATGTCCGCAATTTTCTTTTTGAGTTTTCTATTGAGTTCTTGTCTCTTCCACCGCTTGGTGAGTCCGCGTCTTGCCTCCCATAGCCTCAGTAGCCGCTTGTCCACCTCGGGTGTCTGTTCTGTTCTAACTACCTCTTTGGTGTAGAGGTCCTGGATTTGTCTTAGTTGTTGGCTCCAGTTCTCCGCCTATTCGATGGTTCCTCCTTCGAGCTGCTTGCAGTGCGCTCTAAAGGCGTCCCAATCTGTTAGCCGAGCCGTGCCAATCTTCCTCCTGACTTGTTCCGCCGTAAGGCTTATTCTTAGAATGTAGTGATCGCTGCCAAGGTTCTCGAGCAGGTTCTCCCACTCTGCGTTCTTGGCACCCCTGACGAAGCTTAGGTCGGGACACGTGTCTGGACTCACGCTGTTTCCCTGTCTGGTCGGTTGATTTTCGTCGGTTAGAAGTTCACAGCCCACGCTTTCTGCCGCCGTGCATATGCCGCGCCCTTTTTCGTCCTCTTTGGGGTAGCCCCATTTTGGGCTTTTAGCATTAAAATCGCCCGCAATTACCAGTGCGTTTTGTCCCACCTTCTTTTTCGCCTCCGCAAAGAGTCTGATAAAATCCCCTTTGGTCTGGCTGGGCGGGCTGTATAGGTTTACGATAAAGGTGCTGTTGGCTTTCCTTTTCTTTTTGGGTATTATTTCCGTAATTACGTGTTCTATCTGGGTATCTTTTTTTTCGTCGTGCACTATGGCTACTACTTTGTTGCTTATGAGCGTTGCCGTACGGCCGTTTTCCTGACATGTATAGCCCCTTAGTGCGGGGGAGTTGTTAGTTTCCTGCAGGATGATTACGTCTGGTGGGGTTGCTTGGGTGTGGATAAATTGCTGGAGGAGGCCTTGCTTGCGTTTGTACCCCCTGCAGTTCCACTGCCAAATTTCTAATTGCTGTTGTTTGTGTTCTGCCATGACTGGTTAAAGTTGGTTGTACTCTGGGTTTCTGTGCCGAACCTTCGTTCGTTAAATAGTCTGTCTCTAGCGTCATTGACTCTTTGGGTGTTTTGATTTCTTACGTAATTCTTAAAGCTTTGCTCCTGTAGGGCAAACTTTTGTTGAGTTTGTTGAATTTCGTTTTTCATTTGGTTCATTTGCTCCATTATTTGAGCCATGAAATTTTCTATTTTGCTGTCGAGGTTTCCCTCATTCTTGCTTTGTTGCGTCTCCATAGGGGGAGGGGTTGGTGTTCTACGTGGTGAGCGCCCTGTTCTCACCTCCTGCATGTTTCTCTCTAATGAGCTCATTGAGCTGTCTTCTCAGCTCGTTCGACTCTCTACGGCTCTGCTCGAGCTCGCGCTTGAGGGTGTCTTCCTCTCTCATGCCGTATCTCTTTTGAGAGAGGCGGTTGATCATGCGGCCCACCTGCTCTGCCGCTTTGCTTAGCAGGCTAAGGGTGTGACTGCATTTGCGGCTGCCTTGTAGCCACATGCCCAAGATTCTTATCATGTTCTTTTCGGGTATGAGTTGACCCTTTAGGGTGACTTCCAGGGTTGCTTGGGTGGGATGTCTGCCGATTCTGAGGAACTCCGACTTCTCTGTCGAGCACCGCAGTCCTCTTTCCTTTGTGTAATTTTCCACGCAGGTGGCAGCTTCTTGCAGCCTTTCTTGTTTTTCGCCTAGGGATCCCCGGGTGGTCCAGACCGTGATGTCATCGGCGTACATCGCGTGCTGAATTCCCTCGATCTTCTTTAGTTTGTTTGCTAGTCCAATCATTGCCACGTTGAAGAGGACGGGCGAGATGACCGAGCCTTGAGGTGTGCCTTTACACGGTGTGTGGAAGACGTCACTAATAAAAATTCTCAAGCTGAAATTAAATTGTCCAGTTTCACATTCTTACACATGTTCGTGCAGTGGTGAGAAGCACAGCCAACCTCAGCTAGCATGCCTGCATGGGTCTGGCAAGGATAACATGTCATCCACAGGTGGATGAAAATTTGGTCTCAATGGATTAATGATTAGTCCCTGGAAAATCATTCAAATTGATCAACAGTTAATCCTGAGGCGGGAACATTTCCTCTCTCAGGGACCATTTCTGAAGATAAACAGATAATCCAGAGGGAGTAACATTTGCTCTCCCAGGGATCATTTCTGAGGATCAGCTGTTAGTCCTTAGAGGGCAACATTTGCTCCCTCAGGGATGATTTCTGAAGATAAACAGATAATCCAGAGGGAGTAGCATTTGCTCTCCCAGGGATCATTTCTGAGGATCAGCTGTTACTCCTTAGAGGGCAACATTTGCTCCCTCAGGGATCATTTCTGAAGATAAACAGATAATCCAGAGGGAGTAACATTTGCTCTCCCAGGGATCATTTCTGAGGATCAGCTGTTAGTCCTTAGAGGGCAACATTTGCTCCCTCAGGGATCATTATCAAGGATCAAGTGTTAGTCTCTTGAGGACCATCTGCAAGGTGCAACCATTAGTCTCCCAGCAGTTAGTCCTGCGGAGACTAACTGTATATCCCCTTGCAGTTGATCCCCAAAAGGACGAATGGTTGTGGCAAATCACTTGGTCCCCCAAAGGACTAACCTCCCTACCCCTTTTAGTCCTTTTTTTCTTAGAGTGTATTCTACACACGACGACAAGACGCATAAACACTAAATATAGTGTGGGTTCCGAGACATGAGGGGTTGGGGGGCAACGTGGCAGCAGACGAGTCAGCTCGAGGGTACGTCAACCGAGCAGACTCAACCCTTTGCACCACGGGCACCTTTGACCCTGTTAGCCCCACGTACTCAGACATGCTCGATCATTAGAGGGGTCAGCGGAAACGCTACCCAGTTTCACACAAAGGGCTTACCAAAGAGGAGGTGCTAGGCTGTCGCAGTCTACACACCGATACCTACCAGCACCTGCACAAACTACACCATATTTTCCCACAGAATACGTAGACGAATGACCGTGGTGCCAGGTAAACCTACACTACTGCATGTCACATGCGCCTGCCATAAGGAAGACTTAGAGCCTAGAATAGAACACCCGAGTGTGACACAGTGGGACACTTGCCGGCCAGTTAGGACGAGCAACGATTTGTCGTACGCCGAGCCACGATAGCAGCGGTCAAGTGCGGCATGCTGGACCAACGATCGACCGCGGCGCCCAGTGACCCGTAAGGGTCGATAACACTTTAAATTGGTCGCAAACAAAGTTTTCAAGTGAAAAGCTTAACTACGCCACCTTTTCGAGCCGTCAAAAGGGCCGCAAGTTTGACCGTGAATATAGCTAGAGGTCACGGTGGCCGAAAGTTTCGCCTTGAATGTAGGTAGACGTCAAGCCATGAGCATAACTGGTGGTAGTCAGGTTAGACACGGGACGTCAGCTACAGCAGCGACACCAGCGGCTGTTACCCCAACTGTCCCGTCTTTGACCTTTGAGCTTGACCCTTGAGCCTTGACCTCTGACCTTGACCTCCGGTCAAGCGGGAGAGCGTCTGCCGGCATCGCATGCGCAGGTCAGAAAGTGTGTTCTACATAAAATGCCGGTGCACTTTGATGCGTTCAGCGGAACACTAGGTGTGATCGATGCGACGCCTGCCGTAGAGACCGACACCCGAACCGCATCCGTAAGGGAAGGCAAATGAAATGAAAATTGGTTTTAAGGAAATGAAATTACGCCTTTCTCACATATCTCGATGGACACCCAAACCACGCCGTAAGTGAAGGAAAATTGAAGTTGAAAACCGGCAGTCGCTCGACCCCAAACGCAGCCAAGGAGATGCAGCTTTTTCGCTTTTGACCACGGTTAACCAGAGCTAAGCCACCAGCAATATTGTTTCCATACTTCCATCAGGTACGTCGTGGTAGTGAGAGAGAGAGAGAGATGGGCTCCATGCATTAGCGCTGACAAAGAATTACAAGATTGCACTTTTCAGTCCGCTAATGAGGGGAACTGCAAAAGCCCTTCCTTGTCGTGTCCTCTTTCGCTCTGCATTTTTCTTCTTTTTCTGCAATTTTGTGTTTCTTTCTGCTTTTTACGCGACAACGTATACAGCTCGTTCGGTCGAAAGCCGTCGGAGTCGTAATAGAAGTAGTTGGCACCGAGCGTCGGAAATATTCCTTCCCTTACGGCGCGGTTCGGGTGTCCACCGAGATACGACACGGGCGTAATTTTCCTTTCCTTAAATTGCGCAACGGGCAAGGCATCTCACCGAACCGGCGATGGCACTCCGTGGACCCTTTGGCAACGCTGTCGCATCCCACTCTTAAAAACGAAGCTTAAGGATCCATTTTCTTTTATTTCTTCTCTTTAGACCATTGCATATATGTTGTTCAATGAACTATTGCATATATGTTTCAGTTACCATAACACTTACGTTTGAAGACCGCAGCAACAGGGCGCAACGTTGAATGGTTGCCAAGTATAAGTGCCACCTGCCAAGCTGGACGCAAGAGCGCGGAACTCACCGAACGTTGAATTCATTAAACCGCACTTATTACTTTTTTCTTTCTTTCTTTGGCGTCGCCGCACACAGGGCGCAGCGTTCTGCATAGATATCGTGATTGGAAAAAAATTTTTTTACAGAAGTACGCAAGCCAAGGCTACCGGATACATTGACCTTCACAAGTAGACATGACGTTAATAGCGTAGATGTGTAAAGGGAAGTTTTTGACACTCTAAAACGAAATCTACACAATCCAACCCCGTCTGTACATGACCACAACGAGTGTAACAGGCTAATCAACTAAACATCGGGTGGTCAAAAAAGGTAAACAATATCTATTTAACATTAATATGTTCTGTTAAAATGGAGCGGCACTGTACAAAAAAATCAACCCTCCCCCCGGGGGAGGGGAGGAGGGGGTGGAACACTACCAGCGCCAACCCTAAAGGACAGCTATAAACAAACCACAATCTAATTAAACAACATTCAGAAAAGAGGAGGGGGCGGTCTAGCTACTACCCTAGCATCGGCATAGCTAGTCGGCCCTTCCGAACGACAAAGAAACGGGTGTGCCAGCGCCGCAGGAACAGCGCCTCCCCATCCGCTGCAAGCCTGTCAGACAGGTATTGTCTGAAGAGGAGACGTAGGGTCCGCAACGCTGGGTACATTGCCCTCGCCGGCTGCCGCCAGGCTACGGTCAGACGGCGCCGACGCCGCAATACAAACACGGCGCACACAAAAACAAGTTTGCCAAACTGGCTGCGTGGTTGGCGGACACCTGGCCTGCACGAACAGAAAACATGCGATAAACCAATCACCACATTGCCCGCGTGACGGGGCACATGAAGAAAATATGGCTCGCCGTTTCTTGTGTTCCACGTTGCGCGCACTGGACATTGGGCACAACGCCCCACGATGCGAGTAGTTCTCCCGTGGGGACGACGCCCCAACTCCAATAAAGCATGAGCGAACGCCCCAGATACGACACATTTCCTACCAGCGCGGTTGCAAATTTGGCTTCGACAGCCTGCGCTACTGTAGCTACACAGGGCAGCCCGAATCCTCCCCGTGAAGGGGGCCGCTGGCAAAGGCGCCGAGCTACCTGCGCCGTACCATCATCCCATAGAAAAACGCCCACGAGGAACGCTAGCCGACTCGCAGTACGGCGCGGCATCACTGCCACGCGTGCAACATAGTGGGCAAGGGCGCGCGCGGCTCTTCACCACGGCTATCTTTGCCTCCGTAGAGAGGTCAAACTGAGCTGCCGTTGATAGCGCAGTTTTCGTGCGCTCAACAACCTCTCCCCACGTCTGTGACAAAACTCCGGCCTGTTCGAAAAGGACCCCCAGCACCCGGACCCCGTTCATGAAAGGAATAGGCACCGGGAGGGGATCGCAGAAGGTCCCAAAACGTAGCGCCCGGCTCTTCCTGGCATTGAGCTCGGCGCCAGACAGCGCCGCGTAAACCTGAAACGTGGCCAGGAAAACCCTCAGATCTCCGGGTGTCCCGGACGAAGATTGAAATGTCGTCGGCATAGGCCGATACGACGGTCGTTTGGTGTCCTGTCAGTGGAAAGCCGCGAATGCGTTCGTTGGAGGCAACGCTGCGCAGCAGGGGGTCGAAAAACAAGACAAACAACGCCGGAGAAAGAGGGAATCCATGGTGCACGCCACGCGTTACCGGAAAGGAGGCGGTCACACCACCATTTAAGAATAGGTCGGCCGTGAGGTCGGAGTACAATAGCGCTCAAAGCACCTCAGGACGTAAAACAGGTAAGGATATTCCACCCTGTCAAACGCCTTCGCTTGGTCTGTCGAGACGAAAACCCCGTTAGTCCCCTTCGCGTGTGCGTACGCGAACATATCGCGCGTGAGCGTGAGTGACGCGAAGACCGAGCGGCCTGGCACAGCGCAGGACTGGTAGAGGCTACCGAGGCTCGGCAAAAAGGGCCGCAAGCGACTAGCCATGAGCGACGCCACTAGTTTATAGTCCGTGTTCAGCAGGGTTATCGGCCGCCACGCCGCAGGGTATGACGACGTCTTTTCCTGCTTCGGGACTAACACAATTCGGCCCTTGGCAAAGGACGGCGGCTTAACTCCTTCCTGAAAGAAAGCGTTCACTCGGCGCGTAAGGAAGTCGAACCGCACATCGAAAAAGACGTAGTAGAAACCGGCGACCAGGCCGTCTGGTCCCGGTGCAGATGCACGGCCCATACTAAACCCAGGACTGCGAAGGCTTCCTCCTTTGACGTGGGAGCACAAAGTGCCGGTTCCGCGTCATCGGGTAGGTTGGGGAGGGTGGCGCAAAAGGCGTCTACCGCTGCTTCAAACCCATCCCACTCACACTGACCCTGCAAAACAAAACATACCGCAAAGTGCTCGCGGAAAACGCGCTCAATATCGTTGGCCTGATCACAGACCGCACCGTCTGGCATGGTGAGGCTATCGATACGGGCCGGTCGCTCACTCTTAAGGCGAAGGCTGTTGGCATGCCTAAGATCTGCGGCAGCCTGCGCCGGCATGTGTAGGCTCGCTGCCGTACAGGAGGCCTGGGTTCCCTTCTCCAGTACGCAGTGGTACCACACGCGAAGCGTGTCCAAGTACTCGTGCATCGTGAAGGGCAGTTCACCTGCTCGCTTCATTATACGCATTCGACACAGCAAGTCACTGAGAGCCGCGGTCCTCCGTGCGCGCTTTGCTCGACATGTTTCGACTAAGCAATCGCGCACACGAGTCTTGAGGTCAAACCACGTCGAGGGAGTGAACTCGACGATCCGAGCAATGGAGTCCGATAAATATTCGCGGATGCCGCGAACGCTCAATTCGTCTTCTACGAGGGAGACGTCCATTCGCCAAATAGCAGCGCCACCAACACGACCCGGAGCGCTCCTCAGGCAAACCACGACAAGAATGTGATTACTGAGCGTCCCGACACCGGCCGGAAAGAAGACAACCTCGCAAGACCTTAACTGCAGGACGAGGGCACTACGTAAATACACCCGATCAATTCGGGTGCGCTGCGACCTCTAGTACGTGTGGCCACGAAGAAGTCCCCGTGCAGCTCAACCCAAGCGTCCTTAAAGGGACACTGAGGAGAAATTGAAGTTGGCTTGTATCGTTACAATACCAGCTCCTGATCACAAAAACCCCACTCTGACTGAAAAAAAAAGCTCTTGGAAGGTAGAAAACAGCTACAACCAAAATACAGGTATCGCCACCACTAGGCCAATCTCGCAAGTACAAGCGTGATGATGTCATAGGACAAGAGACGCCACCTTGGAGGAATTTTCCTTACTCCATGGAGTCACGAATCTCTGAGGCTGACGAAAGAAGGTTGCGCGGTTCAATATTGAATTAAGTTTTTTTTTTGAAACCGATAGCTTACTTTTATCACACAAGGAAGACGGACCAAAGACAATCTGAATGTTGGAAGCAAAGAAAACCGATGCTTGGTGGCGCCACAGGCGGCCAGAAGAGTTCCAGTTTTTTATGGCGCTTCGCGTCTATGAGCTTTGCGTGCCCCGTGGTTTTGTTTTTGATGCGCCTCGATTTACAAGCGCCGAACAGTAGAGCAACTCCAAGTGCCGCTTCAAGTGCTAGTTAACCTTTGACGGAGACTGTTCAGGCTGGTCACATGATCGCCACGGTCGATGAAAAACTATGAAGGCACGATGGTCGGTGATCGTACAAGGCAGTTCGTAGTATACAGAGCACTTCGTCTTCCTACGCTCGCCCGGCGAAACGTTCCCGGCTGTTCCAGTCAACTTCGAACTACTTAACGTAAATCGTTTATTAGGGACGGGAGACAAGATACAAGGCAGTTAAGAAAAAATTGCTGATGACCTAGCTCTTAGGCCAGGATATCCGTAGCGAAATCGCGGAGACTTCTGCATCGGAAGAGTGCATTCACCAGATGCGCTTTTATTCATGCTCAAAGCTTGAGCCGTAGTGGCGGAGTATATGCTGCCCTGCAAGAGCCGCCTAGCTGGCTCCCCTATCTGGATGGATGTGTGTGCATCCCGGTCTTTTGATGTTTTGGAAGGAGGGATCATGCAGGGGTAATGTGGCCTAGTGTTTTGTGGCATGAGCGTGCTTAGACTTTTCTTTTCAGCACTATTTCTATACAATAAAGACAAAAAGGCCGTAGTGGCGGAGTGGTAGTCTCCACCCATAACGCCAAAGGCACTGGTTCGATTCCGAGCCTCGCCACAGGTTTTCTTTTTTTTTCATTCAGTGAGTGTGTGTGGGGGGGGTTCCATGGCTCCCATAGGTGCCGCCCCTGAATACGTTGGTTAGCGGTTAAGCGCAAGCACTGTTAAGCGTGGCCGGCATGGAGCGTTTCTCCGGGCGATTCGTCCGCGTCGACGGCAGCGGAGCGCTTTTTTGCCTCTGAAGAGGACGTTTTTGCCAAATCGTCGGGATCTGGCGGAACAGATAAAATCGTCGACGCCCGCCGACGCCAGGATAGGGCAGCGACAAAGGACCAATGGAGCCGAGCGGGCGTCACGTGATTCTGGACGAGCTTTTTTCATGTTCCTGTGCTGCCACTTCGCGTACAGCGCTGGAAGCTCATTGGAAGGGTACTGTGCGCCCAACCCGGCCGGAGTGAGTGCCGCTGCGGAGCACGTTTTGTAGGAATCTGTCAACGATTGCGTGTCCTGGGCAGCACCTGGTGGCTGTGTGCGAAGTCTGAGGCAGGCTGCTGAGCCCACCGAAGAGCAAATTCTTCAGTATCTCCGATCATGCGGCATGCGATGCGATCGCCAGCTGAACAAGGGCCGCCGCTTCAAGGATGAAGGCTACATTCGGAACATGACGTTCAATGAAATACCCCCGACCAGTGAGAATGGCGTTTTCCGCTGTATATGACTACCATCCATGAAAGGTGGATACCACATCGTGCACACCATAGCACAGAAAACGACTGGGGACCACAGTTTTCACAATCCCGCCGCGGTGGCTGAGTGGTTATGGCGCTCGGCTGCTGGCCCGAAAGACGCGGGTTCGATCCCGGCCGCGGCGGCAAAATTTCGATGGAGGCAAAATTCTAGAGGTCCGTTTACTGTGCGATGTCAGTGCACGTTAAAGAACCCCAGGTGGTCGAAATTTCCGGAGCCCTCCCCTACGGCGTCCCTCATAGCCTGAATCGCTTTGGCAAGTTAAAACCCCACTAAACCAAACCAAGTTTTCACAAGCAATCATTGTGCTCAAGCGCTTCCTAATAGCTACACGAGCGATAAAAGCACAAGCGCACTAGCAACATGGCAGCTCTGCTAGCATTTTACTTTATTTTCCCGCAGCACACCGCTGCATAGGTTAAACAAGCATGCGCGTCCATAAAGACGTGCGCGAGAAGCGCACAATGAGCCATTCCGACGAAACCACGCAGAACTTTTCATCATGGATATGATGCGAACACACGCATAACGCACCTTCTGCTTCTTCTGCCTCTTAATACATGGCACATACCCACATGGGGGTATTGGCCAAGATTTAGTGGCATAAACAAGGAAATTTCCTTAGGAGATTACGACAAAATTGTAGCACCATGCGTGAATGCTCTCGTAAGTTCTTTTTCGTTGTCCGCTCCACCGCGCGTTGAAAGCGGCTCACAGCACTTGCCCATTTGGCCTTCTTGCTTGAGAAAGCAAAAAGCATCGGAATGAAGTCTGGGTGCCGCGGTGACATTCGAGGCCTTCCTGCCCATTAATAAAACATTTCGTGATGGACTGCACACGCATTCAACCACAGCACCTCGTCCGCACCTGTCACAAAGTGATTCCCGCACAGTCTTGACGTGCTTGACGGTGCCCAATGAAGGCCACGATCGTCGAACGGGCGAACGGCTTTTATCCACGCTTCGCGTTGAAGGCGGTTCCGGGAAGCGTTCAGAAAGCGAAAAAAATCCGAGTTTGCTTCCCTTTACATATTGGGCAATGCAGCTGTATGCAACACATGTCGTAGGCATTGCCAAATGCGTCGCACTGAACGCCTGACGGCTGCAGCAACGCACCCCGCGTAGGAAGCCGGTTTGTTTACACTTCCACGGCCGTTCTCGAGTGGCGCGCGACCCTTCCAATATGTTTCGCGACACCGCCGCCAGGGGATGGGCGCATGCGCAGTCGCGTTATATCAAACCTTCTAGCCTCTATAGTCGCGTCGTGAAAAAGACGGATAACCCGGCCGAGGGAGACCACAGCCGGTCTCGAGGGGAGCGCGCGCTTCTCTTCTTACATCCTTCGCAATGGGGTCTGTTTCCGCCTCCCGCCGCACCTTGGTGGGGCCGCCACTGCCCCACCGCTCTGCCGCTGAGACGGCCGTTCACGCGGAAGGAGAATAACGCGCGCTCGCTCCCAGTTCGGCCTGTGTCAGTGGTAACCGTCAAGCCTTTATATTTTACCTCTTTACGCAAAGACCACGTAGTCAGCCCGTTTGCCATGGGAGAAATCTGAAACAACGGATTAACGATTGCGCGCTCTCTCCTTTAGCCCGACTGTGTATGGTTGAACGTACTGCTTCGAGCACGGACTTTAACGCGCTCTACCCTTATATTTGGCTAAAAAGCAAGGCTATCGGCTTACATAGTTCGTCTTCCTGCAGGTTCTTTATGAGCGTGTAGAATGATATGCGGCATGTAATACTTGGATGGCAAGTCTCAAAGAGTAAATGATTCTACAGCGTAAATATAGCTCCTGAAACTTCAAGCGGAGCTGCTTTAATTTTGCACAACAGCGGCGTTAGCAAGAATTCATGGTGCTCCCCCGGAAAACATCATGTCATTCACGAAACGAACGGGTATAGACGGAACCCAACCCTGGGCCGCAGGAGCAGAGCACGTTGCACGCACGCGCCGTCCAAGATCTTCTCTTGGAACAGAATTTTGAAGTTTGGCGAAAAAATTCAGTCAGTAGTTGACAGTAACTGCAAACATGAACTAACTGCCAGCAAAGCAAAATTAGTTCGGAACTGCGTTCTGTCAATAAAATCGGCCTTTACGAGCGAATAGACTTATCTGAGAGGCGATGACTATAAAAGCTTTGCATATTCTCCTGCATTTCTGTAGCCTCGTCATCGCTTTCGATAAAACTCCTGAGGGCACGAACTTTCATCACGTCACTCAGGAAACAAAGTAGCACCCCAAAAAGAAGTTTTAAGCAACCTAACGGAGCTCCACTAAAACTCACAGCAATGCGCGTTATACCAGCTGGCTTAGATTACAATGCAAGGAAATAAAAATTAACATTTGCGATGCTTACATCTTAATAAAAGTCACCGAATTTAAGAGACTAAAGGGCACTGGGCATTCAACTGCATAATCTGAGATCTTTCGCAAAGATATGTAAACCAATTTTTTTTTTAGGCAGCTTCAGGACACGCCGCAGGTTGAATATACGTGGACAACAAAAAATGGAGCTCTTTATGGTAGCTGAAGTCAATCACTGGACATACATACTCTCTGAAATTGCAATACTCAGTACGCGTCAATATCTGTGGCAGCATACGCAGCTTGTACTGGTTGCTTCTGTTACGTTCTGTTAGCGTTAGTCCGGCCAGAATGACGACAAGGAAGCTTGCGTCCAAGTCGAAAATTGTTTATTGGGCGAACTCGTGTCCTCAAACAGGCGGCGCAGCGACAAAACAAAATTTAAAGGTGACAAGGCACTTGAAACATTAGACGCCTAATACGCTTACAACAATATTGAGCATGAAGAGAGACTTGTTCGCGGCTACAGTCATTCCAGAGAAATCTGATGGCCTCTCGTTTTACAATAAAAGCAGAAATGCCGCGTGCGATTGTCTTCGAGCACGGAACAATGCATTACAGTTCTTCTTGACTGTTGCGCGCACATTAGTAATTAGCATTCTTTTGAGCTATCGATACAGGCCTCTAATTTAAGGAAGTTGTGATCTATATGAGGGTGAAAATAAGTACATTCAGGACGTGCGAAAAGCGATATTGGCGAAATCGAGTACTATATACATCTCCCAGCAATCAGTTTATTTGGCAGTTCAACGTTGGTGTACATGAGTCTGACTTTCAACCTTACAAGTATCGTCTCAGGCCACCAGCTACGGCGCTCTCAGATTTACGGCTCACGCGTCGTAGAGAATATTTTCCTCGATATAGAACCTTTTTTTATGGAACGAGTGCGACACTTTCGTTCTCCAAGATTTCATTCTTTTCCTCTTAGCATTAACTTGTCATTTAATCACAGACCATGAGACATACGCGAGGAAGTGATCAGAGTATTTCCTTCTGTATTTAAAACCACAAATGCTCTACATAGTTCTGAGAAATGTGAGAGTGATTCCTTATTTTAAATGCTTTCATCGAGCAAAGTTTGTGACGAAGAACCTGTGCACAAGTGGATTGTGTTGAATATACGCAGTTTAAGCATCAGCATTTTGCTTTCTTTGATTTCGGTGCTGCGCTCATTATGAACCAACGGGCTACAGCGCGAAACCAGGCAAAAGCCATTCGCCGCCGCAGCTGCAGGCGTGGAGCCAGCGGTAGGGCCGTCGCGCCTCTAGGGGCGGCGGGCGGTGTCACTCTCGGAGAAAAACTCGCATTGCTTCCGCGGCGAATGCGAAGGCCGTATGAAAGAGCGCGCGCGCCAACTCGTGACCGGCCGTGGGGAGACTCGCATGGTGGATGCGCGCCCAAACGGGCTCCCGCATCGCAGGTACAGATCGATGTGTGCCCGACTGCCTTCTTCCTTGCCTCCTTCCCTGCCCCTCTCTCCAAAGCAGACCCCCATCCGCTCCTCTCTCTCTTTCCCCGCTCTCTCCATCTTCTCCTCTGTCTCTCTTTTCTTCCATTCCCTGCACAGCTCAGTTTCGGTGTGCCCCTGAACAAGGAGGCAGTTACCGCGCAGCGCTCCCCTCCCCATTCCCTCCTTTGGCACAGTGATGGTCAAGTCAAGCCGAAGCCTCACGCCGCAACTCGCCCACTTGAGCTCGTCCCCGAATGGCCTTTTCGCGGCCACATCCCGCAGAAGGCAAATATCTTCTTGCGTGCTAAAACGTTTGCGCTGCTTCTTTGCTTGCAGGCGTGCTTGCGCCGCGTCCGTGCTCGATGAAGCCGACGCGCCAACGTTCGCACTGGAGGCCGCCATGTTAGTCCTCGATGACGCTCACTCGCTGGGCACTTTCCGCTGGGAAGGCCGGGCGAGCGGGTAGCGCCGCAAACCCGCTGGCCGCCTGAGCGTTCTGCGCATGCGCACTGGCGCCCTCTCTCGTCCGCTCCACTCCGCTGGCCGCTGGCCCGCTCTGCTAAAAGTCTCTAATATTTATTAAAGTTCAGTCAGCAGATCACGTGATAAAATTTATTCGAGTGCTGCGAATTAGCCTTGAGCAGTCTTGACTGTTTACGTATATTGCAATTACAGCAAATAATTCACCACATAAAGCAAACTCAGTGACTTTTCAGAACCAATGTACTTCTACACGAAACTTTCCCGTACCCATGGTGCCTGGCACGTCACCACCTTAGCGTCATGTACGACACTGGCCCCTTAGACGCACCCATTGCGGGGGAACAAAGCCAACTGCTGTAGCATTCGAGACAGCACCTTGAACCACGGTAGCCCCTTTGTACTGCTTACAGAGCCAGTCATGAGTGCCTAGAAAAAGCTGCCTAGTTTTCTTTGTTCACCAGTTATGAATCCATGAAGCATTGAATGATGGAAATGATGCACGTATTTTTTCTGTTTACCGATGCAAGGCACATCTTCCAAGTAATGAGTACTGGCCAGTGAGTCGTGCATTTTCTCCTTACTTTCTCGTTACATTATTTTCCCAAAGATCCGTCCTCAGCACATCGACTATGTTTTAAAGATGACATCTCAGTACTTGAGTCAAAAGAGTTTAGTGTGTTTCCATCTGCTTGACAATCCGGAATATTATTCAGATATACTATGATGCCTCTAATCAGGGTGAGAGTGCCGAATCCACTTTTTATGGCGTATTTGAAGAAGCATGGGACAATAAAGCTCTCGCATGCAACGCCGCCTTTGAGCGCAGAACTTAACGTGACAATTTCCGGTTGACAATAGATGGCTTGCATGTGACGTCATGGGCGCCATCTTTGAGCGCACATCTTCGCTTCCTCAGTGTAGGCCAAAACAGGGGGCGATAAGTGGATAAGAAAAGCGCCCAGGTTTTCGCCGCACTTCTGATCCCAAGCATGGCGGTCACTGCGACGGCGGTGCAAACTGTATACACGTCTGTGCACTTCCAAAACCTTTGACATGGTAATTTTCATCGATTGGCAGCAACTCCTGCCGAGTATAAAGACCTGAATTTTGAACAAAAGCATTCATGCGTTAGTATACGATATATCGGAAGAGCTTCAAATACAAGAAGCTTCATTACAGACTATACTTCATTTCAGTGAGTACTGCAATTATGACATTCCAGGAATCCGAGGCACACAGTTGGCATGGCGTGCACTGAAACGCTGATAACACGCTGAAAACCACAGCCTAGAGCGGCCACGACACAAAGAGCAGCGAGCTATTGTAGCGAGCAGCCGAAGGTCTGGGTCGGATTGAGCTGTCTGGTCACAAACTGGTTATTTGGTTGGTGCAAACGCCGCGAGTCGTGTTTGACTGGACTCGACCCTTCCACTCCGCCCACAGGGTGCGTTGACAAGCAGACCCCTCCGAAAATACACATAATCATTCACGCTTAGGTTTTCGAAAACATTTTTTTTGCAGGTGAGGACCGAAGCGGGCGCCGGTTGACAACGCGTGTAGTCGCACCTCGCAGGGCGCGCCAGAGAGTCGACCCACTCGTATCGAGCGCATGTTAACGGAGAGTCGTAAGTTTGGCCGGCCTTGCTCAATTCTACGCCCTGAATGAACCCCCCGCTATCGAGTTCATGTAATCGAAAGACCCCAGGGAGGCCGGAGAAGCGTAACCAAAACCGAAACTGGTCCCAGGTCAATGATCGATCTAGGATAACGTGCTGTTCTTTGCCGAGTAAAATTCCGTGTGCAAATATATGCCACACTTTTTTTTTTTGCTTTCTAACTTTCATATGGATCTATTACGAAACTGAAAGATATATCTAAGTTTCTAAGCGTGTTAAGATGACGTAGTTGGGTAGTGTTTATGTCACCCGACGGCGTTGCATGGTCGTTTTACGACCGCAAAAAGGCAACGATTTCCAACGGGCTTTATTAAATTCAGACTCAATATTGCGCTGAAATATTTCGGAATCGGCTTGTCTAATATTTATTGAATCAAAGAAAATTACAACCGGGCGGCTTCATTTTCTTTTCACAACCCCTTTAATAGAGATGATTCGTTTGACAGCGTCAGCCCGAGTCGGGCTGTCAGTAGCGTATACTGACGGCACACGCGTACTTTTGTTTCTGTTCACGTTTTTGCTATCGTCAAAGCGTTCCCCGTTGATTTTCTACGGTAGTCTTTACTTTTCGTGTACACTTCAGCTGTAACTAAGTAATAATCGTGTTGTTTCTTCTAGTGCGTGCATATCCATCATAAGCTGCGTGTGTGCTTGTGTGTTTAACCCTCGAAGGGCTTTAACTTGACAGCGTCAGTCCACATTGGGCTAACAGCTGCTACTTTATTGTCTAAGTTTCGTGGGCATTATAATCTCGTATGTGTGCTCGTGCGAGGCAGGTAGAGAGATAGAGAGAGAGAGAGAGGCGGGCCGGGGCTCCTGTTCGACTTTCCAGCTTCCGATCTGGTGTTGCACAGTAGACGTAATGCTTGCAAACGAACGGCCTACTGCGGTACCTGCGAAGTTGTACACTTAATCGCCGATGGAAGAAGAGCGGGGGTGTAGCTCAGTGGTAGAGCGTTCGCTTTGCATGTGAAAGGCCCCGGGTTCGATCCCCGGCTCCTCCACGAGACCGCCGCTTTTTTTTTCTCGAATACCATGAGCCACGAGTAAACAGAATGGATACACACTCCGCTCAACCCGTTTAAGTTTAGTGTCCGGGGTGGCTGCGGCCAAAGGATGAAAAGTACCCTGAGTCGCATTTTCCTCGCTCGCCTTCCCCTAATATCCTCACACTCATCCTCGTTTTATTATTTTACTGTTCTTTCTCGCTCCCAATTTCCTGCTCTCGCGACGCCATGGAGGAAGGATCCATGTTAAACCCACTCTAACCCTAAAACACGGCCGCCCGCTATCGTCATCACCCCACTTAGAGGAGCTTGACGCAAGTTTTCTTTTCTAATGGTTTATATGTCTACATTACTAAGTAATAAATGTATGATAGAAGTTCTAAACGGGCGATTTAAAGTTTGACAAAAGCTTGCATAAAGGGGGGGGGGGGGGCGCCATGCCTTGCCGACCATTTACGGTGAAAACAAATTTTTGACAAGAGGTATAGTTAAATTTTTAAACTGGTGGTTGTGTAGTCCACTGATTTCCAACAGGCCGATGACGAACAGGACGTGCAACGGTGGCACGATGGCCGGTTAAGAAACCACAAATTAAGGCACGCCACTCAACATATACACCAGCAACGAAACAGTTCATTGAATAACAAATACATAAGAAGATGCACAAAAATTGGTCGACTATTTACCTACACATGGAGAGGGAACAACCACATATCAGTGGATAAGAAATATTGCCCTCATACCGCCGCACTACCCTACAAAACAATACACAAGCGAGACAATCACTGTATACCGTATATTTCCGTACTACCTCTTAAGATCCAACAAAACTTACCGCAACTTTTGCAAATGCGGAAAACCTGCACAAAACATCTGTGACTAAATTATAGAGTTATTGAAGAAAGGAAAGACTACTCCTGACATGGAAATGTCCAAAGACCACAAAATACAAACACCTAGTGTTTGAAATATTCCAACACCAGGGTACGTACCAAGCCCTTGAAAAACTCGTAAAGAAGATGAACCAGATCACTGACCAAGCCGAACTCCCCCAATCTGGCCAGCCAGCACTCGGTAACGTAACCTTCGCTACTGAATGCAAAACTATGAGCCAGATACAATAGGGTATTCTGAAGTACAACGCATTCTTCTGTTCCTTTTCTTTTGTTAAAGCCTCTCTATTTTTATTTTACAATCCATCTTGTTTCATCTTTTTTTTAAACTCATATTGCCTATTAGGTACTTGTCCCCTGATCTATTTTATTTATTTACTTCACCAACCATTTTGTCACACACATATGTTGATTTATAGACGAACTAAAAATTGCCTGTTTCACTGAAGACCAATAAAAATTTTAAAATATAGGCTTTAGAGACATCGCGATGGTTTCAGCAGCACAATATTACTTGTGTTGGAGTACATCTTAACACAGGTGAATAATGTCAGCTGTAGGCGGCTACAACTAATTCCTGGTAATGTAACTTTTAGCTATCATAGCTAGGAATTCAGTTGAAATAGATATCGCTAGCCAGTTGTTAATAAAAGACATATTATTTTTCAAAATTTCGAAAACGCGATTATTCTTAATGCTGTGACCGAAGAAAAAGGCACAGAAAAACGAAATTCTTTTTCTACGCGAGAAGCGCGCTCTGCCAGCTTTGCGCCTACACCCTCTCTTTCCACATTCCAGTAAATGGTGGGCCAAAGCCAACATACTCCTGTAAACCATGCTCCACGGTGATTGCATCCACAATTGATGGGAGTGCCGATGCGGCGGCTGTCTCGGGCTGTCTGCTCCTCGAGGAGCTTTTTCCCAACATTCCTCCTGCCGGCAGATGCGCATTGTGCTGCGGGTGCCATGGCGCCGAACCTCAGGAGCTGATCCTTCCGTGCAATCTTTGTTGCTCCGCGCTCGTCTCTCTTTCGCGGCTTTCTGAAACCAGCCCTGCTGAAAGGTCAGCGTAGTAAAAATGAACGCTTCGTCTAGCGTAACAAACCGCCCACAAGGCACCGTGCGCCATACGCCGTGTGTGAACAGCTGACTGCGATTTGAAAACAACAATAGCCTGTGCTAAATTTTGTGTATTTTTTCTTCAAACAGCACTGCTTTAAAAACGTGCCTCACGTGTTGTTCAACGCGCGAAAAGTGTTTTGGTGCAACAGTGCAGACGACTGGCTATCCGGCCTGGCCATAGCTATGGCATTCTATGGCTTCGAAAGGCTCGTCGATGAAAAAAAAAAGCGCCGGAAACGTTTCCGAATACCTTACATATTCATATATAAGTTAAAACTATGGCGTTGTTAGCACCAAGAACTTTAATAACACTTCTGTTGGGCCTAGCAGTGCATGATAATACCACAGATGATCAATGTGCGCAAAGCATTAGACAATCCACGTACAGCGCTCCTTATGTTTCTCTCGTGTGCGTGGATTGTCTAATGTTTTGAGCACATCGATCATCTGTAGCACCAAAAAGTTTGTACGCTTGAATAAGAACATTTATTTCACGCTTTCCTCTTCTGGCTTTCGGAGAAAATACCAAGCGGCTTGCGTGGTCATGATGTGCTTCCTGAGGCCAGTTTCAGCCGAGTCTCCTCTCGTTATGTTTCCTTTCTACCCGAAAGCTTCACTATGCTAGGTAAAGCCGCTCTTCGCATGTCGCTAAATTTGACCTTCCCAGAGCCAGAGGTGGTGCTTTCGCGGTGTTGAGGTGTCCATCGAGATGTCGACATCTGATAGCTACTGCGGTCTTTCCTTTCCTCAAAGCACATGATTTCGCATTCCTCCACGTAAGCAAACCCAAGTGCCCTCGATTGCGGTTCGCCTCCATCGAAACGCGGCGGCCGCCGCGGTCGGGTTCGAACCCGCGTACTCCGGCTCAGTAGACTAGTGGCTTAACCACTGCGCCACCGCGCGGGGTAACTATCCAGTGTGCGGAACGCACTCAACGTTAAAAACACGAAGCCGCACCTACTTGCCCGATACACCACAGCTTTTGCTGTCTAGCCAGGTTCAGGATTAGCTAAACGGCACCGAATTTTTTAAACCGAAATCTTCACTACGCTAAGTAAAGCAGTCACGGAGTAGGCGAGAGAATGACCTTGAACGACCTTCAGCCAAACCACGTTTATCCCTTCCTTACGGCGCGGCTCGGATGCCCACCGATATATGCGAGACACTTACTGCGCTATTCCCTTTCCGCAAAACCAATTTTCAAAACCAATCAAATTTTCTTCGAAAGCAATGTAAAGGCGCATAACTGGCTCCCTGGGGCAGTGAACGCATGAGTCGCGCTTTCAGGTACGTCGAGCGCAACGATATACCATACAATAAATGAAATAACTAGCGCAACAATAAACAACTGAAACATAGAGGCATCTGAAGAAGCGGCCATTGCCTTGGCAATATCGCACGGTAACGCAACAGGACAAAACCTCACTATACTGACGGACTCCAAAGAAGAATCCAGAAACCACACAAGAGCCAGAATCGACAGCATCGCCAATCATATTCTACACACGACGACAAGACGCATAAACACTAAATATAATGTGGGTTCCGATACATGAGGGGTTGGGGGGCAACGTGGCAGCAGACGAGTCAGCTCGAGGGTATGTCAACCGAGCAGACTCAACCCTTTGCACCACGGGCACCTTTGACCCTGTTAACCCCACGTACTCAGACATGCTCGATCATTACAGGGGTCAGCGGAAACGCTACCCAGTCTCACACAAAGGGCTTACCAAAGAGGAGGTGCTAGGCTGTCGCAGACTACACACCGATACGTACCCGCACCTGCACAAACTACACCATATTTTCCCTACAGAATACGTAGACGAATGACCGTGGTGCCAGGTAAACCTACACTACTGCATGTCACGTGCGCCTGCCATAAGGAAGACTTAGAGCCTAGAATAGAACACCCGAGTGTGACACAGTGGGACACATGCCGGCCAGTTAGGACGAGCAACGATTTGTCGTACGCCGAGCCACGATAGCAGCGGTCAAGTGCGGCATGCTGGACCAACGATCGACCGCGGCGCCCAGTGACCCGTAAGGGTCGAGAACACTTTAAATTTGTCGCAGAGTTTTCAAGTGAAAAGCTTAACTACGCCAACTTTTCGAGCCGTCAAAGGGGCCGCAAGTTTGACCGTGAATATAGCTAGAGGTCACGGTGGCCGAAAGTTTCGCCTTGAATGTAGGTAGACGTCAAGCCATGAGCATAACTGGTGGTTGTAAGGTGAGACACGTGACGTCAGCTACAGCAGCGACACCAGCGGCTGTTACCCCAACTGTCCCGTCTTTGACCTTTGAGCTTGACCCTTGAGCCTTGACCTCTGACCTTGACCTCCGGTCAAGCGGGAAAGCGTCTGCCGGCATCGCATGCGCAGGTCAGAAAGTGTGTTCTTCATAAAATGCCGGTGCACTTTGATGCGTTCAGCGGAACACTAGGCGTGATCGATGCGACGCCTGCCGTGGAGACCGACACCCGAACCGCACCCGTAAGAGAAGGCAAATGATATGAAAATTGGTTTTAAGGAAATGAAATTACGCCTGTCTCACATATCTCGATGGACACCCAAACCACGCCGTAAGTGAAGGAAAATTGAAGTTCAAAACCGGCAGTCGCTCGACCCCAAACGCAGCCAAGGAGATGCAGCTTTTTCGCTTTTGACCACGGTTAACCAGAGCTAAGCCACCAGCAATTTTTTTTCCATCCTTCCATCAGGTACGTCGTGGTAGTGAGAGAGAGAGAGAGAGAGATGGGCTCCATGCATTAGCGCTGACAAAGAATTACAAGATTGCACTTTTCAGTCTGCTAATGAGGGGAACTGCAAAAGCCCTTCCTTGCGTGTCCTCTTTCGCTCTGCATTTTTCTTCTTTTTCTGCAATTTTGTGTTTCTTTCTGCTTTTTACGCGACAACGTATACAGCTCGTTCGGTCGAAAGCCGTCGGCGTCGTAATAGAAGTAGTTGGCACCGAGCGTCGGAAATATTCCTTTCCTTACGGCGCGGTTCGGGTGTCCACCGAGATACGACACGGGCGTAATTTTCCTTTCCTTAAATTGCGCAACGGGCAAGGCATCGCACCGAACGGGCGATGGCACTCCGTGGACCCTTTGGCAACGCTGTCACATCCCACTCTTAAAAACGAAGCTTAAGGATCCATTTTCTTTTATTTCTTCTCTTTAGACCATTGCATATATGTTGTTCAATGAACTATTGCATACATGTTTCAGTTACCATAACACTTACGTTTGAAGACCGCAGCAACAGGGCGCAACGTTGAATGGTTGCCAAGTATAAGTGCCACCTGCCAAGCTGGACGCAAGAGCGCGGAACTCACCGAACGTTGAATTCATTAAACCGCACTTATTATTCTTTTCTTTCTTTCTTTGGCGTCGCCGCACACAGGGCGCGGCGTTCTACATAAATATCGTGATTGGAAAAAAACATTTTTTACAAAAGTACGGAAGCCAAGGCTACCGGATACATTGACCTTCACAAGTAGACATGACGTTAATAGCGTAGATGTGTAAAGGGAAGTTTTTGACACTCTAAAACGAAATCTACACAATCCAACCCCGTCTGTACATGACCACGAGTTTAACAGGCTAATCAACTAAACATCGGGTGGTGAAAAAAGGTAAACAATACCTATTTAACATTAATAAGTTCTGTTAAAATGGAGCGGCACTGTACAAAAGAATCAACCCTCCCCCCGGGGGAGGGGAGGAGGGGGTGGAACACTACCAGCGCCAACCCTAAAGGACAGCTATAAACAAACCACAATCTAATTAAACAACATTCAGAAAAGAGGAGGGGGCGGTCCAGCTACTACCCTAGCATTCGCATAGCTAGTCGGCCCTCCCGAACGACAAAGAAGCGGGTGTGCCAGCGCCGCAGGAACAGCGCCTCCCCATCCGCTGCAAGCCTGTCAGACAGGTATTGTCTGATGAGGAGACGTAGAGTCCGCAACGCTGGGTACATTGCCCTCGCCGGCTGCCGCCAGGCTACGGTCAGACGGCGCCGACGCCGCAATACAAACACGGCGCAGACAAAAACAAGTTTGCCAAACTGGCTGCGTGGTTGGCGGACACCTGGCCTGCACGAACAGAAAACATGCGGTAAACCAATCACCACATTGCCCGCGCGACGGGGCACATGAAGAAAATATGGCTCGCCGTTTCTTGTGTTCCACGTTGCGCGCACTGGACATTGGGCACAACGCCCCACGATGCGAGTAGTTCTCCCGTGGGGACGACGCCCCAACTCCTCCTCCACTCAAAGTCGCGGACCTCAGGAGAGAGGCGGCTTGTACACCACGTACGCCACCTGCGTACCGCGGTGCGCCGCTGGTCGTCGAGACCAAGGCGAGCGCAAGCGACCATCTCGATGCAGGCACCTCGCTCAGGTAAACCTCCGGTAGATCACAGGCTACAGACAGCTTAAACCCCGCTGCTGCTCTGCTGAAGGCCAAAGACCTCTCTTCTTGCGGGCCTGTATGTCGATCCGGGGTGAAATCACGACGTGCCGTGCTCATCCAATAAAGCATGAGCGAACGCCCCAGATACGACACATTTCCTACCAGCGCGGTTGCAAATTTGGCTTCGACAGCCTGCGCTACTGTAGCTACACAGGGCAGCCCGAATCCTCCCCGTGAAGTTGGCCGCTGGCAAAGGCGCCGAGCTACCTGCGCCGTACCATCATCCCATAGAAAAACGCCCACGAGGAACGCTAGCCGACTCGCAGTACGGCGCGGCATCACTGCCAGGCGTGCAACATAGTGGGCAAAGGCGCGCGCGGCTCTTCACCACGGCTATCTTTGCCTCCGTAGAGAGGTCAAACTGAGCTGCCGTTGCTAGCGCAGTTTTCGTGCGCTCAACAACCTCTCCCCACGTCTGTGACAAAACTCCGGCCTGTTCGAAAAGGACCCCCAGCACCCGGACCCCGTTCATGAAAGGAATAGGCACCGGAAGGGGATCGCAGAAGGTCCCAAAACGTAGCGCCCGGCTCTTCCTGGCATTGAGCTCGGCGCCAGACAGCGCCGCGTAAACCTAAAACGTGGCCAGGAAAACCCTCAAATCTCCGGGTGTCCCGGACGAAGATTGAAATGTCGTCGGCATTGGCCGATACGACGATCGTTTGGTGTCCTGTCAGTGGAAAGCCGCGAATGCGTTCGTTGGAGGCAACGCTGCGCAGCAGGGGGTCGAAAAACAAGACAAACAACGCCGGAGAAAGAGGGAATCCATGGTGCACGCCACGCGTTACTGGAAAGGAAGCGGTCACACCACCATTTAAGAATAGGTCGGCCGTGAGGTCGGAGTACAATAGCGCTCAAAGCACCTCAGGACGTAAAACAGGTAAGGATATTCCACCCTGTCAAACGCCTTCGCTTCGTCTGCCGAGACGAAAACCCCGTTAGTCCCCTTCGCGTGTGCGTACGCGAACATATCGCGCGTGAGCGTGAGTGACGCGAAGACCGAGCGGCCTGGCACAGCGCAGGACTGGTAGAGGCTAACGAGGCTCGGCAAAAAGGGCCGCAAGCGACTAGCCATGAGCGACGCCACTAGTTTATAGTCCGTGTTCAGCAGGGTTATCGGCCGCCACGCCGCAGGGCATGACGACGTCTTTTCCTGCTTCGGGACTAACACAATTCGGCCCTTGGCAAAGGACGGCGGCTTAACTCCTTCCTGAAAGAAAGCGTTCACTCGGCGCGTAAGGAAGTCGACCAGCACATCGAAAAAGACGTAGTAGAAACCGGTGACCAGGCCGTCTGGTCCCGGTGCAGAAGCACGGCCCATACTAAACCCAGGACTGCGAAGACTTCCTCCTTTGACGCGGGAGCACAAAGTGCCGGTTCCGCGTCATCGGGTAGGTTGGGGAGGGTGGCGCAAAAGGCGTCTACCGCTGCTTCAAACCCATCCCACTCACACTGACCCTGCGAAACAAATCATTCCGCAAAGTGCTCGCGGAAAACGCGCTCAATATCGTTGGCCTGATCACAGACCGCACCGTCTGGCATGGTGACGCTATCGATACGGGCCGGTCGCTCACTCTTAAGGGGAAGGCTGTTGGCATGCCTAAGATCTGCGGCAGCCTGCGCCGGTATGTGTAGGCTCGCTGCCGTACAGGAGGCCTGGGTTCCCTTCTCCAGTACGCAGTGGTACCACACGCGAAGCGTGTCCAAGTCCTCGTGCATCGTGAAGGGCAGTTCACCTGCTCGCTTCATTATACGCATTCGACACAGCAAGTCACTGAGAGCCGCGGTCCTCCGTGCGCGCTTTGCTCGACATGTTTCGACTAAGCAATCGCGCACAGGAGTCTTGAGGTCAAACCACGTCGAGGGAGTGAACTCGACGATCCGAGCAATGGACTCCGACAAATATTCGCGGATGCCGCGAACGCTCAATTCGTCTTCTACGAGGGAGACGTCCATTCGCCAAATAGCAGCGCCACCAACACGACCCGGAGCGCTCCTCAGGCAAACCACGACAAGAATGTGATCACTGAGCGTCCCGGCACCGGCCGGAAAGAAGACAACCTCGCAAGACCTTAACTGCAGGACGAGGGCACTACGTAAATACACCCGATCTATTCGGGTGCGCTGCGACCTCTAGCACGTGTGGCCACGAAGAAGTCCCCGTGCAGCTCAACCCACGCGTCCTTAAAGGGACACTGAGGAGAAATTGAAGTTGGCTTGTATCGTTAGAATACCAGCTCCTGATCACAAAAACCCCACTCTGACTGAAAAAAAAAGCTCTTGTAAGGTAGAAAACAGCAACAACCAAAATATAGGTATCGCCAACACTAGGCCAATCTCGCAAGTACAAGCGTGATGACGTCATAAGACAAGAGACGCCACATTGGAGGAATTTTCCTTACTCCATGGAGTCACGAATCTCTGAGGCTGACAAAAGAAGGTTGCGCGGTTCAATATTGAATTAAGTTTTTTTTTTTGAAACCGATAGCTCACTTTTATCACACAAGGAAGACGGACCAAAGACAATCTGTATGTTGGAAGCAAAGAAAACCGATGCTTGGTGGCGCCACAGGCGGCCAGGAGAGTTCCGGTTTTTTATGGCGCTTCGCGTCTATGAGCTTTGCGTGCCCCGTGGTTTTGTTTTTGATGCGCCTCGATTTACAAGCGCCGAACAGTAGAGCAACTCCAAGTGCCGCTTCAAGTGCTAGTTAACCTTTGACGGAGACTGTTCAGGCTGGTCACATGATCGCCACGGTCGATGAAAAACTATGAAGGCACGATGGTCGGTGATCGTACAAGGCAGTTCGTAGTATAAAGAGCACTTGTGTCTTCGTACGCTCGCCCGGCGAAACGTTCCCGGCTGTTTCAGTCAACTTCGAACTACTTAACGTAAATCGTTTATTAGGGACGGGAGACAAGATACAAGGCAGTTAAGAAAAAATTACTGATGACCTAGCTCTTAGGCCAGGATATCCGTAGCGAAATCGCGGAGACTTCTGCATCGGAAGAGTGCATTCACCAGATGCGCTTTTATTCATGCTCAAAGCTTGAGCCGTAGTGGCGGAGTATATGCTGCCCTGCAAGAGCCGCCTAGCTGGCTCCCCTATCTGGATGGATGTGTGTACATCCCAGTCTTTTGATGTTTTGGAAGGAGGGATCATGCCGGGGTAATGTTGCGTAGTGTTTTGTGGCATGAGCGTGCTTAGACTTTTCTTTTCAGCACTATTTCTATACAATAAAGACAAAAAGGCCGTAGTGGCGGAGTGGTAGTCTCCACCCATAACGCCAAAGGCACTGGTTCGATTCCGAGCCTCGCCACAGGTTTTCTTTTTTTTTATTCAGTGAGTGTGTGTGTGGGGCGGTTCAGTGGCTCCCATAGGTGCCGCCCCTGAATACGTTGGTTAGCGGTTAAGCGCAAGCACTGTTAAGCGTTGCCCGCATGGAGCGTTTCTCCGGGCGATTCGTCCGCGTCGACGGCAGCGGAGCGCTTTTTTGCCTCTGAAGAGGACGTTTTTGCCAAATCGTCGGGTTCTGGCGGAACAGATAAAATCGTCGACGCCCGCCGACGCCGGGATAGGGCAGCGACAAAGGGCCAATGGAGCCGAGCGGGCGTCACGTGATTCTGGACGGGCTTTTTTCGTGTTCCTGTGCTGCCACTTCGCGTACAGCGCTGGAAGCTCATTGGAAGGGTACTGTGCGCCCAACCCGGCCGGAGTGAGTGCCGCTGCGGTGCACGCTTTGTAGGAATCTGTCAACGATGCCGTGTCATGGGCAGCACCTGGTGGCTGTGTGCGAAGTCCGAGGCAGGCTGCTGAGCCCACCGAAGAGCAAATTCTTCAGTATCTCCGATCATGCGGCATGCGATGCGATCGCCAGCTGAACAAGGGCCGCCGCTTCAAAGATGAAGGCTACATTCGGAACATAACGTTCAATGAAATACCCCCGACCAGTGAGAATGGCGTTTTCCGCTGTATATGACTACCATCCATGAAAGGTGGATACCACATCGTGCACACCATAGCACAGAAAACGACTGGGGACAACAGTTTTCACAATCCCGCCGCGGTGGCTGAGTGGTTATGGCGCTCGGCTGCTGGCCCGAAAGACGCGGGTTCGATCCCGGCCGCGGCGGCAGAATTTCGATGGAGGCAAAATTCTAGAGGTCCGTTTACTGTGCGATGTCAGTGCACGTTAAAGAACCCCAGGTGGTCGAAATTTCCGGAGCCCTCCCCTACGGCGCCCCTCATAGCCTGAATTGCTTTGGCAAGTTAAAACCCCACTAAACCAAACCAAGTTTTCACAAGCAATCACTGTGCTCAAGCGCTTCCGAATAGCTACACGAGCGATAAAAGCACAAGCGCACTAGAACCATGGCAGCTCTGCTAGCATTTTACTTTATTTTCCCGCAGCACACCGCTGCATAGGTTAAACAAGCATGCGCGTCCATAAAGACGTGCGCGAGGAGCGCGCAATGAGCATTTCGACGAAACCACGCAGAACTTTTCATCATGGATATGATGCGAACACACGCATAACGCACCTTCTGCTTCTTCTGCCTCTTAATACATGGCACATACCCACATGGGGGTATTGGCCAAGATGTAGTGGCATAAACAAGAAAATTTCCTTAGGAGATAACGACAAAATTGTAGCACCATGCGTGAATGCTCTCGTAAGTGCTTTTTCGTTGTCCGCTCCACCGCGCGTTGAAAGCGGCTAACAGCACTCGCCCATTTGGCCTTCTTGCTTGAGAAAGCAAAAAGCATCGGAATGAAGTCTGGGTGCCGCGGTGACATTCGAGGCCTTCCTGCCCATCAATAAAACATTTCGTGATGGACTGCACACGCATTCAACCACAGCACCTCGTCCGCACCTGTCACAAAGTGATTCCCGCACAGTCTTGACGTGCTTGACGGTGCCCAATGAAGGCCACGATCGTCGAACGGGCGAACGGCTTTTATCCACGCTTCGCGTTGAAGGCGGTTCCGGGAAGCGTTCAGAAAGCGAAAAAAATCCGAGTTTGCTTCCCTTTACATATTGGGCAATGCAGCTGTATGCAACACATGTCGTAGGCATTGCCAAATGCGCCGCACTGAACGCCCGACGGCTGCAGCAACGCACCCCGCGTAGGAAGCCGGTTTGTTTACACTTCCACGGCCGTTCTCGAGTGGCGCGCGACCCTTCCAATATGTTTCGCGACACCTCCGCCAGGGGACGGGCGCATGCGCAGTCGCGTTATATCAAACCTTCTAGCCTCTATAGTCGCGTCGTGAAAAAGGCAGATAACCCGGCCGAGGCAGGCCACAGCCGGTCTCGAGGGGAGCGCGCGCTTCTCTTCTTACATCCTTCGCAATGGGGTCTGTTTCCGCCTCCCGCCGCACCTTGGTGGGGCCGCCACTGCCCCACCGCTCCGCCGCTGAGACGGCCGTTCACGCGGAAGGAGAATAACGCGCGCTCGCTCCCAGTTCGGCCTGTGTCAGTGGTAACCGTCAAGCCTTTATATTTTACCTCTTGACGCAAAGACCGCGTAGTCAGCAACTTTGCCATGGGAGAAATCTGAAACAACGGATTAACGATTGCGCGCTCTCTCCTTTAGCCCGACTGTGTATGGTTGAACGTACTGCTTCGATCACGGACTTTAACGCGCTCTACCCTTATATTTGGCTAAAAAGCAAGGCTATCGGCTTACATAGTTCGTCTTCCTGCAGGTTCTTTATGAGCGTGTAGAATGATATGCGGCATATAATACTTGGATGGCAAGTTTTAAAGAGTAAATGATTCTACAGCGTAAATATAGCTCCTGAAACTTCAAGCGGAGCTGCTTTATTTTGCACAACGTCGGCGTTAGCAAGAAGTCATGGTGCTCCCCAGGAAAACATCATGTCATTCACGAAACGAACGGGTATAGACAGAACCCAACCCTGGGCCGCTGGAGCAGAGCACGTTGCACTCACGCGCCGTCCAAGATCTTCTCTTGGAACAGAATTTTGAAGTTTGGCGAAAAAATTCAGTCAGTAGTTGACAGTAACTGCAAACATGAACTAACTGCCAGCAAAGCAAAATTAGTTCGGAACTGCGTTCTGTCAATAAAATCGGCCTTTACGAGCGAATAGACTTATCTGAGAGGCGATGACTATAAAAGCTTTGCATATTCTCCTGCATTTCTGTAGCCTCGTCATCGCTTTCGATAAAACTCCTGAGGGCTCGAACTTTCATCACGTCACTCAGGAAACAATGTAGCACCCCAAAAAAAAGTTTTAAGCAACCTAACGGAGCTCCACTAAAACTCACAGCAATGCGCGTTATACCAGCCGGCTTAGATTACAATGCAAGGAAATAAAAATTAACATTTGCGATGCTTACATCTTAATAAAAGTCACCGAATTTAAGAGAATAAAGGGCACTGGGCATTCAACTGCATAATCTGAGATCTTTCGCAAAGATATTTAAACCAATTTTTTTTTAGGCAGCTTCAGGACACGCCGCAGGTTGAATATACGTGGACAACAAAAAATGGTGCTCTTTATGGTAGCTGAAGTCAATCACTGGACATACATACTCTCTGAAATTGCAATACTCAGTACGCGTCAATATCTGTGGCAGCATACGCAGCTTGTACTGGTTGCTTCTGTTACGTTCTGTTAGCGTTAGTCAGGCCAGAATGACGACAAGGAAGCTTGCGTCCAAGTCGAAAATTGTTTATTGGGCGAACTCGTGTCCTCAAACAGGCGGCGCAGCGGCAAAACAAAATTTAAAGGTGACAAGGCACTTGAAACATTAGACGCCTAATACGCTTACAACAATTTTGAGCATGAAGAGAGACTTGTTCGCGGCTACAGTCATTCCAGAGAAATCTGATGGCCTCTCATTTTACAATAAAAGCAGAAATGCCGCGTGCGATTGTCTTCGAGCACGGAACAATGCATTACAGTTCTTCTTGACAGTTGCGCGCACATTAGTAATTAGCATTCTTTTGAGCTATCGATACAGGCCTCTAATTTAAGGAAGTTGTGATCTATATGAGGGTGAAAATAAGTACATTCAGGACGTGCGAAAAGCGATATTGGCGAAATCGAGTACTATATACATCTCCCAGCAATCAGTTTATTTGGCAGTTCAACGTTGGTGTACATGAGTCTGACTTTCAACCTTACAAGTATCGTCTCAGGCCACCAGCTACGGCGCTCTCGGATTTACGGCTCACGCGTCGTAGAGAATATTTTCCTCGATAAAGAACCTTTTTTTATGGAACGAGTGCGACACTTTCGTTCTCCAAGATTTCATTCTTTTCCTCTTAGCATTAACTTCTCATTTAATCACAGACCATGAGACATACGCGAGGAAGTGATCAGAGTATTTCCTTCTGTATTTAAAACCACAAATGCTCTACATAGTTCTGAGAAATGTGAGAGTGATTCCTTATTTTAAATGCTTTCATCGAGCAAAGTTTGTGACGAAGAACCTGTGCACAAGTGGATTGTGTTGAATATACGCAGTTTAAGCATCAGCATTTTGCTTTCTTTGATTTCGGTGCTGCGCTCATTATGAACCAACGGGCTACAGCGCGAAACCAGGCAAAAGCCATTCGCCGCCGCAGCTGCAGGCGTGGAGCCAGCGGTAGGGCCGTCGCGCCTCTAGCGGCGGCGGGCGGTGTCACTCTCGGAGAAAAACTCGCATTGCTTCCGCGGCGAATGCGAAGGCCGTATGAAAGAGCGCGCGCGCCAACTCGTGACCGGCCGTGGGGAGACTCGCATGGTGGATGCGCGCCCAAACGGGCTCCCGCATCGCAGGTACAGATCGATGTGTGCCCGACTGCCTTCTTCCTTGCCTCCTTCCCTGCCCCTCTCTCCAAAGCAGACCCCCATCCGCTCCTCTCTCTCTTTCCTCGCTCTCTCCATCTTCTCCTCTGTCTCTCTTTTCTTCCATTCCCTGCACAGCTCAGTTTCGGTGTGCCCCTGAACAAGGAGGCAGTTACCGCGCAGCGCTCCCCTCCCCATTCCCTCCTTTGGCACTGTGATGGTCAAGTCAAGCCGAAGCCTCACGCCGTAACTCGCCCACTTGAGCTCGTCCCCGAATGGCCTTTTCGCGGCCACATCCCGCAGAAGGCAAATATCTTCTTGCGTGCTAAAACGTTTGCGCTGCTTCTTTGCTTGCAGGCGTGCTTGCGCCGCGTCCGTGCTCGATGAAGCCGACGCGCCAACGTTCGCACTGGAGGCCGCCATGTTAGTCCTAGATGACGCTCACTCGCTGGGCACTTTCCGCTGGGAAGGCCGGGCGAGCGGGTTGCGCCGAAAATCCGCTGGCCGCCTGAGCGTTCTGCGCATGCGCACTGGCGCCCTCTCTCGTCCGCTCCACTCCGCTGGCCGATGGCCCGCTCTGCTAAAAGTCTCTAATATTTATTAAAGTTCAGTCAGCAGATCACGTGATAAAATTTATTCGAGTGCTGCGAATTAGCCTTGAGCAGTCTTGACTGTTTACGTATATTGCAATTACAGCAATTAATTCACCACATAAAGCAAACTCAGTGACTTTTCAGAACCAATGTACTTCTACACGAAACTTTCCAGTACCCATGGTGCCTGGCACGTCACCACCTTAGCGTCATGTACGACACTGGCCCCTTAGACGCACCCATTGCGGGGGAACAAAGCCAACTGCTGTAGCATTCGAGACAGCACCTCGAACCACGGTAGCCCCTTTGTACTGCTTAGAGAGCCAGTCATGAGTGCCTAGAGAAAGCTGCCTAGTTTTCTTTGTTCACCAGTTATGAATCCATGAAGCATTGAATGATGGAAATGATGCACGTATTTTTTCTGTTTACCGATGCAAGGCACATCTTCCAAGTAATGAGTACTGGCCAGTGAGTCGTGCATTTTCTCCTTACTTTCTCGTTACATTATTTTCCCAAAGATCCGTCCTCAGCACATCGACTATGTTTTAAAGATGACATCTCAGTACTTGAGTCAAAAGAGTTTAGTGTGTTTTCATCTGCTTGATAATCCGGAATATTATTCAGATATACTATGATGCCTCTAATCAGGGTGAGAGTGCCGAATCCACTTTTTATGGCGTATTTGAAGAAGCATGGGACATTAAAGCTCTCGCATGCAACGCCGCCATTGAGCGCAGAACTTAACGCGACAATTTCCGGTTGACAATGGATGGCTTGCATGTGACGTCATGGGCGCCATCTTTGAGCGCACATCTTCGCTTCCTCAGTGTAGGCCAAAACAGGGGGCGATAAGTGGATAAGAAAAGCGCCCAGTTTTTTGGCCGCACTTCTGATCCCAAGCATGGCGGTCACTGCGACGGCGGTGCAAACTGTGTACACGTCTGTGCACTTCCAAAACCTTTGACATGGTAATTTTCATCGATTGGCAACAACTCCTGCCGAGTATAAAGACCTGAATTTTGAACAAAAGCATTCATGCGTTAGTATACGATATATCGGAAGAGCTTCAAATACAAGAAGCTTCATTACAGACTATACTTCATTTCAGTGAGTCCTGCAATTATGACATTCCAGGAATCCGAGGCACACAGTTGGCATGGCGTGCACTGAAACGCTGATAACACGCTGAAAACCACAGCCTAGAGCTGCCACGACACAAAGAGCAGCGAACTACTGTAGGGAGCAGCCGAAGGTCTGGGTCGGATTGAGCTGTCTGGTCACAAACTGGTTATTTGGTTCGTGCAAACGCCGCGAGTCGTGTTTGACTGGACTCGACCCTTCCACTCCGCCCACAGGGTGCGTTGACAAGCAGACCCCTCCGAAAATACACATAATCATTCACGCTTAGGTTTTCGAAAACATTTTTTTTGGCAGGTGAGGACCGAAGCGGGCGCCGGTTGACAACGCGTGTAGTCGCACCTCGCAGGGCGCGCCAGAGAGTCGACCCACTCGTATCGAGCGCATGTAAACGGAGAGTCGTAAGTTTGGCCGGCCTTGCTCAACTCTACGCCCTGAATGAAATCGAGTTCATGTAAACGAAAGACCCCAGGGAGGCCGGAGAAGCGTAACCAAAACCGAAACTGGTCCCAGGTCAGTGATCGATCTAGGATAACGTGCTGTTCTTTGCCGAGTAAAATTCCGTGTGCAAATATATGCCACACCTTTTTTTTTGCTTTCTAACTTTCATATGGATCTATTACGAAACTGAAAGATATATCTAAGTTTCTAAGCGTGTTAAGATGACGTAGTTGGGTAGTGTTTATGTCACCCGACGGCGTTGCATGGTCGTTTTACGACCGCAAAAAGGCAACGATTTCCAACGGGCTTTATTAAATTCAGACTCAATATTGCGCTGAAATATTTCGGAATCGGCATGTCTAATATTTATTGAATCAAAGAAAATTACAACCGGGCGGCTTCATTTTCTTTTCACAACCCCTTTAATAGAGATGATTCGTTTGACAGCGTCAGCCCGAGTCGGGCTGTCAGTAGCGTATACTGAGGGCACACGCGTACTTTTGTTTCTGTTCACGTTTTTGCTATCGTCAAAGCGTTCCCCGTTGATTTTCTACGGTAGTCTTTACTTTTCGTGTACACTTCAGCTGTAACTAATCTATAATCGTTTTGTTTCTTCTAGTGCGTGCATATCCATCATAAGCTGTGTGTGTGCTTGTGTGTTTAACCCTCGAAGGGCTTTAACTTGACAGCGTCAGTCCACATTGGGCTAACAGCTGCTACTTTATTGTCTAAGATTCGTGGGCATTATAATCTCGTATGTGTGCTCGTGCGAGGCAGGTAGAGAGAGAGAGGCGGGCCGGGGCTCCTGTCCGACTTTCCAGCTTCCGATCTGGTGTTGCACAGTAGACGTAATGCTTGCAAACGAACGGCCTACTGCGGTACCTGCGAAATTGTACACTTAATCGCCGATGGAAGAAGAGCGGGGGTGTAGCTCAGTGGTAGAGCGTTCGCTTTGCATGTGAAAGGCCCCGGGTTCGATCCCCGGCACCTCCACGAGACCGCCGCTTTTTTTTTCTCGAATACCATGAGCCACGAGTAAACAGAATGGATACACACTCCGCTCAACCCGTTTAAGTTTAGTGTCCGGGGTGGCTGCGGCCAAAGGAGGAAAAGTACCCTCAGTCTTGCATTTCCCTCGCTCGCCTTCCCCTAATATCCTCACACTCATCCTCGTTTTATTATTTTACTGTTCTTTCTCGCTCCCAATTTCCTGCTCTCGCCGACGCCATAGAGGAAGGATCCATGTTAAACCCACTCTAACCCTAAAACACGGCCGCCCGCTATCGTCATCACCCCACTTAGAGGAGCTTGACGCAAGTTTTCTTTTCTCATGGTATATATGTCTACATTACTAAGTAATAAATGTATGATAGAAGTCCTAAACGGGCGATTTAAAGTTTGACAAAAGCTTGCATAAAGAGGGGGGGGGCGCCATGCCTTGCCGACCATTTACGGTGAAAACAAATTTTTGACAAGAGGTATAGTTAAATTTTTAAACTGGTGGTTGTGTAGTCCACTGCTTTCCAACAGGCCGATGACGAACAGGACGTGCAACGGTGGCACGATGGCCGGTTAAGAAACCACAAATTAAGGCACGCCACTCAACATATACACCAGCAACGAAACAGTTCATTGAATAACAATTACATAAGAAGATGCACAAAAATTGGTCGACTATTTACCTACACATGGAGAGGGAACAACCACATATCAGTGGATAAGAAATATTGCCCTCATACCGCCGCACTACCCTACAAAACAATACACAAGCGAGACAATCACTGTATACCGTATATTTCCGTACTACCTCTTAAGATCCAACAAAACTTACCGCAACTTTTGCAAATGCGGAAAACCTGCACAAAACATCTGTGACTAAATTATAGAGTTATTGAAGAAAGGAAAGACTACTCCTGACATGGAAATGTCCAAAGACCACAAAATACAAACACCTAGTGTTTGAAATATTCCAACACCAGGGTACGCACCAAGCCCTTGAAAAACTCGTAAAGAAGATGAACCAGATCACTGACCAAGCCGAACTCCCCCAATCTGGCCAGCCAGCACTCGGTAACGTAACCTTCGCTACTGAATGCAAAACTATGAGCCAGATACACTATGGTATTCTGAAGTACAACGCATTCTTCTGTTCCTTTTCTTTTGTTAAAGCCTCTCTATTTTTATTAAAGCTGCGAACTGGGCGAGTTGGTATTGATTCATATTTGAACAGCGCAATAAAACAACGGGACACAACGAAGAAAGGACACCACAAGCGCTGACTCGCAACTAGATTTTAATTCACGTCCAAGCATCTTAAATACTAAGAACGCCAAAGACAAACAAGAGGGAAAAACCAAAAGAAAAACGATACAAAGCTGCTAATCATGCCCACAAAGGTGACAATCAGCACGAGCGCGAGACTACACATCTTGGCCGGATAAAAACATCATCTCTTTATCAGTTAGTGTGACAGAAGGATCACTAATACAGCTATCAGGTTCCAAGCGGATGTGAAAAGCCTCCAAAATTTCCCGCGTTAGGCTGTCATTATGTTTTCCTAGGATGACGGTGTTAGACAACAGAGGGGTGCAAGTACCTTCTCTCCAGTGGCGGGCAAGGTTACAAGAAGACCCATTACCTCGGGACCTGTGGTGCTCACTAAGACGAGCGTTGATGCAAAGTCCTGTCTGGCCAAAATAACTCAACCCGCAAGTGCACGGAATCCTGTAGACAACCCCCACATTACAGGGCACAAAAGGGTTCTTATGGTTGGTCTGACAACCCCCAGTCTTTTTCTTCGCGGTTGTTGCCTTAGCCTTCTCTTCCACCTGCCTGCAAACACCTCTAAGTTTTTTAGGCGCTGAAAAGACCACATCAACATCGTATCTCGCCGCAACATTCTTCAAACCATGTCCCACACCATGCGTGTAAGGCACCACCACAAACTTCTTTTTTTCCCTTTTTGGCTTATCCCCGCTCTTGATCCATCTAAGAAGCTTATCGCATTCCCTGGAAATCACATGAGAAGGGTAACCACTAGATTTTAATCGGCCAACTTGACGCAAAATACTTTCATTGATTCTTTCAAGACATGACTTGTTCATGGCAGATTTCAGGCTAGAAAAAACAATGCCATTTTTTACCAGTTTTGTGTGGCTTGATTGGTAATTTAGAAAAGACTTGGTAGAGCGAGGGAAATATTCCCAACACAAATGACGCTCTTCCAACAACAGTCTTAAGTCCAGAAATTGAAGTACATCTTGTTTAGGAAGTTCAGTCGTGAAAGTTAGTCCCATCGCGCATTCTCTGAAAACCTTCAGTACATCTACCACGCTACGCGTCAAGTAACCCTTCTTAACAAAAACAATATAATCATCGACATACCGAAAAATCCTCAGAACCAACCCGTCACATCTCCTGTCTATGGATCTGTCTACCCTGGCAAGGAAGATATTGGCTAACACAGGTGCTACTTTAGATCCTATGCACACTCCATCATTCTGCGCAAACGATTTCCCTTTCCATTCAATGACAGTTGAACGGAGGTAAAAAGACAGAATCTCTAAGAAGCTCTCAAGGGACACACCACATCTAGCAATAAAATCAGTTTCATTGTTGTAATCAGCGATGCACATTTTTACACTTTTCATGAGGTCATCATGAGGTAGAGAATAATATAGGTCTTGCACATCAATGCTGAAAGCATCACACCTTCCCGGGTTATTGGATTTTAGGAAGTCAACCAAAGCACCAGAATTAGAGATGTGAAAAGGATCCTCAATTATCAAACACGACAAATGCTTTTGAAGATAGCTAGACACGAAGAACTGCCAAGTGCCGTGCTCAGACACGATAGATCTGAAGGGAACATTGTCCTTATGCGTCTTTGCAGAAAAGAAAACCTGAAGGTGCGATCCTTTTACGCTCTTCACAGAAGCCGCGAGGCGTTGCAAGTTGTTCTCCTCCAAAAGACGAAGGGCACTTGCCTTGACTTTGTTATCTCTGAAAGTTACGGACTTGAAGTTCTTCGTTAAGGCTTGATGCGCTTTTTCTTCAAAGGTGCCAGCAGGGAGAACGACGAAGCACCCTTCCTTGTCGGCGACCATTATCCTGAGACCACTAGATGCAGCAAAGTCAACGAGCTTTTTCATGCGGTGGTAATTCCGTGGTTTCTCTTTTGTTCTTTCGAAAACTTCGACACATTCCGAGATGCATTGAAACTGACTATCTTTGCCTGCCAACCGGGATATTTTCTTTGACAAGGCAAGTTTCTCGGTAGCTTTCAACCGTGGGTCATATGCAAACTTCGGTCCCAACCTGAGAGTTGCTAGATGTTCTTCCGGCACGTCGCATTCGCCCAGGACAACAACCTTTCCTTGCTCCGCAGCGTCCTTCTTCTTTCTCGGCAAGCCTGTCCGGACTGAGTTCCAGAGGAACTCTGTAATAAAATCCATCGTCCCACACCACTCCGAGAAGCCTTGCTGCCGATCGGTCCTGCCACAAATAACCCGTAGATGGTCTTTGAAGAACCGTGCTTGACGCCACAATTCGGACTTCATGATCTTGCAAATTCGCCTGGTGTGTCCTCTTGACGGCTCCAAAAAACCACACACCATTTGAACGTCAGGAGGGCAAAGCCCGTACCTGACATGCCAAGAGAGAACTCTGGCCCTGCACACACACACAGCGATGATCGACACAATGACAGCAGGATTGCCTACCGAGAGCTGGTTAGAAAGATTACAAAGATTGAAAAGAGGGGAGCCCACGGTACTAGAAATTACATTCATTAAAGCTGCGAACTGGGCGAGTTGGTATTGATTTCCCAAAAAGGGAAAAAAAGAAGTTTGTGGTGGTGCCTTACACGCATGGTGTGGGACATGGTTTGAAGAATGTTGCGGCGAGATACGATGTTGATGTGGTCTTTTCAGCGCCTAAAAAACTTAGAGGTGTTTGCAGGCAGGTGGAAGAGAAGGCTAAGGCAACAACCGCGAAGAAAAAGACTGGGGGTTGTCAGACCAACCATAAGAACCCTTTTGTGCCCTGTAATGTGGGGGTTGTCTACAGGATTCCGTGCACTTGCGGGTTGAGTTATTTTGGCCAGACAGGACGTTGCATCAACGCTCGTCTTAGTGAGCACCACAGGTCCCGAGGTAATGGGTCTTCTTGTAACCTTGCCCGCCACTGGAGAGAAGGTACTTGCACCCCTCTGTTGTCTAACACCGTCATCCTAGGAAAACATAATGACAGCCTAACGCGGGAAATTTTGGAGGCTTTTCACATCCGCTTGGAACCTGATAGCTGTATTAGTGATCCTTCTGTCACACTAACTGATAAAGAGATGATGTTTTTATCCGGCCAAGATGTGTAGTCTCGCGCTCGTGCTGATTGTCACCTTTGTGGGCATGATTAGCAGCTTTGTATCGTTTTTCTTTTGGTTTTTCCCTCTTGTTTGTCTTTGGCGTTCTTAGTATTTAAGATGCTTGGACGTGAATTAAAATCTAGTTGCGAGTCAGCGCTTGTGGTGTCCTTTCTTCGTTGTGTCCCGTTGTTTTATTGCGCTGTTCAAATATGAATCAATACCAACTCGCCCAGTTCGCAGCTTTAATAAAAATAGAGAGGCTTTAACAAAAGAAAAGGAACAGAAGAATGCGTTGTACTTCCGAATACCCTAGTGTATCTGGCTCATAGTTTTGCATTCAGTAGCGAAGGTTACGTTACCGAGTGCTGGCTGGCCAGATTGGGGGAGTTCGGCTTGGTCAGTGATCTGGTTCATCTTCTTTACGAGTTTTTCAAGGGCTTGGTGCGTACCCTGGTGTTGGAATATTTCAAACACTAGGTGTTTGTATTTTGTGGTCTTTGGACATTTCCATGTCAGGAGTAGTCTTTCCTTTCTTCAATAACTCTATAATTTAGTCACAGATGTTTTGTGCAGGTTTTCCGCATTTGCAAAAGTTGCGGTAAGTTTTGTTGGATCTTAAGAGGTAGTACGGAAATATACGGTATACAGTGATTGTCTCGCTTGTGTATTGTTTTGTAGGGTAGTGCGGCGGTATGAGGGCAATATTTCTTATCCACTGATATGTCGTTGTTCCCTCTCCATGTGTAGGTAAATAGTCGACCAATTTTTGTGCATCTTCTTATGTAATTGTTATTCAATGAACTGTTTCGTTGCTGGTGTATATGTTGAGTGGCGTGCCTTAATTTGTGGTTTCTTAACCGGCCATCGTGCCACCGTTGCACGTCCTGTTCGTCATCGGCCTGTTGGAAAGCAGTGGACTACACAACCACCAGTTTAAAAATTTAACTATACCTCTTGTCAAAAATTTGTTTTCACCGTAAATGGTCGGCAAGGCATGGCGCCCCCCCCCCCCCCTTTATGCAAGCTTTTGTCAAACTTTAAATCGCCCGTTTAGGACTTCTATCATACATTTATTACTTAGTAATGTAGACATATATACCATGAGAAAAGAAAACTTGCGTCAAGCTCCTCTAAGTGGGGTGATGACGATAGCGGGCGGCCGTGTTTTAGGGTTAGAGTGGGTTTAACATGGATCCTTCCTCTATGGCGTCGGCGAGAGCAGGAAATTGGGAGCGAGAAAGAACAGTAAAATAATAAAACGAGGATGAGTGTGAGGATATTAGGGGAAGGCGAGCGAGGAAAATGCAAGACTCAGGGTACTTTTCCTCCTTTGGCCGCAGCCACCCCGGACACTAAACTTAAACGGGTTGAGCGGAGTGTGTATCCATTCTGTTTACTCGTGGCTCATGGTATTCGAGAAAAAAAAAGCGGCGGTCTCGTGGAGGTGCCGGGAATCGAACCCGGGGCCTTTCACATGCAAAGCGAACGCTCTACCACTGAGCTACACCCCCGCTCTTCTTCCATCGGCGATTAAGTGTACAATTACGCAGGTACCGCAGTAGGCCGTTCGTTTGCAAGCATTACGTCTACTGTGCAACACCAGATCGGAAGCTGGAAAGTCGGACAGGAGCCCCGGCCCGCCTCTCTCTCTCTCTCTATCTCTCTACCTGCCTCGCACGAGCACACATACGAGATTATAATGCCCACGAATCTTAGACAATAAAGTAGCAGCTGTTAGCCCAATGTGGACTGACGCTGTCAAGTTAAAGCCCTTCGAGGGTTAAACACACAAGCACACACACAGCTTATGATGGATATGCACGCACTAGAAGAAACAAAACGATTATTAATTAGTTACAGCTGAAGTGTACACGAAAAGTAAAGACTACCGTAGAAAATCAACGGGGAACGCTTTGACGATAGCAAAAACGTGAACAGAAACAAAAGTACGCGTGTGCCCTCAGTATACGCTACTGACAGCCCGACTCGGGCTGACGCTGTCAAACGAATCATCTCTATTAAAGGGGTTGTGAAAAGAAAATGAAGCCGCCCGGTTGTAATTTTCTTTGATTCAATAAATATTAGACATGCCGATTCCGAAATATTTCAGCGCAATATTGTGTCTGAATTTAATAAAGCCCGTTGGAAATCGTTGCCTTTTTGCGGTCGTAAAACGACCATGCAACGCCGTCGGGTGACATAAACACTACCCAACTACGTCATCTTAACACGCTTAGAAACTTAGATATATCTTTCAGTTTCGTAATAGATCCATATGAAAGTTAGAAAGCAAAAAAAAAGTGTGGCATATATTTGCACACGGAATTTTACTCGGCAAAGAACAGCACGTTATCCTAGATCGATCACTGACCTGGGACCAGTTTCGGTTTTGGTTACGCTTCTCCGGCCTCCCTGGGGTCTTTCGTTTACATGAACTCGATTTCATTCAGGGCGTAGAGTTGAGCAAGGCCGGCCAAACTTACGACTCTCCGTTTACATGCGCTCGATACGAGTGGGTCGACTCTCTGGCGCGCCCTGCGAGGTGCGACTACACGCGTTGTCAACCGGCGCCCGCTTCGGTCCTCACCTGCCAAAAAAAATGTTTTCGAAAACCTAAGCGTGAATGATTATGTGTATTTTCGGAGGGGTCTGCTTGTCAACGCACCCTGTGGGCGGAGTGGAAGGGTCGAGTCCAGTCAAACACGACTCGCGGCGTTTGCACGAACCAAATAACCAGTTTGTGACCAGACAGCTCAATCCGACCCAGACCTTCGGCTGCTCCCTACAGTAGTTCGCTGCTCTTTGTGTCGTGGCAGCTCTAGGCTGTGGTTTTCAGCGTGTTATCAGCGTTTCAGTGCACGCCATGCCAACTGTGTGCCTCGGATTCCTGGAATGTCATAATTGCAGGACTCACTGAAATGAAGTATAGTCTGTAATGAAGCTTCTTGTATTTGAAGCTCTTCCGATATATCGTATACTAACGCATGAATGCTTTTGTTCAAAATTCAGGTCTTTATACTCGGCAGGAGTTGTTGCCAATCGATGAAAATTACCATGTCAAAGGTTTTGGAAGTGCACAGACGTGTACACAGTTTGCACCGCCGTCGCAGTGACCGCCATGCTTGGGATCAGAAGTGCGGCCAAAAAACTGGGCGCTTTTCTTATCCACTTATCGCCCCCTGTTTTGGCCTACACTGAGGAAGCGAAGATGTGCGCTCAAAGATGGCGCCCATGACGTCACATGCAAGCCATCCATTGTCAACCGGAAATTGTCGCGTTAAGTTCTGCGCTCAATGGCGGCGTTGCATGCGAGAGCTTTAATGTCCCATGCTTCTTCAAATACGCCATAAAAAGTGGATTCGGCACTCTCACCCTGATTAGAGGCATCATAGTATATCTGAATAATATTCCGGATTATCAAGCAGATGAAAACACACTAAACTCTTTTGACTCAAGTACTGAGATGTCATCTTTAAAACATAGTCGATGTGCTGAGGACGGATCTTTGGGAAAATAATGTAACGAGAAAGTAAGGAGAAAATGCACGACTCACTGGCCAGTACTCATTACTTGGAAGATGTGCCTTGCATCGGTAAACAGAAAAAATACGTGCATCATTTCCATCATTCAATGCTTCATGGATTCATAACTGGTGAACAAAGAAAACTAGGCAGCTTTCTCTAGGCACTCATGACTGGCTCTCTAAGCAGTACAAAGGGGCTACCGTGGTTCGAGGTGCTGTCTCGAATGCTACAGCAGTTGGCTTTGTTCCCCCGCAATGGGTGCGTCTAAGGGGCCAGTGTCGTACATGACGCTAAGGTGGTGACGTGCCAGGCACCATGGGTACTGGAAAGTTTCGTGTAGAAGTACATTGGTTCTGAAAAGTCACTGAGTTTGCTTTATGTGGTGAATTAATTGCTGTAATTGCAATATACGTAAACAGTCAAGACTGCTCAAGGCTAATTCGCAGCACTCGAATAAATTTTATCACGTGATCTGCTGACTGAACTTTAATAAATATTAGAGACTTTTAGCAGAGCGGGCCATCGGCCAGCGGAGTGGAGCGGACGAGAGAGGGCGCCAGTGCGCATGCGCAGAACGCTCAGGCGGCCAGCGGATTTTCGGCGCAACCCGCTCGCCCGGCCTTCCCAGCGGAAAGTGCCCAGCGAGTGAGCGTCATCTAGGACTAACATGGCGGCCTCCAGTGCGAACGTTGGCGCGTCGGCTTCATCGAGCACGGACGCGGCGCAAGCACGCCTGCAAGCAAAGAAGCAGCGCAAACGTTTTAGCACGCAAGAAGATATTTGCCTTCTGCGGGATGTGGCCGCGAAAAGGCCATTCGGGGACGAGCTCAAGTGGGCGAGTTACGGCGTGAGGCTTCGGCTTGACTTGACCATCACAGTGCCAAAGGAGGGAATGGGGAGGGGAGCGCTGCGCGGTAACTGCCTCCTTGTTCAGGGGCACACCGAAACTGAGCTGTGCAGGGAATGGAAGAAAAGAGAGACAGAGGAGAAGATGGAGAGAGCGAGGAAAGAGAGAGAGGAGCGGATGGGGGTCTGCTTTGGAGAGAGGGGCAGGGAAGGAGGCAAGGAAGAAGGCAGTCGGGCACACATCGATCTGTACCTGCGATGCGGGAGCCCGTTTGGGCGCGCATCCACCATGCGAGTCTCCCCACGGCCGGTCACGAGTTGGCGCGCGCGCTCTTTCATACGGCCTTCGCATTCGCCGCGGAAGCAATGCGAGTTTTTCTCCGAGAGTGACACCGCCCGCCGCCGCTAGAGGCGCGACGGCCCTACCGCTGGCTCCACGCCTGCAGCTGCGGCGGCGAATGGCTTTTGCCTGGTTTCGCGCTGTAGCCCGTTGGTTCATAATGAGCGCAGCACCGAAATCAAAGAAAGCAAAATGCTGATGCTTAAACTGCGTATATTCAACACAATCCACTTGTGCACAGGTTCTTCGTCACAAACTTTGCTCGATGAAAGCATTTAAAATAAGGAATCACTCTCACATTTCTCAGAACTATGTAGAGCATTTGTGGTTTTAAATACAGAAGGAAATACTCTGATCACTTCCTCGCGTATGTCTCATGGTCTGTGATTAAATGAGAAGTTAATGCTAAGAGGAAAAGAATGAAATCTTGGAGAACGAAAGTGTCGCACTCGTTCCATAAAAAAAGGTTCTTTATCGGGGAAAATATTCTCTACGACGCGTGAGCCGTAAATCCGAGAGCGCCGTAGCTGGTGGCCTGAGACGATACTTGTAAGGTTGAAAGTCAGACTCATGTACACCAACGTTGAACTGCCAAATAAACTGATTGCTGGGAGATGTATATAGTACTCGATTTCGCCAATATCGCTTTTCGCACGTCCTGAATGTACTTATTTTCACCCTCATATAGATCACAACTTCCTTAAATTAGAGGCCTGTATCGATAGCTCAAAAGAATGCTAATTACTAATGTGCGCGCAACTGTCAAGAAGAACTGTAATGCATTGTTCCGTGCTCGAAGACAATCGCACGCGGCATTTCTGCTTTTATTGTAAAATGAGAGGCCATCAGATTTCTCTGGAATGACTGTAGCCGCGAACAAGTCTCTCTTCATGCTCAAAATTGTTGTAAGCGTATTAGGCGTCTAATGTTTCAAGTGCCTTGTCACCTTTAAATTTTGTTTTGCCGCTGCGCCGCCTGTTTGAGGACACGAGTTCGCCCAATAAACAATTTTCGACTTGGACGCAAGCTTCCTTGTCGTCATTCTGGCCTGACTAACGCTAACAGAACGTAACAGAAGCAACCAGTACAAGCTGCGTATGCTGCCACAGATATTGACGCGTACTGAGTATTGCAATTTCAGAGAGTATGTATGTCCAGTGATTGACTTCAGCTACCATAAAGAGCGCCATTTTTTGTTGTCCACGTATATTCAACCTGCGGCGTGTCCTGAAGCTGCCTAAAAAAAATTGGTTTAAATATCTTTGCGAAAGATCTCAGATTATGCAGTTGAATGCCCAGTGCCCTTTATTCTCTTAAATTCGGTGACTTTTATTAAGATGTAAGCATCGCAAATGTTAATTTTTATTTCCTTGCATTGTAATCTAAGCCAGCTGGTTTAACGCGCATTGCTGTGAGTTTTAGTGGAGCTCCGTTAGGTTGCTTAAAACTTTTTTTTGGGGTGCTACATTGTTTCCTGAGTGACGTGATGAAAGTTCGAGCCCTCAGGAGTTTTATCGAAAGCGATGACGAGGCTACAGAAATGCAGGAGAATATGCAAAGCTTTTATAGTCATCGCCTCTCAGATAAGTCTATTCGCTCGTAAAGGCCGATTTTATTGACAGAACGCAGTTCCGAACTAATTTTGCTTTGCTGGCAGTTAGTTCATGTTTGCAGTTACTGTCAACTACTGACTGAATTTTTTCGCCAAACTTCAAAATTCTGTTCCAAGAGAAGATCTTGGACGGCGCGTGAGTGCAACGTGCTCTGCTCCTGCGGCCCAGGGTTGGGTTCTGTCTATACCCGTTCGTTTCGTGAATGACATGATGTTTTCCTGGGGAGCACCATGACTTCTTGCTAACGCCGACGTTGTGCAAAATTAAAGCAGCTCCGCTTGAAGTTTCAGGAGCTATATTTACGCTGTAGAATCATTTACTCTTTAAAACTTGCCATCCAAGTATTATATGCCGCATATCATTCTACACGCTCATAAAGAACCTGCAGGAAGACGAACTATGTAAGCCGATAGCCTTGCTTTTTAGCCAAATATAAGGGTAGAGCGCGTTAAAGTCCGTGATCGAAGCAGTACGTTCAACCATACACAGTCGGGCTAAAGGAGAGAGCGCGCAATCGTTAATCCGTTGTTTAAGATTTCTCCCATGGCAAAGTTGCTGACTACGCGGTCTTTGCGTCAAGAGGTAAAATATAAAGGCTTGACGGTTACCACTGACACAGGCCGAACTGGGAGCGAGCGCGCGTTATTCTCCTTCCGCGTGAACGGCCGTCTCAGCGGCGGAGCGGTGGGGCAGTGGCGGCCCCACCAAGGTGCGGCGGGAGGCGGAAACAGACCCCATTGCGAAGGATGTAAGAAGAGAAGCGCGCGCTCCCCTCGAGACCGGCTGTGGCCTGCCTCGGCCGGGTTATCCGCCTTTTTCACGACGCGACCTTAGAGGCTAGAAGGTTTGATATAACGCGACTGCGCATGCGCCCGTCCCCTGGCGGAGGTGTCGCGAAACATATTGGAAGGGTCGCGCGCCACTCGAGAACGGCCGTGGAAGTGTAAACAAACCGGCTTCCTACGCGGGGTGCGTTGCTGCAGCCGTCGGGCGTTCAGTGCGGCGCATTTGGCAATGCCTACGACATGTGTTGCATACAGCTGCATTGCCCAATATGTAAAGGGAAGCAAACTCGGATTTTTTTCGCTTTCTGAACGCTTCCCGGAACCGCCTTCAACGTGAAGCGTGGATAAAAGCCGTTCGCCCGTTCGACGATCGTGGCCTTCATTGGGCACCGTCAAGCACGTCAAGACTGTGCGGGAATCACTTTGTGACAGGTGCGGACGAGGTGCTGTGGTTGAATGCGTGTGCAGTCCATCACGAAATGTTTTATTGATGGGCAGGAAGGCCTCGAATGTCACCGCGGCACCCAGACTTCATTCCGATGCTTTTTGCTTTCTCAAGCAAGAAGGCCAAATGGGCGAGTGCTGTTAGCCGCTTTCAACGCGCGGTGGAGCGGACAACGAAAAAGCACTTACGAGAGCATTCACGCATGGTGCTACAATTTTGTCGTTATCTCCTAAGGAAATTTTCTTGTTTATGCCACTACATCTTGGCCAATACCCCCATGTGGGTATGTGCCATGTATTAAGAGGCAGAAGAAGCAGAAGGTGCGTTATGCGTGTGTTCGCATCATATCCATGATGAAAAGTTCTGCGTGGTTTCGTCGAAATGCTCATTGCGCGCTCCTCGCGCACGTCTTTATGGACGCGCATGCTTGTTTAACCTGTGCAGCGGTGTGCTGCGGGAAAATAAAGTAAAATGCTAGCAGAGCTGCCATGGTTCTAGTGCGCTTGTGCTTTTATCGCTCGTGTAGCTATTCGGAAGCGCTTGAGCACAGTGATTGCTTGTGAAAACTTGGTTTGGTTTAGTGGGGTTTTAACTTGCCAAAGCAATTCAGGCTATGAGGGACGCCGTAGGGGAGGGCTCCGGAAATTTCGACCACCTGGGGTTCTTTAACGTGCACTGACATCGCACAGTAAACGGACCTCTAGAATTTTGCCTCCATCGAAATTCTGCCGCCGCGGCCGGGATCGAACCCGCGTCTTTCGGGCCAGCAGCCGAGCGCCATAACCACTCAGCCACCGCGGCGGGATTGTGAAAACTGTTGTCCCCAGTCGTTTTCTGTGCTATGGTGTGCACGATGTGGTATCCACCTTTCATGGATGGTAGTCATATACAGCGGAAAACGCCATTCTCACTGGTCGGGGGTATTTCATTGAACGTTATGTTCCGAATGTAGCCTTCATCTTTGAAGCGGCGGCCCTTGTTCAGCTGGCGATCGCATCGCATGCCGCATGATCGGAGATACTGAAGAATTTGCTCTTCGGTGGGCTCAGCAGCCTGCCTCGGACTTCGCACACAGCCACCAGGTGCTGCCCATGACACGGCATCGTTGACAGATTCCTACAAAGCGTGCTCCGCAGCGGCACTCACTCCGGCCGGGTTGGGCGCACAGTACCCTTCCAATGAGCTTCCAGCGATGTACGCGAAGTGGCAGCACAGGAACACGAAAAAAGCCCGTCCAGAATCACGTGACGCCCGCTCGGCTCCATTGGCCCTTTGTCGCTGCCCTATCCCGGCGTCGGCGGGCGTCGACGATTTTATCTGTTCCGCCAGAACCCGACGATTTGGCAAAAACGTCCTCTTCAGAGGCAAAAAAGCGCTCCGCTGCCGTCGACGCGGACGAATCGCCCGGAGAAACGCTCCATGCGGGCCACGCTTAACAGTGCTTGCGCTTAACCTCTAACCAACGTATTCAGGGGCGGCACCTATGGGAGCCACTGAACCGCCCCACACACACACTCACTGAATAAAAAAAAAGAAAACCTGTGGCGAGGCTCGGAATCGAACCAGTGCCTTTGGCGTTATGGGTGGAGACTACCACTCCGCCACTACGGCCTTTTTGTCTTTATTGTATAGAAATAGTGCTGAAAAGAAAAGTCTAAGCACGCTCATGCCACAAAACACTACGCAACATTACCCCGGCATGATCCCTCCTTCCAAAACATCAAAAGACTGGGATGTACACACATCCATCCAGATAGGGGAGCCAGCTAGGCGGCTCTTGCAGGGCAGCATATACTCCGCCACTACGGCTCAAGCTTTGAGCATGAATAAAAGCGCATCTGGTGAATGCACTCTTCCGATGCAGAAGTCTCCGCGATTTCGCTACGGATATCCTGGCCTAAGAGCTAGGTCATCAGTAATTTTTTCTTAACTGCCTTGTATCTTGTCTCCCGTCCCTAATAAACGATTTACGTTAAGTAGTTCGAAGTTGACTGGAACAGCCGGGAACGTTTCGCCGGGCGAGCGTACGAAGACACAAGTGCTCTTTATACTACAAACTGCCTTGTACGATCACCGACCATCGTGCCTTCATAGTTTTTCATCGACCGTGGCGATCATGTGACCAGCCTGAACAGTCTCCGTCAAAGGTTAACTAGCACTTGAAGCGGCACTTGGAGTTGCTCTACTGTTCGGCGCTTGTAAATCGAGGCGCATCAAAAACAAAACCACGGGGCACGCAAAGCTCATAGACGCGAAGCGCCATAAAAAACCGGAACTCTCCTGGCCGCCTGTGGCGCCACCATGCATCGGTTTTCTTTGCTTCCAACATACAGATTGTCTTTGGTCCGTCTTCCTTGTGTGATAAAAGTGAGCTATCGGTTTCAAAAAAAAAAACTTAATTCAATATTGAACCGCGCAACCTTCTTTTGTCAGCCTCAGAGATTCGTGACTCCATGGAGTAAGGAAAATTCCTCCAATGTGGCGTCTCTTGTCTTATGACGTCATCACGCTTGTACTTGCGAGATTGGCCTAGTGGTGGCGATACCTATATTTTGGTTGTTGCTGTTTTCTACCTTACAAGAGCTTTTTTTTTCAGTCAGAGTGGGGTTTTTGTGATCAGGAGCTGGTATTCTAACGATACAAGCCAACTTCAATTTCTCCTCAGTGTCCCTTTAAGGACGCGTGGGTTGAGCTGCACGGGGACTTCTTCGTGGCCACACGTGCTAGAGGTCGCAGCGCACCCGAATAGATCGGGTGTATTTACGTAGTGCCCTCGTCCTGCAGTTAAGGTCTTGCGAGGTTGTCTTCTTTCCGGCCGGTGCCGGGACGCTCAGTGATCACATTCTTGTCGTGGTTTGCCTGAGGAGCGCTCCGGGTCGTGTTGGTGGCGCTGCTATTTGGCGAATGGACGTCTCCCTCGTAGAAGACGAATTGAGCGTTCGCGGCATCCGCGAATATTTGTCGGAGTCCATTGCTCGGATCGTCGAGTTCACTCCCTCGACGTGGTTTGACCTCAAGACTCCTGTGCGCGATTGCTTAGTCGAAACATGTCGAGCAAAGCGCGCACGGAGGACCGCGGCTCTCAGTGACTTGCTGTGTCGAATGCGTATAATGAAGCGAGCAGGTGAACTGCCCTTCACGATGCACGAGGACTTGGACACGCTTCGCGTGTGGTACCACTGCGTACTGGAGAAGGGAACCCAGGCCTCCTGTACGGCAGCGAGCCTACACATGCCGGCGCAGGCTGCCGCAGATCTTAGGCATGCCAACAGCCTTCCCCTTAAGTGTGAGCGACCGGCCCGTATCGATAGCGTCACCATGCCAGACGGTGCGGTCTGTGATCAGGCCAACGATATTGAGCGCGTTTTCCGCGAGCACTTTGCGGAATGTTTTGTTTCGCAGGGTCAGTGTGAGTGGGATGGGTTTGAAGCAGCGGTAGACGCCTTTTGCGCCACCCTCCCCAACCTACCCGATGACGCGGAACCGGCACTTTGTGCTCCCGCGTCAAAGGAGGAAGTCTTCGCAGTCCTGGGTTTAGTATGGGCCGTGCTTCTGCACCGGGACCAGACGGCCTGGTCACCGGTTTCTACTACGTCTTTTTCGATGTGCTGGTCGACTTCCTTACGCGCCGAGTGAACGCTTTCTTTCAGGAAGGAGTTAAGCCGCCGTCCTTTGCCAAGGGCCGAATTGTGTTAGTCCCGAAGCAGGAAAAGACGTCGTCATGCCCTGCGGCGTGGCGGCCGATAACCCTGCTGAACACGGACTATAAACTAGTGGCGTCGCTCATGGCTAGTCGCTTGCGGCCCTTTTTGCCGAGCCTCGTTAGCCTCTACCAGTCCTGCGCTGTGCCAGGCCGCTCGGTCTTCGCGTCACTCACGCTCACGCGCGATATGTTCGCGTACGCAAACGCGAAGGGGACTAACGGGGTTTTCGTCTCGGCAGACGAAGCGAAGGCGTTTGACAGGGTGGAATATCCTTACCTGTTTTACGTCCTGAGGTGCTTTGAGCGCTATTGTACTCCGACCTCACGGCCGACCTATTCTTAAATGGTGGTGTGACCGCTTCCTTTCCAGTAACGCGTGGCGTGCACCATGGATTCCCTCTTTCTCCGGCGTTGTTTGTCTTGTTTTTCGACCCCCTGCTGCGCAGCGTTGCCTCCAACGAACGCATTCGCGGCTTTCCACTGACAGGACACCAAACGATCGTCGTATCGGCCAATGCCGACGACATTTCAATCTTCGTCCGGGACACCCGGAGATTTGAGGGTTTTCCTGGCCACGTTTTAGGTTTACGCGGCGCTGTCTGGCGCCGAGCTCAATGCCAGGAAGAGCCGGGCGCTACGTTTTGGGACCTTCTGCGATCCCCTTCCGGTGCCTATTCCTTTCATGAACGGGGTCCGGGTGCTGGGGGTCCTTTTCGAACAGGCCGGAGTTTTGTCACAGACGTGGGGAGAGGTTGTTGAGCGCACGAAAACTGCGCTAGCAACGGCAGCTCAGTTTGACCTCTCTACGGAGGCAAAGATAGCCGTGGTGAAGAGCCGCGCGCGCCTTTGCCCACTATGTTGCACGCGTGGCAGTGATGCCGCGCCGTACTGCGAGTCGGCTAGCGTTCCTCGTGGGCGTTTTTCTATGGGATGATGGTACGGCGCAGGTAGCTCGGCGCCTTTGCCAGCGGCCCCCTTCACGGGGAGGATTCGGGCTGCCCTGTGTAGCTACAGTAGCGCAGGCTGTCGAAGCCAAATTTGCAACCGCGCTGGTAGGAAATGTGTCGTATCTGGGGCGTTCGCTCATGCTTTATTGGATGAGCACGGCACGTCGTGATTTCACCCCGGATCGACATACAGGCCCGCAAGAAGAGAGGTCTTTGGCCTTCAGCAGAGCAGCAGCGGGGTTTAAGCTGTCTGTAGCCTGTGATCTACCGGAGGTTTACCTGAGCGAGGTGCCTGCATCGAGATGGTCGCTTGCGCTCGCCTTGGTCTCGACGACCAGCGGCGCACCGCGGTACGCAGGTGGCGTACGTGGTGTACAAGCCGCCTCTCTCCTGAGGTCCGCGACTTTGAGTGGAGGAGGAGTTGGGGCGTCGTCCCCACGGGAGAACTACTCGCATCGTGGGGCGTTGTGCCCAATGTCCAGTGCGCGCAACGTGGAACACAAGAAACGGCGAGCCATATTTTCTTCATGTGCCCCGTCGCGCGGGCAATGTGGTGATTGGTTTACCGCATGTTTTCTGTTCGTGCAGGCCAGGTGTCCGCCAACCACGCAGCCTGTTTGGCAAACTTGTTTTTGTCTGCGCCGTGTTTGTATTGCGGCGTCGGCGCCGTCTGACCGTAGCCTGGCGGCAGCCGGCGAGGGCAATGAACCCAGCGTTGCGGACTCTACGTCTCCTCATCAGACAATACCTGTCTGACAGGCTTGCAGCGGATGGGGAGGCGCTGTTCCTGCGGCGCTGGCACACCCGCTTCTTTGTCGTTCGGGAGGGCCGACTAGCTATGCGAATGCTAGGGTAGTAGCTGGACCGCCCCCTCCTCTTTTCTGAATGTTGTTTAATTAGATTGTGGTTTGTTTATAGCTGTCCTTTAGGGTTGGCGCTGGTAGTGTTCCACCCCCTCCTCCCCTCCCCCGGGGGGAGGGTTGATTCTTTTGTACAGTGCCGCTCCATTTTAACAGAACTTATTATGTTAAATAGGTATTGTTTACCTTTTTTCACCACCCGATGTTTAGTTGATTAGCCTGTTAAACTCGTGGTCATGTACAGACGGGGTTGGATTGTGTAGATTTCGTTTTAGAGTGTCAAAAACTTCCCTTTACACATCTACGCTATTAACGTCATGTCTACTTGTGAAGGTCAATGTATCCGGTAGCCTTGGCTTCCGTACTTTTGTGAAAAATTTTTTTTTCCAATCACGATATTTATGTAGAACGCCGCGCCCTGTGTGAGGCGACGCCAAAGAAAGAAAGAAAAGAATAATAAGTGCGGTTTAATGAATTCAACGTTCGGTGAGTTCCGCGCTCTTGCGTCCAGCTTGGCAGGTGGCACCTATACTTGGCAACCATTCAACGTTGCGCCCTGTTGCTGCGGTCTTCAAACGTAAGTGTTATGGTAACTGAAACATGTATGCAATAGTTCATTGAACAACATATATGCAATGGTCTAAAGAGAAGAAATAAAAGAAAATGGATCCTTAAGCTTCGTTTTTAAGAGTGGGATGTGACAGCGTTGCCAAAGGGTCCACGGAGTGCCATCGCCCGTTCGGTGCGATGCCTTGCCCGTTGCGCAATTTAAGGAAAGGAAAATTACGCCCGTGTCGTATCTGGGTGGACACCCGAACCGCGCCGTAAGGAAAGGAATATTTCCGACGCTCGGTGCCAACTACTTCTATTACGACGCCGACGGCTTTCGACCGAACGAGCTGTATACGTTGTCGCGTAAAAAGCAGAAAGAAACACGAAATTGCAGAAAAAGAAGAAAAATGCAGAGCGAAAGAGGACACGCAAGGAAGGGCTTTTGCAGTTCCCCTCATTAGCAGACTGAAAAGTGCAATCTTGTAATTCTTTGTCAGCGCTAATGCATGGAGCCCATCTCTCTCTCTCTCTCTCTCACTACCACGACGTACCTGATGGAAGGATGGAAAAAAAATTGCTGGTGGCTTAGCTCTGGTTAACCGTGGTCAAAAGCGAAAAAGCTGCATCTCCTTGGCTGCGTTTGGGGTCGAGCGACTGCCGGTTTTGAACTTCAATTTTCCTTCACTTACGGCGTGGTTTGGGTGTCCATCGAGATATGTGAGACAGGCGTAATTTCATTTCCTTAAAACCAATTTTCATATCATTTGCCTTCTCTTACGGGTGCGGTTCGGGTGTCGGTCTCCACGGCAGGCGTCGCATCGATCACGCCTAGTGTTCCGCTGAACGCATCAAAGTGCACCGGCATTTTATGAAGAACACACTTTCTGACCTGCGCATGCGATGCCGGCAGACGCTTTCCCGCTTGACCGGAGGTCAAGGTCAGAGGTCAAGGCTCAAGGGTCAAGCTCAAAGGTCAAAGACGGGACAGTTGGGGTAACAGCCGCTGGTGTCGCTGCTGTAGCTGACGTCACGTGTCTCACCTTACAACCACCAGTTATGCTCATGGCTTGACGTCTACCTACATTCAAGGCGAAACTTTCGGCCACCGTGACCTCTAGCTATATTCACGGTCAAACTTGCGGCCCCTTTGACGGCTCGAAAAGTTGGCGTAGTTAAGCTTTTCACTTGAAAACTCTGCGACAAATTTAAAGTGTTCTCGACCCTTACGGGTCACTGGGCGCCGCGGTCGATCGTTGGTCCAGCATGCCGCACTTGACCGCTGCTATCGTGGCTCGGCGTACGACAAATCGTTGCTCGTCCTAACTGGCCGGCATGTGTCCCACTGTGTCACACTCGGGTGTTCTATTCTAGGCTCTAAGTCTTCCTTATGGCAGGCGCATGTGACATGCAGTAGTGTAGGTTTACCTGGCACCACGGTCATTCGTCTACGTATTCTGTAGGGAAAATATGGTGTAGTTTGTGCAGGTGCGGGTACGTATCGGTGTGTAGTCTGCGACAGCCTAGCACCTCCTCTTTGGTAAGCCCTTTGTGTGAGACTGGGTAGCGTTTCCGCTGACCCCTGTAATGATCGAGCATGTCTGAGTACGTGGGGTTAACAGGGTCAAAGGTGCCCGTGGTGCAAAGGGTTGAGTCTGCTCGGTTGACATACCCTCGAGCTGACTCGTCTGCTGCCACGTTGCCCCCCAACCCCTCATGTATCGGAACCCACATTATATTTAGTGTTTATGCGTCTTGTCGTCGTGTGTAGAATATGATTGGCGATGCTGTCGATTCTGGCTCTTGTGTGGTTTCTGGATTCTTCTTTGGAGTCCGTCAGTATAGTGAGGTTTTGTCCTGTTGCGTTGCCGTGCGATATTGCCAAGGCAATGGCCGCTTCTTCAGATGCCTCTATGTTTGAGTTGTTTATTGTTGCGCTAGTTATTTCATTTATTGTATGGTATATCGTTGCGCTCGACGTACCTGGAAGCGCGACTCATGCGTTCACTGCCCCTGGGAGCCAGTTATGCGCCTTTACATTGCTTTCGAAGAAAATTTGATTGGTTTTGAAAATTGGTTTTGCGGAAAGGGAATAGCGCAGTAAGTGTCTCGCATATATCGGTGGACATCCGAGCCGCGCCGTAAGGAAGGAATAAACGTGGTTTGGCTGAAGGTCGTTCAAGTTCATTCTCTCGCCTACTCCGTGACTGCTTTACTTAGCGTAGTGAAGATTTCGGTTTAAAAAATTCGGTGCCGTTTAGCTAATCCTGAACCTGGCTAGACAGCAAAAGCTGTGGTGTATCGGGCAAGTAGGTGCGGCTTCGTGTTTTTAACGTTGAGTGCGTTCCGCACACTGGATAGTTACCCCCCGCGGTGGCGCAGTGGTTAAGCCACTAGTCTACTGAGCCGGAGTACGCGGGTTCGAACCCGACCGCGGCGGCCGCCGCGTTTCGATGGAGGCGAACCGCAATCGAGGGCACTTGGGTTTGCTTACGTGGAGGAATGCGAAATCATGTGCTTTGAGGAAAGGAAAGACCGCAGTAGCTATCAGATGTCGACATCGCGATGGACACCTCAACACCGCGAAAGCACCACCTCTGGCTCTGGGAAGGTCAAATTTAGCGACATGCGAAGAGCGGCTTTACCTAGCATAGTGAAGCTTTCGGGAAGAAAGGAAACATAACGAGAGGAGACTCGGCTGAAACTGGCCTCAGGAAGCACATCATGACCACGCAAGCCGCTTGGTATTTTCTCCGAAAGCCAGAAGAGGAAAGCGTGAAATAAATGTTCTTATTCAAGCGTACAAACTTCTTGGTGCTACAGATGATCGATGTGCTCAAAACATTAGACAATCCACGCACACGAGAGAAACATAAGGAGCGCTGTACGTGGATTGTCTAATGCTTTGCGCACATTGATCATCTGTGGTATTATCATGCACTGCTAGGCCCAACAGAAGTGTTATTAAAGTTCTTGGTGCTAACAACGCCATAGTTTTAACTTATATATGAATATGTAAGGTATTCGGAAACGTTTCCGGCGTTTTTTGTTTTATTTCATCGACGAGCCTTTCGAAGCCATAGAATGCCATAGCTATGGCCAGGCCGGATAGCCAGTCGTCTGCACTGTTGCACCAAAACACTTTTCGCGCGTTGAACAACACGTGAGGCACGTTTTTAAAGCAGTGCTGTTTGAAGAAAAAACACAAAATTTCGCACAGGCTATTGTTGTTTTCAAATCGCAGTCAGCTGTTCACACACGGCGTATGGCGCACGGTGCCGTGTGGGCGGCTTGTTACGCTAGACGAAGCGTTCATTTTTACTACGCTGACCTTTCAGCAGGGCTGGTTTCAGGAAGCCGCGAAAGAGAGACGAGCGCGGAGCAACAAAGATTGCACGGAAGGATCAGCTCCTGAGGTTCGGCGCCATGGCACCCGCAGCACAATGCGCAGCTGCCGGCAGGAGGAATGTTGGGAAAAAGCTCCTCGAGGAGCAGACAGCCCGAGACAGCCGCCGCATCGGCACTCCCATCAATTGTGGATGCAATCACCGTGGAGCATGGTTTACAGGAGTATGTTGGCTTTGGCCCACCGTTTACTGGAATGTGGAAAGAGAGGGTGTAGGCGCAAAGCTGGCAGAGCGCGCTTCTCGCGTAGAAAAAGAATTTCGTTTTTCTGTGCCTTTTTCTTCGGTCACAGCATAAGGGTAATCGCATTTTCGAAATTTTGAAAAATAATATGTCTTTTATTAACAACTGGCTAGCGATCTCTATTTCAACTCAATTCCTGGCTATGATAGCTAAAAGTTACATTACCAGGAATTAGTTGAAGCCACCTACAGCTGACATTGTTCACCTGTGTTAAGATGTACTCCAACACAAGTAATATTGTGCTGCTGAAACCATCGCGATGTCTCTAAAGCCTATATTTTAAAATTTTTATTGTTCTTCAGTGAAACAGGCAATTTTTAGTTCGTCTATAAATCGGCATATGTGTGTGACAAAATGGTTGTGAAATAGATCAGGGGACAAGTGCCTAATAGGCAATATGAGTTTAAAAAAAAGATGAAACATGATGGATTGTAAAATAAAAATAGAGAGGATTTAACAAAAGAAAAGGAACAGAAGAATGCGTTGTACTTCAGAATACCCTATTGTATAACACTTACGTTTGAAGACCGCAGCAACAGGGCGCAACGTTGAATGGTTGCCAAGTATAAGTGCCACCTGCCAAGCTGGGCGCAAGAGCGCGGAACTCACCGAACGTTGAATTCATTAAACCGCACTTATTATTCTTTTCTTTCTTTCTTTGGCGTCGCCGCACACAGGGCGCGGCGTTCTACATAGATATCGTGATTGGAAAAAAAAAATTTTTACAAAAGTACGCAAGCCAAGGCTACCGGATACATTGACCTTCACAAGTAGACATGACGTTAATAGCGTAGATGTGTAAAGGGAAGTTTTTGACACTCTAAAACGAAATCTACACAATCCGACCCCGCCTGTACATGACCACGAGTTTAACAGGCTAATCAACTAAACATCGGGTGGTCAAAAAAGGTAAACAATACCTATTTAACATTAATAAGTTCTGTTAAAATGGAGCGGCACTGTACAAAAGAATCAACCCTCCCCCCGGGGGAGGGGAGGAGGGGGTGGAACACTACCAGCGCCAACCCTAAAGGACAGCTATAAACAAACCACAATCTAATTAAACAACATTCAGAAAAGAGGAGGGGGCGGTCTAGCTACTACCCTAGCATCGGCATAGCTAGTCGGCCCTCCCGAATGACAATGAAACGGGTGTGCCAGCGCCGCAGGAACAGCGCCTCCCCATCCGCTGCAAGCCTGTCAGACAGGTATTGTCTGATGAGGAGACGTAGAGTCCGCAACGCTGGGTACATTGCCCTCGCCGGCTGCCGCCAGGCTACGGTCAGACGGCGCCGACGCCGCAATACAAACACGGCGCAGACAAAAACAAGTTTGCCAAACTGCTGCGTGGTTGGCGGACACCTGGCCTGCACGAACAGAAAACATGCGGTAAACCAATCACCACATTGCCCGCGCGACGGGGCACATGAAGAAAATATGGCTCGCCGTTTCTTGTGTTCCACGTTGCGCGCACTGGACATTGGGCACAACGCCCCACGATGCGAGTAGTTCTGCCGTGGGGACGACGACCCAACTCCTCCTCCACTCAAAGTCGCGGACCTCAGGAGAGAGGCGGCTTGTACACCACGTACGCCACCTGCGTACCGCGGTGCGCCGCTGGTCGTCGAGACCAAGGCGAGCGCAAGCGACCATCTCGATGCAGGCACCTCGCTCAGGTAAACCTCCGGTAGATCACAGGCTACAGACAGCTTAAACCCCGCTGCTGCTCTGCTGAAGGCCAAAGACCTCTCTTCTTGCGGGCCTGTATGTCGATCCGGGGTGAAATCACGACGTGCCGTGCTCATCCAATAAAGCATGAGCGAACGCCCCAGATACGACACATTTCCTACCAGCGCGGTTGCAAATTTGGCTTCGACAGCCTGCGCTACTGTAGCTACACAGGGCAGCCCGAATCCTCCCCGTGAAGGGGGCCGCTGGCAAAGGCGCCGAGCTACCTGCGCCGTACCATCATCCCATAGAAAAACGCCCACGAGGAACGCTAGCCGACTCGCAGTACGGCGCGGCATCACTGCCACGCGTGCAACATAGTGGGCAAAGGCGCGCGCGGCTCTTCACCACGGCTATCTTTGCCTCCGTAGAGAGGTCAAACTGAGCTGCCGTTGCTAGCGCAGTTTTCGTGCGCTCAACAACCTCTCCCCACGTCTGTGACTAAACTCCGGCCTGTTCGAAAAGGACCCCCAGCACCCGGACCCCGTCCATGAAAGGAATAGGCACCGGAAGGGGATCGCAGAAGGTCCCAAAACGTAGCGCCCGGCGCTTCCTGGCATTGAGCTCGGCGCCAGACAGCGCCGCGTAAACCTGAAACGTGGCCAGGAAAACCCTCAAATCTCCGGGTGTCCCGGACGAAGATTGAAATGTCGTCGGCATAGGCCGATACGACGATCGTTTGGTGTCCTGTCAGTGGAAAGCCGCGAATGCGTTCGTTGGAGGCAACGCTGCGCAGCAGGGGGTCGAAAAACAAGACAAACAACGCCGGAGAAAGAGGGAATCCATGGTGCACGCCACGCGTTACCGGAAAGGAGGTGGTCACACCACCATTTAAGAATAGGTCGGCCGTGAGGTCGGAGTACAATAGCGCTCAAAGCACCTCAGGACGTAAAACAGGTAAGGATATTCCACCCTGTCAAACGCCTTCGCTTGGTCTGCCGAGACGAAAACCCCGTTAATCCCCTTCGCGTGTGCGTACGCGAACATATCGCGCGTGAGCGTGAGTGACGCGAAGACCGAGCTGCCTGGCACAGCGCAGGACTGGTAGAGGCTAACGAGGCTTGGCAAAAAGGGCCGCAAGCGACTAGCCATGAGCGACGCCACTAGTTTATAGTCCGTGTTCAGCAGGGTTATCGGCCGCCACGCCGCAGGGCATGACGACGACTTTTCCTGCTTCGGGACTAGCACAATTCGGCCCTTGGCAAAGGACGGCGGCTTAACTCCTTCCTGAAAGAAAGCGTTCACTCGGCGCGTAAGGAAGTCGACCAGCACATCGAAAAAGACGTAGTAGAAACCGGTGACCAGGCCGTCTGGTCCCGGTGCAGATGCACGGCCCATACTAAACCCAGGACTGCGAAGACTTCCTCCTTTGACGCGGGAGCACAAAGTGCCGGTTCAGCGTCATCGGGTAGGTTGGGGAGGGTGGCGCAAAAGGCGTCTACCGCTGCTTCAAACCCATCCCACTCACACTGACCCTGCGAAACAAAACATTCCGCAAAGTGCTCGCGGAAAACGCGCTCAATATCGTTGGCCTGATCACAGACCGCACCGTCTGGCATGGTGACGCTATCGATACGGGCCGGTCGCTCACTCTTAAGGCGAAGGCAGTTGGCATGCCTAAGTTCTGCGGCAACCTGCGCCGGCATGTGTAGGCGCGCTGCCGTACAGGAGGCCTGGGTTCCCTTCTCCAGTACGCAGTGGTACCACACGCGAAGCGTGTCCAAGTACTCGTGCATCGTGAAGGGCAGTTCACCTGCTCGCTTCATTATACGCATTCGACACAGCAAGTCACTGAGAGCCGCGGTCCTCCGTGCGCGCTTTGCTCGACATGTTTCGACTAAGCAATCGCGCACACGAGTCTTGAGGTCAAACCACGTCGAGGGAGTGAACTCGACGATCCGAGCAATGGACTCCGACAAATATTCGCGGGTGCCGCGAACGCTCAATTCGTCTTCTACGAGGGAGACGTCCATTCGCCAAATAGCAGCGCCACCAACACGACCCGGAGCGCTCCTCAGGCAAACCACGACAAGAATGTGATCACTGAGCGTCCCGGCACCGGCCGGAAAGAAGACAACCTCGCAAGACCTTAACTGCAGGACGAGGGCACTACGTAAATACACCCGATCTATTCGGGTGCGCTGCGACCTCTAGCACGTGTGGCCACGAAGAAGTCCCCGTGCAGCTCAACCCACGCGTCCTTAAAGGGACACTGAGGAGAAATTGAAGTTGGCTTGTATCGTTAGAATACCAGCTCCTGATCACAAAAACCCCACTCTGACTGAAAAAAAAGCTCTTGTAAGGTAGAAAACAGCAACAACCAAAATATAGGTATCGCCAACACTAGGCCAATCTCGCAAGTACAAGCGTGATGACGTCATAAGACAAGAGACGCCACCTTGGAGGAATTTTCCTTACTCCATGGAGTCACGAATCTCTGAGGCTGACGAAAGAAGGTTGCGCGGTTCAATATTGAATTAAGTTTTTTTTTTTAAACCGATAGCTCACTTTTATCACACAAGGAAGACGGACCAAAGACAATCTGTATGTTGGAAGCAAAGAAAACCGATGCTTGATGGCGCCACAGGCGGCCAGGAGATTTCCGGTTTTTTACAAGCGCCGAACAGTAGAGCAACTCCAAGTGCCGCTTCAAGTGCTAGTTAACCTTTGACGGAGACTGTTCAGGCTGGTCACATGATCGCCACGGTCGATGAAAAACTATGAAGGCACGATGGTCGGTGATCGTACAAGGCAGTTCGTAGTATAAAGAGCACTTGTGTCTTCGTACGCTCGCCCGGCGAAACGTTCCCGGCTGTTCCAGTCAACTTCGAACTACTTAACGTAAATCGTTTATTAGGGACGGGAGACAAGATACAAGGCAGTTAAGAAAAAATTGCTGATGACCTAGCTCTTAGGCCAGGATATCCGTAGCGAAATCGCGGAGACTTCTGCATCGGAAGAGTGCATTCACCAGATGCGCTTTTATTCATGCTCAAAGCTTGAGCCGTAGTGGCGGAGTATATGCTGCCCTGCAAGAGCCGCCTAGCTGGCTCCCCTATCTGGATGGATGTGTGTACATCCCAGTCTTTTGATGTTTTGGAAGGAGGGATCATGCCGGGGTAATGTTGCGTAGTGTTTTGTGGCATGAGCGTGCTTAGACTTTTTTTTCAGCGCTATTTCTATACAATAAAGACAAAAAGGCCGTAGTGGCGGAGTGGTAGTCTCCACCCATAACGCCAAAGGCACTGGTTCGATTCCGAGCCTCGCCACAGGTTTTCTTTTTTTTTTCAGTGAGTGTGTGTGTGGGGCGGTTCAGTGGCTCCCATAGGTGCCGCCCCTGAATACGTTGGTTAGCGGTTAAGCGCAAGCACTGTTAAGCGTGGCCCGCATGGAGCGTTTCTCCGGGCGATTCGTCCGCGTCGACGGCAGCGGAGCGCTTTTTTGCCTCTGAAGAGGACGTTTTTGCCAAATCGTCGGGTTCTGGCGGAACAGATAAAATCGTCGACGCCCGCCGACGCCCGGATAGGGCAGCGACAAAGGGCCAATGGAGCCGAGCGGGCATCACGTGATTCTGGACGGGCTTTTTTCATGTTCCTGTGCTGCCACTTCGCGTACAGCGCTGGAAGCTCATTGGAAGGGTACTGTGCGCCCAACCCGGCCGGAGTGAGTGCCGCTGCGGAGCACGCTTTGTAGGAATCTGTCAACGATTGCGTGTCCTGGGCAGCACCTGGTGGCTGTGTGCGAAGTCCGAGGCAGGCTGCTGAGCCCACCGAAGAGCAAATTCTTCAGTATCTCCGATCATGCGGCATGCGATGCGATCGCCAGCTGAACAAGGGCCGCCGCTTCAAAGATGAAGGCTACATTCGGAACATAACGTTCAATGAAATACCCCCGACCAGTGAGAATGGCGTTTTCCGCTGTATATGACTACCATCTATGAAAGGTGGATACCACATCGTGCACGCCATAGCACAGAAAACGACTGGGGACAACAGTTTTCACAATCCCGCCGCGGTGGCTGAGTGGTTATGGCGCTCGGCTGCTGGCCCGAAAGACGCGGGTTCGATCCCGGCCGCGGCGGCAGAATTTCGATGGAGGCAAAATTCTAGAGGTCCGTTTACTGTGCGATGTCAGTGCACGTTAAAGAACCCCAGGTGGTCGAAATTTCCGGAGCCCTCCCCTACGGCGTCCCTCATAGCCTGAATCGCTTTGGCAAGTTAAAACCCCACTAAACCAAACCAAGTTTTCACAAGCAATCATTGTGCTCAAACGCTTCCGAATAGCTACACGAGTGATAAAAGCACAAGCGCACTAGCAACATGGCAGCTCTGCTAGCATTTTACTTTATTTTCCCGCAGCACACCGCTGCATAGGTTAAACAAGTATGCGCGTCCATAAAGACGTGCGCGAGGAGCGCACAATGAGCCATTCCGACGAAACCACGCAGAACTTTTCATCATGGATATGATGCGAACACACGCATAACGCACCTTCTGCTTCTTCTGCCTCTTAATACATGGCACATACCCACATGGGGGTATTGGCCAAGATGTAGTGGCATAAACAAGAAAATTTCCTTAGGAGATAACGACAAAATTGTAGCACCATGCGTGAATGCTCTCGTAAGTTCGTTTTCGTTGTCCGCTCCACCGCGCGTTGAAAGCGGCTAACAGCACTCGCCCATTTGGCCTTCTTGCTTGAGAAAGCAAAAAGCATCGGAATGAAGTCTGTGTGCCGCGGTGACATTCGAGGCCTTCCTGCCCATCAATAAAACATTTCGTGATGGACTGCACACGCATTCAACCACAGCACCTCGTCCGCACCTGTCACAAAGTGATTCCCGCACAGTCTTGACGTGCTTGACGGTGCCCAATGGAGGCCACGATCGTCGAACGGGCGAACGGCTTTTATCCACGCTTCGCGTTGAAGGCGGTTCCGGGAAGCGTTCAGAAAGCGAAAAAAATCCGAGTTTGCTTCCCTTTACATATTCGGCAATGCAGCTGTATGCAACACATGTCGTAGGCATTGCCAAATGCGCCGCACTGAATGCCCGACGGCTGCAGCAACGCACCCCGCGTAGGAAGCCGGTTTGTTTACACTTCCACGGCCGTTCTCGAGTGGCGCGCGACCCTTCCAATATGTTTCGCGACACCGCCGCCAGGGGACGGGCGCATGCGCAGTCGCGTTATATCAAACCTTCTAGCCTCTATAGTCGCGTCGTGAAAAAGGCGGATAACCCGGCCGAGGCAGGCCACAGCCGGTCTCGAGGGGAGCGCGCGCTTCTCTTCTTACATCCTTCGCAATGGGGTCTGTTTCCGCCTCCCGCCGCACCTTGGTGGGGCCGCCACTGCCCCACCGCTCCGCCGCTGAGACGGCCGTTCACGCGGAAGGAGAATAACGCGCGCTCGCTCCCAGTTCGTCCTGTGTCAGTGGTAACCGTCAAGCCTTTATATTTTACCTCTTGACGCAAAGACCGCGTAGTCAGCAACTTTGCCATGGGAGAAATCTGAAACAACGGATTAACGATTGCGCGCTCTCTCCTTTAGCCCGACTGTGTATGGTTGAACGTACTGCTTCGAGCACGGACTTTAACGCGCTCTACCCTTATATTTGGCTAAAAAGCAAGGCTATCGGCTTACATAGTTCGTCTTCCTGCAGGTTCTTTATGAGCGTGTAGAATGATATGCGGCATGTAATACTTGGATGGCAAGTTTTAAAGAGTAAATGATTCTACAGCGTAAATATAGCTCCTGAAACTTCAAGCGGAGCTGCTTTAATTTTGCACAACGTCGGCGTTAGCAAGAAGTCATGGTGCTCCCCAGGAAAACATCATGTCATTCACGAAACGAACGGGTATAGACGGAACCCAACCCTGGGCCGCAGGAGCAGAGCACGTTGCACTCACGCGCCGTCCAAGATCTTCTCTTGGAACAGAATTTTGAAGTTTGGCGAAAAAATTCAGTCAGTAGTTGACAGTAACTGCAAACATGAACTAACTGCCAGCAAAGCAAAATTAGTTCGGAACTGCGTTCTGTCAATAAAATCGGCCTTTACGAGCGAATAGACTTATCTGAGAGGCGATGACTATAAAAGCTTTGCATATTCTCCTGCATTTCTGTAGCCTCGTCATCGCTTTCGATAAAACTCCTGAGGGCACGAACTTTCATCACGTCACTCAGGAAACAAAGTAGCACCCCAAAAAGAAGTTTTAAGCAACCTAACGGAGCTCCACTAAAACTCACAGCAATGCGCGTTATACCTGCTGGCCTAGATTATAATGCAAGGAAATAAAAATTAACATTTGCGATGCTTACATCTTAATAAAAGTCACCGAATTTAAGAGAATAAAGGGCACTGGGCATTCAACTGCATAATCTGAGATCTTTCGCAAAGATATTTAAACCAATTTTTTTTTAGGCAGCTTCAGGACACGCCGCAGGTTGAATATACGTGGACAACAAAAAATGGCGCTCTTTATGGTAGCTGAAGTCAATCACTGGACATACATATTCTCTGAAATTGCAATACTCAGTACGCGTCAATATCTGTGGCAGCATACGCAGCTTGTACTGGTTCCTTCTGTTACGTTCTGTTAGCGTTAGTCAGGCCAGAATGACGACAAGGAAGCTTGCGTCCAAGTCGAAAATTGTTTATTCGGCGAACTCGTGTCCTCAAACAGGCGGCGCAGCGACAAAACAAAATTTAAGGGTGACAAGGCACTTGAAACATTAGACGCCTAATACGCTTACAACAATTTTGAACATGAAGAGAGACTTGTTCGCGGCTACAGTCATTCCTGAGAAATCTGGTGGCCTCTCGTTTTACAATAAAAGCAGAAATGCCGCGTGCGATTGTCTTCGAGCACGGAACAATGCATTACAGTTCTTCTTGACAGTTGCGCGCACATTAGTAATTAGCATTCTTTTGAGCTATCGATACAGGCCTCTAATTCAAGGAAGTTGTGATCTATATGAGGGTGAAAATAAGTACATTCAGGACGTGCGAAAACCTATATAGGCGAAATCGAGTACTATATACATCTCCCAGCAATCAGTTTATTTGGCAGTTCAACGTTGGTGTACATGAGTCTGACTTTCAACTTTAAAAGTATCGTCTCAGGCCACCAGCTACGGCGCTCTCGGATTTACGGCTCACGCGTCGTAGAGAATATTTTCCTCGATATAGTACATTTTTTATGGGACGAGTGCGACACTTTCGTTCTCCAAGATTTCATTCTTTTCCTCTTAGCATTAACTTGTCATTTAATCACAGACCATGAGACATGCGCGAGGAAGTGATCAGAGTATTTCCTTCTGTATGTAAAACCACAAATGCTCTACATAGTTCTGAGAAATGTGAGAGTGATTCCTTATTTTAAATGTTTTCATCGAGCAAAGTTTGTGACGAAGAACCTGTGCACAAGTGGATTGTGTTGAAGATACGCAGTTTAAGCATCAGCATTTTGCTTTCTTTGATTTCGGTGCTGCGCTCATTATGAACCAACGGGCTACAGCGCGAAACCAGGCAAAAGCCATTCGCCGCCGCAGCTGCAGGCGTGGAGCCAGCGGTAGGGCCGTCGCGCCTCTAGCGGCGGCGGGCGGTGTAACTCTCGGAGAAAAACACGCATTGCTTCCGCGGCGAATGCGAAGGCCGTATGAAAGAGCGCGCGCGCCTACTCGAGACCGGCCGTGGGGAGACTCGCATGGTGGATGCGCGCCCAAACGGGCTCCCGCATCGCAGGTACAGATCGATGTGTGCCCGACTGCCTTCTCCCTTGCCTCCTTCCCTGCTCTCTCTCCAAAGCAGACCCCCTTCCGCTCCTCTCTCTCTTTCCCCGCTCTCTCCATCTTCTCCTCTGTCTCTCTTTTCTTCCATTCCCTGCGCAGCTCAGTTTCGGTGTGCCCCTGAACAAGGAGGCAGTTACCGCGCAGCGCTCCCCTCCCTCTTCCCTCCTTTGGCACTGTGATGGTCAAGTCAAGCCGAAGCCTCACGCCGCAACTCGCCCACTTGAGCTCGTCCCCGAATGGCCTTTTCGCGGCCACATCCCGCAGAAGGCAAATATCTTGCGTGCTAAAACTTTTGCGCTGCTTCTTTGCTTGCAGGCGTGCTTGCGCCGCGTCCGTGCTCGATGAAGCCGACGCGCCAACGTTCGCACTGGAGGCCGCCATGTTAGTCCTCGATGACACTCACTCGCTGGGCACTTTCCGGTGGGAAGGCCGGGCGAGCGGGTAGCGCCGCAAACCCGCTGGCCGCCTGAGCGTTCTGCGCATGCGCACTGGCGCCCTCTCTCGTCCGCTCCACTCCGCTGGCCGCTGTCCCGCTCTGCTAAAAGTCTCTAATATTTATTAAAGTTCAGTCAGCAGATCACGTGATAAAATTTGTTCGAGTGCTGCGAATTAGCCTTGAGCAGTCTTGACTGTTTACGTATATTACAATTACAGCAATTAATTCACCACATAAAGCAAACTCAGTGACTTTTCAGAACCAATGTACTTCTACACGAAACTTTCCCGTACCCATGGTGCCTGGCACGTCACCACCTTAGCGTCATGTACGACACTGGCCCCTTAGACGCACCCATTGCGGGGGAACAAAGCCAACTGCTGTAGCATTCGAGACAGCACCTCGAACCACGGTAGCCCCTTTGTACTGCTTAGAGAGCCAGTCATGAGTGCCTAGAAAAAGCTGCCTAGTTTTCTTTGTTCACCAGTTATGAATCCATGAAGCATTGAATGATGGAAATGATGCACGTATTTTTGCTGTTTACCGATGCAAGGCACATCTTCCAAGTAATGAGTACTGGCCAGTGAGTCGTGCATTTTCTCCTTACTTTCTCGTTACATTATTTTCCCAAAGATCCGTCCTCAGCACATCGACTATGTTTTAAAGATGACATCTCAGTACTTGGGTCAAAACAGTTTAGTGTGTTTCCATCTGCTTGACAATCCGGAATATTATTCAGATATACTATGATGCCTCTAATCAGGGTGAGAGTGCCGAATCCACTTTTTATGGCGTATTTTAAGAAGCATGGGACATTAAAGCTCTCGCATGCAACGCCGCCATTGAGCGCAGAACTTAACGTGACAATTTCCGGTTGACAATAGATGGCTTGCATGTGACGTCATGGGCGCCTACTTTGAGCGCACATCTTCGCTTCCTCAGTGTAGGCCAAAGCAGGGGGCGATAAGTGGATAAGAAAAGCGCCCAGGTTTTCGCCGCGCTTCTGATCCCAAGAATGGCGGTCACTGCTCGGCGGTGCAAACTGTGTACACGTCTGTGCACTTCCAAAACCTTTGACATGGTAATTTTCATCGATTGGCAACAACTCCTGCCGAGTATAAAGACCTGAATTTTGAACAAAAGCATTCATGCGTTAGTATACGATATATCGGAAGAGCTTCAAATACAAGAAGCTTCATTACAGACTATACTTAATTCCAGTGAGTCCTGCAATTATGACATTCCAGGAAACCGAGGCACACAGTTGGCATGGCGTGCACTGAAACGCTGATAACACGCTGAAAACCACAGCCTAGAGCTGCCACGACCCAAAAAGCAGCGAGCTACTGTAGCGAGCAGCCGAAGGTCTGGGTCGGATTGAGCTGTCTGGTCACAAACTGGTTATTTGGTTGGTGCAAACGCCGCGAGTCGTGTTTGACTGGACTCGACCCTTCCACTCCGCCCACAGGGTGCGTTGACAAGCAGACCCCTCCGAAAATACACATAATCATTCACGCTTAGGTTTTCGAAATCATTTTTTTTTGCAGGTGAGGACCGAAGCGGGCGCCGGTTGACAACGCGTGCAGTCGCACCTCGCAGGGCGCGCCAGAGAGTCGACCCACTCGTATCGAGCGCATGTAAACGGAGAGTCTTAAGTTTGGCCGGCCTTGCTCAACTCTATGCCCTGAATGAGCCCCCCGCTATCGAGTTCATGTAAACGAAAGATTCCAGGGAGGCCGGAGAAGCGTAACCAAAACCGAAACTGGTCCCAGGTCAATGATCGATCTAGGATAACGTGCTGTTCTTTGCCGAGTAAAATTCCGTGTGCAAATATATGCCACACTTTTTTTTGCTTTCTAACTTTCATATGGATCGATTACGAAACTGAAAGATATATCTAAGTTTCTAAGCGTGTTAAGGTGACGTAGTTGCGAAGTGTTTATGTCACCCGACGGCGTTGCATGGTCGTTTTACGACCGCAAAAAGGCAACATATACTCAACGGAAACCCGCAATTTGTCGTGCGCTGTTAACGTAAAGCCTAATAGACGATATGCGAAACTTCATGGCGGTCTGGCAACACTGCCCCCCTCCCCCCCACACACGTACGGCTAGCGACGCGAATTAAAAAGACGTGACTATAAGAAACCCGAACTGCTGCTGCGCGACGAGATCTACGCGTCTTGTCTTCTTTTTCTGGCTCGCACTGCGCTTGTGCAAACGGGACAGCGCTCAAAGGAATCAGGTAGAAGACGTTTGCTCCTGGACGCTGTTTTCCTCGTGCCGACACTAGAAGGCGTCAGTGCACGTGTCCCTCAAGTGAGACGAAGTGTAGGTAATACTTCGCCATTTGTGAGTCTTGTTGCCGCCCTTGTTCGAGGGTATCGCCAGTTCAAAGTAAATCCAACGAAACTGAGTGGTAGCAACTCATGAAACAGGAAATGTATGTACCGGGTTCGCTGCATATCTAATGTGTATTAAAGCGCATGGAACATAGAGTTTTCTTCGCTGCTTCTGTACCTGCTGTACTCTACTGTGTTTCCGGTGTTGGTTTTCCTAGCCCAATAATCCAAAGTGCTGAAGTAGCTTGTCAGTAAAAATGTTGAACGCCGTCCCAAGTTCCAACCATCTCGACCGCGAACTTACGTGCGACCTTCAACCCTTTTGAGGCAGCTTTGCAGGATGCATACAGACATTCGCCACATGTTGTTCCATGCTGGCATCACGGATGCTACAAACGAAGAGAAACTGGAGCTCACAGCTAAGAGGAAAATACGCAACTTTCATTGCCCTCCTTCGACTAAGATTACGCGCACCTCAGTCGTGGCTTACAATCCATATGGTGGCCTCAAATTAATGAACCCAATGGCTGAATTAATTAAAGTACATCGGAGCAGTTTCATCTTTTGTGACCCCACAACACGAAGATGTGGTGATATTTCTCTGCTACCAGACTTTCAGTTTTTTATCGAAATTTATTCTGTCCCTTTTTGTTCTTATTTCCATATTCTGAATTTGTACGCAATGTATATTACCCCCTACCCCTATCTTTTCTTACTACCGCTCCCCCTTTCTCTCCGTCTCCCTGTCCTTTACTCCCGCTAGACGCAGCTCCTGCGCTTCAGATTTCGACAGCAGATGCCGCGGCTAGCAACATCTTTTCCTACCATTGTTAATAAATTAATAAATTGCCACTAACAAACCCAGACCTATTTCCTCACGTCCGGATAACCTTTACTTGTTGCGTGAGGAGACTAAAGTTGAAAAATTGAGCCACCGTTCTTACGATGCGATATTCCACCCAAGATGTTGTAGCTCTCACTTAATATTAGTGAAGCGAGTACGGTATGTCATGCCAGCCGCATTCTGTCTCCAAGAGACTCGGAGACAAAACAAGCTGCTTCGGCAAACTCACATTAGTAGGTCTAAGTTCACGATCAAAGCTTTCCTCCTATTTGAAAGTACGACGTTATATAGCTACGTTGTTCATGCCACTTCTATTGGTGCCTGCTCGCGTTTCTCGTTCTCAGGCTCGTGTTGATCAGTGTGCAATGTTGAAAATGTTTTGTGAAAGACTACACGGTGCAACAGGGTTGGCAAAAAATTAGGAAAAGAGCTAAGGCGACGTACGGAATGACCGCAACAGGTCGCAAGTTTTGCTATATGGTATGCACTTCATTACTAACGCGATACTGTTAAAGAGCCCGTTAGTCAGAAATTCCAATGTTGGCGTTACAGGCGTCACTGTCGACGATGTGGGCGAAAATTCACGGCCATGGCTTTTTCAGGGAGCTGCCCAGAGAGTAACGTAAGAGGGAAGTGGGCCAACTAGGTCACAAGACCTTGCGGCGTCATCGAAAACCTGCCCAGGCATAGAGAGCAAACTGTCCAGCGTTGCAGGTGGCAGTGTAATTGAATTACTAGTTGGTGGCCTGGGAAGAGCAACCTGGGCCGCACAAGGCCTACCGATGGCAACACCAGCCATCGCAGAGCAGTGGCGCATCGCTTAACCGCTACATCAACGCGCCGCAGTGGAGTGCTATCAGGACTCCCAGGGATCTATGAATGCAAAGCGGCGAATAACCTTCTACATATATTGGAATTAACTCATTAAGCTATCGCGTCACACCCTGAAAGCAGAGCTTGAGTGTCCCCTCCAATTTTTATTCAACCTTACTCTACAGAAACTTTGTTCCGTAAAATGTGACTTTTTGCTTTTATCGAATACAGAACACAAATCCATTCTATACAATATGGTTTCGAAACTGGCAATACTATTCGTCTACCTTCAATATACTGGGCGTATTCCTAAGTTCGCAAAATCACAAACATACGGCTTTGGCTACACGAAAATATAATAAATAACAAAAGATAAAACGACAAGGCTTTTTAACACCCAAAACAGAGTTTGTAGCCCGTGAGTTCTATCCATCGTCCGTGGTGACTCAGTGGTTAGGGCGCTCGGCTACTGATCCGGAGTAGCCGGGTTCGAACCCGACCGCGGCGGCCGCATTTCGATGGAGGCGAAATGCAAAGGCGCAAGCGTAGCGTGCGATGTCAGTGCACGTTGTAGATCCAGAGTTTGAGTTGGTCGAAATTATTCCGGAGACCTCCTCTACGGCTACTCTTTCTTCCTTCCTTCTCTCAGTCCCTCCTTTATTCCTTCAATTACGGCGCGGTTCAGTTGTCCCAAGAGATGTGAGACAGATACTGCCATTTCCTATCCCAACAACCAATTTTCATTTTTATTTCTATCCATGCTGTTGGCATTTGTGAGCACTCACCTCTGTTGCAAAAGGGTTGCAAGCCCCAAGGGTAGCGTTGGCCTGGCGGCCTGGGGCAAAGCTGGAAACATCCGAAGGTCCCGGCAAAGGATGAGTCGACTGGCAACAGAACAACTTGTTTATTCTGGCATCGCAAAAGAGCAGCCGGTCAGGGCGACCACGTTACTCGAAGGAAGAAATCGAAGTCTCTCTCTGGCGTCCGGGGCAGCGGCTTTTATACCTTCGGAGTCGAGGGCAAGAAGGAACGGCTTGGGATGAGTCGCCCGATACGGCGACGCTCGTTCATGTTCAGACGTGACGTGCGCGTCCGCCGGGCCGGCGCCGGTCAGACCTCCTCGCCTCCCAGTTGGGGAGCTTCTCTCCCCGGCTGCCGCGCTTTGACAAGCGTGGGCACCAACATGCACACACACACACACGCACACACGACGACACGTGGCATTGAAACCTGCCTGGACGCGCTTGGCGGGAGGCGTTACGGCAGCACAGAACGGGTCCAAATGACCGCCGCTTTGAACGAAGCCCCGGCGTCCGTTGCATCCGCGCCGGCTATACCGCGCGTCGTAGCCGAAACGTAACAGACCGCCCCGCCGGGAGAAGGAGATCCCGATGGTCAGGGGACTGCATCCGCTGTCCGGAGGGATGTCGCTCGATGATGGTCGTAATCGAAACCGGTCGTCCCTCGACGTTGCTTGAGCGCAGCGCACAGAGAAGGCCTCGTTCTCATGTTCCGGACCACACAGGACACTGCAAAGTGACTTCGGGAGAGTTGCCATTTTTGTGCTCGTTCCCAGCAAGCGTTAGAACTACGCCGAAACGCAACCGCTCAGTCAGCAAGCACGAGACAACCCTCACTAAGCTATGCCAGGCTCTTTCCCCTTTTATGCTACTGCCTAGTTCCTTACAGTAGTCAAGCAGCACTCAGAACGCGTCCACAAATTGGAAAATTGCACTAGAAAGCACATAATCACTTTGAAACACTAAACAAAAGAAATATGTTAAAAATCCTGCCTCAGGAAGAAAACATCAGTAACGAACAACTTTGAGGCGGATTCCTACGTTAGGGGCTTCGACTTAAGCCATCGGCGTTACCGTTGAGACTCCCCTTTTTGTAACGCACCTCAAAGGAATATTGTTGCAAAGCGAGGCTCCAGCGCAGGAGGCGGCCATTTTTGGGAGAGATGGTCTGCAGCCATTGGAGAGGGCAGTGATCCGTCTCAATGATAAACCTCGAGCCGGCTAGGTAGCATGACAATTTCTGAACGGCCCACACGAGACACGCACACTCTTTCTCGGTGGCGCTGTATGCCTGCTCACGACAGGTCAGCTTACGACTAGCATACAGGACGGGGTGTTCCACTTCTCCATTGTCCCTTTGGCACAGTACAACGCCCATGCCTCGCTCACTAGCATCGCACTGAACAACGAACCCTTTTGTGTAGTCTGGCGATCGTAGCACACGCTGGCTTGTTAGGGCGCTCTTTAGGGCGCTAAAAGCTCTTTCCTTTGTCTCGCCCCAGACGACTGTTTGGGGCTCTGTTTTTCTTAGAGCATCCGTCAGGGGAGCCGCGATATCGGAGTGCCTGGGGATGTACCTCTGATAGTAGCCGGCGACACCTAAGAACGACCGAATATCGGTCTTCGTGTGCGGTTGCGGGAAGTCTCGCACAGCGGCCACCTTTATTTCAGAGGGGCGGCGACGACCCTGTCCAATCACGTGACCGAGGTAGACAACCTCGGCCTGTGCTAATTGGCACTTGGGAGCCTTGACTGTCAAGCCCGCTTCGCGCAGGCGGGTTAGCACTGCCCGCAAGTGTGCCATATGCTCAGACCAGGATGCGGAGAATATCGCTACGTCGTCTAAATACGGTAAAGCGAATTCTTCCTGTCCCCGCAACACTTTGCCCATGAGGCTTGAAAAGCAGTATGGCGCGTTCTTCAAACCAAAACTCAAAACTTTAGGACGGAATGTTCCCATTGGTGAAATGAACGCCGCATACCTACTAGCCTCTTCTGTAAGTGGAACCTGCCAATAACCCCTGACAAGATCTAGGGTGGAAATAAACTGAGCGCTACTAACTTTCTCAAGGCGCTCCTCGATGTTAGGGATCGGATAAATTTGATCCTTAGTGATGGAATTAAGCCTGCGGTAGTCGACGCAAGGACGAGGTTCCTTGCCCGGTACCTCAACTAAAATCAAAGGGGAGGTATAATCACTCTCACCCGCCTCAATAACACCGAGCTGTAGCATTTTCTTTACCTCAGCCTCCATAATATCGCGCTGGCGGGGTGACACCCGGTACGCCTTGGATCGTACTGGCTCTGGGGAGGTAAGTTCTATATCATGAGTAAGGAAAGAAGTCCTACCAGGCCTCTCAGAGAACTGACCTTGAAACTCTTGTAAGAGTTGGTGTAGTTCGGTTTTCTGCTCAGGCGACAGCGGTGCTTTAATGATTAAGTCACTAATGACCTGATCAGTGTCTTCCCTGTTCGTCACTGAGCTTAGTCCCGGAAGCTCGACCGGAAGCTCTTCTAACTTTCCCGTGTCGGGCATTTCCTCTCCAGTACCTGGTGCCTTCAACGCTACAGGCTCAATTTTATTCAGTTCGGACGTGCTCTGAATATCAGCTTGCTGTGCCTCCGACCCTCTCTCATTGTTCGACAACGTCGGCCCCGCAACCACCGCCTTTGCAGCGAGCTCCCGAACTCTCGATCTGGTTAAGGCCTGAACGCTAGCCTCACCAAACAAAAGCCCCTTCTCGCGCAGGAGGTAATCGGACCTGTTCGAAAATAGGTACGGGTACTGGGGGGGGGGGCAGCATAGATGACACTACGGCCTCCGTCTCAAGTGCTCCGAAAGGTCCTTCAATAAGCACTTTTGCTACGGGTAGACACACGCTATGAGCTTCCACGGCTTGTTTGATCCATGCGCACTCGCCCGTGAACATATCGGGTTCTACGTAAGAGGGGTGAACTACATCCATTGTAGCTGCGGAATCACGAAGCACTCGGCACTCTTTCCCGTTCACGAGGAAGTCTCGCATGTAAGGCTCGAGAAGCTTCATGTTCTCGTCAGTGCTACATAATGACAAACACACGACTTCTCTTTTTGTTTCTGTACACTGCGCCGAAAAGTGACCCGGCTTCTGGCACGTATAACACACGCGCGCTTGCCTCCTCTCGAACCGCTTTCTGCGTTCGGCTTCGGCTGCCGCCATCTCCTTACGTTCAGTCGGACTGCTTTCACTCGCATCCGCACTACGTGTGTCCCCCCTTGCTCTCATGGGTGTGAACTTCGGCCTCTCAGACTTGGAGCCAAATTCACCCTTTTGACCGTCCTTAGCTCCGCGAGCCCGACGCGTCACAAACTCCTCGGCTAGCTCGGCGGCTTTAGCCACTGTACTAACGTCTGGCCTATCCAAGACCCAGTACCGCACGTTCTCAGGTAACCGACTGTAAAACTGTTCCAGCCCGAAACACTGCAGAATTTTCTCGCGGTCACCAAACGCTTTCTCTTCTTTGAGCCACTCCTGCATGTTTGACATAAGCCTGTAGGCAAACTCTCTATATGACTCACTTCTGCCTTTTTCATTTTCCCGAAACTTCCGACGGAACGCCTCCGCTGACAGCCTGTACTTTTTTAGCAGACTCGATTTCACTTGGTCGAAATCCTCTGCCTCCTCTCTCTTCAAGCGAGCGACTACGTCGGCCGCCTCGCCGGGTAACAAAGTGAGCAAGCGCTGTGGCCACGTTTCCCGAGAGAACCCCTGCTTCTCGCACGTTCGCTCAAAGTTAACCAGGAACAAACCAATGTCCTCTCCAAGCTTAAACGGCCGCATCAGGTCAGTCATTTTGAACGATACCCGTTCTCCTGCACCGTGTGCCTGACTTCCATTACGAGCGCGTTCCATCTCTACCTCGAGACGCTTCATTTCCAAAGCGTGTTGACGGTCGCGCTCTTCTTTCTCTTTTTGCTCTTTACGTTCGCGCTCGCCTTTCTCTTTTTCTTTTTGTTCCCTCTCCTCAATGGTCTCAAGGCATTCCGACAGCTCGTCATCCTCAGCCTCCAACTCAAGAATAGCCCTTAGCAGTTCTGGTTTTCTGAGTTTGTCTGAGACATCCAGACCCAACTCTCTTGCAAGCTCCAGCAATTTCGGTTTGCGCAACGACTTCAAATCCATGGCTGCTCCGAATGCTGTTTTCTCTACTGCCTACTATTGTCTTGCGCAAACTAACCCGGCAGCAACGACAACACAATTACCAGCTCTGTTTCTGACACTAACAAAAGCCTGGCAAAACTCAGAAGAAGAAAGTCCCGCATTCAACAAACCTCGCAGCCAAGAATTCAGCGCAGTCGTTCCGCTGCAGGCAACCAGTCATCACACAGGGCTCGTTGCACTGCTCCCGGATGGTCGTTGTGCTGCTCAGCATACAGTCGACCGCATATCTTCGCTGCTGGCCTCCGTTGTCAGGATCTCACCGCTGGCAACCAGTTGTTGCAAAAGGGTTGCAAGCCCCAAGGGTAGCGTTGGCCTGGCGGCCTGGGGCAAAGCTGGAAACATCCGAAGGTCCCGGCAAAGGATGAGTCGACTGGCAACAGAACAACTTGTTTATTCTGGCATCGCAAAAGAGCAGCCGGTCAGGGCGACCACGTTACTCGAAGGAAGAAATCGAAGTCTCTCTCTGGCGTCCGGGGCAGCGGCTTTTATACCTTCGGAGTCGAGGGCAAGAAGGAACGGCTTGGAATGAGTCGCCCGATACGGCGACGCTCGTTCATGTTCAGACGTGACGTGCGCGTCCGCCGGGCCGGCGCCGGTCAGACCTCCTCGCCTCCCAGTTGGGGAGCTTCTCTCCCCGGCTGCCGCGCTTTGACAAGCGTGGGCACCAACATGCACACACACACACACACACACGCACACACGACGACACGTGGCATTGAAACCTGCCTGGACGCGCTTGGCGGGAGGCGTTACGGCAGCACTGAACGGGTCCAAATGACCGCCGCTTTGAACGAAGCCCCGGCGTCCGTTGCATCCGCGCCGGCTATACCGCGCGTCGTAGCCGAAACGTAACACCTCGCACGTCGCTTTTGCTGTGCATGAATCCGAACAGATTGAGCGACTAGTTGGACACCACAAACGCCAGGTGCGATCGGGACGCCAGCGTTGCGGCTTCCAAACGCCGCGAGTGGTTGTCGCCGTTAGCGAAGTTGGAGTGACGGAAAAGCCTCAGTACGGCCCTCAGGTCTCTCCCGAATGGCGGCATCCGTGCGCTCATGTGCTGGTACAGTCCTCCCTGAGTGACGAGAACGCCACCGCGTATCGCCGAAATGAACCACGCGAGATAACATCCCACGTAAACCAGTTTTCTAGAACAAGAGGCCACGTGGTGTAAACACGCTACATCGTGTGCACCTCGTAAACGGTTTATTTATCTCCGTGTGCACCTGCTAATTTCACAAGCCTATGTCTGTGGGATGAAGCTGTAAACTTCGAATATGCTAATTGTTAATTAGGAATATTGTTCGCCGTGCAAGATCAGCCCAGTGCCTTAATTTTAACCACTATTCTTTCATCAAAGAACATTTATAAGCTTTCTTTTTGTTACCAGCTGCTCGCTGGCTCGTTGTAAAATGGATATCATTGTTAGGTTATCCTGCCGAATCTTGTAAAGTGTTTTCAAACTACGCGGGAGAAAGCGTCATCTCGTGTGTGTGTGTGTGTGTGTGTGTGTGTGTGTGCGTGCGCGCGCGCGCGCCGTGTGTGTGTGTGTGTGTGTGTGTGTGTGTGTGTGTGTGTGTGTGTGTGTGTGTGTGTGTGTGTGTGTGTGTGTGTGTGTGTGTGTGTGTGTGTGTGTGTGTGTGTGTGTGTGTGTGTGTGTGTGTGTGTGTGTGTGTGTGTGTGTGTGTGTGTGTGTGTGTGTGTGTGTGTGTGTGTGTGTGTAGGTGTGTGGATTCTGATTAAGGCCGTTCCACGGCCGAAACGTCAAATTACATTGTTTCAAACGTTGGTCTCTGTTTATTCACTACTGCTGACCGTGCGAAGAAGTCTTTTCCCTGAATATATATATATATTAAGGAAACCAACAGTCACCGAAACCATCGCATGGTTGTTTTTTTCTGCTGCTTTATAAGTAATTTTATTTAAACCAATTGATTTGCGCTACTTAAAATCTACGATGGTCCTGTACTGAAAGAAGAACACAGAGTGCATGCCTAAAAAAAGCTGTTTGGTTGGGTGACAGTAATACACGCCCGCAACATATCCTAATGCTCTTTTCTGCAAAAAATGTAATTTGGTTAAGTGGGTTACACCTGTGGTACACCAGAATAAACTGCAGTACTGCAAGCGTGTTATATAAAAAAGTTTTATTCTAGGAGGCAGCAAGCATCTTGTTCGGACCATGGAGCTAACGGCTGATTCAATTTTCTACTGCAGATGATCTAGGGGGTCGTTCCATGAAAGATGCCTCGAAACGACCACTCCGAGCGCTTTGACAGAGTTAACAATTTCAGCTTTTGCTCTTCATAAGTGTACGCTCATGGCATCTGATAATTTCTTTCTTTTTTGCGCTTTCACACTCCTTTGTTTTCCTTGTGTTTGTTTTTAAGAGGCTTGCTTCGACCCAAACGTCCAAAGCCATGCAGAATGATTGCGTGCTTGGTTTCGTGGTATCGTCCACACAGACATTAAACTTTACGTCCTGTGTACAATGTGCCACATATCATTAGCATCAATTAGGAATAATAGGGGTTTGAGTAAACTTCCCTGTGGTACGTCGGTATTAGCGGAGTGTAAAGAAGATTTTATGTTATTTATTTCCACATAATGCGTTGAGCGACGCGCGCAAAGCGGCGACGATAGCTGCAAACTCCTCAAAGGTGTGGCGCAGTTAATTGCTGCCTATGGCGTTTCTTTGATTTCGCTAACTGGAAGTGAAAGAAAAACGGTTATCAGCTCCACCTGCTCCTCTAGGCCGTTAGCAGACAAAACATTATTATCAACCTGCGGCTCCACATAGCCAGGAGTTGAGCGCCGATCGCCACCGCCTTGCATGCGCACAAGCATGCGCACTTAAACCTTGAAAGATATCACAGCGTGGTCTCTGCAGGTACCTTGTGCGCCATGGTGGATGTTGCGTCCGCGGAAGTGAGTAAATGAAAGAATATTACTAACATACTACTACTTAACTAAAGTTATCAATTTCGGTTCTAGTGAGCAATATTGTATAGCGAAATCGGACGCCCTCAGTATCGTAAGCGAACCCGGTTTTCTAAATGTCTAAACGGGGATTGTAGTTCGAGGGATGAAACGTGGAATTTTGCGCGCAGGACGTGCGGAAAGTTCGTGTAAAGGGCAGAGAAACGAAGCAGCGTCTGTTCGGGTGCCTTTTCTCTCCGCGCCGCCGGACACAAATCGTCGACCTGAGGAAGCAGGCGACGCCAGCGAAGCGCTGATATGTTTCAGCGGTACATTCTGGGGCCTCGACCTGATTCTCTTTATCTTCTGCGTGCTCGACATCGCCTCTTTATGGGCATTACAAAATCACATGGAGCACCGCCCCCTTGCACAGATAAAATTCAATTCTCTGAGGATTTAGAGAAATCATTTTGTAAAGCACTGTGTAGAACGCTTCAAAATAAAACCCTGTCCCAACAATATAAAAGCACTGTTCTACATCATTTGGCTTTCAGCTTAGAAGATGATTTACACCTCACGATACAGAGGTGTCCGTTTCTGCAATCCATATTTTTCTTATGTATGGAAGTTCCATAAAAACCGCTCAGGGTGACTGCGTGCATATATATATATATATATATATATATATATATATATATATATATATATATATATATATATATATATATATATATATATTCATAAGTTTGTCAAACGAACGAGCACCTTTTTTCATTCGGCCTTGTCTGCTAATAGCTTAACGGCGTTCTCGGTTCTGGCAGTCTTGATGTCATAGGTAGCATAAGAGGGTTCTCGCACAGTTTCCGCCCTCGCCGTTAGATGATGTTCTACGCCATACTCGCGGTATTAAAGGACGTGCTATGTCCCCCACCACGGACGATGGTGGCACTGGTGAACACTCTCAAGTTTCGCTTGCACGCAAAACGTAAATACCCACGAAAGCAGCAGATTGTACAGCCGTCGCCGTAGCTCAGTTGGTAGAGCACCGGACGCGATATTCGGAGGTCGTGCGTCCGGTTCCCACCGGCGGCATGATTGTTTTTATTCGTGCTTTATATGTAATTTACTTTGCACCAATTGATTGGCATTACACATTAAAAAGAAATCGAAAAATTCCTATATGCCCCTTGCTTTCGGTGACTGTTGGCTTCCTTCATATGTTTGTGAAACGAGCACCTCACTCATTTCATTCTGCCCTGTCTGCTAATATATATATATATATATATATATAGCGACAGCAACCTGATCGGAGGCTGCAGATCCGACCTCATTCATTCATTCATGAATCTTCATGCGGGGCTTGTGGGGCCCATATGTTGGGTGAAACACGCGCGCGAATTCGGCAGCGTTCGGGTGCCGGAATGTGTGCCTGGGTGCAACACCACTGCAGGCATGTATGGCAAGTTCTTCACCAGAGCGACGTAAACACGCGTGTGACCGCAGCAGTGGCTGCATAGCGGTGAAGCGATCGGCCCACCAGTGGTGTTCATAAAGGGAGCGCTGGCCGTGCACACCAGGTTTGTGATTGAGGCGGCGCGGCCCAACCGCCGAGGAGTTGCTGGACCGTGTTTGGTGAGCGGCGTCTAGTACCAGCGGACCCCCTTACCGAGATTCCCTCGGTATAAAGCGGGGAAATCGCGGTTTTCCTGATGTTCTGTTCCACCGAAGGCATAAGAGGCCTGCCCAGTATCAGGCGGCTTGGATCCCAAAGATGTTGCAAGTGTGAGCGACGTTACCAGTTGGGACGCACCACTTTAGTGTGGGACAGACTCAGGAGTTTCCCAGGGAATTTAATTTAAGAAGCGTGCCTATATTTCTATAGGGGACGGGGTGTTGAGGGTAGAGCAGAAGCGGTAGTGAATTTTACTTTTTTATTTGTGTTAATAATGCGTTGCGTACGACTAGCAGCGTTTATGACTGCAGCACTCCTGACAAAGAGGACAAAAATTCCTCGTCTTGCGTAAAAAAATCGTTACGAAATAAGGCGGGCGCCTGCACAAAATCAAGGAGGTCTGTAGACCCCGTACCATGGGGGTGTGTAGGGAAACCACTGGATCATCAGAGTACCGCCGCTTCTCCCATTCCACTGGCTGAACGGTACCATATATACTGTTCCAAGACTTCGTCTATTTTGCGATTCTCTATAAGACGCTATCAGTGCAGCTGCAGTAGTCAGACAGTGCATTTCAGACAACAACGGCCCGTCATCAAGATTTTGGTTGAAAAAGGTGTTCACACAGGTGACTAAAGTAAGCAGCTCTTGTTGATTTCAGGCAGGACGTCTACCGCGCGTACCTTGATAGGAGGCTGAAAAGCCTGAAAACCATCTACATAGAGTGATTTAAGACCCAACCAACCTGCTTAGCAAAGCTCTAGTGTGTCATGCAAATTCTGCACTCTTCGAGGATAAGCAAGTGCAATTGTTAGACGGAGTTTTTACATGTTCGGGCACCGAGGTTGGGAACGGAAGCCGGGTTTATTGAGCCATGCTGTAAAAGGATTTGTTTTTTGTCGCGATGTCACTGACACTATTGCGCATGGCTTTCCGTGTAAGGCCTTACGCTATTTTGCAGTGACCATTACAAACACGGCAGAAGGCATTTTTCTCCTCTTGTTTGTTTCTTTGAAGAGGTAAGCAGCGTCCAATTTTAATGCGCGAGAATTCGTGAAACCTGGCTTCGCTGCGAATATTGATTTAAGCTTGATAATTGAAGCGAAAAAACGTTTTTATCCACCAGATAGCATAAACAATGACCACATTTGTTTTCTGATAGCCCTGCAACTCAGATGAGCTATGGTGGCAGGAAGCTTCTAGCCACCATAGTTGAGCTGACAACGATCATTTTTTATGTAACTGGCGCACCTCTGTGAAGGCGACAACAAAGCCCTATTTTTGCGGCTGCTTTATGGCCGGCACGAAGGATAAGAGTGCATTGAAACTGAAACTGCAGGCTAGCCATGTGCCTAACGGATGACACTGAACAAAATAGCTTTTTCTGCGATCGAGCACCAAGGCGCTTAGCACGATCACATGTTAAGCGCCGGCAAAATAAACGTGAATGTCAAAATGAATGTCATGATTATCGAATCAGTTTAATTCCTTTCATAACGCGAAGACTTCCTGCAACACAACCGCGCTGTGGAAGTATGCTCGACAATATTTATTAGCGCCCGAAGGGCAGTGTATCGCCGCGGTGCTGCCGCAGCACCGCGGTCCCCAAAGAAACGTCCGCACTGCGGCGCGCCGGTCGGCGGAAAATTGTAATGGGAAGTTAATGCTAGACTTCTGTGAGCGACACAACTTAGTTATTGCAAATAGAGAAACTAAGTGTGAGGGACAAATCATTTGGGAATCCCGTAATAGGCAGACGACCATTGACTACTGCCTAATGTCGCGGGGGATCTAGCAAGCTCGTAATAATCGAATTAGACAAAGAGGAGTAGCACAGCCTGGGAAGTGATCATAAGCGTATTAGTCTACAGTTGGGCGGCCCTGATCAAAAGAGAAATACAGGAATATCATAAAGAGTACGCAAAACTAAATGACGAACAAATTGCGCTAATGGCGGCCGGCATAGAGGAATCAAAAGAGAAACGCCCCATGGAAAATTGGGATTATAATCAGTTATAACTACTCATTAGTACAAAAATAAAACAAGTAAAAGGAGTAAAACGCTGGAGAGGAAAGTGGAAGCCACGAAGTTGGTGGAATAAGGAAATTAGGGAGGCCATCGAACAACGACGGTTGGCTGCAAGGGAACACCGAGAAACAAAGAGGGTGCAGTTATCTGAAGATGAAATAGACCAAAACTTGGAATCTTATCGAAAAAAACAGCAAGTGCAGGTCCTCGTCCAGGCTAAAATCAAGCATTCCTCTCATCCCTGGCTGGCTGGAGTTCGCGATGCAACTAAAGGGGGGGGGGGGGGGGGGCTGTCGTGGATCGGGTAGCATTCCATCGCTCAGCAGGTGTTGTCGGGCAGAACAGGAACGAAGCGGTCCGGAGACGGATTTAAGGTGACCAAAAGGGAGAACTTTATGTACACTATTTACATTGTCATGGTAGCGTAAAAACTTGGTCGGAGACCGACCGGCGGAGCGGCCACTCTACTCGAGAGTCAGAACACACACCCTGGACTCCCCTCTTCTCGGTGTTCCTGTCGACGAGCCGGGTATCCTCCTCGCAGCCGGGACACCTAAGTCCTCCTCTCCCAGTCCGCTGCTCGGTAGCAGCCTGTGCCAGCGCGCCCCGCAGCAATTCTGGGAAGGCGGGTTTGGCCCGGAAGCGTCCCCAAAGTGTTCCCGCACCACAGGCCCGCAGGAAGGCCAAACGAGGCAATCAGGACAACAAAGGGAGGGTCCGGCATATTGACTTCCGCGAACGACGGCGCCTCCCAGTCTCCGCCTGTGGGTCCGTCACGGCCACATCTGCCATTGATTAGGTCGGCCCAGCCCAAGGATCACAACAGCTCGTAAGCCGCCAGGTAGAGGCCTAGAAAGGGGCTACATCTCCTCGGTGTCCTCTGAAGAGGCCGGGTCAGCTGGACAGGTCCCTTGTTCTCCGGGTGATCCTGATGGGGAATGACTGCAGGTCGAGAATTTCTGGTAGGGCATTAGCGATCAAGCCTGCACAATGCCCCCAATCCAGCAAGGCAAGAGCACCATCGACCACATCGAGCCGTGCCATGCAATCCAGGAACAACGCCTTAAGCTGTTCTGCTTGAATACGCCCCGTTTTTCCCACTCCCAGGGAGTCAGGTAGGGTGAGCTGCGTGCGTATTAGACATATGTGGGCGATTTCAGAGCCCAGCACCTTACAATTTTGAATGAGATTTCGCGACATTGTGAAAAGACACCGCAGCTGCCGCTGCAATCAAGAGACGAACAGCCGATGGATGGGTTACGAGAGGCTAAAGTTGGACATACGGGAGGAGTTCAACATAACATTTATCATTCTCACCTAAGCTACAATTTAACAAAACATCAAATGCGGAAGGGCACTCATAAAAACGAAGGTAAAAGCAAATAAAAACTTTCATTACGCCAGGTACGCTTAGACGAGCGCCTGGAATAGCCAATTTCGCTTAGTGAACAAAGCCTCTGCTGAGACCATCGGCATTACCATTTTCTCTACCCTTCCGGTCGCGAACTTCCAAATTATGCTCCTGAAGGGCGAGACTACAGCGGAGCAAGCGTCAGGTTTTCGTAGACATGTTCTGAAGCCAGGTCAATGGACAGTGATCAGTCTCGATGACGAATCGCGAACCGGCCAGGTAACACTGATGTTTGTGGGTGGCACACACTAAACAAGCGCACTCCTTCTCCGTGGCACTTTACGCCTCTTCACGGGTCGTCAGTTTTCGGCTTAGGGCCGTTGTACGATCGTTTCGGAGCGCCTTCCGCCTCGTCCGCTTCGCGAGCGGTCCGCAAGTTTTCGGCCGCCAGGCGGACGTGAGGCGGAAAGGTGTTGTACGATCACTTTGGCGCTTGCGAGCGAGGCGGATGGTCCCAGCTTTCCGATTGGCGCGCTCGGCAGTGCCTGCCGTCTAATCGCGTGCGGCGGTACAGGCATGCATGCCTGTAGCAAAACACGCAGATATCTTGCAGTAGGAATAGCCCGTATTAATTTCGGCGTACTCGAGACATCCGTTCCGTCAACGCTTTTTTTTTTGCCGCAGGATTTTCGTCGAAGGTACAATCGTGGTCGGCTGTGATATGAGTGGGAAACGACATGTGGACCATTTATATCCAAGAGACCGAAAAATATCGCGATCGCGAACTCCTCCTCGTTCGTCGCGATGTTTTCACAACGGTCGACGATTTGCCAAAATAACAGAAGGCTGCCCCCTCTGAAAGTTAGGCTACCCTCCGGATTTCAGAACAACGACGCTCTAGTGCTGTTTGCTTAAGTTCATAACAAGCTCTGGGATAGATGAATGTCCAAAAAAGTATCCTTACTGAGAATCGTTGGCCAATGCCAAGGTGCTGGTTGAAGTGATAACTACGATACAAGCAAATTTCAGCCGCCTGCTGCTGCTGCTGCTGCTTCGTGCGGCTCGCCTGACGTCTGCTAGATCCGCGTCCGAAGGCGTCGCGGAAATCGAGCATAACTTTATTTTATTATGGGACAGGTTGGCAGTAAAGGGGTGACTAGAGACGAATCATTATTACGGCGCTGGCTAGTTCCAAAGCGCCCTGAGCTGCGGCATCGATGCGAAACCAGCTAGCGACGAGCACGGCAGCCAGGAAGCAGCGCAGTTCGTCGCACTGGCGCTCCCGCAGGCGGCGTCATTGACGAAAGCGCGGCTGTTGCGCAGGCATGCTGTCGTTGCTCGAATATAGCAGGCGGCCTTTCTGATAGCATGGCTGTTTTGTCTTTTTTGGTGAGAACGTGAAGTAAACCGAGCCTGCTCGCCGGCAGGCCAGCCTGGATCCCGTCCGCCGCCGTAATAAAAATCAGCTTAAGATTCTTTTTGACGTAAGACTAAGCAGTAAACGCTGAGACAGAGAAATGTGCCAAATGTATCATTCCTGAGGATCGTTGATCAACACCGAGTTGCTGGCAAAAGCAACAACTCATACGAGCAAAATTTCTCGCCAGAATCGCCTCGCAAGCTGCCGCTGGCCCGCCGTTTCGGTCCGGCTCGCCTGTCGCCCGCAGCGGTCCGCTGGCTCCGCAGCCGAAGGTGTCGCGGAAATTGACCATAATTTTAGTTTATGGTGAGATTATACTGTTAACAGCAAAGCGATATTAAGAGATATTATAGCGCAGGCTACTCGCGAAGCGGCGTGTGCTGCGCCAGGCGGCAGCGCAGTTCGTCGAGGCGCGACCGCAGGCTGTGCCGTTGCCGAAATCCCGCTACTAGCGGAAGCATGCTTTGTCGCTGCTCGTGTATAGCAGGGGGTCTTTCTGATAATATGGCTATTTTGTCTTTTATGGTGCGAACTTCAACACCAAGCCAAGCAGTAATCAGGCCGCTGCGAGTGGCAAAGCGTACGTTTTGAGCTCGAGTGCTTGAGTCGAGCGGCGCAACGATGCTTGCTGCTCCGTGTGTCCCTGCTTGCAGTGGGGCTGCAATTCGCAAGCAGCGACCGGTGCAGCGCGCCGGCCGAGTTTTCGCACATGGGTCGCCTGCTGTTTACTTTTGTCGCGAGTGTCACACTGCTGAGTGCTTCTTATCAGCACCTCTGAATACAACGAAATGCTCTGTTCTCCATTGCATTGTGGGTATAGCAGTAGCTTCGCATTTCAGAGGTTCTTAGTTCGAATCCGCGTGGTCGGAGGTTTTTTTTCTTCTTTGTATTATTTAAGTTTTAAATAATCTCCCCCGTCTTGTTTACCCGCGAGCGACTGGATTTATTTTTCGAGCCATGCCTTTCTGACCCAGAAATAAGTGCTGCTCAGTACTAGGCTGCACTCAATCTAAGTTTATAATCACGAGTGTTAAGAGTTTGTTTTACTAAGGTGGGATTTATTTAAAAGAGTTAAAAGTAAAGCGTCCAGCCCATGAATTTCGCATAGCAGGAAATGACAAAAGAAGAGTGAGAACGAGAAAGGCCCAAGTTGGCGGGAGGTCTCGCACGTTGTCTCGCTAGTGTAACATGGGAGTTGGCGAACCATCGGCCAACTGCCGTCTTGTGGGAGACGTGGCGCCGACGTCGACAGTCGACCGACTGTTTTCATCGGCGCAGTGTGACATAGAGCCAGACATCACGATGACATGGTTTTGGCAGACCGAATCGGGCGACTGTTGGCCTGTCTTTTGCATAGTTGTCATTTCAATATGTAAACAACCCCCCCCCCTACCTACAGCCAGCTGACTGCTAATGCAAAAGACATGCTTATCTATTCAATATATAAGTTGTGCGTGTGTGTGTGCCTGAATTGTGTATGCATTAAAAATTCACATTTTAGCACACTGCTGTCAAACGCAAAATGCACATGAGAAATTATGACTTTTCAAGTTGTTTGGAATAGCTAGGTTAAATCAGTTCTAATTAAAGCAGTTCTACATTTTACAGAACACTGACAATGTAACAATAGTGACTTATTTTGTTGTTTTTCAGTCCATTATTAAAGCCAAAATAGAAATAGCACTGTGTGGCTGCAAAGGGGCTTAGACATGCATCACTTGGCTGTAGTGCAAGGTGCTTTGTTCTCCATAGAGACTGCGCGCCATCAGGTCGTCCTTTAGCATATCTTCATGAGCTGATATCGCCGTTGCACAAGTCAGACTACAGCACTGAAAACAAGTATGGGAAGTTCTGCTGAAGGACATGTCATTGTTGCCATGTACAAAATTAGCTGGTATATACTCTGTGCAACTCCAAAGCATTCTCAAATGTCGCTGTGAGTGGAAAACAATGTGGGTGCCTTTATATTGCATAAAAGTCTACACATGTCTTTCTATTACTATAAACATAATGAGATGTGGGAGCCAGTAAAGTGGATTACAGGTAGAGGAAATACAAGAACCAATTTGGAGGGTTTACACTGCAATGGCTCCTGGCTTAGGCTGGGAAAGAATACTTTGTACAGTCAGGGAAACAGGATACAATGACCCTATAATCTGCTTATCTCGAGCAAACACCAACAACTCAAGCAGAATTTGTAAACTTGGATTTCCAGTATGAGGTCTATGATGTTGCACAATAAAATGAAATAGAAATTGAGCCATTTAAGTATGTGACCGGCATATAAGTGTACGTTCTCTTATATAACTTTAAAGCAATGTTTAAGAGTTATTTTCACTCATTAGTAAAATGTAGACTTATTGAATGTAAAGGTGACCAGCTCACAATCCAGCTAGCAAAATTGACCATCGCTTACTGTTAACTAATGTATATACCACTCAACATGTGTTGAATTTTAGAGTGTGCTATTAGTTGCCAAATATCAACATTTTGAGCAAAATATACCAATTTTACTGCCAGTCTGGTTTTCAATTAATTGAGGCATGGATAGGCATTAGAAACTTGGAAAAGACCAATTTGAAGTTAGGCCAAAGAAAGCCGAAACAAAAACAAGAAAAGCAGTGATGACTTTTGTCTTTACTGGTGTCTCTTTGCTGCAAATTGAAGTTGACAGCGTTTGTGTTCAAGATGAACCAACAGCCCTGTTAACACTATACTGAATATATAAAAGTCACATGCATAAACATGCATTCGTAGCATTCTCACTGAGCCATGTTATGAAGGCGGTGTGTTGCTTAGCTGAAGAGACGATAAGAGAGAGAAACCAAAAAAAATCTGACACAGATAGGCACAATAATGCATGCTTAGCTTTTGAGTGCACAGGTTGTTGGCTAGACCTAGCTTGTGCACAGTGTGAAAGTTAGCGTAAATGCAACTGTATGCCGTCCGACAAAACTATTGTGTAAATGTTCCCCAATATTACTTGAAATAGATTGTGAGAAATGTTCTTACGCGTAAGAGAACATTCCATTGGCTTGCCGAGCTGAGCGACTAAGCACTTCATTAGAACAATTTATTTTGACATTTATTATACCTAAACAGTACTAAATGACAATATTTGAGTGGTCAGCTTTGTGTAGAAGTAATCAACCATTAGCATCCAAGCACAGCCATGCGGCTCCAAAGGAAAGCTTTGTAGCTCTTCTTTGTAGCCTTATGGCTGCACTTGGGTGGACATTAATGAGTATTTACTCCCTTATTACAAATATTCTCTGCCTTGAGGGAATTACTTCAATTAGTGGACGAGCATCATCATTTATTGCGTGCATTTCTGCAGTGACTAGCTCAAGGGACAAGAGGTTAGTAAGCCTTGTGAGGTGGAAGGCTATTCCAGCCTTTAGTGGCAAAAACAAAAATCAATATTGAAATGCAGTGGCATGAGCTAACTAGGCACAACAGTACTAGTGCGGCTAGTGCAGAAGGAAACATGAGTCTGAACAGATTAGTTGGTTATGTGACGGTAAAGAGTGAAAAAAAAAACCCTGCAGTTTCTGCACGACATGAAGAAATTTGAAGATTCACCTTTGGTGCTGTGAAATTGGAGCTTCAACAATAGTCTGAGCAAATAAAACAAGGGCTCAGGTCTGAACTCATTCTAGGATTTTAGTTAACTTCGGTTTGTGCCATGCACCATTAGAACGCCCAAGGTGATGCTACACAGAGGATCTGAACGCAAGTAACTTGGAAGACGGCAATGCTAAGTACATGTTATGGTGTAAATACCCTAGGCTGTGGGAGGGCATACAAGCATTATGAGGTGAGACCATGCGAGCCATGTGAATGGCTGAGTGTTTCAACCAGTATCCAGTGAATATACCTTTCTCGGTAAGGCCTTATAAGTAGGCAAAATGTAGTTTTGCTTACAATAAAAAAAATATGAGTGCATTCTTAGTAACATTAGCAAACAGGCCATTCTAGAGCATGTAAAATGTTGTTTTGGAGAACTAAAACATGGGTATTGATTGCAAGATGGCAGACCCCTTAATATAGCCATCAATGAAGGCATGTAACAAAACACTGAAAGGAAAGCCATAATGTAGGTAGTAAAAAGCTGAGGCTCAAGGGTAATGCCTTGGGGGACATCCAAGACTGCATTAAAAGGCAGGATGCTTAAGAATTGGCAAGGGAAATCTGCCGACGGCTGACTTGGATCTAGTTTAGAGCGATTGGATACAAGTTAAAGCACGACGAAAATGCCATACATAAATAAGCGAATCACATGCTTTTTCAAAGCCAAGAAGAAAAGCATCGAGGGGGATATTGCAGTCAAGGTGCATGTCGTGAAGAACAAGAGCAAGTTGGCTATTGCAGGAATGTTTTCTAAAAGCTTGCCAATTTGGATGAAACAACTTAATGGGCCAAAACAATCTAGCAGGGCAAGAGTACAAAATGTGTTTGGTGATTTGCAGCACATGCCAATGGCATAAATAGGGCCATAGGTGCTGGGAAATGATGGTTAAGAAACATAGAGGGGCCGAACTGTGATGAGGCAGGAAGCTATCTGCACAGTATGCACTAGATATGCGTACACCGTGCTTCCTGTCCTGTTGACGTTTGCTACAAATTTCACAAAACTTGGTACGAGTGTACTGTCGGGTGAGCCGGCAGTAAGTTTGCATGTTGAAACTGCGCTAAGGGACGAGGACAACAGAGCAAGAATTGTTACTATGTGCAGTGGTGCTGTTTTCCATCGACTTTGTTCCTAACATACCTTTACCAGCTCTACAGGGCACATTCTGCAGTTTTAAGTGGTGTCAGGTAAAGCCAATCGCTATTCTTCAACCAACAAACTACTGTGCCATACAACACATCCTTCTAATCATCTTCATAATTTGCAAGATAAATGTACTTCTTTAGTCTCGTATTCAAAATAACACAGAATAATTGCTTGTGTCATCATCAAAACTAAAAAAATTAACCATATTTTCACATATACAGCCATTCCTCATTAGTGTAGTCATCGTTAATATGGACAGAAACTATTAGCAGTATTTCTGGGGAAAAAACTTTTTTAATTTTACTTACGCTTTGCTAACATAGAAACTTGCTGATCATAGTGGACAGAGTGAAAATGCGTACGGCCCATTGTCGCATGTGTTCTTGTCCCATTAATGTGCAGAGGGGAAAGACTTAAAACTTTGGATTTGAGCAGATAAATCGAACGCTGCCTGAATCATATACCTTTCTTGCACACTGGAATTGCCGTCACAATGCTTGCCCCACTGTCTGCACAGACTGTTATGCTAACCCGTGGACTGCCAGGCACACTGATTTCTAACCAGCTCATACACTTTCTGGTTGCCAAAGAGCTTCTCTTTCTAGTGTAAAAATCACTGTCAGGGCTCGGCGACTCACATCCTGGCTTGGATTGCTCATTGCACAAAATGAAATAATCTGCTTAAAATTAAAACAACAGAATCGCTTGCTTATATTATAACCTCACATATGCCTCCCCGCAGCCCGCAATGCTATGTTAGCACCTTTTATACTGAGTACACCGCAGAAGAAAAGAAAAATGCAACACTTTTGATTCAGGCATGCTCAGCGGGCAAGAACAGAACTAGGCGCCGGTGCAAAGCGGGGAATCTGCTAATGCAAGCAGCAACAGCCATTTCATTCAAGTAAAGGAACGGGTTCAAATTAAATGTGGTCTTTGCCTTGGCAGGTCAACGGTTCCATTGATACTACAGGACTCCCAGAAACAGGGCAACGTCGGTATTGCAGAACCAACCACCATGCAACAATGCTTAGCACATTTCAAAGAACTGAAACAAGCCTTGTTATTGTAGCTTTGAATCTGGGCAGGAATGGTACTGTCATGACCACACAAATGTAAAAGGATAAGTGGGCCAGGAAACCTAGCCGATCACTGGGGAAGGTGCAAATATGCGTCTATATGTCAGCAAATAAATTTTTGTTAGTGTAAAATGTAAGGAGGATTAAGGAAATCCGGGAAGCGTTCTACACTGTCGATACACAGCTGATTGTGCTCGCCATCGCCGTCACTCAGCAGACAAGTAATCATGTCCGTAGCAAGCAGTCACAGGCAAATGAAGGTAGCAGGGTGCAAATGCATTCTGACATCTCCTTCTCAAGGCTTCGAAATTGTGTTGTTAAACAAACTGGTGTGGCTGTCCCAGCGAGTGCTGCTGAATAACTACTTAACACCAGCAAAGCAGAGTTCACGAGCTGCTCTGCAACAATAGCATTGTGCACACATCCACTTTCGTACTCCTGATCTTCTGATCGAAAGGGACAGTGAGCAAAATCAGCAACAAACGGTGTCACGGTTCATGAGGCGCTTCAAGATCACCGAATTTTTCTGATTGCAGTGGAAACCAAGATTCCACTTCAACTTCACATTGCGAAGAATTTGACAAAGCAAAAAGAGAAAAAAAGCCATGGGAAAGATTTTCTTTATATATATATATATATATATATATATATATATATATATATATATATATATATATATATATATATATATATATATATTTTCATCAAGACTCGTTATGCCCAACTTGTTCTGTGGACAGTTTTTACCCCATAAGCTGCTGCCAGTTATTATTTTTTTGCGCAACAGAGTGGATGTACATTGAAAAGTAGACTCATGAGTTAACACATATTAGAGATTCTACACTGTGACCTAGCCGTGATTTAAATGCGGCAATGATTCTTGTTTGTAATCGCGTAATACCATGTTGTCACAACCTAAACAGAAATGGCTAGAGGAAGTGTTCAGTCACTCATTCATCGCGCAAATATTTATTGCAGACAAATGTCAGCACAGCGGGCAGGAAATAAAAAGAAATGACGCCCTCGAAGATACATCTGCACTGCACACCCATGTTTTCACAAAAGTTACACAGTCGGCCGGCCACTCGTAACCCGAGCACCCATAATCACAAAATGTATTGAATGGAGCACCAAGATGTAAAAGGATGGCGTCGTTGCTTTTGTCGCCGCAGAAAACAGTCCGACGGCCGTGCAGCCAAGATCGTGCCACGTCGCACACACGGCAGTACTCGAGCACAGTGCCCGCACGAATCGCGGTCAAAATGGTAATGGATACGTAGCAGAAATAACGTCGTGTGGTAGCGATCACTGCAACCATTGCAACGAATGTGACTAGCTGCGTAACGCCACGATCATTTCAGCATTCGGAAAGCACGGCGTCCGTCGTGAGCTTTCGCAGGTACACATTTCGCTGCCTTGACGTAAAAGCACTCGCTCCGATCGCAATCACGTTCACTACGCGGACACTTGTCACTGTGCTATGCAGCTCATGCACGCACAAGAAATTTACCGTGAGCAGCTGTTACTCGCCGCTGTCCGTGATGATACTCGCAGGAATTACAAACGCTTGCAACAACCACAAACAGCTCCATATAAACACTTCGTGACACCGCCACTGCACAGGTCTCGCATCGGTTTGAAGAGGCGCTCTGTCAACTCCGTCAGCGTAGATGATTACTGCTGAACGCGGCGAAGTTTGCAGTCGCTCTGAACACTGGTAATATCAAGATGTGGCCAATATAACACGCTTCGCGACATCGCTGCCACTGCCCAGGCCGCGCTCCCCAGTTCAGTCGACGGATGGCCATCTTGCCCCGGCAGGGCAGAACCGAGGCGGAGGGCGGAGGGGCTCGAGACGTCACGGGAAAAGCAGCCAATAGCTGCAATCCGGTCCCCGGGCGGATGCGCTCGTCCGCCAGAAAGTTGAAGTTGGCCAACTTCCATCCGTTCGCCGAACGAGGCGGATCCGCCAGGCCCGCTCGCGAAGCGGACGAGGCGGAAGGCGCTCCGAAACGATCGTACAACGGCCCTTACGAATAACACAGGGTGTTCCTCTTCGTTCTCGTCACGCTGGTTCAGGACCGCCCCCATGCCCCTCTCACTGGCGTCGCATTGAACAATGAAGATGCGGTCGTAGGAAGGAGCCTTTAGTACATGCCGGCTGGTAAGCGCTTTCTTCAACGCGAGAAAAGCCTGCTCTTTGCTGGTATTCCAGTTCACTTTAATCGGCTCCTCCTTCCTTAAGCGATCTGTGAGCGGACTCGCCATTTCCGAGTAGCCTGGAATATAATGCTGATAATAGCCAGCCAACCCTAGAAAGGCGCGTATGTCAGTCTTTGTAGACGGCCTAGGATAATCGCGTATGGCTGCGACCTTAGCGTCTAGCGGCCGGCGGTAGCCCCGTCCGATAACGTGACCAAGATACTCGATCTCGGCTTCACCAAGCTTGCAGTTCTCAGCCCGCGCAGTCAACCCCGCCTCTCGCAGTCCAGCTTGTTTGCCTTCGACGCGGCCAGCAGCATTACCCTGTCTCCCGCCGAAAACGATCGCTGTCGTGCGTTTCGGTCGTAGTAGAGTTTAGCTTTCTGCTGGGCCGACTTCATGTTGGCCTCAACGAGCTCTCTGCATGACTGAAGCCGTTCCAGAAGCTGAAGTACATATTCAAGGACGGTGGGGTCCTCGCCTTTGCCCTCCCAAGATTCGCGAAGCATGCGAAGGGGCGACCTGAGCGACTGGCCGTATACCAGTTCAGTTGGACTACAACCGGTGGCTTCATGCGGCACTGACCGAAGCGCGAACATGGTAGCTAACAAGCATGCCTCCAGGTCTCGGCGGTGCTCGTAGCACAAGGCCGTGAGGACTCTTTTTAGTACGGAGTGCCACGCCTCGACACTGATACTCTGAGGGTGTCTGATAGAGCTGTGGATAAGGCGAATGCCGCATTTCTCTAGAAATGTGACCGTAAGTGCGCTCGTAAAAACGCTGCCTTGGTCACTCTGCAACTCGGCGGGGAAACCTATTCTAGAAAAGACCTTTAACAGCCCGTCGACAATTCCCACGGAGTTCAGCTATTTCAGGGGAATTGCCTCCGGGAACTTCGTCGCTGGGCAGATGAGTGTTAAAATGTAGCGATAACCTGATGCGGTCACAGGTAGTGGACCTACAACGTCCACCACAAGGCGCCGGAACGGTTCGCTAATTAGTGGCATAAGTTTCAAGGGCGCCTTGCATTTATCGTGGGATATTCCTACCCTTTGACATGCGTCGCAGGTCTGGACAAATCTTTCATCTTTGAAGCACCCTGGCCAATAAAATTCTCTTAAAAGCCGGGCCTTTGTTTTTTGATGCCGAGATGGCCGGACCAGCTACTTCCGTGACACAGCTTTAGAAGGTCTGCCCGATATTTTTGGGGCACCACTAGCTGGTCGTAGTGCATACCTTTTTTGTCTTTGTACAGCCGATAGAGTACTCCTGCGCGCTGCGTCAGAACGACGTTTTTCTTTCCCAGTCCCTCACCGACATGATCATGCAAATCTCGGAGAGTTGCATCGCTGTCCTGTTCAGCTGCGATGGTCTGTCGGTCTACCTTAATCAACTCGGGAAAGCCGTCTAACTGGGGAGGCAGAACCGAAATTTCCAACTCCTCAATGGCCTCGCCACATGGCGCTGAAGGCGTCTCATTTCCGAAAGGAGCGGTCTCTGCGCCCACCTGCAGTTTTTTCGCCCGTTGCATGCCTCTCTGCTTCCCCGGAATGACTCAACTGGGCCGCGATTTTGCGGGCTTTAGAACGCGTAAGCGCGTGCGCGGAGCGATCCCCATAGCTCAACCCCCTCGTCTCCAACTGCTCCTCCGAGCGGTTTGAAAAGAGGTAGGGGCACTTCTCTGGCAAGTTCGCCGACACCGCCGCTTCAGTCTGCAATATCCCAAAGGGGCCCTCAATGGTGACGCGCGCGACAGGCAGACACTGTCCTCTTGGGCCACCTGCCTGATCCACGCGAACTCGCCCGTGAACTCCTTCGGCGAAGCGAGCGCGGGGTGCACCACGTTCATTGTAGCGGCGGAGTCGCGTAGGACGTGGCACTCTCTCCTAATCACTGTCATTTAGCGCATATACGGTTCCAGTAGGCGCATGTTTTCCTCGTCGAGGGTGGTGAGCGAAAAAAACAACTTTTGCCTTTCCGCAGCAGCAACCCGCCACGGTGGCTCAGTGGTTAGGGCACTCGACTACTGATCCGGAGTTCCGGGTTCGAATCCGACAGCGGTGCCTGCGTTTTTATGGAGGAAAAACGCTAAGGCGCCCGTGTGCTGTGCGATGTCAGTGCACGTTAAAGATCCCCAGGTGGTCGAAATTATTCTGGAGCCCTCCACTACGGCACCTCTTTCTTCCTTTCTTCTTTTGACTCCCTCCCTTATCCCTTCCCTTACGGCGCGGTTCAGGTGTCCAACGATATATGAGACAGATACTGCGCCATTTTCTTTCCCCAAAAACCAATTATTATTCGGCAGCCGCTCGCCAGATGTCCACGCTCGTTACAGCGGAAACAGACTGGCGGTTTCCTCACCTCGAAGGCTTTCGCCCGCTCTTTTTGCTTCTTTTCTTTGTCCGCGTAGTCTCCCTCGACAGGCCCTTTTCCGTGCTCCCCCTCGTGTGTCCCTTTATCTCCCTTCGTGGGAGTCGCTCGGTCCTCTCTCCGCCATGGACGATTCACGGAATTCCTGTACGGCTTTGTGACTGCCCGCACGTTTTCCTTCCTTCTGTCGCGCCTGGCCTGAAATTCTTCTGCAAGCTCCGCGACGCACTCCAAGCTTTTATTTTCGGGCCTATCTAGAACCCAGAGCCGTGTTTCCTCATTCAAACAGTTGTAGAATTGTTCTAGGCAAATATGTTCTATAACTTTGTCGCGGTCCTCATAAACTTCTGCGGCCCTGAGCCATTCCACTGCCTGCCTTTAAATTGTATACAAAATCTGGGTAGGACTCTGTGGGCTGTTTCGCAGAGTTTCTGAACCGCCGACGGAAAGCGACGACCGACAATCGGTACTTCTTAAGCAATGTCGCCTTCACTTTGTCATAGTCGTCCGCTTCCGCTTTAGTAAGCCGAGCCAGCACGTCGGCAGCCTCACAAGGAAGAACCGTCAAGAGGTGTTGAGGCCAGGTGGTGCGAAGGATTGCATTTTTTTCGCATGTGCGCTCGAAGTTTACAAGGAATAACCCTATGTCCTCGCCCATTTTGAAAGGAGACAAAAGATCTTTCATTTTTGCCGGCTTAGATGACAGGTTATTCTCAACATTGGGCGTGGCCGCTTTTGCCTTTTCCGCCTCAGCTTCAGCTAGCCTCACTTCCAGTCGCTTTCTCTCTAGCTCAAGCTCATATTGCCTTTTTCTTTCCTCCTCCTCAGCTTTATTCTTTATGTCGTCCCAACACTCTACACTGTAAAAAAAAAATGCTCCGCAGTACAGAGAAACCCGCTGGTAATGCGTTGCCGGAGGGTTTTCCGCAACATGAGGTACGGACTAAATGTCAGAAACAGAGACTCCGTATGACGACTGTCACATTCTTGGTAACGGAAAGTTACGCCATGCTATGCACGAGACCGAAATCGTTTTTTCACAACGAATGCTTATGTTTTGTTCTTATTGAAGTTTCCGCAATGTGTATGCATACGTCCTCCGTTCACTCGGAAGTCATTTCATCTAGAGCGGAAATTATCTGTATTGTAATTATGTACTTTCTGTAGTACATGAACATGCGTCTTCGTATAGCTTCTGCCCGCAATGTTCACGGCAGATATAGCCGTCCAGGTGCCAAAGAAATAAGTATTATGTACAAGGCTTTCCTTTACGCATATTATGTAGTGCATACGTACAATGAATGCAGCTTAGAATGAAAGAGTGGTAAGTGTTTGGGTGAGTACAAGTACATACGTTTTATTTTCATGGCAAACTACACACATTGTATATCTGCACATTGCTGTCGGATCCATCTGAAAAGCATAAAAAAATCGTCATTTAGTGGTCACACAACACCAAATATAAATTTCACAAATACATTTCAACCATCCGCTATTGAACAATCGGCTTTCGTAGAAGCTTTCAAAAGCCATTCACCGAGAACCAACCCGCTATAATTTATTGCCCAAAATTCATCTCTCATAACAGTAAACAGTAAAAACCACAGGTCCAGAAAGAAGCAGACAAAATGCGCTTTCCCGGGCGGCACTGTGCGCATGAAAGTCTTTACAGTTGCTTATCATTTTGTGCAAATAGAAAGTAGCTCAGGATGGGGGCCAGATGCAATTCAGTGCAGGTACCTTTCTGTACATAGTACTAAATGCACAACTTAGCGAGCAAGGAACATTGGTAACATCTGAAAAAGGTGGGAGACGCTTGCCAAATTTATCGTCCATCCAATTTGTTATAGGCAAGACAAGACGAAGCGAAAGTCCCGCACTCAGTTTATATCCAGTTCCCGGGCACGCCCGTTGCGGCAGATTATGACGCTTTTTATTATGACACAAACTTGGAATACGGCCCCAGGAAGCACACTTCTCCAAAACCGCATGTTTTCACTCATAGCTTCCATTATCTCAGCATGTGCAAGAAAATGTACTAATATCTGATGTCAGTGAAAATGCAGTCACACGTACCGGAAGCAGCTCACTAAGGCATTCCAATATCTCTGCAGTGTGCGTCACAAGGAACGGATGCTCAGGTTTCAAAAAAGGGCTCTTGGCAGAAATTTAACCAAAGGCCGTTGCCATGTGAACCATTTCAAAATAATGACCCAGAAAGACGAAGTGTCCTCATGTGTCTGATGCAAAAGAAGGATGAAGGCATGAGTCTTTCTGCTTTTTGAACAGCTGTGATAAGTTTTTTACTGGTACCGCTTGGTGCAGCTTCAGTCTCCTTCTTGACATTTTGTGAAATAATTATATATCTGCGAAAGATCTCGCTAGCAAACATTTTGGCACTAATGGAGAAGCAAAAAGACCCATGTCCTAGGCCTTTTTTTGTGACACTAAAGGAAGGCTTGCCTTTTAGAGTCATTGATTACGAAGAGGTCCATGTGGCAACAAACTGAGAAAATTCCTTCAAGGGCTCTTTGTTCTCATGAGGTGCCCTGTAGATACATCACAACACCTCAGTGAGCTGTTACCAGCCCTGTGAGTTCACTGTCACTTGACATCAAGGGTATGTACTTTTCCTCGCCACATGCAGCAATGATGTATATGTCAAGAGAAAGCATAAAAGATTTCTAAGTGCAATTCGAGATTGCTTGCGGAGGAAAGCACAAGAGTGGCCATGCTCAGCTATTACCTTTGCTTCTTGCTCGAGTTCTACAGTGAGTACTACGTAATGACAGGTGTCTACATCAACTCATATTTAACACCCGTCCTGTGCGACCTCCATCTTGCACTACATGACAGGCAACTTTATAACACCCTTCATGCAAAGAGTGTCATCAGGGTCGGTGTGTTCTGTCAGTTTCCTGGTCCTGTGGTTTGTGCTGTGTTTTCTACTCTTAAATTATTTACTGCCTTCATTCTCCACTCCATGAAGCCTGAATGTGCTACACTGGGCTGCTCCACGCGTCGTGGAGCAGCCCAGTGGCCATTTTTTTTTCATACGTCGGAGGCACTCAGCTCGAAAGCCATGCTTACTATATTCAGCAGACAAGGGTACATGTGAGACACATCATTAATAACTAATTCTCACAGTGGTATCTGGTGCAAGAATATCTAAATAGTACTCAATTTTTGCTTAAGTTTTCAGATACACTCTTAGATTAAAAACATAATTTGGCTACATTAGCAGAAGCACAGCACCAAGGTACTCACCAGTTACCTGAAGCACTGTACGCAAGTTCTCGTGCCATCATGAATACAGCACACTGTCCACGTCTTCATAATGCCATGTCACTCCAGCACTTCGGTAGCAAAATTTTCCTTTAAAAAAAGTAGTTTTGTTTATGTTAGACTGGTCATATTTAATTTTACTATATACTATGTACTTCTCATTGTACTGCCCCAGACTAAAAAATACCAATGATCACGCTTTGAATTATGTCATATGTGATCACCAAATTATGTGATCACCAATATGTTCTTAGAAATTCTGATTGAAATAAATCTGACAAAATATTATTTCAGAAAATGTGGCACAAGGAAGAAGGACGCTAGCTAGATAACCTGGACGAATGTTTTCAGTTGCATGCAGCCACCGGCACCATTGCACACAAAATGTACAATAAAGTGGGTTTTACCTTTCCGAATAGAATTTAATGCTGCAAACATTTAAGTAAAAAAATTTCAACCTTCCATTCCGCATAAAGGAAAGAAAATTCCTCTCGTTTTTTCACAAGCCTCTGCAAGTACACAATTCAGTGAATCTACTCTACAAGTACTTGAATCTATCAGCACGAGACAGGGACGAGAAAAGAAACAAAACAGGCACTGACTCGCAACTGAAGTTTATTGAAGTGAACAGAGAGTATACAGAAAAGCCACACGCCACAAACTACACAATTACACATAAGCTACATCACAAAATAAGTAAAAGATTGCCCTTAACATTCCTCTCATCTAGACAGGCCAACCCGCTGCATGGTAACGCTATGGGCAGCACACTCACACATTCGTCACCGAGTCATAAGATGTGTCTAGCCTCGATAATTTTCTGGTTAATCTGCTGTGAACGTAGTGCCAAAATGCGCGTTGCCGAATGGAATGGCTAGCAGCCTTCACATCCCTTGTAATATGCAGATAAGTTACAACCCCTACCAATATCCAAATACCTCTCATGCTCCTGTAGTCTTACATTGATACACATTCCAGTTTCACCAACATAAACCCAACCACATGATAATGGTATGCAATGCATGCAATGGTTGCAAGGCACATATATGTTGCCACATTTCACTCGACACATGTGCTTTTCCTTAACGAAATTCACAAAATTATTAACAATTTTACAGATTGTAGACAACTTATTAGGGGCCGAACACACCATTTTTGCGCCATACCTTCTGGCCACAGTTTTCAACTTTTGCAACAATTTATGTATGTACAGTAACATAGTCAGTCTTTTGGCATCTCACTGGCTGGCCCCAGCCTGATCATGCCAGTCCCTGCGAAGGGGTTTCAGCTTTTAACATGCTAAAGGGAAGAATGGCACAGCATCAAGTAACGAGGAAAGCAGGACAGCACACCCACGCACAAGTGCCAACCCTGGGGGAGATACAAAATCCAAGAGCGCGTGCTTGACATTCAGCGTTGACAGTCAAGGAAACGAGGAAACACGGATTTGAACGCTAAAGATTGAACGAGCCCGATCCTTGGCTGCCAACGCTGAATGTCAAGTACACGCTCTTAGATTCTGCATCCGCTCCAAGGATGGCACTTGTGCGTGGGTGTGCTCTCCTGTTGTCCTCGTTACTTGATGCTGCGCCATTCTTATCTTTAGCATGTCAGACCAACTTGCCCAATCTTATATGCTCAGCTTTAACAATTTATCGCACGCTTCTGCAATAGCATGGTTGGGAAATCATGCTTTCATTAGCCTTAAAATTTTCTCTTGGAAACCAGTTGTCACGCTGTAAAAGCATGGCTTCACCAATACCGAGCCTAGACATGACGACGCAATGCTATCTTTCACTAGCTTAAAATCGTTCGACCAACAGTCAAGTAGGTGCTTAACACTCCTGGGTGAATATCGCTTGCACACATGGCGTGTGCAGAACATCAAGGTAAGGTTCAGAAACCGCAGCTCTTTTTGTTGGGACATTTTCTCCAAGGTAATCTTAAGACAAAGGCCTTGCTCCTTAAACAAGTTCACAATATGTACAGGTCCCACACTATCACAACCTTTGTAAAAGACCAGAAAATCATAGACGTCGCGAAAGATTTCCCCCAGCCCATGCAATTTCTTGGCAATCATTCCTTCCACCCTGCTTAAGAGAATATTGCTTAGCACAGGGGCAACCTTCGAATCGATACATTTAGCAGACTTTTGAACATATGCCGCACTGGCATACTCCACAAACATGCTCTTCACTTCAAATAAAAGGTGGCAAGTGCCAAAAAAGACTTATGTTACACACCCGTTCCTAAACACGAGCTCATCGTTGTGCTCCGATATACACATTCACAAGCTTTTCACAAGATCTTCATACGGGATAGAATAAAATAGTTCTACATCGACACTAATCACAAGACAATCCGCTGGATTGTCATTCTTAAGATACTCAACCACACTGCGAATTGAGTACAAGAAATGGATCTTCAAGATGTGAAGTAGACGGATGCTTTTGCAAATAACCAGAGATAATTTTGCATGAATCCTTTTCTGAAATTTATCTGAAGAGCATGTTATTGAATAGCATTTATTTGAAGAGCATGTTTGTAGAGTAGCGCAGTGCGGTATGTGTTCTAAAGTCTCGAATATGTAGTGGTTCAAAGGTTGACCTTGTGCTAAGCAATATTGTCTTGAGTAGGGTGGATAGAATAATTGTCCAGAATGTGCATGGGCTGGGGGAAAAATCTTTTGCTATGTCGATGATTTTCTGGTCTTTTATAAAGGTTGTGATAGTTCGGGACCTGTACATCTTCTCAAGTTGTTTAAGGAGCAAGGCCTTTATCTCAGGTTTACCTTGGAGCAAATGTCCCAAGAAAAAGAGCTGTGGTTTCTGGACCTTACCTTGATGTTCAGCACACTTCATGTGCGCTGGCGAGTGTTAAGCTGCTACCTGGCTACATGTCGACCATTCCAAGCTAGTGAAAGACAGCATTGCACTTTCTAGCGCGGGCTCAGAATTGATGAAATTATGCTTTCACAGCATGACGACTAGTTTCCAAGAGCAGATTTTAAGGTTAACGAACGGAAGATTTCCAAACCTTGTTACTGCAAGAGCATATGATAAATTGTTAAAGAAGCTGAGACAGTTTTGCGGTGACCGGCACAATCAGGCTGGGGCCAGCCAGCGAGATGCCAACAGGCCAGTTGTGTTACCGTATGTACATAAATTGTCGCACAATTTGAAAAATGTGGCCAGAAGGTATGATGTAAAAGTGGCTTTCTCGGCCCCTAATACGTTGTCTAAAGCATGTAAAATTTTAAGAATAATTCTGTGAATGTGGCTCGTGAAAAGTACACGTGTAGAGTGAAATGTATATGTACCTTGTAAAATGAATGTGGTATCAAATATTATTATCTTGTAGTCTGGTTTACGTAGGTGCAACTGGAAGGTGTAAGAATGTAAGACTACAGGAACACAAGAGGGTAGGGGCTTGGCTAGGTGGTTGGGGTAACTCTGCTGTACACTGCACGGGATGTGAAGTCTGCTACCCTTTCCTTTTAGCAACACGCATTTTGGCAGTAAATTCAGAGAGATTAAATGGGAGATTATCGAGGCTTAGACACATCTTATGACTCCGTGAAGAATGTGTGTTTTGTCTATCGTGTTAACACACAATGAGTTAGACTACCTCGATCAGGGAAATGTTGAGGGCGATTTTTGACTCATGTTGTCCTGTATGCTTATCTGTAACTACATGGTTTATGGTATTGCTTGGCTTTTTATATATTCCCTGTTCACGCCAATAAACTTAAGTCGCGAGTCAACACCTGTCTTGTCTCCTTTCTCATCCTTGTCTTTCGCGCTGGTGGATTCACCGCAATGGCTCACCTCTGCAGAAATCCAAGGCATGACATTTTCCTCTTCACACTCGTGGTTCAGCGCATAATACGGCAAAGGCTTTTCAATTCCAAGGAAAGTTCATGGCTCCATTGAACACTGCCACCTGCTTACAAGACACAGAGCAGCAATCATTGTAGATTCTACCTGTGACACAAAGAGCAAAGTTCTAGTTTGAGAGGACTAAACTAGGAAAGCAGCACAATATATCTATAGCCAAATAACTGAACTGAAAGAAATATAGGGTAGTGTAATAGTGAACACACTGATATATTGCAAGTGAGATATATGCATAATATATTGCAATATCCAACACTGCTACCATTGCCTTAGCCAACTACTTCATAAATAACAATAAATGCAGTATCACAAAAATACTGATAACGTACTATTAGTGTTAATAGTAGCAGTGCAGGTTCCATGAACAAAAAGGGCCCAGTGCTGACTGTCGTTCCCACAGCAGCCTTGTGACCAATGGCCGGTGTAAAGGAAAGAGGAGGAATGACTGAAAAGAGAAAGAGCCAGGGGGAAGCAAAATAGGAATAGAAGGGCTTAGGATATCATAGGCAAATAAGGTTTGTTTAGACAGTGAGCACAAAATAAACATTACCACACAAGTAAAGACATACAAGACCAAACATATATATCATTGTGCAGAGTGGCAAACTTGATGCCATTTAGCCCAAAATATATTTTTTCAATAAAGTGATTATAATTATTAATAGAACAACTGACCGAGTGAAACCATAACAGGGATGAACAAGGAAGTTGTTAATATTCTGGCAGAAATTAAAAGAAAATGGATCTGGCCAGGGCATACAATGCAGAGAATGAATCACCAATGGTATCTTAGGGCAACAGAATGAATTTGATGGATTTTAATGGCACAAGGGCATCTGTGGCCAAAGAGTGCCATAGCACAAGTTAATTTCGTCTACTCAAGGTGAAATCAGAGACCCATTTCCCAAGCATTTCATTCCAGATAAGCTGAGCACCACGCCAGGAAACAGCTTGTGCATTGTATCGCAACCAAATGAATTTCACCCTAAGAAAAATATAGCAGGAGATAGCTGATTATAAGCTCACTAGATAAGATTAGGTGATTTCTGATAGTGTGGCATGTAGCTGGTGCAAGACACAGATAATTAAACTGGAAAAGGCCATTGTCCTGAGCTGAATGTGAACTAAGCAATGAGGATAATGAAATTCACTACACTAGAGCTGTTAAGAGTCAGCTCAAGTTCCATGCTTCAAGATGATGCAAGTTTGCTCAGTGAAAAAAAATCATATGTTCACCCAAGAATTGGTATCTTGGCGGTATCAGGCTGCAGGTGCAGATGAATTAATCCTGCCTCAGAGAAGAGCTGCATAGAGCACAAAACATTTTAGGCCAGTCCTACACTGACAGCTGTTAATAACTATTTTAAAACTGTTTTTCATTGCACAAACAATAATACCGAGTTTGTGTTGGTCATGTGAATATGTTACTGAGGCTCTCCTAAAAATTCTAGCCAGAGCTAAAATACAAGCTGTCTCAACTAAGTTTTTATATCAACAATGAGAACATAAACACATGCAGATTATTCAAGTAGAAGTTTTATTCTTCATGACGTGCCCTACAAATTTTAAATTATACTGAAAAGTAATAGAGTGGAGTGCTTGTGCAAAAATACTAAACCTCAACAACAAAGAGAACACAAGATAAAGGCAACAACATATTGCCCAAAATTTAAATGTTTGACAGAACAAATATGAAAAGAAAACCTCTCCACAACTGGAACAAAACAGCGTGATACCGAGCACACATTTGAAAATTGTTTCATCCAAATCCCCAGTCTGGTGCTCCAGCACTCTTCAGCCAGCATGTCATGAAATGTACCATAGTTCTGGTAGCTGTAAAGAGTATACAGCTGATCCGGCATTTTGATATGTGAACAGTAACCCTTAATGACCACCAGGCTGAATACTTTCAAGAGGCTGTTGTAGTAACAAGACTGCAGTGAAACACTTAGCAAGTTATGCTGGTGTAATAATGCAAACCGTTAATCTGAGAGTTCGCTACCACGCAACTCTGTAGTAACTCCTAAAGTGTTGCAATCGAATGAAAAAAAGGACTGCCTATTATATAAACAAAAGTCAAGAGGCTGCAATGCAAGGCCACGACAGAATTGCTGCAATACAGCAATAGCGATACAATGTACACTTTAAGCAACAAAATGAAACATGATCTTTTATCCTTAATTATCAGAATTTCAATATTTGTTTTCCTTGCTCTCTTGCAAAATTAAGTTTAGATCGTGAAAGCGCTCAAAAAGACAAGGATACAGAAAGAGATTTCCACACAGTGCGCTTACTTCCAGTGTCTTTTTGAGCACATCCACTATCTAAACATGGTAACCCAACTAGTCTAAACGCTGTCGTTATTCCAAAATTAAGCCTTTCACAAAGTGGGAGCCCCTTTCCCCATACAAAGTACACCATAACTAATCCAACACTTTTTTCATGATATGTTTTCTCTGAGAATAAACACTGTTTGAAGATTTTGCAATAGTACTTGTCTTTTCGATTCTACGAATGTATCATGCAAGTGTTCAATGAAATGACCATCTGCCTATCTTGATCATTGCTCAAAATCAGGGTATAATGCACCATGAAGGGCAGGCTCTGCTTGATTTTGATGTTTTCCTAACGAAGCATGTACGTGCAACCCTTCTGCTGGCTTGTATGCAGCAGGTTTGTCTAGCTAGGCGAACTGTGGTTTTGCTATAAAGATGAAATGGTACTTTGGAAGTGAATGGTTTTCTAAAATGCATTTAACATACATACCGGGGCTTTAACAGCACCTGGTGTAAGCAACATCAGTGGGGGGACCGCAGGAGTGGCCTAGTGGTCCGAGCATCTGCCTCGCAAGCAGCAGGTGCGGAGTTCGATCCCCAGTGCCACCGGGTAACCAGCGGTGATACAATGGGTCGTTTCAATGGCCAGTTTAAAACTTGAAATAACCATGCTGCAATATATACAAAAAATGATTTGTGTGCTCTCTCTTACATGACGTAGTTAATCATATCATAGTGTTGGTAGTACACAAAATGCATGTGTGGAACATATACATGCACTGTTTTTGTTCACATCTTACCTGCTATGTGCTGTTATGGCATTTTATGTGCTGGGAAAGCAACAGGTAGTGAGCAATGTTGTGTTGCAGCCTTTCTTCTGGTGGAATTTGAATCATGTGAGGTGCAGCTGAAAGAAATTGTTTCATACATAAGTATATTTCATGTAACACAACAAAAAGTGCACAGCCCCATCATTAGTTGTGGTTTAACTAACAGCGAGCTTTTTACTACTCTATTTAACATATGATGCAAGTCAGTGATGCTGGAGGCACAAAACTAAATACTGTGAGGTAACAAGAGCTAATATGGACAATCATGCCTTTAAGAGATATTGTCAATATATATTTTCCTTAATGAACTAAAGTTATCCTTAGAAGCATTCAGAGGAAGATAATTTTGCTAAATGCCTTTTGCCAGAATAGGCCTTTTATGAACCAGTTGCAAATGAAAAGAATAACTTTAAGACCATGCTATGCATGCTCTAACGCCAAAGTAGTTGCATACAAGCAGTATACTATGCCCCTAGTTTTATGGTGGGCCTGTACTGCACAATTTTCATGCAAGGTAGTGGAAAGTATGTGCCATGAAACAGACCTCTGCTTGCTGAAACTGGCAAATAAGTACTGGGTTTTTAAGGCAGAAAAGAAGTTGCATAGTTCCTTCTGCAGGTTTTGAACTTCAGGTTAGTTATTTGAAAAATATCAATCCCTGAACTGCAATGATTGAAGTTTTTAGCAAATAACATTTCCATTGTAACAGTGGAAACGCTCTTTTATTTGAGGAACGACTTTTCAAAAGCCTGCGTTTCATGGTGGCTTTCAAGTAGCCCTGATAAAGAGAAACCAGTCACGACACACAACCAAGCCCCCGTAGCACATTTTCAACTATACCCTCATGATATAGCTTTAAAGTAAGTGTTAAGCAATACAAATACAAATCCCTTGATTTCCTTCATGATTTATCACTGGTGTATACATACAAAGATAACCGTACAAGATGTGGAGTGCATGGTACAGAGAGAGTAGGCAGATGGTTTCTTGACACTCAAACAGTGAACAAGGGAAGGAAAAATCTCAGGGTGCTTGCCGTTTCGACAAGACAACTTGTTTTCGTCTGGGGTCAACATATACAGAGGAAATTTAGAATCAAGTACAGGGTTGTCCACTCTTAGTGCGAACACGCGAGCACATGGCTGTGCTCTTTGGGCCACTGTGTCTGACATTGCCACACATCGGAGTGTAACATGACACGAAGCACCACATCCAGGTGCATCTCCTCTTGCGCCATTTTGCAGCGATGAGTGGCTGCGCCGCACACAGTGGACCTCTAAAGAGTGCGGCCATGCGCTCACATGTTTGCACTAAATGTGGCCAGCTCTGTACATTCCGGAATTGGCATAATTATTTGAAAAGGCCTTGCACATGGTCAGAGGTTTCCCAACCCATAATTTCCCCCTCCTTTCCTGCTTTTTTTAATTTATCGTTATACTTTAACCTTACGCCCTGCACCTCCTGACATCACTTCTCGGAACCTTGGCTGCCATACTCCTCCCCCTTCCTCTTCTTTTTGCCTTTTCTCCGAACCTGTTCTCATTTTCTCTTTTCCTTCAAATTATTTTGCCCCCCCCTGGTATTTTATTCTGCCATGCTGCTTAATTCCTTTATCCTAGTTTTTCAGGAAAAGGCAGCCAGCCATACCAAGCCACCTGTTGCGGCTGGACATAAAGCCATTCAAGCCCACTATCCACACTCCATACCCCGAGATTCGTTTCTACTGAATTGGGCTTTTTTGTTTTCACAGTTTTGCAGGTCAACCGGTTAATCTTCTTTAGCAGCTATCATGCCTGGTCAAGGTTCACGCTCCCCATCGTAACGCCCTTCCCATATCGCACCCTCGTCCCACACAACAGGCCTTTCGCCTCGAAGTGAAAACCTTATTTAAACCCCACCAATGATGAACACTTTGCCAGACAAAGACAAGTCCTCTTGTCGAAACGTCGGCAAGCACCCTGAGGCTTTTCCCTTCCTTATTCTGTTTGTGAGATACCAGGAACAGGTGTTCAAGCAGCCATACCACACTAATACCCCTGTCACACGGGCACCGCAAAGGCCTTTGAGAATCATATCCAAAGGCGTAAGGAGTGCAGCTACCCGGTACAAATGTTGCGCCTTTGTCGCTTAGGGCCTTGGAGGCGAAGGCGCTCAACCGAGACCTTCGGAGCCCGAAGACGCGGCATTCGAGAAGCTGTGATCGCAGTACCATCCAAAGTCAAAAAGTAAAAGCAATAAAAAAAATAGATAAGCTAATAATGTTTGAAAACATTTTTTTTCAAATACGAAAGGTGTGTCTGGCTTTGGTTTTTGTACGGGTGTTTATGTTTTATGTTCAAATTTCAAGACAGTGATAGTGTTGCGGCAACACCGAGCGCCCATGGTGGCCAGGGCAATACACGTACAAAACCTGCTCCTGCTGATGAGAGTAGCTGTTGCAGTACTTTTAAGGAAGCAATCAGAATAAAAAATTGTCAAAGCTCAACGAATGAACAGAATACATCACTTTAATTTTAGAACACTCACTTCAGCCACCTCGAGTATAGCAGCGGGTGCAAAGCCTGAACGACTTTCACCTTTGGGCTGCACCGTGTAGCTGCATCGCTGCTCCTTTAAGCTTTCGCTCCTTTGGTGAAAAATGGTGCCTTTGCTGGAAAGGCCTTCGAGGAATGCCATGTGACAGGGGTATAAACCACATTTTTTACTGACACGAAAGACTCAGTGCCTTTAGTTCTGACAACATTCTGAATCATGCTTTGGTGGCTTAGCATATCAGAATACTGGACATGACAAAATCAGCTAATTAGTGAGGGCTATTATTTGCTATAGGTAAAATTATAACATTCTCCTAAAATAATGAAAAGAAACCACCAGCACTGACATCAATGTACAATTTGGCTGTAACATACTGACATGAAAATATAGATACACGCAAATTCCCTTTTCGCACTTCAAAACTGCATGCATTATTTCTAGAAAGTGCGAGAACAGAAGCTCATACATAGTGCCAAAGAAAAGAGTGCATAATAGTACCACTTATGAGGTGTTTATCGGCAACTGCAATGAGCAAGGCTATGTTAATGGCAATCCAGTTATTATGTGTCTTACGAGCGCATGCACTTGGGAGGTGATAGCAGCTGTGGACGCAGCTGTCCATCGCAGTTTTGAGTCTGTCGAGATAACACATGGGGTAAGGTATTCCCTGTTTTGCTGCCGAAGGCAAAACCGTCAGCGAGTGGAGTTGCCTTGCTATTCACTGTCAATATCTACTGCTCAAAGTAAAGGAAACTAGGGCATAAAACATACAGCATTTCATATTATGCTTTGGCCAAATGCAGTGAGAATGAAACAGACTAGAGACTTGTCTTATGACGTTTGCACTCTTTACTTTGCACCAGAGGAAAATAAATTTATGTACAATTGACCTACTGCTTGCCACAGTCCTAGAAGAAATGAATCCAGGTCTCAGAAATTCTACCGAGCGAATACTGATGCTGCATGTGCATTTCTCTGAACTGTTCTGAAATATGCAGAAGTTACCAATTTTTTACTACCTGATTACATACTGTAATCTTTGCAAGGAATATGAGGTTAACGGACTAGGAAAAATGTCAGGAATGGTACCTTTGGTACTGGGCACTTGGACAAACAAATGACCCACTGGGCGTCCCCAGGAGCTCTGCTACCAGGCACCCCTAGCAACAGTAGTCAATTTTCCAGATCCAAAGGAGCCATGCGAATGATTGCCGAAAAGTCAAGTTTAAGGACAGCAGATGCATGAACACAAAACAGTTTTCCAACTTTGTTTCAGTGTGATAAATGGTTTCAAATCTCTAGACTATATCTGGTAGTACACAAATTATCAGAACACCATCTCACGCTCAGAATCATCTCAAAACACATTCGACACGCAGTACCAACATGGACAGTTCGTGCTTAATTGAATCCAAAAGTTTACGCTGATCGACCAATATTACTCTAAATAGACACAGAAAGCGCATGCACGTTGTACTGATGTTATCGTGAACATAACGTGCGACGAGACGCAGGGTTACAATACAAACAAAAAACCGCTTTCAAAATTTGAGAACAAAAGGCTCACCTTCTCACAAGTTCGCCAAACCGGAGACGTTGCCGAGTGGCTGCCGCCAAAGTCACTCGCAATGCACAGAAACAATAAAAATGCAGTGCCGCTGACTTTCCCTGAGCAATTCCAGTCGATTGAACTTCCAACTGTTCGCACCGACTACCTCTGCAAGCATGTCTAAAGGTTAGCGGCGCAGCCACGCCATTTGCAATTTACGGAGATACACGAGAAATTCATAGCGCCATTCGCGTATTCGCGCTCAAGCTCACGTCGCTGATGTCGCAAAGGCGCACAACGGCAAAAACATATAAGATGTATTTAATTTTTGGTAGCTTTTTTAGCTGACAACCTGAATCGTTTGATATATTGTTTTTTCTTTTCGTTGCATGAACGTTATTACCACCAGCGGCAGCGAAGCTTGGCCATGGCTAGCCATGGCGAAGTCGAAGCGCTAGCCGAGCCCGCAGTCGGAAACATGTGCGCAGTTAGCGCAGTGTGGAGTTGAATGAACAGGCGCTATGGAATGGGTTTTTGTTCTTCCGTGTTCGCTGCGTGCGTCCTGCGCGTTGTGTGTGTGTGTATGTGTGTGGCTGGAACGCTGCATTGGAGTGTACATACAACAGCTCGCTGTCCCGTGCGGCATCGGTGCGTAGTAAAACGATCATGCAGAATGTGCGTTACAATGCCAGTGGCCCTGTACGAAAGAGAAGACTTGAAGCCGACGGAAAAGCTGCTCTCCCTCGTGGGACTGCAAGAATCTGGCGAGTAACAGTCGACGCGCGTTTCGGTAGATGATTCCGTTTACCACGCCAAAACATTCAGCACTGGTCAACAGCAATGATGAACTGCTGCTGCATCATCACCTGTGTGATGTTTGTGACAAGCTTGTTGGATGTGAACGTGGCCATGAATGTTATTCGCCGAGCAGTGGCCCTCAGGGCGTGGCACCAGGTGATATCTGAAGACGATTACTCTTTGCCCGCGCCCTGGCGCCTCGCATTCAACCGAATGCTTTGGCGTTAATTATTTATATCTGAATTTCACACGTAGTTGGACTCGCAAATATTACAGCGTACAAACGTACCGTCGGAAGAGCACCCTTTTTCATTTTTTTTAGGGAGGGGGTGGGGGAATTACCGTCTGCTCAAATTTAATGTCACTAATATTTTGAGCTTATTTTCTAAACAGGTGCCGTGGTGGCACTGTAAGCAATGCATTTACTGGGCAGAAGTTTATTTTATGTTGTGTTGGCACAAGGTTAATGATTGTCATCGTACTGTGGTGCCATGTTCAAACAAAACACATAATTGTACACTCTCTTTGAAGAATGTCTAATGAGGTAATAAATTACTGAGCAGCGAGTATGCACTGTGGTAAATGCGACGAACGTTACTGAATTACTTCACACTTGTCATGTTCTGTTGTCGTTAGTGATTACGTATGCCTTGGTGTCTGCTGCTTTCCAGTGTAGGAGTCGAGAGGCATGTCGAGCTCCACTTAGCAGCTTTTTTTCCTTCCACTCCCTACTGGCCAACGTGGTAAAATAAACTCAACATAATGCGTGATTGCTCAGACCTAGATTAGACTACCATTTCACTTATTTACTCTCAGGGCCAATTGGCATCGAAGAGAGGAGAGCGACTAACATAAATACATGTGTAGGCAGATTAATTAAAATGATTATACACAGCAGACTTGAAGGCATTGGATGCAGTGGTGGACATGACGAAGGCAGAGAAGATGTGACAGCTGGAAACGTAGAAAAGTGGAGATCTGCGTGAGTTTGTACGCGACTTAAGGTGAACGCTAGCAAAAAATTAAGAAGGCGCAGAAGACTGAGGCCAGAGTTAAAACTGCAGTTTAACAGAGGAAAGCACCTCCCAGCAAGCCAAAATGTGCACATGCAAGCAGTTATGTGAACACAGAACATAGAAAATGAAACTCCTTTTTGGACAGAAGGAAAGCTAAGGCACATTGCTTATTGTGATGTTGCTTAAAAAGTTGGTGTCTAGTTGTTGCCTTTCATATCTGGTCCTTCCACACCCAGCAACTGAAATGCCATCAAAAAGGAGCATCTCCAATCACTCTAATTACATGGGAGGTACACATCGCCAGATGTCAGAGGCTTGGCGTCTCATCTTGCAGACTAGCTAGTTTGGCAGATTTAAACTTTACCGCATGTAAGAGGCATGCGGTAGCCTTGAAGGGGAGTATTTCATAAGTGTTACAGCATATTGTACAGTCTGGCATGCTTCATTATTTACATCACAGTAATATGCTAGCACAGGCTGGAAAATTTGTAAGTGAACATAAAAAAAAACAATGGTCATGCCATATCTTAGCCACATTCTTAGTATTGTATAAAAAGTGCAAAAAAGGAATTTCTCATTTTTTGTCAGCTTTTTCTTTCTGTGCATTAATTTTTTGCAAGTTAGCAAGGTTCTACAGTCTTGTGTGCCTATCGGCTGGCCCCTTGTTTGTCAAAGGTACCGAGTACACAATGGGTCGTGTCAATGCAAGCTAAGTAAACGATGGATAGAAAATTCATGCTTTCAGAGTATTTCCAGAAAAAACTGCTATTATTTCCTACTCAGAATGAGGGAACAGCATCGATGGTGCACATCCTCCTTGTCACTGCAGCAATTATGCCTGCTCGCTGCTTTTTGGTGGCGTTTCATTTATCAGCAGGAAGAGCAGGCATGAATGGGCGGCAATAGGTACCTACTAAATTAAACATTGCATTGAGCAATATGTTGTTGGGTCGGTGCTTTTGTTATCCATGAAGGAGTTGGTGTTTTTGATTAATGGTTGTGTAGCAAAGATGTAACTGCTACATTGCACTGCATTCACAGATTTGTTTGCCCATGCTTTTGGTTTACTCAGTTGTTTATTTCCTTACCAAATGGCAGATAGAAATTCGGCTTTCAACTTGTGCACTTTCATCATGTTTGCAATGTACACTCAGCTGGTGTTCAGTTTCACTTTGGAGAAGTTGTCCAACCATTGTCTGTGTCTAAATGTTTTCTAACAGTTGACCTCATTACGCAGCATTTCTCACAGAAAGCAAATGTTGCAGTAACATTTTTATTAAATGTTACTCTATTATGTGGCTAGCAATGTAGCGAAAAATATTTTCATCAAGTCAGCTTTTAACATTATAGAATATTAAGGCCTTTGTTATTTAACGTTGCTCACAATTTGTACCAATCACTCAACCTTGAAGCAACGTAATGCGTTATCACCCTTCCTCGGCTCTTCATTGTGTTAATCACATTAGACATACTCACGGTCGTTCGCCATGCTAGTTTGCGGACATTGTTGGCTAAGAGTAAACCAGACAAATAAGAAATCGGGCGTCATGTGATGACTATAGTCCGCGGGCCAGCAGTTCATCGTGTAAAAGTGGCGTCACATCATAAGCATCTTCTGTTTTTGCTGCTTTTATGCAAGTTATTAGTCCGGTTGGTGCAACACATAGTCGATGGGGTCAACCGTCCTGTCGTGTTAAGTTTTGATCCCTTAAATTTAATGTTTAGTATTTTTCCCTGCAATGACTACAGAGGAACACGGACGTTTCCTTCAATACTGGACTGAATATACGGTCATTCCCTACGTTTCATTGAAAGCAGAAGTGGTTCTGTATTTAAAACGTACATAGTCTACGTTATAGGTACGGAATTTTTTTACAGTGTACGATCTCCTCATCCTCGAAGCCGCCTTCTTGAATCGCGTCGGCAACTTGCCGTTTTGTCATGAATTTACCGCAATCAATCCCCAATTCACCACATATCAAGACCATCTCTGTCTTCCGCAGCATTCTCCAGTCCATGACTGCCCTTTTTTGTGATCGCTATTCTCTCAAGAGAGTTGGTGCAAAGCAAGGTTCAAATTAAAACAGGCTTCTGCAACCAAATTTTGCCTACCAAGAAGAACTGCGCTTAACGTTAAGCGTGGCAGGACTCCAAGGAAAGAACGCGATGCACTCACCAAACCGGAGCTAGGACATCACGCAGGCCATCCCGCCGCAGCCAACCAGTTGTCATGGATCGGGTAGCATGCCATCGATCAGCAGGTGTTGTCGGGCAGAACAGGAACGAAGCGGTCCGGAGACGGATTTAAGGTGACCAAAAGGGAGAACTTTATGTACACTATTTACATTGTCATGGTAGCGTAAAAACTTGGTCGGAGACCGACCGGCGGAGCGGCCACTCTACTCGAGAGTCAGAACACACACCCTGCACTCCCCTCTTCTCGGAGTTCCTGTCGACGAGCCGGGTATCCTCCTCGCAGCCGGGACACCTAAGTCCTCCTCTCCCAGTCCGCTGCTCGGTAGCAGCCTGTGCCAGCGCGCCCCGCAGCAATTCTGGGAAGGCGGGTTTGGCCCGGAAGCGTCCCCAAAGTGTTCCCGCACCACAGGCCCGCAGGAAGGCCGAACGAGGCAATCAGGACAACAAAGGGAGGGTCCGGCATATTGACTTCCGCGAACGACGGCGCCTTCCAGTCTCCGCCTGTGGGTCCGTCACGGCCACATCTGCCGTTGATTAGGTCTGCCCAGCCCAAGGATCACAACAGTGTCAAGAAAATTCTGGAACAATGTAAGCTGGCTGGGTAAAACGAACCAAAGAAAGCAGAAACAAGTACATTGCATCAGTTAGATACAGCTGAGTCGTTTTGGAGCGATGATAGGGTAATCTCCCCAAATCAGGGAGCAATACTGGACAGCACAATATAAAACAGCTTAGAACTGACCAGTCTTAACTGAAAAAGGCGGAAGCAAATATTGCGAAATGCACATCTGCAGGGATAGACGATATTACAATGAAGCTAAAAATGAACTTGGCCCAAGAGGCAACGAAACGCTGATAAACGCGTCCGAGGCAGTCATAAAGAATAAGCAAATTCAGCACAGCTGGAAACAGAGTCAAATGAATTTAATATATAAAGGGAAAGGCCATAAGATGAACATAAAATCCTTCCGACCGATTACGATAACATCAGTTATATACAGGGTGGCGATGCAGGCGGTGAAATTGAAAAAGCAGTCATGGGTAGAAAGTAATAGAATACTCGGAGAACTTCTAATAAACTGCACATCTCCAACCAAAAATTTTAACTTTAACCCAACTTGAGAACGAGTTCAGAAGGGGCAGGCGCTTAAATGATAGCCTGTTCGTGCTTACCCGATGAATATAAAGAGCTAAGTCGGAAAACAGACCTCTATATTTAGCCTTTCTGGACATAGGCGGTGCATGCAACGTTAACAGGGAACTCGTGTGGAACATATTAAAAGATGAAGGTATCGGTCACTAGGTAATAGATTTTCTACAGGTAATATATCGCGGAAATAAAGTTGAAATAACATGGGAAGAGATTAAGAGTGCGACAACTATTCAGGTGCACAAAGGATTAAGGCAAGGTTTAATATGGAAAGAAGGCTACAAGGAAGGATGATTAATATTCCCGCCCTGTTTGTTCGTTTTTCAAATCTGCTGCCACACCACTTTATCGCTTTGTTTGCGACGCAAGACGCGACTAGATATATCTCGATTGATTGCAGCCAGGCAGAGCTGATTCTACGTTGTTCCGGAATGTGCTAGTAACTTTGCACGCATTGTCTCGAAACTTCGCTATCAGCTTTAAATTGAGCACGGCCGACAGCGGCGGGCATTCTGTTCGACGACCACCGAGCACACTTGTCGGTTCGCCGCCACCGAGTGATTCAGTCCATTTTGGGTGCAAGTCAGCCCAATAAAGTTTTTTTAAAGAATCCTTTTGGCCGTCTTCATCGCTGCTTCGACTGCCGTCACCACTACGTGACATCTGGTGGAGGTGCTGGGTAGACTTCCATGTTCCGGACGCCCCCTTCAAGTAGTGAAGCCAGCCCCCAGCGCTTCGCACTCGAGGAGGAGCCAGCAGCTCAGCGAGCCAGCCGACGTCTCTAGGGAGAGGAGCCTGAGTTCGGGAAACTGCCGGACCGCACCAGACAGCGAAAAGACGCTGCTACGAGCACCACAACCTCGCCGAAGATGTCGACACCGATCATACTGCAGCAGCCGCAGGTGCCACCAACTTTCAATGGATCCCTAGGCGAAGAACCTGAAGAATGGTTGGACCAATTTGAGCGCGTGGCGTCATTCAACAAGTGGGTTGATGCGGCAAAAATTGGATACGTGTTTTTCTCATTAGATGGCTCCGCACGCTTGTGGCACGAAAACTAGGAGTCATCCCTTACGACATTGGAGCTATTCAAGAGAGAACTTTTGAAGGTATTCACCAGTCTCGTGAGAAAAGAAAGAGCCGAACCACTCCTCGAGTCCAGGATTCAGCTTCCGAATGAGCCCGTCCGCGGTTACGTCGAGGAGATGAAGCGCCTATTTCGCCGCGCTGACCCCGAGATGACCGAGTAAAAGAAAGTTCAGTTTTTAACGCACAGCGTAAAAGAACAACTCTTTGGCAGCCTCGTCCGCCAGCCGCCAAAAACAGTAGAGGAATTCATGCAAGAAGCCTGCACGATTTAGAAGATCCTCGACGTCCGAGCTCGGCAGTACAATCGCCCTTCCTCTGCCTGTGCAATCCGTTCGGACACGCCGGCCACCACAAGCGACAGCTTGCGGGAAGTTATCCGCGAAATCGTCCGACAGGAGCTACGCCGATTACTGCCATCCTCCCCACAACCACAAGCAGCTACTCTGATGGATGTGGTACGGGAAGAAGTGCAACAGGCACTTGGCACCCCGACGGCCACTGAACCCCAGGCCATGACCGCCGCCGCTGCAGTAAGGACTGCTCAGCCCCATCGACAACCCCCCGTCCTCCCCGAGATGAGCCGCTTGTTCCACAACGCCCCCTCCCAGCCCCCGCCCGCCCAGCCTATGACCGACGCTCAAGCCCCAGGAAATGCGACGCCTGGAGGACTTCCGACAACCAGCCGTTGTGCTTCCATTGCGGTGAGGCCGGCCATATTCTTCGGCACTGCCCGTACCGACGTATCGGTCTTCGAGGATTTGGCGTTAACGCCCCACGACCACACTTCGGACAACGTCCGCAGGAAATCGACGAGTACCTGCATCGAGAAGAGTGCACGCTGAACCGGTTTTCGCGCTCACCATCGCCGTCAACCTCGCGCTTTGCGCCGCCACGCCGCAGCTACGCAGCCGCGATACGAGGAAGGTCTCCCAGCCCCCGTAGGGGAAACAAAAGGCAGCAACCTCTGGAGGTGAGGTTGCTCACGAGCGAAACGCCGAAGATCCTCCACCGACCACGCCCCATGAAGACGCTGCACCCGCGACGCCGCATGAAGAACCGACACTCGCTGCACCGACAACGCACACAATGAGAACCCCGACCACGACGGAGACTGCCTTGAAAACGACGCCGCCACCCAGAAGAGCTTTGACCACACGCCTCACCCACGACTCGCATACGCAACGAAGCCGTGACCCGACGCCGAGAGCGACATGCAATGCTAGAGCCAGGACCTCCGAATTAGAAGTGACTATCGACGGCCGGAAAGTTACCGCTCTAGTCGACACAGGAGCCGATTACTCGGTGATGAATGGAACATTCGCTGCGCAGCTGAGAAAAGTCAGAACGGCTTGGGACGGCCCACAAATTCGCACCACAGGGGGCCTCCTCATTACGCCATCAAAACGATGCACAGCGCGAGTGACTGTCAAAGGACATACCTATCCTGCGACCTTTGTTGTGCTACCGCAATGCTCCCGCGAAGTGACCTTGGGTATGAATTTCCTTAATGAGCATCAGGCGATCATCAACCTGCGATCCAAGCTGATCACGCTTTCAACCGGCGAAGCCATCGCTTCGATGAAAACTCGGGAAAATCACGTTGCCCTGAGTATCCTGGAGGAAGAAGTGAGTGTCCCACCCCTTCAAGCGATATCGTGACCGTAGGCGCCACGAAAGCCATTAACGCTGAAGCCATCATCGAGGGCAACATGCAGTTACTTCTAGACCGAGGAATCGGCATCGCAAGAGGCATCGCACATTTCCGCAATGACCAGGCCGAAGTACTGCTGACTAATTTCAGCGAAGATTACCGACACATTAACAGAGGAACGACGATTGCTTTCTTCGACGAAATATCAGACGTACGAGACTCCTTCGCCCTCTCCGACTCCTCCGCAGAAGATTCGCCTGACCAAGAGAACTCGCCCACTTTCGACATCAACCCAGCCCTGCACCGGAACAAACAAGAGCAGATCCGCAATCCGCTTCAAAGCTATATACAGTGAGCGTTTTTCGACATCGCCGAACGTGCGACAAACGCCAACCAATTGCCAAGCATCGCATTATAACGTACCAACAGGTCCGACCTCTCCGTCAAAGCCCCTACCGTGTGTCACCGCGAGAACGACAAGCCATCTGGGACCAAGTCGAAGAAGTGCTTCGCGACGACGTCATCCAGCCTTCAAATAGCCCATGGGCGGCACCGGTTGTTCTAGTAAGAAAGAAAGACGGCGCACTTCGATGCTGCGTGGATTACCGCCGCTTGAACAAGATAACAAAGAAGGACGTCGACCCCCTCCTCCGCATCGACGACACACTGGACCGCCCCTGCAACGCCAAATATTTCTCATCGATGGACCTCAAGAGCGGCTACTGGCAAATTGAGTTCGACGAAAAAGATCTCGAGAAGAAAGCATTCATCACTCCGGATGGACTGTTTGAGTTCAGGGTGATGCCATTTGGTCTCTGTTCCGCACCAGCGACGTTTCACTGAGTAATGGATACAGTTCTGGCAGGCATGAAGTGGCAAATTTGTCTGGTATATTTAGATGACGTCTTTGCCTTCGCCTCGAACTTTGAAGAGCACCTCAAAAGGCTTTGAACTGTTCTAGACGCCATCGAGTCGTCTGGCCTAACCTTGAAGGCAGAGAAGTTCCACTTTGCCTACGAAAAGCTACTGTTTCTAGTCCACATCATTAGCAAGGAAGGAGTACGCTCAGACCCGCAGAAAACAGCTGCTATTGAAAAGTTTCCACCGCCGGCCAATAAGAAAGCAGTGCGAAGATTTCTCGGACTGCGCGCATATTACCGACGATTTGTGAAAAACTTTTCGCGCATCGCCTAGCCCCTGACCCAACTGACGAAAACAGACCTGCCGTTTAAATGGAAAGCACCGCAAGCAGAAGCCTTCAAGGAACTTCAGCGTCGATTACAGTCCCCATCGATCCTCGCGCATTTTGATGAAAACGCTGATACTGAAGTTCATACCGACGAAAGCAGCGTGGGCCTAGGCGCCGTTCTCGTTCAAAAAAGCCCCGCAGGGGGGCGAATGCATGTTGCAGGCGTCGCGACGGTGAGTGGCGACACCGCGGGTTTCCGACCATCCGCACGAACATCCCCGCAAGGGGATGATGGTGAACAGTGCACCACGGACCCGAGCACCTACGCTTCGCCGTGCGTGGCATCGCCGTGTCCGGGGAAAAGGGGATCCTGGTGGTTGAGCCGATGCCGACTGTTTGGACCTTTAAGGCCCCTCGGCGGAAGCAACACACCACTTTGGCCCCAGCTTCACGTAGACGGCACCTCCGGCCTGACCCGACCGGGGGAAATCGGCAGTCGCCTTTTCCTATCCTCCCCTCTGTCTTTCACTTTCATATCTCTTTCTCACATATCTCCTATCTCCTACTCACTTCTTAGTTTTTTTCACTTTTCATAGGCGGCGAGGGTTAACCTTGTGTGGCCAACCACCCTGAGTTGTGTCGTATTTGGTTATAGTTGAGGTGTACAGCTGGCGTGGGCAGGACTTGCGTTCAAGTTCCTGTCCCGTACCCTTGTTGGACTCCATGGTGGGTGGCTGGCACCATGACTGAAAAACTTCATTTTTTATGGCTCCCCCCTTTCAAAACCCGATCGCACTCTTAAGAGAGGGCGGAACGAAGCAGCAGACTTTTTTCAAAAAGAAACCGACATTGACATTCACCAAGTTCTATGTTATCCACAGCGAAAGTAATGAAAAACAAGCACGAATAATTTCTCCGTTCCTTGTGTCTAAATGCCTAACAGATACCCTGGGCTCTGGCTACAAGGTGTCTAAAATGGCCAGCGGAGACTTATTGTTAGAACTCCTTGACAACATTCAGAACTCGAAAATCGCAAACATTGCATCCATCGGAGAAATCCCAGTTTTCATAATAGCGCACCGATCCCTAAACTCAGTCCGTGGTGTTCTCTCTTAAAATGACTTCATACACCTAACCGAAAAAGAATTGCTGGAAGGCCTGTCTGACCAAAATGTCACAGATGTGTACAGAATCAAAATCCGGAAAGACAACAAAGAAATAGCGACAAAACACTTGGTTCCAACATTCAATACAAGTACATTACCAGAAACCATCGATGTAGGATACTTAAAAGTAAATGTCAGGCACTATATTCCAAACCCACGAAGATGCTTCAACTGTCAAAGGTTTGGCCACGGCTCACAGAGTTGCCGCGGCCGCAAAACGTGCGCAAAATGTGCTTCCAAGAATCACGTTTCTGAGGAATGTGACGCAGCCCTGCGCTGCGCTAACTGCGAAGGAGAACATGCTGCATACTCCAGGGCCAGTCCGTCCTGGAAGAAGGAAAAAGAGATTATCACGATAAAAACCAAGGAAAACATTTCATTTAGAGAAGCAAGAAGGCGATTTGCCGTTACCAACCAGTTCTCCTTCACAGCAAAATCCAGCTTTGCTGATGTGGTGCGCAGGGGCGGTGCACCACACAGCACCCCGGTGCCTGCCGAGGCCACTTCCATCGAGCCAATGGCAGGGCCATTCACGCCCCAGGCAGGGTCAGCGAAAGCTGCCCTGCCAATGTCAAAGCAGGGAGCGCCGGTCCATGCGTCGGCATCCCGCAGGACTTCCCCCTAACGGGGGAGGACTGAAACCCACAAACCCGCGGCTTCCCCGCGGTCCTCCAGCGCCTCTCGTGAGGCGATGGATACAACTGCCACTCCGCCTGCTTTGCAGCGGCGGAACAGCTCTCTTGAACGAAAAAAGACAGGCCCCAAATAACGGGCCCCCTACCTAAGTAAATCCCCTTTCATTTCCTCTCAAATACATAAACATGGCTTTTTTAATCCATTGGAATCGTAGAGGACTTATGCGGAATTACAGCGACAAAACACATATTTTAGGGTCAATGTTACCCACGTACAGCTTTATGTCTTCAGGAGACCAATCTTGGTCCACAACATGTACATATCCTGAAACATTATAAAACTTTTAGACGCGATCGAGAACAGGCAAATCGGCTATCGGAAGGCGTCGCGATAGTCGATCAAAGTGGTGTCCCTGCTCAAGAAATTAAACTCAAAACAAATCTTGAGGCGGTTGCAGTCAGTATCGTAAGCTACAAAACACTAACAATCTGTTCCGTATACATTCCTCCACATTTTACGTTAACACTCCATGATCTACAGCAACTGATAAGAGAACTTCCGGAGCCATATATGTTACTTGGGGATTTTAATGCTCACTCCTCCCTGTGGGGAAGCGAACGCTGTGACTCTAGAGGTCAAATAATCGAAGATTTTATCCTGACGAATAATGTATGTCTTTTAAATACGAAAAAGGCCACATACTGTTCCCCAACGTCTGGGAAAATGAGCAGTTTAGACCTGTCTTTTGTTCACCTTCTGTTTTTAGCGATTTTAGGTGGGACGTTTTAGACAACCCGTTTGGGAGTGAGCACCTACCAGTTTTTATAAGCCTCTCATTCTCACCTGCAGTCATCCCAACCAAAACACGGCGATGGAAGCTACATTTAGCTGATTGGGTGTTGTTAAGAGAAAAGGCCAGATTAGAAGACATTTACTCAGAAACACTTAGCATAGATGAACTGAATGAAATTCTCACAAAGTGTATCATCGATGCTGCACGGCTAGCTATTCCGCTGTCCACAGGCGTGGTGCGCCAGAACCACAAGGTATGGTGGACGCGAGAATGTTGGGAAGCCAAAAAACAACAAAATAAGGCCTGGGGTGTATTTCGTAGGTATCCTACTCAAGAAAAATCTAATAGTTTTCAAAAAGGCAAAAGCTTAAGCCCGATATATACGGCGGAACGCGGAAAAAATGTCTTGTCAAAATTATGTGTCTTCAATAAACAGCTCGGTAACATCAAAAAAACTGTGGGAGCAGGTCAGAAAAGTAAATGGCAGCTATTCCTCATTCACCCTTCCTCTGCTGACGGATCCTGGTATTCAGACAAGTATTAAAGAACAAGCAGATATTTTGGGGCAACATTTTTTTATAGTTTCTAGTTCTTCCCACTATACACAGTCATTCTCAAAATACAAAAACAACCGAAAAACAAAGGCTCCCTACGGCAGGCAGCACAAACGAGCCTTACAATAATTTGATTACACTTCAAGAAATACAGAGAGTATTGTCTATAGGTAAACAAACTGCACCAGGCCCCGACGAAATTCTTTATGAAATGCTGTCCCATCTATCTGTGCAATCTGTAGAAGTTCTGTTAAAATTTTTTAACAAAATATGGGTAGTAGGGAAAATACCAACTCCTTGGAAAAAAGCCGTTATTGTTCCATTTCTAAAACCAGGAAAGCCACCAACCTCCCCTAACAGTTACAGGCCTATAACCCTTACAAGCTGTCTTGCCAAATCTTTTGAGAGTGTTATAAATATTAGAATAATGTTTATTCTAGAATCCCGAGAGCTTCTTGATGTCCACCAATGTAGTTTTAAAAAAACATGTTCCACAGTCGACCATTTAGTCCGCCTGGAAAACACAATCCGAGAGGCCTTTATACACAGGCAACACTGCCTTTCAGTTTTTTTTTTTCGATATGGAGAAGGCATATGACACGACCTGGAGGTTCGGGATTCTTCGCGACCTGGCAGAGCTTGTTATCCGCGGGAGGATGCTGAAATATTTGAGCGACTTTTTATCCAACCGTTCTTTCCAAGTTCGTCTCGGCGCAACCCTCTAAAATAATTTTAATCAGGAAAACGGCGTTCCTCAGGGATGCATTTTAAGTACTGCATTGTTCATAGTAAACATGAATTCTTTAACCAGTATAATTCCACAGTCCATTATGTACTCGGTCTACGTTGATGACCTTAAAATTGCATGCACATATTCTAGCCTGGCAACTTGTGAGAGACAACTACAACTCACAATAAACAAATTACCACTTTGGGCAGACAGAAATGGATTTAGGTTTTCTCCACAGAAAACTGTTGCGGTTCTTTTCTCGCTGCAGAGAGGACTACAGATTGATCCCACCCTCCACTTGAACGACACAACACTTCCAGTAAAACAAGAACACAATTTTTTAGGCTTAACTTTTGACAAAAAGCTAACGTTTCTACCACATATAAACACCCTAAAAAAGAAAGCCACCCAATGCCTGAATATACTCAAAGTACTCTCACGGAAGCGTTGGGGATCCTATAGGAGGTGCCTATTGCACATCTATCGCTTTCTAGTACGCTCTTCGTTAGACTATGGATCCATAGTGTATGGGTCTGCGAGGCCATCATACCTTAAAAAGCTAGATCCAGTACAAAACTTCGGGTTGCGCCTTTCAACTGGTGCTTACAGAACATCACCCATAAATAGCCTTCACGTAGAAGCAAATGAACCGACCCTCACCAACAGGAGAACAATGCTTACCTGTGCATACGTACTGAAAATAAGGTCGCTACCGAAACTTCTTTGTTACACCATAGTTACAAAATGCCCATCCAGAACACTGTTCCCCAACAAACCTCAAGCTGTAAAACCATTGCTCCTCCGCTTTGAAGAAATATGCCAAGAAATAAACATACTAGATGCACTTCCTGATATTGCCCAGAGACCCGATAGGTTGCCACCTTGGTACTTGTTTCCTGGTGTATGCGATTTCGCACTGACACACATTCAAAAAAGACATACCCCACTGGAATATATACAGCAAGAGTTTCTTGGAGTAAGTGAAAAATACAAGAATTGCACAGATTTCTACGCAGATGGATCTAGGACAGCACTCTATGTAGGGATCGCGATAGTACAAGGGAAATAGGAAAAAGTAGTCAGGCTGCCTCAGTGCGCTTCAATCTTTACAGCAGAATGCTACGCCATTGCTCTAGCTGTAGAACAAATATTGAAGAAAAACATACAGAACAGTGTTATCTACAGTGACTCCCTCAGCGTAATTACAGCAATAAACCCCAGAAATGCAACCAAACCCTTAATAGGAAACATAATACATAATGTAATACGAGCTGATTCACAAGGACATAAAATAAAGTTTTGCTGGGTTCCCAGTCACGTGGGCATCAGCGGAAATGAGAGGGCTGATGCAAGCGCCGCACTTGCCCTTAACGCAAAAATAAAACCAGTAAATATACCGCATATGGACCGCATCAAGTTAGTCCAGAATAAATTGAGAGAAACATGGCAGGCTTCTTGGGACAACGAGGTTAACAACAAGCTGCACTTTGTAAAACCTATCCTTGTTGAATTGAAGACCTGTAGGCACCAGGAACGATTTATTGAAGTAATTTTATGTCGTCTCCGCATTGGACATACACACATTACACATAATTTCTTACTAACGAAACAAGACAAACCTCGTTGTGAAAGATGTGGAGACGAACTAACAATAAACTATATTTTATTATATTGTGAAAAACTCGAAAACTAAGAAATACGCACTTTACGAAGTTTTATAATGAATACATTCCTTTACACCCAGCGCTGCTTTTAGGCAAAAATGCCATTGTTAACATATCTTCCGTTTTTAGCTTTTTAAAAGAAGCAGGTGTTCTTTAGAAACTGTAAATTTTGATCCACAGCTTTGCTTTATAATATGATGCATTTCAGCCATTTTCTCATTCCATGAGAAGAGGGCTGAGGTGGTTATTTGAATGGTTGGGAGCCTCAGGATCCTTGCCCAGCAAAGGATGGCTACTGAGGTTATCTGACCTTTTTGAAAGCGTTTATTTTTAGCCATTTATAAAATTTCTTATTTCTCTTATTACTACCAGAAAGAAATAGCAATTTAAGTCTTCTACACAACTATGTTTCCTCCCACCTACAGAAAAGTGTTCATATACCTTGAGCCTGGCGCATGATAGCCTTAGCTGCTTATGTGCCATTAAACCCAACACAACACAAAACGTTCAAAAAAGCGACGGGCTGGAGAAGGTCATCGCATACACTAGCCGTTCTCTTTCCAAGGCCGAGGCTAACTATTCGACAACTGAGAAGGAGTGCCATGCCATCATTTGGGCCACCTCAAAACTCCGCCCCTACCTGTACGGACGACCATTCAAGGTGGTCAGCGATCACCACGCGCTGTGCTGGCTCGCCAATTTGAAGGACCCCTCTGGCCGACTCGCTCGATGGAGTCTGCGTCTCCAGGAGTTTCACGTCACCGTCGTTTACAAGTCCAGACGCAAGCACTCTGACGCCGATTGCCTCTCACGAGCCCCTGTAGATACACCGCCGCCGGACGACGATGAGGACGCCTTCCTGGGACCCATCAGCCCCAGCTCTTTTGCACAGCAGCAACACTCGGACCCCGACCTGAAAGGTCTCATCGAGTACCTGGAAGGCAAGGTTTCTTCACCCCCCGCTTCATTCAAGCGAGCACTGTCTTCCCTCTGTGTGCAGAATGAGGTCCTTGTGAAGAAGAACTTTACAGCGAGCAAAACAGCCTACCTGCTTGTTGTGCCTGCTTGTCTCCGCGAAGAAGTTCTACAGGCTACACACGAGGAGCCGACAGCTGGACATCTTGGGTTTACTCGCACCCTCCGCCGCATTCAAGACAAGTATTATTGGCCCCGACTGTCTGCCGATGTCGCACACTGTGAAAACCTGCCGAGATTGTCAGCGACGAAAGACCCCTCCCACACGACCAGCAGGATTTCTGAACCCCATTGAACCTCCCTCAAGGCCCTTTCAGCATATCGGCATGGACTTGCTTGGCCCTTTTCCAACATCAGCATGTGGAAATAAGTGGATCATCATACCGACCGACTGCCTGACCCGCTACGCCGAGGCGAAAGCCCTACCTAACGGAACAGCAGCAGAAGTCGCCAAATTTTTGGTGGAATGCACTCTTCTTCGACACGGCGCCCCCGATGTGCTCATCACGGACAGAGGAACAGCATTCACGGCGGAACTAACGCAAGCCATCCTGCGTTACAGCCAAACCAGCCACCGGACGACAACTGCATACCATCCGCAGACCAACGAACTGACCGAGCCCCTGAACAAAACCATCGCCGATATGCTCGCCATGTATGTCGATGCAGAACACAAAACCTGGGATGTCATCCTGCCTTACGTCGTCTTCGCCTACAACACCGCAGTTCAGGAGACATCCCAGATGACGCCTTTTAGGCTCGTCCATGGCAGGGAGGCCACGACCACGCTAGACGCCAGGCTGCCCAACGTTACAGATGAAGAGAACGTCGACGTTGCCGCCTACCTTCAACGCGCAGAAGCAGCTCGAAGGCTTGCCCGATTACGGATCAAAGATCAGCAGCGGTCCGACGCCAGACGCTACAACGTACGAAGACGCAACGCGGAATACAAGCCAGGAGAAAAAGTCTGGGTATGGACGCCCATTTGCCGCCGTGGATTGAGTGAAAAGCTTTTGCCCCCCTATTTCGGCCCGTACAAGGTTCTAAGTCGGCTAGGTGAACTGGATTATGAAGTCATCCCTGACGCAATGGCTGCATCCCAGCGACGCCGCGTACGACCAGAAGTTCTCCATGAAGTCCGTCTGAAGCCGTATTATGCGCGCTAAAGGGCGCTGCATTTCCATGCTCTATTTTCGCATGATCCGTATTTTTTTTCTCTTACTAGTCGCATTATTTGTTTCAATGCATCGGATCGAGGCTTCTTTGAGAGAGGAGTAATGCCGCGAATATTTGCAGTGTTTGTTCGTTTTTCAAATCCGCCGCCACACCACTTTATCGCTTTGTTTGCGACGCAAGACGCGACTAGATTTATCTCGATTGATCGCAGCCAGGCAGAGCTGATTCTACGTTGTTCCTGAATGTTCTAGTAAATTTGCACGCTTTATCTCGAAAGTTCGCTATCAGCTTTAAATTGAGCACGGCCGACAGCGGCGGGCATTCTGTTCGACGACCGCCGAGCACGCTTGTCGCTTCGCCGCCGCCGAATGATGCAGTCCATTTTGGGTGCAAGTCAGCCCAATGAACAGTTTTCTTTTAAAAGACCCTTTTTTCCGTCTTCATCGCTGCTTCTACTGCCGTCACCACTATATGACAGTATGGAAAGAAGACTACAGGGAAGCAATCTCTGTTATAATCTGTCATACAGATTAGGCGGGAAGGTTGTTGAGCAACGACTACCGGGTTTATTGTATGCGGACATTTTACTGTTAGCAGATAGCCAGGAAGATTTCAACGCTCTGGTTAATTGCTGTGGAGATGAAGGAGACACCATAGGTTTGGTTTAGCGCAACTAAGTCAGGTGGAATGATTTTCAACGATACAGAGGATCAAGTGTTTACAATGCAGAGCCATGAAATACCCCGAGCGGCTGAATGCAAATTTCTCAAGGTATGGGTGAACGAAGGGCAGACGTACACTGAAAAGCATGAAAAGTCTCTCATAGCAAAAGGGCGAAGAGATGCCGGGATGATGAAACATAGGGCACTGCGGGGGTACAACAGGTATATGAAGTACTGAGAGGTATTAGGAAAGGAATAATGGTGCCGGGGCTTACCTTCAGGAACGCCGTTCTGCGCTTAAGGGAAGAAGTTCGGTCGAGATTAAAAGTAAATCAGAGAGCTGCTGGAAGATTAGCACTAGGTTCCCACAGGAAAACCACAAACGAAGCAGTACAGGGGGATATAGGCTGGGCATCGTTCGAAGCACGGCAAGCTCACAATAAAATACTATACGACAAATGCCTGAGGAAATTGCACGATAACAGGTGGGCACCTAAGGTATTTAAATACATATACAGAAAGAGCGTTGCCTCACATTGGCGGAAAAGAACTAGGAAGCTAACCAGTAAGTATGCCGGACACGAGGACGCAGAAAGAAAGAGCATTAAACGACAGGTTAAAAATGCGGAAGGTCAAAATTTGACAAATTTTATGAGAAAGAATCATAGTGCAGAACTATATCGGTACTAGAAAAAGCTGATCAGTATGGAAGCGTTTTATGATAAATATAGAGGCAGTGCCCTACTCTTTGAATCTAGGTCAGGGTGTCTTGGAACGCGCAGCTACAAAAAGAAATTTAACGAAGAAGATGACACATGTGCTGTGTGTGGTAAATCTGAAGAAACAATAGAACACCTCATACTCAAATGTGATAGTATCAATCCCGATGTCTATGCAGGCACAGTAACTTTAAATTCCTGGGGCCCAAGGGTTTAGAGAAAACTATAATTGTGCGATAAATAACTCTAATAATGACTCTAATAAGAGATAAATAATTCTGCGGTGGAAATTAGCAAAAAGCGATTGGAAGATTGGTGGCTCAAAAACAGAGAGCTGACATAAGGTTAGAAGCGTAGGAAGACATATTTAAAGAAAATGGCGAGTTTTAATAAAATTTTATAGCACAGTTAAAAAAATAAAGGAGAAAAGCTCTAAATGATGGCAACTGCCATCATCCCGTTTCAAAGGGGACGATCCACCCGTCCGTACGTCCGTCCGTCCGTCCGCCCGTCCGTCCGTCCGTCCGTCCGTCCGCCCGTCCGTCCGTCCGTCCATCCATCCATCCATCCGTCCGTCCGTCCGTCCGTCCGTCCGTCCGGCCATCCATCCATCCATCCATCCATCCATCCATCCGTCCGTCCGTCCGTCCGTCCCTCCGTCCATCCATCCATCTATCCGTCCGTCCGTCCGTCCGTCCATCCATCCGTCCGTCCGTCTGACCGTCCGTCCATCCATCCATCCATCTGTCCGTCCGTCCGTCCGTCCGTCCATCCATCCATCCATCCGTCCGTCCGTCCGTCCGTCCGTCCGTCCGTCCATCCATCCATCCATCCATCCATCCATCCATCACTCCATCTATCCAATGGCCGCGCCGGAGAAAGCATAGAGTTCCTTAGTGTACCCTATAGGAAAGCTTCCGGCGCTTCACTTCACCCACCATAGATGCCCGAGGCATGCTGAAAACACAGCAAACTGGCTTTACATCTAGTGACTTGTTGACTGTGGTACGGATTGGATTTCTTTTTGTTCTTGAGTTTCGTTTTCATGGTTGTAGTCTTTATTGTTGTTCTGTGCACTTTGTGGTTGTGTAGCGCAGCTCCGCAGGCAGTTCATTTGAGATCCGAAGCGTCTGAAAGCGCTCGACTCGAAGTGAGCTGAGCAGTGTCTGATACCTGCTAGGCCTAAATTCCGTTTGCCCCCTCACTGGGAGCCATTTATGCAGTGAGCTAAGTTCTTCTTAGCGGAAAGCTGTGCTACCTGCATTGAAATGTGAAAGAAGGGAACAGGTTTTTTGTGTGTGAACTGACTGCGCAACAGTCGGCTGCTGTGACTACTCGGCACATTTCTCGTAGGAGTCTCGGAGACAAATTAAAACCGCAATGTACTTCGACCAGCGCTACCTATACTAATGTACTCGCCGAGGATTGCGTTTGATTCTTTTCAAAGACTGGTGTTGGCCGTGCATTGCATGGAGGAACGACTCCAACTTCATGAATTTAATTCACGCAAATACCCGCATGTTCCACTTGATGGCATCAATACGGCCGTCAGCTACTTGTGGTAGGAGGGGTTTCGTTTCCTAATTCATGTTTTTCTTGGCAAAATCTATAACAGCAGCGCCAGGACACGCCGAGAGCTGGAACTTGGTGCACGAATACTATTTTCTCATGGGAAAGCCGGGGCTCGGGCAGTTTTCTCACGGCGCGAACATAGCCTATACACGTACTTATGGCGCGTGCCGCAATAGCAGACTACACCAGTGAAATGTTTCTATTTTTCACAGTACAAGAACAGAAGCTTCTAAAGCGTAGTATTTCAAGTGCTATCATTTTTTTTGAAAGAATATCGGCGGTGAAAAGTGTCTCTCAAACGCAAAAATTATTTTTCACGGTAACTACATTTGGCGGCATGAAGAGAAAGCCCTCGCTCGCCATGATCACATTCGGTTATCGTTTGCTTTCCTGCTCATTTATTGCAAAGCACAGTCGGCATATTTTATTACAGGACGTAGTGATTGCAAAACAAGGCTTCCTTGCAACACATAATTTGCCAAAATTTGTATTTCTGCAGTCGTAGTCATGTCTTAGGGCCAAGCCAAGTGCGCCTTGCTCTCTTCCCGGCATTCCCACGGTGGATGAAGTCCTCTTTCGTGGCTCTTTCAGGAACTCGCATAGACGGTGGCGCTAGCTTTCCCTCTAGGTATATTTAGGTAACATTTAGAAATTATCGGCAGAAAGGCTAGCCTCTATAGCCAATTTTTCGTCAGTCTCGCACAGTTCTTCGGCAGCGTGCCGACTACCTTCCTCCTCTCTGGCCTGCCCAATCGGCGGGGCCAGCGCCATGTTTTCAGTGTGCTAGCTCAATTGGCGCTTGACGCATATTCGTCGCGTTTTTGCTCTTTCCAGGACTTAGCGATATGACAACGAACTCAAGATCCAGTGGAAACCATTGCGTCGTCTTCGGATGCAGCAACTACCGAAAGCGAAAAAATTGCAAATGGCAGCATGCGTAACTCATGGCCAGCCGCCCTATGGTTGCAGGCTTTTTCAGCGGCATCCCATTCCTGCGGACGAACAGCACCGACGGCTTCGTGTTGCAAGCATTAACAGGAAAGACTTCTCGCGTCTGCTCGGTACACTTGAAACGGACCGCAACACCAGTTTTTCACCCTACGTACAAAGGAAAGGAGAGTAACTGTTTCAATTTTGTTTGAGCTATTTATGTCGTTAAGCAAAAATTATACCTCGAAACCAACTTCCACGCATGTTAAAAGTGGATGGCGGTGCATGTGCCGACAAACAGACGACAGCCGAGTACCACAGGCCGGTCGGCGAACGCTGGCTTGTTGTACTTTGATAACGCAGTAGTCTAATCTGGACTCGATTTTTTGCGTGCTAAACTCGCCAAGGCTGCACGGAAAGCCGCAGTAAATGCGCCTGTCGTGTCTGCGGGCAACTTTTTAGAGTGACTGTTTTTTCTCCGAAAGCATTCAATTCTATATAGCGGTCTTGTCTAACTACCGATAAAGCTACGAAACGAGCGTATGAACGGTGCGACCAGCGATGGATCAGCCGCGATCGATGCAGCAGCGGCTATGATTAGTGTGAAATAGAAAAGCAAATTACGAAGTGTAAGTATAATTAGCTGGGCGCATGCTCTGAGGGTGGGAGTGCGATGTGTCAGCACAAGCTTCCGCGCGCACACATTCGATCAGAAATCGAAGACCCGGTGCAGAGCGAATGGCCAGCTCTAAAGGCGCTGCAGGTCTGTCGCGAATTTTGTTCGCACTGTTTACAACGGAATATAACAATCTATAGGTGCCCATTTCAGGCATATGCCTTTATAACGAGCCGTCACTAACCGCCAATGCTAATCACAGGCACAGCCAGCGCCCTGTTGCGTTTCGACTAGCTTCTGTAGAGCTTCGTTGCTACCCGAAGCTCCGCGGATGTCGTCTCAGCGAGCTTGACTCAACCTCGAGAAATAATTTTCGCGTCATTCGAACTGCAGTACAGAAATTAAAGCCCACTATGAAAGAAAGCAGCTGCCGCTGACCCACTGATCAATGCACAACTGCGCGATCCCACATTCTAACATGGCGACGATAGATCATAGACGGCGTTGCGTAAGCACGATGGCAGCGCCCCTGTCTCTATAGAAAGGCTCTCGACTCTACCCCTTTTTGTTCAAAGGCACAAACTAAAAGCGGTGGTTTCCGATTAGATACCAAGGTTAGAGCCCTTAAAGGGGTCGTGAAGTGTTTTCCGAAAATTTTGAACGACGTGTGTATTTGGAATTCTGACCCTTCATTCTATAGCGTTCAGTGATTCGTTTCATCATCCGGTTTGATCGAAAAGTGAAAAAAAGTAAATTTCGGTTTCCCGGCACGCGTGCTCCTCAACTCTACAGCAAACGTCACATTAAGAAGCCAATCAGAGACTTCTGTCGCCGATACAACATGGCGGCTTAGCGAGGCCTGTTGGCCCATAGTTGACCGAGATCAGAGCACTATATGTACACAAATGTAGCGTCAAAATGACGCCACCTCGCGTCACGCACACATGCCAGGTAATTTAAAAACGGCCGACCTTCCCGAGCTGCAGCGTCGCTTGCTGTTGGGGTTTGAGCCGTACGGCGATACACCTTTGCGGGTGCAAGATCGGCCGTCGTCAGCGGACGACAGCGGTGGCAGTGACAATGGCTGCGAAGACGGAGCGTGCGGCCGGCAACTAGCGGTCGTAGCCCGCGGCACAACCGCTACTTGCGGAAGCCCCGACCGTGAGCCTCCCGAACCAGGTCGTGTCAAGACTACGCACTGGTATTTCCGAGTCTTGTTGCTTACGTTCAGTAGTCTGCGAGAGAGTGCAATCGCTAACCGAAGCATTCGAATAGGTGTGTCTGCGGGTGGTGCGTGTCGATGTCCACTGCACTCGAGAGCACCTGCTGCCGCGAGATCCCGGCAGCGATTGTGAAGCAGCCGTCCGGGTGCATCACGGAGCACTCCCACTTTTATACCCTGTGCCTCGACGAGGTGGTGCTTACGGTGACTCTGCAAATGCTTCTGGACCATGGGCTACACGTCGAGCACACAAGGTAAAAACAATGCTCAAAGGGAGACGTAGCATGAGCAAGCGACCGCCTTTTTTTGCTCTTTTCTCACATGAGAAGCGCTGTAATCAAACTGGGAGGCAGTGCTCATCAATGACTTCGACTTAGCGATAACTTCTGGGATCACATCGTTCCCTAGGAAAATGCGTGAAAGTGCCGATGTTGTGTTTGCACAAGGTGTCACGGTGTGTATACAAATCGTGGCACGTCAGTGCGAACACGCCATCGGTGGCTGTATTTTTTCTTTTTTTAAATGCGTGGACGAGCACGATGTTTTCCTACTCAGGCGGTAAAATATTCTCGAGTAAACGAGCAAGGCAGATGAGACGTGTCTTCTGGCATGCGTGAACTTGGATAATGCGGTTGAAGATCATGCTCATAGTTGTAAGGTATATAGATGCTGACCAGACACATTTCTGTTTTATTGGCTGGGTATACATCTTTAACAGGCGCAGCACTAGACAAGCCGATTGAAATGGAAATGATTGCGAGAACTGCAGTAAAATCAGTCGAAACAAACAATCCTTTATTTCGCAGGAGACTGTACAAAATGGAATTCTATATAGCAAAGTAACCTAGCCCCACTCACTGCCAGAACAATCACCATCCCAGCACTGTCCTCATTGCTATCTTTTTTTGGCAACGCGCCTTCGGTGGTAACATTGTATAGTGTGTCATACAAATTGTTTCGATTAAAAAGCATTTGCTGATAGACTTCATTGCAGCTATCATCACTTCTACTAATGTGTGGATGCTTGTGGCACAGCATGGTGTATAAAATCTGCATCTTCAGCAGTCACACAGTAAACCTGTCTTACATGTGTCGACACTGACATATTGCATGTGCTGGGGGTGCGAGGCATTTCTCTTTGAAACTCCCAGCTGTTCCTCAGCTCCACCCACCAGCTCTAAAGATGTAAAGTTATAGGGCAGACCAGCGTGACAGAAGAGGTAGTATCACAAAATCAAACAGAATTATTTAATTACAAAAATAGTTTTGCATTGATGAACACCGCACAAAAAGTACTTGCCTTGGTTTCGATGACTGTTGGTTTCCTTCATTTGTAATCATAGTAACCCCTCATTTCCTTCACTCCTTTGCTCAGCAACTTCAGAAGAGGTCCTAGCAATATTGATGCCACAGGTAGCATAAGAGAGTTCTCTCACAGCTTCTGCCCTCGTCACTCAATCACATTCCTACGTGACACTTTTAGTAACCGCCATGGATGACGGTGGCACTGATTGAACACTCTCAAGGTTAGGTTACATGCAACATAAAAACCACCTATAGCAGAAGACTGGGCAGCCGCTACCGTAGCTAAGTTGTTGGTAGAGCATGGGGCGCAAAATTTGGAGGTTGAGGGTTCAGACTCAGCTGCAGCTCGTGTTTTTTTTCTTTTGCTTTCTGGCATAATTACACTAATAATTTTGCATTGATGAACAGCACAAAAAATAGAAACATTTCACAATGCTTGCCTTGGTTTCGATGACTGTTGGCTTCCTTAATTTGAAAGTTGCAACTTGCCATGTTACCGCAGCTCAGGTGCCACCGATTAGTGATGGCAGATGCCGGGGTGAGCAAACATCTTTTACCTTCCTTTTGTTATTCTTAAATAAATAATCACTTACTACAACTACTTACTTGCCATGCGAAATCTGTGAAACACTTCACTCAATAAAGACAGATTCTTCAGAAGACCTGCACAGCAACTGGGTGCAGCAACCTTTAGTGTCGCCCAATATGTGCTCTTACCAGCCACGGCAGTAATGATCGTTCCTGTTCATTCTGACAACATTTACACGGGCACCCGCCACTTGCTTTTTGAGCCAGATGTGAACAACGCTGCGAAACAATGTTCTCGTGCCACGGGCCGTTTTTACCGTAGATGACGGTTACGCACAAGTGTCGACAGTGAATCCCTGACCAGAACCTATTTTGATCCCGTTAGGGCTTAAACTCACTTGATATGATGCTTATGACACTCTTACTATCTGATCCATGTCTAAGTGCGAGCATTCCAGTCGAGCCACAGACTTCGCCATCAATATCGATTGCATGATTAACAAGTCGCTTTTGTCGTAAGAACTGCTTGCATTACAGACTGTTCTTAGCCATTTTCCGTCGGTGTTTGATTTTGCTCAGCCAGCCACTTCCTCTCCCTGCCAATTTATGGCATGCAACACTGGATTAACACTGGTACCGTTCTGCCCATCAGACAGAAGCCTTGTTGCATGTCCTAGGCCGAATGGACTGGTCGAATGGCCGAATGAACTTAATAGCCTCCCTCAAACGCTGCCATCACAATGCTGTCTAAATTGCTTGGGGACAACCTGCAACTGACCTGGGGCGAAATGCTAAGCCGCGCTGTAGTGCAGTCAGAAGATGATGACGGACTCGATGGGCGCAAAAGTGAGCTATGGTGCTCGCCGCTAACCGTTCAGTGACATTCCCGACCCCGCTTTGGCTTTGTAAATAAACGCTTTCCTGTCGTCGCAACTTCGTATGAATATTGTCACCGATAAACGGTCGAAGCACTCACAACCAGGTTTAATTAGACGTGCTGGGCGTGCAAGACAGCAGGGAGTTCGAGCGGGGAAGATGACAAAACCTCCATCCCCTCGAGTGCGCTAGGCATGGCAAGTCCCATCTAAACCAGTTCGGCCGCGGTATGGCGCCACAGGATTGATTGGTACTGTAACAATATAATAGTTCAGCAACCTGTGCTGCATGTGGAGAACCGTGGCACTATGAACAAAAAGTTTCAATTCTGCCACGAAATTGTGGTTATGCCACTGTTGCAATTGTGTTGTCTACCGTTCCCTCTCAGTAACTTCAAAATGTTGCAATAGAATTCAGAGTTCACAATGCTGCCAGGAAGAACACACAGTGACAGTCACATGATCTAACTTGCAAACAATGACGTTGGAACTGACTGTACAGACACTGGTAACATGATTAACTTTCAGCACTGTAAAAGCCTGAAACTGAACATTCATTTTGCTATGCTGAAAAAAATGGTTACTCTTGTTTTTCTCTTGTCAACAGGAGGTACCGCTACATCAGCTACAGCCAGCTTGTACACTGGCTTTAAGGACGCCTGAGCAGACATCACAGAAGGCACTCCCTGCTTGTGCTGTACACCATATAAGAGAGAGGTTTCCAGTATGCACAAGAGTTGTTGAAGTTTGTTCAGCAATGCTTGCGAAGTTGCAGTCATGCCCTGTTAACATGGACACCCTGCTATAAGTACAATTTTCAAGGACTGATCTCTTCCCATTCCATTCTGCCTTGGTAATACAGAAACTCTGCCTGGACTTTGGACAGCGTATTTGGGAACCAAAAGCAAAAATAGATGCATTTTGTTTCATTTTGTAGGCATTGCTTTGGTCCTCAAGGACCGCGCTCATTGGCTATAATGTGCAGTTAAAAATTGGTTGGGGAAAAGAAATGGCACAGCCTCTGTCTCACGTCTCGGAGGGCACGTGAACCACGCAGTAAGGGAAGGGTTAAAGGAGGGACTGAGAGAAGAAGGACATAAAAAGGTAACGTAGTGGCGGGCTCCAGAATAATTTGGACGACCTGGGGATCTTTAACGTGCACTGACAACGCACTGCCCACGGGCGCCTTTTGCGTTTAGATTAAACAGCGCGCGCTAACAGGACGTACACAGGAAACTTAGAGACAGAGGAAAGAAGCGCATTTCCAACTTTAATGACAGGAAAGGATGCCAGACGCTCTTTTATATCTGCTGAGGTGAGGGTGTGCGAAATGAATGACAGAGGCAAACAACTTCAAACACCGCCAAACAAAAAACAAAAACACGTGCCGTAACAAAGCTCACCATGCAGACCTAAAAGCTGAATGCAACAACAGATGACTAAAGAGTGATAACGGTTGATATGAACTGCAAAAACATGAGCACATAACGGTTTATATAAACTGCAAAAACATGAGCAGAGAAAACGTAACGAACAACACAAGGCATATGTAAAAGAAGAAACTTAAAAAGGCACATAAAGCGGCGTGTAAAAGGCGCATAAAAAACAGTAAAAACGGAACAACATAGGGGAATGCAGAGTAAGAGAATACTGCTAAAAAAACATAAGAAAAGAACCTAGATGTAACCATCTAAAAAGGATAGTTCCTTTCTAGAAAGAAGAATAGAAGGCGTGCTAACGGACTTGTCTTTTCTTTGGTCAATGTAAAAGGCCTCAATGACTTCTCTTTCAGTCTTGTCCGGTGCCTTGGCTAGGAACCTTGTTTCGTGGAATTTGGGACGGCAATCTTTACATTGGCTGCAGTGTATAGGAAGGTTACCTCCTGTCTTGCTATTCAAGGTCACATTGTGCTTTCGGGCGCGCTAATTAAAACATTTTCCTGTTTGTCCCACGTAAACTCTGCCGCACGTCAAAGGGGTCTGTACACCACATTGGCAGTACACTCTGTGAACTTTTTTTGATGTTTGATGAGACAGGACTTCTTAACTCGCTTACTGGAAACCACAGGGCAAAGTTTTGCCAGCTTGCAGGGAGCTGAAAAAGCCAGCGGCACCCCTTGTCTGGAAGCGACTTTTTTCAAATTGTGCGAAAAACCATGTAGGTAGGGTATGATCTGCAAAGGTTTCTTTTGAAACTCATTTGTCACCTGGATTCTTCGGTTTTTGAAGAAGGCCTTCAGACACGCTGGTAATCAAGTGCGCTGGATAGCCTGCTGGCAGAATTCTTCCAATCTGGCACTGGAAACTTTCACCTATCTTATGCGGGCAAGACTTGTCTAGGGCTGATTTTAAGCAGAGGGACAATATGCCACGCTTAACAAGCTTGGAATGGGAACTATCATAATCCAAAAGTGACTTTTTTGATCGTGGTTGATACATCCAACATACGTGCTTGTAGGCGAAGGAAAGTTGCAGATCAAGAAATTGAAGACAATTGCTGTGTGCTCTTTCATGCGTAAATTTTCCTGTTTCCAAGTTTCCTGTGTGCGTCCTGTTAGCGCACGCTATTTAATGGAGATGTACCAACTATCTTGAAAGAAGTTAGGACGGCGCTAAAACGACAAAGACAAAGAGGCACGAACTTCTAACTTCTAACTTCCAGCTTCCTAACTTCTTTCAAGATATGAACCAACTAGCCCAAATCAAAGTACTTCATGTACCAACTAGCCCGTCAGAAAGTTCTACTTTGCGTTTAGCTTCCATCGAAACGCAGCCGCCCCGGTCAGGTTCGAACACGGGTACCCCGGCTCAGTAGCAGAGTTTTCACCTTCATTCGTTACTTTTGACCGCTCACATTATAAATAATTTTTCTGGGAACAAAAGTGTCCATATTAACCGCACATCGCTGTATTATGCAATTTAACAAGTGCTGAAGACGGGAATGCACCTTTGGGACAAGCGACTTCAAAGTGTGAAAAGTTTCACTGCAGATGTGGGCGTTTGAAAGAACTACCACCCCCTAGGTGTTCATTATTTTTGTGAAAGGGTTGCTTTTAAAAATTCTGTATTTGTATCCGTCCATTTCTGAAGAATATTTTTATAAAGTTTCATCTGCATCCACTTTGTTATCATGTTATTATTTTCAATGTGCTGATGTTGCATACAAGCCATAGGTAGGGACAGATTGATTGCATTTTCGCACTCTATCCCAACCTATGATTTTGAGAGATGGAGAGTATTTCTTTTTTTTTTGTCCCAGTGTGTGACAACTGACACTTCAACCTCTGCCATGCTTAATGGCAGACGTCATGGAATCACAGCACTTGCAGTTGAGGACAAAGAGAGGACACACAAACAGCTGCGCAGTTTTGCATGTCTGCTCTTTGTCCTCATATCCAAGCGTTGCGAATCCACGATGTCTGATCAAAAACAACTAGCCCAGCAACACACCCTGCATAAATTCATGGTAGGGGATGAACATGTGATCCATATATCATAAATTATTTTGAAAGTAGTGAGCCTATCCTTCAACACCGATTTGGCAATTTTAGAGAATACGCACATGTACTAGACAGTGGTGCTCCCCATGCTGCTGGAAAACCTAGACCTTCTTGCTGCCACGAGTTCATTCTTGGAGGGCCTCGGGAAATTGTGACTCATGGGGGTGGGGCAGTTGATAGGTTTTTCGCAAAAGCTACCCTGAAAGATGACCACTGTTCACAGCAATGGACTGTCTCCTTCAGAAGCTGGAAAACATAATCTGGAAAACAACGTGCGTGCATATAATAATATCTTATTAATGCCAACATTCCTGACATTAATCAGTCATACAAAAAGAGCGTACTAAAGAGGGTATGGAAAATACTCCTTTGTTCATGCCCGTACATACCCATATTTTAGGTTTTCATGGAAACACCTGCAATATAACTTGGTGGCTGAAATTGAATACAACCTTTGTCCGTAATGATCCTGGACCTTGTCCATTAAAAAAATGTGTTTAACATTGAAATCATTTGTGCAGCACCCCTTCAAAGTAGTCTCCCTTGCAGTCTATACACAGTTTCCAACGCTTCTTGAGGTCTTGGAAACAGTTGGAAAACGCCTCTTTTGGCAGGGCTGTCAGCTCCTTTGTCGTGGCGTCTTGAATTGTCTCCACGCTCCCCATCCAGCGACCTTTTACGGCTCTCCTCACACGAGGAAACAAGAAAAAATCGCATGGGGACAGGTCAGGCGAGTATTGCGGATGGGGAAGTACCGTAAGGTCGTGCTTGGCAAGAAATTTTATCACGCTGAGAGCAGTGTGCGGCCTTGCGTCATCGTGGAGAAGGCTCCATTGTCCAGATGCCCATAAGTCAGCGCGACGGCGTCGCAGTGCATCCCGCCTGTGTTGGAGCACGCGGATATAAAACTGCCGATTCACCGTCTTCCCTTGTGGGACGAACTGCATCGTCTGTTTTGGTCTTCTGTCGCCGCAGTTTTCTCGACGCCGGAGAGCTTGTGAACCGCCAATATGCACCCTGCCTCTTTGTTTGAGGATCGTATTGAAAACACCATGTTCCGTCTTCAGCGATGATGCTGTCGACTAATGCAGCATCCTTCTCCGCCTCGGAGAGCTAATCAGCGTTCACTGAAGCCCACGTGTCCTTCTGATCCTTTGTGAGGGAGTGCGGCACAAGTCTGGCATTCAGCATTCATTTCCCTGAGTTCTCACGCAAGATTTGGTGGCATGTTGTCTTACTAATGTCGAGAGCATCTGAAAGCATGCGTACTGTAATGGTGCGGTCTTGCTGTACAATATCCCTGATCCAAGCTACGTTGTTTTCAGTCCGTGAAGTTGCAGGGTGCCACTGCCTTGTGTCATCTTCCACCGACGTTCTCCCCGAAACAAAACTCTTGTGTCACCCTAAAACTTCCGCCCGCTAAAATGTCTAGTTGCTGTGAGCGTCACGAAAGAGCTCATACGTCTGTGTGGCTGTCTTGCCAAGCTTCACTCAGAATTTTGTTTTATGTTCGAGGTGGGCGTCCATCTCTTCACATTCACTCACAGTAGAATGGACAGACGACCAGTGACAACATATTTTTCTACATGTAAATTGCTCAGGTTTGCCCGAAAAGATGGTGCCTGCACACCAACATTTCCTTTCGGGAATCATTTCAAGGGAAGAAAATAAATCAGTCTCTCAACTTTACGGATAAAGGTTGTATTTTGATTGCTGGGTTGAATATGCCACTAAAATGCTGGCTAAGCCTATATTCTAAATATAAAATTGAGAGTTAGATGCTGGTACACGTAAGAAAGATTGAAGTAAAATTTTAATGTATATACGCAAAGCGAGGCCTGTTAGGTACTCCATATAGCAGCATGGCCAATGGCCATTTTCAAGTTTTGTGTCATTGGGGGTTGTCTGGTCCCAGGCTGCGTCAACCCACGATATTGTATTGCGCTGACACGACCAGGTGGCTTAGAGCGGTCATGCCCATATATGATGGATATCCTGAGGCACGCTATGCTTGATAATATGGCTTTACAATGGTTTGGAGCATATAGACTGAAAAATTAAACAAAAGAATTTGTTGCCGATATTAGAAGTTACACTTCAGTTATTTCTATTTTTGTTTTCTTAGCCCAAGTTTTGTTCCGTATCCCTTTCTGGTTTTGGACCTTAAAGAGTTTACAAAAAATTGTTTTTGTAATGCTAAGTAAACAGCTTACCATATGTAGGCTCCGCTTTCACGGGACAAGCAACGGCTGTACCCTTCCTTGCTTTCGGGTGCTTTATTTTCCATCGGGACAGTCCTTCAGCTGTGGTGGCCTGTCCTTTGCTGGCATTCTCATTGAAATAGAGTATTGCCAGTTGTGTTCTGGAAAACCAGACAAATAATTCGAGCGGGTCATCAGGTGTACATTTTCGCACAATATCACTGACTACTTAACTTGCACGCATGCCTTCAGGTGAGATGCATACAGACTGGTTCAAAGCCTGTCAGTACACTGTGGAAAGCCTCCAAGCTGAAGGTGTGTGTGCAAGGAGCCAGTTGCCTAATGTCTTTCAGGAGACGAGGTGAGTTCACAACCTCTACAAACTTGTTGTGTGCGGTTGTCCCTGCATTGACAAATCAATTTTCAAGAAAAGCCTTCTCCGAAAAAAGCCTTCTCCAATTTTTAGGCGGGAATAACTTCCAAAACTATAAACTATGAATAAACAACTTTTATATTCACGGACAACAAAAAAACAGTTCTTCGGGAAAGGTTCAAAACTAGCTGGATGCCAGCAACTTGGCTATTTCACGAAGCATGTCGCAAGCCATGCTACATCACAAGAACATGATTTTAATGTGGAAAGCAAATAAACATTTACGAAACAAATTCAGGGCTCTGCAAAAAGCTTATCTTGCTTTCAAATAGTTACATTACTCACCAGAAACAAGCCATTCCCACTCTCCAAGGTCATCATATGCACAATGCGTGTAGAGCCCTGGATGTCCCGTGTGCATATTTGCAACGTGCCGCTCCATGCTTTTCCACATGACTGTCAGTAGCTCTGCATTGCCATCGCTGAAGGCTGCACACCAATATAAGTGATTACTGGCTGGCTGAATCCATATCTCCAGTACACTGCATCCAGCTCGTTTTGCATGGACAGGCAGCTTCTTCTTGATGTCTGGAATGGAGGTGTAATAATTAACGAATATTAATCCTTCATTCATTATGTGGTAATCTGGCTCTTGAGCTTCCATCCTAAAACACCCGCCTTCTCTCCTCTCGCCTCCAGACCTCAAGGAATCTGGTTTCACACCACAGTGCTTATCCGCAACCTGTGCATGCATGGCTGGCCTTTCCCTCATAGTCATTCACATAAAAAACAGCCAAAAAAGACAGCAAACAGATGAAACTTTCCCCCATCTTTTTCCCCTTCAAATTCAAGAACCTCTCCCACTGTTTTACTATATGTACTACAATTTTGCTGTCTGCCCCGCTTTTCTTGCAGTAAAGTCTGCTTGGAACAATAAAATTTTGTCTAAAATTTCGCCGCATTCTGCAAAACATCACGCAGGAAGCACTCTTATCTGCGAAGCGTGGCAATAAGTGTAAGATATGTTCATTCGGTGCTACTTTTCGAGATATGCAAACGATCAAAGTAGTGCCCGATGGTGGGCTCCTGCTTCCGCATGTACTTGGTGACTTGTCCGTGCCGGTCAGTTGTCACTGACATCACGTTGAGCCCCCGCTCCTTCACCATGTTGAGGCTCTTCACAAATGCGAACTTCTCCATGAGGTGCTTGATTTTACATCTGCACACTTTTGTCGGGAAAAAAAGTTAAGTTACGTGATAAAGCCACTTTGTTAAAAAGCCGTGACCTACCTCCCCGACTTGCTCTTGCTCGAAGTGAAGAATTTTGTTGAGCTGGACAACGTGCAGAGAGTAGGTTAAAAATTTTGCACTGAATCCAGGAAAATCGCAGCGTCCATCGCCAGCCACGTCCACATTACAACCTTCCAACTGGCGAAACAACTCCTCCTGTTGTTGTTGCCAGATCTGGTGCGACAAAAGGTGCAGTTATTAAACATCATATCAAACGCAGAACACTATTACACTGCCTCTTTGCTTCTGTCCTTGGCAGGTACCATGAAACAATTTCGAGAACCTCTTTTCAGAACTCCTCCTTATTTAAGATATGAGGGTGAAGAAAGAATGCAATTCGTAACCAGAAGCAATTGATGTGTTATACAGAGTTGAATAAAATGGGACATATAAAAATGTCTAGACAGTACTGTACGCAAAACAACTTTATTTGCTTCACTTGCTTTGCAGCAGATGTTGCTAACAGAGTTGCTCTTTTATTTTGATTATGGGGCTCATCTGGTGCTACCTACGTTCCGCATGTGCACTGTCGACTTCAGGACTTATCACTGTAATGACGGCTTGGGCCGCAACATTCACTGGACAGTTGAGGAGAAAAGGCGTCTGGAATTTTATACCCGTTTTTTTTTCTTCAAAAGTGAGTGCAGTGGATCGAAAATGAATAGCTGTTGCTGCGTCTTTTGGAAAATCAAGCTGCTTTGAGGTCCCTCTGTCAGAAAATCATTTCATGGACCTTATACGTAAATTCGCGATCAAAATATTATGGGACACGCGTTCTCGAAAACAAGTTAATTGCAGCTCTGTCTCGTGAGGCAGCTGCGTGGTATTGCTGCCAGGGTATAGAGCATACTTGCCCCCACATACCGTGACACACTGCAGGCGACCGAATTACGCGACAGAGCTGCAAAGTCTTTTTTTCCACATACTCGAGTCCCGTACATTTTTGATCGCGATAGTATGTGGACCCTCCAGAACACATGCCTCACAGACCAGATATTACATCACCACATATAGATAGAACCTTGTGTCCTTTAAAACGAGAGGGGTTTTGATACTGACAGGCGCATGGGCAGACCCAGGGTCTTCACCCAAGAGGGTATTAGCTCATGAGAGGTTGTTCGATTTTATTAAAAGCAACGAGGAGTGATCAAGTTTCTCAGTGCTTTCACTCAAAATGATGACATACTGGATGGCTTACTGCTTGAACTGAAGTAACTAATTGTGAAATATTGGTTCAGCAATTCTTCATTTTGCAATGCACACCCTTTCTCCTACCTTGTTGATCGCAGTAGCAGGTAGCCTCGCTGGTAGTTGTAAAATGTTCGTGGCGTGAACACCTGCACGTTCACATAGTTGAACATCCGGAGCATTGAGGTGGGACTGGTGCCAGCGAACAACATAGCTGCTGACATCAACACGTTGCCTGCCGCCTTGCCGTTGATCATGGGTTGGCTTGACCATGTGAGGGAGTGGTGGTTTGCACACAGTGTCTGTATTTGCAGCCAAGTCCCAGACACACGGCTCACACTTTGCAAACGGCAAAGCATTCGCGGCACGCTTGAAATAGTTCCTTCAGCCAACTTTAAAATATGATAAATTTTTTTGTCATCCTGTGGAAGGACTTCCTCAGTGCTGGAGTCAACTCTGAAACAATGTAAAGTGAGTTGCAATGGTTAAATTGTCATGTGATGCTGCCGAGATAACTGGAAGCTAGAATTTCACAGCAATAAAGAGCAGTAAATGTAATGGTTGCCCACACCAATACTGCGTCTTCTGTGTCGTAGTGCACATTTTTGCATGCTGTGCATTTTTTTCCTTGTAAGTAATGTTATGACAGGTTTGCAAAGCTGGCAAGATTTTTTGTCTCATTGATGCTGCATGAGCAGCTGCTTGTGCCATTGAATACTACGAGAGAATTTCAGTGGATCAAGAGCTGCTTTATGAATATTCATAGGGTGCGAAGTTGGCCAGCTGGAGAGAGGACATGTGCACCACCACAATGCAATTATGCGAGCACAGACAGTACGATACTCATACCTGCCCCTGCCCAGGAAAGGGGAGGACATCCTCGTGTGCTCTTCTATCTACTAAATCACTGATCTGATTTTTAGTCACGCCATCACAATGAAGCGGCATTCAGTGCACATGCTAAAGGGGAGCGTATTAAGTCGTATTTATTACCCCAGGAAGGTCTCGTTAGTGATCGAAAAAACTCCCAGCTCTGCAGAGTGTTATTCTCCTCCTCTTCCCAGTCTGAGGCGTCGGATTCTATCGGACTGGATGACTGTCGTGGAGCGAATGAGATGGGAGACGGTGCTCGACCATCAATTGGTATTGAGGGGACTGTCTGGGAGGGAGAGGGTGCTAGAGGAGAAGAAACAGGTGGGGCTGTGGAGGTTGGAGCAGCGCTTGTATTGGTGCAAGCTTCACAGTGCGCGCTGGTGATCTGCCCAGCATCTGTCTGCACGTGCATATCCTTTCTCAGGGAAATGTGGAGGTTCACCTGTGTATCTGAAAGTTAATGAAGAAAATGAAGCTCATGCAATGCCAAGAGCTCTTTGTTTATACAACGCTAATATCGCATATTTATGGACGCCTCATTATCAACTAATAGGCATGTGACAGCCAAACTTGATATCGGCTATACTATCACTACCTGCATGTGAAATACATGATGGCCTCCTTCGGAGGCCCAAAAAATGATTTTATACTTTATCCCAGCACTTCCCCAGATTGGAACTGACACAAAACGAATGCCTCCTTCAGAATTTGTCAAGCATTCAGTGGTACCAGTGAATAATGAATGCATCTACCAGTGCTCCTTCCCTCTTCCTGAACCACGACAAAATTATTGCGACACAATTTATTCTTGTGGAATGTGGGTAGAACACCAACGCGCCACTGCTGCAAGGAAAATCTTAAATCGTGTTCGCACATCACGGTCGTCAGTCTGGCAGGCAACAGTGAAGGTATTTCTTGGGGTCTGTGTGCAGCTGCCAACCATTTGAGGCGAAGTTTGCGCCTCTTCTACTGTCAAAACTACTTCCACATCCTGCGGTTCGGGTAGTTCATAAAAAAAGAAAAGCTGTTAGCAACCGAAAGAAAGGACAATAAATTGTAATAAAGTTGACCCTTTCCATCTCGCGAACTTATCTCGGACCTTCTCCGCTTTTTTAGCGGTGCGCAGGGCGAGAGGTTTTCCGTCCGTACGGCGTCTCGTTTGAGGCGAGCGTTCTTCAAATCCGTACCGAGGCTTCGAAGGACATCCAGGTTTGTTTCGTAGTCGCCTGGTAGAAAGTACTCGGAGCACACGAACCCGGCCTGACTGCCCATATAGAGGTTAATTGCTCGAAGCCACACGGCTCTTCGCTGCGGGTCTCCGGTCAACTTGTGAAATCTGACATTGCTTCCATTCTGGTAAGTCGTGCGGCACTGTTTCACAAGGCACACAGTTGGCATGGCGTGCACTGAAACGCTGATAATACGCTCGAAAGCCACAGCCTAGAGCTGCCACGACACAAAGAGAAGCGAGCTACTGTAGCGAGCAGCCGAAGGTCTGGGTCGGATTGAGCTGTCTGGTCACAAACTGGTTATTTGGTTCGTGCAAACGCCGCGAGTCGTGTCGGACTGGACTCGACCCTTCCACTCCGCCCAAAGGGTGCGTTGACAAGCAGCCCCCTCCGACAATACACATAATCATTCCCGCTTAGGTTTCCGAAAACATTTTTTTGCAGGTGAGAACAGAAGCGGGCGCCGATGGACAACTCGTGTAGTCGCACCTCGCAGGGCGCGCCACGAGAGTTGACCCACTCGTATCGAGCGCATGTAAACGGAGAGCAGTAAGTTTGGCCGGCCTTGCTCAACTCTATGCCCTGAATAAATCCCCCGCTATCGAGTTCATGTAAACGAAAGACCCCAGGGAGGCCGGAGAGCGTAACCAAAACCGAAACTGGTCCCAGCTCAATGATCGATCTAGGATAACGTGCTGTCCTTTGCCGAGTAAAATTCCGTGTACAAATATATGCCACACTTTTTTTGCTTTCTAACTTTCATATGGATCGATTACGAAACTGAAAGATATATCTAAGTTTCTAAGCGTGTTAAGGTGACGTAGTTGGGTAGTGTTTATGTCACCCGACGGCGTTGCATGGTCGTTTTACGACCGCAAAAAGGCAACGATTTTCAACGGGCTTTATTAAATTCAGACTCAATATTGCGCTGAAATATTTCGGAAACGGCATGTCTAATATTTATTGAATCAAAGAAAATTACAACCGGGCGGCTTCATTTTCTTTTCACAACCCCTTTAATAGAGATGATTCGGTTGACAGCGTCAGCCCGAGTCGGGCTGTCAGTAGCGTATACTGAGGGCACACGCGTACTTTTGTTTCTGTTCACGTTTTTGCAATCGTCAAAGCGTTCCCCGTTGATTTTCTACGGTAGTCTTTACTTTTCGTGTACACTTCAGCTGTAACTAATTAATAATCGTTTTGTTTCTTCTAGTGCGTGCATATCTATCATAAACTGCGTGTGTGCTTGTGTGTTTAACCCTCGAAGGGCTTTAACTTGACAGCGTCAGTCCACATTGGGCTAACAGCTGCTATTTTATTGTCTAAGTTTCGTGGGCATTATAATCTCGTATGTGTGCTCGTGCGAGGCAGGTAGAGAGATAGATAGAGAGAGAGAGGCGGGCCGGGGCTCCTGTCCGACTTTCCAGCTTCCGATCTGGTGTTGCACAGTAGACGTAATGCTTGCAAACGAACGGCCTACTGCGGTACCTGCGAAGTTGTACACTTAATCGCCGATGGAAGCAGAGCGGGGGTGTAGCTCAGTGGTAGAGCGTTCGCTTTGCATGTGAAAGGCCCCGGGTTCGATCCCCGGCACCTCCACGAGGCCGCCGCTTTTTTTTCTCGTCATACCATGAGCCACGAGTAAACAGAATGGATACACACTCCGCTCAACCCGTTTAAGTTTAGTGTCCGGGGTGGCTGCGGCCAAAGGAGGAAAAGTACCCTGAGTCTTGCATTTTCATCGCTCGCCTTCCCCTAATATCCTCACACTCATCCTCGTTTTATTATTTTACTGTTCTTTCTCGCTCCCAATTTCCTGCTCTCGCCGACGCCATGGAGGAAGGATCCATGTTAAACCCACTCTAACCCTAAAACACGGCCGCCCGCAATCGTCATCACCCCACTTAGAGGAGCTTGACGCAAGTTTTCTTTTCTCATGGTATATATGTCTACATTACTCAGTAATAAATGTATGATAGAAGTCCTAAACGGGCGATTTATAGTTTGATAAAAGCTTGCATAAAGGGGGGGGGGGGGGCGCCATTCCTTGCCGACCATTTACGGTGAAAACAAAATTTTGACAAGAGGTAAAGTTAAATTTTTAAACTGGTGGTTGTGTAGTCCACTGCTTTCCAACAGGCCGATGACGAACAGGACGTGCAACGGTGGCACGATGGCCGGTTAAGAAACCACAAATTAAGGCACGCCACTCAACATATACACCAGCAACGAAACTGTTCATTGAATAACAATTACATAAGAAGATGCACAAACATTGGTCGACTATTTACCTACACATGGAGAGGGAACAACCACATATCAGTGGATAAGAAATATTGCCCTCATACCGCCGCACTACCCTACAAAACAATACACAAGCGAGACAATCACTGTATACCGTATATTTCCGTACTACATCTTAAGATCCAACAAAACTTACCGCAACTTTTGCAAATGCGGAAAACCTGCACAAAACATCTGTGACTAAATTATAGAGTTATAGAAGAAAGGAAAGACTACTCCTGACATGGAAATGTCCAAAGACCACAACATACAAACACCTAGTGTTTGAAATATTCCAACACCAGGGTACGTACCAAGCCCTTGAAAAACTCGTAAAGAAGATGAACCAGATCACTGACCAAGCCGAACTCCCCCAATCTTGGCAGCCAGCACTCGGTAACGTAACCTTCGCTACTGAATGCAAAACTATGAGCCAGATACAATAGGGTATTCTGAAGTACAACGCATTCTTCTGTTCCTTTTCTTTTGTTAAATCCTCTCTATTTTTATTTTACAATCCATCATGTTTCATCTTTTTTTTAAACTCATATTGCCTATTAGGCACTTGTCCCCTGATCTATTTCACAACCATTTTGTCACACACATATGCCGATTTATAGACGAACTAAAAATTGCCTGTTTCACTGAAGAACAATAAAAATTTTAAAATATAGGCTTTAGAGACATCGCGATGGTTTCAGCAGCACAATATTACTTGTGTTGGAGTACATCTTAACACAGGTGAACAATGTCAGCTGTAGGTGGCTACAACTAATTCCTGGTAATGTAACTTTTAGCTATCATAGCCAGGAATTGAGTTGAAATAGAGATCGCTAGCCAGTTGTTAATAAAAGACATATTATTTTTCAAAATTTCGAAAATGCGATTACCCTTATGCTGTGACCGAAGAAAAAGGCACAGAAAAACGAAATTCTTTTTCTACGCGAGAAGCGCGCTCTGCCAGCTTTGCGCCTACACCCTCTCTTTCCACATTCCAGTAAACGGTGGGCCAAAGCCAACATACTCCTGTAAACCATGCTCCACGGTGATTGCATCCACAATTGATGGGAGTGCCGATGCGGCGGCTGTCTCGGGCTGTCTGCTCCTCGAGGAGCTTTTTCCCAACATTCCTCCTGCCGGCAGCTGCGCATTGTGCTGCGGGTGCCATGGCGCCGAACCTCAGTAGCTGATCCTTCCGTGCAATCTTTGTTGCTCCGCGCTCGTCTCTCTTTCGCGGCTTTCTGAAACCAGCCCTGCTGAAAGGTCAGCGTAGTAAAAATGAACGCTTCGTCTAGCGTAACAAACCGCCCACAAGGCACCGTGCGCCATACGCCGTATGTGAACAGCTGACTGCGATTTGAAAACAATAGCCTGTGCTAACTTTTTGTGTGTTTTTTCTTCAAACAGCACTGCTTTAAAAACGTGGCTCACGTGTTGTTCAACGCGCGAAAAGTGTTTTGGTGCAACAGTGCAGACGACTGGCTATCCGGCCTGGCCATAGCTATGGCATTCTATGGCTTCGAAAGGCTCGTCGATGAAAAAAAAAAGCGCCGGAAACGTTTCCGAATACCTTACATATTCATATATAAGTTAAAACTATGGCGTTGTTAGCACCAAGAACTTTAATAACACTTCTGTTGGGCCTAGCAGTGCATGATAATACCACAGATGATCAATGTGCGCAAAGCATTAGACAATCCACGTACAGCGCTCCTTATGTTTCTCTCGTGTGCGTGGATTGTCTAATGTTTTGAGCACATCGATCATCTGTAGCTCCAAGAAGTTTGTACACTTGAATAAGAACATTTATTTCACGCTTTCCTCTTCTGGCTTTCGGAGAAAATACCAAGTGGCTTGCGTGGTCGTGATGTGCTTCCTGAGGCCAGTTTCAGCCGAGTCTCCTCTCGTTATGTTTCCTTTCTACCCGAAAGCTTCACTATGCTAGGTAAAGCCGCTCTTCGCATGTCGCTAAATTTGACCTTCCCAGAGCCAGAGGTGGTGCTTTCGCGGTGTTGAGGTGTCCATCGAGATGTCGACATCTGATAGCTACTGCGGTCTTTCCTTTCCTCAAAGCACATAATTTCGCATTCCTCCACGTAAGCAAACCCAAGTGCCCTCGATTGCGGTTCGCCTCCATCGAAACCCGGCGGCCGCCGCGGTCGGGTTCGAACCCGCGTACTCCGGCTCAGTAGACTAGTGGCTTAACCACTGCGCCACCGCGGGGGGTAACTATTCAGTGTGCGGAACGCACTCAAGGTTAAAAACACGAAGCCGCACCTACATGCCCGATACACCACAGCTTTTGCTGTCTACCCAGGTTCAGGATTAGCTAAACGGCACCGAATTTTTTAAACCGAAATCTTCACTACGCTAAGTAAAGCAGTCACGGAGTAGGCGAGAGAATGACCTTGAACGACCTTCAGCCAAACCACGTTTATCCCTTCCTTACGGCGCGGCTCGGATGTCCACCGATATATGCGAGACACTTACTGCGCTATTCCCTTTCCGCAAAACCAATTTTCAAAACCAATCAAATTCTCTTCGAAAGCAATGTAAAGGCGCATAACTGGCTCCCTGGGGCAGTGAACGCATGAGTCGCGCTTTCAAGTACGTCGAGCGCAACGATATACCATACAATAAATGAAATAACTAGCGCAACAATAAACAACTCAAACATAGAGGCATCTGAAGAAGAGGCCATTGCCTTGGCAATATCGCACGGCAACGCAACAGGACAAAACCTAACTATACTGACGGACTCCAAAGAAGAATCCAGAAACCACACAAGAGCCAGAATCGACAGCATCGCCAATCATATTCTACACACGACGACAAGACGCATAAACACTAAATATAGTGTGGGTTCCGAGACATGAGGGGTTGGGGGGCAACGTGGCAGCAGACGAGTCAGCTCGAGGGTACGTCAACCGAGCAGACTCAACCCTTTGCACCACGGCCACCTTTGACCCTGTTAGCAACACGTACTCAGACATGCTCGATCATTACAGGGGTCAGCGGAAACGCTACCCAGTCTCACACAAAGGGCTTACCAAAGAGGAGGTGCTAAGCGGTCGCAGACTACACACCGATACCTACCAGCACCTGCACAAACTACACCATATTTTCCTTACAGAATACGTAGACGAATGACCGTGGTGCCAGGTAAACCTACACTACTGCATGTCACATGCGCCTGCCATAAGGAAGACTTAGAGCCTAGAATAGAACACCCGAGTGTGACGCAGTGGGAAACTTGCCGGCCAGTTAGGACGAGCAACGATTTGTCGTACGCCGAGCCACGATAGCAGCGGTCAAGTGCGGCATGCTGGACCAACGATCGACCGCGGCGCCCAGTGGCCCGTAAGGGTCGATAATACTTTAAATTGGTCGCAAACAAAGTTTTCAAGTGAAAAGCTTAACTACGCCACATTTTCGAGCCGTCAAAGGGGCCGCAAGTTTGACCGTGAGTATAGCTAGAGGTCACAGTGGCCGAAAGTTTCGCCTTGAATGTAGGTAGACGTCAAGCCATGAGCATAACTGGCGGTAGTCAGGTTATACACGTGACGTCAGCTACAGCAGCGGCTGTTACCCCAACTGTCCCGTCTTTGACCTTTGACCTTGACCCTTGAGCCTTGACCTCTGACCTTGACCTCCGGTCAAGCGGGAAAGCGTCTGCCGGCATCGCATGCGCAGGTCAGAAAGTGTGTTCTTCATAAAATGCCGGTGCACTTTGATGCGTTCAGCGGAACACTAGGTGTGATCGATGCGACGCCTGCCGTGGAGACCGACACCCGAACCGCACCCGTAAGGGAAGGCAAATGAAATGAAAATTGGTTTTAAGGAAATGAAACTACGCCTGTCTCAGATATCTCGATGGACACTCAAACCACGCCGTAAGTGAAGGAAAATTGAAGTTGAAAACCGGCAGTCGCTCGACCCCAAACGCAGCCAAGGAGATGCAGCTTTTTCGCTTTTGACCACGGTTAACCAGAGCTAAGCCACCAGCAATTTTTTTTCCATCCTTCCATCAGGTACCTCGTGGTAGTGAGAGAGAGAGAGAGAGAGAGATGCACTCCATGCATTAGCGCTGACAAAGAATTACAAGATAGCACTTTTCAGTCTGCTAATGAGGGGAACTGCAAAAGCCCTTCCTTGTCGTGTCCTCTTTCGCTCTGCATTTTTCTTCTTTTTCTGCAATTTTGTGTTTCTTTCTCCTTTTTACGCGACAACGTATACAGCTCGTTCGGTCGAAAGCCGTCGGCGTCGTAATAGAAGTAGTTGGCACCGAGCGTCGGAAATATTCCTTCCCTTACGGCGCGGTTCGGGTGTCCACCGAGATACGACACGGGCGTAAATTTCGTTTCCTTAAATTGCGCAACGGGCAAGGCATCGCACCGAACGGGCGATGGCACTCCGTGGACCCTTTGGCAACGCTGTCGCATCCCACTCTTAAAAACGAAGCTTAAGGATCCATTTTCTTTTATTTCTTCTCTTTAGACCATTGCATATATGTTGTTCAATGAACTATTGCATATATGTTTCAGTTACCATTACACTTACGTTTGAAGACCGCAGCAACAGGGCGCAACGTTGAATGGTTGCCAAGTATAAGTGCCACCTGCCAAGCTGGACGCAAGAGCGCGGAACTCACCGAAAGTTGAATTCATTAAACCGCACCTATTATTTTTTTCTTTCCTTCTTTTTGGTGTCGCCGCACACAGGGCGCGGCGTTCAGCATAGATATCGTGATTGGAAAAAAAATTTATTTACAGAAGTACGCAAGCCAAGGCTACCGGATACATTGACCTTCACAAGTAGACATGACAGGGAAGTTTTTGACACTCTAAAACGAAATCTATACAATCCAACCCCGTCTGTACATGACCACAACGAGTGTAACAGGCTAATCAACTAAACATCGGGTGGTCAAAAAAGGTAAACAATACCTATTTCACATTAATAAGTTCTGTTAAAATGGAGCGGCACTGTACAAAAGAATCAACCCCCCTCCCCCCGGGGGAGGGGAGGAGGGGGTGGAACACTACCAGCGCCAACCCTAAACGACAGCTATAAACAAACCACAATCTAATTAAACAACATTCACAAAAGAGGAGGGGGCGGTCTAGCTACTACCCTAGCATCGGCATAGCTAGTCGGCCCTCCCGAACGACAAATAAACGGGTGTGCCAGCGCCGCAGGAACAGCGCCTCCCCATCCGCTGCAAGCCGGTCAGACAGGTATTGCCTGATGAGGAGACGTAGAGTCGCAACGCTGGGTACATTGCCCTCGCCGGCTGCCGCCAGGCTACGGACAGACGGCGCCGACGCCGCAATACAAACACGGCGCAGACAAAAACAAGTTTACCAAACTGGCTGCGTGGTTGGCGGACACCTGGCCTGCACGAACAGAAAACATGCGGTAAACCAATCACCACATTGCCCGCGCGACGGGGCACATGAAGAAAATATGGCTCGCCGTTTCTTGTGTTCCACGTTGCGCGCACTGGACATTGGGCACAACGCCCCACGATGCGAGTAGTTCTCCCGTGGGGACGACGCCCCAACTCCTCCTCCACTCAAAGTCGCGGACCTCAGGAGGGAGGCGTCTTGTACACCACGTACGCCACTTGCGTACCGCGGTGCGCCGCTGGTCGTCGAGACCAAGGCGAGCGCAAGCGACCATCTCGATGCAGGCACCTCGCTCAGATAAACCTCCGGTAGATCACAGGCTACAGACAGCTTAAACCCCGCTGCTGCTCTGCTGAAAACCAAAGGCCTCTCTTCTTGCGGGCCTGTATGTCGATCCGGGGTGAAAGCACGACGTGCCGTGCTCATCCAATAAAGCATGAGCGAACGCCCCAGATACGACACATTTCCTACCAGCGCGGTTGCAAATTTAGCTTCGACAGCCCGCGCTACTGTAGCTACACAGGGCAGCCCGAATCCTCCCCGTGAAGGGGGCCGCTGGGAAAGGCGCCGAGCTACCTGCGCCGTACCACCATCCCATAGAAAAACGCCCACGAGGAACGCTAGCCGACTCGCAGTACGGCGCGGCATCACTGCCACGCGTGCAACATAGTGGGCAAAGGCGCGCGCGGCTCTTCACCACGGCTGTCTTTGCCTCCGTAGAGAGGTAAAACTGAGCTGCCGTTGCTAGCGCAGTTTTCGTGCGCTCAACAACCTCTCCCCACGTCTGTGACAAAACTCCGGCCTGTTCGAAAAGGACCCCCAGCACCCGGACCCCGTCCATGAAAGGAATAGGCACCGGGAGGGGATCGCAGAAGGTCCCAAAACGTAGCGCCCGGCTCTTCCTGGCATTGACCTCGGCGCCAGACAGCACAGCGTAAACCTGAAACGTGGCCAGGAAAACCCTCAAATCTCCGGGTGTCCCGGACGAAGATTGAAATGTCGTCGGCATTGGCCGATACGACGATCGTTTGGTGTCGTGTCAGTGGAAAGCCGCGAATGCGTTCGTTGGAGGCAACGCTGCGCAGCAGGGGGTCGAAAAACAAGAGAAACAACGCCGGAGAAAGAGGGAATCCATGGTGCACGCCACGCGTTACCGGAAAGGAGGCGGTCACACCACCATTTAAGACTAGGTCGGCCGTGAGGTCGGAGTACAATAGCGCTCAAAGCACCTCAGGACGTAAAACAGGTAAGGATATTCCACCCTGTCAAACGCCTTCGCTTGGTCTGCCGAGACGAAAACCCCGTTAGTCCCCTTCGCGTGTGCGTACGCGAACATATCGCGCGTGAGCGTGAGTGACGCGAAGACCGAGCGGCCTGGCACAGCGCAGGACTGGTAGAGGCTAACGAGGCTCGGCAAAAAGGGCCGCAAGCGACTAGCCATGAGCGACGCCACTAGTTTATAGTCCGTGTTCAGCAGGGTTATCGGCCGCCACGCCGCAGGGCATGACGACGTCTTTTCCTGCTTCGGGACTAACACAATTCGGCCCTTGGCAAAGGACGGCAGCTTAACTCCTTCCTGAAAGAAAGCGTTCACTCGGCGCGTAAGGAAGTCGACCAGCACATCGAAAAAGACGTAGTAGAAACCGGCGACCAGGCCGTCTGGTCCCGGTGCAGATGCACGGCCCATACTAAACCCAGGACTGCGAAGACTTCCTCCTTTGACGCGGGAGCACAAAGTGCCGGTTCCGCGTCATCGGGTAGGTTGGGGAGGGTGGCGCAAAAGGCGTCTACCGCTGCTTCAAACCCATTCCACTCACACTGACCCTGCGAAACAAAACATTCCGCAAAGTGCTCGCGGAAAACGCGCTCAATATCGTTGGCCTGATCACAGACCGCAACGTCTGGCATGGTGACGCTATTGATACGGGCCGGTCGCTCACTCTTAAGGCGAAGGCTGTTGGCATGCCTAAGATCTGCGGCCGCCTGCGCCGGCATGTGTAGGCTCGCTGCCGTACAGGAGGCCTGGGTTCCCTTCTCCAGTACGCAGTGGTACCGCACGCGAAGCGTGTCCAAGTACTCGTGCATCGTGAAGGGCAGTTCACCTGCTCGCTTCATTATACGCATTCGACACAGCAAGTCACTGAGAGCCGCGGTCCTCCGTGCGCGCTTTGCTCGACATGTTTCGACTAAGCAATCGCGCACACGAGTCTTGAGGTCAAACCACGTCGAGGGAGTGAACTCGACGATCCGAGCAATGGAATCCGATAAATATTCGCGGATGCCGCGAACGCTCAATTCGTCTTCTACGAGGGAGACGTCCATTCGCCAAATAGCAGCGCCACCAACACGACCCGGAGCGCTCCTCAGGCAAACCACGACAAGAATGTGATCACTGAGCGTCCCGGCACCGGCCGGAAAGAAGACAACCTCGCAAGACCTTAACTGCAGGACGAGGGCACTACGTAAATACACCCGATCAATTCGGGTGCGCTGCGACCTCTAGCACGTGTGGCCACGAAGAAGTCCCCGTGCAGCTCAACCCACGCGTCCTTAAAGGGACACTGAGGAGAAATTGAAGTTGGCTTGTATCGTTAGAATACCAGCTCCTGATCACAAAAACCCTACTCTGACTGAAAAAAAAAGCTCTTGTAAGGTAGAAAACAGCAACAACCAAAATACAGGTATCGCCACCACTAGGCCAATCTCGCAAGTACAAGCGTGATGACGTCATAGGACAAGAGACGCCACCTTGGAGAAATTTTCCTTACTCCATGGAGTCACGAATCTCTGAGGCTGACGAAAGAAGGTTGCGCGGTTCAATATTGAATTAAGTTTTTTTTGAAACCGATAGCTCACTTTTATCACACAAGAAAGACGGACCAAAGACAATCTGAATGTTGGAAGCAAAGAAAACCAATGCTTGGTGGCGCCACAGGCGGCCAGGAGAGTTCCGGTTTTTTATGGCGCTTCGCGTCTATGAGCTTTGCGTGCTCCGTGGTTTTGTTTTTGATGCGCCTCTATTTACAAGCACCGAACAGTAGAGCAACTCCAAGTGCCGCTTCAAGTGCTAGTTAACCTTTGACGGAGACTCTTCAGCCTGGTCACATGATCGCCACGGTCGATGAAAAACTATGAAGGCACGATGGTCGGTGATCGTACAAGGCAGTTCGTAGTATAAAGAGCACTTGTGTCTTCGTACGCTCGCCCGGCGAAACGTTCCCGGCTGTTCCAGTCAACTTCGAACTACTTAACGTAAATCGTTTATTAGGGACGGGAGACAAGATACAAGGCAGTTAAGAAAAAAATGCTGATGGCCTAGCTCTTAGGCCAGGATATCCGTAGCGAAATCGCGGAGACTTCTGCATCGGAAGAGTGCATTCACCAGATGCGCTTTTATTCATGCTCAAAGCTTGAGCCGTAGTGGCGGAGTATATGCTGCCCTGCAAGAGCCGCCTAGCTGGCTCCCCTATCTGGATGAATGTGTGTGCATCCCGGTCTTTTGATGTTTTGGAAGGAGGGATCATGCAGGGGTAATGTGGCCTAGTGTTTTGTGGCATGAGCGTGCTTAGACTTTTCTTTTCAGCACTATTTCTATACAATAAAGACAAAAAGGCCGTAGTGGCGGAGTGGTAGTCTCCACCCATAACGCCAAAGGCACTGGTTCGATTCCGAGCCTCGCCACAGGCTTTCTTTTTTTTTATTCAGTGAGTGTGTGTGTGGGGGGTTCTGTGGCTCCCATAGGTGCCGCCCCTGAATACGTTGGTTAGCGGTTAAGCGCAAGCACTGTTAAGCGTGGCCCGCATGGAGCGTTTCTCCGGGCGATTCGTCCGCGTCTACGGCAGCGGAGCGCTTTTTTGCCTCTGAAGAGGACGTTTTTGCTAAATCGTCGGGTTCTGGCGGAACAGATAAAATCGTCGACGCCCGCCGACGCCGGGATAGGGCAGCGAAAAAGGGCCAATGGAGCCGAGCGGGCGTCACGTGATTCTGGACGGGCTTTTTTCATGTTCCTGTGCTGCCACTTCGCGTACAGCGCTGGAAGCTCAGTGGAAGGGTACTGTGCGCCCAACCCGGCCGGAGTGAGTGCCGCTGCGGAGCACGTTTTGTAGGAATCTGTCAACGATTGCGTGTCCTGGGCAGCACCTGGTGGCTGTGTGCGAAGTCCGAGGCAGGCTGCTGAGCCCACCGAAGAGCAAATTCTTCAGTATCTCCGATCATGCGGCATGCGATGCGATCGCCAGCTGAACAAGGGCCGCCGCTTCAAGGATGAAGGCTACATTCGGAACATGACGTTCAATGAAATACCCCCGACCAGTGAGAATGGCGTTTTCCGCTGTATATGACTACCATCCATGAAAGGTGGATACTACATCGTGCACGCCATAGCACAGAAAACGACTGGGGACAACAGTTTTCACAATCCCGCCGCGGTGGCTCAGTAGTTATGGCGCTCGGCTGCTGGCCCGAAAGACGCGGGTTCGATCCCGGCCGCGGCGGGAGAATTTCGATGGAGGCAAAATTCTAGAGGCCCGTTTACTGTGCGATGTCAGTGCACGTTAAAGAACCCCAGGTGGTCGAAATTTCCGGAGCCCTCCCTACGTCGTCCCTCATAGCCTGAATCGCTTTGGCAAGTTAAAACCCCACTAAACCAAACCAAGTTTTCACAAGCAATCATTGTGCTCAAGCGCTTCCGAATAACTACACGAGCGATAAAAGCACAAGCGCACTAGCAACATGGCAGCTCTGCTAGCATTTTACTTTATTTTCCCGCAGCACACCGCTGCACAGGTTAAACAAGCATGCGCGTCCATAAAGACGTGCGCGAGAAGCGCACAACGAGCCATTCCGACGAAACCACGCAGAACTTTTCATCATGGATATGATGCGAACACACGCATAACGCACCTTCTGCTTCTTCTGCCTCTTAATACATGGCACATACCCACATGGGGGTATTGGCCAAGATGTAGTGGCATAAACAAGGAAATTTCCTTAGGAGATTACGACAAAATTGTAGCACCATGCGTGAATGCTCTCGTAAGTTCTTTTTCGTTGTCCGCTCCACCGCGCGTTGAAAGCAGCTCACAGCACTTGCCCATTTGGCCTTCTTGCTTGAGAAAGCAAAAAGCATCGGAATGAAGTCTGGGTGCCGCGGTGACATTCGAGGCCTTCCTGCCCATCAATAAAACATTTCGTGATGGACTGCACACGCATTTAACCACAGTACCTCGTCCGCACCTGTCACAAAGTGATTCCCGCACAGTCTTGACGTGCTTGACGGTGCCCAATGGAGGCCACGATCGTCGAGCCGGCGAACGGCTTTTATCCACGCTTCGCGTTGAAGGCGGTTCCGGGAAGCGTTCAGAAAGCGAAAAAAATCCGAGTTTGCTTCCCTTTACATATTGGGCAATGCAGCCGTATGCCACACATGTCGTAGGCATTGCCAAATGCGTCGCACTGAACGCCCGACGGCTGCAGCAACGCACCCCGCGTAGGAAGCCGGTTTGTTTACACTTCCACGGCCGTTCTCGAGTGGCGCGCGACCCTTCCAATATGTTTCGCGACACCGCCGCCAGGAGATGGGCGCATGCGCAGTCGCGTCGTGAAAAAGGTGGATAACCCGGCCGAGGGAGACCACAGCCGGTCTCGAGGGGAGCGCGCGCTTCTCTTCTTACATCCTTCGCAATGGGGTCTGTTTCCGCCTCCCGCCGCTCCTTGGTGGGGCCGCCACTGCCCCACCGCTCCGCCGCTGCGACGGCCGTTCACGCGGAAGGAGAATAACGCGCGCTCGCTCCCAGTTCGGCCTGTGTCAGTGGTAACCGTCAAGCCTTTATATTTTACCTCTTTACGCAAAGACCGCGTAGTCAGCCCCTTTGCCATGGGAGAAATCTGAAACAACGGATTAACGATTGCGCGCTCTCTCCTTTATCCCGACTGTGTTGGTTGAACGTACTGCTTCGAGCACGGACTTTAACGCGCTCTACCCTTATATTTGGCTAAAAAGCAAGGCTATCGGCTTACATAGTTCGTCTTCCTGCAGGTTCTTTATGAGCGTGTAGAATGATATGCGGCATGTAATACTTGGATGGCAAGCTTCAAAGAGTAAATGATTCTACAGCGTAAATATAGCTCCTGAAACATCAAGCGGAGCTGCTTTAATTTTGCACAACAGCGGCGTTTGCAAGAATTCATGGTGCTCCCCAGGAAAACATCATGTCATTCACGAAACGAACGGGTATAGACGGAACCCAACCCTGGGCCGCAGGAGCAGAGCACGTTGCACGCACGCGCCGTCCAAGACCTTCTCCTGGAACTGAATTTTGAAGTTTGGCGACAAAATTCAGTCAGTAGTTGACAGTAACTGCAAACATGAACTAACTGCCAGCAAAGCAAAATTAGTTCGGAACTGCGTTCTGTCAATAAAATCGGCCTTTACGAGCGAATAGACTTATCTGAGAGGCGACGACTATAAAAGCTTTGCATATTCTCCTGCATTTCTGTAGCCTCGTCATCGCTTTCGATAAAACTCCTGAGGGCACGAACTTTCATCACGTCACTCAGGAAACAAAGTAGCAACCCAAAAAGAAGTTTTAAGCAACCTAACTGAGCTCCACTAAAACTCACAGCAATGCGCGTTATACCAGCTGGCTTAGATTACAATGCAAGGAAATAAAAATTAACATTTGCGATGCTTACATCTTAATAAAAGTCACCGAATTTAAGAGAATAAAGGGCACTGGGCATTCAACTGCATAATCTGAGAACTTTCGTAAAGATATTTAAACCAATTTTTTTTTAGGCAGCTTCAGGACACGCCGCAGGTTCAATATACGTGGACAACAAAAAATGGCGCTCTTTATGGTAGCTGAAGTCAATCACTGGACATACATACTCTCTGAAATTGCAATACTCAGTACGCGTCAATATCTGTGGCAGCATACGCAGCTTGTACTGGTTGCTTCTGTTACGTTCTGTTAGCGTTAGTCAGGCCAGAATGACGACAAGGAAGCTTGCGTCCAAGTCGAAAATTGTTTATTGGGCGAACTCGTGTCCTCAAACAGGCGGCGCAGCGACAAAACAAAATTTAAAGGTGACAAGGCACTTGAAACATTAGACGCCTAAGACGCTTACAACAATTTTGAACATGAAGAGAGACTTGTTCGCGGCTACAGTCATTCCAGAGAAATCTGGTGGCCTCTCGTTTTACAATAAAAGCAGAAATGCCGCGTGCGATTGTCTTCGAGCACGGAACAATGCATTACAGTTCTTCTTGACAGTTGCGCGTACATTAGTCATTAGCATTCTTTTTAGCTATCGATACAGGCCTCTAATTCAAGGAAGTTGTGATCTATATGAGGGTGAAAATAAGTACATTCAGAACGTGCGAAAAGCGATATCGGCGAAATCGAGTACTATATACATCTCCCAGCAATCAGTTTATTTGGCAGTTCAACGTTGGTGTACATGAGTCTGACTTTCAACTTTACAAGTATCGTCTCAGGCCACCAGCTACGGCGCTCTCGGATTTACGGCTCACGCGTCGTAGAGAATATTTTCCTCGATATAGTACATTTTTTATGGGACGAGTGCGACACTTTCGTTCTCCAAGATTTCATTCTTTTCCTCTTAGCATTAACTTGTCATTTAATCACAGACCATGAGACATACGCGAGGAAGTGATCAGAGTATTTCCTTCTGTATATAAAACCACAAATGCTCTACATAGTTCTGAGAAATGTGAGAGTGATTCCTTATTTTAAATGTTTTCATCGAGCAAAGTTTGTGACGAAGAACCTGTGCACAAGTAATTTGTGTTGAAGATACGCAGTTTAAGCATCAGCATTTTGCTTTCTTTGATTTCGGTGCTGCGCTCATTATGAACCAACGGGCTACAGCGCGAAACCAGGCAAAAGCCATTCGCCGCCGCAGCTGCAGGCGTGGAGCCAGCGGTAGGGCCGTCGCGCCTCTAGCGGCGGCGGGCGGTGTAACTCTGGAGAAAACCTCGCATTGCTTCCGCGGCGAATGCGAAGGCCGTATGAAAGAGCGCGCGCGCCTACTCGAGACCGGCCGTGGGGAGACTCGCATGGTGGATGCGCGCCCAAACGGGCTCCCGCATCGCAGGTACAGATCGATGTGTGCCCGACTGCCTTCTCCTTTGCCTCCTTCCCTGCCCCTCTCTCCAAAGCAGACCCCCTTCCGCTCCTCTCTCTCTTTCCCCGCTCTCTCCATCTTCTCCTCTGTCTCTCTTTTCTTCCATTCCCTGCGCGGCTCAGTTTCGGTGGGCCCCTGAACAAGGAGGCAGTTACCGCGCAGCGCTCCCCTCCCCCTTCCCTCCTTTGGCACTGTGATGGTCAAGTCAAGCCGAAGCCTCACGCCGCAACTCGTCCACTTGAGCTCGTCCCCGAATGGCCTTTTCGCGGCCACATCCCGCAGAAGGCAAATATCTTCTTGCGTGCTAAAACGTTTCCGCTGCTTCTTTGCTTGCAGGCGTGCTTGCGCCGCGTCCGTGCTCGATGAAGCCGACGCGCCAACGTTCGCACTGGAGGCCGCCATGTTAGTCCTCGATGACGCTCACTCGCTGGGCACTTTCCGCTGGGAAGGCCGGGCGAGCGGGTAGCGCCCCAAACCCGCTGGCCGCCTGAGCGTTCTGCGCATGCGCACTGGCGCCCTCTCTCGTCCGCTCCACTCCGCTGGCCGCTGGCCCGCTCTGCTAAAAGTCTCTAATATTTATTAAAGTTCAGTCAGCAGATCACGTGATAAAATTTATTCGAGTGCTGCGAATTAGCCTTGAGCAGTCTTGACTGTTTACGTATAATACAATTACAGCAATTAATTCACCACATAAAGCAAAGTCAGTGACTTTTCAGAACCAATGTACTTCTACACGAAACGTTCCCGTACCCATGGTGCCTGGCACGTCACCACCTTAGCGTCATGTACGACACTGGCCCCTTAGACGCACCCATTGCGGGGGAACAAAGCCAACTGCTGTAGCATTCGAGACAGCACCTCGAACCACGGTAGCCCCTTTGTACTGCTTAGAGAGCTAGTCATGAGTGCCTAGAAAAAGCTGCCTAGTTTTCTTTGTTCACCAGTTATGAATCCATGAAGCATTGAATGATGGAAATGATGCACGTATTTTTGCTGTTTACCGATGCAAGGCACATCTTCCAAGTAATGAGTACTGGCCAGTGAGTCGTGCATTTTCTCCTTACTTTCTCGTTACATTATTTTCCCAAAGATCCGTCCTCAGCACATCGACTATGTTTTAAAGATGCCATCTCAGTACATGAGTCAAAACAGTTTAGTGTGTTTCCATCTGCTTGACAATCCGGAATATTATTCAGATATACTATGATGCCTCTAATCAGTGTGAGAGTGCCGAATCCACTTTTTATGGCGTATTTGAAGAAGCATGGCACATTAAAGCTCTCGCTTGCAACGCCGCCATTGAGCGCAGAACTTAACGTGACAATTTCCGGTTGACAATAGATGGCTTGCATGTGACGTCATGGGCGCCATCTTTGAGCGCACATCTTCGCTTCCTCAGTGTAGGCCAAAGCAGGGGGCGATAAGTGGATAAGAAAAGCGCCCAGGTTTTCGCCGCGCTTCTGATCCCAAGCATGGCGGTCACTGCGACGGCGGTGCAAACTGTGTACACGTCTGTGCACTTCCAAAACCTTTGACATGGTAATTTTCATCGATTGGCAACAACTCCTGCCGAGTATAAAGACCTGAATTTTGAACAAAAGCATTCATGCGTTAGTATACGATATATCGGAAGAGCTTCAAATACAAGAAGCTTCATTACAGACTATACTTCATTCCAGTGAGTCCTGCAATTATGACATTCCAGGAAACCGAGGCACACAGTTGGCATGGCGTGCACTGAAACGCTGATAACACACTGAAAACCACAGCCTAGAGCTGCCACGACACAAAGAGCAGCGAGCTACTGTAGCGAGCAGCCGAAGGTCTGGGTCGGATTGAGCGGTCTGGTCACAAACTGGTTATTTGGTTCGTGCAAACGCCGCGAGTCGTGTTTGACTGGACTCGACCCTTCCACTCCGCCCACAGGGTGCATTGACAAGCAGACCCCTCCGAAAATACACATAATCATTCACGCTTATGTTTTCGAAAACATTTTTTTTGCAGGTGAGGACCGAAGCGGGCGCCGGTTGACAACGCGTGTAGTCGCACCTCGCAGGGCGCGCCAGAGAGTTGACCCACTCGTATCGAGCGCATGTAAACGGAGAGTCGTAAGTTTGGCCGGCCTTGCTCAACTCTATGCCCTGGATGAACCCCCCGCTACCGAGTTCATGTAAACGAAAGACCCCAGGGAGGCCGGAGAGCGTAACCAAAACCGAAACTGATCCCAGGTCAATGATCGATCTAGGATAACGTGCTGTTCTTTGCCGAGTGAAATTCCGTGTGCAAATATATGCCACACTTTTTTTTGCTTTCTAACTTTCATATGGATCTATTACGAAACTGAAAGATATATCTAAGTTTCTAAGCGTGTTAAGATGACGTAGTTGGGTAGTGTTTATGTCACCCGACGGCGTTGCATGGTCGTTTTACGACCGCAAAAAGGCAACGATTTCCAACGGGCTTTATTAAATTCAGACTCAATATTGCGCTGAAATATTTCGGAATCGGCATGTGTAATATTTATTGAATCAAAGAAAATTACAACCGGGCGGCTTCATTTTCTTTTCACAACCCCTTTAATAGAGATGATTCGTTTGACAGCGTCAGCCCGAGTCGGGCTGTCAGTAGCGTATACTGAGGGCACACGCGTACTTTTGTTTCTGTTCACGTTTTTGCAATCGTCAAAGCGTTCCCCGTTGATTTTCTACGGTAGTCTTTACTTTTCGTGTACACTTCAGCTGTAACTAATTAATAATCGTTTTGTTTCTTCTAGTGCGTGCATATCTATCATAAACTGCGTGTGTGCTTGTGTGTTTAACCCTCGAAGGGCTTTAACTTGACAGCGTCAGTCCACATTGGGCTAACAGCTGCTACTTTATTCTCTAAGTTTCGTGGGCATTATAATCACGTATGTGTGCTCGTGCGAGGCAGGTAGAGAGATAGAGAGAGAGAGAGAGAGGCGGGCCGGGGCTCCTGTCCGACTTTCCAGCTTCCGATCTGGTGTTGCACAGTAGACGAAATGCTTGCAAACGAACGGCCTACTGCGGTACCTGCGAAGTTGTACACTTAATCGCCGATGGAAGAAGTGCGGGGGTGTAGCTCAGTGGTAGAGCGTTCGCTTTGCATGTGAAAGGCCCCGGGATCGATCCCCGGCACCTCCACGAGACCGCCGCTTTTTTTTTTCTCGTCATACCATGAGCCACGAATAAACAGAATGGATACACACTCCGCTCAACCCGTTTAAGTTTAGTGTCCGGGGTGGCTGCGGCCAAAGGAGGAAAAGTACCCTGAGTCTTGCATTTTCCTCGCTCGCCTTCCCCTAATATCCTCACACCCATCCTCGTTTTATTATTTTACTGTTCTTTCTCGCTCCCAATTTCCTGCTCTCGCCGACGCCATGGAGGAAGGATCCATGTTAAACCCACTCTAACCCTAAAACACGGCCGCCCGCTATCGTCATCACCCCACTTAGAGGAGCTTGACGCAAGTTTTCTTTTCTCATGGTATATATGTCTACATTACTCAGTAATAAATGTATGATAGAAGTCCTAAACGGGCGATTTAAAGTTTGATAAAAGCTTGCATAAAGGGGGGGGGGGGGGGGCGCCATTCCTTGCCGACCATTTACGGTGAAAACAAAATTTTGACAAGAGGTAAAGTTAAATTTTTAAACTGGTGGTTGTGTAGTCCACTGCTTTCCAACAGGCCGATGACGAACAGGACGTGCAACGGTGGCACGATGGCCGGTTAAGAAACCACAAATTAAGGCACGCCACTCAACATATACACCAGCAACGAAACTGTTCATTGAATAACAATTACATAAGAAGATGCACAAACATTGGTCGACTATTTACCTACACATGGAGAGGGAACAACCACATATCAGTGGATAAGAAATATTGCCCTCATACCGCCGCACTACCCTACAAAACAATACACAAGCGAGACAATCACTGTATACCGTATATTTCCGTACTACATCTTAAGATCCAACAAAACTTACCGCAACTTTTGCAAATGCGGAAAACCTGCACAAAACATCTGTGACTAAATTATAGAGTTATAGAAGAAAGGAAAGACTACTCCTGACATGGAAATGTCCAAAGACCACAACATACAAACACCTAGTGTTTGAAATATTCCAACACCAGGGTACGTACCAAGCCCTTGAAAAACTCGTAAAGAAGATGAACCAGATCACTGACCAAGCCGAACTCCCCCAATCTTGGCAGCCAGCACTCGGTAACGTAACCTTCGCTACTGAATGCAAAACTATGAGCCAGATACAATAGGGTATTCTGAAGTACAACGCATTCTTCTGTTCCTTTTCTTTTGTTAAATCCTCTCTATTTTTATTTTACAATCCATCATGTTTCATCTTTTTTTTAAACTCATATTGCCTATTAGGCACTTGTCCCCTGATCTATTTCACAACCATTTTGTCACACACATATGCCGATTTATAGACGAACTAAAAATTGCCTGTTTCACTGAAGAACAATAAAAATTTTAAAATATAGGCTTTAGAGACATCGCGATGGTTTCAGCAGCACAATATTACTTGTGTTGGAGTACATCTTAACACAGGTGAACAATGTCAGCTGTAGGTGGCTACAACTAATTCCTGGTAATGTAACTTTTAGCTATCATAGCCAGGAATTGAGTTGAAATAGAGATCGCTAGCCAGTTGTTAATAAAAGACATATTATTTTTCAAAATTTCGAAAATGCGATTACCCTTATGCTGTGACCGAAGAAAAAGGCACAGAAAAACGAAATTCTTTTTCTACGCGAGAAGCGCGCTCTGCCAGCTTTGCGCCTACACCCTCTCTTTCCACATTCCAGTAAACGGTGGGCCAAAGCCAACATACTCCTGTAAACCATGCTCCACGGTGATTGCATCCACAATTGATGGGAGTGCCGATGCGGCGGCTGTCTCGGGCTGTCTGCTCCTCGAGGAGCTTTTTCCCAACATTCCTCCTGCCGGCAGCTGCGCATTGTGCTGCGGGTGCCATGGCGCCGAACCTCAGTAGCTGATCCTTCCGTGCAATCTTTGTTGCTCCGCGCTCGTCTCTCTTTCGCGGCTTTCTGAAACCAGCCCTGCTGAAAGGTCAGCGTAGTAAAAATGAACGCTTCGTCTAGCGTAACAAACCGCCCACAAGGCACCGTGCGCCATACGCCGTATGTGAACAGCTGACTGCGATTTGAAAACAATAGCCTGTGCTAACTTTTTGTGTGTTTTTTCTTCAAACAGCACTGCTTTAAAAACGTGGCTCACGTGTTGTTCAACGCGCGAAAAGTGTTTTGGTGCAACAGTGCAGACGACTGGCTATCCGGCCTGGCCATAGCTATGGCATTCTATGGCTTCGAAAGGCTCGTCGATGAAAAAAAAAAGCGCCGGAAACGTTTCCGAATACCTTACATATTCATATATAAGTTAAAACTATGGCGTTGTTAGCACCAAGAACTTTAATAACACTTCTGTTGGGCCTAGCAGTGCATGATAATACCACAGATGATCAATGTGCGCAAAGCATTAGACAATCCACGTACAGCGCTCCTTATGTTTCTCTCGTGTGCGTGGATTGTCTAATGTTTTGAGCACATCGATCATCTGTAGCTCCAAGAAGTTTGTACACTTGAATAAGAACATTTATTTCACGCTTTCCTCTTCTGGCTTTCGGAGAAAATACCAAGTGGCTTGCGTGGTCGTGATGTGCTTCCTGAGGCCAGTTTCAGCCGAGTCTCCTCTCGTTATGTTTCCTTTCTACCCGAAAGCTTCACTATGCTAGGTAAAGCCGCTCTTCGCATGTCGCTAAATTTGACCTTCCCAGAGCCAGAGGTGGTGCTTTCGCGGTGTTGAGGTGTCCATCGAGATGTCGACATCTGATAGCTACTGCGGTCTTTCCTTTCCTCAAAGCACATAATTTCGCATTCCTCCACGTAAGCAAACCCAAGTGCCCTCGATTGCGGTTCGCCTCCATCGAAACCCGGCGGCCGCCGCGGTCGGGTTCGAACCCGCGTACTCCGGCTCAGTAGACTAGTGGCTTAACCACTGCGCCACCGCGGGGGGTAACTATTCAGTGTGCGGAACGCACTCAAGGTTAAAAACACGAAGCCGCACCTACATGCCCGATACACCACAGCTTTTGCTGTCTACCCAGGTTCAGGATTAGCTAAACGGCACCGAATTTTTTAAACCGAAATCTTCACTACGCTAAGTAAAGCAGTCACGGAGTAGGCGAGAGAATGACCTTGAACGACCTTCAGCCAAACCACGTTTATCCCTTCCTTACGGCGCGGCTCGGATGTCCACCGATATATGCGAGACACTTACTGCGCTATTCCCTTTCCGCAAAACCAATTTTCAAAACCAATCAAATTCTCTTCGAAAGCAATGTAAAGGCGCATAACTGGCTCCCTGGGGCAGTGAACGCATGAGTCGCGCTTTCAAGTACGTCGAGCGCAACGATATACCATACAATAAATGAAATAACTAGCGCAACAATAAACAACTCAAACATAGAGGCATCTGAAGAAGAGGCCATTGCCTTGGCAATATCGCACGGCAACGCAACAGGACAAAACCTAACTATACTGACGGACTCCAAAGAAGAATCCAGAAACCACACAAGAGCCAGAATCGACAGCATCGCCAATCATATTCTACACACGACGACAAGACGCATAAACACTAAATATAGTGTGGGTTCCGAGACATGAGGGGTTGGGGGGCAACGTGGCAGCAGACGAGTCAGCTCGAGGGTACGTCAACCGAGCAGACTCAACCCTTTGCACCACGGCCACCTTTGACCCTGTTAGCAACACGTACTCAGACATGCTCGATCATTACAGGGGTCAGCGGAAACGCTACCCAGTCTCACACAAAGGGCTTACCAAAGAGGAGGTGCTAAGCGGTCGCAGACTACACACCGATACCTACCAGCACCTGCACAAACTACACCATATTTTCCTTACAGAATACGTAGACGAATGACCGTGGTGCCAGGTAAACCTACACTACTGCATGTCACATGCGCCTGCCATAAGGAAGACTTAGAGCCTAGAATAGAACACCCGAGTGTGACGCAGTGGGAAACTTGCCGGCCAGTTAGGACGAGCAACGATTTGTCGTACGCCGAGCCACGATAGCAGCGGTCAAGTGCGGCATGCTGGACCAACGATCGACCGCGGCGCCCAGTGGCCCGTAAGGGTCGATAATACTTTAAATTGGTCGCAAACAAAGTTTTCAAGTGAAAAGCTTAACTACGCCACATTTTCGAGCCGTCAAAGGGGCCGCAAGTTTGACCGTGAGTATAGCTAGAGGTCACAGTGGCCGAAAGTTTCGCCTTGAATGTAGGTAGACGTCAAGCCATGAGCATAACTGGCGGTAGTCAGGTTAGACACGTGACGTCAGCTACAGCAGCGGCTGTTACCCCAACTGTCCCGTCTTTGACCTTTGACCTTGACCCTTGAGCCTTGACCTCTGACCTTGACCTCCGGTCAAGCGGGAAAGCGTCTGCCGGCATCGCATGCGCAGGTCAGAAAGTGTGTTCTTCATAAAATGCCGGTGCACTTTGATGCGTTCAGCGGAACACTAGGTGTGATCGATGCGACGCCTGCCGTGGAGACCGACACCCGAACCGCACCCGTAAGGGAAGGCAAATGAAATGAAAATTGGTTTTAAGGAAATGAAACTACGCCTGTCTCAGATATCTCGATGGACACTCAAACCACGCCGTAAGTGAAGGAAAATTGAAGTTGAAAACCGGCAGTCGCTCGACCCCAAACGCAGCCAAGGAGATGCAGCTTTTTCGCTTTTGACCACGGTTAACCAGAGCTAAGCCACCAGCAATTTTTTTTCCATCCTTCCATCAGGTACCTCGTGGTAGTGAGAGAGAGAGAGAGAGAGAGATGCACTCCATGCATTAGCGCTGACAAAGAATTACAAGATAGCACTTTTCAGTCTGCTAATGAGGGGAACTGCAAAAGCCCTTCCTTGTCGTGTCCTCTTTCGCTCTGCATTTTTCTTCTTTTTCTGCAATTTTGTGTTTCTTTCTCCTTTTTACGCGACAACGTATACAGCTCGTTCGGTCGAAAGCCGTCGGCGTCGTAATAGAAGTAGTTGGCACCGAGCGTCGGAAATATTCCTTCCCTTACGGCGCGGTTCGGGTGTCCACCGAGATACGACACGGGCGTAAATTTCGTTTCCTTAAATTGCGCAACGGGCAAGGCATCGCACCGAACGGGCGATGGCACTCCGTGGACCCTTTGGCAACGCTGTCGCATCCCACTCTTAAAAACGAAGCTTAAGGATCCATTTTCTTTTATTTCTTCTCTTTAGACCATTGCATATATGTTGTTCAATGAACTATTGCATATATGTTTCAGTTACCATTACACTTACGTTTGAAGACCGCAGCAACAGGGCGCAACGTTGAATGGTTGCCAAGTATAAGTGCCACCTGCCAAGCTGGACGCAAGAGCGCGGAACTCACCGAAAGTTGAATTCATTAAACCGCACCTATTATTTTTTTCTTTCCTTCTTTTTGGTGTCGCCGCACACAGGGCGCGGCGTTCAGCATAGATATCGTGATTGGAAAAAAAATTTATTTACAGAAGTACGCAAGCCAAGGCTACCGGATACATTGACCTTCACAAGTAGACATGACAGGGAAGTTTTTGACACTCTAAAACGAAATCTATACAATCCAACCCCGTCTGTACATGACCACAACGAGTGTAACAGGCTAATCAACTAAACATCGGGTGGTCAAAAAAGGTAAACAATACCTATTTCACATTAATAAGTTCTGTTAAAATGGAGCGGCACTGTACAAAAGAATCAACCCCCCTCCCCCCGGGGGAGGGGAGGAGGGGGTGGAACACTACCAGCGCCAACCCTAAACGACAGCTATAAACAAACCACAATCTAATTAAACAACATTCACAAAAGAGGAGGGGGCGGTCTAGCTACTACCCTAGCATCGGCATAGCTAGTCGGCCCTCCCGAACGACAAATAAACGGGTGTGCCAGCGCCGCAGGAACAGCGCCTCCCCATCCGCTGCAAGCCGGTCAGACAGGTATTGCCTGATGAGGAGACGTAGAGTCGCAACGCTGGGTACATTGCCCTCGCCGGCTGCCGCCAGGCTACGGACAGACGGCGCCGACGCCGCAATACAAACACGGCGCAGACAAAAACAAGTTTACCAAACTGGCTGCGTGGTTGGCGGACACCTGGCCTGCACGAACAGAAAACATGCGGTAAACCAATCACCACATTGCCCGCGCGACGGGGCACATGAAGAAAATATGGCTCGCCGTTTCTTGTGTTCCACGTTGCGCGCACTGGACATTGGGCACAACGCCCCACGATGCGAGTAGTTCTCCCGTGGGGACGACGCCCCAACTCCTCCTCCACTCAAAGTCGCGGACCTCAGGAGGGAGGCGTCTTGTACACCACGTACGCCACTTGCGTACCGCGGTGCGCCGCTGGTCGTCGAGACCAAGGCGAGCGCAAGCGACCATCTCGATGCAGGCACCTCGCTCAGATAAACCTCCGGTAGATCACAGGCTACAGACAGCTTAAACCCCGCTGCTGCTCTGCTGAAAACCAAAGGCCTCTCTTCTTGCGGGCCTGTATGTCGATCCGGGGTGAAAGCACGACGTGCCGTGCTCATCCAATAAAGCATGAGCGAACGCCCCAGATACGACACATTTCCTACCAGCGCGGTTGCAAATTTAGCTTCGACAGCCCGCGCTACTGTAGCTACACAGGGCAGCCCGAATCCTCCCCGTGAAGGGGGCCGCTGGGAAAGGCGCCGAGCTACCTGCGCCGTACCACCATCCCATAGAAAAACGCCCACGAGGAACGCTAGCCGACTCGCAGTACGGCGCGGCATCACTGCCACGCGTGCAACATAGTGGGCAAAGGCGCGCGCGGCTCTTCACCACGGCTGTCTTTGCCTCCGTAGAGAGGTAAAACTGAGCTGCCGTTGCTAGCGCAGTTTTCGTGCGCTCAACAACCTCTCCCCACGTCTGTGACAAAACTCCGGCCTGTTCGAAAAGGACCCCCAGCACCCGGACCCCGTCCATGAAAGGAATAGGCACCGGGAGGGGATCGCAGAAGGTCCCAAAACGTAGCGCCCGGCTCTTCCTGGCATTGACCTCGGCGCCAGACAGCACAGCGTAAACCTGAAACGTGGCCAGGAAAACCCTCAAATCTCCGGGTGTCCCGGACGAAGATTGAAATGTCGTCGGCATTGGCCGATACGACGATCGTTTGGTGTCGTGTCAGTGGAAAGCCGCGAATGCGTTCGTTGGAGGCAACGCTGCGCAGCAGGGGGTCGAAAAACAAGAGAAACAACGCCGGAGAAAGAGGGAATCCATGGTGCACGCCACGCGTTACCGGAAAGGAGGCGGTCACACCACCATTTAAGACTAGGTCGGCCGTGAGGTCGGAGTACAATAGCGCTCAAAGCACCTCAGGACGTAAAACAGGTAAGGATATTCCACCCTGTCAAACGCCTTCGCTTGGTCTGCCGAGACGAAAACCCCGTTAGTCCCCTTCGCGTGTGCGTACGCGAACATATCGCGCGTGAGCGTGAGTGACGCGAAGACCGAGCGGCCTGGCACAGCGCAGGACTGGTAGAGGCTAACGAGGCTCGGCAAAAAGGGCCGCAAGCGACTAGCCATGAGCGACGCCACTAGTTTATAGTCCGTGTTCAGCAGGGTTATCGGCCGCCACGCCGCAGGGCATGACGACGTCTTTTCCTGCTTCGGGACTAACACAATTCGGCCCTTGGCAAAGGACGGCAGCTTAACTCCTTCCTGAAAGAAAGCGTTCACTCGGCGCGTAAGGAAGTCGACCAGCACATCGAAAAAGACGTAGTAGAAACCGGCGACCAGGCCGTCTGGTCCCGGTGCAGATGCACGGCCCATACTAAACCCAGGACTGCGAAGACTTCCTCCTTTGACGCGGGAGCACAAAGTGCCGGTTCCGCGTCATCGGGTAGGTTGGGGAGGGTGGCGCAAAAGGCGTCTACCGCTGCTTCAAACCCATTCCACTCACACTGACCCTGCGAAACAAAACATTCCGCAAAGTGCTCGCGGAAAACGCGCTCAATATCGTTGGCCTGATCACAGACCGCAACGTCTGGCATGGTGACGCTATTGATACGGGCCGGTCGCTCACTCTTAAGGCGAAGGCTGTTGGCATGCCTAAGATCTGCGGCCGCCTGCGCCGGCATGTGTAGGCTCGCTGCCGTACAGGAGGCCTGGGTTCCCTTCTCCAGTACGCAGTGGTACCGCACGCGAAGCGTGTCCAAGTACTCGTGCATCGTGAAGGGCAGTTCACCTGCTCGCTTCATTATACGCATTCGACACAGCAAGTCACTGAGAGCCGCGGTCCTCCGTGCGCGCTTTGCTCGACATGTTTCGACTAAGCAATCGCGCACACGAGTCTTGAGGTCAAACCACGTCGAGGGAGTGAACTCGACGATCCGAGCAATGGAATCCGATAAATATTCGCGGATGCCGCGAACGCTCAATTCGTCTTCTACGAGGGAGACGTCCATTCGCCAAATAGCAGCGCCACCAACACGACCCGGAGCGCTCCTCAGGCAAACCACGACAAGAATGTGATCACTGAGCGTCCCGGCACCGGCCGGAAAGAAGACAACCTCGCAAGACCTTAACTGCAGGACGAGGGCACTACGTAAATACACCCGATCAATTCGGGTGCGCTGCGACCTCTAGCACGTGTGGCCACGAAGAAGTCCCCGTGCAGCTCAACCCACGCGTCCTTAAAGGGACACTGAGGAGAAATTGAAGTTGGCTTGTATCGTTAGAATACCAGCTCCTGATCACAAAAACCCTACTCTGACTGAAAAAAAAAGCTCTTGTAAGGTAGAAAACAGCAACAACCAAAATACAGGTATCGCCACCACTAGGCCAATCTCGCAAGTACAAGCGTGATGACGTCATAGGACAAGAGACGCCACCTTGGAGAAATTTTCCTTACTCCATGGAGTCACGAATCTCTGAGGCTGACGAAAGAAGGTTGCGCGGTTCAATATTGAATTAAGTTTTTTTTGAAACCGATAGCTCACTTTTATCACACAAGAAAGACGGACCAAAGACAATCTGAATGTTGGAAGCAAAGAAAACCAATGCTTGGTGGCGCCACAGGCGGCCAGGAGAGTTCCGGTTTTTTATGGCGCTTCGCGTCTATGAGCTTTGCGTGCTCCGTGGTTTTGTTTTTGATGCGCCTCTATTTACAAGCACCGAACAGTAGAGCAACTCCAAGTGCCGCTTCAAGTGCTAGTTAACCTTTGACGGAGACTCTTCAGCCTGGTCACATGATCGCCACGGTCGATGAAAAACTATGAAGGCACGATGGTCGGTGATCGTACAAGGCAGTTCGTAGTATAAAGAGCACTTGTGTCTTCGTACGCTCGCCCGGCGAAACGTTCCCGGCTGTTCCAGTCAACTTCGAACTACTTAACGTAAATCGTTTATTAGGGACGGGAGACAAGATACAAGGCAGTTAAGAAAAAAATGCTGATGGCCTAGCTCTTAGGCCAGGATATCCGTAGCGAAATCGCGGAGACTTCTGCATCGGAAGAGTGCATTCACCAGATGCGCTTTTATTCATGCTCAAAGCTTGAGCCGTAGTGGCGGAGTATATGCTGCCCTGCAAGAGCCGCCTAGCTGGCTCCCCTATCTGGATGAATGTGTGTGCATCCCGGTCTTTTGATGTTTTGGAAGGAGGGATCATGCAGGGGTAATGTGGCCTAGTGTTTTGTGGCATGAGCGTGCTTAGACTTTTCTTTTCAGCACTATTTCTATACAATAAAGACAAAAAGGCCGTAGTGGCGGAGTGGTAGTCTCCACCCATAACGCCAAAGGCACTGGTTCGATTCCGAGCCTCGCCACAGGCTTTCTTTTTTTTTATTCAGTGAGTGTGTGTGTGGGGGGTTCTGTGGCTCCCATAGGTGCCGCCCCTGAATACGTTGGTTAGCGGTTAAGCGCAAGCACTGTTAAGCGTGGCCCGCATGGAGCGTTTCTCCGGGCGATTCGTCCGCGTCTACGGCAGCGGAGCGCTTTTTTGCCTCTGAAGAGGACGTTTTTGCCAAATCGTCGGGTTCTGGCGGAACAGATAAAATCGTCGACGCCCGCCGACGCCGGGATAGGGCAGCGAAAAAGGGCCAATGGAGCCGAGCGGGCGTCACGTGATTCTGGACGGGCTTTTTTCATGTTCCTGTGCTGCCACTTCGCGTACAGCGCTGGAAGCTCAGTGGAAGGGTACTGTGCGCCCAACCCGGCCGGAGTGAGTGCCGCTGCGGAGCACGTTTTGTAGGAATCTGTCAACGATTGCGTGTCCTGGGCAGCACCTGGTGGCTGTGTGCGAAGTCCGAGGCAGGCTGCTGAGCCCACCGAAGAGCAAATTCTTCAGTATCTCCGATCATGCGGCATGCGATGCGATCGCCAGCTGAACAAGGGCCGCCGCTTCAAGGATGAAGGCTACATTCGGAACATGACGTTCAATGAAATACCCCCGACCAGTGAGAATGGCGTTTTCCGCTGTATATGACTACCATCCATGAAAGGTGGATACTACATCGTGCACGCCATAGCACAGAAAACGACTGGGGACAACAGTTTTCACAATCCCGCCGCGGTGGCTCAGTAGTTATGGCGCTCGGCTGCTGGCCCGAAAGACGCGGGTTCGATCCCGGCCGCGGCGGGAGAATTTCGATGGAGGCAAAATTCTAGAGGCCCGTTTACTGTGCGATGTCAGTGCACGTTAAAGAACCCCAGGTGGTCGAAATTTCCGGAGCCCTCCCTACGTCGTCCCTCATAGCCTGAATCGCTTTGGCAAGTTAAAACCCCACTAAACCAAACCAAGTTTTCACAAGCAATCATTGTGCTCAAGCGCTTCCGAATAACTACACGAGCGATAAAAGCACAAGCGCACTAGCAACATGGCAGCTCTGCTAGCATTTTACTTTATTTTCCCGCAGCACACCGCTGCACAGGTTAAACAAGCATGCGCGTCCATAAAGACGTGCGCGAGAAGCGCACAACGAGCCATTCCGACGAAACCACGCAGAACTTTTCATCATGGATATGATGCGAACACACGCATAACGCACCTTCTGCTTCTTCTGCCTCTTAATACATGGCACATACCCACATGGGGGTATTGGCCAAGATGTAGTGGCATAAACAAGGAAATTTCCTTAGGAGATTACGACAAAATTGTAGCACCATGCGTGAATGCTCTCGTAAGTTCTTTTTCGTTGTCCGCTCCACCGCGCGTTGAAAGCAGCTCACAGCACTTGCCCATTTGGCCTTCTTGCTTGAGAAAGCAAAAAGCATCGGAATGAAGTCTGGGTGCCGCGGTGACATTCGAGGCCTTCCTGCCCATCAATAAAACATTTCGTGATGGACTGCACACGCATTTAACCACAGTACCTCGTCCGCACCTGTCACAAAGTGATTCCCGCACAGTCTTGACGTGCTTGACGGTGCCCAATGGAGGCCACGATCGTCGAGCCGGCGAACGGCTTTTATCCACGCTTCGCGTTGAAGGCGGTTCCGGGAAGCGTTCAGAAAGCGAAAAAAATCCGAGTTTGCTTCCCTTTACATATTGGGCAATGCAGCCGTATGCAACACATGTCGTAGGCATTGCCAAATGCGTCGCACTGAACGCCCGACGGCTGCAGCAACGCACCCCGCGTAGGAAGCCGGTTTGTTTACACTTCCACGGCCGTTCTCGAGTGGCGCGCGACCCTTCCAATATGTTTCGCGACACCGCCGCCAGGAGATGGGCGCATGCGCAGTCGCGTCGTGAAAAAGGTGGATAACCCGGCCGAGGGAGACCACAGCCGGTCTCGAGGGGAGCGCGCGCTTCTCTTCTTACATCCTTCGCAATGGGGTCTGTTTCCGCCTCCCGCCGCTCCTTGGTGGGGCCGCCACTGCCCCACCGCTCCGCCGCTGCGACGGCCGTTCACGCGGAAGGAGAATAACGCGCGCTCGCTCCCAGTTCGGCCTGTGTCAGTGGTAACCGTCAAGCCTTTATATTTTACCTCTTTACGCAAAGACCGCGTAGTCAGCCCCTTTGCCATGGGAGAAATCTGAAACAACGGATTAACGATTGCGCGCTCTCTCCTTTATCCCGACTGTGTTGGTTGAACGTACTGCTTCGAGCACGGACTTTAACGCGCTCTACCCTTATATTTGGCTAAAAAGCAAGGCTATCGGCTTACATAGTTCGTCTTCCTGCAGGTTCTTTATGAGCGTGTAGAATGATATGCGGCATGTAATACTTGGATGGCAAGCTTCAAAGAGTAAATGATTCTACAGCGTAAATATAGCTCCTGAAACATCAAGCGGAGCTGCTTTAATTTTGCACAACAGCGGCGTTTGCAAGAATTCATGGTGCTCCCCAGGAAAACATCATGTCATTCACGAAACGAACGGGTATAGACGGAACCCAACCCTGGGCCGCAGGAGCAGAGCACGTTGCACGCACGCGCCGTCCAAGACCTTCTCCTGGAACTGAATTTTGAAGTTTGGCGACAAAATTCAGTCAGTAGTTGACAGTAACTGCAAACATGAACTAACTGCCAGCAAAGCAAAATTAGTTCGGAACTGCGTTCTGTCAATAAAATCGGCCTTTACGAGCGAATAGACTTATCTGAGAGGCGACGACTATAAAAGCTTTGCATATTCTCCTGCATTTCTGTAGCCTCGTCATCGCTTTCGATAAAACTCCTGAGGGCACGAACTTTCATCACGTCACTCAGGAAACAAAGTAGCAACCCAAAAAGAAGTTTTAAGCAACCTAACTGAGCTCCACTAAAACTCACAGCAATGCGCGTTATACCAGCTGGCTTAGATTACAATGCAAGGAAATAAAAATTAACATTTGCGATGCTTACATCTTAATAAAAGTCACCGAATTTAAGAGAATAAAGGGCACTGGGCATTCAACTGCATAATCTGAGAACTTTCGTAAAGATATTTAAACCAATTTTTTTTTAGGCAGCTTCAGGACACGCCGCAGGTTCAATATACGTGGACAACAAAAAATGGCGCTCTTTATGGTAGCTGAAGTCAATCACTGGACATACATACTCTCTGAAATTGCAATACTCAGTACGCGTCAATATCTGTGGCAGCATACGCAGCTTGTACTGGTTGCTTCTGTTACGTTCTGTTAGCGTTAGTCAGGCCAGAATGACGACAAGGAAGCTTGCGTCCAAGTCGAAAATTGTTTATTGGGCGAACTCGTGTCCTCAAACAGGCGGCGCAGCGACAAAACAAAATTTAAAGGTGACAAGGCACTTGAAACATTAGACGCCTAAGACGCTTACAACAATTTTGAACATGAAGAGAGACTTGTTCGCGGCTACAGTCATTCCAGAGAAATCTGGTGGCCTCTCGTTTTACAATAAAAGCAGAAATGCCGCGTGCGATTGTCTTCGAGCACGGAACAATGCATTACAGTTCTTCTTGACAGTTGCGCGTACATTAGTCATTAGCATTCTTTTTAGCTATCGATACAGGCCTCTAATTCAAGGAAGTTGTGATCTATATGAGGGTGAAAATAAGTACATTCAGAACGTGCGAAAAGCGATATCGGCGAAATCGAGTACTATATACATCTCCCAGCAATCAGTTTATTTGGCAGTTCAACGTTGGTGTACATGAGTCTGACTTTCAACTTTACAAGTATCGTCTCAGGCCACCAGCTACGGCGCTCTCGGATTTACGGCTCACGCGTCGTAGAGAATATTTTCCTCGATAAAGAACCTTTTTTTATGGAACGAGTGCGACACTTTCGTTCTCCAAGATTTCATTCTTTTCCTCTTAGCATTAACTTGTCATTTAATCACAGACCATGAGACATACGCGAGGAAGTGATCAGAGTATTTCCTTCTGTATATAAAACCACAAATGCTCTACATAGTTCTGAGAAATGTGAGAGTGATTCCTTATTTTAAATGTTTTCATCGAGCAAAGTTTGTGACGAAGAACCTGTGCACAAGTAATTTGTGTTGAAGATACGCAGTTTAAGCATCAGCATTTTGCTTTCTTTGATTTCGGTGCTGCGCTCATTATGAACCAACGGGCTACAGCGCGAAACCAGGCAAAAGCCATTCGCCGCCGCAGCTGCAGGCGTGGAGCCAGCGGTAGGGCCGTCGCGCCTCTAGCGGCGGCGGGCGGTGTAACTCTGGAGAAAACCTCGCATTGCTTCCGCGGCGAATGCGAAGGCCGTATGAAAGAGCGCGCGCGCCTACTCGAGACCGGCCGTGGGGAGACTCGCATGGTGGATGCGCGCCCAAACGGGCTCCCGCATCGCAGGTACAGATCGATGTGTGCCCGACTGCCTTCTCCTTTGCCTCCTTCCCTGCCCCTCTCTCCAAAGCAGACCCCCTTCCGCTCCTCTCTCTCTTTCCCCGCTCTCTCCATCTTCTCCTCTGTCTCTCTTTTCTTCCATTCCCTGCGCGGCTCAGTTTCGGTGGGCCCCTGAACAAGGAGGCAGTTACCGCGCAGCGCTCCCCTCCCCCTTCCCTCCTTTGGCACTGTGATGGTCAAGTCAAGCCGAAGCCTCACGCCGCAACTCGTCCACTTGAGCTCGTCCCCGAATGGCCTTTTCGCGGCCACATCCCGCAGAAGGCAAATATCTTCTTGCGTGCTAAAACGTTTCCGCTGCTTCTTTGCTTGCAGGCGTGCTTGCGCCGCGTCCGTGCTCGATGAAGCCGACGCGCCAACGTTCGCACTGGAGGCCGCCATGTTAGTCCTCGATGACGCTCACTCGCTGGGCACTTTCCGCTGGGAAGGCCGGGCGAGCGGGTAGCGCCCCAAACCCGCTGGCCGCCTGAGCGTTCTGCGCATGCGCACTGGCGCCCTCTCTCGTCCGCTCCACTCCGCTGGCCGCTGGCCCGCTCTGCTAAAAGTCTCTAATATTTATTAAAGTTCAGTCAGCAGATCACGTGATAAAATTTATTCGAGTGCTGCGAATTAGCCTTGAGCAGTCTTGACTGTTTACGTATAATACAATTACAGCAATTAATTCACCACATAAAGCAAAGTCAGTGACTTTTCAGAACCAATGTACTTCTACACGAAACGTTCCCGTACCCATGGTGCCTGGCACGTCACCACCTTAGCGTCATGTACGACACTGGCCCCTTAGACGCACCCATTGCGGGGGAACAAAGCCAACTGCTGTAGCATTCGAGACAGCACCTCGAACCACGGTAGCCCCTTTGTACTGCTTAGAGAGCTAGTCATGAGTGCCTAGAAAAAGCTGCCTAGTTTTCTTTGTTCACCAGTTATGAATCCATGAAGCATTGAATGATGGAAATGATGCACGTATTTTTGCTGTTTACCGATGCAAGGCACATCTTCCAAGTAATGAGTACTGGCCAGTGAGTCGTGCATTTTCTCCTTACTTTCTCGTTACATTATTTTCCCAAAGATCCGTCCTCAGCACATCGACTATGTTTTAAAGATGCCATCTCAGTACATGAGTCAAAACAGTTTAGTGTGTTTCCATCTGCTTGACAATCCGGAATATTATTCAGATATACTATGATGCCTCTAATCAGTGTGAGAGTGCCGAATCCACTTTTTATGGCGTATTTGAAGAAGCATGGCACATTAAAGCTCTCGCTTGCAACGCCGCCATTGAGCGCAGAACTTAACGTGACAATTTCCGGTTGACAATAGATGGCTTGCATGTGACGTCATGGGCGCCATCTTTGAGCGCACATCTTCGCTTCCTCAGTGTAGGCCAAAGCAGGGGGCGATAAGTGGATAAGAAAAGCGCCCAGGTTTTCGCCGCGCTTCTGATCCCAAGCATGGCGGTCACTGCGACGGCGGTGCAAACTGTGTACACGTCTGTGCACTTCCAAAACCTTTGACATGGTAATTTTCATCGATTGGCAACAACTCCTGCCGAGTATAAAGACCTGAATTTTGAACAAAAGCATTCATGCGTTAGTATACGATATATCGGAAGAGCTTCAAATACAAGAAGCTTCATTACAGACTATACTTCATTCCAGTGAGTCCTGCAATTATGACATTCCAGGAAACCGAGGCACACAGTTGGCATGGCGTGCACTGAAACGCTGATAACACACTGAAAACCACAGCCTAGAGCTGCCACGACACAAAGAGCAGCGAGCTACTGTAGCGAGCAGCCGAAGGTCTGGGTCGGATTGAGCGGTCTGGTCACAAACTGGTTATTTGGTTCGTGCAAACGCCGCGAGTCGTGTTTGACTGGACTCGACCCTTCCACTCCGCCCACAGGGTGCATTGACAAGCAGACCCCTCCGAAAATACACATAATCATTCACGCTTAGGTTTTCGAAAACATTTTTTTTGCAGGTGAGGACCGAAGCGGGCGCCGGTTGACAACGCGTGTAGTCGCACCTCGCAGGGCGCGCCAGAGAGTTGACCCACTCGTATCGAGCGCATGTAAACGGAGAGTCGTAAGTTTGGCCGGCCTTGCTCAACTCTATGCCCTGGATGAACCCCCCGCTACCGAGTTCATGTAAACGAAAGACCCCAGGGAGGCCGGAGAGCGTAACCAAAACCGAAACTGATCCCAGGTCAATGATCGATCTAGGATAACGTGCTGTTCTTTGCCGAGTGAAATTCCGTGTGCAAATATATGCCACACTTTTTTTTGCTTTCTAACTTTCATATGGATCTATTACGAAACTGAAAGATATATCTAAGTTTCTAAGCGTGTTAAGATGACGTAGTTGGGTAGTGTTTATGTCACCCGACGGCGTTGCATGGTCGTTTTACGACCGCAAAAAGGCAACGATTTCCAACGGGCTTTATTAAATTCAGACTCAATATTGCGCTGAAATATTTCGGAATCGGCATGTCTAATATTTATTGAATCAAAGAAAATTACAACCGGGCGGCTTCATTTTCTTTTCACAACCCCTTTAATAGAGATGATTCGTTTGACAGCGTCAGCCCGAGTCGGGCTGTCAGTAGCGTATACTGAGGGCACACGCGTACTTTTGTTTCTGTTCACGTTTTTGCAATCGTCAAAGCGTTCCCCGTTGATTTTCTACGGTAGTCTTTACTTTTCGTGTACACTTCAGCTGTAACTAATTAATAATCGTTTTGTTTCTTCTAGTGCGTGCATATCTATCATAAACTGCGTGTGTGCTTGTGTGTTTAACCCTCGAAGGGCTTTAACTTGACAGCGTCAGTCCACATTGGGCTAACAGCTGCTACTTTATTCTCTAAGTTTCGTGGGCATTATAATCACGTATGTGTGCTCGTGCGAGGCAGGTAGAGAGATAGAGAGAGAGAGAGAGAGGCGGGCCGGGGCTCCTGTCCGACTTTCCAGCTTCCGATCTGGTGTTGCACAGTAGACGAAATGCTTGCAAACGAACGGCCTACTGCGGTACCTGCGAAGTTGTACACTTAATCGCCGATGGAAGAAGTGCGGGGGTGTAGCTCAGTGGTAGAGCGTTCGCTTTGCATGTGAAAGGCCCCGGGATCGATCCCCGGCACCTCCACGAGACCGCCGCTTTTTTTTTTCTCGTCATACCATGAGCCACGAATAAACAGAATGGATACACACTCCGCTCAACCCGTTTAAGTTTAGTGTCCGGGGTGGCTGCGGCCAAAGGAGGAAAAGTACCCTGAGTCTTGCATTTTCCTCGCTCGCCTTCCTCTAATATCCTCACACCCATCCTCGTTTTATTATTTTACTGTTCTTTCTCGCTCCCAATTTCCTGCTCTCGCCGACGCCATGGAGGAAGGATCCATGTTAAACCCACTCTAACCCTAAAACACGGCCGCCCGCTATCGTCATCACCCCACTTAGAGGAGCTTGACGCAAGTTTTCTTTTCTCATGGTATATATGTCTACATTACTCAGTAATAAATGTATGATAGAAGTCCTAAACGGGCGATTTAAAGTTTGACAAAAGCTTGCGTAAAGGGGGGGGGGGAACGGGCGCCATCCCTTGCTCACCACTTACGGTGAAAACAAAGTTTTGACAAGAGGTATAGTTAAATTTTTAAACTGGTGGTTGTGTAGTCCACTGCTTTCCAACAGGCCGATGACGAACAGGACGTGCAACGGTGGCACGATGGCCGGTTAAGAAACCACAAATTAAGGCACGCCACTCAACATATACACCAGCAACGAAACAGTTCATTGAATAACAATTACATAAGAAGATGCACAAAAATTGGTCGACTATTTACCTACACATGGAGAGGGAACAACCACATATCAGTGGATAAGAAATATTGCCCTCATACCGCCGCACTACCCTACAAAACAATACACAAGCGAGACAATCACTGTATACCGTATATTTCCGTACTACCTCTTAAGATCCAACAAAACTTACCGCAACTTTTGCAAATGCGGAAAACCTGCACAAAACATCTGTGACTAAATTATAGAGTTATTGAAGAAAGGAAAGACTACTCCTGACATGGAAATGTCCAAAGACCACAAAATACAAACACCTAGTGTTTGAAATATTCCAACACCAGGGTACGTACCAAGCCCTTGAAAAACTCGTAAAGAAGATGAACCAGATCACTGACCAAGCCGAACTCCCCCAATCTGGCCAGCCAGCACTCGGTAACGTAACCTTCGCTACTGAATGCAAAACTATGAGCCAGATACAATAGGGTATTCTGAAGTACAACGCATTCTTCTGTTCCTTTTCTTTTGTTAAAGCCTCTCTATTTTTATTTTACAATCCATCTTGTTTCATCTTTTTTTTAAACTCATATTGCCTATTAGGTACTTGTCCCCTGATCTATTTTATTTATTTACTCCACCAACCATTTTGTCACACACATATGCCGATTTATAGACAAACTAAAAATTGCCTGTTTCACTGAAGACTAATAAAAATTTTAAAATATAGGCTTTAGAGACATCGCGATGGTTTCAGCAGCACAATATTACTTGTGTTAGAGTACATCTTAACACAGGTGAATAATGTCAGCTGTAGGCGGCTACAACTAATTCCTGGTAATGTAACTTTTAGCTATCATAGCTAGGAATTCAGTTGAAATAGAGATCGCTAGCCAGTTGTTAATAAAAGACATATTATTTTTCAAAATTTCGAAAACGCGATTACCCTTAATGCTGTGACCGAAGAAAAAGGCACAGAAAAACGAAATTCTTTTTCTACGCGAGAAGCGCGCTCTGCCAGCTTTGCGCCTACACCCTCTCTTTCCACATTCCAGTAAACGGTGGGCCAAAGCCAACATACTCCTGTAAACCATGCTCCACGGTGATTGCATCCACAATTGATGGGAGTGCCGATGCGGCGGCTGTCTCGGGCTGTCTGCTCCTCGAGGAGCTTTTTCCCAACATTCCTCCTGCCGGCAGCTGCGCATTGTGCTGCGGGTGCCATGGCGCCGAACCTCAGGAGCTGATCCTTCCGTGCAATCTTTGTTGCTCCGCGCTCGTCTCTCTTTCGCGGCTTTCTGAAACCAGCCCTGCTGAAAGGTCAGCGTAGTAAAAATGAACGCTTCGTCTAGCGTAACAAACTGCCCACACGGCACTGTGCGCCATACGCCGTATGTGAACAGCTGACTGCGATTTGAAAACAACAATAGCCTGTGCTAACTTTTTGTGTGTTTTTTCTTCAAACAGCACTGCTTTAAAAACGTGGCTCACGTGTTGTTCAACGCGCGAAAAGTGTTTTGGTGCAACAGTGCAGACGACTGGCTATCCGGCCTGGCCATAGCTATGGCGTTCTATGGCTTCGAAAGGCTCGTCGATGAAAAAAAAAAGCGCCGGAAACGTTTCCGAATACCTTACATATTCATATATAAGTTAAAACTATGGCGTTGTTAGCACCAAGAACTTTAATAACACTTCTGTTGGGCCTAGCAGTGCATGATAATACCACAGATGATCAATGTGCGCAAAGCATTAGACAATCCACGTACAGCGCTCCTTATGTTTCTCTCGTGTGCGTGGATTGTCTAATGTTTTGAGCACATCGATCATCTGTAGCTCCAAGAAGTTTGTACGCTTGAATAAGAACATTTATTTCACGCTTTCCTCTTCTGGCTTTCGGAGAAAATACCAAGCGGCTTGCGTGGTCGTGATGTGCTTCCTGAGGCCAGTTTCAGCCGAGTCTCCTCTCGTTATGTTTCCTTTCTACCCGAAAGCTTCACTATGCTAGGTAAAGCCGCTCTTCGCATGTCGCTAAATTTGACCTTCCCAGAGCCAGAGGTGGTGCTTTCGCGGTGTTGAGGTGTCCCCTCGATTGCGGTTCGCCTCCATCGAAACGCGGCGGCCGCCGCGGTCGGGTTCGAACCCGCGTACTCCGGCTCAGTAGACTAGTGGCTTAACCACTGCGCCACCGCGGGGGGTAACTATCCAGTGTGCGGAACGCACTCAACGTTAAAAACACGAAGCCGCACCTACTTGCGCGATACACCACAGCTTTTGCTGTCTAGCCAGGTTCAGGATTAGCTAAACGGCACCGAATTTTTTAAACCGAAATCTTCACTACGCTAAGTAAAGCAGTCAGGGAGTAGGCGAGAGAATGACCTTGAACGACCTTCAGCCAAACCACGTTTGTCCCTTCCTTACGGCGCGGCTCGGATGTCCACCGATATATGCGAGACACTTACTGCTCTATTCCCTTTCCGCAAAACCAATTTTCAAAACCAATCAAATTTTCTTCGAAAGCAATGTAAAGGCGCATAACTGGCTCCCTGGGGCAGTGAACGCATGAGTCGCGCTTTCAAGTACGTCGAGCGCAATGATATACCATACAATAAATGAAATAACTAGCTCAACAATAAACAACTCAAACATAGAGGCATCTGAAGAAGCGGCCATTGCCTTGGCAATATCGCACGGTAACGCAACAGGACAAAACCTAACTATACTGACGGACTCCAAAGAAGAATCCAGAAACCACACAAGAGCCAGAATCGACAGCATCGCCAATCATATTCTACACACGAAGACAAGACGCATAAACACTAAATATAGTGTGGGTTCCGATACATGAGGGGTTGGGGGGGCAACGTGGCAGCAGACGAGTCAGCTCGAGGGTACGTCAACCGAGCAGACTCAACCCTTTGCACCACGGCCACCTTTGACCCTGTTAGCAACACGTACTCAGACATGCTCGATCATTACAGGGGTCAGCGGAAACGCTACCCAGTCTCACACAAAGGGCTTACCAAAGAGGAGGTGCTAAGCTGTCGCAGACTACACACCGATACCTACCAGCACCTGCACAAACTACACCATATTTTCCCTACAGAATACGTAGACGAATGACCGCGGTGCCAGGTAAACCTACACTACTGCATGTCACATGCGCCTGCCATAAGGAAGACTTAGAGCCTAGAATAGAACACCCGAGTGTGACGCAGTGGGACACTTGCCGGCCAGTTAGGACGAGCAACGATTTGTCGTACGCCGAGCCACGATAGCGGCGGTCAAGTGCGGCATGCTGGACCAACGATCGGCCGCGGCGCCCAGTGACCCGTAAGGGTCGATAACACTTTAAATTGGTCGCAAACAAAGTTTTCAAGTGAAAAGCTTAACTACGCCACCTTTTCGAGCCGTCAAAGGGGCCGCAAGTTTCACCGTGAGTATAGCTAGAGGTCACAGTGGCCGAAAGTTTCGCCTTGAATGTAGGTAGACGTCAAGCCATGAGCATAAATGGCGGTAGTCAGGTTAGACACGTGACGTCAGCTACAGCAGCGACACCAGCGGCTGTTACCCCAACTGTCCCGTCTTTGACCTTTGACCTTGACCCTTGAGCCTTGACCTCTGACCTTGACCTCCGGTCAAGCGGGAAAGCGTCTGCCGGCATTGCATGCGCAGGTCAGAAAGTGTGTTCTTCATTAAATGCCGGTGCACTTTGATGCGTTCAGCGGAACACTAGGTGTGATCGATGCGACGCCTGCCGTGGAGACCGACACCCGAACCGCACCCGTAAGGGAAGGCAAATGAAATGAAAATTGGTTTTAAGGAAATGAAATTACGCCTGTCTCAGATATCTCGATGGACACTCAAACCACGCCGTAAGTGAAGGAAAATTGAAGTTGAAAACCGGCAGTCGCTCGACCCCAAACGCAGCCAAGGAGATGCAGCTTTTTCGCTTTTGACCACGGTTAACCAGAGCTAAGCCACCAGCAATTTTTTTTCCATCCTTCCATCAGGTACCTCGTGGTAGTGAGAGAGAGAGAGAGATGCGCTCCATGCATTAGCGCTGACAAAGAATTACAAGATAGCACTTTTCAGTCTGCTAATGAGGGGAACTGCAAAAGCCCTTCCTTGTCGTGTCCTCTTTCGCTCTGCATTTTTCTTCTTTTTCTGCAATTTTGTGTTTCTTTCTCCTTTTTACGCGACAACGTATACAGCTCGTTCGGTCGAAAGCCGTCGGCGTCGTAATAGAAGTAGTTGGCACCGAGCGTCGGAAATATTCCTTCCCTTACGGCGCGGTTCGGGTGTCCACCGAGATACGACACGGGCGTAATTTTCCTTTCCTTAAATTGCGCAACGGGCAAGGCATCGCACCGAACGGGCGATGGCACTCCGTGGACCCTTTGGCAACGCTGTCGCATCCCACTCTTAAAAACGAAGCTTAAGGATCCATTTTCTTTTATTTCTTCTCTTTAGACCAATGCATATATGTTGTTCAATGAACTATTGCATATATGTTTCAGTTACCATAACACTTACGTTTGAAGACCGCAGCAACAGGGCGCAGCGTTGAATGGTTGCCAAGTATAAGTGCCACCTGCCAAGCTGGACGCAAGAGCGCGGAACTCACCGAACGTCGAATTCATTAAACCGCACTTATTATTCTTTTCTTTCTTTCTTTGGTGTCGCCGCACACAGGGCGCAGCGTTCAGCATAGATATCGTGATTGGAAAAAAAATTTATTTACAGAAGTACGCAAGCCAAGGCTACCGGATACATTGACCTTCACAAGTAGACATGACGTCAATAGCGTAGATGTGTAAAGGGAAGTTTTTGACACTCTAAAACGAAATCTACACAATCCAACCCCGTCTGTACATGACCACAACGAGTGTAACAGGCTAATCAACTAAACATCGGGTGGTCAAAAAAGGTAAACAATACTATTTCACATTAATAAGTTCTGTTAATATGGAGCGGCACTGTACAAAAGAATCAAACCTCCCCCCGGGGGAGGGGAGGAGGGGTGGAACACTACCAGCGCCAACCCTAAAGGACAGCTATAAACAAACCACGATCTAATTAAACAACATTCAGAAAAGAGGAGGGGGCGGTCTAGCTACTACCCTAGCATCGGCATAGCTAGTCGGCCCTCCCGAACGACAAAGATACGGGTGTGCCAGCGCCGCAGGAACAGCGCCTCCCCATCCGCTGCAAGCCGGTCAGACAGGTATTGCCTGATGAGGAGACGTAGAGTCCGCAACGCTGGGTACATTGCCCTCGCCGGCTGCCGCGAGGCTACGGTCAGACGGCGCCGACGCCGCAATGCAAACACGGCGCAGACAAAAACAAGTTTGCCAAACTGGCTGCGTGGTTGGCGGACACCTGGCCTGCACGAACAGAAAACATGCGGTAAACCAATCACCACATTGCCCGCGCGATGGGGCACATGAAGAAAATATGGCTCGCCGTTTCTTGTGTTCCACGTTGCGCGCACTGGACATTGGGCACAACGCCCCACGATGCGAGTAGTTCTCCCGTGGGGACGACGCCCCAACTCCACCTCCACTCAAAGCGCGGACCTCAGGAGGGAGGCGTCTTGTACACGACGTACGCCACTTCCGTACCGCGGTGCGCCGCTGGTCATCGAGACCAAGGCGAGCGCAAGCGACCATCTCGATGCAGGCACCTCGCTCAGATAAACCTCCGGTAGATCACAGGCTACAGACAGCTTAAACCCCGCTGCTGCTCTGCTGAAAACCAAAGGCCTCTCTTCTTGCGTGCCTGTATGTCGATCCGGGGTGAAAGCACGACGTGCCGTGCTCATCCAATAAAGCATGAACGAACGCCCCAGATACGACAAATTTCCTACCAGCGCGGTTGCAAATTTGGCTTCGACAGCCCGCGCTACTGTAGCTATACACAGGGCAGCCCGAGTCCTCCCCGCGAAGGGGGCCGCTGGCAAAGGCGCCGAGCTACCCGCGCCGTACCACCATCCCATAGAAAAACGCCCACGAGGAACGCTAGCCGACTCGCAGTACGGCGCGGCATCACTGCCACGCGTGCAACATAGTGGGCAAAGGCGCGCGCGGCTCTTCACCACGGCTATCTTTGCCTCCGTAGAGAGGTCAAACTGAGCTGCCGTTGCTAGCGCAGTTTTCGTGCGCTCAACAACCACTCCCCACGTCTGTGACAAAACTCCGGCCTGTTCGAAAAGGACCCCCAGCACCCGGACCCCGTCCATGAAAGGAATAGGCACCGGAAGGGGATCGCAGAAGGTCCCAAAACGTAGCGCCCGGCTCTTCCTGGCATTGAGCTCGGCGCCAGACAGCGCCGCGTAAACCTGAAACGTGGCCAGGAAAACCCTCAAATCTCCGGGTGTCCCGGACGAAGATTGAACTGTCGTCGGCATAGGCCGATACGACGATCGTTTGGTGTCCTGTCAGTGGAAAGCCGCGAATGCGTTCGTTGGAGGCAACGCTGCGCAGCAGGGGGTCGAAAAACAAGACAAAAAACGCCGTAGAAAGAGGGAATCCATGGTGCACGCCACGCGTTACCGGAAAGGAGGTGGTCACACCACCATTTAAGGATAGGTCGGCCGTGAGGTCGGAGTACAATAGCGCTCAAAGCACCTCAGGACGTAAAACAGGTAAGGATATTCCACCCTGTCAAACGCCTTCGCTTGGTCTGCCGAGACGAAAACCCCGTTAGTCCCCTTCGCGTGTGCGTACGCGAACATATCGTGCGTGAGCGTGAGTGACGCGAAGACCGAGCGGCCTGGCACAGCGCAGGACTGGTAGAGGCTAACGAGGCTCGGCAAAAAGGGCCGCAAGCGACTAGCCATGAGCGACGCCACTAGTTTATAGTCCGTGTTCAGCAGGGTTATCGGCCGCCACGCCGCAGGGCATGACGACGTCTTTTCCTGCTTCGGGACTAACACAATTCGGCCCTTGGCAAAGGACGGCGGCTTAACTCCTTCCTGAAAGAAAGCGTTCACTCGGCGCGTAAGAAAGTCGACCAGCACATCGAAAAAGACGTAGTAGAAACCGGCGACCAGGCCGTCTGGTCCCGGTGCGGATGCACTGCCCATACTAAACTCAGGACTGCGAAGACTTCCTCCTTTGACGCGGGAGCACAAAGTGCCGGTTCCGCGTCATCGGGTAGGTTGGGGAGGGTGGCGCAAAAGGCGTCTACCGCTGCTTCAAACCCATCCCACTCACACTGACCCTGCGAAACAAAACATTCCGCAAAGTGCTCGCGGAAAACGCGCTCAATATCGTTGGCCTGATCACAGACCGCACCGTCTGGCATGGTGAGGCTATCGATACGGGCCGGTCGCTCACTCTTAAGGCGAAGGCTGTTGGCATGCCTAAGATCTGCGGCAGCCTGCGCCGGCATGTGTAGGCTCGCTGCCGTACAGGAGGCCTGAATTCCCTTCTTCAGTACGCAGTGGTACCGCACGCGAAGCGTGTCCAAGTACTCGTGCATCGTGAAGGGCACTTCACCTGCTCGCTTCATTATACGCATTCGACACAGCAAGTCACTGAGAGCCGCGGTCCTCCGTGCGCGCTTTGCTCGACATGTTTCGACTAAGCAATCGCGCACACGAGTCTTGAGGTCAAACCACGTCGAGGGAGTGAACTCGACGATCCGAGCAATGGACTCCGACAAATATTCGCGGATGCCGCGAACGCTCAATTCGTCCTCTACGAGGGAGACGTCCATTCGCCAAATAGCAGCGCCACCAACACGACCCGGAGCGCTCCTCAGGCAAACCACGACAAGAATGTGATCACTGAGCGTCCCGGCACCGGCCGGAAAGAAGACAACCTCGCAAGACCTTAACTGCAGGACGAGGGCACTACGTAAATACACCCGATCAATTCGGGTGCGCTGCGACCTCTAGCACGTGTGGCCACGAAGAAGTCCCCGTGCAGCTCAACCCACGCGTCCTTAAAGGGACACTGAGGAGAAATTTAAGTTGGCTTGTATCGTTAGAATACCAGCTCCTGATCACAAAAACCCCACTCTGACTGAAAAAAAAGCTCTTGTAAGGTAGAAAACAGCAACAACCAAAATACAGGTATCGCCACCACTAGGCCAATCTCGCAAGTACAAGCGTGATGACGTCATAGGACAAGAGACGCCACCTTGGAGGAATTTTCCTTACTCCATGGAGTCACGAATCTCTGAGGCTGACAAAAGAAGGTTGCGCGGTTCAATATTGAATTAAGTTTTTTTTGAAACCGATAGCTCACTTTTATCACACAAGGAAGACGGACCAAAGACAATCTGAATGTTGGAAGCAAAAAAAACAGATGCTTGGTGGCGCCACAGGCGGCCAGGAGAGTTTCGGTTTTTTATGGCGCTTCGCGTCTATGAGCTTTGCGTGCCCCGTTGTTTTGTTTTTGATGCGCCTCGATTTACAAGCGCCGAACAGTAGAGCAACTCCAAGTGCCGCTTCAAGTGCTAGTTAACCTTTGACGGAGACTGTTCAGGCTGGTCACATGATCGCCACGGTCGATGAAAAACTATGAAGGCACGATGGTCGGTGATCGTACAAGGCAGTTCGTAGTATAAAGAGCACTTGTGTCTTCGTACGCTCGCCCGGCGAAACGTTCCCGGCTGTTCCAGTCAACTTCGAACTACTTAACGTAAATCGTTTATTAGGGACGGGAGACAAGATACAAGGGAGTTAAGAAAAAATATCTGATGACCTAGCTCTTAGGCCAGGATATCCGTAGCGAAATCGCGGAGACTTCTGCATCGGAAGAGTGCATTCACCAGATGCGCTTTTATTCATGCTCAAAGCTTGAGCCGTAGTGGCGGAGTATATGCTGCCCTGCAAGAGCCGCCTAGCTGGCTCCCCTATCTGGATGGATGTGTGTGCATCCCGGTCTTTTGATGTTTTGGATGGAGGGATCATGCAGGGGTAATGTGGCCTAGTGTTTTGTGGCATGAGCGTGCTTAGACTTTTCTTTTCAGCACTATTTCTATACAATAAAGACAAATAGGCCGTAGTGGCGGAGTGGTAGTCTCCACCCATAACGCCAAAGGCACTGGTTCGATTCCGAGCCTCGCCACAGGTTTTCTTTTTTTTTCATTCAGTGAGTGTGTGTGTGTGGGGGGGGTTCAGTGGCTCCCATAGGTGCCGCCCCTGAATACGTTGGTTAGCGGTTAAGCGCAAGCACTGTTAAGCGTGGCCGGCATGGAGCGTTTCTCCGGGCGATTCGTCCGCGTCGACGGCAGCGGAGCGCTTTTTTGCCTCTGAAGAGGATGTTTTTGCCAAATCGTCGGGATCTGGCGGAACAGATAAAATCGTCGACGCCCGCCGACGCCAGGATAGGGCAGCGACAAAGGGCCAATGGAGCCGAGCGGGCGTCACGTGATTCTGGACGGGCTTTTTTCATGTTCCTGTGCTGCCACTTCGCGTACAGCGCTGGAAGCTCATTGGAAGGGTACTGTGCGCCCAACCCGGCTGGAGTGAGTGCCGCTGCGGGGCAAGTTTTGTAGGAATCTGTCAACGATTGCGTGTCCTGGGCAGCACCTGGTGGCTGTGTGCGAAGTCTGAGGCAGGCTGCTGGGCCCACCGAAGAGCAAATTCTTCAGTATCTCCGATCATGCGGCATGCGATGCGATCGCCAGCTGAACAAGGGCCGCCGCTTCAAAGATGAAGGCTACATTCGGAACATAACGTTCAATGAAATACCCCCGACCAGTGAGAATGGCGTTTTCCGCTGTATATGACTACCATCCATGAAAGGTGAATACTACATCGTGCACGCCATAGCACAGAAAACGACTGGGGACAACAGTTTTCACAATCCCGCCGCGGTGGCTGAGTGGTTATGGCGCTTGGCTGCTGGCTCGAAAGACGCGGGTTCGATCCCGGCCGCGGCGGCAGAATTTCGATGGAGGCAAAATTCTAGGGGCCCGTTTACTGTGCGATGTCAGTGCACGTTAAAGAACCCCAGGTGGTCGAAATTTCCGGAGCCCTCCCCTACGGCGTCCCTCATAGCCTGAATCGCTTTGGCAAGTTAAAACCCCACTAAACCAAACCAAGTTTTCACAAGCAATCATTGTGCTCAAGCGCTTCCGAATAACTACACGAGCGATAAAAGCACAAGCGCACTAGCAACATGGCAGCTCTGCTAGCATTTTACTTTATTTTCCCGCAGCACACCGCTGCACAGGTTAAACAAGCATGCGCGTCCATAAAGACGTGCGCGAGAAGCGCACAATGAGCCATTCCGACGAAACCACGCAGAACTTTTCATCATGGATATGATGCGAACACACGCATAACGCACCTTCTGCTTCTTCTGCCTCTTAATACATGGCACATACCCACATAGGGGTATTGGCCAAGATGTAGTGGCATAAACAAGGAAATTTCCTTAGGAGATTACGACAAAATTGTAGCACCATGCGTGAATGCTCTCGTAAGTTCTTTTTCGTTGTCCGCTCCACCGCGCGTTGAAATCAGCTCACAGCACTTGCCCATTTGGCCTTCTTGCTTGAGAAAGCAAAAAGCATCGGAATGAAGTCTGGGTGCCGCGGTGACATTCGAGGCCTTCCTGCCCATCAATAAAACATTTCGTGATGGTCTGCACACGCATTTAACCACAGTACCTCGTCCGCACCTGTCACAAAGTGATTCCCGCACAGTCTTGACGTGCTTGACGGTGCCCAATGGAGGCCACGATCGTCGAGCCGGCGAACGGCTTTTATCCACGCTTCGCGTTGAAGGCGGTTCCGGGAAGCGTTCAGAAAGCGAAAAAAATCCGAGTTTGCTTCCCTTTACATATTGGGCAATGCAGCCGTATGCAACACATGTCGTAGGCATTGCCAAATGCGTCGCACTGAACGCCCGACGGCTGCAGCAATGCACCCCGCGTAGGAAGCCGGTTTGTTTACACTTCCACGGCCGTTCTCGAGTGCCGCGCGACCCTTCCAATATGTTTCGCGACACCGCCGCCAGGGGATGGGCGCATGCGCAGTCGCGTCGTGAAAAAGGCGGATAACCCGGCCGAGGGAGACCGCAGCCGGTCTCGAGGGGAGCGCGCGCTTCTCTTCTTACATCCTTCGCAATGGGGTCTGTTTCCGCCTCCCGCCGCACCTTGGTGGGGCCGCCACTGCCCCACCGCTCTGCCGCTGAGACGGCCGTTCACGCGGAAGGAGAATAACGCGCGCTCGCTCCCAGTTCGGCCTGTGTCAGTGGTAACTGTCAAGCCTTTATATTTTACCTCTTTACGCAAAGACCGCGTAGTCAGCCCCTTTGCCATGGGAGAAATCTGAAACAACGGATTAACGACTGCGCGCTCTCTCCTTTAGCCCGACTGTGTATGGTTGAACGTACTGCTTCGAGCACGGACTTTAACGCGCTCTACCCTTATATTTGGCTAAAAAGCAAGGCTATCGGCTTACATAGTTCGTCTTCCTGCAGGTTCTTTATGAGTGTGTAGAATGATATGCGGCATGTAATACTTGAATGGCAAGTTTCAAAGAGTAAATGATTCTACAGCGTAAATATAGCTCCTGAAACTTCAAGCGGAGCTGCTTTAATTTTGCACAACAGCGGCGTTAGCAAGAATTCATGGTGCTCCCCAGGAAAACATCATGTCATTCACGAAACGAACGGGTATAGACGGAACCCAACCCTGGGCCGCAGGAGCAGAGCACGTTGCACGCAAGATGCACGTTGCACGTCCAAGATCTTCTCTTGGAACAGAATTTTGAAGTTTGGCGAAAAAATTCAGTCAGTAGTTGACAGTAACTGCAAACATGAACTAACTGCCAGCAAAGCAAAATTAGTTCGGAACTGCGTTCTGTCAATAAAATCGGCCTTTACGAGCGAATAGACTTATCTGAGAGGCGATGACTATAAAAGCTTTGCATATTCTCCTGCATTTCTGTAGCCTTGTCATCGCTTTCGATAAAACTCCTGAGGGCACGAACTTTCATCACGTCACTCAGGAAACAAAGTAGCACCCTAAAAAGAAGTTTTAAGCAACCTAACGGAGCTCCACTAAAACTCACAGCAATGCGCGTTATACCAGCTGGCTTAGATTACAATGCAAGGAAATAAAAATTAACATTTGCGATGCTTACATCTTAATAAAAGTCACCGAATTTAAGAGAATAAACGGCACTGGGCATTCAACTGCATAATCTGAGATCTTTCGCAAAGATATTTAAACCAATTTTTTTTTAGGCAGCTTCAGGACACGCCGCAGGTTGAATATACGTGGACAACAAAAAATGGCGCTCTTTATGGTAGCTGAAGTCAATCACTGGACATACATACTCTCTGAAATTGCAATACTCAGTACGCGTCAATATCTGTGGCAGCATACGCAGCTTGTACTGGTTGCTTCTGTTACGTTCTGTTAGCGTTAGTCAGGCCAGAATGACGACAAGGAAGCTTGCGTCCAAGTCGAAAATTGTTTATTGGGCGAACTCGTGTCCTCAAACAGGCGGCGCAGCTACAAAACAAAATTTAAAGGTGACAAGGCACTTGAAACATTAGACGCCTAATACGCTTACAACAATTTTGAACATGAAGAGAGACTTGTTCGCGGCTACAGTCATTCCAGAGAAATCTGGTGGCCTCTCGTTTTAATATAAAAGCAGAAATGCCGCGTGCGATTGTCTTCGAGCACGGAACAATGCATTACAGTTCTTCTTGACAGTTGCGCGCACATTAGTAATTAGCATTCTTTTGAGCTATCGATACAGGCCTCTAATTCAAGGAAGTTGTGATCTATATGAGGGTGAAAATAAGTACATTCACGACGTGCGAAAAGCGATATCGGCGAAATCGAGTACTATATACATCTCCCAGGAATCAGTTTATTTGGCAGTTCAACGTTGGTGTACATGAGTCTGACTTTCAACTTTACAAGTATCGTCTCAGGCCACCAGCTACGGCGCTCTCGGATTTACGGCTCACGCGTCGTAGAGAATATTTTCCTCGATATAGTACCTATTTTTATGGGACGAGTGCGACACTTTCGTTCTCCAAGATTTCATTCTTTTCCTCTTAGCATTAACTTGTCATTTAATCACAGACCATGAGACATACGCGAGGAAGTGATCAAAGTATTTCCTTCTGTATTTAAAACCACAAATGCTCTACATAGTTCTGAGAAATGTGAGAGTGATTCCTTATTTTAAATGCTTTCATCGAGCAAAGTTTGTGACGAAGAACCTGTGAACAAGTGGATTGTGTTGAAGATACGCAGTTTAAGCATCAGCATTTTGCTTTCTTTGATTTCGGTGCTGCGCTCATTATGAACCAACGGGCTACAGCGCGGAACCAGGCAAAAGCCATTCGCCGCCGCAGCTGCAGGCGTGGAGCCAGCGGTAGGGCCGTCGCGCCTCTAGCGGCGGCGGGCGGTGTCACTCTCGGAGAAAAACTCGCATTGCTTCCGCGGCGAATGCGAAGGCCGTATGAAAGAGCGCGCGCGCCTACTCGAGACCGGCCGTGGGGAGACTCGCATGGTGGATGCGCGCCCAAACGGGCTCCCGCATCGCAGGTACAGATCGATGTGTGCCCGACTGCCTTCTCCCTTGCCCCCTTCCCTGCCCCTCTCTCCAAAGCAGACCCCCTTCCGCTCCTCTCTCTCTTTCCCCGCTCTCTCCATCTTCTCCTCTGTCTCTCTTTTCTTCCATTCCCTGCGCAGCTCAGTTTCGGTGTGCCCCTGAACAAGGAGGCAGTTACCGCGCAGCGCTCCCCTCCCCATTGCCTCCTTTGGCACTGTGATGGTCAAGTCAAGCCGAAGCCTCACGCCGCATCTCGCCAACTTGAGCTCGTCCCCGAATGGCCTTTTCGCGGCCACATCCCGCAGAAGGCAAATATCTTCTTGCGTGCTAAAACGTTTCCGCTGCTTCTTTGCTTGCAGGCGTGCTTGCGCCGCGTCCGTGCTCGATGAAGCCGACGCGCCAACGTTCGCACTGGAGGCCGCCATGTTAGTCCTCGATGACGCTCACTCGCTGGGCACTTTCCGCTGGGAAGGCCGGGCGAGCGGGTAGCGCCCCAAACCCGCTGGCCGCCTGAGCGTTCTGCGCATGCGCACTGGCGCCCTCTCTCGTCCGCTCCACTCCGCTGGCCGCTGGCCCGCTCTGCTAAAAGTCTCTAATATTTATTAAAGTTCAGTCAGCAGATCACGTGATAAAATTTATTCGAGTGCTGCGAATTAGCCTTGAGCAGTCTTGACTGTTTACATATATTACAATTACAGCAATTAATTCACCACATAAAGCAAACTCAGTGACTTTTCAGAACCAATGTACTTTTACACGAAACTTTCCCGTACCCATGGTGCCTGGCACGTCACCACCTTAGCGTCATGTACGACACTGGCCCCTTAGACGCACCCATTGCGGGGGAACAAAGCCAACTGCTGTAGCATTCGAGACAGCACCTCGAACCACGGTAGCCCCTTTGTACTGCTTAGAGAGCTAGTCATGAGTGCCTAGAAAAAGCTGCCTAGTTTTCTTTGTTCACCAGTTAGGAATCCATGAAGCATTGAATGATGGAAATGATGCACGTATTTTTGCTGTTTACCGATGCAAGGCTCATCTTCCAAGTAATGAGTACTGGCCAGTGAGTCGTGCATTTTCTCCTTACTTTCTCGTTACATTATTTTCCCAAAGATCCGTCCTCAGCACATCGACTATGTTTTAAAGATGACATCTCAGTACTTGGGTCAAATCAGTTTAGTGTGTTTCCATCTGCTTGACAATCCGGAATATTATTCAGATATACTATGATGCCTCTAATCAGGGTGAGAGTGCCGAATCCACTTTTTATGGCGTATTTGAAGAAGCATGGGACATTAAAGCTCTCGCATGCAACGCCGCCATTGAGCGCAGAACTTAACGTTACAATTTCCGGTTGGCAATAGATGGCTTGCATGTGACGTCATGGGCGCCATCTTTGAGCGCACATCTTCGCTTCCTCAGTGTAGGCCAAAGCAGGGGGCGATAAGTGGATAAGAAAAGCGCCCAGGTTTCCGCCACGCTTCTGATCCCAAGCATGGCGGTCACTGCGACGGCGGTGCAAACTGTGTACACGTCTGTGCACTTCCAAAACCTTTGACATGGTAATTTTCATCGATTGGCAACAACTCCTGCCGAGTATAAAGACCTGAATTTTGAACAAAAGCATTCATGCGTTAGTATACGATATATCGGAAGAGCTTCAAATACAAGAAGCTTCATTACAGACTACACTTCATTCCAGTGAGTCCTGCAATTATGACATTCCAGGAAACCGAGGCACACAGTTGGCATGGCGTGCACTGAAACGCTGATAACACGCTGAAAACCACAGCCTAGAGCTGCCACGACACAAAGAGCAGCGAGCTACTGTAGCGAGCAGCCGAAGGTCTGGGTCGGATTGAGCTGTCTGGTCACAAACTGGTTATTTGGTTCGTGCAAACGCCGCGAGTCGTGTTTGACTGGACTCGACCCTTCCACTCCGCCCACAGGGTGCGTTGACAAGCAGACCCCTTCGAAAATACACATAATCATTCACGCTTAGGTTTTCGAAAACATTTTTTTTGCAGGTGAGGACCGAAGCGGGCGCCGGTTGACAACGCGTGTAGTCGCACCTCGCAGGGCGCGACGGAGAGTCGACCCACTCGTATCGAGCGCATGTAAACGGAGAGTTGTAAGTTTGGCCGGCCTTGCTCAACTCTATGCCCTGAATGAGCCCCCCGCTATCGAGTTCATGTAAACGAAAGACCCCAGGGAGGCCGGAGAAGCGAAACCAAAACCGAAACTGGTCCCAGGTCAATGATCGATCTAGGATAATGTGCTGTTCTTTGCCGAGTAAAATTCCGTGTGCAAATATATGCCACACTTTTTTTTTGCTTTCTAACTTTCATATGGATCTATTACGAAACTGAAAGATATATCTAAGTTTCTAAGCGTGTTAAGATGACGTAGTTGGGTAGTGTTTATGTCACCCGACGGCGTTGCATGGTCGTTTTACGACCGCAAAAAGGCAACGATTTCCAACGGGCTTTATTAAATTCAGACTCAATATTGCGCTGAAATATTTCGGAATCGGCATGTCTAATATTTATTGAATCAAATAAAATTACAACCGGGCGGCTTCATTTTTTTTTCACAACCCCTTTAATAGAGATGATTCTTTTGACAGCGTCAGCCCGAGTCGGGCTGTCAGTAGCGTATACTGACGGCACACGCGTACTTTTGTTTCTGTTCACGTTTTTGCTATCGTCAAAGCGTTCCCCGTTGATTTTCTACGGTAGTCTTTACTTTTCGTGTACACTTCAGCTGTAACTAATTAATAATCGTTTTGTTTCTTCTAGTGCGTGCATATCTATCATAAACTGCGTGCGTGCTTGTGTGTTTAACCCTCGAAGGGCTTTAACTTGACAGCGTCAGTCCACATTGGGCTAAAAGCTGCTACTTTATTGTCTAAGTTTCGTGGGCATTATAATCTCGTATGTGTGCTCGTGCGAGGCAGGTAGAGAGATAGAGAGAGATAGAGAGGCGGGCCGGGGCTCCTGTCCGACTTTCCAGCTTCCGATCTGGTGTTGCACAGTAGACGAAATGCTTGCAAACGAACGGCCTACTGCGGTACCTGCGAAGTTGTACACTTAATCGCCGATGGAAGAAGAGCGGGGGTGTAGCTCAGTGGTAGAGCGTTCGCTTTGCATGTGAAAGGCCCCGGGTTCGATCCCCGGCACCTCCACGAGACCGCCGCTCTTTTTTTCTCGTCATACCATGAGCCACGAATAAACAGAATGGATACACACTCCGCTCAACCCGTTTAACTTTAGTGTCCGGGGTGGCTGCGGCCAAAGGAGGAAAAGTACCCTGAGTCTTGCATTTTCCTCGCTCGCCTTCCCCTAATATCCTCACACCCATCCTCGTTTTATTATTTTACTGCTCTTTCTCGCTCCCAATTTCCTGCTCTCGCCGACGCCATGGAGGAAGGATCCATGTCAAACCCACTCTAACCCTAAAACACGGCCGCCCGCTATCGTCATCACCCCACTTAGAGGAGCTTGACGCAAGTTTTCTTTTCTCATGGTATATATGTCTACATTACTCAGTAATAAATGTATGATAGAAGTCCTAAACGGGCGATTTAAAGTTTGACAAAAGCTTGCGTAAAGGGGGGGGGGGGGGGGCGCCATCCCTTGCCCACCACTTACGGTGAAAACAAAGTTTTGACAAGAGGTGTAGTTAAATTTTTAAACTGGTGGTTGTGTAGTCCACTGCTTTCCAACAGGCCGATGACGAACAGGACGTGCAACGGTGGCACGATGGCCGGTTAAGAAACCACAAATTAAGGCACGCCACTCAACATATACACCAGCAACGAAACAGTTCATTGAATAACAATTACATAAGAAGATGCACAAAAATTGCTCGACTATTTACCTACACGTGGAGAGGGAACAACCACATATCAGTGGATAAGAAATATTGCCCTCATACCGCCGCACTACCCTACAAAACAATACACAAGCGAGACAATCACTGTATACCGTATATTTCCGTACTACCTCTTAAGATCCAACAAAACTTACCGCAACTTTTGCAAATGCGGAAAACCTGCACAAAACATCTGTGACTAAATTATAGAGTTATTGAAGAAAGGAAAGACTACTCCTGACATGGAAATGTCCAAAGACCACAAAATACAAACACCTAGTGTTTGAAATATTCCAACACCAGGGTACGTACCAAGCCCTTGAAAAACTCGTAAAGAGGATGAACCAGATCACTGACCAAGCCGAACTCCCGCAATCTGGCCAGCCAGCACTCGGTAACGTAACCTTCGCTACTGAATGCAAAACTATGAGCCAGATACAATAGGGTATTCTGAAGTACAACGCATTCTTCTGTTCCTTTTCTTTTGCTAAAGCCTCTCTATTTTTATTTTACAATCCATCTTGTTTCATCTTTTTTTTAAACTCATATTGCCTATTAGGTACTTGTCCCCTGATCTATTTTATTTATTTACTTCACCAACCATTTTGTCACACACATATGCCGATTTATAGACGAACTAAAAATTGCCTGTTTCACTGAAGACCAATAAAAATTTTAAAATATAGGCTTTAGAGACATCGCGATGGTTTCAGCAGCACATTATTACTTGTGTTGGAGTACATCTTAACACAGGTGAATAATGTCAGCTGTAGGCGGCTACAACTAATTCCTGATAATGTAACTTTTAGCTATCATAGCTAGGAATTCAGTTGAAATAGAGATCGCTAGCCAGTTGTTAATAAAAGACATATTATTTTTCAAAATTTCGAAAACGCGATTACCCTTAATGCTGTGACCGAAGAAAAAGGCACAGAAAAACGAAATTCTTTTTCTACGCGAGAAGCGCGCTCTGCCAGCTTTGCGCCTACACCCTCTCTTTCCACATTCCAGTAAACGGTGGGCCAAAGCCAACATACTCCTGTAAACCATGCTCCACGGTGATTGCATCCACAATTGATGGGAGTGCCGATGCGGCGGCTGTCTCGGGCTGTCTGCTCCTCGAGGAGCTTTTTCCCAACATTCCTCCTGCCGGCAGCTGCGCATTGTGCTGCGGGTGCCATGGCGCCGAACCTCAGGAGCTGATCCTTCCGTGCAATCTTTGTTGCTCCGCGCTCGTCTCTCTTTCGCGGCTTTCTGAAACCAGCCCTGCTGAAAGGTCAGCGTAGTAAAAATGAACGCTTCGTCTAGCGTAACAAACTGCCCACACGGCTCTGTGCGCCATACGCCGTATGTGAACAGCTGACTGCGATTTGAAAACAACAATAGCCTGTGCTAACTTTTTGTGTGTTTTTTCTTCAAACAGCACTGCTTTAAAAACGTGGCTCACGTGTTGTTCAACGCGCGAAAAGTGTTTTGGTGCAACAGTGCAGACGACTGGCTATCCGGCCTGGCCATAGCTATGGCATTCTATGGCTTCGAAAGGCTCGTCGATGAAAAAAAAAAGCGCCGGAAACGTTTCCGAATACCTTACATATTCATATATAAGTTAAAACTATGGCGTTGTTAGCACCAAGAACTTTAATAACACTTCTGTTGGGCCTAGCAGTGCATGATAATACCACAGATGATCAATGTGCGCAAAGCATTAGACAATCCACGTACAGCGCTCCTTATGTTTCTCTCGTGTGCGTGGATTGTCTAATGTTTTGAGCACATCGATCATCTGTAGCTCCAAGAAGTTTGTACGCTTGAATAAGAACATTTATTTCACGCTTTCCTCTTCTGGTTTTCGGAGAAAATACCAAGCGGCTTGCGTGGTCGTGATGTGCTTCCTGAGGCCAGTTTCAGCCGAGTCTCCTCTCGTTATGTCTCCTTTCTACCCGAAAGCTTCACTATGCTAGGTAAAGCCGCTCTTCGCATGTCGCTAAATTTGACCTTCCCAGAGCCAGAGGTGGTGCTTTCGCGGTGTTGAGGTGTCCATCGAGATGTCGACATCTGATAGCTACTGCGGTCTTTCCTTTCCTCAAAGCACATGATTTCGCATTCCTCCACGTAAGCAAACCCAAGTGCCCTCGATTGCGGTTCGCCTCCATCGAAACCCGGCGGCCGCCGCGGTCGGGTTCGAACCCGCGTACTCCGGCTCAGTAGACTAGTGGCTTAACCACTGCGCCACCGCGGGGGGTAACTATCCAGTGTGCGGAACGCACTCAACGTTAAAAACACGAAGCCGCACCTACTTGCCCGATACACCACAGCTTTTGCTGTCTAGCCAGGTTCAGGATTAGCTAAACTGCACCGAATTTTTTAAACCGAAATCTTCACTACGCTAAGTAAAGCAGTCACGGAGTAGGCGAGAGAATGACCTTGAACGACCTTCAGCCAAACCACGTTTATCCCTTCCTTACGGCGCGGCTCGGATGTCCACCGATATATGCGAGACACTTACTGCGCTATTCCCTTTCCGCAAAACCAATTTTCAAAACCAATCAAATTTTCTTCGAAAGCAATGTAAAGGCGCATAACTGGCTCCCTGGGGCAGTGAACGCATGAGTCGCGCTTTCAGGTACGTCGAGCGCAACGATATACCATACAATAAATGAAATAACTAGCGCAACAATAAACAACTCAAACATAGAGGCATCTGAAGAAGCGGCCATTGCCTTGGCAATATCGCACGGCAACGCAACAGGACAAAACCTCCCTATACTGACGGACTCCAAAGAAGAATCCAGAAACCACACAAGAGCCAGAATCGACAGCATCGCCAATCATATTCTACACACGACGACAAGACGCATAAACACTAAATATAGTGTGGGTTCCGAGACATGAGGGGTTGGGGGGCAACGTGGCAGCAGACGAGTCAGCTCAAGGGTACGTCAACCGAGCAGACTCAACCCTTTGCACCACGGGCACCTTTGACCCTGTTAGCCCCACGTACTCAGACATGCTCGATCATTACAGGGGTCAGCGGAAACGCTACCCAGTCTCACACAAAGGGCTTACCAAAGAGGAGGTGCTAGGCTGTCGCAGACTACACACCGATACCTGCCAGCACCTGCACACACTACACCATATTTTCCCTACAGAATACGTAGACAAATGACCGTGGTGCCAGGTAAACCTACACTACTGCATGTCACATGCGCCTGCCATAAGGAAGACTTAGAGCCTAGAATAGAACACCCGAGTGTGACACAGTGGGACACTTGCCGGCCAGTTAGGACGAGCAACGATTTGTCGTACGCCGAGCCACGATAGCAGCGGTCAAGTGCGGCATGCTGGACCAACGATCGACCGCGGCGCCCAGTGACCCGTAAGGGTCGATAACACTTTAAATTGGTCGCAAACAAAGTTTTCAAGTGAAAAGCTTAACTACGCCACCTTTTCGAGCCGTCAAAGGGGCCCCAAGTTTGACCGTGAATATAGCTAGAGGTCACGGTGGCCGAAAGTTTCGCCTTGAATGTAGGTAGACGTCAAGCCATGAGCATAACTGGTGGTAGTCAGGTTAGACACGTGACGTCAGCTACAGCAGCGACACCAGCGGCTGTTACCCCAACTGTCCCGTCTTTGACCTTTGAGCTTGACTCTTGAGCCTTGACCTCTGACCTTGACCTCCGGTCAAGCGGGAAAGCGTCTGCCGGCATCGCATGCGCAGGTCAGAAAGTGTGTTCTTCATAAAATGCCGGTGCACTTTGATGCGTTCAGCGGAACACTAGGTGTGATCGATGCGACGCCTGCCGTGGAGACCGACACCCGAACCGCACCCGTAAGGGAAGGCAAATGAAATGAAAATTGGTTTTAAGGAAATGAAATTACGCCTGTCTCACATATCTCGATGGACACCCAAACCACGCCGTAAGTGAAGGAAAATAGAAGTTGAAAACCGGCAGTCGCTCGACCCCAAAGGCCGCCAAGGAGATGCAGCTTTTTCGCTTTTGACCACGGTTAACCAGAGCTAAGCCACCAGCAATTTTTTTTCCATCCTTCCATCAGGTACGTCGTGGTAGTGAGAGAGAGAGAGAGAGATGGGCTCCATGCATTAGCGCTGACAAAGAATTACAAGATTGCACTTTTCAGTCTGCTAATGAGGGGAACTGCAAAAGCCCTTCCTTGTCGTGTCCTCTTTCGCTCTGCATTTTTCTTCTTTTTCTGCAATTTTGTGTTTCTTTCTGCTTTTTACGCGACAACGTATACAGTTTGTTCGGTCGAAAGCCGTCGGCGTCGTAATTGAAGTAGTTGGCACCGAGCGTCGGAAATATTCCTTCCCTTACGGCGCGGTTCGGGTGTCCACCGAGATACGACACGGGCGTAATTTTCCTTTCCTTAAATTGCGCAACGGGCAAGGCATCGCACCGAACGGGCGATGGCACTCCGTGGACCCTTTGGCAACGCTGTCGCATCCCACTCTTAAAAACGAAGCTTAAGGATCCATTTTCTTTTATTTCTTCTCTTTAGACCAATGCATATATGTTGTTCAATGAACTATTGCATATATGTTTCAGTTACCATAACACTTACGTTTGAAGACCGCAGCAACAGGGCGCAGCGTTGAATGGTTGCCAAGTATAAGTGCCACCTGCCAAGCTGGACGCAAGAGCGCGGAACTCACCGAACGTCGAATTCATTAAACCGCACTTATTATTCTTTTCTTTCTTTCTTTGGTGTCGCCGCACACAGGGCGCAGCGTTCAGCATAGATATCGTGATTGGAAAAAAAATTTATTTACAGAAGTACGCAAGCCAAGGCTACCGGATACATTGACCTTCACAAGTAGACATGACGTTAATAGCGTAGATGTGTAAAGGGAAGTTTTTGACACTCTAAAACGAAATCTACACAATCCAACCCCGTCTGTACATGACCACAACGAGTGTAACAGGCTAATGAACTAAACATCGGGTGGTCAAAAAAGGTAAACAATACTATTTCACATTAATAAGTTCTGTTAATATGGAGCGGCACTGTACAAAAGAATCAAACCTCCCCCCGGGGGAGGGGAGGAGGGGTGAAACACTACCAGCGCCAACCCTAAAGGACAGCTATAAACAAACCACGATCTAATTAAACAACATTCAGAAAAGAGGAGGGGGCGGTCTAGCTACTACCCTAGCATCGGCATAGCTAGTCGGCCCTCCCGAACGACAAAGATACGGGTGTGCCAGCGCCGCAGGAACAGCGCCTCCCCATCCGCTGCAAGCCGGTCAGACAGGTATTGCCTGATGAGGAGACGTAGAGTCCGCAACGCTGGGTACATTGCCCTCGCCGGCTGCCGCGAGGCTACGGTCAGACGGCGCCGACGCCGCAATGCAAACACGGCGCAGACAAAAACAAGTTTGCCAAACTGGCTGCGTGGTTGGCGGACACCTGGCCTGCACGAACAGAAAACATGCGGTAAACCAATCACCACATTGCCCGCGCGATGGGGCACATGAAGAAAATATGGCTCGCCGTTTCTTGTGTTCCACGTTGCGCGCACTGGACATTGGGCACAACGCCCCACGATGCGAGTAGTTCTCCCGTGGGGACGACGCCCCAACTCCACCTCCACTCAAAGCGCGGACCTCAGGAGGGAGGCGTCTTGTACACGACGTACGCCACTTCCGTACCGCGGTGCGCCGCTGGTCATCGAGACCAAGGCGAGCGCAAGCGACCATCTCGATGCAGGCACCTCGCTCAGATAAACCTCCGGTAGATCACAGGCTACAGACAGCTTAAACCCCGCTGCTGCTCTGCTGAAAACCAAAGGCCTCTCTTCTTGCGTGCCTGTATGTCGATCCGGGGTGAAAGCACGACGTGCCGTGCTCATCCAATAAAGCATGAACGAACGCCCCAGATACGACAAATTTCCTACCAGCGCGGTTGCAAATTTGGCTTCGACAGCCCGCGCTACTGTAGCTATACACAGGGCAGCCCGAGTCCTCCCCGCGAAGGGGGCCGCTGGCAAAGGCGCCGAGCTACCCGCGCCGTACCACCATCCCATAGAAAAACGCCCACGAGGAACGCTAGCCGACTCGCAGTACGGCGCGGCATCACTGCCACGCGTGCAACATAGTGGGCAAAGGCGCGCGCGGCTCTTCACCACGGCTATCTTTGCCTCCGTAGAGAGGTCAAACTGAGCTGCCGTTGCTAGCGCAGTTTTCGTGCGCTCAACAACCACTCCCCACGTCTGTGACAAAACTCCGGCCTGTTCGAAAAGGACCCCCAGCACCCGGACCCCGTCCATGAAAGGAATAGGCACCGGAAGGGGATCGCAGAAGGTCCCAAAACGTAGCGCCCGGCTCTTCCTGGCACTGAGCTCGGCGCCAGACAGCGCCGCGTAAACCTGAAACGTGGCCAGGAAAACCCTCAAATCTCCGGGTGTGCCGGACGAAGATTGAACTGTCGTCGGCATAGGCCGATACGACGATCGTTTGGTGTCCTGTCAGTGGAAAGCCGCGAATGCGTTCGTTGGAGGCAACGCTGCGCAGCAGGGGGTCGAAAATCAAGACAAACAGCGCCGTAGAAAGAGGGAATCCATGGTGCACGCCACGCGTTACCGGAAAGGACGTGGTCACACCACCATTTAAGAATAGGTCGGCCGTGAGGTCGGAGTACAATAGCGCTCAAAGCACCTCAGGACATAAAACAGGTAAGGATATTCCACCCTGTCAAACGCCTTCGCTTGGTCTGCCGAGACGAAAACCCCGTTAGTCCCCTTCGCGTGTGCGTACGCGAACATATCGCGCGTGAGCGTGAGTGACGCGAAGACCGAGCGGCCTGGCACAGCGCAGGACTGGTAGAGGCTAACGAGGCTCGGCAAAAAGGGCCGCAAGCGACTAGCCATGAGCGACGCCACTAGTTTATAGTCCGTGTTCAGCAGGGTAATCGGCCGCCACGCCGCAGGGCATGACGACGTCTTTTCCTGCTTCGGGACTAACACAATTCGGCCCTTGGCAAAGGACGGCGGCTTAACTCCTTCCTGAAAGAAAGCGTTCACTCGGCGCGTAAGGAAGTCGACCAGCACATCGAAAAAGACGTAGTAGAAACCGGCGACCAGGCCGTCTGGTCCCGGTGCGGATGCACGGCCCATACTAAACCCAGGACTGCGAAGACTTCCTCCTTTGACGCGGGAGCACAAAGTGCCTGTTCCGCGTCATCGGGTAGGTTGGGGAGGGTGGCGCAAAAGGCGTCTACCGCTGCTTCAAACCCATCCCACTCACACTGACCCTGCGAAACAAAACATTCCGCAAAGTGCTCGCGGAAAACGCGCTCAATATCATTGGCCTGATCACAGACCGCACCGTCTGGCATGGTGAGGCTATCGATACGGGCCGGTCGCTCACTCTTAAGGCGAAGGCTGTTGGCATGCCTAAGATCTGCGGCAGCCTGCGCCGGCATGTGTAGGCTCGCTGCCGTACAGGAGGCCTGGGTTCCCTTCTTCAGTACGCAGTGGTACCGCACGCGAAGCGTGTCCAAGTACTCGTGCATCGTGAAGGGCACTTCACGTGCTCGCTTCATTATACGCATTCGACACAGCAAGTCACTGAGAGCCGCGGTCCTCCGTGCGCGCTTTGCTCGACATGTTTCGACTAAGCAATCGCGCACACGAGTCTTGAGGTCAAACCACGTCGAGGGAGTGAACTCGACGATCCGAGCAATGGACTCCGACAAATATTCGCGGATGCCGCGAACGCTCAATTCGTCCTCTACGAGGGAGACGTCCATTCGCCAAATAGCAGCGCCACCAACACGACCCGGAGCGCTCCTCAGGCAAACCACGACAAGAATGTGATCACTGAGCGTCCCGGCACCGGCCGGAAAGAAGACAACCTCGCAAGACCTTAACTGCAGGACGAGGGCACTACGTAAATACACCCGATCAATTCGGGTGCGCTGCGACCTCTAGCACGTGTGGCCACGAAGAAGTCCCCGTGCAGCTCAACCCACGCGTCCTTAAAGGGACACTGAGGAGAAATTGAAGTTGGCTTGTATCGTTAGAATACCAGCTCCTGATCACAAAAACCCCACTCTGACTGAAAAAAAAGCTCTTGTAAGGTAGAAAACAGCAACAACCAAAATACAGGTATCGCCACCACTAGGCCAATCTCGCAAGTACAAGCGTGATGACGTCATAGGACAAGAGACGCCACCTTGGAGGAATTTTCCTTACTCCATGGAGTCACGAATCTCTGAGGCTGACAAAAGAAGGTTGCGCGGTTCAATATTGAATTAAGTTTTTTTTGAAACCGATAGCTCACTTTTATCACACAAGAAAGACGGACCAAGGACAATCTGAATGTTGGAAGCAAAGAAAACCGATGCTTGGTGGCGCCACAGGCGGCCAGGAGAGTTTCGGTTTTTTATGGCGCTTCGCGTCTATGAGCTTTGCGTGCCCCGTGGTTTTGTTTTTGATGCGCCTCGATTTACAAGCGCCGAACAGTAGAGCAACTCCAAGTGCCTCTTCAAGTGCTAGTTAACCTTTGACGGAGACTGTTCAGGCTGGTCACATGATCGCCACGGTCGATGAAAAACTATGAAGGCACGATGGTCGGTGATCGTACAAGGCAGTTCGTAGTATAAAGAGCACTTGTGTCTTCGTACGCTCGCCCGGCGAAACGTTCCCGGCTGTTCCAGTCAACTTCGAACTACTTAACGTAAATCGTTTATTAGGGACGGGAGACAAGATACAAGGCAGTTAAGAAAAAATTGCTGATGACCTAGCTCTTAGGCCAGGATATCCGTAGCGAAATCGCGGAGACTTCTGCATCGGAAGAGTGCATTCACCAGATGCGCTTTTATTCATGCTCAAAGCTTGAGCCGTAGTGGCGGAGTATATGCTGCCCTGCAAGAGCCGCCTAGCTGGCTCCCCTATCTGGATGGATGTGTGTGCATCCCGGTCTTTTGATGTTTTGGAAGGAGGGATCATGCAGGGGTAATGTGGCCTAGTGTTTTGTGGCATGAGCGTGCTTAGACTTTTCTTTTCAGCACTATTTCTATACAATAAAGACAAAAAGGCCGTAGTGGCGGAGTGGTAGTCTCCACCCATAACGCCAAAGGCACTGGTTCGATTCCGAGCCTCGCCACAGGTTTTCTTTTTTTTTTCATTCAGTGAGTGTGTGTGGGGGGGTTCCATGGCTCCCATAGGTGCCGCCCCTGAATACGTTGGTTAGCGGTTAAGCGCAAGCACTGTTAAGCGTGGCCGGCATGGAGCGTTTCTCCGGGCGATTCGTCCGCGTCGACGGCAGCGGAGCGCTTTTTTGCCTCTGAAGAGGACGTTTTTGCCAAATCGTCGGGATCTGGCGGAACAGATAAAATCGTCGACGCCCGCCGACGCCAGGATAGGGCAGCGACAAAGGACCAATGGAGCCGAGCGGGCGTCACGTGATTCTGGACGGGCTTTTTTCATGTTCCTGTGCTGCCACTTCGCGTACAGCGCTGGAAGCTCATTGGAAGGGTACTGTGCGCCCAACCCGGCCGGAGTGAGTGCCGCTGCGGAGCACGTTTTGTAGGAATCTGTCAACGATTGCGTGTCCTGGGCAGCACCTGGTGGCTGTGTGCGAAGTCTGAGGCAGGCTGCTGAGCCCACCGAAGAGCCAATTCTTCAGTATCTCCGATCATGCGGCATGCGATGCGATCGCCAGCTGAACAAGGGCCGCCGCTTCAAAGATGAAGGCTACATTCGGAACATAACGTTCAATGAAATACCCCCGACCAGTGAGAATGGCGTTTTCCGCTGTATATGACTACCATCCATGAAAGGTGGATACTACATCGTGCACGCCATAGCACAGAAAACGACTGGGGACAACAGTTTTCACAATCCCGCCGCGGTGGCTGAGTGGTTATGGCGCTCGGCTGCTGGCTCGAAAGACGCGGGTTCGATCCCGGCCGCGGCGGCAGAATTTCGATGGAGGCAAAATTCTAGGGGCCCGTTTACTGTGCGATGTCAGTGCACGTTAAAGAACCCCAGGTGGTAGAAATTTCCGGAGCCCTCCCCTACGGCGTCCCTCATAGCCTGAATCGCTTTGGCAAGATAAAACCCCACTAAACCAAACCAAGTTTTCACAAGCAATCATTGTGCTCAAGCGCTTCCGAATAACTACACGAGCGATAAAAGCACAAACGCACTAGCAACATGGCAGCTCTGCAAGCATTTTACTTTATTTTCCCGCAGCACACCGCTGCACAGGTTAAACAAGCATGCGCGTCCATAAAGACGTGCGCGAGAAGCGCACAACGAGCCATTCCGACGAAACCACGCAGAACTTTTCATCATGGATATGATGCGAACACACGCATAACGCACCTTCTGCTTCTTCTGCCTCTTAATACATGGCACATACCCACATGGGGGTATTGGCCAAGATGTAGTGGCATAAACAAGGAAATTTCCTTAGGAGATTACGACAAAATTGTAGCACCATGCGTGAATGCTCTCGTAAGTTCTTTTTCGTTGTCCGCTCCACCGCGCGTTGAAAGCAGCTCACAGCACTTGCCCATTTGGCCTTCTTGCTTGAGAAAGCAAAAAGCATCGGAATGAAGTCTGGGTGCCGCGGTGACATTCGAGGCCTTCCTGCCCATCAATAAAACATTTCGTGATGGACTGCACACGCATTTAACCACAGTACCTCGTCCGCAGCTGTCACAAAGTGATTCCAGCACAGTCTTGACGTGCTTGACGGTGCCCAATGGAGGCCACGATCGTCGAGCCGGCGAACGGCTTTTATCCACGCTTCGCGTTGAAGGCGGTTCCGGGAAGCGTTCAGAAAGCGAAAAAAATCCGAGTTTGCTTCCCTTTACATATTGGGCAATGCAGCCGTATGCAACACATGTCGTAGGCATTGCCAAATGCGTCGCACTGAACGCCCGACGGCTGCAGCAACGCACCCCGCGTAGGAAGCCGGTTTGTTTACACTTCCACGGCCGTTCTCGAGTGGCGCGCGACCCTTCCAATATGTTTCGCGACACCGCCGCCAGGAGATGGGCGCATGCGCAGTCGCGTCGTGAAAAAGGTGGATAACCCGGCCGAGGGAGACCACAGCCGGTCTCGAGGGGAGCGCGCGCTTCTCTTCTTACATCCTTCGCAATGGGGTCTGTTTCCGCCTCCCGCCGCTCCTTGGTGGGGCCGCCACTGCCCCACCGCTCCGCCGCTGCGACGGCCGTTCACGCGGAAGGAGAATAACGCGCGCTCGCTCCCAGTTCGGCCTGTGTCAGTGGTAACCGTCAAGCCTTTATATTTTACCTCTTTACGCAAAGACCGCGTAGTCAGCCCCTTTGCCATGGGAGAAATCTGAAACAACGGATTAACGATTGCGCGCTCTCTCCTTTATCCCGACTGTGTTGGTTGAACGTACTGCTTCGAGCACGGACTTTAACGCGCTCTACCCTTATATTTGGCTAAAAAGCAAGGCTATCGGCTTACATAGTTCGTCTTCCTGCAGGTTCTTTATGAGCGTGTAGAATGATATGCGGCATGTAATACTTGGATGGCAAGCTTCAAAGAGTAAATGATTCTACAGCGTAAATATAGCTCCTGAAACATCAAGCGGAGCTGCTTTAATTTTGCACAACAGCGGCGTTTGCAAGAATTCATGGTGCTCCCCAGGAAAACATCATGTCATTCACGAAACGAACGGGTATAGACGGAACCCAACCCTGGGCCGCAGGAGCAGAGCACGTTGCACGCACGCGCCGTCCAAGATCTTCTCCTGGAACTGAATTTTGAAGTTTGGCGACAAAATTCAGTCAGTAGTTGACAGTAACTGCAAACATGAACTAACTGCCAGCAAAGCAAAATTAGTTCGGAACTGCGTTCTGTCAATAAAATCGGCCTTTACGAGCGAATAGACTTATCTGAGAGGCGACGACTATAAAAGCTTTGCATATTCTCCTGCATTTCTGTAGCCTCGTCATCGCTTTCGATAAAACTCCTGAGGGCACGAACTTTCATCACGTCACTCAGGAAACAAAGTAGCAACCCAAAAAGAAGTTTTAAGCAACCTAACTGAGCTCCACTAAAACTCACAGCAATGCGCGTTATACCAGCTGGCTTAGATTACAATGCAAGGAAATAAAAATTAACATTTGCGATGCTTACATCTTAATAAAAGTCACCGAATTTAAGAGAATAAAGGGCACTGGGCATTCAACTGCATAATCTGAGAACTTTCGTAAAGATATTTAAACCAATTTTTTTTTAGGCAGCTTCAGGACACGCCGCAGGTTCAATATACGTGGACAACAAAAAATGGCGCTCTTTATGGTAGCCGAAGTCAATCACTGGACATACATACTCTCTGAAATTGCAATACTCAGTACGCGTCAATATCTGTGGCAGCATACGCAGCTTGTACTGGTTGCTTCTGTTACGTTCTGTTAGCGTTAGTCAGGCCAGAATGACGACAAGGAAGCTTGCGTCCAAGTCGAAAATTGTTTATTGGGCGAACTCGTGTCCTCAAACAGGCGGCGCAGCGACAAAACAAAATTTAAAGGTGACAAGGCACTTGAAACATTAGACGCCTAAGACGCTTACAACAATTTTGAACATGAAGAGAGACTTGTTCGCGGCTACATTCATTCCAGAGAAATCTGGTGGCCTCTCGTTTTACAATAAAAGCAGAAATGCCGCGTGCGATTGTCTTCGAGCACGGAACAATGCATTACAGTTCTTCTTGACAGTTGCGCGTACATTAGTCATTAGCATTCTTTTTAGCTATCGATACAGGCCTCTAATTCAAGGAAGTTGTGATCTATATGAGGGTGAAAATAAGTACATTCAGGACGTGCGAAAAGCGATATCGGCGAAATCGAGTACTATATACATCTCCCAGCAATCAGTTTATTTGGCAGTTCAACGTTGGTGTACATGAGTCTGACTTTCAACTTTACAAGTATCGTCTCAGGCCACCAGCTACGGCGCTCTCGGATTTACGGCTCACGCGTCGTAGAGAATATTTTCCTCGATATAGTACATTTTTTATGGGACGAGTGCGACACTTTCGTTCTCCAAGATTTCATTCTTTTCCTCTTAGCATTAACTTGTCATTTAATCACAGACCATGAGACATACGCGAGGAAGTGATCAGAGTATTTCCTTCTGTATATAAAACCACAAATGCTCTACATAGTTCTGAGAAATGTGAGAGTGATTCCTTATTTTAAATGTTTTCATCGAGCAAAGTTTGTGACGAAGAACCTGTGCACAAGTAATTTGTGTTGAAGATACGCAGTTTAAGCATCAGCATTTTGCTTTCTTTGATTTCGGTGCTGCGCTCATTATGAACCAACGGGCTACAGCGCGAAACCAGGCAAAAGCCATTCGCCGCCGCAGCTGCAGGCGTGGAGCCAGCGGTAGGGCCGTCGCGCCTCCAGCGGCGGCGGGCGGTGTAACTCTCGGAGAAAACCTCGCATTGCTTCCGCGGCGAATGCGAAGGCCGTATGAAAGAGCGCGCGCGCCTACTCGAGACCGGCCGTGGGGAGACTCGCATGGTGGATGCGCGCCCAAACGGGCTCCCGCATCGCAGGTACAGATCGATGTGTGCCCGACTGCCTTCTCCCTTGCCTCCTTCCCTGCCCCTCTCTCCAAAGCAGACCCCCTTCCGCTCCTCTCTCTCTTTCCCCGCTCTCTCCATCTTCTCCTCTGTCTCTCTTTTCTTCCATTCCCTGCGCGGCTCAGTTTCGGTGGGCCCCTGAACAAGGAGGCAGTTACCGCGCAGCGCTCCCCTCCCCCTTCCCTCCTTTGGCACTGTGATGGTCAAGTCAAGCCGAAGCCTCACGCCGCAACTCGTCCACTTGAGCTCGTCCCCGAATGGCCTTTTCGCGGCCACATCCCGCAGAAGGCAAATATCTTCTTGCGTGCTAAAACGTTTCCGCTGCTTCTTTGCTTGCAGGCGTGCTTGCGCCGCGTCCGTGCTCGATGAAGCCGACGCGCCAACGTTCGCACTGGAGGCCGCCATGTTAGTCCTCGATGACGCTCACTCGCTGGGCACTTTCCGCTGGGAAGGCCGGGCGAGCGGGTAGCGCCCCAAACCCGCTGGCCGCCTGAGCGTTCTGCGCATGCGCACTGGCGCCCTCTCTCGTCCGCTCCACTCCGCTGGCCGCTGGCCCGCTCTGCTAAAAGTCTCTAATATTTATTAAAGTTCAGTCAGCAGATCACGTGATAAAATTTATTCGAGTGCTGCGAACTAGCCTTGAGCAGTCTTGACTTTTTACGTATAATACAATTACAGCAATTAATTCACCACATAAAGCAAAGTCAGTGACTTTTCAGAACCAATGTACTTCTACACGAAACGTTCCCGTACCCATGGTGCCTGGCACGTCACCACCTTAGCGTCATGTACGACACTGGCCCCTTAGACGCACCCATTGCGGGGGAACAAAGCCAACTGCTGTAGCATTCGAGACAGCACCTCGAACCACGGTAGCCCCTTTGTACTGCTTAGAGAGCTAGTCATGAGTGCCTAGAAAAAGCTGCCTAGTTTTCTTTGTTCACCAGTTATGAATCCATGAAGCATTGAATGATGGAAATGATGCACGTATTTTTGCTGTTTACCGATGCAAGGCACATCTTCCAAGTAATGAGTACTGGCCAGTGAGTCGTGCATTTTCTCCTTACTTTCTCGTTACATTATTTTCCCAAAGATCCGTCCTCAGCACATCGACTATGTTTTAAAGATGCCATCTCAGTACATGAGTCAAAACAGTTTAGTGTGTTTCCATCTGCTTGACAATCCGGAATATTATTCAGATATACTATGATGCCTCTAATCAGTGTGAGAGTGCCGAATCCACTTTTTATGGCGTATTTGAAGAAGCATGGCACATTAAAGCTCTCGCTTGCAACGCCGCCATTGAGCGCAGAACTTAACGTGACAATTTCCGGTTGACAATAGATGGCTTGCATGTGACGTCATGGGCGCCATCTTTGAGCGCACATCTTCGCTTCCTCAGTGTAGGCCAAAGCAGGGGGCGATAAGTGGATAAGAAAAGCGCCCAGGTTTTCGCCGCGCTTCTGATCCCAAGCATGGCGGTCACTGCGACGGCGGTGCAAACTGTGTACACGTCTGTGCACTTCCAAAACCTTTGACATGGTAATTTTCATCGATTGGCAACAACTCCTGCCGAGTATAAAGACCTGAATTTTGAACAAAAGCATTCATGCGTTAGTATACGATATATCGGAAGAGCTTCAAATACAAGAAGCTTCATTACAGACTATACTTCATTCCAGTGAGTCCTGCAATTATGACATTCCAGGAAACCGAGGCACACAGTTGGCATGGCGTGCACTGAAACGCTGATAACACACTGAAAACCACAGCCTAGAGCTGCCACGACACAAAGAGCAGCGAGCTACTGTAGCGAGCAGCCGAAGGTCTGGGTCGGATTGAGCGGTCTGGTCACAAACTGGTTATTTGGTTCGTGCAAACGCCGCGAGTCGTGTTTGACTGGACTCGACCCTTCCACTCCGCCCACAGGGTGCATTGACAAGCAGACCCCTCCGAAAATACACATAATCATTCACGCTTAGGTTTTCGAAAACATTTTTTTTGCAGGTGAGGACCGAAGCGGGCGCCGGTTGACAACGCGTGTAGTCGCACCTCGCAGGGCGCGCCAGAGAGTTGACCCACTCGTATCGAGCGCATGTAAACGGAGAGTCGTAAGTTTGGCCGGCCTTGCTCAACTCTATGCCCTGGATGAACCCCCCGCTACCGAGTTCATGTAAACGAAAGACCCCAGGGAGGCCGGAGAGCGTAACCAAAACCGAAACTGATCCCAGGTCAATGATCGATCTAGGATAACGTGCTGTTCTTTGCCGAGTGAAATTCCGTGTGCAAATATATGCCACACTTTTTTTTGCTTTCTAACTTTCATATGGATCTATTACGAAACTGAAAGATATATCTAAGTTTCTAAGCGTGTTAAGATGACGTAGTTGGGTAGTGTTTATGTCACCCGACGGCGTTGCATGGTCGTTTTACGACCGCAAAAAGGCAACGATTTCCAACGGGCTTTATTAAATTCAGACTCAATATTGCGCTGAAATATTTCGGAATCGGCATGTCTAATATTTATTGAATCAAAGAAAATTACAACCGGGCGGCTTCATTTTCTTTTCACAACCCCTTTAATAGAGATGATTCGTTTGACAGCGTCAGCCCGTGTCGGGCTGTCAGTAGCGTATACTGAGGGCACACGCGTACTTTTGTTTCTGTTCACGTTTTTGCAATCGTCAAAGCGTTCCCCGTTGATTTTCTACGGTAGTCTTTACTTTTCGTGTACACTTCAGCTGTAACTAATTAATAATCGTTTTGTTTCTTCTAGTGCGTGCATATCTATCATAAACTGCGTGTGTGCTTGTGTGTTTAACCCTCGAAGGGCTTTAACTTGACAGCGTCAGTCCACATTGGGCTAACAGCTGCTACTTTATTCTCTAAGTTTCGTGGGCATTATAATCACGTATGTGTGCTCGTGCGAGGCAGGTAGAGAGATAGAGAGAGAGAGAGAGAGGCGGGCCGGGGCTCCTGTCCGACTTTCCAGCTTCCGATCTGGTGTTGCACAGTAGACGAAATGCTTGCAAACGAACGGCCTACTGCGGTACCTGCGAAGTTGTACACTTAATCGCCGGTGGAAGAAGTGCGGGGGTGTAGCTCAGTGGTAGAGCGTTCGCTTTGCATGTGAAAGGCCCCGGGATCGATCCCCGGCACCTCCACGAGACCGCCGCTTTTTTTTTCTCGTCATACCATGAGCCACGAATAAACAGAATGGATACACACTCCGCTCAACCCGTTTAAGTTTAGTGTCCGGGGTGGCTGCGGCCAAAGGAGGAAAAGTACCCTGAGTCTTGCATTTTCCTCGCTCGCCTTCCCCTAATATCCTCACACCCATCCTCGTTTTATTATTTTACTGTTCTTTCTCGCTCCCAATTTCCTGCTCTCGCCGACGCCATGGAGGAAGGATCCATGTTAAACCCACTCTAACCCTAAAACACGGCCGCCCGCTATCGTCATCACCCCACTTAGAGGAGCTTGACGCAAGTTTTCTTTTCTCATGGTATATATGTCTACATTACTCAGTAATAAATGTATGATAGAAGTCCTAAACGGGCGATTTAAAGTTTGACAAAAGCTTGCGTAAAGGGGGGGGGGGGGGGAACGGGCGCCATCCCTTGCTCACCACTTACAGTGAAAACAAAGTTTTGACAAGAGGTATAGTTAAATTTTTAAACTGGTGGTTGTGTAGTCCACTGCTTTCCAACAGGCCGATGACGAACAGGACGTGCAACGGTGGCACGATGGCCGGTTAAGAAACCACAAATTAAGGCACGCCACTCAACATATACACCAGCAACGAAACAGTTCATTGAATAAAAATTACATAAGAAGATGCACAAAAATTGGTCGACTATTTACCTACACATGGAGAGGGAACAACCACATATCAGTGGATAAGAAATATTGCCCTCATACCGCCGCACTACCCTACAAAACAATACACAAGCGAGACAATCACTGTATACCGTATATTTCCGTACTACCTCTTAAGATCCAACAAAACTTACCGCAACTTTTGCAAATGCGGAAAACCTGCACAAAACATCTGTGACTAAATTATAGAGTTATTGAAGAAAGGAAAGACTACTCCTGACATGGAAATGTCCAAAGACCACAAAATACAAACACCTAGTGTTTGAAATATTCCAACACCAGGGTACGTACCAAGCCCTTGAAAAACTCGTAAAGAAGATGAACCAGATCACTGACCAAGCCGAACTCCCCCAATCTGGCCAGCCAGCACTCGGTAACGTAACCTTCGCTACTGAATGCAAAACTATGAGCCAGATACAATAGGGTATTCTGAAGTACAACGCATTCTTCTGTTCCTTTTCTTTTGTTAAAGCCTCTCTATTTTTATTTTACAATCCATCTTGTTTCATCTTTTTTTTAAACTCATATTGCCTATTAGGTACTTGTCCCCTGATCTATTTTATTTATTTACTCCACCAACCATTTTGTCACACACATATGCCGATTTATAGACAAACTAAAAATTGCCTGTTTCACTGAAGACTAATAAAAATTTTAAAATATAGGCTTTAGAGACATCGCGATGGTTTCAGCAGCACAATATTACTTGTGTTAGAGTACATCTTAACACAGGTGAATAATGTCAGCTGTAGGCGGCTACAACTAATTCCTGGTAATGTAACTTTTAGCTATCATAGCTAGGAATTCAGTTGAAATAGAGATCGCTAGCCAGTTGTTAATAAAAGACATATTATTTTTCAAAATTTCGAAAACGCGATTACCCTTAATGCTGTGACCGAAGAAAAAGGCACAGAAAAACGAAATTCTTTTTCTACGCGAGAAGCGCGCTCTGCCAGCTTTGCGCCTACACCCTCTCTTTCCACATTCCAGTAAACGGTGGGCCAAAGCCAACATACTCCTGTAAACCATGCTCCACGGTGATTGCATCCACAATTGATGGGAGTGCCGATGCGGCGGCTGTCTCGGGCTGTCTGCTCCTCGAGGAGCTTTTTCCCAACATTCCTCCTGCCGGCAGCTGCGCATTGTGCTGCGGGTGCCATGGCGCCGAACCTCAGGAGCTGATCCTTCCGTGCAATCTTTGTTGCTCCGCGCTCGTCTCTCTTTCGCGGCTTTCTGAAACCAGCCCTGCTGAAAGGTCAGCGTAGTAAAAATGAACGCTTCGTCTAGCGTAACAAACTGCCCACACGGCACTGTGCGCCATACGCCGTATGTGAACAGCTGACTGCGATTTGAAAACAACAATAGCCTGTGCTAACTTTTTGTGTGTTTTTTCTTCAAACAGCACTGCTTTAAAAACGTGGCTCACGTGTTGTTCAACGCGCGAAAAGTGTTTTGGTGCAACAGTGCAGACGACTGGCTATCCGGCCTGGCCATAGCTATGGCGTTCTATGGCTTCGAAAGGCTCGTCGATGAAAAAAAAAGCGCCGGAAACGTTTCCGAATACCTTACATATTCATATATAAGTTAAAACTATGGCGTTGTTAGCACCAAGAACTTTAATAACACTTCTGTTGGGCCTAGCAGTGCATGATAATACCACAGATGATCAATGTGCGCAAAGCATTAGACAATCCACGTACAGCGCTCCTTATGTTTCTCTCGTGTGCGTGGATTGTCTAATGTTTTGAGCACATCGATCATCTGTAGCTCCAAGAAGTTTGTACGCTTGAATAAGAACATTTATTTCACGCTTTCCTCTTCTGGCTTTCGGAGAAAATACCAAGCGGCTTGCGTGGTCGTGATGTGCTTCCTGAGGCCAGTTTCAGCCGAGTCTCCTCTCCTTATGTTTCCTTTCTACCCGAAAGCTTCACTATGCTAGGTAAAGCCGCTCTTCGCATGTCGCTAAATTTGACCTTCCCAGAGCCAGAGGTGGTGCTTTCGCGGTGTTGAGGTGTCCCCTCGATTGCGGTTCGCCTCCATCGAAACGCGGCGGCCGCCGCGGTCGGGTTCGAACCCGCGTACTCCGGCTCAGTAGACTAGTGGCTTAACCACTGCGCCACCGCGGGGGGTAACTATCCAGTGTGCGGAACGCACTCAACGTTAAAAACACGAAGCCGCACCTACTTGCGCGATACACCACAGCTTTTGCTGTCTAGCCAGGTTCAGGATTAGCTAAACGGCACCGAATTTTTTAAACCGAAATCTTCACTACGCTAAGTAAAGCAGTCAGGGAGTAGGCGAGAGAATGACCTTGAACGACCTTCAGCCAAACCACGTTTGTCCCTTCCTTACGGCGCGGCTCGGATGTCCACCGATATATGCGAGACACTTACTGCTCTATTCCCTTTCCGCAAAACCAATTTTCAAAACCAATCAAATTTTCTTCGAAAGCAATGTAAAGGCGCATAACTGGCTCCCTGGGGCAGTGAACGCATGAGTCGCGCTTTCAAGTACGTCGAGCGCAATGATATACCATACAATAAATGAAATAACTAGCTCAACAATAAACAACTCAAACATAGAGGCATCTGAAGAAGCGGCCATTGCCTTGGCAATATCGCACGGCAACGCAACAGGACAAAACCTAACTATACTGACGGACTCCAAAGAAGAATCCAGAAACCACACAAGAGCCAGAATCGACAGCATCGCCAATCATATTCTACACACGAAGACAAGACGCATAAACACTAAATATAGTGTGGGTTCCGATACATGAGGGGTTGGGGGGGCAACGTGGCAGCAGACGAGTCAGCTCGAGGGTACGTCAACCGAGCAGACTCAACCCTTTGCACCACGGCCACCTTTGACCCTGTTAGCAACACGTACTCAGACATGCTCGATCATTACAGGGGTCAGCGGAAACGCTACCCAGTCTCACACAAAGGGCTTACCAAAGAGGAGGTGCTAAGCTGTCGCAGACTACACACCGATACCTACCAGCACCTGCACAAACTACACCATATTTTCCCTACAGAATACGTAGACGAATGACCGCGGTGCCAGGTAAACCTACACTACTGCATGTCACATGCGCCTGCCATAAGGAAGACTTAGAGCCTAGAATAGAACACCCGAGTGTGACGCAGTGGGACACTTGCCGGCCAGTTAGGACGAGCAACGATTTGTCGTACGCCGAGCCACGATAGCGGCGGTCAAGTGCGGCATGCTGGACCAACGATCGGCCGCGGCGCCCAGTGACCCGTAAGGGTCGATAACACTTTAAATTGGTCGCAAACAAAGTTTTCAAGTGAAAAGCTTAACTACGCCACCTTTTCGAGCCGTCAAAGGGGCCGCAAGTTTCACCGTGAGTATAGCTAGAGGTCACAGTGGCCGAAAGTTTCGCCTTGAATGTAGGTAGACGTCAAGCCATGAGCATAAATGGCGGTAGTCAGGTTAGACACGTGACGTCAGCTACAGCAGCGACACCAGCGGCTGTTACCCCAACTGTCCCGTCTTTGACCTTTGACCTTGACCCTTGAGCCTTGACCTCTGACCTTGACCTCCGGTCAAGCGGGAAAGCGTCTGCCGGCATTGCATGCGCAGGTCAGAAAGTGTGTTCTTCATTAAATGCCGGTGCACTTTGATGCGTTCAGCGGAACACTAGGTGTGATCGATGCGACGCCTGCCGTGGAGACCGACACCCGAACCGCACCCGTAAGGGAAGGCAAATGAAATGAAAATTGGTTTTAAGGAAATGAAATTACGCCTGTCTCAGATATCTCGATGGACACTCAAACCACGCCGTAAGTGAAGGAAAATTGAAGTTGAAAACCGGCAGTCGCTCGACCCCAAACGCAGCCAAGGAGATGCAGCTTTTTCGCTTTTGACCACGGTTAACCAGAGCTAAGCCACCAGCAATTTTTTTTCCATCCTTCCATCAGGTACCTCGTGGTAGTGAGAGAGAGAGAGAGATGCGCTCCATGCATTAGCGCTGACAAAGAATTACAAGATAGCACTTTTCAGTCTGCTAATGAGGGGAACTGCAAAAGCCCTTCCTTGTCGTGTCCTCTTTCGCTCTGCATTTTTCTTCTTTTTCTGCAATTTTGTGTTTCTTTCTCCTTTTTACGCGACAACGTATACAGCTCGTTCGGTCGAAAGCCGTCGGCGTCGTAATAGAAGTAGTTGGCACCGAGCGTCGGAAATATTCCTTCCCTTACGGCGCGGTTCGGGTGTCCACCGAGATACGACACGGGCGTAATTTTCCTTTCCTTAAATTGCGCAACGGGCAAGGCATCGCACCGAACGGGCGATGGCACTCCGTGGACCCTTTGGCAACGCTGTCGCATCCCACTCTTAAAAACGAAGCTTAAGGATCCATTTTCTTTTATTTCTTCTCTTTAGACCAATGCATATATGTTGTTCAATGAACTATTGCATATATGTTTCAGTTACCATAACACTTACGTTTGAAGACCGCAGCAACAGGGCGCAGCGTTGAATGGTTGCCAAGTATAAGTGCCACCTGCCAAGCTGGACGCAAGAGCGCGGAACTCACCGAACGTCGAATTCATTAAACCGCACTTATTATTCTTTTCTTTCTTTCTTTGGTGTCGCCGCACACAGGGCGCAGCGTTCAGCATAGATATCGTGATTGGAAAAAAAATTTATTTACAGAAGTACGCAATCCAAGGCTACCGGATACATTGACCTTCACAAGTAGACATGACGTTAATAGCGTAGATGTGTAAAGGGAAGTTTTTGACACTCTAAAACGAAATCTACACAATCCAACCCCGTCTGTACATGACCACAACGAGTGTAACAGGCTAATCAACTAAACATCGGGTGGTCAAAAAAGGTAAACAATACTATTTCACATTAATAAGTTCTGTTAATATGGAGCGGCACTGTACAAAAGAATCAAACCTCCCCCCGGGGGAGGGGAGGAGGGGTGGAACACTACCAGCGCCAACCCTAAAGGACAGCTATAAACAAACCACGATCTAATTAAACAACATTCAGAAAAGAGGAGGGGGCGGTCTAGCTACTACCCTAGCATCGGCATAGCTAGTCGGCCCTCCCGAACGACAAAGATACGGGTGTGCCAGCGCCGCAGGAACAGCGCCTCCCCATCCGCTGCAAGCCGGTCAGACAGGTATTGCCTGATGAGGAGACGTAGAGTCCGCAACGCTGGGTACATTGCCCTCGCCGGCTGCCGCGAGGCTACGGTCAGACGGCGCCGACGCCGCAATGCAAACACGGCGCAGACAAAAACAAGTTTGCCAAACTGGCTGCGTGGTTGGCGGACACCTGGCCTGCACGAACAGAAAACATGCGGTAAACCAATCACCACATTGCCCGCGCGATGGGGCACATGAAGAAAATATGGCTCGCCGTTTCTTGTGTTCCACGTTGCGCGCACTGGACATTGGGCACAACGCCCCACGATGCGAGTAGTTCTCCCGTGGGGACGACGCCCCAACTCCACCTCCACTCAAAGCGCGGACCTCAGGAGGGAGGCGTCTTGTACACGACGTACGCCACTTCCGTACCGCGGTGCGCCGCTGGTCATCGAGACCAAGGCGAGCGCAAGCGACCATCTCGATGCAGGCACCTCGCTCAGATAAACCTCCGGTAGATCACAGGCTACAGACAGCTTAAACCCCGCTGCTGCTCTGCTGAAAACCAAAGGCCTCTCTTCTTGCGTGCCTGTATGTCGATCCGGGGTGAAAGCACGACGTGCCGTGCTCATCCAATAAAGCATGAACGAACGCCCCAGATACGACAAATTTCCTACCAGCGCGGTTGCAAATTTGGCTTCGACAGCCCGCGCTACTGTAGCTATACACAGGGCAGCCCGAGTCCTCCCCGCGAAGGGGGCCGCTGGCAAAGGCGCCGAGCTACCCGCGCCGTACCACCATCCCATAGAAAAACGCCCACGAGGAACGCTAGCCGACTCGCAGTACGGCGCGGCATCACTGCCACGCGTGCAACATAGTGGGCAAAGGCGCGCGCGGCTCTTCACCACGGCTATCTTTGCCTCCGTAGAGAGGTCAAACTGAGCTGCCGTTGCTAGCGCAGTTTTCGTGCGCTCAACAACCACTCCCCACGTCTGTGACAAAACTCCGGCCTGTTCGAAAAGGACCCCCAGCACCCGGACCCCGTCCATGAAAGGAATAGGCACCGGAAGGGGATCGCAGAAGGTCCCAAAACGTAGCGCCCGGCTCTTCCTGGCACTGAGCTCGGCGCCAGACAGCGCCGCGTAAACCTGAAGCGTGGCCAGGAAAACCCTCAAATCTCCGGGTGTGCCGGACGAAGATTGAACTGTCGTCGGCATAGGCCGATACGACGATCGTTTGGTGTCCTGTCAGTGGAAAGCCGCGAATGCGTTCGTTGGAGGCAACGCTGCGCAGCAGGGGGTCGAAAATCAAGACAAACAGCGCCGTAGAAAGAGGGAATCCATGGTGCACGCCACGCGTTACCGGAAAGGACGTGGTCACACCACCATTTAAGAATAGGTCGGCCGTGAGGTCGGAGTACAATAGCGCTCAAAGCACCTCAGGACATAAAACAGGTAAGGATATTCCACCCTGTCAAACGCCTTCGCTTGGTCTGCCGAGACGAAAACCCCGTTAGTCCCCTTCGCGTGTGCGTACGCGAACATATCGCGCGTGAGCGTGAGTGACGCGAAGACCGAGCGGCCTGGCACAGCGCAGGACTGGTAGAGGCTAACGAGGCTCGGCAAAAAGGGCCGCAAGCGACTAGCCATGAGCGACGCCACTAGTTTATAGTCCGTGTTCAGCAGGGTAATCGGCCGCCACGCCGCAGGGCATGACGACGTCTTTTCCTGCTTCGGGACTAACACAATTCGGCCCTTGGCAAAGGACGGCGGCTTAACTCCTTCCTGAAAGAAAGCGTTCACTCGGCGCGTAAGGAAGTCGACCAGCACATCGAAAAAGACGTAGTAGAAACCGGCGACCAGGCCGTCTGGTCCCGGTGCGGATGCACGGCCCATACTAAACCCAGGACTGCGAAGACTTCCTCCTTTGACGCGGGAGCACAAAGTGCCTGTTCCGCGTCATCGGGTAGGTTGGGGAGGGTGGCGCAAAAGGCGTCTACCGCTGCTTCAAACCCATCCCACTCACACTGACCCTGCGAAACAAAACATTCCGCAAAGTGCTCGCGGAAAACGCGCTCAATATCATTGGCCTGATCACAGACCGCACCGTCTGGCATGGTGAGGCTATCGATACGGGCCGGTCGCTCACTCTTAAGGCGAAGGCTGTTGGCATGCCTAAGATCTGCGGCAGCCTGCGCCGGCATGTGTAGGCTCGCTGCCGTACAGGAGGCCTGGGTTCCCTTCTTCAGTACGCAGTGGTACCGCACGCGAAGCGTGTCCAAGTACTCGTGCATCGTGAAGGGCACTTCACGTGCTCGCTTCATTATACGCATTCGACACAGCAAGTCACTGAGAGCCGCGGTCCTCCGTGCGCGCTTTGCTCGACATGTTTCGACTAAGCAATCGCGCACACGAGTCTTGAGGTCAAACCACGTCGAGGGAGTGAACTCGACGATCCGAGCAATGGACTCCGACAAATATTCGCGGATGCCGCGAACGCTCAATTCGTCCTCTACGAGGGAGACGTCCATTCGCCAAATAGCAGCGCCACCAACACGACCCGGAGCGCTCCTCAGGCAAACCACGACAAGAATGTGATCACTGAGCGTCCCGGCACCGGCCGGAAAGAAGACAACCTCGCAAGACCTTAACTGCAGGACGAGGGCACTACGTAAATACACCCGATCAATTCGGGTGCGCTGCGACCTCTAGCACGTGTGGCCACGAAGAAGTCCCCGTGCAGCTCAACCCACGCGTCCTTAAAGGGACACTGAGGAGAAATTGAAGTTGGCTTGTATCGTTAGAATACCAGCTCCTGATCACAAAAACCCCACTCTGACTGAAAAAAAAGCTCTTGTAAGGTAGAAAACAGCAACAACCAAAATACAGGTATCGCCACCACTAGGCCAATCTCGCAAGTACAAGCGTGATGACGTCATAGGACAAGAGACGCCACCTTGGAGGAATTTTCCTTACTCCATGGAGTCACGAATCTCTGAGGCTGACAAAAGAAGGTTGCGCGGTTCAATATTGAATTAAGTTTTTTTTGAAACCGATAGCTCACTTTTATCACACAAGAAAGACGGACCAAGGACAATCTGAATGTTGGAAGCAAAGAAAACCGATGCTTGGTGGCGCCACAGGCGGCCAGGAGAGTTTCGGTTTTTTATGGCGCTTCGCGTCTATGAGCTTTGCGTGCCCCGTGGTTTTGTTTTTGATGCGCCTCGATTTACAAGCGCCGAACAGTAGAGCAACTCCAAGTGCCTCTTCAAGTGCTAGTTAACCTTTGACGGAGACTGTTCAGGCTGGTCACATGATCGCCACGGTCGATGAAAAACTATGAAGGCACGATGGTCGGTGATCGTACAAGGCAGTTCGTAGTATAAAGAGCACTTGTGTCTTCGTACGCTCGCCCGGCGAAACGTTCCCGGCTGTTCCAGTCAACTTCGAACTACTTAACGTAAATCGTTTATTAGGGACGGGAGACAAGATACAAGGCAGTTAAGAAAAAATTGCTGATGACCTAGCTCTTAGGCCAGGATATCCGTAGCGAAATCGCGGAGACTTCTGCATCGGAAGAGTGCATTCACCAGATGCGCTTTTATTCATGCTCAAAGCTTGAGCCGTAGTGGCGGAGTATATGCTGCCCTGCAAGAGCCGCCTAGCTGGCTCCCCTATCTGGATGGATGTGTGTGCATCCCGGTCTTTTGATGTTTTGGAAGGAGGGATCATGCAGGGGTAATGTGGCCTAGTGTTTTGTGGCATGAGCGTGCTTAGACTTTTCTTTTCAGCACTATTTCTATACAATAAAGACAAAAAGGCCGTAGTGGCGGAGTGGTAGTCTCCACCCATAACGCCAAAGGCACTGGTTCGATTCCGAGCTTCGCCACAGGTTTTCTTTTTTTTTCATTCAGTGAGTGTGTGTGGGGGGGTTCCATGGCTCCCATAGGTGCCGCCCCTGAATACGTTGGTTAGCGGTTAAGCGCAAGCACTGTTAAGCGTGGCCGGCATGGAGCGTTTCTCCGGGCGATTCGTCCGCGTCGACGGCAGCGGAGCGCTTTTTTGCCTCTGAAGAGGACGTTTTTGCCAAATCGTCGGGATCTGGCGGAACAGATAAAATCGTCGACGCCCGCCGACGCCAGGATAGGGCAGCGACAAAGGACCAATGGAGCCGAGCGGGCGTCACGTGATTCTGGACGGGCTTTTTTCATGTTCCTGTGCTGCCACTTCGCGTACAGCGCTGGAAGCTCATTGGAAGGGTACTGTGCGCCCAACCCGGCCGGAGTGAGTGCCGCTGCGGAGCACGTTTTGTAGGAATCTGTCAACGATTGCGTGTCCTGGGCAGCACCTGGTGGCTGTGTGCGAAGTCTGAGGCAGGCTGCTGAGCCCACCGAAGAGCCAATTCTTCAGTATCTCCGATCATGCGGCATGCGATGCGATCGCCAGCTGAACAAGGGCCGCCGCTTCAAAGATGAAGGCTACATTCGGAACATAACGTTCAATGAAATACCCCCGACCAGTGAGAATGGCGTTTTCCGCTGTATATGACTACCATCCATGAAAGGTGGATACTACATCGTGCACGCCATAGCACAGAAAACGACTGGGGACAACAGTTTTCACAATCCCGCCGCGGTGGCTGAGTGGTTATGGCGCTCGGCTGCTGGCTCGAAAGACGCGGGTTCGATCCCGGCCGCGGCGGCAGAATTTCGATGGAGGCAAAATTCTAGGGGCCCGTTTACTGTGCGATGTCAGTGCACGTTAAAGAACCCCAGGTGGTAGAAATTTCCGGAGCCCTCCCCTACGGCGTCCCTCATAGCCTGAATCGCTTTGGCAAGATAAAACCCCACTAAACCAAACCAAGTTTTCACAAGCAATCATTGTGCTCAAGCGCTTCCGAATAACTACACGAGCGATAAAAGCACAAGCGCACTAGCAACATGGCAGCTCTGCTAGCATTTTACTTTATTTTCCCGCAGCACACCGCTGCACAGGTTAAACAAGCATGCGCGTCCATAAAGACGTGCGCGAGAAGCGCACAATGAGCCATTCCGACGAAACCACGCAGAACTTTTCATCATGGATATGATGCGAACACACGCATAACGCTACCTTCTGCTTCTTCTGCCTCTTAATACATGGCACATACCCACATAGGGGTATTGGCCAAGATGTAGTGGCATAAACAAGGAAATTTCCTTAGGAGATTACGACAAAATTGTAGCACCATGCGTGAATGCTCTCGTAAGTTCTTTTTCGTTGTCCGCTCCACCGCGCGTTGAAATCAGCTCACAGCACTTGCCCATTTGGCCTTCTTGCTTGAGAAAGCAAAAAGCATCGGAATGAAGTCTGGGTGCCGCGGTGACATTCGAGGCCTTCCTGCCCATCAATAAAACATTTCGTGATGGTCTGCACACGCATTTAACCACAGTACCTCGTCCGCACCTGTCACAAAGTGATTCCCGCACAGTCTTGACGTGCTTGACGGTGCCCAATGGAGGCCACGATCGTCGAGCCGGCGAACGGCTTTTATCCACGCTTCGCGTTGATGGCGGTTCCGAGAAGCGTTCAGAAAGCGAAAAAAATCCGAGTTTGCTTCCCTTTACATATTGGGCAATGCAGCCGTATGCAACACATGTCGTAGGCATTGCCAAATGCGTCGCACTGAACGCCCGACGGCTGCAGCAACGCACCCCGCGTAGGAAGCCGGTTTGTTTACACTTCCACGGCCGTTCTCGAGTGGCGCGCGACCCTTCCAATATGTTTCGCGACACCGCCGCCAGGGGATGGGCGCATGCGCAGACGCGTCGTGAAAAAGGCGGATAACCCGGCCGAGGGAGACCGCAGCCGGTCTCGAGGGGAGCGCGCGCTTCTCTTCTTACATCCTTCGCAATGGGGTCTGTTTCCGCCTCCCGCCGCACCTTGGTGGGGCCGCCACTGCCCCACCGCTCTGCCGCTGAGACGGCCGTTCACGCGGAAGGAGAATAACGCGCGCTCGCTCCCAGTTCGGCCTGTGTCAGTGGTAACTGTCAAGCCTTTATATTTTACCTCTTTACGCAAAGACCGCGTAGTCAGCCCCTTTGCCATGGGAGAAATCTGAAACAACGGATTAACGATTGCGCGCTCTCTCCTTTAGCCCGACTGTGTATGGTTGAACGTACTGCTTCGAGCACGGACTTTAACGCGCTCTACCCTTATATTTGGCTAAAAAGCAAGGCTATCGGCTTACATAGTTCGTCTTCCTGCAGGTTCTTTACGAGTGTGTAGAATGATATGCGGCATGTAATACTTGGATGGCAAGTTTCAAAGAGTAAATGATTCTACAGCGTAAATATAGCTCCTGAAACTTCAAGCGGAGCTGCTTTAATTTTGCACAACAGCGGCGTTAGCAAGAATTCATGGTGCTCCCCAGGAAAACATCATGTCATTCACGAAACGAACGGCTATAGACGGAACCCAACCCTGGGCCGCAGGAGCAGAGCACGTTGCACGCACGCGCCGTCCAAGATCTTCTCTTGGAACAGAATTTTGAATTTTGGCGAAAAAATTCAGTCAGTAGTTGACAGTAACTGCAAACATGAACTAACTGCCAGCAAAGCAAAATTCGTTCGGAACTGCGTTCTGTCAATAAAATCGGCCTTTACGAGCGAATAGACTTATCTGATAGGCGATGACTATAAAAGCTTTGCATATTCTCCTGCATTTCTGTAGCCTTGTCATCGCTTTCGATAAATCTCCTGAGGGCACGACCTTTCATCACGTCACTCAGGAAACAAAGTAGCACCCTAAAAAGAAGTTTTAAGCAACCTAACGGAGCTCCACTAAAACTCACAGCAATGCGCGTTATACCAGCTGGCTTAGATTACAATGCAAGGAAATAAAAATTAACATTTGCGATGCTTACATCTTAATAAAAGTCACCAAATTTAAGAGAATAAAGGGCACTGGGCATTCAACTGCATAATCTGAGATCTTTCGCAAAGATATTTAAACCAATTTTTTTTAGGCAGCTTCAGGACACGCCGCAGGTTGAATATACGTGGACAACAATAAATGGCGCTCTTTATGGTAGCTGAAGTCAATCACTGGACATACATACTCTCTGAAATTGCAATACTCAGTACGCGTCAATATCTGTGGCAGCATACGCAGCTTGTACTGGTTGCTTCTGTTACGTTCTGTTAGCGTTAGTCAGGCCAGAATGACGACAAGGAAGCTTGCGTCCAAGTCGAAAATTGTTTATTGGGCGAACTCGTGTCCTCAAACAGGCGGCGCAGCGACAAAACAAAATTTAAAGGTGACAAGGCACTTGAAACATTAGACGCCTAATACGCTTACAAAAATTTTGAACATGAAGAGAGACTTGTTCGCGGCTACAGTCATTCCAGAGAAATCTGGTGGCCTCTCGTTTTAATATAAAAGCAGAAATGCCGCGTGCGATTGTCTTCGAGCACGGAACAATGCATTACAGTTCTTCTTGACAGTTGCGCGCACATTAGTAATTAGCATTCTTTTGAGCTATCGATACAGGCCTCTAATTCAAGGAAGTTGTGATCTATATGAGGGTGAAAATAAGTACATTCACGACGTGCGAAAAGCGATATCGGCGAAATCGAGTACTATATACATCTCCCAGGAATCAGTTTATTTGGCAGTTCAACGTTGGTGTACATGAGTCTGACTTTCAACTTTACAAGTATCGTCTCAGGCCACCAGCTACGGCGCTCTCGGATTTACGGCTCACGCGTCGTAGAGAATATTTTCCTCGATATAGTACCTATTTTTATGGGACGAGTGCGACACTTTCGTTCTCCAAGATTTCATTCTTTTCCTCTTAGCATTAACTTGTCATTTAATCACAGACCATGAGACATACGCGAGGAAGTGATCAAAGTATTTCCTTCTGTATTTAAAACCACAAATGCTCTACATAGTTCTGAGAAATGTGAGAGTGATTCCTTATTTTAAATGCTTTCATCGAGCAAAGTTTGTGACGAAGAACCTGTGCACAAGTGGATTGTGTTGAAGATACGCAGTTTAAGCATCAGCATTTTGCTTTCTTTGATTTCGGTGCTGCGCTCATTATGAACCAACGGGCTACAGCGCGGAACCAGGCAAAAGCCATTCGCCGCCGCAGCTGCAGGCGTGGAGCCAGCGGTAGGGCCGTCGCGCCTCTAGCGGCGGCGGGCGGTGTCACTCTCGGAGAAAAACTCGCATTGCTTCCGCGGCGAATGCGAAGGCCGTATGAAAGAGCGCGCGCGCCTACTCGAGACCGGCCGTGGGGAGACTCGCATGGTGGATGCGCGCCCAAACGGGCTCCCGCATCGCAGGTACAGATCGATGTGTGCCCGACTGCCTTCTCCCTTGCCCCCTTCCCTGCCCCTCTCTCCAAAGCAGACCCCCTTCCGCTCCTCTCTCTCTTTCCCCGCTCTCTCCATCTTCTCCTCTGTCTCTCTTTTCTTCCATTCCCTGCGCAGCTCAGTTTCGGTGTGCCCCTGAACAAGGAGGCAGTTACCGCGCAGCGCTCCCCTCCCCATTGCCTCCTTTGGCACTGTGATGGTCAAGTCAAGCCGAAGCCTCACGCCGCATCTCGCCAACTTGAGCTCGTCCCCGAATGGCCTTTTCGCGGCCACATCCCGTAGAAGGCAAATATCTTCTTGCGTGCTAAAACGTTTCCGCTGCTTCTTTGCTTGCAGGCGTGCTTGCGCCGCGTCCGTGCTCGATGAAGCCGACGCGCCAACGTTCGCACTGGAGGCCGCCATGTTAGTCCTCGATGACGCTCACTCGCTGGGCACTTTCCGCTGGGAAGGCCGGGCGAGCGGGTAGCGCCCCAAACCCGCTGGCCGCCTGAGCGTTCTGCGCATGCGCACTGGCGCCCTCTCTCGTCCGCTCCACTCCGCTGGCCGCTGGCCCGCTCTGCTAAAAGTCTCTAATATTTATTAAAGTTCAGTCAGCAGATCACGTGATAAAATTTATTCGAGTGCTGCAAATTAGCCTTGAGCAGTCTTGACTGTTTACATATATTACAATTACAGCAATTAATTCACCACATAAAGCAAACTCAGTGACTTTTCAGAACCAATGTACTTCTACACGAAACTTTCCCGTACCCATGGTGCCTGGCACGTCACCACCTTAGCGTCATGTACGACACTGGCCCCTTAGACGCACCCATTGCGGGGGAACAAAGCCAACTGCTGTAGCATTCGAGACAGCACCTCGAACCACGGTAGCCCCTTTGTACTGCTTAGAGAGCTAGTCATGAGTGCCTAGAAAAAGCTGCCTAGTTTTCTTTGTTCACCAGTTAGGAATCCATGAAGCATTGAATGATGGAAATGATGCACGTATTTTTGCTGTTTACCGATGCAAGGCTCATCTTCCAAGTAATGAGTACTGGCCAGTGAGTCGTGCATTTTCTCCTTACTTTCTCGTTACATTATTTTCCCAAAGATCCGTCCTCAGCACATCGACTATGTTTTAAAGATGACATCTCAGTACTTGGGTCAAATCAGTTTAGTGTGTTTCCATCTGCTTGACAATCCGGAATATTATTCAGATATACTATGATGCCTCTAATCAGGGTGAGAGTGCCGAATCCACTTTTTATGGCGTATTTGAAGAAGCATGGGACATTAAAGCTCTCGCATGCAACGCCGCCATTGAGCGCAGAACTTAACGTTACAATTTCCGGTTGGCAATAGATGGCTTGCATGTGACGTCATGGGCGCCATCTTTGAGCGCACATCTTCGCTTCCTCAGTGTAGGCCAAAGCAGGGGGCGATAAGTGGATAAGAAAAGCGCCCAGGTTTCCGCCACGCTTCTGATCCCAAGCATGGCGGTCACTGCGACGGCGGTGCAAACTGTGTACACGTCTGTGCACTTCCAAAACCTTTGACATGGTAATTTTCATCGATTGGCAACAACTCCTGCCGAGTATAAAGACCTGAATTTTGAACAAAAGCATTCATGCGTTAGTATACGATATATCGGAAGAGCTTCAAATACAAGAAGCTTCATTACAGACTACACTTCATTCCAGTGAGTCCTGCAATTATGACATTCCAGGAAACCGAGGCACACAGTTGGCATGGCGTGCACTGAAACGCTGATAACACGCTGAAAACCACAGCCTAGAGCTGCCACGACACAAAGAGCAGCGAGCTACTGTAGCGAGCAGCCGAAGGTCTGGGTCGGATTGAGCTGTCTGGTCACAAACTGGTTATTTGGTTCGTGCAAACGCCGCGAGTCGTGTTTGACTGGACTCGACCCTTCCACTCCGCCCACAGGGTGCGTTGACAAGCAGACCCCTTCGAAAATACACATAATCATTCACGCTTAGGTTTTCGAAAACATTTTTTTTGCAGGTGAGGACCGAAGCGGGCGCCGGTTGACAACGCGTGTAGTCGCACCTCGCAGGGCGCGACAGAGAGTCGACCCACTCGTATCGAGCGCATGTAAACGGAGAGTTGTAAGTTTGGCCGGCCTTGCTCAACTCTATGCCCTGAATGAGCCCCCCGCTATCGAGTTCATGTAAACGAAAGACACCAGGGAGGCCGGAGAAGCGAAACCAAAACCGAAACTGGTCCCAGGTCAATGATCGATCTAGGATAATGTGCTGTTCTTTGCCGAGTAAAATTCCGTGTGCAAATATATGCCACACTTTTTTTTGCTTTCTAACTTTCATATGGATCTATTACGAAACTGAAAGATATATCTAAGTTTCTAAGCGTGTTAAGATGACGTAGTTGGGTAGTGTTTATGTCACCCGACGGCGTTGCATGGTCGTTTTACGACCGCAAAAAGGCAACGATTTCCAACGGGCTTTATTAAATTCAGACTCAATATTGCGCTGAAATATTTCGGAATCGGCATGTCTAATATTTATTGAATCAAATAAAATTACAACCGGGCGGCTTCATTTTTTTTTCACAACCCCTTTAATAGAGATGATTCTTTTGACAGCGTCAGCCCGAGTCGGGCTGTCAGTAGCGTATACTGACGGCACACGCGTACTTTTGTTTCTGTTCACGTTTTTGCTATCGTCAAAGCGTTCCCCGTTGATTTTCTACGGTAGTCTTTACTTTTCGTGTACACTTCAGCTGTAACTAATTAATAATCGTTTTGTTTCTTCTAGTGCGTGCATATCTATCATAAACTGCGTGCGTGCTTGTGTGTTTAACCCTCGAAGGGCTTTAACTTGACAGCGTCAGTCCACATTGGGCTAAAAGCTGCTACTTTATTGTCTAAGTTTCGTGGGCATTATAATCTCGTATGTGTGCTCGTGCGAGGCAGGTAGAGAGATAGAGAGAGATAGAGAGGCGGGCCAGGGCTCCTGTCCGACTTTCCAGCTTCCGATCTGGTGTTGCACAGTAGACGAAATGCTTGCAAACGAACGGCCTACTGCGGTACCTGCGAAGTTGTACACTTAATCGCCGATGGAAGAAGAGCGGGGGTGTAGCTCAGTGGTAGAGCGTTCGCTTTGCATGTGAAAGGCCCCGGGTTCGATCCCCGGCACCTCCACGAGACCGCCGCTTTTTTTTTCTCGTCATACCATGAGCCACGAATAAACAGAATGGATACACACTCCGCTCAACCCGTTTAACTTTAGTGTCCGGGGTGGCTGCGGCCAAAGGAGGAAAAGTACCCCGAGTCTTGCATTTTCCTCGCTCGCCTTCCCCTAATATCCTCACACCCATCCTCGTTTTATTATTTTACTGCTCTTTCTCGCTCCCAATTTCCTGCTCTCGCCGACGCCATGGAGGAAGGATCCATGTTAAACCCACTCTAACCCTAAAACACGGCCGCCCGCTATCGTCATCACCCCACTTAGAGGAGCTTGACGCAAGTTTTCTTTTCTCATGGTATATATGTCTACATTACTCAGTAATAAATGTATGATAGAAGTCCTAAACGGGCGATTTAAAGTTTGACAAAAGCTTGCGTAAAGGGGGGGGGGGGGGGGGGGGCGCCATCCCTTGCCCACCACTTACGGTGAAAACAAAGTTTTGACAAGAGGTGTAGTTAAATTTTTAAACTGGTGGTTGTGTAGTCCACTGCTTTCCAACAGGCCGATGACGAACAGGACGTGCAACGGTGGCACGATGGCCGGTTAAGAAACCACAAATTAAGGCACGCCACTCAACATATACACCAGCAACGAAACAGTTCATTGAATAACAATTACATAAGAAGATGCACAAAAATTGCTCGACTATTTACCTACACGTGGAGAGGGAACAACCACATATCAGTGGATAAGAAATATTGCCCTCATACCGCCGCACTACCCTACAAAACAATACACAAGTGAGACAATCACTGTATACCGTATATTTCCGTACTACCTCTTAAGATCCAACAAAACTTACCGCAACTTTTGCAAATGCGGAAAACCTGCACAAAACATCTGTGACTAAATTATAGAGTTATTGAAGAAAGGAAAGACTACTCCTGACATGGAAATGTCCAAAGACCACAAAATACAAACACCTAGTGTTTGAAATATTCCAACACCAGGGTACGTACCAAGCCCTTGAAAAACTCGTAAAGAGGATGAACCAGATCACTGACCAAGCCGAACTCCCCCAATCTGGCCAGCCAGCACTCGGTAACGTAACCTTCGCTACTGAATGCAAAACTATGAGCCAGATACAATAGGGTATTCTGAAGTACAACGCATTCTTCTGTTCCTTTTCTTTTGTTAAAGCCTCTCTATTTTTATTTTGCAATCCATCTTGTTTCATCTTTTTTTTTTAACTCATATTGCCTATTAGGTACTTGTCCCCTGATCTATTTTATTTATTTACTTCACCAACCATTTTGTCACACACATATGCCGATTTATAGACGAACTAAAAATTGCCTGTTTCACTGAAGACCAATAAAAATTTTAAAATATAGGCTTTAGAGACATCGCGATGGTTTCAGCAGCACATTATTACTTGTGTTGGAGTACATCTTAACACAGGTGAATAATGTCAGCTGTAGGCGGCTACAACTAATTCCTGGTAATGTAACTTTTAGCTATCATAGCTAGGAATTCAGTTGAAATAGAGATCGCTAGCCAGTTGTTAATAAAAGACATATTATTTTTCAAAATTTCGAAAACGCGATTACCCTTAATGCTGTGACCGAAGAAAAAGGCACAGAAAAACGAAATTCTTTTTCTACGCGAGAAGCGCGCTCTGCCAGCTTTGCGCCTACACCCTCTCTTTCCACATTCCAGTAAACGGTGGGCCAAAGCCAACATACTCCTGTAAACCATGCTCCACGGTGATTGCATCCACAATTGATGGGAGTGCCGATGCGGCGGCTGTCTCGGGCTGTCTGCTCCTCGAGGAGCTTTTTCCCAACATTCCTCCTGCCGGCAGCTGCGCATTGTGCTGCGGGTGCCATGGCGCCGAACCTCAGGAGCTGATCCTTCCTTGCAATCTTTGTTGCTCCGCGCTCGTCTCTCTTTCGCGGCTTTCTGAAACCAGCCCTGCTGAAAGGTCAGCGTAGTAAAAATGAACGCTTCGTCTAGCGTAACAAACTGCCCACACGGCTCTGTGCGCCATACGCCGTATGTGAACAGCTGACTGCGATTTGAAAACAATAGCCTGTGCTAACTTTTTGTGTGTTTTTTCTTCAAACAGCACTGCTTTAAAAACGTGGCTCACGTGTTGTTCACGCGCGAAAAGTGTTTTGGTGCAACAGTGCAGACGACTGGCTATCCGGCCTGGCCATAGCTATGGCATTCTATGGCTTCGAAAGGCTCGTCGATGAAAAAAAAAAGCGCCGGAAACGTTTCCGAATACCTTACATATTCATATATAAGTTAAAACTATGGCGTTGTTAGCACCAAGAACTTTAATAACACTTCTGTTGGGCCTAGCAGTGCATGATAATACCACAGATGATCAATGTGCGCAAAGCATTAGACAATCCACGTACAGCGCTCCTTATGTTTCTCTCGTGTGCGTGGATTGTCTAATGTTTTGAGCACATCGATCATCTGTAGCTCCAAGAAGTTTGTACGCTTGAATAAGAACATTTATTTCACGCTTTCCTCTTCTGGTTTTCGGAGAAAATACCAAGCGGCTTGCGTGGTCGTGATGTGCTTCCTGAGGCCACTTTCAGCCGAGTCTCCTCTCTTTATGTTTCCATTCTACCCGAAAGCTTCACTATGCTAGGTAAAGCCGCTCTTCGCATGTCGCTAAATTTGACCTTCCCAGAGCCAGAGGTGGTGCTTTCGCGGTGTTGAGGTGTCCATCGAGATGTCGACATCTGATAGCTACTGCGGTCTTTCCTTTCCTCAAAGCACATGATTTCGCATTCCTCCACGTAAGCAAACCCAAGTGCCCTCGATTGCGGTTCGCCTCCATCGAAACCCGGCGGCCGCCGCGGTCGGGTTCGAACCCGCGTACTCCGGCTCAGTAGACTAGTGGCTTAACCACTGCGCCACCGCGGGGGGTAACTATCCAGTGTGCGGAACGCACTCAACGTTAAAAACACGAAGCCGCACCTACTTGCCCGATACACCACAGCTTTTGCTGTCTAGCCAGGTTCAGGATTAGCTAAACTGCACCGAATTTTTTAAACCGAAATCTTCACTACGCTAAGTAAAGCAGTCACAGAGTAGGCGAGAGAATGACCTTGAACGACCTTCAGCCAAACCACGTTTATCCCTTCCTTACGGCGCGGCTCGGATGTCCACCGATATATGCGAGACAGTTACTGCGCTATTCCCTTTCCGCAAAACCAATTTTCAAAACCAATCAAATTTTCTTCGAAAGCAATGTAAAGGCGCATAACTGGCTCCCTGGGGCAGTGAACGCATGAGTCGCGCTTTCAGGTACGTCGAGCGCAACGATATACCATACAATAAATGAAATAACTAGCGCAACAATAAACAACTCAAACATAGAGGCATCTGAAGAAGCGGCCATTGCCTTGGCAATATCGCACGGCAACGCAACAGGACAAAACCTCCCTACACTGACGGACTCCAAAGAAGAATCCAGAAACCACACAAGAGCCAGAATCGACAGCATCGCCAATCATATTCTACACACGACGACAAGACGCATAAACACTAAATATAGTGTGGGTTCCGAGACATGAGGGGTTGGGGGGCAACGTGCAGCAGACGAGTCAGCTCAAGGGTACGTCAACCGAGCAGACTCAACCCTTTGCACCACGGGCACCTTTGACCCTGTTAGCCCCACGTACTCAGACATGCTCGATCATTACAGGGGTCAGCGGAAACGCTACCCAGTCTCACACAAAGGGCTTACCAAAGAGGAGGTGCTAGGCTGTCGCAGACTACACACCGATACCTGCCAGCACCTGCACACACTACACCATATTTTCCCTACAGAATACGTAGACAAATGACCGTGGTGCCAGGTAAACCTACACTACTGCATGTCACATGCGCCTGCCATAAGGAAGACTTAGAGCCTAGAATAGAACACCCGAGTGTGACACAGTGGGACACTTGCCGGCCAGTTAGGACGAGCAACGATTTGTCGTACGCCGAGCCACGATAGCAGCGGTCAAGTGCGGCATGCTGGACCAACGATCGACCGCGGCGCCCAGTGACCCGTAAGGGTCGATAACACTTTAAATTGGTCGCAAACAAAGTTTTCAAGTGAAAGGCTTAACTACGCCACCTTTTCGAGCCGTCAAAGGGGCCCCAAGTTTGACCGTGAATATAGCTAGAGGTCACGGTGGCCGAAAGTTTCGCCTTGAATGTAGGTAGACGTCAAGCCATGAGCATAACTGGTGGTAGTCAGGTTAGACACGTGACGTCAGCTACAGCAGCGACACCAGCGGCTGTTACCCCAACTGTCCCGTCTTTGACCTTTGAGCTTGACCCTTGAGCCTTGACCTCTGACCTTGACCTCCGGTCAAGCGGGAAAGCGTCTGCCGGCATCGCATGCGCAGGTCAGAAAGTGTGTTCTTCATAAAATGCTGGTGCACTTTGATGCGTTCAGCGGAACACTAGGTGTGATCGATGCGACGCCTGCCGTGGAGACCGACACCCGAACCGCACCCGTAAGGGAAGGCAAATGAAATGAAAATTGGTTTTAAGGAAATGAAATTACGCCTGTCTCACATATCTCGATGGACACCCAAACCACGCCGTAAGTGAAGGAAAATAGAAGTTGAAAACCGGCAGTCGCTCGACCCCAAAGGCAGCCAAGGAGATGCAGCTTTTTCGCTTTTGACCACGGTTAACCAGAGCTAAGCCACCAGCAATTTTTTTTCCATCCTTCCATCAGGTACGTCGTGGTAGTGAGAGAGAGAGAGAGATGGGCTCCATGCATTAGCGCTGACAAAGAATTACAAGATTGCACTTTTCAGTCTGCTAATGAGGGGAACTGCAAAAGCCCTTCCTTGTCGTGTCCTCTTTCGCTCTGCATTTTTCTTCTTTTTCTGCAATTTTGTGTTTCTTTCTGCTTTTTACGCGACAACGTATACAGTTTGTTCGGTCGAAAGCCGTCGGCGTCGTAATTGAAGTAGTTGGCACCGAGCGTCGGAAATATTCCTTCCCTTACGGCGCGGTTCGGGTGTCCACCGAGATACGACACGGGCGTAATTTTCCTTTCCTTAAATTGCGCAACGGGCAAGGCATCGCACCGAACGGGCGATGGCACTCCGTGGACCCTTTGGCAACGCTGTCGCATCCCACTCTTAAAAACGAAGCTTAAGGATCCATTTTCTTTTATTTCTTCTCTTTAGACCAATGCATATATGTTGTTCAAAGAACTATTGCATATATGTTTCAGTTACCATAACACTTACGTTTGAAGACCGCAGCAACAGGGCGCAGCGTTGAATGGTAGCCAAGTATAAGTGCCACCTGCCAAGCTGGACGCAAGAGCGCGGAACTCACCGAACGTCGAATTCATTAAACCGCACTTATTATTCTTTTCTTTCTTTCTTTGGTGTCGCCGCACACAGGGCGCAGCGTTCAGCATAGATATCGTGATTGGAAAAAAATTTATTTACAGAAGTACGCAAGCCAAGGCTACCGGATACATTGACCTTCACAAGTAGACATGACGTTAATAGCGTAGATGTGTAAAGGGAAGTTTTTGACACTCTAAAACGAAATCTACACAATCCAACCCCGTCTGTACATGACCACAACGAGTGTAACAGGCTAATCAACTAAACATCGGGTGGTCAAAAAAGGTAAACAATACTATTTCACATTAATAAGTTCTGTTAAAATGGAGCGGCACTGTACAAAAGAATCAACCCTCCCCCCGGGGGAGGGGAGGAGGGGTGGAACACTACCAGCGCCAACCCTAAAGGACAGCTATAAACAAACCACGATCTAATTAAACAACATTCAGAAAAGAGGAGGGGGCGGTCTAGCTACTACCCTAGCATCGGCATAGCTAGTCGGCCCTCCCGAACGACAAAGATACGGGTGTGCCAGCGCCGCAGGAACAGCGCCTCCCCATCCGCTGCAAGCCGGTCAGACAGGTATTGCCTGATGAGGAGACGTAGAGTCCGCAACGCTGGGTACATTGCCCTCGCCGGCTGCCGCGAGGCTACGGTTAGACGGCGCCGACGCCGCAATGCAAACACGGCGCAGACAAAAACAAGTTTGCCAAACTGGCTGCGTGGTTGGCGGACACCTGGCCTGCACGAACAGAAAACATGCGGTAAACCAATCACCACATTGCCCGCGCGACGGGGCACATGAAGAAAATATGGCTCGCCGTTTCTTGTGTTCCACGTTGCGCGCACTGGACATTGGGCACAACGCCCCACGATGCGAGTAGTTCTCCCGTGGGGACGACGCCCCAACTCCTCCTCCACTCAAAGCGCGGACCTCAGGAGGGAGGCGTCTTGTACACGACGTACGCCACTTCCGTACCGCGGTGCGCCGCTGGTCGTCGAGACCAAGGCGAGCGCTAGCGACCATCTCGATGCAGGCACCTCGCTCAGATAAACCTCCGGTAGATCACAGGCTACAGACAGCTTAAACCCCGCTGCTGCTCTGCTGAAAACCAATGGCCTCTCTTCTTGCGGGCCTGTATGTCGATCCGGGGTGAAAGCACGACGTGCCGTGCTCATCCAATAAAGCATGAACGAACGCCCCAGATACGACACATTTCCTACCAGCGCGGTTGCAAATTTGGCTTCGACAGCCCGCGCTACTGTAGCTACACAGGGCAGCCCGAGTCCTCCCCGCGAAGGGGGCCGCTGGCAAAGGCGCCGAGCTACCCGCGCCGTACCACCATCCCAGAAAAACGCCCACGAGGAACGCTAGCCGACTCGCAGTACGGCGCGGCATCACTGCCACGCGTGCAACATAGTGGGCAAAGGCGCGCGCGGCTCTCACCACGGCTATCTTTGCCTCCGTAGAGAGGTCAAACTGAGCTGCCGTTGCTAGCGCAGTTTTCGTGCGCTCAACAACCCTCCCACGTCTGTGACAAAACTCCGGCCTTTTCGAAAAGGACCCCAGCACCCGGACCCCGTCCATGAAAGGAATAGGCACCGGAAGGGGATCGCAGAAGGCCCAAAACGTAGCGCCCGGCTCTTCCTGGCATTGAGCTCGGCGCCAGACAGCGCCGCGTAAACCTGAAACGTGGCCAGGAAAACCCTCAAATCTCCGGGTGTCCCGGACGAAGATTGAACTGTCGTCGGCATAGGCCGATACGACGATCGTTTGGTGTCCTGTCAGTGGAAAGCCGCGAATGCGTTCGTTGGAGGCAACGCTGCGCAGCAGGTGGTCGAAAAAACAAGACAAACAACGCCGGAGAGAAAGAGGGAATCCATGATGCACGCCACGCGTTACCGGAAAGGAGGTGGTCACACCACATTTAAGAATAGGTCGGCCGTGAGGTCGGAGTAGAATAGCGCTCAAAGCACCTCAGGACGTAAAAACAGGTAAGGATATTCCACCCTGTCAAACGCCTTCGCTTGGTCTGCCGAGACGAAAACCCCGTTAATCCCCTTCGCGTGTGCGTACGCGAACATATCGCGCGTGAGCGTGAGTGACGCGAAGACCGAGCGGCCTGGCACAGCGCAGGACTGGTAGAGGCTAACGAGGCTCGGCAAAAAAGGGCCCGCAAGCGACTAGCCATGAGCGACGCCACTAGTTTATAGTCCGTGTTCAGCAGGGGTTATCGGCCGCCACACGCCGCAGGGCATGACGACGTCTTTTCCTGCTTCGGGACTAACACATTCGGCCCTTGCAAAGGACGGCGGCTTAACTCCTTCCTGAAAGAAAGCGTTCACTCGGCGCGTAAGGAAGTCGACCAGCACATCGAAAAAAGACGTAGTAGAAACCGGCGACCAGGCCGTCTGGTCCCGGTGCGGATGCACGGCCCATACTAAACCCAGGACTGCGAAGACTTCCTCCTTTGACGCGGGAGCACAAAGTGCCGGTTCCGCGTCATCGGGTAGGTTGGGGAGGGTGGCGCAAAAGGCGTCTACCGCTGCTTCAAACCCATCCCACTCACACTGACCCTGCGAAACAAAACATTCCGCAAAGTGCTCGCGGAAAACGCGCTCAATATCATTGGCCTGATCACAGACCGCACCGTCTGGCATGGTGAGGCTATCGATACGGGCCGGTCGCTCACTCTTAAGGCGAAGGCTGTTGGCATGCCTAAGATCTGCGGCAGCCTGCGCCGGCATGTGTAGGCTCGCTGCCGTACAGGAGGCCTGGGTTCCCTTCTTCAGTACGCAGTGGTACCGCACGCGAAGCGTGTCCAAGTACTCGTGCATCATGAAGGGCACTTCACCTGCTCGCTTCATTATACGCATTCGACACGGCAAGTCACTGAGAGCCGCGGTCCTCCGTGCGCGCTTTGCTCGACATGTTTCGACTAAGCAATCGCGCACACGAGTCTTGAGGTCAAACCACGTCGAGGGAGTGAACTCGACGATCCGAGCAATGGACTCCGACAAATATTCGCGGATGCCGCGAACGCTCAATTCGTCCTCTACGAAGGAGACGTCCATTCGCCAAATGCCAGCGCCACCAACACGACCCGGAGCGCTCCTCAGGCAAACCACGACAAGAATGTGATCACTGAGCGTCCCGGCACCGGCCGGAAAGAAGACAACCTCGCAAGACCTTAACTGCAGGACGAGGGCACTACGTAAATACACCCGATCAATTCGGGTGCGCTGCGACCTCTAGCACGTGTGGCCACGAAGAAGTCCCCGTGCAGCTCAACCCACGCGTCCTTAAAGGGACACTGAGGAGAAATTGAAGTTGGCTTGTATCGTTAGAATACCAGCTCCTGATCACAAAAACCCCACTCTGACTGAAAAAAAAGCTCTTGTAAGGTAGAAAACAGCAACAACCAAAATACAGGTATCGCCACCACTAGGCCAATCTCGCAAGTACAAGCGTGATGACGTCATAGGACAAGAGACGCCACCTTGGAGGAATTTTCCTTACTCCATGGAGTCACGAATCTCTGAGGCTGACAAAAGAAGGTTGCGCGGTTCAATATTGAATTAAGTTTTTTTTGAAACCGATAGCTCACTTTTATCACACAAGAAAGACGGACCAAAGACAATCTGAATGTTGGAAGCAAAGAAAACCGATGCTTGGTGGCGCCACAGGCGGCCAGGAGAGTTTCGGTTTTTTATAGCGCTTCGCGTCTATGAGCTTTGCGTGCCCCGTGGTTTTGTTTTTGATGCGCCTCGATTTACAAGCGCCGAACAGTAGAGCAACTCCAAGTGCCTCTTCAAGTGCTAGTTAACCTTTGACGGAGACTGTTCAGGCTGGTCACATGATCGCCACGGTCGATGAAAAACTATGAAGGCACGATGGTCGGTGATCGTACAAGGCAGTTAGTAGTATAAAGAGCACTTGTGTCTTCGTACGCTCGCCCGGCGAAACGTTCCCGGCTGTTCCAGTCAACTTCGAACTACTTAACGTAAATCGTTTATTAGGGACGGGAGACAAGATACAAGGCAGTTAAGAAAAAATTGCTGATGACCTAGCTCTTAGGCCAGGATATCCGTAGCGAAATCGCGGAGACTTCTGCATCGGAAGAGTGCATTCACCAGATGCGCTTTTATTCATGCTCAAAGCTTGAGCCGTAGTGGCGGAGTATATGCTGCCCTGCAAGAGCCGCCTAGCTGGCTCCCCTGTCTGGATGGATGTGTGTGCATCCCGGTCTTTTGATGTTTTGGAAGGAGGGATCATGCAGGGGTAATGTGGCCTAGTGTTTTGTGGCATGAGCGTGCTTAGACTTTTCTTTTCAGCACTATTTCTATACAATAAAGACAAAAAGGCCGTAGTGGCGGAGTGGTAGTCTCCACCCATAACGCCAAAGGCACTGGTTCGATTCCGAGCCTCGCCACAGGTTTTCTTTTTTTTTCATTCAGTGAGTGTGTGTGGGGGGGGTTCCATGGCTCCCATAGGTGCCGCCCCTGAATACGTTGGTTAGCGGTTAAGCGCAAGCACTGTTAAGCGTGGCCGGCATGGAGCGTTTCTCTGGGCGATTCGTCCGCGTCGACGGCAGCGGAGCGCTTTTTTGCCTCTGAAGAGGACGTTTTTGCCAAATCGTCGGGATCTGGCGGAACAGATAAAATCGTCGACGCCCGCCGACGCCAGGATAGGGCAGCGACAAAGGACCAATGGAGCCGAGCGGGCGTCACGTGATTCTGGACGGGCTTTTTTCATGTTCCTGTGCTGCCACTTCGCGTACAGCGCTGGAAGCTCATTGGAAGGGTACTGTGCGCCCAACCCGGCCGGAGTGAGTGCCGCTGCGGAGCACGTTTTGTAGGAATCTCTCAACGATTGCGTGTCCTGGGCAGCACCTGGTGGCTGTGTGCGAAGTCTGAGGCAGGCTGCTGAGCCCACCGAAGAGCAAATTCTTCAGTATCTCCGATCATGCGGCATGCGATGCGATCGCCAGCTGAACAAGGGCCGCCGCTTCAAAGATGAAGGCTACATTCGGAACATAACGTTCAATGAAATACCCCCGACCAGTGAGAATGGCGTTTTCCGCTGTATATGACTACCATCCATGAAAGGTGGATACTACATCGTGCACGCCATAGCACAGAAAACGACTGGGGACAACAGTTTTCACAATCCCGCCGCGGTGGCTGAGTGGTTATGGCGCTCGGCTGCTGGCTCGAAAGACGCGGGTTCGATCCCGGCCGCGGCGGCAGAATTTCGATGGAGGCAAAATTCTAGGGGCCCGTTTACTGTGCGATGTCAGTGCACGTTAAAGAACCCCAGGTGGTAGAAGTTTCCGGAGCCCTCCCCTACGGCGTCCCTCATAGCCTGAATCGCTTTGGCAAGATAAAACCCCACTAAACCAAACCAAGTTTTCACAAGCAATCATTGTGCTCAAGCGCTTCCGAATAACTACACGAGCGATAAAAGCACAAGCGCACTAGCAACATGGCAGCTCTGCTAGCATTTTACTTTATTTTCCCGCAGCACACCGCTGCACAGGTTAAACAAGCATGCGCGTCCATAAAGACGTGCGCGAGAAGCGCACAATGAGCCATTCCGACGAAACCACGCAGAACTTTTCATCATGCATGATGCGAACACACGCATAACGCTACCTTCTGCTTCTTCTGCCTCTTAATACATGGCACATACCCACATAGGGGTATTGGCCAAGATGTAGTGGCATAAACAAGGAAATTTCCTTAGGAGATTACGACAAAATTGTAGCACCATGCGTGAATGCTCTCGTAAGTTCTTTTTCGTTGTCCGCTCCACCGCGCGTTGAAATCAGCTCACAGCACTTGCCCATTTGGCCTTCTTGCTTGAGAAAGCAAAAAGCATCGGAATGAAGTCTGGGTGCCGCGGTGACATTCGAGGCCTTCCTGCCCATCAATAAAACATTTCGTGATGGTCTGCACACGCATTTAACCACAGTACCTCGTCCGCACCTGTCACAAAGTGATTCCCGCATAGTCTTGACGTGCTTGACGGTGCCCAATGGAGGCCACGATCGTCGAGCCGGCGAACGGCTTTTATCCACGCTTCGCGTTGAAGGCGGTTCCGAGAAGCGTTCAGAAAGCGAAAAAAATCCGAGTTTGCTTCCCTTTACATATTGGGCAATGCAGCCGTATGCAACACATGTCGTAGGCATTGCCAAATGCGTCGCACTGAACGCCCGACGGCTGCAGCAACGCACCCCGCGTAGGAAGCCGGTTTGTTTACACTTCCACGGCCGTTCTCGAGTGGCGCGCGACCCTTCCAATATGTTTCGCGACACCGCCGCCAGGGGATGGGCGCATGCGCAGACGCGTCGTGAAAAAGGCGGATAACCCGGCCGAGGGAGACCGCAGCCGGTCTCGAGGGGAGCGCGCGCTTCTCTTCTTACATCCTTCGCAATGGGGTCTGTTTCCGCCTCCCGCCGCACCTTGGTGGGGCCGCCACTGCCCCACCACTCTGCCGCTGAGACGGCCGTTCACGCGGAAGGAGAATAACGCGCGCTCGCTCCCAGTTCGGCCTGTGTCAGTGGTAACTGTCAAGCCTTTATATTTTACCTCTTTACGCAAAGACCGCGTAGTCAGCCCCTTTGCCATGGGAGAAATCTGAAACAACGGATTAACGATTGCGCGCTCTCTCCTTTAGCCCGACTGTGTATGGTTGAACGTACTGCTTCGAGCACGGACTTTAACGCGCTCTACCCTTATATTTGGCTAAAAAGCAAGGCTATCGGCTTACATAGTTCGTCTTCCTGCAGGTTCTTTACGAGTGTGTAGAATGATATGCGGCATGTAATACTTGGATGGCAAGTTTCAAAGAGTAAATGATTCTACAGCGTAAATATAGCTCCTGAAACTTCAAGCGGAGCTGCTTTAATTTTGCACAACAGCGGCGTTAGCAAGAATTCATGGTGCTCCCCAGGAAAACATCATGTCATTCACGAAACGAACGGCTATAGACGGAACCCAACCCTGGGCCGCAGGAGCAGAGCACGTTGCACGCACGCGCCGTCCAAGATCTTCTCTTGGAACAGAATTTTGAATTTTGGCGAAAAAATTCAGTCAGTAGTTGACAGTAACTGCAAACATGAACTAACTGCCAGCAAAGCAAAATTCGTTCGGAACTGCGTTCTGTCAATAAAATCGGCCTTTACGAGCGAATAGACTTATCTGATAGGCGATGACTATAAAAGCTTTGCATATTCTCCTGCATTTCTGTAGCCTTGTCATCGCTTTCGATAAATCTCCTGAGGGCACGACCTTTCATCACGTCACTCAGGAAACAAAGTAGCACCCTAAAAAGAAGTTTTAAGCAACCTAACGGAGCTCCACTAAAACTCACAGCAATGCGCGTTATACCAGCTGGCTTAGATTACAATGCAAGGAAATAAAAATTAACATTTGCGATGCTTACATCTTAATAAAAGTCACCAAATTTAAGAGAATAAAGGGCACTGGGCATTCAACTGCATAATCTGAGATCTTTCGCAAAGATATTTAAACCAATTTTTTTTAGGCAGCTTCAGGACACGCCGCAGGTTGAATATACGTGGACAACAAAAAATGGCGCTCTTTATTGTAGCTGAAGTCAATCACTGGACATACATACTCTCTGAAATTGCAATACTCAGTACGCGTCAATATCTGTGGCAGCATACGCAGCTTGTACTGGTTGCTTCTGTTACGTTCTGTTAGCGTTAGTCAGGCCAGAATGACGACAAGGAAGCTTGCGTCCAAGTCGAAAATTGTTTATTGGGCGAACTCGTGTCCTCAAACAGGCGGCGCAGCGACAAAACAAAATTTAAAGGTGACAAGGCACTTGAAACATTAGACGCCTAATACGCTTACAACAATTTTGAACATGAAGAGAGACTTGTTCGCGGCTACAGTCATTCCAGAGAAATCTGGTGGCCTCTCGTTTTAATATAAAAGCAGAAATGCCGCGTGCGATTGTCTTCGAGCACGGAACAATGCATTACAGTTCTTCTTGACAGTTGCGCGCACATTAGTAATTAGCATTCTTTTGAGCTATCGATACAGGCCTCTAATTCAAGGAAGTTGTGATCTATATGAGGGTGAAAATAAGTACATTCACGACGTGCGAAAAGCGATATCGGCGAAATCGAGTACTATATACATCTCCCAGCAATCAGTTTATTTGGCAGTTCAACGTTGGTGTACATGAGTCTGACTTTCAACTTTACAAGTATCGTCTCAGGCCACCCGCTACGGCGCTCTCGGATTTACGGCTCACGCGTCGTAGAGAATATTTTCCTCGATATAGTACCTATTTTTATGGGACGAGTGCGACACTGTCGTTCTCCAAGATTTCATTCTTTTCCTCTTAGCATTAACTTGTCATTTAATCACAGACCATGAGACATACGCGAGGAAGTGATCAGAGTATTTCCTTCTGTATTTAAAACCACAAATGCTCTACATAGTTCTGAGAAATGTGAGAGTGATTCCTTATTTTAAATGTTTTCATCGAGCAAAGTTTGTGACGAAGAACCTGTGCACAAGTGGATTGTGTTGAAGATACGCAGTTTAAGCATCAGCATTTTGCTTTCTTTGATTTCGGTGCTGCGCTCATTATGAACCAACGGGCTACAGCGCGGAACCAGGCAAAAGCCATTCGCCGCCGCAGCTGCAGGCGTGGAGCCAGCGGTAGGGCCGTCGCGCCTCTAGCAGCGGCGGGCGGTGTAACTCTCGGAGAAAAACTCGAATTGCTTCCGCGGCGAATGCGAAGGCCGTATGAAAGAGCGCGCGCGCCTACTCGAGACCGGCCGTGGGGAGACTCGCATGGTGGATGCGCGCCCAAACGGGCTCCCGCATCGCAGGTACAGATCGATGTGTGCCCGACTGCCTTCTCCCTTGCCCCCTTCCCTGCCCCTCTCTCCAAAGCAGACCCCCTTCTGCTCCTCTCTCTCTTTCCCCGCTCTCTCCATCTTCTCCTCTGTCTCTCTTTTCTTCCATTCCCTGCGCAGCTCAGTTTCGGTGTGCCCCTGAACAAGGAGGCAGTTACCGCGCAGCGCTCCCCTCCCCATTCCCTCCTTTGGCACTGTGATGGTCAAGTCAAGCCGAAGCCTCACGCCGCATCTCGCCCACTTGAGCTCGTCCCCGAATGGCCTTTTCGCGGCCACATCCCGCAGAAGGCAAATATCTTCTTGCGTGCTAAAACGTTTCCGCTGCTTCTTTGCTTGCAGGCGTGCTTGCGCCGCGTCCGTGCTCGATGAAGCCGACGCGCCAACGTTCGCACTGGAGGCCGCCATGTTAGTCCTCGATGACGCTCACTCGCTGGGCACTTTCCGCTGGGAAGGCCGGGCGAGCGGGTAGCGCCCCAAACCCGCTGGCAGCCTGAGCGTTCTGCGCATGCGCACTGGAGCCCTCTCTCGTCCGCTCCACTCCGCTGGCCGCTGGCCCGCTCTGCTAAAAGTCTCTAATATTTATTAAAGTTCAGTCAGCAGATCACGTGATAAAATTTATTCGAGTGCTGTGAATTAGCCTTGAGCAGTCTTGACTGTTTACATATATTACAATTACAGCAATTATTTCACCACATAAAGCAAACTCAGTGACTTTTCAGAACCAATGTACTTCTACACGAAACTTTCCCGTACCCATGGTGCCTGGCACGTCACCACCTTAGCGTCATGTACGACACTGGCCCCTTAGACGCACCCATTGCGGGGGAACAGAGCCAACTGCTGTAGCATTCGAGACAGCACCTCGAACCACGGTAGCCCCTTTGTACTGCTTAGAGAGCTAGTCATGAGTGCCTAGAAAAAGCTGCCTAGTTTTCTTTGTTCACCAGTTAGGAATCCATGAAGCATTGAATGATGGAAAGGATGCACGTATTTTTGCTGTTTACCGATGCAAGGCTCATCTTCCAAGTAATGAGTACTGGCCAGTGAGTCGTGCATTTTCTCCTTACTTTCTCGTTACATTATTTTCCCAAAGATCCGTCCTCAGCACTTCGACTATGTTTTAAAGATGACATCTCAGTACTTGGGTCAAATCAGTTTAGTGTGTTTCCATCTGCTTGACAATCCGGAATATTATTCAGATATACTATGATGCCTTTAATCAGGGTGAGAGTGCCGAATCCACTTTTTATGGCGTATTTGAAGAAGCATGGGACATTAAAGCTCTCGCATGCAACGCCGCCATTGAGCGCAGAACTTAACGTGACAATTTCCGGTTGGCAATAGATGGCTTGCATGTGACGTCATGGGCGCCATCTTTGAGCGCACATCTTCGCTTCCTCAGTGTAGGCCAAAGCAGGGGGCGATAAGTGGATAAGAAAAGCGCCCAGGTTTTCGCCACGCTTCTGATCCCAAGCATGGCGGTCACTGCGACGGCGGTGCAAACTGTGTACACGTCTGTGCACTTCCAAAACCTTTGACATGGTAATTTTCATCGATTGGCAACAACTCCTGCCGAGTATAAAGACCTGAATTTTGAACAAAAGCATTCATGCGTTAGTATACGATATATCGGAAGAGCTTCAAATACAAGAAGCTTCATTACAGACTACACTTCATTCCAGTGAGTCCTGCAATTATGACATTCCAGGAAACCGAGGCACACAGTTGGCATGGCGTGCACTGAAACGCTGATAACACGCTGAAAACCACAGCCTAGAGCTGCCACGACACAAAGAGCAGCGAGCTACTGTAGCGAGCAGCCGAAGGTCTGGGTCGGATTGAGCTGTCTGGTCACAAACTGGTTATTTGGTTCGTGCAAACGCCGCGAGTCGTGTTTGACTGGACTCGACCCTTCCACTCCGCCCACAGGGTGCGTTGACAAGCAGACCCCTTCGAAAATACACATAATCATTCACGCTTAGGTTTTCGAAAACATTTTTTTTTGCAGGTGAGGACCGAAGCGGGCGCCGGTTCACAACGCGTGTAGTCGCACCTCGCAGGGCGCGACAGAGAGTCGACCCACTCGTATCGAGCGCATGTAAACGGAGAGTCGTAAGTTTGGCCGGCCTTGCTCAACTCTATGCCCTGAATGAGCCCCCCGCTATCGAGTTCATGTAAACGAAAGACCCCAGGGAGGCCGGAGAAGCGAAACCAAAACCGAAACTGGTCCCAGGTCAATGATCGATCTAGGATAATGTGCTGTTCTTTGCCGAGTAAAATTCCGTGTGCAAATATATGCCACACTTTTTTTTGCTTTCTAACTTTCATATGGATCTATTACGAAACTGAATGATATATCTAAGTTTCTAAGCGTGTTAAGATGACGTAGTTGGGTAGTGTTTATGTCACCCGACGGCGTTGCATGGTCGTTTTACGACCGCAAAAAGGCAACGATTTCCAACGGGCTTTATTAAATTCAGACTCAATATTGCGCTGAAATATTTCGGAATCGGCATGTCTAATATTTATTGAATCAAAGAAAATTACAACCGGGCGGCTTCATTTTTTTTTCACAACCCCTTTAATAGAGATGATTCGTTTGACAGCGTCAGCCCGAGTCGAGCTGTCAGTAGCGTATACTGAGGGCACACGCGTACTTTTGTTTCTGTTCACGTTTTTGCTATCGTCAAAGCGTTCCCCGTTGATTTTCTACGGTAGTCTTTACTTTTCGTGTACACTTCAGCTGTAACTAATTAATAATCGTTTTGTTTCTTCTAGTGCGTGCATATCTATCATAAACTGCGTGTGTGCTTGTGTGTTTAACCCTCGAAGGGCTTAAACTTGACAGCGTCAGTCCACATTGGGCTAAAAGCTGCTACTTTATTGTCTAAGTTTCGTGGGCATTATAATCTCGTATGTGTGCTCGTGCGAGGCAGGTAGAGAGATAGAGAGAGAGAGAGAGGCGGGCCGGGGCTCCTGTCCGACTTTCCAGCTTCCGATCTGGTGTTGCACAGTAGACGAAATGCTTGCAAACGAACGGCCTACTGCGGTACCTGCGAAGTTGTACACTTAATCGCCGATGGAAGAAGTGCGGGGGTGTAGCTCAGTGGTGGAGCGTTCGCTTTGCATGTGAAAGGCCCCGGGTTCGATCCCCGGCACCTCCACGAGACCGCCGCTTTTTTTTTTCTCGTCATACCATGAGCCACGAATAAACAGAATGGATACACACTCCGCTCAACCCGTTTAAGTTTAGTGTCCGGGGTGGCTGCGGCCAAAGGAGGAAAAGTACCCTGAGTCTTGCATTTTCCTCGCTCGCCTTCCCCTAATATCCTCACACCCATCCTCGTTTTATTATTTTACTAGTCTTTCTCGCTCCCAATTTCCTGCTCTCGCCGACGCCATGGAGGAAGGATCCATGTTAAACCCACTCTAACCCTAAAACACGGCCGCCCGCTATCGTCATCACCCCACTTAGAGGAGCTTGACGCAAGTTTTCTTTTCTCATGGTATATATGTCTACATTACTCAGTAATAAATGTATGATAGAAGTCCTAAACGGGCGATTTAAAGTTTGACAAAAGCTTGCGTAAAGGGGGGGGGGGCGCCATCCCTTGCCCACCACTTACGGTGAAAACAAAGTTTTGACAAGAGGTATAGTTAAATTTTTAAACTGGTGGTTGTGTAGTCCACTGCTTTCCAACAGGCCGATGACGAACAGGACGTGCAACGGTGGCACGATGGCCGGTTAAGAAACCACAAATTAACGCACGCCACTCAACATATACACCAGCAACGAAACAGTTCATTGAATAACAATTACATAAGAAGATGCACAAAAATTGGTCGACTATTTACCTACACGTGGAGAGGGAACAACCACATATCAGTGAATAAGAAATATTGCCCTCATACCGCCGCACTACCCTACAAAACAATACACAAGCGAGACAATCACTGTATACCGTATATTTCCGTACTACCTCTTAAGATCCAACAAAACTTACCGCAACTTTTGCAAATGCGGAAAACCTGCACAAAACATCTGTGACTAAATTATAGAGTTATTGAAGAAAGGAAAGACTACTCCTGACATGGAAATCTCCAAAGACCACAAAATACAAACACCTAGTGTTTGAAATATTCCAACACCAGGGTACGTACCAAGCCCTTGAAAAACTCGTAAAGAAGATGAACCAGATCACTGACTAAGCCGAACTCCCCCAATCTGGCCAGCCAGCACTCGGTAACGTAACCTTCGCTACTGAATGCAAAACTATGAGCCAGATACAATAGGGTATTCTGAAGTACAACGCATTCTTCTGTTCCTTTTCTTTTGTTAAAGCCTCTCTATTTTTATTTTACAATCCATCTTGTTTCATCTTTTTTTTAAACTCATATTGCCTATTAGGTACTTGTCCCCTGATCTATTTTATTTATTTACTTCACCAACCATTTTGTCACACACATATGCCGATTTATAGACAAACTAAAAATTGCCTGTTACACTGAAGACTAATAAAAATTTTAAAATATAGGCTTTAGAGACATCGCGATGGTTTCAGCAGCACAATATTACTTGTGTTGGAGTACATCTTAACACAGGTGAATAATGTCAGCTGTAGGCGGCTACAACTAATTCCTGGTAATGTAACTTTTAGCTATCATGGTTAGGAATTCAGTTGAAATAGAGATCGCTAGCCAGTTGTTAATAAAAGACATTATTTTTCAAATTTTCGAAAACGCGATTACCCTTAATGCTGTGACCGAAGAAAAAGGCACAGAAAAACGAAATTCTTTTTCTACGCGAGAAGCGCGCTCTGCCAGCTTTGCGCCTACACCCTCTCTTTCCACATTCCAGTAAATGGTGGGCCAAAGCCAACATACTCCTGTAAACCATGCTCCAAGGTGATTGCATCCACAATTGATGGGAGTGCCGATGCGGCGGCTGTCTCGGGCTGTCTGCTCCTCGAGGAGCTTTTTCCCAACATTCCTCCTGCCGGCAGCTGCGCATTGTGCTGCGGGTGCCATGGCGCCGAACCTCAGGAGCTGATCCTTCCGTGCAATCTTTGTTGCTCCGCGCTCGTCTCTCTTTCGCGGCTTTCTGAAACCAGCCCTGCTGAAAGGTCAGCGTAGTAAAAATGAACGCTTCGTCTAGCGCAACAAACCGCCCACACGGCACCGTGCGCCATACGCCGTATGTGAACAGCTGACTGCGATTTGAAAACAACAACAGCCTGTGCTAACTTTTTGTGTGTTTTTTCTTCAAACAGCACTGCTTTAAAAACGTGGCTCACGTGTTGTTCAACGCGCGAAAAGTGTTTTGGTGCAACAGTGCAGACGACTGGCTATCCGGCCTGGCCATAGCTATGGCATTCTATGGCTTCGAAAGGCTCGTCGATGAAAAAAAAAAGCGCCGGAAACGTTTCCGAATACCTTACATATTCATATATAAGTTAAAACTATGGCGTTGTTAGCACCAAGAACTTTAATAACACTTCTGTTGGGCCTAGCAGTGCATGATAATACCACAGATGATCAATGTGCGCAAAGCATTAGACAATCCACGTACAGCGCTCCTTATGTTTCTCTCGTGTGCGTGGATTGTCTAATGTTTTGAGCACATCGATCATCTGTAGCACCAAGAAGTTTGTACGCTTGAATAAGAACATTTATTTCACGCTTTCCTCTTCTGGCTTTTGGAGAAAATACCAAGCGGCTTGCGTGGTCGTGATGTGCTTCCTGAGGCCAGTTTCAGCCGAGTCTCCTCTCGTTATGTTTCCTTTCTACCCGAAAGCTTCACTATGCTAGGTAAAGCCGCTCTTCGCATGTCGCTAAATTTGACCTTCCCTGAGCCAGAGGTGGTGCTTTCGCGGTGTTGAGGTGTCCATCGAGATGTCGACATCTGATAGCTACTGCGGTCTTTCCTTTCCTCAAAGCACTTGATTTCGCATTCCTCCACGTAAGCAAACCCAAGTGCCCTCGATTGCGGTTCGCCTCCATCGAAACGCGGCGGCCGCCGCGGTCGGGTTCGAACCCGCGTACTCCGGCTCAGTAGACAAGTGGCATAACCACTGCGCCACCGCGGGGGGTAACTATCCAGTGTGCGGAATGCACTCAACGTTAAAAACACGAAGCCGCACCTACTTGCCCGATACACCACAGCTTTTGATGTCTAGCCAGGTTCAGGATTAGCTAAACGGCACCGAATTTTTTAAACCGAAATCTTCACTACGCTAAGTAAAGCAGTCACGGAGTAGGCGAGAGAATGACCTTGAACGACCTTCAGCCAAACCACGTTTATCCCTTCCTTACGGCGCGGCTCGGATGTCCACCGATATATGCGAGACACTTACTGCGCTATTCCCTTTCCGCCAAACCAATTTTCAAAACCAATCAAATTTTCTTCGAAAGCAATGTAAAGGCGCATAACTGGCTCCCTGGGGCAGTGAACGCATGAGTCGCGCTTTCAGGTACGTCGAGCGCAACGATATACCATACAATAAATGAAATAACTAGCGCAACAATAAACAACTCAAACATAGAGGCATCTGAAGAAGCGGCCATTGCCTTGGCAATATCGCACGGCAACGCAACAGGACAAAACCTCACTATACTGACGGACTCCAAAGAAGAATCCAGAAACCACACAAGAGCCAGAATCGACAGCATCGCCAATCATACACTCTAAGAAAAAAACCGGCTCAAGGGGGGAGTAACGTCAACTTTAGTCCTCAAAACGGCCCGTTAGTCTGCGAAAGGACCAACTGCGGCGAGCTGCGTGCCGTGTGCAAATTTGGAGGACCATTTGTTTAGTCCTGGCCCGAAAAGGACTAACGGGAGGACAAACTGCTCGCTTACTCCCCCGACCGATGCGCGCATGCATGCATGCAGCATGCATGCATCCATGGATGCACTGGACCGCGAAGCGAAGCAGTCGCGCGCTATGGGAATTTCAGGCGCATGAAGAAATGTGGCGAAAACGCCATTCTTCATGTAGGTGGGCTGGTGGTCCATGCCCCACGTGCCGCGCTTGTTCCGAGGGCGAAGCGTCCATGAGCGGCATGGGTCCAGCGACAGCTCGGTGATCGCTGTTTGGTGTTGTCAAGTTCATGCAAGCAACGGATAGCCGTTACGCCGAAATGCGCGTGTACACACACACACACACAGACACACACACACACACACACACAGGCGCGCGCGCGCGCAGAGACAGACAGACACACACACACACGCACACACGCGCGCGCACACACACACACACACACACACACACACACACATACTTTATCCTCGGGCCTCAGGTTACGGTGCAGTGGCCTGTGAACTTTTGCGTCAGTGTGGGATACACGGATAAAGGCATTTTTTTTATTGTAGCACATCGCAAACGGGAAGCGCATTTGAATGAGTGAGACACTTTAATCCGCTATAGCGTGTCAGTACAAATCGTAATTAGAAGCGCTATAGTAAAAATTCCATTTCTAAATCGCCATGGTGACTCAGTCACTATATATACTATACACTCTTATGTACACGGTGCTCGATCGGCTGCTGGCCTAAGGTAAGATACTGGTTCGGGCTCGGCCGCGGCGAAATGCTATAGAAGCCCGTGTACTGCATGTGCAATGTCAGTGCACAGTAACGAATTGTAGGTAGTCGAAATTATCCGGAGTCCTTCACTACGGCGTCCCTTGATCATAGCTTGAGTTGCTTTACCTTTTGTACGCATGATTGCACGATAATTCTTCATCAGTAGGCCTTGCACATTCACCTGCCATAACAGAAACACAAACACTAGAAAATAAATTGTGTATAACACAGACAAAATGCTCTTATTGATAAAAACGTAAATTGTAGCTGCATATGTCCCCAGTACCAGCTGTAATAGGCCAGGAAAGAGACGTAGGATGATATATGAAAAGGAATTCTGCTTAATTAATGGCAAACATATTAAAAAGCTACCTAATTTTAAAAAAAATTGTATCCTATAATATTGAATTACACAGGAGAAAAACTCATCTGCATATGCCATTAGAATGCCTTTCACGCAGTGTAGTTGCACTAAACTTCCATGATGGTTTTCACTGGCAACAGACAAGTATGCAAGCCATTTCTTTATTTTTTGTGTGAGACAAATCATTCCCTACTGGCTGGAAAATGGTGCAATGGCTTAAAGTAACAGCACAACTGTGAGGAATTGCATAAGTGCCTTTCTGATTTCCATTCTGCCAAGTGTAAAACCTGGTTTCCTCTGCTGTGATGCAATTTTCTTCAGTGACGTGTCAGAATTGTAGCCAGATTTTCACGAGTGACCATTGTGTTTTCTGATCACTACTATTACGTTGTAAAATGAACACCTTGACAATAAGAACAGTCTTAAAATATGTATTTTGAGACCACAGCTGTTCACTTCAGTGACACAAACTGCCTCAAGTACACACAATAGGAGATACTAGACTGTGGTGTCCGAGGCGCTCTCAGAACAGCAATTTTCAAGGAGCCTAAATGAGTGCTGAGCAAACAGTGAGTTGCACTCTTTTTAGTGCAACAGTTTAATGGATATATGTGTACCTTATTCGTATCTATTGCACAATTACTTATTTCAGGTGATATTCAAATGAATTATTTTATCCTTCTCACCCTCTGCTGCAAGGCAGCTAGAACAGCAGCTTGGGCTTGGGGTTTTCCATCCTGATGTCAATTACAGCACAGTACATAGACGGGGACACAAGACGAGATAATGACACAGTGAGTGCCGAGTTTCAACGTTTATTTGAAAGAAGCACGACTTCGCATACATTTGCATAAAGGCACCATGTGACACAGGCACTTCTGCACACCCATGAAAATTATTGCACGTTAGCAGCTAAAGTTCTGTTTTTGTTAGCAAAAGAGACGGCGTGCTAACACATTGGTTACACAGACTGGCAATCTCAGTTGCCTCAATTTCACGAACCAGACTGAAAGAACACAAAACTAATGCCGATCAGGCATGCTGAAATTCAGGAATTCACATCAGGGATTGCCCATCCGAAACTTGTGCCACAAAATTTAGACGATGCAAAGCGCTTGAAAAGCACAGTGATACGTGAAATTACCAAGGCAGCCGAGATTTCCAGACTGTGTGACCAACGTGTTAGCAGACAGTCCTTTTTGCAAACAAAAAAACAGTTTAGTTAGTTTATGGGGGTTTAACGTCCTAAAACGACTCAGGCTATGAGACGCCGTAGTGAAGGGCTCCGGAAATTTCGACCACCTGGGGTTCTTTAATGTGCACTGACATCGTGCAGTACACGGGCCTCTAGAATTTCGCCTCCATCGAAATTCGACCGCCGAACAAAAAAAGAACTGGAGCTGTTATATGACCAATAATTTTCACAAGTGTGCAGAACTATCTGTGCCACGTGGTGTGCACTGATAAGTTTCTGATATTATGGTGCCTTTATGTAAGCATATATGAAGCCGTGTGTCTTTCAAATAAATGTTGTTGAAGATGGCGCTTGGTATGTCGTCTTCTCGTGCCCCGTCTACATTGTGTGCTGTTGACATCAGGATGTAAGACAAAAAATGGCGTTGTAGCTAAAAACTTGGTGATCCCTAAGCACATTCTTCTGAGATGGTATTGCGATAGCGTTTCTTTTGGCTAGGTTGTTGTTACTGAGTTGTTGATGCCGAGAGTTGCTGCAAAGTGGTCTTGCCAAGTTGCGGCTATAAAGAATGATGCAAAGTGAGATACTGAATCGTGATATGCATACTGTATTTCAAACATAGCCACCTGTGGGACTTGTGAGCCCCAAGTTGCTCTCCCTGAGCACCCTCTCGGTACCAATAACTAATTTCACTGCGCCCTGTCACAGTGGGCCGTTGCTTCACTAGCTGCTGGGTAGGTTCCTAGATTGCCGGGAGTCCTCACAACACTCCTGGCACAACAGTGTTGATGTTAATCAATGACCTGGCAGGTAGCTGTCGCCAACACAACCACCCATGAGTCTTGTGCAATCCAGGTTGTGAGCAGTTCCCTCGACTTGCTCAGCACATTCACAGACATAGCCTCCTTTATACTCTCTGTGCCCGTCAGCTCAGCGCGATAACAATAGCGCGGCACCGTCGCGGATGTTGCGCGACGCCGCCGTTCTCACTGCTGGGGGCGCCACTGACGGAGGGTCAAGGCGCAGACAGCGTGGGGTGTACCGCGACGTTGCTATTTGCCACAAGCGGAACGTTTGCTACTAAACCTGTGTTACACCTTTCTATTCTACTTGAAAGCGGACTTATCTACGCGTAACGGCCATTTAACGCATTTTGTTGCCGAGACGTGAAAATTTCAACATTGCATGCAGTGCGCGCACTGCACATAACATTACAAGATTCATCAACAGTGTTCTGCTTTTTCTGCAGATGCAGCTCGAATAAATTAAGATTAATAACTGCACATACCATTACAAGATTCATCAACAGTGTTCTGCTTTTTCTGCAGATGCAGCTCGAATAAATGAAGATTAATAACTGCACATACCATTACAAGATTCATCAACTGTGTTCTGCTTTTTCTGCAGATGCAGCTCGAATAAATGAAGATTAATAATATACTCATATAAAACAGAATTCAGGAGCACAGGTACCAGCGTTTATTTACAGGTAAAAAAAAAGCAGCTGAGAAAGCTAGAAATAATAAATGATTCAATTGCACTCATCTAAATCAAAACTGAGGAGCAGGCATAGCAGTATTTATTGGCAGGTTTCAGGTCAAAAACAGCTGCTCTACAGCTTCATGCATTTCCGCGAAAGAGGCTTCTGGCTGAATGGCTTGTACAAGTCATGTTTGTCCGTTACTGCACTTGCATAGTTGGTTAGTAGTGGCCTGATGAACCTGGTGGTCATGAGTTCAGCCAAAGTTTCACGGTGCCCTCTGTCATTTACAGGACACTTCAGAAGGTGTGATCTGCAGACAGCTGACACTGCTGCCTCTGTCAGGGTCTTCAGTGGCTTTTGAAGTTGTGGTTTCTCCTTCAAAGCTGCTTCCACAAACAGTTGCAGTGTTTCCAAAATGTATAATAACTGATCTGAGGGGTAAAGTAGTCCCCCTCTGTCCTGCAGCCGAGTAAGCTGCTGAAGTGGCTGATTAGTAGGCGGCTTTGTAGTGAGCGCACAACACTTCTCACAATCTATATGCTCACTTACAACGCGAGCTATATACCCCCCTATATAGACTGTTGCAGACAACTGCAAAGTGGGGAGAGCTGCAGGGACACTCTGCACATTTAAACGTTTTAATACTTGCACAGCTGCCGCTGGCAGCTCGTCAGTGCTCTCAGATGCCTTTGGCATTGCAGCCGTAAGCGCTTTGCTGTGCTCTTCATCTTCACGACGTAGCACATTGCTGTATTCCGAGGCCGCTGCGATACCAATATTCAAGATTTTTTTGTAATCCTGACAGTACTGAGCGCACATCCAGTTGGTCATTGCAGCCCAGTGACCGCCTCAAAGTTCCAAATAAAGATTCAATAGGGTCACTGCTGAATTTCCTAGTGAGAACAAAGAAGAACTGCTCCTCAACTAATAAGTAGCGAATGCAGGCAGCAGTCGAGTATGTGGTCAGCAGGAGAGCTTCATATGTTTCAGCTGTCAGAAAGCCGCGTGCATAAGTGGCACTTTTTTTTAATTTATCTATATACAGTGGAAATGTCACTTCGAGCCATTCAAGCCTCTCGTCGTTTGCATCATCGAAGTGCCTGACATCAGGGCATCTTTTCTCAATATGTTGCTGCTTGTTGCTCGTGTCATGTAGCAGGAACCAACGATAGACATTTTTCATGAACACTACTGTTGGTCCCGCATAACCAAACGATGGATGGCAACTGTGTCCTGCTTGTTCTTTTAAAAACTCGAGGGCAGAGGTAACGTCTGGTGAAAGCACCTCCACAGCACGCCTCACGTTCATTTTCTCAATGTTGTTGGGAAACACATGCTTCCTAGTTAAATTTCTCACTGGCTTTACTATCCATTCCTTCTGCATTTCATATAACTTCTTCAAGTGAGATGATGATATCTCTCCCTTCTCTCCGAGGTCCCGAGCAAGAAACTGCGAGCTAATGTTCTTCAGTATGTGGCAATAGTCGAAGCTTAAAAAAAGCAGCCGTTCTGGATCACATGGATGCTCTATCCTGTAGGTCAGGAATCCACCGCTGAGTTCTTTCATCGCATTGACGTTTACTTTATGATTGTCGCTGACAAGACGCACCACCTTGAAGCCGGCCTCCTCAACCTTGTTCAGAACAAAGAGCATCAGTTTTGACAGTTGCTTGCCGTTGAGGCCTTTTGTAAAAAAATATGACACGGGTATCCTGTATGAGGTGGACAGCCCATTAATAATAAAACAAAGCAAAGAATTTGCCAGTACAGATTTGCTGTCAGGGTCATTGGCTACACCCATGTCTACATGGCCAACAAAGCAATCTTGTTGCTTATTATATTGCAACTTTGCTTTAATCCTCATTTCGTCCACAATCAGGGAACAAACTCTGGACTGTGCAGAGTTAAGGTTCTCCAGCTCAGATTTTAGTCGAGCTTCTACAAGGCCACTAAAACCTGTCTCTCCAGAGGTATTCCCAATGAAGTTTTGAAGCGTGTTCCTGCTTGGCAGCTTCAGAAGTCTTTCCTTCCTGATGTGCTCATACGCCTTGGTAGAAAGGTGCCTAAGCACAATGCAATGGCGTACTACATCTTCCGACCACGTTGGCATTTTTCGCTTGTAGTTCACAATTTGGTTTAATAGGAATATTGCAGCAATGTCCTTCTGACTTGCCTGTTCCTTAATATACGTAATATCACCAAATCCAGAGTCCTCATTAAGTCTTTTGAGCTCTCTTTTGTAATGGTCTACTGTGGTGCGGAGCCTCTCTATTTGCTTCTTCAGATCTCTTTCCTTCCTCTTCCATTTTATTCTTTCCACGGCCAGAAGGCTGGCAGGTCTGAGGTCAGCTTGTGTTGTTTTGTCAGCAAGAATTGGTGCTTCATGTTGATTTGCGCTAATGGACCTTGAATGCTCTTGTGCCACATCAAAAAGGTTGTCACTTGACATTGGGGAGCACTCAGCTATATGACTAACTAATGTTTTGTCAGGAAGAATCGGTGCTTCATGTTGGCTTGCACCAATTCAGCTTTGCTCTTGTTCCACGTCAAAACAGTTTTCACTTGGCATTGAGGAGCACCCAGATATTGACACTTCAGGAATTGTATTTTCGTTATTGCTCTTTCGTTTTTTCGTGGGCTCATCTTGGCTGTGCTGGCTCTCCAAAGCTGATCTTTTCCTGATGGTTTCACTACTTCTTTCTTTCAAAGTACGGGGTTGCATGTACGGCGGGTAGTCGGCAAACACAGAGGGCACAATGCCCTTTTTCAAACGGCGCCGTTTGCCCTCTAAGAAGTCCGAGTCTGTGAAGTGTTTACTACACACCTTCGAGTAGTTCGAGGTACAGTTCGGGACCCAGTCATCTCTTCTTATCTTTTTCATCCACTGCTCGCGTAGCGAAGCTTCGGCAGGAATCTCGTGGAAGGAGATGCCAGGTTCCTTCTTTTTCCCGTCTGATCGGCACAGTGGCACACAGCAGTATGCCATCGGGATCTGTAAATTGAATATTCCTATTCTTAGTAAAATGTTCCAAGTTTCTGCACTTCGTGCACAAACTAACTTGCTAATCACACTTGACAAACAAATGAAGCTGAAATACGTATTATAATATTCGATTTCGCGGACATGGTAACGTATGCTTACAACTGTAACTTATGTAACGTTGAACACACAGTTACTTAAATAAATAGCTGATAATGCGATGCGCTGCAAAGAAAACTTGCATAGAAACACGTGCATCATGCTGCGCACACGTGCTTGAGCATCACAGTAATGCAAATTCACGCGCAAAGTTATCGAAACTGCAATACTGACGCATATGGCTCTTCCGAATGATATTAATCTTTCTTTTTGCGTCTTAATGCGTCTTAATCTTTCTTTTTGCGTCTTAATCAAGTTATTACTTGATTGAGTTCACCGAAAAACACGGCCCGATCGCTGAACAATAAAGTAATTGCTGTCACTCAGATGTCTGTAACATGAACAACAAAAACAGCAACTTACAGGTTGTTCCAGTGGCGTAGTCCTGCTACATCCAAATGCAGTAAGAGTAGCACCAAAATCTAGATGCAACAAGCAATGCTGGTGCACGAAATGAAAGCAGCACGACGGAAGAACGTACGCCAAATGCGACTTTCTGCTACACTACGCACGATACGCCAGCGGCAGGGCACCCTCCGTCGCCGTCGCCATCTGTCGGCAGCTAGCCGCGTAACCTCTCGATGGTGGAGGAGGATGGGAGGAGGGGCAACGACGGCCGCGGAGCGCGCCGTTGCCAGGCACAGAGAGTATAAAGGAGGCTATGTCACAGATCACCGGGAGTGCTGATACGAACTCTAGTGCTGTGGTGTGGCGGTTAATCGATGTCATGGTGGGTGGCTACTTCCAACACACCTAGCCGTAGGGCTTGTGCGACCCAGGTTCTTTCCGGTCAGTCTCTCACCTTTTGAACAAAGTTATTAGGTGCGGATTCCGGGCATGGCTTTTCACCATGGGACATGAAAAATGCTATCGCATTATAAACATATTTCCAGACAGCACAGGCCTGTTAAGACGCTACAGTATAATTATGAGATGGCATGAGTCATAAGCATCAAAATCGTTTATTCTCAGATATAAAAAGTGGTAATTTGAATATGCCAAAGATGCACTACATAAAACTCTGAAGAATACTATTAGCTCAGTTCAATACTGCTGTTTTGAGACAAGGCAGCATTTGTTTACAGCAGAGTCTCCCACTTTGGTACAAGTATACCACTCTCATACAAGTCCAGAAGATAATGTTCAAACTTCTCACTAGGTTCATAGATTTTCTGCTCATTTGTGGTTTTGACGCAGTAGCAGTACCTGTGTCGGTCAAAGTGCTGCACCTCCAGGGTTGTTGCGACGATGTGGAGGACCCCATTTGCCACTAAGAGTGATTCAATCTTATAAAACTCTGGCCACTCCGCTCCTGTCGAAACCAAAACACACCCACACTTGTACCTGCGTCGATCAAGTGTTGCACTTTTGACGTCATGGACGACTGTGGTTGGAAGCACTTCTTTGGCACAGGCAGGGAGCGCATTCCAGTCAACAGGCTTACTTGACGATGTTTTCAGTTCTTGGTACAGTTGAAAGGTGCGGAGTTGGTAGCTCTGTCGCAACTGGTGCCTTTTTGCAAGTGTGTATGTAAGGTTCCTGAAGTTTTTGACACAGGCTGCCAACTTCTTGAGGCTTTGATGCTTCGCTTCAAACCTCATGGACCAGAAATGTCTAAGAGGTCCCACCTCGCGCACAAACCTAGCATAATGCACCATGAAGTGAAGCTTAGGGGTAACTGCACCAGGCCCGTACCTGTCAGTGAGCTCGTTCAAAAATGTCTGCACAAGCATTTCCAAGTAGACAAGCCGTGCAGATGTCATTTCCGATGCAAATACAATGTCAACAATTTCCCGGAATTTCAAAAGCAATTCCCAATCCTCATTTTCTTTTGGAACTCTCGCTCCAAAGATCAAGGGAAAAAACCTTATCAAGCACCACTTGGTAGCAGCAGTTCCCATTAAAACAGATTTGCTATTGATGAATGCCGGGTTGATCGGTGGGGGCTTGTTTTTTAGATCATTTGCTCCATACTTGAATGAAGACAGCTCCTCAAGGTTTTGCTTACACAGTAAGCCACTGGAAAGGAGAGATTTCAAAACATGTCGAAGGATGCAATCTATTCCTCCTTCCAAAATGTCATGCATAATGTCTGGTGGTAATTGCCGGGTAATGTCGAAGTATGGCAACTGCAAAAGGGGCGAGACCTCATTTACGCCATACAAAGTCCTGTTAGCAGGGTTCACTGCGATTGCTTCAAGATGTGACTGGTGGCTGCGTAATATGCGTGGCTGGCACATCATTTCACAGGTTTTTTCTGGCAAATGTTTCACAGATACCATGCAGAATCTGCAGACTCGCCCACGGCTGAAACAACAAGTGAATCCGCCCAAGCGGTTCAGGGAAAGGTTGTCTCCACAGAAGCCGAACACGATGACTGTGGCCCTTGTCTCCTGTCCTTCTAAGCCAATGGTGTGGCCTTCTGCGTACAACTTGTTTAGGTCTTCGAGTAATGGCTGTAGTACATTGCTGAGGCCGTACTTTTTCACATAAACATAGCGAACAAGCAGAATCAAATATATGCTCTCAAGTTTCGATCTATGCTTGACATGAAGGTTCAACAAGCTGCAGTATACAGCGAGTAACTTGTGCTTTCCTCGTTTCGCTCCCAGAGGATTTACAACTTCAATTTCGTCAGTATAAAACAAAAGAAGTATTGTGTGTGTTCTGCTTTCTGGAATCACATCTTGAAGATGCTCTCTGTACACCGCCCCATCAGTATAGTCTTTATACACAGACGGCGTCGTGTTCTCACGCTTTGGTGTTTTCAAGTGGGCTGCAATGTCGGGGATTTCACAAAGTGCACTGAGCAGCTTGGGCAAACGTACATAATGGTACTTTGCTGTGCCGTCCAGAAGCTGTTCCTCAGGAGGAACAAAAGGAAAATTCGCTTCCACATATTGCTCACGCCTGTACTTGTTCTTTAAGTCACTAAAGAGGTCAGACATCAATGAGCAGCTTAGCAATTGTTGTAGTGCTGTTGTGTTTGTTTTTGCTGCACGTTCAACCTCCTTGCCATAGGCCTTCAGCACCAGCTCAAACACCAGCTGCAATTCAGAAAACACCTTCTCAGCCGCTGTGTGTGGCAAGCTGTGCTCTTCAGTGAAAAAGAAAAAGAAGTTGCACAGGGTCGATTTTGCCTGGTCCAAAAAGCTGCTAAATCTGTCATGTTGGACTGTTGTCTTCTGAGCTGAACAAACATTCGCCGAAGGTCGTTCTTTCTGGCGGTGACCGCTACCATAGTCCGCTGTGTCAGCCCAGTCCATTTCATGTGGGACAGGCTCGTCGTCGTCCAGTTCTGAATTTTCTCTGTTTGCTTTCTCGGTGCATCCGTGTCTCAAAGTGCTGCCGTTTTCTTCAAGCACATCTGGGTGGCGGCGATATAGATGCGATCTGTAGGATGAAAAATTCGAGTACGAGTTCGCGCAGCCTCCTATGCCGCAGAAAACATTTAAGTTTGGCTCTGCACTGTGAACTAACCCAATGTGCGTGACAACTTTCGTCAGCTGGAACGAAAAGAATGGGCACCTCGGGCAGTACTTCGCGTCCATCGTTGTAGTCGCAAGCCAAAAGACCGCAAAGAGACCCCGCAAACGTGGTGTGCCAATTGCCAGAAAGCCGTAGTTCCTGCATATACATCGGAATCACATCGCATTAGGCGCAGTTGCCACCAACGGCCAGGGACACGAATAGACACGAACAGCCTCCTAGCGATAAAGCCGCTATGCATGTTTGTTGTTGTTTTGCCCTTTCATCATAATAATCAAATTCACTAGGTGCTAGAGCACCTAAGTCGCATTTAGTATAACTAAGTATATTTGGTGTAATTTTATTTTGCAATAACCTTAGCAATTGGAGTGTCACGTTGTGCAAACTAAGCTGGCCAAGCCAAGCCAAGTCACCACAGTGCTCAGCCAAATTGAGAAGGGCGCATACTGCCAGTTGCTGCACGTGCTCGAGGAACTCTACTTCGCGTCTCACTCAGCAACGTTCATTAATTTCGCAGTAGTACATATACGTACGTCACCATGACGAGCAAGTGCCTGGTAACGTTCCGGGAAAGGAATTTTGTTTTGCCCTTTGATGGGACGCTTACACGGCGCGGGCTGGTTGAGCGCGTGGGAGACCATGAGCTGTTCCGCGGCATCGACGTTGCCACCCTCATCTTCACGGTGAGTAATGGTGTAAACTTATCTACGTGGTAGCTCCGTGACAAGTCAGTTGCCGTTCTCGGGTTCTTTCGGGGACTGGTGCTTGTAGGCAGGTGCTTATTACATCCACGCGTGTAAATGTGTGTACCTTACTTATGCCTCGCACTTTTTTCCACAGTGAATTACGTAGTGCGTTGACAGTTTGCGTGTAATGTAAAGTTTAAAGCAATATCTCGGCATGCATGTGCTTCCCTATGCGTCATGCTCTAAAAATCTCCCTTTCAATAAGGATCTCGTGTCACAACGAAGGTCGGCGAATATTAAAAATGCACACCGGAGCGCGCCGCTTAACACTAAGGCAGCTGTATAGAGCATTTTTCACATATTAATGCTTTATTTCAGTCGCGAGGTACAGGCCTGTCTAGAGCGCTGGAGCGGTGTAGTGCGGAGCAAACAAAGTGAAATCTTCACTCAACCGCTGTCAATGCTGCTTCGCACCAGCGCAAGCATTATCTCTACGACCAAATACCAGCGTGAAAATTCCACTTATTTAGTGCGATATGCAGGCATTCCTGTGCTCTAGACAGACGTGCTGACGACTGCACTCGAAATACCCGAGGTAGAGGGAACTGTTGCTGGTGTTGCAGTATTTTATGGTCATTGCTCTTCTAACTTGACAGGTCCTGAATTGAGTGCGTAGCCCGTTGATTGAGGTCTCGTAATGCGATGCAGCAAGCATGCCAACATTCTCCGGAAAATAATGTGACACACTCATTTTGAATAGTTTAACTTTACATGGTTAGCTATTTTAGTATCATTCTCGTGTTTCCACAGATGTTCGAAGAAGATTTTAATGTTTTTGTTGACATACCTGAAGACTTTGAAATTCGGGACAGGGCAAAAATCAAAGTCTCCGAGGATTGCCAGGTTCGGTGAGTACATTTTCTTACCAGTATTAACTATTATTTTGTATATTTCAAATAATGCTGGAGGAGCATCATGCAGCAAGGAGGAGTGTCCAATTTATGTCTTCCACTGCAATCAATGGCAATCATAGTAGAAATGTATGGAAATGTTGGCCACAGTCTGTGCTCACTGTGTAGTATGCTCTTCTCTTCTTTTCTTATTTTAACCTGGCACTTTAGGATTGCGGATGTTCTTGACGAGCCCCAGCAAGCGGAGCAATCCCGTGTCACTGCCACATACAGCCTGCCAGCTGTACCAAACGACATCAAATTCAGTATAGAGCGCCACCAAAGTGGACAATACTTCAGAGCACGGAGCAGAGTTGTCCAATGGCTCTATCATGACCTCTGCTTATACACCATGTAAGTTATTTGCAAGACTTTTGGACCATGTAGGGCAATGTGGAGATAACTTGGGCTACAAACTTGCGTGGCCATAAGCCATTTTAACGAGAAAGCATGAAGGAGCTCGTGGCGCAGAAAATCCTGTGTCGGCATTAGTAGACATGAGCAAGAAATTTGAATTTGTTGAAAAGGTGGCTATGTCACACATAGAGCGACGGACTTGAAAAGTGAATGAAATTAGAAAACTGGTGATTAGAAGGTTGCAATGTGCCTGGAGCATCATTAGGCCATCCAGACATATAAACTGATCCATCGTATAAAAACCAGCGCTTACAAACACGGACAGAGGACGAGACGAAACGAACTGAAGGCTTTTCAGTTTGTTTCGTCTCGTCCTTTGTCTGTGTCTGTAAGTGCTGGTTTGTATTTGGTGGATCACCGCCAAATCGCCCACTCCTCAGTTCTGCATATGAAGTGGATGAGTTGCCCCGAAAGGAAAATTGCGGTTAGTTGAGAATCGAATCCGTGACCCTTGGGTTGCGAGTCAGACATGCTATTGGTATGTCATGTAGGAATGTTCAAAGGACTTGGTTAAAGAGGGCTGTAAATGTGTGTGGTTTAGTGTTTCACATATTTATTGTGAAAGAGCAAGCAATGTCCTTGCTTATGTGAGCAAGGGGAACTGCTGTCACGTCGTAAACTTAAAAGCAGAGCTTATGTGTCCTCCCACGTCTTGCACCTAAGACACTGACTGCATCTGAAACTAAAATGTCTATGTGAGCCTACAAAAGAACATCCTCACTGTGTACTGCCTTACACGTTTGTCTTAACTGTGCTAGGTACCCTGGCAAGCTGTACAATGAGGCTGCGCAAGCTCTGGTGTCCAGGTACCCAAACCTGGCTGACTCATCTGGCACCGGCTATGTAAGTAGGCAGCTGAAGCCCTTCAAAATAATCTTGTAGGGACAGCAGACTTTCTTAAATTAACAGGGCGGCCTAGGTGTTCTGAGTATAATAATAATGTCTTCTCTATTTATCAGTGGTAGCCGTACCATTTTCAATGACTCTGTTTTGGGCGCCACTGATAGAGTCATTCACACCACAGTGCATGCTGCTGGCATGGCTGGCTGATTCTCTTTCATAAAATACTATCTCACAAAAAAAAATGGGATAAAAAATTGTTCAGATATTTCCTGTGGTACGTCGCTAGTGAGCAGGTCCTCTTTCCCTCTTGCTGCAGTAGCGGGGCCGTCATGAGTAATACTTGTTGGGGGGCTAGTTGGTGCATGTTTCCAGAAGATGGTTGTAGCGCCGAAAAAGACAGCAAATTTGGCACACAATTTGATGCATGTGGCAACAAAATATAAGGTTCCTGTGGTTTTTTCTACCCCAAAGAAACTGGCTGGCTTGTGCGTTAAAACTGATCCCAACAAGGTAAACAAGACTGATTGTAAAAAGAAGCATGCAGCTCCGCTTGTTAAATGTGCCGTGGGAGTCGTATATCAGATTCCTCTCACATGCGGAAAGCACATTGGACAAACCGGCCGCTGTAATAACGACCAATTAGTGGAACATAATCGGGATTTACAAAATGCACTGGTTCTCATCTGCCACATCATTATAAAGCCTGCAGAGAAGAAAGGAAGATTAAGTGTGTGGCAAGGCTGAAAGAAGCAAAGGTTTTAAACAAGTAAGGACCAGACAGCCCGTGAACTGTTGCCGGCCTTCTATATTAAAAGAAGCTGTAGCGATTGTGTTAGTGCCCCATCTATCTCCATTTATAAGAATGAAATTGCTTTTTTAGATACACGGGCGTGAGATATGTGTGTGCCTAACCTATCTTTTATCCAGTTTTTTTGTAAAACCCTCGCGCGCATGTGTGGTTCTTGCTACCCATCTTGATTTGTCCTTATATTCATTCGCATTCGCGGTGAATAAATAGTTGGAAGTTGTGCCTGTCCCGTCTTGCTTGCTATGTGTTGTCTTTTTCGGTGCTACAGCCGTCTTCTGGAGGTAGTCATGAAGACTGTCGAATAGGACGGTGTATTAAAGGGTTGTACGAGAGAGCTTGATAATCCTGGCCCAGCTTGTCTGGTTTGCATTTGAATCGAAGGGCCATTGGTTGGCCTAGTTATTAGAGAACTCCAAGTGATCAAAATTAATCCAGAAACTCCACTGTGGTGCCCATCGTAGCTGATGTGTCGTTTCAGGACATTAAAACAGCAAAAAAGTTCGCCTCACAGTGAAAAGATAATTGGAAAACAAAGCTTGAATTACTGGAAAGGAACTCTATGCTGCAAATTTGGTAATGTGCGCACTACCATAAAAAACTAATGTCGGCGAGAGATCAGTGTGGGTCCTTTAGTGTTTTTATGCTATCAAAAATGTGCTGCAATAAAATATGGAGCAATATCTATAGCTTCTCATGAGGTATTGTTATGTCCATGGGTGTTTACTGGTAGCTTGTGATCAACACCATCACTGTTAGCATGTATTTAATTGTACTGTGATTGCTTTTGTCAGTGCAAGTAGTAATGCTTGCATTGTGTGAAATCTTTTAAACACAGGACTCTTGGCGAGAAGCTCTCCGCTTCAAGGCAAAATATGAGCGGAGAAAAATCCGTATCGAGCAGAATGATGGGGCAGATTCTCCACCGTCAAAAAAAACGATGAAAGATGGGAAAGTGGCCACGGTTGGCGGAAATGCCCTGCAGCGTGTTTCGAGGCCGTCTGTGGTATGCATTTGGATTTCATGTAGTCATTGTGCTGAAGACAGCCTGGTGTGCAGTGTGAAGTAGGCTCCTTTTGCTTGCAGGCAACTGCACCAGACGGGGAGGATGAAGACAGTATTGCTGGCCACATCGAAGGAATGAAGTCGGCAGTACAAAAAGCTCGGCCAGACATGGCTTACATAATAGATTGTATGCGCCGAACATTTCCTACCCGAAGGAAGTGGATTGGATCCGAGGATCCATCAGTGGAAGTGGCAATAGAGAAATTTCCAGCATTGGCCATGAGCTCAATCGTAAGTTCAGTAACTAGACCATCAGTTAGCGAAGCAAGGAAAAAGAAATTTTCTTTTTCTTTTCCTCTTTTGTCTTTCTTTCTTTCTTTTAATCCTTTCCTTTTTTTGATTTCAGTTGCGGTGCCTGCACTTTGCATTCCATCTTAGTGGAGGCGAAATACAAAAGTGTGGATATGCTGTGTGACGTCAGTGCATGTTTAAGGACCTCAGATGGTCTAAATTGTCTGGAGCCTTTCACTACGGCGTCCCTTATGGCCTGAATCGTCTTGGGACGTTAAACCCGCTAAAGCAATTAGGCGGAAGTGGTCTATATGTGCAGAAAATTCAGCTCAAATTTATTTCTCTTTGCCTCAGTGGAGACCTGATTGAATGGCTCGCACTGTTTGAATTTCAGAATACACCTAGGGTTGGTTCAGTGTAGCATGCCCTGATTCCACATTCTGGTCTTTTTGTTTTTGTTGCTCGACTTCTGCTGTTTAGTCGTTTATTTATTGCACGGTTCTTGTATGTGCTTCAAGTTGGTACTACCGGTGTTTGCTGGTGACAGCTGTTACATGGTGGACACTGAAGGGAAATATCGAACTAAGCAAGACAGTCAGGATATTCGTCAGGGACCGTACTTATACTTTCGATGCACTGAATAGTACCTGCATTGCAGAGAAAATCCACACAATGAGAGTCCAAAGATCATTCCACATTTAAGCGGAGATGCCACAGGAAAAAAAAAACAATTTTAAATGGTCCACCCAGAGCAGTGAAATTTTGTGTGCTTAATACTGCTTTTCTGCTCTTTTCAGGACACTAATTATTTCTCTTGTAGTGCACACTTTTGCTCAGTGTTGCTAACAGGCTTCAAAAAACAATTTGTGTAGGTTTCATCTTACTTGAACTTGGTTATAACTAGAAAAAGCATTCGCGGGTGGTCCAACTCGCTCATCCATGGTAGATGAAGGCGGCAGACACAACCATTTTGTTGCAGCTTCTAATCACATGATCACCATGACGTCACACACGGTGGTGACGCCACCAAAGGCCAAAGGTTCTTTGCGACGGCAACTATTCCCTGTTGAATCTCTCCGTAACCAGCCAACTTGGGCTCTCTCCTTACTGGTGGCAGTGCTCGGCAAAGCCATCTACCGGTTGCGTGCCTTAATTCTCAGCCACTGTGCCACTCAGCGGGTAGTGTTATAAAAGCTCGGAGGGCCTATATAACACTACTAGGAAAGTTGGAGCCAGGGGAATTTCCGAGTTGTACCTGGAGTAGTAGAGCTTTTGCTCTAAAAAGGCCCTTTTGTGCGCATGCTTTCTCATAGAAAATGTTCACTGGGAACTACCAGCGGTAGCTTATTTTATAGCTTACTAACTATAGAATGCAGGGAAATAGCCCTGATGTGGTCATGGAAGTTCCTGGTGTGAAAAAAAAATTGTGATGTTATTGTTATGTTTTTTGGAACTCATTACTGTTGAATCGTTTCTATACACTTGCATTGGAGATACTGCAATTCTTAGGCGACATCTGAAGCTACACATTGTAAAGGACACATTTGCCAAGTTTCAGTGCGATACGAAAAGTGCAAGTACCAAAAATTCTGGGCGGACTTCGAAAATTTGCACCCAGGATCTTCTGTAAGTCTCCATTCCATATCACTGTGAAACGTCGCAGATGTGTTCTGTAGAATGTGTATGTGTAACTTGCAAATATCTATTCAGAATTTCAATATCTCTGCTGCAAGTTTAGAGAGGCTTCAAACTACACTAATCTAAGTAATGATTCTGAAAAACAAAAGGGTAACATCATCACAATTTATTTTTCCCATACTAGAAAAACTTTCATGACCAAATTTGAGCTAGTTTCTGGCATTCTACAATTATTAAGCCGCAAAATTAGCGGTTGCTCTTCGTACCCAGTGAAAATTTTCAATGTGAAATCGTGCACAAAAGGACCTTTGTTTTAATCTTGTTAGTAACACTGAGCTAAAAGTAATCCTTCTACAAGGAAACTAATTATTGTTCTGAAAAAGGTAGAAAAAAACAGTATAAGTGCAGTTTCATTGTTCTAGGTAGATTAGTTAAAAAGATTTATTTTAGTAGCTTCTCTCGTTAAAGTCCCCACGGAAAATGAAGCACAGTGACAATATTTGTTTGATGCATTTGTAATGGAGCTCTACGGCCAATGAGAGGTGCCACCTGCCTGCCGGGGGCAGTGGTGCATCTCTTAAAGGGACACTGAGACGAGCCCTATAATTTTTTTTTTTAGCAAAATCTGATAGTTCGGCATTTCATGGCTTTGTTTCCACTTGTCCGGGAGCGAAAGATGCATTTATTTCAAAGAAATTTCGATTCGAAGTTGAAAAAGTTTATCCCGCCGCTCTGATTCAAACTCGAGAACTCTTATTACGTCAAGGAGAACTCTTATGACGTCACATGACGTAGAGACGTGAAACGTGACGTAAACGGAGACTCAGTGATTTCTGGCTGCTAGCAGTGCGGTCTAGCAGCCGCCGAAATGAAAGCTACTGTCGCCGCACGTTGAAGGTATCTATCGGGAGTCGCTACCGTCAATTCGTTTACGTTTGCACTGGCGTCTTGTCAGCGTTGCGATGAATCCCGTTCCCGAACCCAACGACGTAGTTCTCGCAAAAACTCCGGCCTGCATTTCAGCGACCTCAGCCCCTACAGAGTGTGCGATGCTTTTGAGCGAGCACGGTTAGGTTAGGCGCCGGAGGGTTGTTTCCCCCTTCCTCAGTGAGCAACCGTTGCAAACTAAATAATAAATATCGTAACCCCAGTGCGGGGAGTCTCGAGGGGCCAGGACAAGGTCGGCGCCTTGCGCCCATCGGAGGCTGGCCAGGGCTTTGGGGCCAACGGATTGCAATTCCTTGAATGGCGCGATTGCACGGTGCAGCAGGTGGCGTCGAGGTCTCCCGTGGTTGCAAGGGCCAGGTTATTTATTTATTTTTTTTCCACAAAAAATGGATGGGTGCTCAAGGGCTATTGCATTTAAAGTTGGCGGCTTGAAACTAAAGCCAGCGCCCGACGCTTCAACGGCTTCCGCTAGATCCAACGGGTCCACTGGATCGGTCTCTCTCGCCCACTTGCATGTACCTTCATATGTGTACTGTGAATGGATTAAATTAGCTGAGAGCTCGAAAAGAACAGCTCCGCCCAACTACCGAAGCTATTGAATTACGTCACAACGCGCACCTCGCCGCGGAGTTGAACAAGTCTAGTCTGGTCGGGCCGGCGGCGGCTGCTGCACTCGGCGCGAAATAGAAACATGCTCCAAGTCTCCCCGCCAGTGCGGTCAGAGTGCGCCGAAGCCGCCGAACGCGTCCGCGGTCAAGCGCAGTTGGAGTATAGAGGGTCTCGCTTTGGTCGACGTGACGTCGCCTTGCAGCACGCGCGCGCGTTACGCCGGAGCATAAACGCGCCTTAGCAGAGCCTGCGCTTAGCTGCTAACCAATGTATTCGGTGGCGGCATCTATGGGAGCCACTGAACCCCTCACCCACGCACTGAAAAAAAAAAATCCTGTGCCGAAGATCGGAATCGAACCAGGGCATTTGGCGTTTGAGGCGGAGACGCTACCACAATGGCTCAAGGTACTACCATCAATAAAGGCGCATCTAGTGAATGCACTCTTACAATGCAGAAATATCCGCACTTTCGCTACGTATATCCTGGCCTAACAAAGCTAGGCCATCAGCAATTTTTCTGAACTGCCTTGTACCTTGTCTCCCGTCCCTAACAAACGATTTCCATTAAGTAGTTCGATGTTGACTGGCACAGCTAGGAACGTTTCGTCGGGTGTGTGTGCGAAGACACAAGTGCTGCCTTGTACGATCACCGACCATCGTGCCATCATATTTTTTCATCGACCGTGGCGATCATCTGACAAGCGTTCACAGGCTCCTTCGAAGGTTAACTAGCACTGGAAGTGGCACTTGGAGTTCCTCTGCTGTTCGGCGCTTGTAAATCGAGGCGCGTCAAAAACAAAACCACGGGGCACGCAAAGCTCATAGACGCGCGAAGCGCCATAAATCGAAACTCTCCTGGCCGCCTGTGGCGCCACCAAGCATCGGTTTTCTTTGCTTCCAACATTCATGTTGTCATTTGTCTGCCTTCCTTGGGTGATAAAAGTCCACTATCGGTTTTAAAACAAAACGTACTTCAATATTGAACCGCGCAACCTGCCTTTGTCAGCCTCAGAGATTCGCGGCTCCATGTACGAACGAAAATTCCTCGAAGGTGGCGTCTCTTGTCCTATGACGTCACCACGCTTGCGCTTGCGAGATTGACCTGTGGCGACGATACCTGTATTTTGTTGTTGCTATTTTCTACCTTACAAGTGCTTTGTTTTCAGTAAGAGCGGCGTTTTTATAATCAGGAGCTGGTATTCTATCGATACAAGCCAAGTTCAATTTCTCCTCAGTGTCCCTTTATCTGCTGCAGTGCGCAGCCATGAGTGGCATGAGAACTCAATACGATCTGTGAGACTAAAGCAGGGAATGGCTGAATATGTATGCTTTGCTTTACGATTGTATGGTAATGCTTTCGCACTCATGCACATAAGTGGTCTCTGCCGAATTCTTTCTTTGCTTGGGAGCTATGTAAGCAGCCTGCAAATTTCTTTTCGTGAACTTCGTAACATGGCAAACTGGGTGTTATACCTGTGCTTCCATGTTTTATTCTGTCCTAAAGCAACCGATGTGCTACAGTTCTTCATTACTGTTATTTTATGCTCGTATTCTCCATTTGTAGGCCCAGCTGGAGTTTGAGCTGATCACAAGCGTGCCAGTCTTGGAACGGCTTGAAGAGGCCCTTCAGCGCACAAAAGAAAAAATTGTGCATGCAGCTCGAAAGAAGCGCCACCTGGAAGGCTTCCTTGAAGACTTCGATGCCCGCATGGATGGCACTTCGGAAGCTGCAGTATATGGTACACATATTATACTGTATATTGTCGGCATATATATAGCTTATCGTATCCACTTGTGTAGGGGCTCCACTCTTGTAGACTGACAGACTGAGGATATTACATGAAAGTGGAATATTCCCACAGTTTTTTCGGCCACAGTGGAACCCAGTTTATGCATCACCCATTTCTGTGACGGCCACAGATAAATACTTTCCCTATTTTGAGTGCATCGGTAAGGCCCAGGCATGTGTAGCAATGAGCAATGTAAGCTTTCCAGTCGCGCTTTTGTTCCTTGCAAAGTGCATTGGAAAGAATATGTCATTAAGAGTGATATAGCCTAGAGTACTATGAATGTTGCACTATGGTTTGAATGTCCGAACTAGGAAATGCTACCAAAGTCATTTAAATGCTTACTGCTCATAGGAAACCTGTGCTGAAGTTTGTTGTGTCGACCACTACATTGCAATACGCAGCCTAGCAGTGCTCATAGTGCTTCCTACCTGCCCTTATTGCATGAGCTTCCACTCATTGTGAAGGCCACACTAGGCGAGCATCACTAATTTGGTCTGCAGGGACTGCCTTCTGTGGCTATGCTGAGCAGGAAAGGGAAAGACGGGTCTTTGTTTAGTGAAGGCTGGAGAACTGAGGAGCAAGTGTCATTCTGCAGCAGAATAAAGTCCCGAAGAGAACGGGGACTAGGGGGATCAGCTCGCATAATAAATCCCCCCGCCCTTTTTTTTTATGAGCCACGCAAACAATTCTTAGATATGGCTGAACCAGGCCCTAGCTCTCTCTCGCTCACCTCATCAACTGCGCACTTTAAGCGGGATTCACTCGAGAGAGGATTCTACCCCTATCGAGCGGGGAGGTGTGTACACATCACCAGAACTTGACGTCCTTGGGCGCCAGCCCGGGGGTGCCTGGCCTCTGGGATATGGGTCCTTTTGCTTGGCCAGCACAAAAGCTTCCTCGGTTGGAGGGGGTAAGCGGTCATTTTGTTGTAGTTTTGGGCCATAATATTATTATAAGAGAATTTTGTTTCTACAGGTCTGGGAATATTCACTACAAGCACAGGAGCTGCTTTCTTGTGCTTCGGCACACTCTAATATAGTCAAGCAAGCTATTGACAGCTTGTCTCGAATCTGCTCTTTTGAGGTCACGTAATCACGCATTTAAGTTTTAACAAGCTAGTTGAAACGGTTGTTGTTAGCTGGGTTCCCCTGTGCGGTTATCACTTCATGCTGAGGCAGTTTTCTAAAAAAAAAGAAATGGTGCATATTGTGGAAGCAATGCAAAGAGGAAAAAACGATGCAGCTAAACTCGAAATACCATATGCACATAAGGTTGCTCATGAAAAAGAAAATAGCTGACAGACATGGTATACAAGTTGTGTTTGCTGCTGCTCAAAAGCTCGCCCAAATTTTGTTGCACATTTTGTGCTATGGAAGAAAAAAAGGGCCAAAAAGTTTGTGCCATGTTGCAGCAGGGTTGTTTATGAAATTCTGTTGACCTGTGGGAAGGCCAAGTAGGCCAACGAGTAGGCCAACGAGGCACCTACGTTTGTGGTCGTTAACATGTACAGAAGCACATTTATTACAGCATTGTGGCCACGGATGCATGTGGTAAAGATTTAGCACCAGAAATTTGTTGGAAGCTTATGCATAAAAAAAAGGAAATGCACTAGCGAAGTATCTGTACAGCTCTTAAAAGCCAAATTGTGGGTCTTGAAATTGTATGCATGAATGCATACTGTTTACAGCTGTTCATTCTGCATGTGTGTTGTTTTTTTATATTTCCTCACCTGGAAAACAAATTGCATAAAGCAGATAAAGTGGGCAATGTGTGATGCCTGTTTGTCTTGCGCTGGCGCTTTACTACTACTTGAAACTATGAACCATCTTGCCTGACAGCAAGCTCCGCTACTACTTTACATTCTGCCTGAACTATTGTTCTTGGTTTATGTCTAGTTAACCCCAAATTGGCAGCTATCACTTCAAGAATGTGTTTGATATACAGGGCTATTGCTTAATTTGTTATGCCTTCTAGTCTGAAATGTAGCAGCGCATTGCTTGGGTAGTTAGTGTGGTGCACCTTTTATTTTAGTTATCTCCAATGCAGCCATTCTGGGATGTCAACGCACTTTCGTTGATGCCTCTTGAAGGCACTAATATAGTCTGCATGCAGTAAAAAGTTGGCTGGAGCAGGACCTTGGGACTGAAGCATATTGTAACAAGCAATAAAGATCAGAATTTATTTTTCATTTAATTTTGGTGCTCTTTTTATGTCTCCATGTTTCATGTCACTGTATTTAAAATTCATTCGCCACTCTTTCAGAGACAACAGTCACGGCAGCAGTATGCCTGTTGCCAAGCATGGTGAAGGAAAGAGTAGAGACTTTCGTCCGCCCATTTGTAAGTTTTTAAAACCGCATGTGTGAGCAGCGATGTTTTTTGGGATGCTGGGGGCATGCAGTTCTTTTTTCTATTTGAGAATGCATTTGACATTACTTTTGTTTCTTAAACAAGTTAAACAAATATACTGTGTCAGACTGAAGAAAATAAATACACAGTATTTGATATAATAACATAGCTTTGGATACTAGCCTTCATATTCTTGTTACATGGAAATTTTCAGAGGCTATGTAGTCCAGAGGCTTAGAAATTCTCAGTTGCTATCGAACTCGAATCAGGTGTGCTGCTACAGTAAACTCTATCACCATTGAAGGATTCCATCTCGCACTGAGGCATAGTGGCGTCACTATCGCAGCCAGTCATTGTTCAGGCATCCAAGCAATTGACTTATAAATGACCTGCAGAGCAGCTGACTTGGTTTGAATGCAACATTTTTGCTTAGGTGGCCTATTTAGCTAATTAGCTCTAGTAAGCCACCTTTTAATATGTATTAAGCATTGTGGAGGGACAAGCTTGCAAATGCTTCCTTTACATGCAAGGCTGGAGGTGTCTGAACTTGAGATTTCTCGAATGATTTGCAAAACACTCTTTTCTAAAACTTGCGTGTGCGTTTGTTTTTTTACAGGATCCTGCAGCTGTGCACTATATACCAACTGTAGTGCACAGAGGAGGCATTCTGACAACGACAGATTTTTCTGTTTGCCTTGAGAAGATTTGCATCAAGGAGACAAGCCTGCTGGCGGCAGTTGCAACCCAGATGGCCTTGTACTGGGCATTTAATATAGTTTTCGATAAAAAAGCACAGCGGTCATTTGACTTGCTGTGCAGGCTCATCAATGTTGACAGTGGCCTACGGCCAACTCCACTTGTGCGTTTGGCACAAACTGTTTTGGGAAAGTGAGTGAGTGAAAACCCCGCCGAGTATCCTAAGGGCCGTTTTGCTGACTCTGCCCTTTGTATAGTTTTTGCACGTTTCTTTCGAATCTGTTAGTATGTTGAGTGGGCGACCGGTTCTGTAGCCTTCTGCTGCCGCCAGCGCGACGGCAATTTCCTCGGCCTCCGCTGCGCCCGCGACTTTTGCTGCGGCGCTCGTTAGCATTCTTCCTTTGCTGTCTACGACTACCAGTGCGGCTGCGTGTTCTGACCCGCACGGGTAGACGGCAGCGTCCGTGTATACTGTGTTTTCTTCCGAGGCTAGCGTTTTCTCTACGTACTCCGCCCTAGCCTTGCGTCGGTTTGCGTGAAGGTTAGGGTCCACATTTCTCGGTATGGCCTTAACGTTAAAGGTTTCTCTAAGGTGGTTCGGCATCTCCGCGTATCTGTCTGTCAGTCCGCGAGTGTTCCGACCCAGCCTTTTCAGGAGCGCCCGTCCCACAGGAGTGCCTCTTAGTCTGACTTTTTGTGCGCCCAGCAGCGCTTCCGCGAGTTCGTCGAAAGTGTTGCTGATGCCTAATTGTAGCAGTTTCTCGGTTGACGTGTTTCGGGGTAAGTGGAGAGCCGTCTTGTAAGCCTTCCTCAGGATGGTGTCGGCTTGTTCTCTTTCCGCCTTGGTGGTTGCGTGGTACGGCAGGGAGTACGTAACTCGGCTGACTATGAGGCTGTTTACTAGCTTGAGGGTGTCTTCCTCTCTCATGCCGTATCTCTTTTGAGAGACGCGGTTGATCATGCGGCCCACCTGCTCTGCCGCTTTGCTTAGCAGGCTAATGGTGTGACTGCATTTGCGGCTGCCTTGTAGCCACATGCCCAAGATTCTTATCATGTTCTTTTCGGGTATGAGTTGACCCTCGAGGGTGACTTCCAGGGTTGCTTGGGTGGGATGTCTGCCGATTCTGAGGAGCTCCGATTTCTCTGTCGACTTGCAGCCTTTCTTGTTTTTCGCCTAGGGATCCTCGGGTGGTCCAGACCGTGATGTCGTCGGCGTACATCGCGTGCTGAATTCCCTCGATCTTCTTTAGTTTGTTTGCTAGTCCAATCATTGCCACGTTGAAGAGGACGGGCGAGATGACCGAGCCTTGAGGTTTGCCTTTACACGGGGTGTGGAAGACGTCTCTTCTTAGCTCGCCTAGCCCTACCGTTGCCGTTCTGTTGCTGAGAAAGTCCCTGACGTAGTCGTGGGTTCTCTTTCCTCAGTTGGCGTTGTTCAGGCCCTCCATGATGGCCACGTGGCTCACGTTGTCAAAGGCCCCCTTTATGTCGATGGCCATGACCACGTTTTCGCCCGCTTTCGGCATCGTTTCGAGCACTTATTCCTTGAGTTGGAGTAGCACGTCTTGCGTGGATAGGTTGGCTCTGAACCCAAACATGCTGTCCGGGTACAGTTGCTCCTTTTCTAGATGATTTTGGATTCTTCTGGTTATTATTTTCTCATAGAGCTTCTCCAGGCACGACGTGAGTGATATCGGCCTGAGGTTCTCTATCTGTAGTTTCTTGCCTGGTTTCGGGATCATCACGACGACGGCGTGTTTCCATTCCGCCGGGACTCTTCCTTCCTGCCATAGCGTGTTTAGATATTTGGCCAGTTGGTCTATTGCCTCGTCGTTGAGGTTGCGAATTAAGGAGTTTCGGATCTTGTCTGCTCCAGCCGCTGTGTTTTTTGTTGCCGACGCGACCGCTTCCATCACTTCTTCTCTCGTGATGGGTCTGTCCATCGTGGGGTTGTCTTCTCCGCGGTATTCTTTATAACTTTCGACTTGGTCTTTGCCGTAGCATTTGACCTTGACTTCCTCTAGTAGTTGCTCGTCTGTTCCTTGGTATTGATGGGTTAGCCGCTGTATCGCTTTGCTGCTTTCCGATTTGTTTTTGCTCGGATCCAAGAGGGTCTTGAGGATCTGCCACGTCCTAGCCGTGCTGAGGGTGCCGTTCAGCGAGTTGCTAAACTGTTGCCATCCCTGTCTTGCCAGCTGGTTCGCGTACTCCTCTGCCTGCCTGGTAATGTCCGCAATTTTCTTTTTGAGTTTTCTATTGAGTTCTTGTCTCTTCCACCGCTTGGTGAGTCCGCGTCTTGCCTCCCATAGCCTCAGTAGCCGCTTGTCCACCTCGGGTGTCTGTTCTGTTCTAACTACCTCTTTGGTGTAGAGGTCCTGGATTTGTCTTAGTTGTTGGCTCCAGTTCTCCGCCTATTCGATGGTTCCTCCTTCGAGCTGCTTGCAGTGCGCTCTAAAGGCGTCCCAATCTGTTAGCCGAGCCGTGCCAATCTTCCTCCTGACTTGTTCCGCCGTAAGGCTGATTCTTAGAATGTAGTGATCGCTGCCAAGGTTCTCGAGCAGGTTCTCCCACTCTGCGTTCTTGGCACCCCTGACGAAGCTTAGGTCGGGACACGTGTCTGGACTCACGCTGTTTCCCTGTCTGGTCGGTTGATTTTCGTCGGTTAGAAGTTCACAGCCCACGCTTTCTGCCGCCGTGCATATGCCGCGCCCTTTTTCGTCCTCTTTGGGGTAGCCCCATTTTGGGCTTTTAGCATTAAAATCGCCCGCAATTACCAGTGCGTTTTGTCCCACCTTCTTTTTCGCCTCCGCAAAGAGTCTGATAAAATCCCCTTTGGTCTGGCTGGGCGGGCTGTATAGGTTTACGATAAAGGTGCTGTTGGCTTTCCTTTTCTTTTTGGGTATTATTTCCGTAATTACGTGTTCTATCTGGGTATCTTTTTTTTCGTCGTGCACTATGGCTACTACTTTGTTGCTTATGAGCGTTGCCGTACGGCCGTTTTCCTGACATGTATAGCCCCTTAGTGCGGGGGAGTTGTTAGTTTCCTGCAGGATGATTACGTCTGGTGGGGTTGCTTGGGTGTGGATAAATTGCTGGAGGAGGCCTTGCTTGCGTTTGTACCCCCTGCAGTTCCACTGCCAAATTTCTAATTGCTGTTGTTTGTGTTCTGCCATGACTGGTTAAAGTTGGTTGTACTCTGGGTTTCTGTGCCGAACCTTCGTTCGTTAAATAGTCTGTCTCTAGCGTCATTGACTCTTTGGGTGTTTTGATTTCTTACGTAATTCTTAAAGCTTTGCTCCTGTAGGGCAAACTTTTGTTGAGTTTGTTGAATTTCGTTTTTCATTTGGTTCATTTGCTCCATTATTTGAGCCATGAAATTTTCTATTTTGCTGTCGAGGTTTCCCTCATTCTTGCTTTGTTGCGTCTCCATAGGGGGAGGGGTTGGTGTTCTACGTGGTGAGCGCCCGGTTCTCACCTCCTACATGTTTCTCTCTAATGAGCTCATTGAGCTGTCTTCTCAGCTCGTTCGACTCTCTACGGCTCTGCTCGAGCTCGCGCTTGAGGGTGTCTTCCTCTCTCATGCCGTATCTCTTTTGAGAGACGCGGTTGATCATGCGGCCCACCTGCTCTGCCGCTTTGCTTAGCAGGCTAATGGTGTGACTGCATTTGCGGCTGCCTTGTAGCCACATGCCCAAGATTCTTATCATGTTCTTTTCGGGTATGAGTTGACCCTCGAGGGTGACTTCCAGGGTTGCTTGGGTGGGATGTCTGCCGATTCTGAGGAACTCCGACTTCTCTGTCGAGCACCGCAGTCCTCTTTCCTTTGTGTAATTTTCCACGCAGGTGGCAGCTTCTTGCAGCCTTTCTTGTTTTTCGCCTAGGGATCCCCGGGTGGTCCAGACCGTGATGTCATCGGCGTACATCGCGTGCTGAATTCCCTCGATCTTCTTTAGTTTGTTTGCTAGTCCAATCATTGCCACGTTGAAGAGGACGGGCGAGATGACCGAGCCTTGAGGTGTGCCTTTACACGGTGTGTGGAAGACGTCACTAATAAAAATTCTCAAGCTGAAATTAAATTGTCCAGTTTCACATTCTTACACATGTTCGTGCAGTGGTGAGAAGCACAGCCAACCTCAGCTAGCATGCCTGCATGGGTCTGGCAAGGATAACATGTCATCCACAGGTGGATGAAAATTTGGTCTCAATGGATTAATGATTAGTCCCTGGAAAATCATTCAAATTGATCAACAGTTAATCCTGAGGCGGGAACATTTCCTCTCTCAGGGACCATTTCTGAAGATAAACAGATAATCCAGAGGGAGTAACATTTGCTCTCCCAGGGATCATTTCTGAGGATCAGCTGTTAGTCCTTAGAGGGCAACATTTGCTCCCTCAGGGATGATTTCTGAAGATAAACAGATAATCCAGAGGGAGTAACATTTGCTCTCCCAGGGATCATTTCTGAGGATCAGCTGTTACTCCTTAGAGGGCAACATTTGCTCCCTCAGGGATCATTTCTGAAGATAAACAGATAATCCAGAGGGAGTAACATTTGCTCTCCCAGGGATCATTTCTGAGGATCAGCTGTTAGTCCTTAGAGGGCAACATTTGCTCCCTCAGGGATCATTATCAAGGATCAAGTGTTAGTCTCTTGAGGACCATCTGCAAGGTGCAACCATTAGTCTCCCAGCAGTTAGTCCTGCGGAGACTAACTGTATATCCCCTTGCAGTTGATCCCCAAAAGGACGAATGGTTGTGGCAAATCACTTGGTCCCCCAAAGGACTAACCTCCCTACCCCTTTTAGTCCTTTTTTTCTTAGAGTGTATTCTACACACGACGACAAGACGCATAAACACTCAATATAGTGTGGGTTCCGAGACATGAGGGGTTGGGGGCAACGTGGCAGCAGACGAGTCAGCTCGAGGGTACGTCAACCGAGCAGACTCAACCCTTTGCACCACGGGCACCTTTGACCCTGTTAGCCCCACGTACTCAGACATGCTCGATCATTACAGGGGTCAGCGGAAACGCTACCCAGTTTCACACAAAGGGCTTACCAAAGAGGAGGTGCTAGGCTGTCGCAGACTACACACCGATACCTACCAGCACCTGCACAAACTACACCATATTTTCCCTACAGAATACGTAGACGAATGACCGTGGTGCCAGGTAAACCTACACTACTGCATGTCACATGCGCCTGCCATAAGGAAGACATAGAGCCTAGAATAGAACACCCGAGTGTGACACAGTGGGACACTTGCCGGCCAGTTAGGACGAGCAACGATTTGTCGTACGCCGAGCCACGATAGCAGCGGTCAAGTGCGGCATGCTGGACCAACGATCGACCGCGGCGCCCAGTGACCCGTAAGGGTCGATAACACTTTAAATTGGTCGCAAACAAAGTTTTCAAGTGAAAAGCTTAACTACGCCACCTTTTCGAGCCGTCAAAAGGGCCGCAAGTTTGACCGTGAATATAGCTAGAGGTCACGGTGGCCGAAAGTTTCGCCGTGAATGTAGGTAGACGTCAAGCCATGAGCATAACTGGTGGTAGTCAGGTTAGACACGTGACGTCAGCTACAGCAGCGACACCAGCGGCTGTTACCCCAACTGTCCCGTCTTTGACCTTTGAGCTTGACCCTTGAGCCTTGACCTCTGACCTTGACCTCCGGTCAAGCGGGAGAGCGTCTTCCGGCATCGCATGCGCAGGTCAGAAAGTGTGTTCTACATAAAATGCCGGTGCACTTTGATGCGTTCAGCGGAACACTAGGTGTGATCGATGCGACGCCTGCCGTAGAGACCGACACCCGAACCGCACCCGTAAGGGAAGGCAAATGAAATGAAAATTGGTTTTAAGGAAATGAAATTACGCCTTTCTCACATATCTCGATGGACACCCAAACCACGCCGTAAGTGAAGGAAAATTGAAGTTGAAAACCGGCAGTCGCTCGACCCCAAACGCAGCCAAGGAGATGCAGCTTTTTCGCTTTTGACCACGGTTAACCAGAGCTAAGCCACCAGCAATTTTTTTTCCATCCTTCCATCAGGTACGTCGTGGTAGTGAGAGAGAGAGAGAGATGGGCTCCATGCATTAGCGCTGACAAAGAATTACAAGATTGCACTTTTCAGTCCGCTAATGAGGGGAACTGCAAAAGCCCTTCCTTGTCGTGTCCTCTTTCGCTCTGCATTTTTCTTCTTTTTCTGCAATTTTGTGTTTCTTTCTGCTTTTTACGCGACAACGTATACAGCTCGTTCGGTCGAAAGCCGTCGGAGTCGTAATAGAAGTAGTTGGCACCGAGCGTCGGAAATATTCCTTCCCTTACGGCGCGGTTCGGGTGTCCACCGAGATACGACACGGGCGTAATTTTCCTTTCCTTAAATTGCGCAACGGGCAAGGCATCTCACCGAACCGGCGATGGCACTCCGTGGACCCTTTGGCAACGCTGTCGCATCCCACTCTTAAAAACGAAGCTTAAGGATCCATTTTCTTTTATTTCTTCTGTTTAGACCATTGCATATATGTTGTTCAATGAACTATTGCATATATGTTTCAGTTACCATAACACTTACGTTTGAAGACCGCAGCAACAGGGCGCAACGTTGAATGGTTGCCAAGTATAAGTGCCACCTGCCAAGCTGGACGCAAGAGCGCGGAACTCACCGAACGTTGAATTCATTAAACCGCACTTATTACTCTTTTCTTTCTTTCTTTGGCGTCGCCGCACACAGGGCGCAGCGTTCTGCATAGATATCGTGATTGGAAAAAAAATTTTTTACAGAAGTACGCAAGCCAAGGCTACCGGATACATTGACCTTCACAAGTAGACATGACGTTAATAGCGTAGATGTGTAAAGGGAAGTTTTTGACACTCTAAAACGAAATCTACACAATCCAACCCCGTCTGTACATGACCACAACGAGTGTAACAGGCTAATCAACTAAACATCGGGTGGTCAAAAAAGGTAAACAATATCTATTTAACATTAATTAAAATGGAGCGGCACTGTACAAAAAAATCAACCCTCCCCCCGGGGGAGGGGAGGAGGGGGTGGAACACTACCAGCGCCAACCCTAAAGGACAGCTATAAACAAACCACAATCTAATTAAACAACATTCAGAAAAGAGGAGGGGGCGGTCTAGCTACTACCCTAGCATCGGCATAGCTAGTCGGCCCTTCCGAACGACAAAGAAACGGGTGTGCCAGCGCCGCAGGAACAGCGCCTCCCCATCCGCTGCAAGCCTGTCAGACAGGTATTGTCTGAAGAGGAGACGTAGAGTCCGCAACGCTGGGTACATTGCCCTCGACGGCTGCCGCCAGGCTACGGTCAGACGGCGCCGACGCCGCAATACAAACACGGCGCACACAAAAACAAGTTTGCCAAACTGGCTGCGTGGTTGGCGGACACCTGGCCTGCACGAACAGAAAACATGCGATAAACCAATCACCACATTGCCCGCGTGACGGGGCACATGAAGAAAATATGGCTCGCCGTTTCTTGTGTTCCACGTTGCGCGCACTGGACATTGGGCACAACGCCCCACGATGCGAGTAGTTCTCCCGTGGGGACGACGCCCCAACTCCAATAAAGCATGAGCGAACGCCCCAGATACGACACATTTCCTACCAGCGCGGTTGCAAATTTGGCTTCGACAGCCTGCGCTACTGTAGCTACACAGGGCAGCCCGAATCCTCCCCGTGAAGGGGGCCGCTGGCAAAGGCGCCGAGCTACCTGCGCCGTACCATCATCCCATAGAAAAACGCCCACGAGGAACGCTAGCCGACTCGCAGTACGGCGCGGCATCACTGCCACGCGTGCAACATAGTGGGCAAGGGCGCGCGCGGCTCTTCACCACGGCTATCTTTGCCTCCGTAGAGAGGTCAAACTGAGCTGCCGTTGATAGCGCAGTTTTCGTGCGCTCAACAACCTCTCCCCACGTGTGTGACAAAACTCCGGCCTGTTCGAAAAGGACCCCCAGCACCCGGACCCCGTTCATGAAAGGAATAGGCACCGGGAGGGGATCGCAGAAGGTCCCAAAACGTAGCGCCCGGCTCTTCCTGGCATTGAGCTCGGCGCCAGACAGCGCCGCGTAAACCTGAAACGTGGCCAGGAAAACCCTCAAATCTCCGGGTGTCCCGGACGAAGATTGAAATGTCGTCGGCATAGGCCGATACGACGATCGTTTGGTGTCCTGTCAGTGGAAAGCCGCGAATGCGTTCGTTGGAGGCAACGCTGCGCAGCAGGGGGTCGAAAAACAAGACAAACAACGCCGGAGAAAGAGGGAATCCATGGTGCACGCCACGCGTTACCGGAAAGGAGGCGGTCACACCACCATTTAAGAATAGGTCGGCCGTGAGGTCGGAGTACAATAGCGCTCAAAGCACCTCAGGACGTAAAACAGGTAAGGATATTCCACCCTGTCAAACGCCTTCGCTTGGTCTGTCGAGACGAAAACCCCGTTAGTCCCCTTCGCGTGTGCGTACGCGAACATATCGCGCGTGAGCGTGAGTGACGCGAAGACCGAGCGGCATGGCACAGCGCAGGACTGGTAGAGGCTACCGAGGCTCGGCAAAAAGGGCCGCAAGCGACTAGCCATGAGCGACGCCACTAGTTTATAGTCCGTGTTCAGCAGGGTTATCGGCCGCCACGCCGCAGGGTATGACGACGTCTTTTCCTGCTTCGGGACTAACACAATTCGGCCCTTGGCAAAGGACGGCGGCTTAACTCCTTCCTGAAAGAAAGCGTTCACTCGGCGCGTAAGGAAGTCGAACAGCACATCGAAAAAGACGTAGTAGAAACCGGCGACCAGGCCGTCTGGTCCCGGTGCAGATGCACGGCCCATACTAAACCCAGGACTGCGAAGGCTTCCTCCTTTGACGCGGGAGCACAAAGTGCCGGTTCCGCGTCATCGGGTAGGTTGGGGAGGGTGGCGCAAAAGGCGTCTACCGCTGCTTCAAACCCATCCCACTCACACTGACCCTGCAAAACAAAACATACCGCAAAGTGCTCGCAGAAAACGCGCTCAATATCGTTGGCCTGATCACAGACCGCACCGTCTGGCATGGTGAGGCTATCGATACGGGCCGGTCGCTCACTCTTAAGGCGAAGGCTGTTGGCATGCCTAAGATCTGCGGCAGCCTGCGCCGGCATGTGTAGGCTCGCTGCCGTACAGGAGGCCTGGGTTCCCTTCTCCAGTACGCAGTGGTACCACACGCGAAGCGTGTCCAAGTACTCGTGCATCGTGAAGGGCAGTTCACCTGCTCGCTTCATTATACGCATTCGACACAGCAAGTCACTGAGAGCCGCGGTCCTCCGTGCGCGCTTTGCTCGACATGTTTCGACTAAGCAATCGCGCACACGAGTCTTGAGGTCAAACCACGTCGAGGGAGTGAACTCGACGATCCGAGCAATGGAATCCGATAAATATTCGCGGATGCCGCGAACGCTCAATTCGTCTTCTACGAGGGAGACGTCCATTCGCCAAATAGCAGCGCCACCAACACGACCCGGAGCGCTCCTCAGGCAAACCACGACAAGAATGTGATTACTGAGCGTCCCGACACCGGCCGGAAAGAAGACAACCTCGCAAGACCTTAACTGCAGGACGAGGGCACTACGTAAATACACCCGATCAATTCGGGTGCGCTGCGACCTCTAGTACGTGTGGCCACGAAGAAGTCCCCGTGCAGCTCAACCCACGCGTCCTTAAAGGGACACTGAGGAGAAATTGAAGTTGGCTTGTATCGTTACAATACCAGCTCCTGATCACAAAAACCCCACTCTGAATGAAAAAAAAAGCTCTTGAAAGGTAGAAAACAGCTACAACCAAAATACAGGTATCGCCACCACTAGGCCAATCTCGCAAGTACAAGCGTGATGATGTCATAGGACAAGAGACGCCACCTTGGAGGAATTTTCCTTACTCCATGGAGTCACGAATCTCTGAGGCTGACGAAAGAAGGTTGCGCGGTTCAATATTGAATTAAGTTTTTTTTTTTGAAACCGATAGCTTACTTTTATCACACAAGGAAGACGGACCAAAGACAATCTGAATGTTGGAAGCAAAGAAAACCGATGCTTGGTGGCGCCACAGGCGGCCAGAAGAGTTCCAGTTTTTTATGGCGCTTCGCGTCTATGAGCTTTGCGTGCCCCGTGGTTTTGTTTTTGATGCGCCTCGATTTACAAGCGCCGAACAGTAGAGCAACTCCAAGTGCCGCTTCAAGTGCTAGTTAACCTTTGACGGAGACTGTTCAGGCTGGTCACATGATCGCCACGGTCGATGAAAAACTATGAAGGCACGATGGTCGGTGATCGTACAAGGCAGTTCGTAGTATACAGAGCACTTCGTCTTCCTACGCTCGCCCGGCGAAACGTTCCCGGCTGTTCCAGTCAACTTCGAACTACTTAACGTAAATCGTTTATTAGGGACGGGAGACAAGATACAAGGCAGTTAAGAAAAAATTGCTGATGGCCTAGCTCTTAGGCCAGGATATCCGTAGCGAAATCGCGGAGACTTCTGCATCGGAAGAGTGCATTCACCAGATGCGCTTTTATTCATGCTCAAAGCTTGAGCCGTAGTGGCGGAGTATATGCTGCCCTGCAAGAGCCGCCTAGCTGGCTCCCCTATCTGGATGGATGTGTGTACATCCCAGTCTTTTGATGTTTTGGAAGGAGGGATCATGCCGGGGTAATGTGGCCTAGTGTTTTGTGGCATGAGCGTGCTTAGACTTTTCTTTTCAGCACTATTTCTATACAATAAAGACAAAAAGGCCGTAGTGGCGGAGTGGTAGTCTCCACCCATAACGCCAAAGGCACAGGTTCGATTCCGAGCCTCGCCACAGGTTTTCTTTTTTTTTATTCAGTGAGTGTGTGTGTGGGGCGGTTCAGTGGCTCCCATAGGTGCCGCCCCTGAATACGTTGGTTAGCGGTTAAGCGCAAGCACTGTTAAGCGTGGCCCGCATGGAGCGTTTCTCCGGGCGATTCGTCCGCGTCGACGGCAGCGGAGCGCTTTTTTGCCTCTGAAGAGGACGTTTTTGCCAAATCGTCGGGTTCTGGCGGAACAGATAAAATCGTCGACGCCCGCCGACGCCGGGATAGGGCAGCGACAAAGGGCCAATGGAGCCGAGCGGGCGTCACGTGATTCTGGACGGGCTTTTTTCATGTTCCTGTGCTGCCACTTCGCGTACAGCGCTGGAAGCTCATTGGAAGGGTACTGTGCGCCCAACCCGGCCGGAGTGAGTGCCGCTGCGGAGCACGTTTTGTAGGAATCTGTCAACGATTGCGTGTCCTGGGCAGCACCTGGTGGCTGTGTGCGAAGTCCGAGGCAGGCTGCTGAGCCCACCGAAGAGTAAATTCTTCAGTATCTCCGATCATGCGGCATGCGATGCGATCGCCAGCTGAACAAGGGCCGCCGCTTCAAAGATGAAGGCTACATTCGGAACATAACGTTCAATGAAATACCCCCGACCAGTGAGAATGGCGTTTTCCGCTGTATATGACTACCATCCATGAAAGGTGGATACCACATCGTGCACACCATAGCACAGAAAACGACTGGGGACCACAGTTTTCACAATCCCGCCGCGGTGGCTGAGTGGTTATGGCGCTCGGCTGCTGGCCCGAAAGACGCGGGTTCGATCCCGGCCGCGGCGGCAAAATTTCGATGGAGGCAAAATTCTAGAGGTCCGTTTACTGTGCGATGTCAGTGCACGTTAAAGAACCCCAGGTGGTCGAAATTTCCGGAGCCCTCCCCTACGGCGTCCCTCATAGCCTGAATCGCTTTGGCAAGTTAAAACCCCACTAAACCAAACCAAGTTTTCACAAGCAATCATTGTGCTCAAGCGCTTCCTAATAGCTACACGAGCGATAAAAGCACAAGCGCACTAGCAACATGGCAGCTCTGCTAGCATTTTACTTTATTTTCCCGCAGCACACCGCTGCATAGGTTAAACAAGCATGCGCGTCCATAAAGACGTGCGCGAGGAGCGCACAATGAGCCATTCCGACGAAACCACGCAGAACTTTTCATCATGGATATGATGCGAACACACGCATAACGCACCTTCTGCTTCTTCTGCCTCTTAATACATGGCACATACCCACATGGGGGTATTGGCCAAGATTTAGTGGCATAAACAAGGAAATTTCCTTAGGAGATTACGACAAAATTGTAGCACCATGCGTGAATGCTCTCGTAAGTTCTTTTTCGTTGTCCGCTCCACCGCGCGTTGAAAGCGGCTCACAGCACTTGCCCATTTGGCCTTCTTGCTTGAGAAAGCAAAAAGCATCGGAATGAAGTCTGGGTGCCGCGGTGACATTCGAGGCCTTCCTGCCCATTAATAAAACATTTCGTGATGGACTGCACACGCATTTAACCACAGTACCTCGTCCGCACCTGTCACAAAGTGATTCCCGCACATTCTTGACGTGCTTGACGGCGCCCAATGGAGGCCACGATCGTCGAGCCGGCGAACGGCTTTTATCCACGCTTCGCGTTGAAGGCGGTTCCGGGAAGCGTTCAGAAAGCGAAAAAAATCCGAGTTTGCTTCCCTTTACATATTGGGCAATGCAGCTGTATGCAACACATGTCGTAGGCATTGCCAAATGCGTCGCACTGAACGCCTGACGGCTGCAGCAACGCACCCCGCGTAGGAAGCCGGTTTGTTTACACTTCCACGGCCGTTCTCGAGTGGCGCGCGACCCTTCCAATATGTTTCGCGACACCGCCGCCAGGGGATGGGCGCATGCGCAGTCGCGTTATATCAAACCTTCTAGCCTCTATAGTCGCGTCGTGAAAAAGACGGATAACCCGGCCGAGGGAGACCACAGCCGGTCTCGAGGGGAGCGCGCGCTTCTCTTCTTACATCCTTCGCAATGGGGTCTGTTTCCGCCTCCCGCCGCACCTTGGTGGGGCCGCCACTGCCCCACCGCTCTGCCGCTGAGACGGCCGTTCACGCGGAAGGAGAATAACGCGCGCTCGCTCCCAGTTCGGCCTGTGTCAGTGGTAACCGTCAAGCCTTTATATTTTACCTCTTTACGCAAAGACCACGTAGTCAGCCCGTTTGCCATGGGAGAAATCTGAAACAACGGATTAACGATTGCGCGCTCTCTCCTTTAGCCCGACTGTGTATGGTTGAACGTACTGCTTCGAGCACGGACTTTAACGCGCTCTACCCTTATATTTGGCTAAAAAGCAAGGCTATCGGCTTACATAGTTCGTCTTCCTGCAGGTTCTTTATGAGCGTGTAGAATGATATGCGGCATATAATACTTGGATGGCAAGTTTTAAAGAGTAAATGATTCTACAGCGTAAATATAGCTCCTGAAACTTCAAGCGGAGCTGCTTTAATTTTGCACAACAGCGGCGTTAGCAAGAATTCATGGTGCTCCCCCGGAAAACATCATGTCATTCACGAAACGAACGGGTATAGACGGAACCCAACCCTGGGCCGCAGGAGCAGAGCACGTTGCACGCACGCGCCGTCCAAGATCTTCTCTTGGAACAGAATTTTGAAGTTTGGCGAAAAAATTCAGTCAGTAGTTGACAGTAACTGCAAACATGAACTAACTGCCAGCAAAGCAAAATTAGTTCGGAACTGCGTTCTGTCAATAAAATCGGCCTTTACGAGCGAATAGACTTATCTGAGAGGCGATGACTATAAAAGCTTTGCATATTCTCCTGCATTTCTGTAGCCTCGTCATCGCTTGCGATAAAACTCCTGAGGGCACGAACTTTCATCACGTCACTCAGGAAACAAAGTAGCACCCCAAAAAGAAGTTTTAAGCAACCTAACGGAGCTCCACTAAAACTCACAGCAATGCGCGTTATACCAGCTGGCTTAGATTACAATGCAAGGAAATAAAAATTAACATTTGCGATGCTTACATCTTAATAAAAGTCACCGAATTTAAGAGACTAAAGGGCACTGGGCATTCAACTGCATAATCTGAGATCTTTCGCAAAGATATTTAAACCAATTTTTTTTAGGCAGCTTCAGGACACGCCGCAGGTTGAATATACGTGGACAACAAAAAATGGCGCTCTTTATGGTAGCTGAAGTCAATCACTGGACATACATACTCTCTGAAATTGCAATACTCAGTACGCGTCAATCTCTGTGGCAGCATACGCAGCTTGTACTGGTTGCTTCTGTTACGTTCTGTTAGCGTTAGTCAGGCCAGAATGACGACAAGGAAGCTTGCGTCCAAGTCGAAAATTGTTTATTGGGCGAACTCGTGTCCTCAAACAGGCGGCGCAGCGACAAAACAAAATTTAAAGGTGACAAGGCACTTGAAACATTAGACGCCTAATACGCTTACAACAATTTTGAGCATGAAGAGAGACTTGTTCGCGGCTACAGTCATTCCAGAGAAATCTGATGGCCTCTCGTTTTACAATAAAAGCAGAAATGCCGCGTGCGATTGTCTTCGAGCACGGAACAATGCATTACAGTTCTTCTTGACTGTTGCGCGCACATTAGTAATTAGCATTCTTTTGAGCTATCGATACAGGCCTCTAATTTAAGGAAGTTGTGATCTATATGAGGGTGAAAATAAGTACATTCAGGACGTGCGAAAAGCGATATTGGCGAAATCGAGTACTATATACATCTCCCAGCAATCAGTTTATTTGGCAGTTCAACGTTGGTGTACATGAGTCTGACTTTCAACCTTACAAGTATCGTCTCAGGCCACCAGCTACGGCGCTCTCAGATTTACGGCTCACGCGTCGTAGAGAATATTTTCCTCGATATAGAACCTTTTTTTATGGAACGAGTGCGACACTTTCGTTCTCCAAGATTTCATTCTTTTCCTCTTAGCATTAACTTGTCATTTAATCACAGACCATGAGACATACGCGAGGAAGTGATCAGAGTATTTCCTTCTGTATTTAAAACCACAAATGCTCTACATAGTTCTGAGAAATGTGAGAGTGATTCCTTATTTTAAATGCTTTCATCGAGCAAAGTTTGTGACGAAGAACCTGTGCACAAGTGGATTGTGTTGAATATACGCAGTTTAAGCATCAGCATTTTGCTTTCTTTGATTTCGGTGCTGCGCTCATTATGAACCAACGGGCTACAGCGCGAAACCAGGCAAAAGCCATTCGCCGCCGCAGCTGCAGGCGTGGAGCCAGCGGTAGGGCCGTCGCGCCTCTAGCGGCGGCGGGCGGTGTCACTCTCGGAGAAAAACTCGCATTGCTTCCGCGGCGAATGCGAAGGCCGTATGAAAGAGCGCGCGCGCCAACTCGTGACCGGCCGTGGGGAGACTCGCATGGTGGATGCGCGCCCAAACGGGCTCCCGCATCGCAGGTACAGATCGATGTGTGCCCGACTGCCTTCTTCCTTGCCTCCTTCCCTGCCCCTCTCTCCAAAGCAGACCCCCATCCGCTCCTCTCTCTCTTTCCCCGCTCTCTCCATCTTCTCCTCTGTCTCTTTTTTCTTCCATTCCCTGCACAGCTCAGTTTCGGTGTGCCCCTGAACAAGGAGGCAGTTACCGCGCAGCGCTCCCCTCCCCATTCCCTCCTTTGGCACTGTGATGGTCAAGACAAGCCGAAGCCTCACGCCGTAACTCGCCCACTTGAGCTCGTCCCCGAATGGCCTTTTCGCGGCCACATCCCGCAGAAGGCAAATATCTTCTTGCGTGCTAAAACGTTTGCGCTGCTTCTTTGCTTGCAGGCGTGCTTGCGCCGCGTCCGTGCTCGATGAAGCCGACGCGCCAACGTTCGCACTGGAGGCCGCCATGTTAGTCCTAGATGACGCTCACTCGCTGGGCACTTTCCGCTGGGAAGGCCGGGCGAGCGGGTTGCGCCGCAAACCCGCTGGCCGCCTGAGCGTTCTGCGCATGCGCACTGGCGCCCTCTCTCGTCCGCTCCACTCCGCTGGCCGCTGGCCCGCTCTGCTAAAAGTCTCTAATATTTATTAAAGTTCAGTCAGCAGATCACGTGATAAAATTTATTCGAGTGCTGCGAATTAGCCTTGAGCAGTCTTGACTGTTTACGTATATTGCAATTACAGCAATTAATTCACCACATAAAGCAAACTCAGTGACTTTTCAGAACCAATGTACTTCTACACGAAACTTTCCCGTACCCATGGTGCCTGGCACGTCACCACCTTAGCGTCATGTACGACACTGGCCCCTTAGACGCACCCATTGCGGGGGAACAAAGCCAACTGCTGTAGCATTCGAGACAGCACCTTGAACCACGGTAGCCCCTTTGTACTGCTTACAGAGCCAGTCATGAGTGCCTAGAAAAAGCTGCCTAGTTTTCTTTGTTCACCAGTTATGAATCCATGAAGCATTGAATGATGGAAATGATGCACGTATTTTTTCTGTTTACCGATGCAAGGCACATCTTCCAAGTAATGAGTACTGGCCAGTGAGTCGTGCATTTTCTCCTTACTTTCTCGTTACATTATTTTCCCAAAGATCCGTCCTCAGCACATCGACTATGTTTTAAAGATGACATCTCAGTACTTGAGTCAAAAGAGTTTAGTGTGTTTCCATCTGCTTGACAATCCGGAATATTATTCAGATATACTATGATGCCTCTAATCAGGGTGAGAGTGCCGAATCCACTTTTTATAGCGTATTTGAAGAAGCATGGGACAATAAAGCTCTCGCATGCAACGCCGCCATTGAGCGCAGAACTTAACGTGACAATTTCCGGTTGACAATAGATGGCTTGCATGTGACGTCATGGGCGCCATCTTTGAGCGGACATCTTCGCTTCCTCAGTGTAGGCCAAAACAGGGGGCGATAAGTGGATAAGAAAAGCGCCCAGGTTTTCGCCGCACTTCTGATCCCAAGCATGGCGGTCACTGCGACGGCGGTGCAAACTGTGTACACGTCTGTGCACTTCCAAAACCTTTGACATGGTAATTTTCATCGATTGGCAACAACTCCTGCCGAGTATAAAGACCTGAATTTTGAACAAAAGCATTCATGCGTTAGTATACGATATATCGGAAGAGCTTCAAATACAAGAAGCTTCATTACAGACTATACTTCATTTCAGTGAGTACTGCAATTATGGCATTCCAGGAATCCGAGGCACACAGTTGGCATGGCGTGCACTGAAACGCTGATAACACGCTGAAAACCACAGCCTAGAGCTGCCACGACACAAAGAGCAGCGAGCTATTGTAGCGAGCAGCCGAAGGTCTGGGTCGGATTGAGCTGTCTGGTCACAAACTGGTTATTTGGTTGGTGCAAACGCCGCGAGTCGTGTTTGACTGGACTCGACCCTTCCACTCCGCCCACAGGGTGCGTTGACAAGCAGACCCCTCCGAAAATACACATAATCATTCACGCTTAGGTTTTCGAAAACACTTTTTTTGCAGGTGAGGACCGAAGCGGGCGCCGGTTGACAACGCGTGTAGTCGCACCTCGCAGGGCGCGCCAGAGAGTCGACCCACTCGTATCGAGCGCATGTTAACGGAGAGTCGTAAGTTTGGCCGGCCTTGCTCAACTCTACGCCCTGAATGAACCCCCCGCTATCGAGTTCATGTAATCGAAAGACCCCAGGGAGGCCGGAGAAGCGTAACCAAAACCGAAACTGGTCCCAGGTCAATGATCGATCTAGGATAACGTGCTGTTCTTTGCCGAGTAAAATTCCGTGTGCAAATATATGCCACACTTTTTTTTTGCTTTCTAACTTTCATATGGATCTATTACGAAACTGAAAGATATATCTAAGTTTCTAAGCGTGTTAAGATGACGTAGTTGGGTAGTGTTTATGTCACCCGACGGCGTTGCATGGTCGTTTTACGACCGCAAAAAGGCAACGATTTCCAACGGGCTTTATTAAATTCAGACTCAATATTGCGCTGAAATATTTCGGAATCGGCTTGTCTAATATTTATTGAATCAAAGAAAATTACAACCGGGCGGCTTCATTTTCTTTTCACAACCCCTTTAATAGAGATGATTCGTTTGACAGCGTCAGCCCGAGTCGGGCTGTCAGTAGCGTATACTGACGGCACACGCGTACTTTTGTTTCTGTTCACGTTTTTGCTATCGTCAAAGCGTTCCCCGTTGATTTTCTACGGTAGTCTTTACTTTTCGTGTACACTTCAGCTGTAACTAATTAATAATCGTTTTGTTTCTTCTAGTGCGTGCATATCCATCATAAGCTGTGTGTGTGCTTGTGTGTTTAACCCTCGAAGGGCTTTAACTTGACAGCGTCAGTCCACATTGGGCTAACAGCTGCTACTTTATTGTCTAAGTTTCGTGGGCATTATAATCTCGTATGTGTGCTCGTGCGAGGCAGGTAGAGAGAGAGAGAGAGAGAGAGAGAGAGGCGGGCCGGAGCTCCTGTTCGACTTTCCAGCTTCCGATCTGGTGTTGCACAGTAGACGTAATGCTTGCAAACGAACGGCCTACTGCGGTACCTGCGAAGTTGTACACTTAATCGCCGATGGAAGCAGAGCGGGGGTGTAGCTCAGTGGTAGAGCGATCGCTTTGCATGTGAAAGGCCCCGGGTTCGATCCCCGGCACCTCCACGAGACCGCCGCTTTTTTTTTCTCGAATACCATGAGCCACGAGTAAACAGAATGGATACACACTCCGCTCAACCCGTTTAAGTTTAGTGTCCGGGGTGGCTGCGGCCAAAGGATGAAAAGTACCCTGAGTCGCATTTTCCTCGCTCGCCTTCCCCTAATATCCTCACACTCATCCTCGTTTTATTATTTTACTGTTCTTTCTCGCTCCCAATTTCCTGCTCTCGCGACGCCATGGAGGAAGGATCCATGTTAAACCCACTCTAACCCTAAAACACGGCCGCCCGCTATCGTCATCACCCCACTTAGAGGAGCTTGACGCAAGTTTTCTTTTCTAATGGTATATATGTCTACATTACTAAGTAATAAATGTATGATAGAAGTTCTAAACGGGCGATTTAAAGTTTGACAAAAGCTTGCATAAAGGGGGGGGGGGGGGGCGCCATGCCTTGCCGACCATTTACGGTGAAAACAAATTTTTGACAAGAGGTATAGTTAAATTTTTAAACTGGTGATTGTGTAGTCCACTGCTTTCCAACAGGCCGATGACGAACAGGACGTGCAACGGTGGCACGATGGCCGGTTAAGAAACCACAAATTAAGGCACGCCACTCAACATATACACCAGCAACGAAACAGTTCATTGAATAACAAATACATAAGAAGATGCACAAAAATTGGTCGACTATTTACCTACACATGGAGAGCGAACAACCACATATCAGTGGATAAGAAATATTGCCCTCATACCGCCGCACTACCCTACAAAACAATACACAAGCGAGACAATCACTGTATACCGTATATTTCCGTACTACCTCTTAAGATCCAACAAAACTTACCGCAACTTTTGCAAATGCGGAAAACCTGCACAAAACATCTGTGACTAAATTATAGAGTTATTGAAGAAAGGAAAGACTACTCCTGACATGGAAATGTCCAAAGACCACAAAATACAAACACCTAGTGTTTGAAATATTCCAACACCAGGGTACGGACCAAGCCCTTAAAAACTCGTAAAGAAGATGAACCAGATCACTGACCAAGCCGAACTCCCCCAATCTGGCCAGCCAGCACTCGGTAACGTAACCTTCGCTACTGAATGCAAAACTATGAGCCAGATACACTAGGGTATTCTGAAGTACAACGCATTCTTCTGTTCCTTTTCTTTTGTTAAAGCCTCTCTATTTTTATTTTACAATCCATCTTGTTTCATCTTTTTTTTAAACTCATATTGCCTATTAGGTACTTGTCCCCTGATCTATTTTATTTATTTACTTCACCAACCATTTTGTCACACACATATGTTGATTTATAGACGAACTAAAAATTGCCTGTTTCACTGAAGACCAATAAAAATTTTAAAATATAGGCTTTAGAGACATCGCGATGGTTTCAGCAGCACAATATTACTTGTGTTGGAGTACATCTTAACACAGGTGAATAATGTCAGCTGTAGACGGCTACAACTAATTCCTGGTAATGTAACTTTTAGCTATCATAGCTAGGAATTCAGTTGAAATAGATATCGCTAGCCAGTTGTTAATAAAAGACATATTATTTTTCAAAATTTCGAAAACGCGATTATCCTTAATGCTGTGACCGAAGAAAAAGGCACAGAAAAACGAAATTCTTTTTCTACGCGAGAAGCGCGCTCTGCCAGCTTTGCGCCTACACCCTCTCTTTCCACATTCCAGTAAATGGTGGGCCAAAGCCAACATACTCCTGTAAACCATGCTCCACGGTGATTGCATCCACAATTGATGGGAGTGCCGATGCGGCGGCTGTCTCGGGCTGTCTGCTCCTCGAGGAGCTTTTTCCCAACATTCCTCCTGCCGGCAGCTGCGCATTGTGCTGCGGGTGCCATGGCGCCGAACCTCAGGAGCTGATCCTTCCGTGCAATCTTTGTTGCTCCGCGCTCGTCTCTCTTTCGCGGCTTTCTGAAACCAGCCCTGCTGAAAGGTCAGCGTAGTAAAAATGAACGCTTCGTCTAGCGTAACAAACCGCCCACAAGGCACCGTGCGCCATACGCCGTGTGTGAACAGCTGACTGCGATTTGAAAACAACAATAGCCTGTGCTAAATTTTGTGTATTTTTTCTTCAAACAGCACTGCTTTAAAACGTGCCTCACGTGTTGTTCAACGCGCGAAAAGTGTTTTGGTGCAACAGTGCAGACGACTGGCTATCCGGCCTGGCCATAGCTATGGCATTCTATGGCTTCGAAAGGCTCGTCGATGAAAAAAAAAGCGCCGGAAACGTTTCCGAATACCTTACATATTCATATATAAGTTAAAACTATGGCGTTGTTAGCACCAAGAACTTTAATAACACTTCTGTTGGGCCTAGCAGTGCATGATAATACCACAGATGATCAATGTGCGCAAAGCATTAGACAATCCACGTACAGCGCTCCTTATGTTTCTCTCGTGTGTGTGGATTGTCTAATGTTTTGAGCACATCGATCATCTGTAGCACCAAAAAGTTTGTACGCTTGAATAAGAACATTTATTTCACGCTTTCCTCTTCTGGCTTTCGGAGAAAATACCAAGCGGCTTGCGTGGTCATGATGTGCTTCCTGAGGCCAGTTTCAGCCGAGTCTCCTCTCGTTATGTTTCCTTTCTACCCGAAAGCTTCACTATGCTAGGTAAAGCCGCTCTTCGCATGTCGCTAAATTTGACCTTCCCAGAGCCAGAGGTGGTGCTTTCGCGGTGTTGAGGTGTCCATCGAGATGTCGACATCTGATAGCTACTGCGGTCTTTCCTTTCCTCAAAGCACATGATTTCGCATTCCTCCACGTAAGCAAACCCAAGTGCCCTCGATTGCGGTTCGCCTCCATCGAAACGCGGCGGCCGCCGCGGTCGGGTTCGAACCCGCGTACTCCGGCTCAGTAGACTAGTGGCTTAACCACTGCGCCACCGCGCGGGGTAACTATCCAGTGTGCGGAACGCACTCAACGTTAAAAACACGAAGCCGCACCTACTTGCCCGATACACCACAGCTTTTGCTGTCTAGCCAGGTTCAGGATTAGCTAAACGGCACCGAATTTTTTAAACCGAAATCTTCACTACGCTAAGTAAAGCAGTCACGGAGTAGGCGAGAGAATGACCTTGAACGACCTTCACCCAAACCACGTTTATCCCTTCCTTACGGCGCGGCTCGGATGCCCACCGATATATGCGAGACACTTACTGCGCTATTCCCTTTCCGCAAAACCAATTTTCAAAACCAATCAAATTTTCTTCGAAAGCAATGTAAAGGCGCATAACTGGCTCCCTGGGGCAGTGAACGCATGAGTCGCGCTTTCAGGTACGTCGAGCGCAACGATATACCATACAATAAATGAAATAACTAGCGCAACAATAAACAACTCAAACATAGAGGCATCTGAAGAAGCGGCCATTGCCTTGGCAATATCGCACGGCAACGCAACAGGACAAAACCTCACTATACTGACGGACTCCAAAGAAGAATCCAGAAACCACACAAGAGCCAGAATCGACAGCATCGCCAATCATATTCTACACACGACGACAAGACGCATAAACACTAAATATAATGTGGGTTCCGATACATGAGGGGTTGGGGGGCAACGTGGCAGCAGACGAGTCAGCTCGAGGGTATGTCAACCGAGCAGACTCAACCCTTTGCACCACGGGCACCTTTGACCCTGTTAACCCCACGTACTCAGACATGCTCGATCATTACAGGGGTCAGCGGAAACGCTACCCAGTCTCACACAAAGGGCTTACCAAAGAGGAGGTGCTAGGCTGTCGCAGACTACACACCGATACGTACCCGCACCTGCACAAACTACACCATATTTTCCCTACAGAATACGTAGACGAATGACCGTGGTGCCAGGTAAACCTACACTACTGCATGTCACATGCGCCTGCCATAAGGAAGACTTAGAGCCTAGAATAGAACACCCGAGTGTGACACAGTGGGACACATGCCGGCCAGTTAGGACGAGCAACGATTTGTCGTACGCCGAGCCACGATAGCAGCGGTCAAGTGCGGCATGCTGGACCAACGATCGACCGCGGCGCCCAGTGACCCGTAAGGGTCGAGAACACTTTAAATTTGTCGCAGAGTTTTCAAGTGAAAAGCTTAACTACGCCAACTTTTCGAGCCGTCAAAGGGGCCGCAAGTTTGACCGTGAATATAGCTAGAGGTCACGGTGGCCGAAAGTTTCGCCTTGAATGTAGGTAGACGTCAAGCCATGAGCATAACTGGTGGTTGTAAGGTGAGACACGTGACGTCAGCTACAGCAGCGACACCAGCGGCTGTTACCCCAACTGTCCCGTCTTTGACCTTTGAGCTTGACCCTTGAGCCTTGACCTCTGACCTTGACCTCCGGTCAAGCGGGAAAGCGTCTGCCGGCATCGCATGCGCAGGTCAGAAAGTGTGTTCTTCATAAAATGCCGGTGCACTTTGATGCGTTCAGCGGAACACTAGGCGTGATCGATGCGACGCCTGCCGTGGAGACCGACACCCGAACCGCACCCGTAAGAGAAGGCAAATGATATGAAAATTGGTTTTAAGGAAATGAAATTACGCCTGTCTCACATATCTCGATGGACACCCAAACCACGCCGTAAGTGAAGGAAAATTGAAGTTCAAAACCGGCAGTCGCTCGACCCCAAACGCAGCCAAGGAGATGCAGCTTTTTCGCTTTTGACCACGGTTAACCAGAGCTAAGCCACCAGCAATTTTTTTTCCATCCTTCCATCAGGTACGTCGTGGTAGTGAGAGAGAGAGAGATGGGCTCCATGCATTAGCGCTGACAAAGAATTACAAGATTGCACTTTTCAGTCTGCTAATGAGGGGAACTGCAAAAGCCCTTCCTTGCGTGTCCTCTTTCGCTCTGCATTTTTCTTCTTTTTCTGCAATTTTGTGTTTCTTTCTGCTTTTTACGCGACAACGTATACAGCTCGTTCGGTCGAAAGCCGTCGGTGTCGTAATAGAAGTAGTTGGCACCGAGCGTCGGAAATATTCCTTTCCTTACGGCGCGGTTCGGGTGTCCACCGAGATACGACACGGGCGTAATTTTCCTTTCCTTAAATTGCGCAACGGGCAAGGCATCGCACCGAACGGGCGATGGCACTCCGTGGACCCTTTGGCAACGCTGTCACATCCCACTCTTAAAAACGAAGCTTATGGATCCATTTTCTTTTATTTCTTCTCTTTAGACCATTGCATATATGTTGTTCAATGAACTATTGCATACATGTTTCAGTTACCATAACACTTACGTTTGAAGACCGCACCAACAGGGCGCAACGTTGAATGGTTGCCAAGTATAAGTGCCACCTGCCAAGCTGGACGCAGGAGCGCGGAACTCACCGAACGTTGAATTCATTAAACCGCACTTATTATTCTTTTCTTTCTTTCTTTGGCGTCGCCGCACACAGGGCGCGGCGTTCTACATAAATATCGTGATTGGATAAAAAAATTTTTTACAAAAGTACGGAAGCCAAGGCTACCGGATACATTGACCTTCACAAGTAGACATGACGTTAATAGCGTAGATGTGTAAAGGGAAGTTTTTGACACTCTAAAACGAAATCTACACAATCCAACCCCGTCTGTACATGACCACGAGTTTAACAGGCTAATCAACTAAACATCGGGTGGTCAAAAAAGGTAAACAATACCTATTTAACATTAATAGGTTCTGTTAAAATGGAGCGGCACTGTACAAAAGAATCAACCCTCCCCCCGGGGGAGGGGAGGAGGGGGTGGAACACTACCAGCGCCAACCCTAAAGGACAGCTATAAACAAACCACAATCTAATTAAACAACATTCAGAAAAGAGGAGGGGGCGGTCCAGCTACTACCCTAGCATTCGCATAGCTAGTCGGCCCTCCCGAACGACAAAGAAGCGGGTGTGCCAGCGCCGCAGGAACAGCGCCTCCCCATCCGCTGCAAGCCTGTCAGACAGGTATTGTCTGATGAGGAGACGTAGAGTCCGCAACGCTGGGTACATTGCCCTCGGCGGCTGCCGCCAGGCTATGGTCAGACGGCGCCGACGCCGCAATACAAACACGGCGCAGACAAAAACAAGTTTGCCAAACTGGCTGCGTGGTTGGCGGACACCTGGCCTGCAGGAACAGAAAACATGCGGTAAACCAATCACCACATTGCCCGCGCGACGGGGCACATGAAGAAAATATGGCTCGCCGTTTCTTGTGTTCCACGTTGCGCGCACTGGACATTGGGCACAACGCCCCACGATGCGAGTAGTTCTCCCGTGGGGACGACGCCCCAACTCCTCCTCCACTCAAAGTCGCGGACCTCAGGAGAGAGGCGGCTTGTACACCACGTACGCCACCTGCGTACCGCGGTGCGCCGCTGGTCGTCGAGACCAAGGCGAGCGCAAGCGACCATCTCGATGCAGGCACCTCGCTCAGGTAAACCTCCGGTAGATCACAGGCTACAGACAGCTTAAACCCCGCTGCTGCTCTGCTGAAGGCCAAAGACCTCTCTTCTTGCGGGCCTGTATGTCGATCCGGGGTGAAATCACGACGTGCCGTGCTCATCCAATAAAGCATGAGCGAACGCCCCAGATACGACACATTTCCTACCAGCGCGGTTGCAAATTTGGCTTCGAAAGCCTGCGCTACTGTAGCTACACAGGGCAGCCCGAATCCTCCCCGTGAAGGGGGCCGCTGGCAAAGGCGCCGAGCTACCTGCGCCGTACCATCATCCCATAGAAAAACGCCCACGAGGAACGCTAGCCGACTCGCAGTACGGCGCGGCATCACTGCCACGCGTGCAACATAGTGGGCAAAGGCGCGCGCGGCTCTTCACCACGGCTATCTTTGCCTCCGTAGAGAGGTCAAACTGAGCTGCCGTTGCTAGCGCAGTTTTCGTGCGCTCAACAACCTCTCCCCACGTCTGTGACAAAACTCCGGCCTGTTCGAAAAGGACCCCCAGCACCCGGACCCCGTCCATGAAAGGAATAGGCACCGGAAGGGGATCGCAGAAGGTCCCAAAACGTAGCGCCCGGCTCTTCCTGGCATTGAACTCGGCGCCAGACAGCGCCGCGTAAACCTGAAACGTGGCCAGGAAAACCCTCAAATCTCCGGGTGTCCCGGACGAAGATTGAAATGTCGTCGGCATTGGCCGATACGACGATCGTTTGGTGTCCTGTCAGTGGAAAGCCGCGAATGCGTTCGTTGGAGGCAACGCTGCGCAGCAGGGGGTCGAAAAACAAGACAAACAACGCCGGAGAAAGAGGGAATCCATGGTGCACGCCACGCGTTACTGGAAAGGAAGCGGTCACACCACCATTTAAGAATAGGTCGGCTGTGAGGTCGGAGTACAATAGCGCTCAAAGCACCTCAGGACGTAAAACAGGTAAGGATATTCCACCCTGTCAAACGCCTTCGCTTGGTCTGCCGAGACGAAAACCCCGTTAGTCCCCTTCGCGTGTGCGTACGCGAACAAATCGCGCGTGAGCGTGAGTGACGCGAAGACCGAGCGGCCTGGCACAGCGCAGGACTGGTAGAGGCTAACGAGGCTCGGCAAAAAGGGCCGCAAGCGACTAGCCATGAGCGACGCCACTAGTTTATAGTCCGTGTTCAGCAGGGTTATCGGCCGCCACGCCGCAGGGCATGACGACGTCTTTTCCTGCTTCGGGACTAACACAATTCGGCCCTTGGCAAAGGACGGCGGCTTAACTCCTTCCTGAAAGAAAGCGTTCACTCGGCGCGTAAGGAAGTCGACCAGCACATCGAAAAAGACGTAGTAGAAACCGGTGACCAGGCCGTCTGGTCCCGGTGCAGAAGCACGGCCCATACTAAACCCAGGACTGCGAAGACTTCCTCCTTTGACGCGGGAGCACAAAGTGCCGGTTCCGCGTCATCGGGTAGGTTGGGGAGGGTGGCGCAAAAGGCGTCTACCGCTGCTTCAAACCCATCCCACTCACACTGACCCTGCGAAACAAAACATTCCGCAAAGTGCTCGCGGAAAACGCGCTCAATATCGTTGGCCTGATCACAGACCGCACCTTCTGGCATGGTGACGCTATCGATACGGGCCGGTCGCTCACTCTTAAGGGGAAGGCTGTTGGCATGCCTAAGATCTGCGGCAGCCTGCGCCGGCATGTGTAGGCTCGCTGCCGTACAGGAGGCCTGGGTTCCCTTCTCCAGTACGCAGTGGTACCACACGCGAAGCGTGTCCAAGTCCTCGTGCATCGTGAAGGGCAGTTCACCTGCTCGCTTCATTATACGCATTCGACACAGCAAGTCACTGAGAGCCGCGGTCCTCCGTGCGCGCTTTGCTCGACATGTTTCGACTAAGCAATCGCGCACAGGAGTCTTGAGGTCAAACCACGTCGAGGGAGTGAACTCGACGATCCGAGCAATGGACTCCGACAAATATTCGCGGATGCCGCGAACGCTCAATTCGTCTTCTACGAGGGAGACGTCCATTCGCCAAATAGCAGCGCCACCAACACGACCCGCAGCGCTCCTCAGGCAAACCACGACAAGAATGTGATCACTGAGCGTCCCGGCACCGGCCGGAAAGGAGACAACCTCGCAAGACCTTAACTGCAGGACGAGGGCACTACGTAAATACACCCGATCTATTCGGGTGCGCTGCGACCTCTAGCACGTGTGGCCACGAAGAAGTCCCCGTGCAGCTCAACCCACGCGTCCTTAAAGGGACACTGAGGAGAAATTGAAGTTGGCTTGTATCGTTAGAATACCAGCTCCTGATCACAAAAACCCCACTCTGACTGAAAAAAAAAGCTCTTGTAAGGTAGAAAACAGCAACAACCAAAATATAGGTATCGCCACCACTAGGCCAATCTCGCAAGTACAAGCGTGATGACGTCATAAGACAAGAGACGCCACATTGGAGGAATTTTCCTTACTCCATGGAGTCACGAATCTCTGAGGCTGACAAAAGAAGGTTGCGCGGTTCAATATTGAAATAAGTTTTTTTTTTGAAACCGATAGCTCACTTTTATCACACAAGGAAGACGGACCAAAGACAATCTGTATGTTGGAAGCAAAGAAAACCGATGCTTGATGGCGCCACAGGCGGCCAGGAGAGTTCCGGTTTTTTATGGCGCTTCGCGTCTATGAGCTTTGCGTGCCCCGTGGTTTTGTTTTTGATGCGCCTCGATTTACAAGCGCCGAACAGTAGAGCAACTCCAAGTGCCGCTTCAAGTGCTAGTTAACCTTTGACGGAGACTGTTCAGGCTGGTCACATGATCGCCACGGTCGATGAAAAACTATGAAGGCACGATGGTCGGTGATCGTACAAGGCAGTTCGTAGTATAAAGAGCACTTGTGTCTTCGTACGCTCGCCCGGCGAAACGTTCCCGGCTGTTCCAGTCAACTTCGAACTACTTAACGTAAATCGTTTATTAGGGACGGGAGACAAGATACAAGGCAGTTAAGAAAAAATTACTGATGACCTAGCTCTTAGGCCAGGATATCCGTAGCGAAATCGCGGAGACTTCTGCATCGGAAGAGTGCATTCACCAGATGCGCTTTTATTCATGCTCAAAGCTTGAGCCGTAGTGGCGGAGTATATGCTGCCCTGCAAGAGCCGCCTAGCTGGCTCCCCTATCTGGATGGATGTGTGTACATCCCAGTCTTTTGATGTTTTGGAAGGAGGGATCATGCCGGGGTAATGTTGCGTAGTGTTTTGTGGCATGAGCGTGCTTAGACTTTTCTTTTCAGCACTATTTCTATACAATAAAGACAAAAAGGCCGTAGTGGCGGAGTGGTAGTCTCCACCCATAACGCCAAAGGCACTGGTTCGATTCCGAGCCTCGCCACAGGTTTTCTTTTTTTTTATTCAGTGAGTGTGTGTGTGGGGCGGTTCAGTGGCTCCCATAGGTGCCGCCCCTGAATACGTTGGTTAGCGGTTAAGCGCAAGCACTGTTAAGCGTGGCCCGCATGGAGCGTTTCTCCGGGCGATTCGTCCGCGTCGACGGCAGCGGAGCGCTTTTTTGCCTCTGAAGAGGACGTTTTTGCCAAATCGTCGGGTTCTGGCGGAACAGATAAAATCGTCGACGCCCGCCGACGCCGGGATAGGGCAGCGACAAAGGGCCAATGGAGCCGAGCGGGCGTCACGTGATTCTGGACGGGCTTTTTTCGTGTTCCTGTGCTGCCACTTCGCGTACAGCGCTGGAAGCTCATTGGAAGGGTACTGTGCGCCCAACCCGGCCGGAGTGAGTGCCGCTGCGGAGCACGCTTTGTAGGAATCTGTCAACGATGCCGTGTCATGGGCAGCACCTGGTGGCTGTGTGCGAAGTCCGAGGCAGGCTGCTGAGCACACCGAAGAGCAAATTCTTCAGTATCTCCGATCATGCGGCATGCGATGCGATCGCCAGCTGAACAAGGGCCGCCGCTTCAAAGATGAAGGCTACATTCGGAACATAACGTTCAATGAAATACCCCCGACCAGTGAGAATGGCGTTTTCCGCTGTATATGACTACCATCCATGAAAGGTGGATACCACATCGTGCACGCCATAGCACAGAAAACGACTGGGGACAACAGTTTTCACAATCCCGCCGCGGTGGCTGAGTGGTTATGGCGCTCGGCTGCTGGCCCGAAAGACGCGGGTTCGATCCCGGCCGCGGCGGCAGAATTTCGATGGAGGCAAAATTCTAGAGGTCCGTTTACTGTGCGATGTCAGTGCACGTTAAAGAACCCCAGGTGGTCGAAATTTCCGGAGCCCTCCCCTACGGCGTCCCTCATAGCCTGAATTGCTTTGGCAAGTTAAAACCCCACTAAACCAAACCAAGTTTTCACAAGCAATCACTGTGCTCAAGCGCTTCCGAATAGCTACACGAGCGATAAAAGCACAAGCGCACTAGAACCATGGCAGCTCTGCTAGCATTTTACTTTATTTTCCCGCAGCACACCGCTGCATAGGTTAAACAAGCATGCGCGTCCATAAAGACGTGCGCGAGGAGCGCGCAATGAGCATTTCGACGAAACCACGCAGAACTTTTCATCATGGATATGATGCGAACACACGCATAACGCACCTTCTGCTTCTTCTGCCTCTTAATACATGGCACATACCCACATGGGGGTATTGGCCAAGATGTAGTGGCATAAACAAGAAAATTTCCTTAGGAGATAACGACAAAATTGTAGCACCATGCGTGAATGCTCTCGTAAGTGCTTTTTCGTTGTCCGCTCCACCGCGCGTTGAAAGCGGCTAACAGCACTCACCCATTTGGCCTTCTTGCTTGAGAAAGCAAAAAGCATCGGAATGAAGTCTGGGTGCCGCGGTGACATTCGAGGCCTTCCTGCCCATCAATAAAACATTTCGTGATGGACTGCACACGCATTCAACCACAGCACCTCGTCCGCACCTGTCACAAAGTGATTCCCGCACAGTCTTGACGTGCTTGACGGTGCCCAATGAAGGCCACGATCGTCGAACGGGCGAACGGCTTTTATCCACGCTTCGCGTTGAAAGCGGTTCCGGGAAGCGTTCAGAAAGCGAAAAAAATCCGAGTTTGCTTCCCTTTACATATTGGGAAATGCAGCTGTATGCAACACATGTCGTAGGCATTGCCAAATGCGCCGCACTGAACGCCCGACGGCTGCAGCAACGCACCCCGCGTAGGAAGCCGGTTTGTTTACACTTCCACGGCCGTTCTCGAGTGGCGCGCGACCCTTCCAATATGTTTCGCGACACCGCCGCCAGGGGACGGGCGCATGCGCAGTCGCGTTATATCAAACCTTCTAGCCTCTATAGTCGCGTCGTGAAAAAGGCGGATAACCCGGCCGAGGCAGGCCACAGCCGGTCTCGAGGGGAGCGCGCGCTTCTCTTCTTACATCCTTCGCAATGGGGTCTGTTTCCGCCTCCCGCCGCACCTTGGTGGGGCCGCCACTGCCCCACCGCTCCGCCGCTGAGACGGCCGTTCACGCGGAAGGAGAATAACGCGCGCTCGCTCCCAGTTCGGCCTGTGTCAGTGGTAACCGTCAAGCCTTTATATTTTACCTCTTGACGCAAAGACCGCGTAGTCAGCCCCTTTGCCATGGGAGAAATCTGAAACAACGGATTAACGATTGCGCGCTCTCTCCTTTAGCCCGACTGTGTATGGTTGAACGTACTGCTTCGATCACGGACTTTAACGCGCTCTACCCTTATATTTGGCTAAAAAGCAAGGCTATCGGCTTACATAGTTCGTCTTCCTGCAGGTTCTTTATGAGCGTGTAGAATGATATGCGGCATATAATACTTGGATGGCAAGTTTTAAAGAGTAAATGATTCTACAGCGTAAATATAGCTCCTGAAACTTCAAGCGGAGCTGCTTTAATTTTGCACAACGTCGGCGTTAGCAAGAAGTCATGGTGCTCCCCAGGAAAACATCATGTCATTCACGAAACGAACGGGTATAGACAGAACCCAACCCTGGGCCGCAGGAGCAGAGCACGTTGCACTCACGCGCCGTCCAAGATCTTCTCTTGGAACAGAATTTTGAAGTTTGGCGAAAAAATTCAGTCAGTAGTTGACAGTAACTGCAAACATGAACTAACTGCCAGCAAAGCAAAATTAGTTCGGAACTGCGTTCTGTCAATAAAATCGGCCTTTACGAGCGAATAGACTTATCTGAGAGGCGATGACTATAAAAGCTTTGCATATTCTCCTGCATTTCTGTAGCCTCGTCATCGCTTTCGATAAAACTCCTGAGGGCACGAACTTTCATCACGTCACTCAGGAAACAATGTAGCACCCCAAAAAAAAGTTTTAAGCAACCTAACGGAGCTCCACTAAAACTCACAGCAATGCGCGTTATACCAGCTGGCTTAGATTACAATGCAAGGAAATAAAAATTAACATTTGCGATGCTTACATCTTAATAAAAGTCACCGAATTTAAGAGAATAAAGGGCACTGGGCATTCAACTGCATAATCTGAGATCTTTCGCAAAGATATTTAAACCAATTTTTTTTTAGGCAGCTTCAGGACACGCCGCAGGTTGAATATACGTGGACAACAAAAAATGGCGCTCTTTATGGTAGCTGAAGTCAATCACTGGACATACATACTCTCTGAAATTGCAATACTCAGTACGCGTCAATATCTGTGGCAGCATACGCAGCTTGTACTGGTTGCTTCTGTTACGTTCTGTTAGCGTTAGTCAGGCCAGAATGACGACAAGGAAGCTTGCGTCCAAGTCGAAAATTGTTTATTGGGCGAACTCGTGTCCTCAAACAGGCGGCGCAGCGGCAAAACAAAATTTAAAGGTGACAAGGCACTTGAAACATTAGACGCCTAATACGCTTACAACAATTTTGAGCATGAAGAGAGACTTGTTCGCGGCTACAGTCATTCCAGAGAAATCTGATGGCCTCTCATTTTACAATAAAAGCAGAAATGCCGCGTGCGATTGTCTTCGAGCACGGAACAATGCATTACAGTTCTTCTTGACAGTTGCGCGCACATTAGTAATTAGCATTCTTTTGAGCTATCGATACAGGCCTCTAATTTAAGGAAGTTGTGATCTATATGAGGGTGAAAATAAGTACATTCAGGACGTGCGAAAAGCGATATTGGCGAAATCGAGTACTATATACATCTCCCAGCAATCAGTTTATTTGGCAGTTCAACGTTGGTGTACATGAGTCTGACTTTCAACCTTACAAGTATCGTCTCAGGCCACCAGCTACGGCGCTCTCGGATTTACGGCTCACGCGTCGTAGAGAATATTTTCCTCGATAAAGAACCTTTTTTTATGGAACGAGTGCGACACTTTCGTTCTCCAAGATTTCATTCTTTTCCTCTTAGCATTAACTTCTCATTTAATCACAGACCATGAGACATACGCGAGGAAGTGATCAGAGTACTTCCTTCTGTATTTAAAACCACAAATGCTCTACATAGTTCTGAGAAATGTGAGAGTGATTCCTTATTTTAAATGCTTTCATCGAGCAAAGTTTGTGACGAAGAACCTGTGCACAAGTGGGTTGTGTTGAATATACGCAGTTTAAGCATCAGCATTTTGCTTTCTTTGATTTCGGTGCTGCGCTCATTATGAACCAACGGGCTACAGCGCGAAACCAGGCAAAAGCCATTCGCCGCCGCAGCTGCAGGCGTGGAGCCAGCGGTAGGGCCGTCGCGCCTCTAGCGGCGGCGGGCGGTGTCACTCTCGGAGAAAAACTCGCATTGCTTCCGCGGCGAATGCGAAGGCCGTATGAAAGAGCGCGCGCGCCAACTCGTGACCGGCCGTGGGGAGACTCGCATGGTGGATGCGCGCCCAAACGGGCTCCCGCATCGCAGGTACAGATCGATGTGTGCCCGACTGCCTTCTTCCTTGCCTCCTTCCCTGCCCCTCTCTCCAAAGCAGACCCCCATCCGCTCCTCTCTCTCTTTCCCCGCTCTCTCCATCTTCTCCTCTGTCTCTCTTTTCTTCCATTCCCTGCACAGCTCAGTTTCGGTGTGCCCCTGAACAAGGAGGCAGTTACCGCGCAGCGCTCCCCTCCCCATTCCCTCCTTTGGCACTGTGATGGTCAAGTCAAGCCGAAGCCTCACGCCGTAACTCGCCCACTTGAGCTCGTCCCCGAATGGCCTTTTCGCGGCCACATCCCGCAGAAGGCAAATATCTTCTTGCGTGCTAAAACGTTTGCGCTGCTTCTTTGCTTGCAGGCGTGCTTGCGCCGCGTCCGTGCTCGATGAAGCCGACGCGCCAACGTTCGCACTGGAGGCCGCCATGTTAGTCCTAGATGACGCTCACTCGCTGGGCACTTTCCGCTGGGAAGGCCCGGCGAGCGGGTTGCGCCGCAAACCCGCTGGCCGCCTGAGCGTTCTGCGCATGCGCACTGGCGCCCTCTCTCGTCCGCTCCACTCCGCTGGCCGATGGCCCGCTCTGCTAAAAGTCTCTAATATTTATTAAAGTTCAGTCAGCAGATCACGTGATAAAATTTATTCGAGTGCTGCGAATTAGCCTTGAGCAGTCTTGACTGTTTACGTATATTGCAATTACAGCAATTAATTCACCACATAAAGCAAACTCAGTGACTTTTCAGAACCAATGTACTTCTACACGAAACTTTCCCGTACCCATGGTGCCTGGCACGTCACCACCTTAGCGTCATGTACGACACTGGCCCCTTAGACGCACCCATTGCGGGGGAACAAAGCCAACTGCTGTAGCATTCGAGACAGCACCTCGAACCACGGTAGCCCCTTTGTACTGCTTAGAGAGCCAGTCATGAGTGCCTAGAAAAAGCTGCCTAGTTTTCTTTGTTCACCAGTTATGAATCCATGAAGCATTGAATGATGGAAATGATGCACGTATTTTTGCTGTTTACCGATGCAAGGCACATCTTCCAAGTAATGAGTACTGGCCAGTGAGTCGTGCATTTTCTCCTTACTTTCTCGTTACATTATTTTCCCAAAGATCCGTCCTCAGCACATCGACTATGTTTTAAAGATGACATCTCAGTACTTGAGTCAAAAGAGTTTAGTGTGTTTTCATCTGCTTGACAATCCGGAATATTATTCAGATATACTATGATGCCTCTAATCAGGGTGAGAGTGCCGAATCCACTTTTTATGGCGTATTTGAAGAAGCATGGGACATTAAAGCTCTCGCATGCAACGCCGCCATTGAGCGCAGAACTTAACGCGACAATTTCCGGTTGACAATGGATGGCTTGCATGTGACGTCATGGGCGCCATCTTTGAGCGCACATCTTCGCTTCCTCAGTGTAGGCCAAAACAGGGGGCGATAAGTGGATAAGAAAAGCGCCCAGGTTTTCGCCGCACTTCTGATCCCAAGCATGGCGGTCACTGCGACGGCGGTGCAAACTGTGTACACGTCTGTGCACTTCCAAAACCTTTGACATGGTAATTTTCATCGATTGGCAACAACTCCTGCCGAGTATAAAGACCTGAATTTTGAACAAAAGCATTCATGCGTTAGTATACGATATATCGGAAGAGCTTCAAATACAAGAAGCTTCATTACAGACTATACTTCATTTCAGTGAGTCCTGCAATTATGACATTCCAGGAATCCGAGGCACACAGTTGGCATGGCGTGCACTGAAACGCTGATAACACGCTGAAAACCACAGCCTAGAGCTGCCACGACACAAAGAGCAGCGAACTACTGTAGGGAGCAGCCGAAGGTCTGGGTCGGATTGAGCTGTCTGGTCACAAACTGGTTATTTGGTTCGTGCAAACGCCGCGAGTCGTGTTTGACTGGACTCGACCCTTCCACTCCGCCCACAGGGTGCGTTGACAAGCAGACCCCTCCGAAAATACACATAATCATTCACGCTTAGGTTTTCGAAAACATTTTTTTTGGCAGGTGAGGACCGAAGCGGGCGCCGGTTGACAACGCGTGTAGTCGCACCTCGCAGGGCGCGCCAGAGAGTCGACCCACTCGTATCGAGCGCATGTAAACGGAGAGTCGTAAGTTTGGCCGGCCTTGCTCAACTCTACGCCCTGAATGAAATCGAGTTCATGTAAACGAAAGACCCCAGGGAGGCCGGAGAAGCGTAACCAAAACCGAAACTGGTCCCAGGTCAGTGATCGATCTAGGATAACGTGCTGTTCTTTGCCGAGTAAAATTCCGTGTGCAAATATATGCCACACTTTTTTTTTGCTTTCTAACTTTCATATGGATCTATTACGAAACTGAAAGATATATCTAAGTTTCTAAGCGTGTTAAGATGACGTAGTTGGGTAGTGTTTATGTCACCCGACGGCGTTGCATGGTCGTTTTACGACCGCAAAAAGGCAACGATTTCCAACGGGCTTTATTAAATTCAGACTCAATATTGCGCTGAAATATTTCGGAATCGGCATGTCTAATATTTATTGAATCAAAGAAAATTACAACCGGGCGGCTTCATTTTCTTTTCACAACCCCTTTAATAGAGATGATTCGTTTGACAGCGTCAGCCCGAGTCGGGCTGTCAGTAGCGTATACTGAGGGCACACGCGTACTTTTGTTTCTGTTCACGTTTTTGCTATCGTCAAAGCGTTCCCCGTTGATTTTCTACGGTAGTCTTTACTTTTCGTGTACACTTCAGCTGTAACTAATTAATAATCGTTTTGTTTCTTCTAGTGCGTGCATATCCATCATAAGCTGTGTGTGTGCTTGTGTGTTTAACCCTCGAAGGGCTTTAACTTGACAGCGTCAGTCCACATTGGGCTAACAGCTGCTACTTTATTGTCTAAGATTCGTGGGCATTATAATCTCGTATGTGTGCTCGTGCGAGGCAGGTAGAGAGATAGAGAGAGAGAGAGAGGCGGGCCGGGGCTCATGTCCGACTTTCCAGCTTCCGATCTGGTGTTGCACAGTAGACGTAATGCTTGCAAACGAACGGCCTACTGCGGTACCTGCGAAGTTGTACACTTAATCGCCGATGGAAGAAGAGCGGGGGTGTAGCTCAGTGGTAGAGCGTTCGCTTTGCATGTGAAAGGCCCCGGGTTCGATCCCCGGCACCTCCACGAGACCGCCGCTTTTTTTTTCTCGAATACCATGAGCCACGAGTAAACAGAATGGATACACACTCCGCTCAACCCGTTTAAGTTTAGTGTCCGGGGTGGCTGCGGCCAAAGGAAGAAAAGTACCCTGAGTCTTGCATTTTCCTCGCTCGCCTTCCCCTAATATCCTCACACTCATCCTCGTTTTATTATTTTACTGTTCTTTCTCGCTCCCAATTTCCTGCTCTCGCCGACGCCATAGAGGAAGGATCCATGTTAAACCCACTCTAACCCTAAAACACGGCCGCCCGCTATCGTCATCACCCCACTTAGAGGAGCTTGACGCAAGTTTTCTTTTCTCATGGTATATATGTCTACATTACTAAGTAATAAATGTATCATAGAAGTCCTAAACGGGCGATTTAAAGTTTGACAAAAGCTTGCATAAAGGGGGGGGGGGGGGGGGCGCCATGCCTTGCCGACCATTTACGGTGAAAACAAATTTTTGACAAGAGGCATAGTTAAATTTTTAAACTGGTGGTTGTGTAGTCCACTGCTTTCCAACAGGCCGATGACGAACAGGACGTGCAACGGTGGCAGGATGGCCGGTTAAGAAACCACAAATTAAGGCACGTCACTCAACATATACACCAGCAACGAAACAGTTCATTGAATAACAATTACATAAGAAGATGCACAAAAATTGGTCGACTATTTACCTACACATGGAGAGGGAACAACCACATATCAGTGGATAAGAAATATTGCCCTCATACCGCCGCACTACCCTACAAAACAATACACAAGCGAGACAATCACTGTATACCGTATATTTCCGTACTACCTCTTAAGATCCAACAAAACTTACCGCAACTTTTGCAAATGCGGAAAACCTGCACAAAACATCTGTGACTAAATTATAGAGTTATTGAAGAAAGGAAAGACTACTCCTGACATGGAAATGTCCAAAGACCACAAAATACAAACACCTAGTGTTTGAAATATTCCAACACCAGGGTACGTACCAAGCCCTTGAAAAACTCGTAAAGAAGATGAACCAGATCACTGACCAAGCCGAACTCCCCCAATCTGGCCAGCCAGTACTCGGTAACGTAACCTTCGCTACTGAATGCAAAACTATGAGCCAGATACACTAGGGTATTCTGAAGTACAACGCATTCTTCTGTTCCTTTTCTTTTGTTATAGCCTCTCTATTTTTATTTTACAATCCATCTTGTTTCATCTTTTTTTTAAACTCATATTGCCTATTAGGTACTTGTCCCCTGATCTATTTTATTTATTTATTTCACCAACCATTTTGTCACACACATATGTTGATTTATAGACGAACTAAAAATTGCCTGTTTCACTGAAGACCAATAAAAATTTTAAAATATAGGCTTTAGAGACATCGCGATGGTTTCAGCAGCACAATATTACTTGTATAGGAGTACATCTTAACACAGGTGAATAATGTCCGCTGTAGGCGGCTACAACTAATTCCTGGTAATGTAACTTTTAGCTATCATAGCCAGGAATTCAGTTGAAATAGATATCGCTAGCCAGTTGTTAATAAAAGACATAATATTTTTCAAAATTTCGAAAACGCGATTACCCTTAATGCTGTGACCGAAGAAAAAGGCACAGAAAAACGAAATTCTTTTTCTACGCGAGAAGCGCGCTCTGCCAGCTTTGCGCCTACACCCTCTCTTTCCACATTCCAGTAAATGGTGGGCCAAAGCCAACATACTCCTGTAAACCATGCTCCAAGGTGATTGCATCCACAATTGATGGGAGTGCCGATGCGGCGGCTGTCTCGGGCTGTCTGCTCCTCGAGGAGCTTTTTCCCAACATTCCTCCTGCCGGCAGCTGCGCATTGTGCTGCGGGTGCCATGGCGCCGAACCTCAGGAGCTGATCCTTCCGTGCAATCTTTGTTGCTCCGCGCTCGTCTCTCTTTCGCAGCTTCCTGAAACCAGCCCTGCTGAAAGGTCAGCGTAGTAAAAATGAACGCTTCGTCTAGCGTAACAAGCCGCCCACACGGCACCGTGCGCCATACGCCGTGTGTGAACAGCTGACTGCGATTTGAAAACAACAATAGCCTGTGCGAAATTTTGTGTTTTTTCTTCAAACAGCACTGCTTTAAAAACGTGCCTCACGTGTTGTTCAACGCGCGAAAAGTGTTTTGGTGCAACAGTGCAGACGACTGGCTATCCGGCCTGGCCATAGCTATGGCATTCTATGGCTTCGAAAGGCTCGTCGATGAAATAAAACAAAAAACGCCGGAAACGTTTCCGAATACCTTACATATTCATATATAAGTTAAAACTATGGCGTTGTTAGCACCAAGAACTTTAATAACATTTCTGTTGGGCCTAGCAGTGCATGATAATACCACAGATGATCAATGTGCGCAAAGCATTAGACAATCCACGTACAGCGCTCCTTATGTTTCTCTCGTGTGCGTGGATTGTCTAATGTTTTGAGCACATCGATCATCTGTAGCACCAAGAAGTTTGTACGCTTGAATAAGAACATTTATTTCACGCTTTCCTCTTCTGGCTTTCGGAGAAAATACCAAGCGGCTTGCGTGGTCATGATGTGCTCCCTGAGGCCAGTTTCAGCCGAGTCTCCTCTCGTTATGTTTCCTTTCTTCCCGAAAGCTTCACTATGCTAGGTAAAGCCGCTCTTCGCATGTCGCTAAATTTGACCTTCCCAGAGCCAGAGGTGGTGCTTTCGCGGTGTTGAGGTGTCCATCGCGATGTCGACATCTGATAGCTACTGCGGTCTTTCCTTTCCTCAAAGCACATGATTTCGCATTCCTCCACGTAAGCAAACCCAAGTGCCCTCGATTGCGGTTCGCCTCCATCGAAACGCGGCGGCCGCCGCGGTCGGGTTCGAACCCGCGTACTCCGGCTCAGTAGACTAGTGGCTTAACCACTGCGCCACCGCGGGGGGTAACTATCCAGTGTGCGGAACGCACTCAACGTTAAAAACACGAAGCCGCACCTACTTGCCCGATACACCACAGCTTTTGCTGTCTAGCCAGGTTCAGGTTTAGCTAAACGGCACCGAATTTTTTAAACCGAAATCTTCACTACGCTAAGTAAAGCAGTCACGGAGTAGGCGAGAGAATGACCTTGAACGACCTTCAGCCAAACCACGTTTATCCCTTCCTTACGGCGCGGCTCGGATGTCCACCGATATATGCGAGACACTTACTGCGCTATTCCCTTTCCGCAAAACCAATTTTCAAAACCAATCAAATTTTCTTCGAAAGCAATGTAAAGGCGCATAACTGGCTCCCTGGGGCAGTGAACGCATGAGTCGCGCTTTCAGGTACGTCGAGCGCAACGATATACCATACAATAAATGAAATAACTAGCGCAACAATAAACAACTCAAACATAGAGGCCTCTGAAGAAGCGGCCATTGCCTTGGCAATATCGCACGGCAACGCAACAGGACAAAACCTCCCTATACTGACGGACTCCAAAGAAGAATCCAGAAACCACACAAGAGCCAGAATCGACAGCATCGCCAATCATATTCTACACACGACGACAAAACGCATAAACACTAAATATAGTGTGGGTTCCGAGACATGAGGGGTTGGGGGGCAACGTGGCAGCAGACGAGTCAGCTCGAGGGTACGTCAACCGAGCAGACTCAACCCTTTGCACCACGGGCACCTTTGACCCTGTTAGCCCCACGTACTCAGACATGCTCGATCATTACAGGGGTCAGCGGAAACGCTACCCAGTCTCACACAAAGGGCTTACCAAAGAGGAGGTGCTAGGCTGTCGCAGACTACACACCGATACCTACCAGCACCTGCACAAACCACACCATATTTTCCCTACAGAATACGTAGACAAATGACCGTGGTGCCAGGTAAACCTACACTACTGCATGTCACATGCGCCTGCCATAAGGAAGACTTAGAGCCTAGAATAGAACACCCGAGTGTGACGCAGTGGGACACTTGCCGGCCAGTTAGGACGAGCAACGATTTGTCGTACGCCGAGCCACGATAGCAGCGGTCAAGTGCGGCATGCTGGACCAACGATCGACCGCGGCGCCCAGTGACCCGTAAGGGTCGATAACACTTTAAATTGGTCGCAAACAAAGTTTTCAAGTGAAAAGCTTAACTACGCCACCTTTTCGAGCCGTCAAAGGGGCCGCAAGTTTGACCGTGAATATAGCTAGAGGTCACGGTGGCCGAAAGTTTCGCCTTGAATGTAGGTAGACGTCAAGCCATGAGCATAACTGGTGGTAGTCAGGTTAGACACGTGACTTCAGCTACAGCAGCGACACCAGCGGCTGTTACCCCAACTGTCCCGTCTTTGACCTTTGAGCTTGACCCTTGAGCCTTGACCTCTGACCTTGACCTCCGGTCAAGCGTGAAAGCGTCTGCCGGCATCGCATGCGCAGGTCAGAAAGTGTGTTCTTCATCAAATGCCGGTGCACTTTGATGCGTTCAGCGGAACACTAGGTGTGATCGATACGACGCCTGCCGTGGAGACCGACACCCGAACCGCACCCGTAAGGGAAGGCAAATGAAATGAAAATTGGTTTTAAGGAAATGAAATTACGCCTGTCTCACATATCTCGATGGACACCCAAACCAGGCCGTAAGTGAAGGAAAATTGAAGTTGAAAACCGGCAGTCGCTCGACCCCAAACGCAGCCAAGGAGATGCAGCTTTTTCGCTTTTGACCACGGTTAACCAGAGCTAAGCCACCAGCAATTTTTTTTCCATCCTTCCATCAGGTACGTCGTGGTAGTGAGAGAGAGAGAGATGGGCTCCATGCATTAGCGCTGACAAAGAATTACAAGATTGCACTTTTCAGTCTGCTAATGAGGGGAACTGCAAAAGCCCTTCCTTGTAGTGTCCTCTTTCGCTCTGCATTTTTCTTCTTTTTCTGCAGTTTTGTGTTTCTTTCTGCTTTTTACGCGACAACGTATACAGCTCGTTCGGTCGAAAGCCGTCGGCGTCGTAATAGAAGTAGTTGGCACCGAGCGTCGGAAATATTCCTTCCCTTACGGCGCGGTTCAGGTGTCCACCGAGATACGACACGGGCGTAATTTTCCTTTCCTTAAATTGCGCAACGGGCAAGGCATCGCACCGAACGGGCGATGGCACTCCGTGGACCCTTTGGCAACGCTGTCGCATCCCACTCTTAAAAACGAAGCTTAAGGATCCATTTTCTTTTATTTCTTCTCTTTAGACCATTGCATATATGTTGTTCAATGAACTATTGCATACATGTTTCAGTTACCATAACACTTACGTTTGAAGACCGCAGCAACAGGGCGCAACGTTGAATGGTTGCCAAGTATAAGTGCCACCTGCCAAGCTGGGCGCAAGAGCGCGGAACTCACCGAACGTTGAATTCATTAAACCGCACTTATTATTCTTTTCTTTCTTTCTTTGGCGTCGCCGCACACAGGGCGCGGCGTTCTACATAGATATCGTGATTGGAAAAAAAAATTTTTTACAAAAGTACGCAAGCCAAGGCTACCGGATACATTGACCTTTACAAGTAGACATGACGTTAATAGCGTAGATGTGTAAAGGGAAGTTTTTGACACTCTAAAACGAAATCTACACAATCCAACCCCGTCTGTACATGACCACGAGTTTAACAGGCTAATCAACTAAACATCGGGTGGTCAAAAAAGGTAAACAATACCTATTTAACATTAATAAGTTCTGTTAAAATGGAGCGGCACTGTACAAAAGAATCAACCCTCCCCCCGGGGGAGGGGAGGAGGGGGTGGAACACTACCAGCGCCAACCCTAAAGGACAGCTATAAACAAACCACAATCTAATTAAACAACATTCAGAAAAGAGGAGGGGGCGGTCTAGCTACTACCCTAGCATCGGCATAGCTAGTCGGCCCTCCCGAATGACAAAGAAACGGGTGTGCCAGCGCCGCAGGAACAGCGCCTCCCCATCCGCTGCAAGCCTGTCAGACAGGTATTGTCTGATGAGGAGACGTAGAGTCCGCAACGCTGGGTACATTGCCCTCGCCGGCTGCCGCCAGGCTGCGGTCAGACGGCGCCGACGCCGCAATACAAACACGGCGCAGACAAAAACAAGTTTGCCAAACTGGCTGCGTGGTTGGCGGACACCTGGCCTGCACGAACAGAAAACATGCGGTAAACCAATCACCACATTGCCCGCGCGACGGGGCACATGAAGAAAATATGGCTCGCCGTTTCTTGTGTTGCACGTTGCGCGCACTGGACATTGGGCACAACGCCCCACGATGCGAGTAGTTCTGCCGTGGGGACGACGCCCCAACTCCTCCTCCACTCAAAGTCGCGGACCTCAGGAGAGAGGCGGCTTGTACACCACGTACGCCACCTGCGTACCGCGGTGCGCCGCTGGTCGTCGAGACCAAGGCGAGCGCAATCGACCATCTCGATGCAGGCACCTCGCTCAGGTAAACCTCCGGTAGATCACAGGCTACAGACAGCTTAAACCCCGCTGCTGCTCTGCTGAAGGCCAAAGACCTCTCTTCTTGCGGGCCTGTATGTCGATCCGGGGTGAAATCACGACGTGCCGTGCTCATCCAATAAAGCATGAGCGAACGCCCCAGATACGACACATTTCCTACCAGCGCGGTTGCAAATTTGGCTTCGACAGCCTGCGCTACTGTAGCTACACAGGGCAGCCCGAATCCTCCCCGTGAAGGGGGCCGCTGGCAAAGGCGCCGAGCTACCTGCGCCGTACCATCATCCCATAGAAAAACGCCCACGAGGAACGCTAGCCGACTCGCAGTACGGCGCGGCATCACTGCCACGCGTGCAACATAGTGGGCAAAGGCGCGCGCGGCTCTTCACCACGGCTATCTTTGCCTCCGTAGAGAGGTCAAACTGAGCTGCCGTTGCTAGCGCAGTTTTCGTGCGCTCAACAACCTCTCCCCACGTCTGTGACTAAACTCCGGCCTGTTCGAAAAGGACCCCCAGCACCCGGACCCCGTCCATGAAAGGAATAGGCACCGGAAGGGGATCGCAGAAGGTCCCAAAACGTAGCGCCCGGCTCTTCCTGGCATTGAGCTCGGCGCCAGACAGCGCCGCGTAAACCTGAAACGTGGCCAGGAAAACCCTCAAATCTCCGGGTGTCCCGGACGAAGATTGAAATGTCGTCGGCATAGGCCGATACGACGATCGTTTGGTGTCCTGTCAGTGGAAAGCCGCGAATGCGTTCGTTGGAGGCAACGCTGCGCAGCAGGGGGTCGAAAAACAAGACAAACAACGCCGGAGAAAGAGGGAATCCATGGTGCACGCCACGCGTTACCGGAAAGGAGGTGGTCACACCACCATTTAAGAATAGGTCGGCCGTGAGGTCGGAGTACAATAGCGCTCAAAGCACCTCAGGACGTAAAACAGGTAAGGATATTCCACCCTGTCAAACGCCTTCGCTTGGTCTGCCGAGACGAAAACCCCGTTAATCCCCTTCGCGTGTGCGTACGCGAACATATCGCGCGTGAGCGTGAGTGACGCGAAGACCGAGCTGCCTGGCACAGCGCAGGACTGGTAGAGGCTAACGAGGCTTGGCAAAAAGGGCCGCAAGCGACTAGCCATGAGCGACGCCACTAGTTTATAGTCCGTGTTCAGCAGGGTTATCGGCCGCCACGCCGCAGGGCATGACGACGACTTTTCCTGCTTCGGGACTAGCACAATTCGGCCCTTGGCAAAGGACGGCGGCTTAACTCCTTCCTGAAAGAAAGCGTTCACTCGGCGCGTAAGGAAGTCGACCAGCACATCGAAAAAGACGTAGTAGAAACCGGTGACCAGGCCGTCTGGTCCCGGTGCAGATGCACGGCCCATACTAAACCCAGGACTGCGAAGACTTCCTCCTTTGACGCGGGAGCACAAAGTGCCGGTTCCGCGTCATCGGGTAGGTTGGGGAGGGTGGCGCAAAAGGCGTCTACCGCTGCTTCAAACCCATCCCACTCACACTGACCCTGCGAAACAAAACATTCCGCAAAGTGCTCGCGGAAAACGCGCTCAATATCGTTGGCCTGATCACAGACCGCACCGTCTGGCATGGTGACGCTATCGATACGGGCCGGTCGCTCACTCTTAAGGCGAAGGCAGTTGGCATGCCTAAGTTCTGCGGCAACCTGCGCCGGCATGTGTAGGCGCGCTGCCGTACAGGAGGCCTGGGTTCCCTTCTCCAGTACGCAGTGGTACCACACGCGAAGCGTGTCCAAGTACTCGTGCATCGTGAAGGGCAGTTCACCTGCTCGCTTCATTATACGCATTCGACACAGCAAGTCACTGAGAGCCGCGGTCCTCCGTGCGCGCTTTGCTCGACATGTTTCGACTAAGCAATCGCGCACACGAGTCTTGAGGTCAAACCACGTCGAGGGAGTGAACTCGACGATCCGAGCAATGGACTCCGACAAATATTCGCGGGTGCCGCGAACGCTCAATTCGTCTTCTACGAGGGAGACGTCCATTCGCCAAATAGCAGCGCCACCAACACGACCCGGAGCGCTCCTCAGGCAAACCACGACAAGAATGTGATCACTGAGCGTCCCGGCACCGGCCGGAAAGAAGACAACCTCGCAAGACCTTAACTGCAGGACGAGGGCACTACGTAAATACACCCGATCTATTCGGGTGCGCTGCGACCTCTAGCACGTGTGGCCACGAAGAAGTCCCCGTGCAGCTCAACCCACGCGTCCTTAAAGGGACACTGAGGAGAAATTGAAGTTGGCTTGTATCGTTAGAATACCAGCTCCTGATCACAAAAACCCCACTCTGACTGAAAAAAAAGCTCTTGTAAGGTAGAAAACAGCAACAACCAAAATATAGGTATCGCCAACACTAGGCCAATCTCGCAAGTACAAGCGTGATGACGTCATAAGACAAGAGACGCCACCTTGGAGGAATTTTCCTTACTCCATGGAGTCACGAATCTCTGAGGCTGACGAAAGAAGGTTGCGCGGTTCAATATTGAATTAAGTTTTTTTTTTAAACCGATAGCTCACTTTTATCACACAAGGAAGACGGACCAAAGACAATCTGAATGTTGGAAGCAAAGAAAACCGATGCTTGGTGGCGCCACAGGCGGCCAGGAGATTTCCGGTTTTTTACAAGCGCCGAACAGTAGAGCAACTCCAAGTGCCGCTTCAAGTGCTAGTTAACCTTTGACGGAGACTGTTCAGGCTGGTCACATGATCGCCACGGTCGATGAAAAACTATGAAGGCACGATGGTCGGTGATCGTACAAGGCAGTTCGTAGTATAAAGAGCACTTGTGTCTTCGTACGCTCGCCCGGCGAAACGTTCCCGGCTGTTCCAGTCAACTTCGAACTACTTAACGTAAATCGTTTATTAGGGACGGGAGACAAGATACAAGGCAGTTAAGAAAAAATTGCTGATGACCTAGCTCTTAGGCCAGGATATCCGTAGCGAAATCGCGGAGACTTCTGCATCGGAAGAGTGCATTCACCAGATGCGCTTTTATTCATGCTCAAAGCTTGAGCCGTAGTGGCGGAGTATATGCTGCCCTGCAAGAGCCGCCTAGCTGGCTCCCCTATCTGGATGGATGTGTGTACATCCCAGTCTTTTGATGTTTTGGAAGGAGGGATCATGCCGGGGTAATGTTGCGTAGTGTTTTGTGGCATGAGCGTGCTTAGACTTTTTTTTTCAGCACTATTTCTATACAATAAAGACAAAAAGGCCGTAGTGGCGGAGTGGTAGTCTCCACCCATAACGCCAAAGGCACTGGTTCGATTCCGAGCCTCGCCACAGGTTTTCTTTTTTTTTTCAGTGAGTGTGTGTGTGGGGCGGTTCAGTGGCTCCCATAGGTGCCGCCCCTGAATACGTTGGTTAGCGGTTAAGCGCAAGCACTGTTAAGCGTGGCCCGCATGGAGCGTTTCTCCGGGCGATTCGTCCGCGTCGACGGCAGCGGAGCGCTTTTTTGCCTCTGAAGAGGACGTTTTTGCCAAATCGTCGGGTTCTGGCGGAACAGATAAAATCGTCGACGCCCGCCGACGCCGGGATAGGGCAGCGACAAAGGGCCAATGGAGCCGAGCGGGCGTCACGTGATTCTGTACGGGCTTTTTTCATGTTCCTGTGCTGCCACTTCGCGTACAGCGCTGGAAGCTCATTGGAAGGGTACTGTGCGCCCAACCCGGCCGGAGTGAGTGCCGCTGCGGAGCACGCTTTGTAGGAATCTGTCAACGATTGCGTGTCCTGGGCAGCACCTGGTGGCTGTGTGCGAAGTCCGAGGCAGGCTGCTGAGCCCACCGAAGAGCAAATTCTTCAGTATCTCCGATCATGCGGCATGCGATGCGATCGCCAGCTGAACAAGGGCCGCCGCTTCAAAGATGAAGGCTACATTCGGAACATAACGTTCAATGAAATACCCCCGACCAGTGAGAATGGCGTTTTCCGCTGTATATGACTACCATCCATGAAAGGTGGATACCACATCGTGCACGCCATAGCACAGAAAACGACTGGGGACAACAGTTTTCACAATCCCGCCGCGGTGGCTGAGTGGTTATGGCGCTCGGCTGCTGGCCCGAAAGACGCGGGTTCGATCCCGGCCGCGGCGGCAGAATTTCGATGGAGGCAAAATTCTAGAGGTCCGTTTACTGTGCGATGTCAGTGCACGTTAAAGAACCCCAGGTGGTCGAAATTTCCGGAGCCCTCCCCTACGGCGTCCCTCATAGCCTGAATCGCTTTGGCAAGTTAAAACCCCACTAAACCAAACCAAGTTTTCACAAGCAATCATTGTGCTCAAACGCTTCCGAATAGCTACACGAGTGATAAAAGCACAAGCGCACTAGCAACATGGCAGCTCTGCTAGCATTTTACTTTATTTTCCCGCAGCACACCGCTGCATAGGTTAAACAAGTATGCGCGTCCATAAAGACGTGCGCGAGGAGCGCACAATGAGCCATTCCGACGAAACCACGCAGAACTTTTCATCATGGATATGATGCGAACACACGCATAACGCACCTTCTGCTTCTTCTGCCTCTTAATACATGGCACATACCCACATGGGGGTATTGGCCAAGATGTAGTGGCATAAACAAGAAAATTTCCTTAGGAGATAACGACAAAATTGTAGCACCATGCGTGAATGCTCTCGTAAGCTCTTTTTCGTTGTCCGCTCCACCGCGCGTTGAAAGCGGCTAACAGCACTCGCCCATTTGGCCTTCTTGCTTGAGAAAGCAAAAAGCATCGGAATGAAGTCTGGGTGCCGCGGTGACATTCGAGGCCTTCCTGCCCATCAATAAAACATTTCGTGATGGACTGCACACGCATTCAACCACAGCACCTCGTCCGCACCTGTCACAAAGTGATTCCCGCACAGTCTTGACGTGCTTGACGGTGCCCAATGGAGGCCACGATCGTCGAACGGGCGAACGGCTTTTATCCACGCTTCGCGTTGAAGGCGGTTCCGGGAAGCGTTCAGAAAGCGAAAAAAATCCGAGTTTGCTTCCCTTTACATATTCGGCAATGCAGCTGTATGCAACACATGTCGTAGGCATTGCCAAATGCGCCGCACTGAACGCCCGACGGCTGCAGCAACGCACCCCGCGTAGGAAGCCGGTTTGTTTACACTTCCACGGCCGTTCTCGAGTGGCGCGCGACCCTTCCAATATGTTTCGCGACACCGCCGCCAGGGGACGGGCGCATGCGCAGTCGCGTTATATCAAACCTTCTAGCCTCTATAGTCGCGTCGTGAAAAAGGCGGATAACCCGGCCGAGGCAGGCCACAGCCGGTCTCGAGGGGAGCGCGCGCTTCTCTTCTTACATCCTTCGCAATGGGGTCTGTTTCCGCCTCCCGCCGCACCTTGGTGGGGCCGCCACTGCCCCACCGCTCCGCCGCTGAGACGGCCGTTCACGCGGAAGGAGAATAACGCGCGCTCGCTCCCAGTTCGTCCTGTGTCAGTGGTAACCGTCAAGCCTTTATATTTTACCTCTTGACGCAAAGACCGCGTAGTCAGCCCCTTTGCCATGGGAGAAATCTGAAACAACGGATTAACGATTGCGCGCTCTCTCCTTTAGCCCGACTGTGTATGGTTGAACGTACTGCTTCGAGCACGGACTTTAACGCGCTCTACCCTTATATTTGGCTAAAAAGCAAGGCTATCGGCTTACATAGTTCGTCTTCCTGCAGGTTCTTTATGAGCGTGTAGAATGATATGCGGCATGTAATACTTGGATGGCAAGTTTTAAAGAGTAAATGATTCTACAGCGTAAATATAGCTCCTGAAACTTCAAGCGGAGCTGCTTTAATTTTGCACAACGTCGGCGTTAGCAAGAAGTCATGGTGCTCCCCAGGAAAACATCATGTCATTCACGAAACGAACGGGTATAGACGGAACCCAACCCTGGGCCGCAGGAGCAGAGCACGTTGCACTCACGCGCCGTCCAAGATCTTCTCTTGGAACAGAATTTTGAAGTTTGGCGAAAAAATTCAGTCAGTAGTTGACAGTAACTGCAAACATGAACTAACTGCCAGCAAAGCAAAATTAGTTCGGAACTGCGTTCTGTCAATAAAATCGGCCTTTACGAGCGAATAGACTTATCTGAGAGGCGATGACTATAAAAGCTTTGCATATTCTCCTGCATTTCTGTAGCCTCGTCATCGCTTTCGATAAAACTCCTGAGGGCACGAACTTTCATCACGTCACTCAGGAAACAAAGTAGCACCCCAAAAAGAAGTTTTAAGCAACCTAACGGAGCTCCACTAAAACTCACAGCAATGCGCGTTATACCTGCTGGCCTAGATTATAATGCAAGGAAATAAAAATTAACATTTGCGATGCTTACATCTTAATAAAAGTCACCGAATTTAAGAGAATAAAGGGCACTGGGCATTCAACTGCATAATCTGAGATCTTTCGCAAAGATATTTAAACCAATTTTTTTTAGGCAGCTTCAGGACACGCCGCAGGTTGAATATACGTGGACAACAAAAAATGGCGCTCTTTATGGTAGCTGAAGTCAATCACTGGACATACATATTCTCTGAAATTGCAATACTCAGTACGCGTCAATATCTGTGGCAGCATACGCAGCTTGTACTGGTTCCTTCTGTTACGTTCTGTTAGCGTTAGTAAGGCCAGAATGACGACAAGGAAGCTTGCGTCCAAGTCGAAAATTGTTTATTGGGCGAACTCGTGTCCTCAAACAGGCGGCGCAGCGACAAAACAAAATTTAAGGGTGACAAGGCACTTGAAACATTAGACGCCTAATACGCTTACAACAATTTTGAACATGAAGAGAGAATTGTTCGCGGCTACAGTCATTCCTGAGAAATCTGGTGGCCTCTCGTTTTACAATAAAAGCAGAAATGCCGCGTGCGATTGTCTTCGAGCACGGAACAATGCATTACAGTTCTTCTTGACAGTTGCGCGCACATTAGTAATTAGCATTCTTTTGAGCTATCGATACAGGCCTCTAATTCAAGGAAGTTGTGATCTATATGAGGGTGAAAATAAGTACATTCAGGACGTGCGAAAACCTATATAGGCGAAATCGAGTACTATATACATCTCCCAGCAATCAGTTTATTTGGCAGTTCAACGTTGGTGTACATGAGTCTGACTTTCAACTTTAAAAGTATCGTCTCAGGCCACCAGCTACGGCGCTCTCGGATTTACGGCTCACGCGTCGTAGAGAATATTTTCCTCGATATAGTACATTTTTTATGGGACGAGTGCGACACTTTCGTTCTCCAAGATTTCATTCTTTTCCTCTTAGCATTAACTTGTCATTTAATCACAGACCATGAGACATGCGCGAGGAAGTGATCAGAGTATTTCCTTCTGTATTTAAAACCACAAATGCTCTACATAGTTCTGAGAAATGTGAGAGTGATTCCTTATTTTAAATGTTTTCATCGAGCAAAGTTTGCGACGAAGAACCTGTGCACAAGTGGATTGTGTTGAAGATACGCAGTTTAAGCATCAGCATTTTGCTTTCTTTGATTTCGGTGCTGCGCTCATTATGAACCAACGGGCTACAGCGCGAAACCAGGCAAAAGCCATTCGCCGCCGCAGCTGCAGGCGTGGAGCCAGCGGTAGGGCCGTCGCGCCTCTAGCGGCGGCGGGCGGTGTAACTCTCGGAGAAAAACACGCATTGCTTCCGCGGCGAATGCGAAGGCCGTATGAAAGAGCGCGCGCGCCTACTCGAGACCGGCCGTGGGGAGACTCGCATGGTGGATGCGCGCCCAAACGGGCTCCCGCATCGCAGGTACAGATCGATGTGTGCCCGACTGCCTTCTCCCTTGCCTCCTTCCCTGCTCTCTCTCCAATGCAGACCCCCTTCCGCTCCTCTCTCTCTTTCCCCGCTCTCTCCATCTTCTCCTCTGTCTCTCTTTTCTTCCATTCCCTGCGCAGCTCAGTTTCGGTGTGCCCCTGAACAAGGAGGCAGTTACCGCGCAGCGCTCCCCTCCCCCTTCCCTCCTTTGGCACTGTGATGCTCAAGTCAAGCCGAAGCCTCACGCCGCAACTCGCCCACTTGAGCTCGTCCCCGAATGGCCTTTTCGCGGCCACATCCCGCAGAAGGCAAATATCTTGCGTGCTAAAACTTTTGCGCTGCTTCTTTGCTTGCAGGCGTGCTTGCGCCGCGTCCGTGCTCGATGAAGCCGACGCGCCAACGTTCGCACTGGAGGCCGCCATGTTAGTCCTCGATGACACTCACTCGCTGGGCACTTTCCGGTGGGAAGGCCGGGCGAGCGGGTAGCGCCGCAAACCCGCTGGCCGCCTGAGCGTTCTGCGCATGCGCACTGGCGCCCTCTCTCGTCCGCTCCACTCCGCTGGCCGCTGTCCCGCTCTGCTAAAAGTCTCCAATATTTATTAAAGTTCAGTCAGCAGATCACGTGATAAAATTTGTTCGAGTGCTGCGAATTAGCCTTGAGCAGTCTTGACTGTTTACGTATATTACAATTACAGCAATTAATTCACCACATAAAGCAAACTCAGTGACTTTTCAGAACCAATGTACTTCTACACGAAACTTTCCCGTACCCATGGTGCCTGGCACGTCACCACCTTAGCGTCATGTACGACACTGGCCCCTTAGACGCACCCATTGCGGGGGAACAAAGCCAACTGCTGTAGCATTCGAGACAGCACCTCGAACCACGGTAGCCCCTTTGTACTGCTTAGAGAGCCAGTCATGAGTGCCTAGAAAAAGCTGCCTAGTTTTCTTTGTTCACCAGTTATGAATCCATGAAGCATTGAATGATGGAAATGATGCACGTATTTTTGCTGTTTACCGATGCAAGGCACATCTTCCAAGTAATGAGTACTGGCCAGTGAGTCGTGCATTTTCTCCTTACTTTCTCGTTACATTATTTTCCCAAAGATCCGTCCTCAGCGCATCGACTATGTTTTAAAGATGACATCTCAGTACTTGGGTCAAAACAGTTTAGTGTGTTTCCATCTGCTTGACAATCCGGAATATTATTCAGATATACTATGATGCCTCTAATCAGGGTGAGAGTGCCGAATCCACTTTTTATGGCGTATTTCAAGAAGCATTCGACATTAAAGCTCTCGCATGCAACGCCGCCATTGAGCGCAGAACTTAACGTGACAATTTCCGGTTGACAATAGATGGCTTGCATGTGACGTCATGGGCGCCTACTTTGAGCGCACATCTTCGCTTCCTCAGTGTAGGCCAAAGCAGGGGGCGATAAGTGGATAAGAAAAGCGCCCAGGTTTTCGCCGCGCTTCTGATCCCAAGCATGGCGGTCACTGCGACGGCGGTGCAAACTGTGTACACGTCTGTGCACTTCCAAAACCTTTGACATGGTAATTTTCATCGATTGGCAACAACTCCTGCCGAGTATAAAGACCTGAATTTTGAACAAAAGCATTCATGCGTTAGTATACGATATATCGGAAGAGCTTCAAATACAAGAAGCTTCATTACAGACTATACTTAATTCCAGTGAGTCCTGCAATTATGACATTCCAGGAAACCGAGGCACACAGTTGGCATGGCGTGCACTGAAACGCTGATAACACGCTGAAAACCACAGCCTAGAGCTGCCACGACCCAAAAAGCAGCGAGCTACTGTAGCGAGCAGCCGAAGGTCTGGGTCGGATTGAGCTGTCTGGTCACAAACTGGTTATTTGGTTGGTGCAAACGCCGCGAGTCGTGTTTGACTGGACTCGACCCTTCCACTCCGCCCACAGGGTGCGTTGACAAGCAGACCCCTCCGAAAATACACATAATCATTCACGCTTAGGTTTTCGAAAACATTTTTTTTTGCAGGTGAGGACCGAAGCGGGCGCCGGTTGACAACGCGTGCAGTCGCACCTCGCAGGGCGCGCCAGAGAGTCGACCCACTCGTATCGAGCGCATGTAAACGGAGAGTCGTAAGTTTGGCCGGCCTTGCTCAACTCTATGCCCTGAATGAGCCCCCCGCTATCGAGTTCATGTAAACGAAAGACCCCAGGGAGGCCGGAGAAGCGTAACCAAAACCGAAACTGGTCCCAGGTCAATGATCGATCTAGGATAACGTGCTGTTCTTTGCCGAGTAAAATTCCGTGTGCAAATATATGCCACACTTTTTTTTTGCTTTCTAACTTTCATATGGATCGATTACGAAACTGAAAGATATATCTAAGTTTCTAAGCGTGTTAAGGTGACGTAGTTGCGAAGTGTTTATGTCACCCGACGGCGTTGCATGGTCGTTTTACGACCGCAAAAAGGCAACATATACTCAACGGAAACCCGCAATTTGTCGTGCGCTGTTAACGTAAAGCCTAATAGACGATATGCGAAACTTCATGGCGGTCTGGCAACACTGCCCCCCTCCCCCCCACACACGTACGGCTAGCGACGCGAATTAAAAAGACGTGACTATAAGAAACCCGAACTGCTGCTGCGCGACGAGATCTACGCGTCTTGTCTTCTTTTTCTGGCTCGCACTGCGCTTGTGCAAACGGGACAGCGCTCAAAGGAATCAGGTAGAAGACGTTTGCTCCTGGACGCTGTTTTCCTCGTGCCGACACTAGAAGGCGTCAGTGCACGTGTCCCTCAAGTGAGACGAAGTGTAGGTAATACTTCGCCATTTGTGAGTCTTGTTGCCGCCCTTGTGCGAGGGTATCGCCAGTTCAAAGTAAATCCAACGAAACTGAGTGGTAGCAACTCATGAAACAGGAAATGTATGTACCGGGTTCGCTGCATATCTAATGTGTATTAAAGCGCATGGAACATAGAGTTTTCTTCGCTGCTTCTGTACCTGCTGTACTCTACTGTGTTTCCGGTGTTGGTTTTCCTAGCCCAATAATCCAAAGTGCTGAAGTAGCTTGTCAGTAAAAATGTTGAACGCCGTCCCAAGTTCCAACCATCTCGACCGCGAACTTACGTGCGACCTTCAACCCTTTTGAGGCAGCTTTGCAGGATGCATACAGACATTCGCCACATGTTGTTCCATGCTGGCATCACGGATGCTACAAACGAAGAGAAACTGGAGCTCACAGCTAAGAGGAAAATGCGCAACTTTCATTGCCCTCCTTCGACTAAGATTACGCGCACCTCAGTCGTGGCTTACAATCCATATGGTGGCCTCAAATTAATGAACCCAATGGCTGAATTAATTAAAGTACATCGGAGCAGTTTCATCTTTTGTGACCCCACAACACGAAGATGTGGTGATATTTCTCTGCTACCATACTTTCAGTTTTTTATCAAAATTTATTCTGTCCCTTTTTGTTCTTATTTCCATATTCTGAATTTGTACGCAATGTATATTACCCCCTACCCCTATCTTTTCTTACTACCGCTCCCCCTTTCTCTCCGTCTCCCTGTCCTTTACTCCCGCTAGACGCAGCTCCTGCGCTTCAGATTTCGACAGCAGATGCCGCGGCTAGCAACATCTTTTCCTACCATTGTTAATACATTAATAAATTGCCACTAACAAACCCAGACCTATTTCCTCACGTCCGGATAACCTTTACTTGTTGCGTGAGGAGACTAAAGTTGAAAAATTGAGCCACCGTTCTTACGATGCGATATTCCACCCAAGATGTTGTAGCTCTCACTTAATATTAGTGAAGCGAGTACGGTATGTCATGCCAGCCGCATTCTGTCTCCAAGAGACTCGGAGACAAAACAAGCTGCTTCGGCAAACTCACATTAGTAGGTCTAAGTTCACGATCAAAGCTTTCCTCCTATTTGAAAGTACGACGTTATATAGCTACGTTGTTCATGCCACTTCTATTGGTGCCTGCTCGCGTTTCTCGTTCTCAGGCTCGTGTTGATCAGTGTGCAATGTTGAAAATGTTTTGTGAAAGACTACACGGTGCAACAGGGTTGGCAAAAAATTAGGAAAAGAGCTAAGGCGACGTACGGAATGACCGCAACAGGTCGCAAGTTTTGCTATATGGTATGCACTTCATTACTAACGCGATACTGTTAAAGAGCCCGTTAGTCAGAAATTCCAATGTTGGCGTTACAGGCGTCACTGTCGACGATGTGGGCGAAAATTCACGGCCATGGCTTTTTCAGGGAGCTGCCCAGAGAGTAACGTAAGAGGGAAGTGGGCCACCTAGGTCACAAGACCTTGCGGCGTCATCGAAAACCTGCCCAGGCATAGAGAGCAAACTGTCCAGCGTTGCAGGTGGCAGTGTAATTGAATTACTAGTTGGTGGCCTGGGAAGAGCAACCTGGGCCGCACAAGGCCTACCGATGGCAACACCAGCCATCGCAGAGCAGTGGCGCATCGCTTAACCGCTACATCAACGCGCCGCAGTGGAGTGCTATCAGGACTCCCAGGGATCTATGAATGCAAAGCGGCGAATAACCTTCTACATATATTGGAATTAACTCATTACGCTATCGCGTCACACCCTGAAAGCAGAGCTTGAGTGTCCCCTCCAATTTTTATTCAACCTTACTCTACAGAAACTTTGTTCCGTAAAATGTGACTTTTTGCTTTTATCGAATACAGAACACAAATCCATTCTATACAATATGGTTTCGAAACTGGCAATACTATTCGTCTACCTTCAATATACTGGGCGTATTCCTAAGTTCGCAAAATCACAAACATACGGCTTTGGCTACACGAAAATATAATAAATAACAAAAGATAAAACGACAAGGCTTTTTAACACCCAAAACAGAGTTTGTAGCCCGTGAGTTCTATCCATCGTCCGTGGTGGCTCAGTGGTTAGGGCGCTCGGCTACTGATCCGGAGTAGCCGGGTTCGAACCCGACCGCGGCGGCCGCATTTCGATGGAGGCGAAATGCAAAGGCGCAAGCGTAGCGTGCGATGTCAGTGCACGTTGTAGATCCAGAGTTTGAGTTGGTCGAAATTATTCCGGAGACCTCCTCTACGGCTACTCTTTCTTCCTTCCTTCTCTCAGTCCCTCCTTTATTCCTTCAATTACGGCGCGGTTCAGTTGTCCCAAGAGATGTGAGACAGATACTGCCATTTCCTATCCCAACAACCAATTTTCATTTTTATTTCTATCCATGCTGTTGGCATTTGTGAGCACTCACCTCTGTTGCAAAAGGGTTGCAAGCCCCAAGGGTAGCGTTGGCCTGGCGGCCTGGGGCAAAGCTGGAAACATCCGAAGGTCCCGGCAAAGGATGAGTCGACTGGCAACAGAACAACTTGTTTATTCTGGCATCGCAAAAGAGCAGCCGGTCAGGGCGACCACGTTACTCGAAGGAAGAAATCGAAGTCTCTCTCTGGCGTCCGGGGCAGCGGCTTTTATACCTTCGGAGTCGAGGGCAAGAAGGAACGGCTTGGGATGAGTCGCCCGATACGGCGACGCTCGTTCATGTTCAGACGTGACGTGCGCGTCCGCCGGGCCGGCGCCGGTCAGACCTCCTCGCCTCCCAGTTGGGGAGCTTCTCTCCCCGGCTGCCGCGCTTTGACAAGCGTGGGCACCAACATGCACACACACACACACGCACACACGACGACACGTGGCATTGAAACCGGCCTGGACGCGCTTGGCGGGAGGCGTTACGGCAGCACAGAACGGGTCCAAATGACCGCCGCTTTGAACGAAGCCCCGGCGTCCGTTGCATCCGCGCCGGCTATACCGCGCGTCGTAGCCGAAACGTAACAGACCGCCCCGCCGGGAGAAGGAGATCCCGATGGTCAGGGGACTGCATCCGCTGTCCGGAGGGATGTCGCTCGATGATGGTCGTAATCGAAACCGGTCGTCCCTCGATGTTGCTTGAGCGCAGCGCACAGAGAAGGCCTCGTTCTCATGTTCCGGACCACACAGGACACTGCAAAGTGACTTCGGGAGAGTTGCCATTTTTGTGCTCGTTCCCAGCAAGCGTTAGAACTACGCCGAAACGCAACCGCTCAGTCAGCAAGCACGAGACAACCCTCACTAAGCTATGCCAGGCTCTTTCCCCTTTTATGCTACTGCCTAGTTCCTTACAGTAGTCAAGCAGCACTCAGAACGCGTCCACAAATTGGAAAATTGCACTAGAAAGCACATAATCACTTTGAAACACTAAACAAAAGAAATATGTTAAAAATCCTGCCTCAGGAAGAAAACATCAGTAACGAACAACTTTGAGGCGGATTCCTACGTTAGGGGCTTCGACTTAAGCCATCGGCGTTACCGTTGAGACTCCCCTTTTTGTAACGCACCTCAAAGGAATATTGTTGCAAAGCGAGGCTCCAGCGCAGGAGGCGGCCATTTTTGGGAGAGATGGTCTGCAGCCATTGGAGAGGGCAGTGATCCGTCTCAATGATAAACCTCGAGCCGGCTAGGTAGCATGACAATTTCTGAACGGCCCACACGAGACACGCACACTCTTTCTCGGTGGCGCTGTATGCCTGCTCACGACAGGTCAGCTTACGACTAGCATACAGGACGGGGTGTTCCACTTCTCCATTGTCCCTTTGGCACAGTACAACGCCCATGCCTCGCTCACTAGCATCGCACTGAACAACGAACCCTTTTGTGTAGTCTGGCGATCGTAGCACACGCTGGCTTGTTAGGGCGCTCTTTAGGGCGCTAAAAGCTCTTTCCTTTGTCTCGCCCCAGACGACTGTTTGGGGCTCTGTTTGTCTTCGAGCATCCGTCAGGGGACCCGCGATATCGGAGTGCCTGGGGATGTACCTCTGATAGTAGCCGGCGACACCTAAGAACGACCGAATATCGGTCTTCGTGTGCGGTTGCGGGAAGTCTCGCACAGCGGCCACCTTTATTTCACAGGGGCGGCGACGACCCTGTCCAATCACGTGACCGAGGTAGACAACCTCGGCCTGTGCTAATTGGCACTTGGGAGCCTTGACTGTCAAGCCCGCTTCGCGCAGGCGGGTTAGCACTGCCCGCAAGTGTGCCATATGCTCAGACCAGGATGCGGAGAATATCGCTACGTCGTCTAAATACGGTAAAGCGAATTCTTCCTGTCCCCGCAACACTTTGCCCATGAGGCTTGAAAAGCAGTATGGCGCGTTCTTCAAACCAAAACTCAAAACTTTAGGACGGAATGTTCCCATTGGTGAAATGAACGCCGCATACCTACTAGCCTCTTCTGTAAGTGGAACCTGCCAATAACCCCTGACAAGATCTAGGGTGGAAATAAACTGAGCGCTACTAACTTTCTCAAGGCGCTCCTCGATGTTAGGGATCGGATAAATTTGATCCTTAGTGATGGAATTAAGCCTGCGGTAGTCGACGCAAGGACGAGGTTCCTTGCCCGGTACCTCAACTAAAATCAAAGGGGAGGTATAATCACTCTCACCCGCCTCAATAACACCGAGCTGTAGCATTTTCTTTACCTCAGCCTCCATAATATCGCGCTGGCGGGGTGACACCCGGTACGCCTTGGATCGTACTGGCTCTGGGGAGGTAAGTTCTATATCATGAGTAAGGAAAGAAGTCCTACCAGGCCTCTCAGAGAACTGACCTTGAAACTCTTGTAAGAGTTGGTGTAGTTCGGTTTTCTGCTCAGGCGACAGCGGTGCTTTAATGATTAAGTCACTAATGACCTGATCAGTGTCTTCCCTGTTCGTCACTGAGCTTAGTCCCGGAAGCTCGACCGGAAGCTCTTCTAACTTTCCCGTGTCGGGCATTTCCTCTCCAGTACCTGGTGCCTTCAACGCTACAGGCTCAATTTTATTCAGTTCGGACGTGCTCTGAATATCAGCTTGCTGCGCCTCCGACCCTCTCTCATTGTTCGACAACGTCGGCCCCGCAACCACCGCCTTTGCAGCGAGCTCCCGAACTCTCGATCTGGTTAAGGCCTGAACGCTAGCCTCACCAAACAAAAGCCCCTTCTCGCGCAGGAGGTGATCGGACCTGTTCGAAAATAGGTACGGGTACTGGGGGGGCAGCATAGATGACACTACGGCCTCCGTCTCAAGTGCTCCGAAAGGTCCTTCAATAAGCACTTTTGCTACGGGTAGACACACGCTATGAGCTTCCACGGCTTGTTTGATCCATGCGCACTCGCCCGTGAACATATCGGGTTCTACGTAAGAGGGGTGAACTACATCCATTGTAGCTGCGGAATCACGAAGCACTCGGCACTCTTTCCCGTTCACGAGGAAGTCTCGCATGTAAGGCTCGAGAAGCTTCATGTTCTCGTCAGTGCTACATAATGACAAACACACGACTTCTCTTTTTGTTTCTGTACACTGCGCCGAAAAGTGACCCGGCTTCTGGCACGTATAACACACGCGCGCTTGCCTCCTCTCGAACCGCTTTCTGCGTTCGGCTTCGGCTGCCGCCGTCTCCTTACGTTCAGTCGGACTGCTTTCACTCGCATCCGCACTACGTGTGTCCCCCCTTGCTCTCATGGGTGTGAACTTCGGCCTCTCAGACTTGGAGCCAAATTCACCCTTTTGACCGTCCTTAGCTCCGCGAGCCCGACGCGTCACAAACTCCTCGGCTAGCTCGGCGGCTTTAGCCACTGTACTAACGTCTGGCCTATCCAAGACCCAGTACCGCACGTTCTCAGGTAACCGACTGTAAAACTGTTCCAGCCCGAAACACTGCAGAATTTTCTCGCGGTCACCAAACGCTTTCTCTTCTTTGAGCCACTCCTGCATGTTTGACATAAGCCTGTAGGCAAACTCTCTATATGACTCACTTCTGCCTTTTTCATTTTCCCGAAACTTCCGACGGAACGCCTCCGCTGACAGCCTGTACTTTTTTAGCAGACTCGATTTCACTTGCTCGAAATCCTCTGCCTCCTCTCTCTTCAAGCGAGCGACTACGTCGGCCGCCTCGCCGGGTAACAAAGTGAGCAAGCGCTGTGGCCACGTTTCCCGAGAGAACCCCTGCTTCTCGCACGTTCGCTCAGTTAACCAGGAACAAACCAATGTCCTCTCCAAGCTTAAACGGCCGCATCAGGTCAGTCATTTTGAACGATACCCGTTCTCCTGCACCGTGTGCCTGACTTCCATTACGAGCGCGTTCCATCTCTACCTCGAGACGCTTCATTTCCAAAGCGTGTTGACGGTCGCGCTCTTCTTTCTCTTTTTGCTCTTTACGTTCGCGCTCGTCATTCTCTTTTTCTTTTTGTTCCCTCTCCTCAATGGTCTCAAGGCATTCCGACAGCTCGTCATCCTCAGCCTCCAACTCAAGAATAGCCCTTAGCAGTTCTGGTTTTCTGAGTTTGTCTGAGACATCCAGACCCAACTCTCTTGCAAGCTCCAGCAATTTCGGTTTGCGCAACGACTTCAAATCCATGGCTGCTCCGAATGCTGCTTTCTCTACTGCCTACTATTGTCTTGCCGCAAACTAACCCGGCAGCAACGACAACACAATTACCAGCTCTGTTTCTGACACTAACAAAAGCCTGGCAAAACTCAGAAGAAGAAAGTCCCGCATTCAACAAACCTCGCAGCCAAGAATTCAGCGCAGTCGTTCCGCTGCAGGCAACCAGTCATCACACAGGGCTCGTTGCACTGCTCCCGGATGGTCGTTGTGCTGCTCAGCATACAGTCGACCGCATATCTTCGCTGCTGGCCTCCGTTGTCGGGATCTCACCGCTGGCAACCAGTTGTTGCAAAAGGGTTGCAAGCCCCAAGGGTAGCGTTGGCCTGGCGGCCTGGGGCAAAGCTGGAAACATCCGAAGGTCCCGGCAAAGGATGAGTCGACTGGCAACAGAACAACTTGTTTATTCTGGCATCGCAAAAGAGCAGCCGGTCAGGGCGACCACGTTACTCGAAGGAAGAAATCGAAGTCTCTCTCTGGCGTCCGGGGCAGCGGCTTTTATACCTTCGGAGTCGAGGGCAAGAAGGAACGGCTTGGAATGAGTCGCCCGATACGGCGACGCTCGTTCATGTTCAGACGTGACGTGCGCGTCCGCCGGGCCGGCGCCGGTCAGACCTCCTCGCCTCCCAGTTGGGGAGCTTCTCTCCCCGGCTGCCGCGCTTTGACAAGCGTGGGCACCAACATGCACACACACACACACACACACGCACACACGACGACACGTGGCATTGAAACCTGCCTGGACGCGCTTGGCGGGAGGCGTTACGGCAGCACTGAACGGGTCCAAATGACCGCCGCTTTGAACGAAGCCCCGGCGTCCGTTGCATCCGCGCCGGCTATACCGCGCGTCGTAGCCGAAACGTAACACCTCGCACGTCGCTTTTGCTGTGCATGAATCCGAACAGATTGAGCGACTAGTTGGACACCACAAACGCCAGGTGCGATCGGGACGCCAGCGTTGCGGCTTCCAAACGCCGCGAGTGGTTGTCGCCGTTAGCGAAGTTGGAGTGACGGAAAAGCCTCAGTACGGCCCTCAGGTCTCTCCCGAATGGCGGCATCCGTGCGCTCATGTGCTGGTACAGTCCTCCCTGAGTGACGAGAACGCCACCGCGTATCGCCGAAATGAACCACGCGAGATAACATCCCACGTAAACCAGTTTTCTAGAACAAGAGGCCACGTGGTGTAAACACGCTACATCGTGTGCACCTCGTAAACGGTTTATTTATCTCCGTGTGCACCTGCTAATTTCACAAGCCTATGTCTGTGGGATGAAGCTGTAAACTTCGAATATGCTAATTGTTAATTAGGAATATTGTTCGCCGTGCAAGATCAGCCCAGTGCCTTAATTTTAACCACTATTCTTTCATCAAAGAACATTTATAAGCTTTCTTTTTGTTACCAGCTGCTCGCTGGCTCGTTGTAAAATGGATATCATTGTTAGGTTATCCTGCCGAATCTTGTAAAGTGTTTTCAAACTACGCGGGAGAAAGCGTCATCTCGTGTGTGTGTGTGTGTGTGTGTGTGTGCGTGCGCGCGCGCGCGCCGTGTGTGTGTGTGTGTGTGTGTGTGTGTGTGTGTGTGTGTGTGTGTGTGTGTGTGTGTGTGTGTGTGTGTGTGTGTGTGTGTGTGTGTGTGTGTGTGTGTGTGTGTGTGTGTGTGTGTGTGTGTGTGTGTGTGTGTGTGTGTGTGTGTGTGTGTGTGTGTGTGTGTGTGTGTGTGTGTGTGTGTGTGTGTGTGTGTGTGTGTGTGTGTGTGTGTGTGTGTGTGTGTGTGTGTGTGTGTGTGTGTGTGTGTGTGTGTGTGTGTGTGTGTGTGTGTGTGTGTGTGTGTGTGTGTGTGTGTGTGTGTGTGTGTGTGTGTGTGTGTGTGTGTGTGTGTGTGTGTGTGTGTGTGTGTGTGTAGGTGTGTGGATTCTGATTAAGGCCGTTCCACGGCCGAAACGTCAAATTACATTGTTTCAAACGTTGGTCTCTGTTTATTCACTACTGCTGACCGTGCGAAGAAGTCTTTTCCCTGAATATATATATATATATATATATATATATATATATATATATATATATATATATATATATATATATATATATATATTAAGGAAACCAACAGTCACCGAAACCATCGCATGGTTGTTTTTTTCTGCTGCTTTATAAGTAATTTTATTTAAACCAATTGATTTGCGCTACTTAAAATCTACGATGGTCCTGTACTGAAAGAAGAACACAGAGTGCATGCCTAAAAAAAGCTGTTTGGTTGGGTGACAGTAATACACGCCCGCAACATATCCTAATGCTCTTTTCTGCAATAAATGTAATTTGGTTAAGTGGGTTACACCTGTGGTACACCAGAATAAACTGCAGTACTGCAAGCGTGTTATATAAAAAAGTTTTATTCTAGGAGGCAGCAAGCATCTTGTTCGGACCATGGAGCTAACGGCTGATTCAATTTTCTACTGCAGATGATCTAGGGGGTCGTTCCATGAAAGATGCCTCGAAACGACCACTCCGAGCGCTTTGACAGAGTTAACAATTTCAGCTTTTGCTCTTCATAAGTGTACGCTCATGGCATCTGATAATTTCTTTCTTTTTTGCGCTTTCACACTCCTTTGTTTTCCTTGTGTTTGTTTTTAAGAGGCTTGCTTCGACCCAAACGTCCAAAGCCATGCAGAATGATTGCGTGCTTGGTTTCGTGGTATCGTCCACGCAGACATTAAACTTTACGTCCTGTGTACAATGTGCCACATATCATTAACATCAATTAGGAATAATAGGGGTTTGAGTAAACTTCCCTGTGGTACGTCGGTATTATCGGAGTGTAAAGAAGATTTTATGTTATTTATTTCCACATAATGCGTTGAGCGACGCGCGCAAAGCGGCGACGATAGCTGCAAACTCCTCAAAGGTGTGGCGCAGTTAATTGCTGCCTATGGCGTTTCTTTGATTTCGCTAACTGGAAGTGAAAGAAAAACGGTTATCAGCTCCACCTGCTCCTCTAGGCCGTTAGCAGACGAAACATTATTATCAACCTGCGGCTCCACATAGCCAGGAGTTGAGCGCCGATCGCCACCGCCTTGCATGCGCACAAGCATGCGCACTTAAACCTTGAAAGATATCACAGCGTGGTCTCTGCAGGTGCCTTGTGCGCCATGGTGGATGTTGCGTCCGCGGAAGTGAGTAAATGAAAGAATATTACTAACATACTACTACTTAACTAAAGTTATCAATTTCGGTTCTAGTGAGCAATATTGTATAGCGAAATCGGACGCCCTCAGTATCGTAAGCGAACCCGGTTTTCTAAATGTCTAAACGGGGATTGTAGTTCGAGGGATGAAACGTGGAATTTTGCGCGCAGGACGTGCGGAAAGTTCGTGTAAAGGGCAGAGAAACAAAGCAGCGTCCGTTCGGGTGCCTTTTCTCTCCGCGCCGCCGGACACAAATCGTCGACCTGAGGAAGCAGGTGACGCCAGCGAAGCGCTGATATGTTTCAGCGGTACATTCTGGGGCCTCGACCTGATTCTCTTTATCTTCTGCGTGCTCGACATCGCCTCTTTATGGGCATTACAAAATCACATGGAGCACCGCCCCCTTGCACAGATAAAATTCAATTCTCTGAGGATTTAGAGAAATCATTTTGTAAAGCACTGTGTAGAACGCTTCAAAATAAAACCCTGTCCCAACAATATAAAAGCACTGTTCTACATCATTTGGCTTTCAGCTTAGAAGATGATTTACACCTCACGATACAGAGGTGTCCGTTTCTGCAATCCATATTTTTCTTATGTATGGAAGTTCCATAAAAACCGCTCAGGGTGACTGCGTGCATATATATATATATATATATATATATATATATATATATATATATATATATATATATATATATATATTCATAAGTTTGTCAAACGAACGAGCACCTTTTTTCATTCGGCCTTGTCTGCTAATAGCTTAACGGCGTTCTCGGTTCTGGCAGTCTTGATGTCATAGGTAGCATAAGAGGGTTCTCGCACAGTTTCCGCCCTCGCCGTTAGATGATGTTCTACGCCATACTCGCGGTATTAAAGGACGTGCTATGTCCCCCACCACGGACGATGGTGGCACTGGTGAACACTCTCAAGTTTCGCTTGCACGCAAAACGTAAATACCCACGAAAGCAGCAGATTGTACAGCCGTCGCCGTAGCTCAGTTGGTAGAGCACCGGACGCGATATTCGGAGGTCGTGCGTCCGGTTCCCACCGGCGGCATGATTGTTTTTATTCGTGCTTTATATGTAATTTACTTTGCACCAATTGATTGGCATTACACATTAAAAAGAAATCGAAAAATTCCTATATGCCCCTTGCTTTCGGTGACTGTTGGCTTCCTTCATATGTTTGTGAAACGAGCACCTCACTCATTTCATTCTGCCCTGTCTGCTAATATATATATATATATATATATATATATATATATATATATATATATATATATATATATATATATATATATATATATATATATATATATATATATATATATATATATATATATAGCGACAGCAACCTGATCGGAGGCTGCAGATCCGACCTCATTCATTCATTCATGAATCTTCATGCGGGGCTTGTGGGGCCCATATGTTGGGTGAAACACGCGCGCGAATTCGGCAGCGTTCGGGTGCCGGAATGTGTGCCTGGGTGCAACACCACTGCAGGCATGTATGGCAAGTTCTTCACCAGAGCGACGTAAACACGCGTGTGACCGCAGCAGTGGCTGCATAGCGGTGAAGCGATCGGCCCACCAGTGGTGTTCATAAAGGGAGCGCTGGCCGTGCACACCAGGTTTGTGATTGAGGCGGCGCGGCCCAACCGCCGAGGAGTTGCTGGACCGTGTTTGGTGAGCGGCGTCTAGTACCAGCGGACCCCCTTACCGAGATTCCCTCGGTATAAAGCGGGGAAATCGCGGTTTTCCTGATGTTCTGTTCCACCGAAGGCATAAGAGGCCTGCCCAGTATCAGGCGGCTTGGATCCCAAAGATGTTGCAAGTGTGAGCGACGTTACCAGTTGGGACGCACCACTTTAGTGTGGGACAGACTCAGGAGTTTCCCAGGGAATTTAATTTAAGAAGCGTGCCTATATTTCTATAGGGGACGGGGTGTTGAGGGTAGAGCAGAAGCGGTAGTGAATTTTACTTTTTTATTTGTGTTATTAATGCGTTGCGTACGACTAGCAGCGTTTATGACTGCAGCACTCCTGACAAAGAGGACAAAAATTCCTCGTCTTGCGTAAAAAAATCGTTACGAAATAAGGCGGGCGCCTGCACAAAATCAAGGAGGTCTGTAGACCCCGTACCATGGGGGTGTGTAGGGAAACCACTGGATCATCAGAGTACCGCCGCTTCTCCCATTCCACTGGCTGAACGGTACCATATATAAACTGTTCCAAGACTTCGTCTATTTTGCGATTCTCTATAAGACGCTATCAGTGCAGCTGCAGTAGTCAGACAGTGCATTTCAGACAACAACGGCCCGTCATCAAGATTTTGGTTGAAAAAGGTGTTCACACAGGTGACTAAAGTAAGCAGCTCTTGTTGATTTCAGGCAGGACGTCTACCGCGCGTACCTTGATAGGAGGCTGAAAAGCCTGAAAACCACTGACATAGAGTGATTTAAGACCCAACCAACCTGCTTAGCAAAGCTCTAGTGTGTCATGCAAATTCTGCACTCTTCGAGGATAAGCAAGTGCAATTGTTAGACGGAGTTTTTACATGTTCGGGCACCGAGGTTGGGAACGGAAGCCGGGTTTATTGAGCCATGCTGTAAAAGGATTTGTTTTTTGTCGCGATGTCACTGACACTATTGCGCATGGCTTTCCGTGTAAGGCCTGACGCTATTTTGCAGTGACCATTACAAACACGGCAGAAGGCATTTTTCTCCTCTTGTTTGTTTCTTTGAAGAGGTAAGCAGCGTCCAATTTTAATGCGCGAGAATTCGTGAAACCTGGCTTCGCTGCGAATATTGATTTAAGCTTGATAATTGAAGCGAAAAAACGTTTTTATCCACCAGATAGCATAAACAATGACCACATTTGTTTTCTGATAGCCCTGCAACTCAGATGAACTATGGTGGCAGGAAGCTTCTAGCCACCATAGTTGAGCTGACAACGATCATTTTTTATGTAACTGGCGCACCTCTGTGAAGGCGACAACAAAGCCCTATTTTTGCGGCTGCTTTATGGCCGGCACGAAGGATAAGAGTGCATTGAAACTGAAACTGCAGGCTAGCCATGTGCCTAACGGATGACACTGAACAAAATCGCTTTTTCTGCGATCGAGCACCAAGGCGCTTAGCACGAGCACATGTTAAGCGCCGGCAAAATAAACGTGAATGTCAAAATGAATGTCATGATTATCGAATCAGTTTAATTCCTTTCATAACGCGAAGACTTCCTGCAACACAACCGCGCTGTGGAAGTATGCTCGACAATATTTATTAGCGCCCGAAGGGCAGTGTATCGCCGCGGTGCTGCCGCAGCACCGCGGTCCCCAAAGAAACGTCCGCACTGCGGCGCGCCGGTCGGCGGAAAATTGTAATGGGAAGTTAATGCTAGACTTCTGTGAGCGACACAACTTAGTTATTGCAAATAGAGAAACTAAGTGTGAGGGACAAATCATTTGGGAATCCCGTAATAGGCAGACGACCATTGACTACTGCCTAATGTCGCGGGGGATCTAGCAAGCTCGTAATAATCGAATTAGACAAAGAGGAGTAGCACAGCCTGGGAAGTGATCATAAGCGTATTAGTCTACAGTTGGGCGGCCCTGATCAAAAGAGAAATACAGGAATATCATAAAGAGTACGCAAAACTAAATGACGAACAAATTGCGCTAATGGCGGCCGGCATAGAGGAATCAAAAGAGAAACGCCCCATGGAAAATTGGGATTATAATCAGTTATAACTACTCATTAGTACAAAAATAAAACAAGTAAAAGGAGTAAAACGCTGGAGAGGAAAGTGGAAGCCACGAAGTTGGTGGAATAAGGAAATTAGGGAGGCCATCGAACAACGACGGTTGGCTGCAAGGGAACACCGAGAAACAAAGAGGGTGCAGTTATCTGAAGATGAAATAGAACAAAACTTGGAATCTTATCGAAAAAAACAGCAAGTGCAGGTCCTCGTCCAGGCTAAAATCAAGCATTCCTCTCATCCCTGGCTGGCTGGAGTTCGCGATGCAACTAAAGGGGGGGGGGGGGGGGGCTGTCGTGGATCGGGTAGCATTCCATCGCTCAGCAGGTGTTGTCGGGCAGAACAGGAACGAAGCGGTCCGGAGACGGATTTAAGGTGACCAAAAGGGAGAACTTTATGTACACTATTTACATTGTCATGGTAGCGTAAAAACTTGGTCGGAGACCGACCGGCGGAGCGGCCACTCTACTCGAGAGTCAGAACACACACCCTGGACTCCCCTCTTCTCGGTGTTCCTGTCGACGAGCCGGGTATCCTCCTCGCAGCCGGGACACCTAAGTCCTCCTCTCCCAGTCCGCTGCTCGGTAGCAGCCTGTGCCAGCGCGCCCCGCAGCAATTCTGGGAAGGCGGGTTTGGCCCGGAAGCGTCCCCAAAGTGTTCCCGCACCACAGGCCCGCAGGAAGGCCAAACGAGGCAATCAGGACAACAAAGGGAGGGTCCGGCATATTGACTTCCGCGAACGACGGCGCCTCCCAGTCTCCGCCTGTGGGTCCGTCACGGCCACATCTGCCATTGATTAGGTCGGCCCAGCCCAAGGATCACAACAGCTCGTAAGCCGCCAGGTAGAGGCCTAGAAAGGGGCTACATCTCCTCGGTGTCCTCTGAAGAGGCCGGGTCAGCTGGACAGGTCCCTTGTTCTCCGGGTGATCCTGATGGGGAATGACTGCAGGTCGAGAATTTCTGGTAGGGCATTAGCGATCAAGCCTGCACAATGCCCCCAATCCAGCAAGGCAAGAGCACCATCGACCACATCGAGCCGTGCCATGCAATCCAGGAACAACGCCTTAAGCTGTTCTGCTTGAATACGCCCCGTTTTTCCCACTCCCAGGGAGTCAGGTAGGGTGAGCTGCGTGCGTATTAGACATATGTGGGCGATTTCAGAGCCCAGCACCTTACAATTTTGAATGAGATTTCGCGACATTGTGAAAAGACACCGCAGCTGCCGCTGCAATCAAGAGACGAACAGCCGATGGATGGGTTACGAGAGGCTAAAGTTGGACATACGGGAGGAGTTCAACATAACATTTATCATTCTCACCTAAGCTACAATTTAACAAAACATCAAATGCGGAAGGGCACTCATAAAAACGAAGGTAAAAGCAAATAAAAACTTTCATTACGCCAGGTACGCTTAGACGAGCGCCTGGAATAGCGAATTTCGCTTAGTGAACAAAGCCTCTGCTGAGACCATCGGCATTACCATTTTCTCTACCCTTCCGGTCGCGAACTTCCAAATTATGCTCCTGAAGGGCGAGACTACAGCGGAGCAAGCGTCAGGTTTTCGTAGACATGTTCTGAAGCCAGGTCAATGGACAGTGATCAGTCTCGATGACGAATCGCGAACCGGCCAGGTAACACTGATGTTTGTGGGTGGCCCACACTAAACAAGCGCACTCCTTCTCCGTGGCACTTTACGCCTCTTCACGGGTCGTCAGTTTTCGGCTTAGGGCCGTTGTACGATCGTTTCGGAGCGCCTTCCGCCTCGTCCGCTTCGCGAGCGGTCCGCAAGTTTTCGGCCGCCAGGCGGACGTGAGGCGGAAAGGTGTTGTACGATCACTTTGGCGCTTGCGAGCGAGGCGGATGGTCCCAGCTTTCCGATTGGCGCGCTCGGCAGTGCCTGCCGTCTAATCGCGTGCGGCGGTACAGGCATGCATGCCTGTAGCAAAATACGCAGATATCTTGCAGTAGGAATAGCCCGTATTAATTTCGGCGTACTCGAGACATCCGTTCCGTCAACGCTTTTTTTTTTTGCCGCAGGATTTTCGTCGAAGGTACAATCGTGGTCGGCTGTGATATGAGTGGGAAACGACATGTGGACCATTTATATCCAAGAGACCGAAAAATATCGCGATCGCGAACTCCTCCTCGTTCGTCGCGATGTTTTCACAACGGTCGACGATTTGCCAAAATAACAGAAGGCTGCCCCCTCTGAAAGTTAGGCTACCCTCCGGATTTCAGAACAACGACGCTCTAGTGCTGTTTGCTTAAGTTCATAACAAGCTCTGGGATAGATGAATGTCCAAAAAAGTATCCTTACTGAGAATCGTTGGCCAATGCCAAGGTGCTGGTTGAAGTGATAACTACGATACAAGCAAATTTCAGCCGCCTGCTGCTGCTGCTGCTGCTTCGTGCGGCTCGCCTGACGTCTGCTAGATCCGCGTCCGAAGGCGTCGCGGAAATCGAGCATAACTTTATTTTATTATGGGACAGGTTGGCAGTAAAGGGGTGACTAGAGACGAATCTTTATTACGGCGCTGGCTAGTTCCAAAGCGCCCTGAGCTGCGGCATCGATGCGAAACCAGCTAGCGACAAGCACGGCAGCCAGGAAGCAGCGCAGTTCGTCGCACTGGCGCTCCCGCAGGCGGCGTCATTGACGAAAGCGCGGCTGTTGCGCAGGCATGCTGTCGTTGCTCGAATATAGCAGGCGGCCTTTCTGATAGCATGGCTGTTTTGTCTTTTTTTGGTGAGAACGTGAAGTAAACCGAGCCTGCTCGCCGGCAGGCCAGCCTGGATCCCGTCCGCCGCCGTAATAAAAATCAGCTTAAGATTCTTTTTGACGTAAGACTAAGCAGTAAACGCTGAGACAGAGAAATGTGCCAAATGTATCATTCCTGAGGATCGTTGATCAACACCGAGTTGCTGGCAAAAGCAACAACTCATACGAGCAAAATTTCTCGCCAGAATCGCCTCGCAAGCTGCCGCTGGCCCGCCGTTTCGGTCCGGCTCGCCTGTCGCCCGCAGCGGTCCGCTGGCTCCGCAGCCGAAGGTGTCGCGGAAATTGACCATAATTTTAGTTTATGGTGAGATTATACTGTTAACAGCAAAGCGATATTAAGAGATATTATAGCGCAGGCTACTCGCGAAGCGGCGTGTGCTGCGCCAGGCGGCAGCGCAGTTCGTCGAGGCGCGACCGCAGGCTGTGCCGTTGCCGAAATCCCGCTACTAGCGGAAGCATGCTTTGTCGCTGCTCGTGTATAGGAGGGGGTCTTTCTGATAATATGGCTACTTTGTCTTTTATGGTGCGAACTTCAACACCAAGCCAAGCAGTAATCAGGCCGCTGCGAGTGGCAAAGCGTACGTTTTGAGCTCGAGTGCTTGAGTCGAGCGGCGCAACGATGCTTGCTGCTCCGTGTGTCCCTGCTTGCAGTGGGGCTGCAATTCGCAAGCAGCGACCGGTGCAGCGCGCCGGCCGAGTTTTCGCACATGGGTCGCCTGCTGTTTACTTTTGTCGCGAGTGTCACACTGCTGAGTGCTTCTTATCAGCACCTCTGAATACAACGAAATGCTCTGTTCTCCATTGCATTGTGGGTATAGCAGTAGCTTCGCATTTCAGAGGTTCTTAGTTCGAATCCGCGTGGTCGGAGGTTTTTTTTCTTCTTTGTATTATTTAAGTTTTAAATAATCTCCCCCGTCTTGTTTACCCGCGAGCGACAGGATTTATTTTTCGAGCCATGCCTTTCTGACCCAGCAATAAGTGCTGCTCAGTACTAGGCTGCACTCAATCTAAGTTTATAATCACGAGTGTTAAGAGTTTGTTTTACTAAGGTGGGATTTATTTAAAAGAGTTAAAAGTAAAGCGTCCAGCCCATGAATTTCGCATAGCAGGAAATGACAAAAGAAGAGTGAGAACGAGAAAGGGCCAAGTTGGCGGGAGGTCTCGCACGTTGTCTCGCTAGTGTAACATGGGAGTTGGCGAACCATCGGCCAACTGCCGTCTTGTGGGAGACGTGGCGCCGACACCGACAGTCGACCGACTGTTTTCATCGGCGCAGTGTGACATAGAGCCAGACATCACGATGACATGGTTTTGGCAGACCGAATCGGGCGACTGTTGGCCTGTCTTTTGCATAGTTGTCATTTCAATATGTAAACAACCCCCCCCCCCTACCTACAGCCAGCTGACTGCTAATGCAAAATACATGCTTATCTATTCAATATATAAGTTGTGCGTGTGTGTGTGCCTGAATTGTGTATGCATTAAAAATTCACATTTTAGCACACTGCTGTCAAACGCAAAATGCACATGAGAAATTATGACTTTTCAAGTTGTTTGGAATAGCTAGGTTAAATCAGTTCTAATTAAAGCAGTTCTACATTTTACAGAACACTGACAATGTAACAATAGTGACTTATTTTGTTGTTTTTCAGTCCATTATTAAAGCCAAAATAGAAATAGCACTGTGTGGCTGCAAAGGGGCTTAGACATGCATCACTTGGCTGTAGTGCAAGGTGCTTTGTTCTCCATAGAGACTGCGCGCCATCAGGTCGTCCTTTAGCATATCTTCATGAGCTGATATCGCCGTTGCACAAGTCAGACTACAGCACTGAAAACAAGTATGGGAAGTTCTGCTGAAGGACATGTCATTGTTGCCATGTACAAAATTAGCTGGTATATACTCTGTGCAACTCCAAAGCATTCTCAAATGTCGCTGTGAGTGGAAAACAATGTGGGTGCCTTTATATTGCATAAAAGTCTACACATGTCTTTCTATTACTATAAACATAATGAGATGTGGGAGCCAGTAAAGTGGATTACAGGTAGAGGAAATACAAGAACCAATTTGGAGGGTTTACACTGCAATGGCTCCTGGCTTAGGCTGGGAAAGAATACTTTGTACAGTCAGGGAAACAGGATACAATGACCCTATAATCTGCTTATCTCGAGCAAACACCAACAACTCAAGCAGAATTTGTAAACTTGGATTTCCAGTATGAGGTCTATGATGTTGCACAATAAAATGAAATAGAAATTGAGCCATTTAAGTATGTGACCGGCATATAAGTGTACGTTCTCTTATATAACTTTAAAGCAATGTTTAAGAGTTATTTTCACTCATTAGTAAAATGTAGACTTATTGAATGTAAAGGTGACCAGCTCACAATCCAGCTAGCAAAATTGACCATCGCTTACTGTTAACTAATGTATATACCACTCAACATGTGTTGAATTTTAGAGTGTGCTATTAGTTGCCAAATATCAACATTTTGAGCAAAATATACCTATTTTACTGCCAGTCTGGTTTTCAATTAATTGAGGCATGGATAGGCATTAGAAACTTGGAAAAGACCAATTTGAAGTTAGGCCAAAGAAAGCCGAAACAAAAACAAGAAAAGCAGTGATGACTTTTGTCTTTACTGGTGTCTCTTTGCTGCAAATTGAAGTTGACAGCGTTTGTGTTCAAGATGAACCAACAGCCCTGTTAACACTATACTGAATATATAAAAGTCACATGCATAAACATGCATTCGTAGCATTCTCACTGAGCCATGTTATGAAGGCGGTGTGTTGCTTAGCTGAAGAGACGATAAGAGAGAGAAACCAAAAAAAATCTGACACAGATAGGCACAATAATGCATGCTTAGCTTTTGAGTGCACAGGTTGTTGGCTAGACCTAGCTTGTGCACAGTGTGAAAGTTAGCGTAAATGCAACTGTATGCCGTCCGACAAAACTATTGTGTAAATGTTCCCCAATATTACTTGAAATAGATTGTGAGAAATGTTCTTACGCGTAAGAGAACATTCCATTGGCTTGCCGAGCTGAGCGACTAAGCACTTCATTAGAACAATTTATTTTGACATTTATTATACCTAAACAGTACTAAATGACAATATTTGAGTGGTCAGCTTTGTGTAGAAGTAATCAACCATTAGCATCCAAGCACAGCCATGCGGCTCCAAAGGAAAGCTTTGTAGCTCTTCTTTGTAGCCTTATGGCTGCACTTGGGTGGACATTAATGAGTATTTACTCCCTTATTACAAATATTCTCTGCCTTGAGGGAATTACTTCAATTAGTGGACGAGCATCATCATTTATTGCGTGCATTTCTGCAGTGACTAGCTCAAGGGACAAGAGGTTAGTAAGCCTTGTGAGGTGGAAGGCTATTCCAGCCTTTAGTGGCAAAAACAAAAATCAATATTGAAATGCAGTGGCATGAGCTAACTAGGCACAACAGTACTAGTGCGGCTAGTGCAGAAGGAAACATGAGTCTGAACAGATTAGTTGGTTATGTGACGGTAAAGAGTGAAAAAAAAAACCCTGCAGTTTCTGCACGACATGAAGAAATTTGAAGATTCACCTTTGGTGCTGTGAAATTGGAGCTTCAACAATAGTCTGAGCAAATAAAACAAGGGCTCAGGTCTGAACTCATTCTAGGTATTTAGTTAACTTCGGTTTGTGCCATGCACCATTAGAACGCCCAAGGTGATGCTACACAGAGGATCTGAACGCAAGTAACTTGGAAGACGGCAATGCTAAGTACATGTTATGGTGTAAATACCCTAGGCTGTGGGAGGGCATACAAGCATTATGAGGTGAGACCATGCGAGCCATGTGAATGGCTGAGTGTTTCAACCAGTATCCAGTGAATATACCTTTCTCGGTAAGGCCTTATAAGTAGGCAAAATGTAGTTTTGCTTACAATAAAAAAAATATGAGTGCATTCTTAGTAACATTAGCAAACAGGCCATTCTAGAGCATGCAAAATGTTGTTTTGGAAAACTAAAACATGGGTATTGATTGCAAGATGGCAGACCCCTTAATATAGCCATCAATGAAGGCATGTAACAAAACACTGAAAGGAAAGCCATAATGTAGGTAGTAAAAAGCTGAGGCTCAAGGGTAATGCCTTGGGGGACATCCAAGACTGCATTAAAAGGCAGGATGCTTAAGAATTGGCAAGGGAAATCTGCCGACGGCTGACTTGGATCTAGTTTAGAGCGATTGGATACAAGTTAAAGCACGACGAAAATGCCATACATAAATAAGCGAATCACATGCTTTTTCAAAGCCAAGAAGAAAAGCATCGAGGGGGATATTGCAGTCAAGGTGCATGTCGTGAAGAACAAGAGCAAGTTGGCTATTGCAGGAATGTTTTCTAAAAGCTTGCCAATTTGGATGAAACAACTTAATGGGCCAAAACAATCTAGCAGGGCAAGAGTACAAAATGTGTTTGGTGATTTGCAGCACATGCCAATGGCATAAATAGGGCCATAGGTGCTGGGAAATGATGGTTAAGAAACATAGAGGGGCCGAACTGTGATGAGGCAGGAAGCTATCTGCACAGTATGCACTAGATATGCGTACACCGTGCTTCCTGTCCTGTTGACGTTTGCTACAAATTTCACAAAACTTGGTACGAGTGTACTGTCGGGTGAGCCGGCAGTAAGTTTGCATGTTGAAACTGCGCTAAGGGACGAGGACAACAGAGCAAGAATTGTTACTATGTGCAGTGGTGCTGTTTTCCATCGACTTTGTTCCTAACATACCTTTACCAGCTCTACAGGGCACATTCTGCAGTTTTAAGTGGTGTCAGGTGAAGCCAATCGCTATTCTTCAACCAACAAACTACTGTGCCATACAACACATCCTTCTAATCATCTTCATAATTTGCAAGATAAATGTACTTCTTTAGTCTCGTATTCAAAATAACACAGAATAATTGCTTGTGTCATCATCAAAACTAAAAAAATTAACCATATTTTCACATATACAGCCATTCCTCATTAGTGTAGTCATCGTTAATATGGACAGAAACTATTAGCAGTATTTCTGGGGAAAAAACTTTTTTAATTTTACTTACGCTTTGCTAACATAGAAACTTGCTGATCATAGTGGACAGAGTGAAAATGCGTACGGCCCATTGTCGCATGTGTTCTTGTCCCATTAATGTGCAGAGGGGAAAGACTTAAAACTTTGGATTTGAGCAGATAAATCGAACGCTGCCTGAATCATATACCTTTCTTGCACACTGGAATTGCCGTCACAATGCTTGCCCCACTGTCTGCACAGACTGTTATGCTAACCCGTGGACTGCCAGGCACACTGATTTCTAACCAGCTCATACACTTTCTGGTTGCCAAAGAGCTTCTCTTTCTAGTGTAAAAATCACTGTCAGGGCTCGGCGACTCACATCCTGGCTTGGATTGCTCATTGCACAAAATGAAATAACCTGCTTAAAATTAAAACAACAGAATCGCTTGCTTATATTATAACCTCACATATGCCTCCCCGCAGCCCGCAATGCTATGTTAGCACCTTTTATACTGAGTACACCGCAGAAGAAAAGAAAAATGCAACACTTTTGATTCAGGCATGCTCAGCGGGCAAGAAAAGAACTAGGCGCCGGTGCAAAGCGGGGAATCTGCTAATGCAAGCAGCAACAGCCATTTCATTCAAGTAAAGGAACGGGTTCAAATTAAATGTGGTCTTTGCCTTGGCAGGTCAACGGTTCCATTGATACTACAGGACTCCCAGAAACAGGGCAACGTCGGTATTGCAGAACCAACCACCATGCAACAATGCTTAGCACATTTCAAAGAACTGAAACAAGCCTTGTTATTGTAGCTTTGAATCTGGGAAGGAATGGTACTGTCATGACCACACAAATGTAAAAGGATAAGTGGGCCAGGAAACCTAGCCGATCACTGGGGAAGGTGCAAATATGCGTCTATATGTCAGCAAATAAATTTTTGTTAGTGTAAAATGTAAGGAGGATTAAGGAAATCCGGGAAGCGTTCTACACTGTCGATACACAGCTGATTGTGCTCGCCATCGCCGTCACTCAGCAGACAAGTAATCATGTCCGTAGCAAGCAGTCACAGGCAAATGAAGGTAGCAGGGTGCAAATGCATTCTGACATCTCCTTCTCAAGGCTTCGAAATTGTGTTGTTAAACAAACTGGTGTGGCTGTACCAGCGAGTGCTGCTGAATAACTACTTAACACCAGCAAAGCAGAGTTCACGAGCTGCTCTGCAACAATAGCATTGTGCACACATCCACTTTCGTACTCCTGATCTTCTGATCGAAAGGGACAGTGAGCAAAATCAGCAACAAACGGTGTCACGGTTCATGAGGCGCTTCAAGATCACCGAATTTTTCTGATTGCAGTGGAAACCAAGATTCCACTTCAACTTCACATTGCGAAGAATTTGACAAAGCAAAAAGAGAAAAAAAGCCATGGGAAAGATTTTCTTTATATATATATATATATATATATATATATATATATATATATATATATATATATATATATATATTTTCATCAAGACTCGTTATGCCCAACTTGTTCTGTGGACAGTTTTTACCCCATAAGCTGCTGCCAGTTATTATTTTTTTGCGCAACAGAGTGGATGTACATTGAAAAGTAGACTCATGAGTTAACACATATTAGAGATTCTACACTGTGACCTAGCCGTGATTTAAATGCGGCAATGATTCTTGTTTGTAATCGCGTAATACCATGTTGTCACAACCTAAACAGAAATGGCTAGAGGAAGTGTTCAGTCACTCATTCATCGCGCAAATATTTATTGCAGACAAATGTCAGCACAGCGGGCAGGAAATAAAAAGAAATGACGCCCTCGAAGATACATCTGCACTGCACACCCATGTTTTCACAAAAGTTACACAGTCGGCCGGCCACTCGTAACCCGAGCACCCATAATCACAAAATGTATTGAATGGAGCACCAAGATGTAAAAGGATGGCGTCGTTGCTTTTGTCGCCGCAGAAAACAGTCCGACGGCCGTGCAGCCAAGATCGTGCCACGTCGCACACACGGCAGTACTCGAGCACAGTGCCCGCACGAATCGCGGTCAAAATGGTAATGGATACGTAGCAGAAATAACGTCGTGTGGTAGCGATCACTGCAACCATTGCAACGAATGCGACTAGCTGCGTAACGCCACGATCATTTCAGCATTCGGAAAGCACGGCGTCCGTCGTGAGCTTTCGCAGGTACACATTTCGCTGCCTTGACGTAAAAGCACTCGCTCCGATCGCAATCACGTTCACTACGCGGACACTTGTCACTGTGCTATGCAGCTCATGCACGCACAAGAAATTTACCGTGAGCAGCTGTTACTCGCCGCTGTCCGTGATGATACTCGCAGGAATTACAAACGCTTGCAACAACCACAAACAGCTCCATATAAACACTTCGTGACACCGCCACTGCACAGGTCTCGCATCGGTTTGAAGAGGCGCTCTGTCAACTCCGTCAGCGTAGATGATTACTGCTGAACGCGGCGAAGTTTGCAGTCGCTCTGAACACTGGTAATATCAAGATGTGGCCAATATAACACGCTTCGCGACATCGCTGCCACTGCCCAGGCCGCGCTCCCCAGTTCAGTCGACGGATGGCCATCTTGCCCCGGCAGGGCAGAACCGAGGCGGAGGGCGGAGGGGCTCGAGACGTCACGGGAAAAGCAGCCAATAGCTGCAATCCGGTCCCCGGGCGGATGCGCTCGTCCGCCAGAAAGTTGAAGTTGGCCAACTTCCATCCGTTCGCCGAACGAGGCGGATCCGCCAGGCCCGCTCGCGAAGCGGACGAGGCGGAAGGCGCTCCGAAACGATCGTACAACGGCCCTTACGAATAACACAGGGTGTTCCTCTTCGTTCTCGTCACGCTGGTTCAGGACCGCCCCCATGCCCCTCTCACTGGCGTCGCATTGAACAATGAAGATGCGGTCGTAGGAAGGAGCCTTTAGTACATGCCGGCTGGTAAGCGCTTTCTTCAACGCGAGAAAAGCCTGCTCTTTGCTGGTATTCCAGTTCACTTTAATCGGCTCCTCCTTCCTTAAGCGATCTGTGAGCGGACTCGCCATTTCCGAGTAGCCTGGAATATAATGCTGATAATAGCCAGCCAACCCTAGAAAGGCGCGTATGTCAGTCTTTGTAGACGGCCTAGGATAATCGCGTATGGCTGCGACCTTAGCGTCTAGCGGCCGGCGGTAGCCCCGTCCGATAACGTGACCAAGATACTCGACCTCGGCTTCACCAAGCTTGCAGTTCTCAGCCCGCGCAGTCAACCCCGCCTCTCGCAGTCCAGCTTGTTTGCCTTCGACGCGGCCAGCAGCATTACCCTGTCTCCCGCCGAAAACGATCGCTGTCGTGCGTTTCGGTCGTAGTAGAGTTTAGCTTTCTGCTGGGCCGACTTCATGTTGGCCTCAACGAGCTCTCTGCATGACTGAAGCCGTTCCAGAAGCTGAAGTACATATTCAAGGACGGTGGGGTCCTCGCCTTTGCCCTCCCAAGATTCGCGAAGCATGCGAAGGGGCGACCTGAGCGACTGGCCGTATACCAGTTCAGTTGGACTACAACCGGTGGCTTCATGCGGCACTGACCGAAGCGCGAACATGGTAGCTAACAAGCATGCCTCCAGGTCTCGGCGGTGCTCGTAGCACAAGGCCGTGAGGACTCTTTTTAGTACGGAGTGCCACGCCTCGACACTGATACTCTGAGGGTGTCTGATAGAGCTGTGGATAAGGCGAATGCCGCATTTCTCTAGAAATGTGACCGTAAGTGCGCTCGTAAAAACGCTGCCTTGGTCACTCTGCAACTCGGCGGGGAAACCTATTCTAGAAAAGACCTTTAACAGCCCGTCGACAATTCCCACGGAGTTCAGCTATTTCAGGGGAATTGCCTCCGGGAACTTCGTCGCTGGGCAGATGAGTGTTAAAATGTAGCGATAACCTGATGCGGTCACAGGTAGTGGACCTACAACGTCCACCACAAGGCGCCGGAACGGTTCGCTAATTAGTGGCATAAGTTTCAAGGGCGCCTTGCATTTATCGTGGGATTTTCCTACCCTTTGACATGCGTCGCAGGTCTGGACAAATCTTTCATCTTTGAAGCACCCTGGCCAATAAAATTCTCTTAAAAGCCGGGCCTTTGTTTTTTGATGCCGAGATGGCCGGACCAGCCACTTCCGTGACACAGCTTTAGAAGGTCTGCCCGATATTTTTGGGGCACCACTAGCTGGTCGTAGTGCATACCTTTTTTGTCTTTGTACAGCCGATAGAGTACTCCTGCGCGCTGCGTCAGAACGACGTTTTTCTTTCCCAGTCCCTCACCGACATGATCATGCAAATCTCGGAGAGTTGCATCGCTGTCCTGTTCAGCTGCGATGGTCTGTCGGTCTACCTTAATCAACTCGGGAAAGCCGTCTAACTGGGGAGGCAGAACCGAAATTTCCAACTCCTCAATGGCCTCGCCACACGGCGCTGAAGGCGTCTCATTTCCGAAAGGAGCGGTCTCTGCGCCCACCTGCAGTTTTTTCGCCCGTTGCATGCCTCTCTGCTTCCCCGGAATGACTCAACTGGGCCGCGATTTTGCGGGCTTTAGAACGCGTAAGCGCGTGCGCGGAGCGATCCCCATAGCTCAACCCCCTCGTCTCCAACTGCTCCTCCGAGCGGTTTGAAAAGAGGTAGGGGCACTTCTCTGGCAAGTTCGCCGACACCGCCGCTTCAGTCTGCAATATCCCAAAGGGGCCCTCAATGGTGACGCGCGCGACAGGCAGACACTGTCCTCTTGGGCCACCTGCCTGATCCACGCGAACTCGCCCGTGAACTCCTTCGGCGAAGCGAGCGCGGGGTGCACCACGTTCATTGTAGCGGCGGAGTCGCGTAGGACGTGGCACTCTCTCCTAATCACTGTCATTTAGCGCATATACGGTTCCAGTAGGCGCATGTTTTCCTCGTCGAGGGTGGTGAGCGAAAAAAACAACTTTTGCCTTTCCGCAGCAGCAACCCGCCACGGTGGCTCAGTGGTTAGGGCACTCGACTACTGATCCGGAGTTCCGGGTTCGAATCCGACCGCGGTGCCTGCGTTTTTATGGAGGAAAAACGCTAAGGCGCCCGTGTGCTGTGCGATGTCAGTGCACGTTAAAGATCCCCAGGTGGTCGAAATTATTCTGGAGCCCTCCACTACGGCACCTCTTTCTTCCTTTCTTCTTTTGACTCCCTCCCTTATCCCTTCCCTTACGGCGCGGTTCAGGTGTCCAACGATATATGAGACAGATACTGCGCCATTTTCTTTCCCCAAAAACCAATTATTATTCGGCAGCCGCTCGCCAGATGTCCACGCTCGTTACAGCGGAAACAGACTGGCGGTTTCCTCACCTCGAAGGCTTTCGCCCGCTCTTTTTGCTTCTTTTCTTTGTCCGCGTAGTCTCCCTCGACAGGCCCTTTTCCGTGCTCCCCCTCGTGTGTCCCTTTATCTCCCTTCGTGGGAGTCGCTCGGTCCTCTCTCCGCCATGGACGATTCACGGAATTCCTGTACGGCTTTGTGACTGCCCGCACGTTTTCCTTCCTTCTGTAGCGCCTGGCCTGAAATTCTTCTGCAAGCTCCGCGACGCACTCCAAGCTTTTATTTTCGGGCCTATCTAGAACCCAGAGCCGTGTTTCCTCATTCAAACAGTTGTAGAATTGTTCTAGGCAAATATGTTCTATAACTTTGTCGCGGTCCTCATAAACTTCTGCGGCCCTGAGCCATTCCACTGCCTGCCTTTAAATTGTATACAAAATCTGGGTAGGACTCTGTGGGCTGTTTCGCAGAGTTTCTGAACCGCCGACGGAAAGCGACGGCCGACAATCGGTACTTCTTAAGCAATGTCGCCTTCACTTTGTCATAGTCGTCCGCTTCCGCTTTAGTAAGCCGAGCCAGCACGTCGGCAGCCTCACAAGGAAGAACCGTCAAGAGGTGTTGAGGCCAGCTGGTGCGAAGGATTGCATTTTTTTCGCATGTGCGCTCGAAGTTTACAAGGAATAACCCTATGTCCTCGCCCATTTTGAAAGGAGACAAAAGATCTTTCATTTTTGCCGGCTTAGATGACAGGTTATTCTCAACATTGGGCGTGGCCGCTTTTGCCTTTTCCGCCTCAGCTTCAGCTAGCCTCACTTCCAGTCGCTTTCTCTCTAGCTCAAGCTCATATTGCCTTTTTCTTTCCTCCTCCTCAGCTTTATTCTTTATGTCGTCCCAACACTCTACACTGTAAAAAAAAAATGCTCCGCAGTACAGAGAAACCCGCTGGTAATGCGTTGCCGGAGGGTTTTCCGCAACATGAGGTACGGACTAAATGTCAGAAACAGAGACTCCGTATGACGACTGTCACATTCTTGGTAACGGAAAGTTACGCCATGCTATGCACGAGACCGAAATCGTTTTTTCACAACGAATGCTTATGTTTTGTTCTTATTGAAGTTTCCGCAATGTGTATGCATACGTCCTCCGTTCACTCGGAAGTCATTTCATCTAGAGCGGAAATTATCTGTATTGTAATTATGTACTTTCTGTAGTACATGAACATGCGTCTTCGTATAGCTTCTGCCCGCAATGTTCACTGCAGATATAGCCGTCCAGGTGCCAAAGAAATAAGTATTATGTACAAGGCTTTCCTTTACGCATATTATGTAGTGCATACGTACAATGAATGCAGCTTAGAATGAAAGAGTGGTAAGTGTTTGGGTGAGTACAAGTACATACGTTTTATTTTCATGGCAAACTACACACATTGTATATCTGCACATTGCTGTCGGATCCATCTGAAAAGCATAAAAAAATCGTCATTTAGTGGTCACACAACACCAAATATAAATTTCACAAATACATTTCAACCATCCGCTATTGAACAATCGGCTTTCGTAGAAGCTTTCAAAAGCCATTCACCGAGAACCAACCCGCTATAATTTATTGCCCAAAATTCATCTCTCATAACAGTAAACAGTAAAAACCACAGGTCCAGAAAGAAGCAGACAAAATGCGCTTTCCCGGGCGGCACTGTGCGCATGAAAGTCTTTACAGTTGCTTATCATTTTGTGCAAATAGAAAGTAGCTCAGGATGGGGGCCAGATGCAATTCAGTGCAGGTACCTTTCTGTACATAGTACTAAATGCACAACTTAGCGAGCAAGGAACATTGGTAACATCTGAAAAAGGTGGGAGACGCTTGCCAAATTTATCGTCCATCCAATTTGTTATAGGCAAGACAAGACGAAGCGAAAGTCCCGCACTCAGTTTATATCCAGTTCCCGGGCACGCCAGTTGCGGCAGATTATGACGCTTTTTATTATGACGCAAACTTGGAATACGGCCCCAGGAAGCACACTTCTCCAAAACCGCATGTTTTCACTCATAGCTTCCATTATCTCAGCATGTGCAAGAAAATGTACTAATATCTGATGTCAGTGAAAATGCAGTCACACGTACCGGAAGCAGCTCACTAAGGCATTCCAATATCTCTGCAGTGTGCGTCACAAGGAACGGATGCTCAGGTTTCAAAAAAGGGCTCTTGGCAGAAATTTAACCAAAGGCCGTTGCCATGTGAACCTTTTCAAAATAATGACCCAGAAAGACGAAGTGTCCTCATGTGTCTGATGCAAAAGAAGGATGAAGGCATGAGTCTTTCTGCTTTTTGAACAGCTGTGATAAGTTTTTTACTGGTACCGCTTGGTGCAGCTTCAGTCTCCTTCTTGACATTTTGTGAAATAATTATATATCTGCGAAAGATCTCGCTAGCAAACATTTTGGCACTAATGGAGAAGCAAAAAGACCCATGTCCTAGGCCTTTTTTTGTGACACTAAAGGAAGGCTTGCCTTTTAGAGTCATTGATTACGAAGAGGTCCATGTGGCAACAAACTGAGAAAATTCCTTCAAGGGCTCTTTGTTCTCATGAGGTGCCCTGTAGATACATCACAACACCTCAGTGAGCTGTTACCAGCCCTGTGAGTTCACTGTCACTTGACATCAAGGGTATGTACTTTTCCTCGCCACATGCAGCAATGATGTATATGTCAAGAGAAAGCATAAAAGATTTCTAAGTGCAATTCCAGATTGCTTGCGGAGGAAAGCACAAGAGTGGCCATGCTCAGCTATTACCTTTGCTTCTTGCTCGAGTTCTACAGTGAGTACTACGTAATGACAGGTGTCTACAACAACTCATATTTAACACCCGTCCTGTGCGACCTCCATCTTGCACTACATGACAGGCAACTTTATAACACCCTTCATGCAAAGAGTGTCATCAGGGTCGGTGTGTTCTGTCAGTTTCCTGGTCCTGTGGTTTGTGCTGTGTTTTCTACTCTTAAATTATTTACTGCCTTCATTCTCCACTCCATGAAGCCTGAATGTGCTACACTGGGCTGCTCCACGCGTCGTGGAGCAGCCCAGTGGCCATTTTTTTTTCATACGTCGGAGGCACTCAGCTCGAAAGCCATGCTTACTATATTCAGCAGACAAGGGTACATGTGAGACACATCATTAATAACTAATTCTCACAGTGGTATCTGGTGCAAGAATATCTAAATAGTACTCAATTTTTGCTTAAGTTTTCAGATACACTCTTAGATTAAAAACATAATTTGGCTACATTAGCAGAAGCACAGCACCAAGGTACTCACCAGTTACCTGAAGCACTGTACGCAAGTTCTCGTGCCATCATGAATACAGCACACTGTCCACGTCTTCATAATGCCATGTCACTCCAGCACTTCGGTAGCAAAATTTTCCTTTAAAAAAAGTAGTTTTGTTTATGTTAGACTGGTCATATTTAATTTTACTATATACTATGTACTTCTCATTGTACTGCCCCAGACTAAAAAATACCAATGATCACGCTTTGAATTATGTCATATGTGATCACCAAATTATGTGATCACCAATATGTTCTTAGAAATTCTGATTGAAATAAATCTGACAAAATATTATTTCAGAAAATGTGGCACAAGGAAGAAGGACGCTAGCTAGATAACCTGGACGAATGTTTTCAGTTGCATGCAGCCACCGGCACCATTGCACACAAAATGTACAATAAAGTGGGTTTTACCTTTCCGAATAGAATTTAATGCTGCAAACATTTAAGTAAAAAAATTTCAACCTTCCATTCCGCATAAAGGAAAGAAAATTCCTCTCGTTTTTTCACAAGCCTCTGCAAGTACACAATTCAGTGAATCTACTCTACAAGTACTTGAATCTATCAGCACGAGACAGGGACGAGAAAAGAAACAAAACAGGCACTGACTCGCAACTGAAGTTTATTGAAGTGAACAGAGAGTATACAGAAAAGCCACACGCCACAAACTACACAACTACACATAAGCTACATCACAAAATAAGTAAAAGATTGCCCTTAACATTCCTCTCATCTAGACAGGCCAACCCGCTGCATGGTAACGCTATGGGCAGCACACTCACACATTCGTCACCGAGTCATAAGATGTGTCTAGCCTCGATAATTTTCTGGTTAATCTGCTGTGAACGTAGTGCCAAAATGCGTGTTGCCGAATGGAATGGCTAGCAGCCTTCACATCCCTTGTAATATGCAGATAAGTTACAACCCCTACCAATATCCAAATACCTCTCATGCTCCTGTAGTCTTACATTGATACACATTCCAGTTTCACCAACATAAACCCAACCACATGATAATGGTATGCAATGCATGCAATGGTTGCAAGGCACATATATGTTGCCACATTTCACTCGACACATGTGCTTTTCCTTAACGAAATTCACAAAATTATTAACAATTTTACAGATTGTAGACAACTTATTAGGGGCCGAACACACCATTTTTGCGCCATACCTTCTGGCCACAGTTTTCAACTTTTGCAACAATTTATGTATGTACAGTAACATAGTCAGTCTTTTGGCATCTCACTGGCTGGCCCCAGCCTGATCATGCCAGTCCCTGCGAAGGGGTTTCAGCTTTTAACATGCTAAAGGGAAGAATGGCACAGCATCAAGTAACGAGGAAAGCAGGACAGCACACCCACGCACAAGTGCCAACCCTGGGGGAGATACAAAATCCAAGAGCGCGTGCTTGACATTCAGCGTTGACAGTCAAGGAAACGAGGAAACACGGATTTGAACGCTAAAGATTGAACGAGCCCGATCCTTGGCTGCCAACGCTGAATGTCAAGTACACGCTCTTAGATTCTGCATCCGCTCCAAGGATGGCACTTGTGCGTGGGTGTGCTCTCCTGTTGTCCTCGTTACTTGATGCTGCGCCATTCTTATCTTTAGCATGTCAGACCAACTTGCCCAATCTTATATGCTCAGCTTTAACAATTTATCGCACGCTTCTGCAATAGCATGGTTGGGAAATCATGCTTTCATTAGCCTTAAAATTTTCTCTTGGAAACCAGTTGTCACGCTGTAAAAGCATGGCTTCACCAATACCGAGCCTAGACTTGACGACGCAATGCTATCTTTCACTAGCTTAAAATCGTTCGACCAACAGTCAAGTAGGTGCTTAACACTCCTGGGTGAATATCGCTTGCACACATGGCGTGTGCAGAACATCAAGGTAAGGTTCAGAAACCGCAGCTCTTTTTGTTGGGATATTTTCTCCAAGGTAATCTTAAGACAAAGGCCTTGCTCCTTAAACAAGTTCACAATATGTACAGGTCCCACACTATCACAACCTTTGTAAAAGACCAGAAAATCATAGACGTCGCGAAAGATTTCCCCCAGCCCATGCAATTTCTTGGCAATCATTCCTTCCACCCTGCTTAAGAGAATATTGCTTAGCACAGGGGCAACCTTTGAATCGATACATTTAGCAGACTTTTGAACATATGCCGCACTGGCATACTCCACAAACATGCTCTTCACTTCAAATAAAAGGTGGCAAGTGCCAAAAAAGACTTATGTTACACACCCGTTCCTAAACACGAGCTCATCGTTGTGCTCCGATATACACATTCACAAGCTTTTCACAAGATCTTCATACGGGATAGAATAAAATAGTTCTACATCGACACTAATCACAAGACAATCCGCTGGATTGTCATTCTTAAGATACTCAACCACACTGCGAATTGAGTACAAGAAATGGATCTTCAAGATGTGAAGTAGACGGATGCTTTTGCAAATAACCAGAGATAATTTTGCATGAATCATTTTCTGAAATTTATCTGAAGAGCATGTTATTGAATAGCATTTATTTGAAGAGCATGTTTGTAGAGTAGCGCAGTGCGGTATGTGTTCTAAAGTCTCGAATATGTAGTGGTTCAAAGGTTGACCTTGTGGTAAGCAATATTGTCTTGAGTAGGGTGGATAGAATAATTGTCCAGAATGTGCATGGGCTGGGGGAAAAATCTTTTGCTATGTCGATGATTTTCTGGTCTTTTATAAAGGTTGTGATAGTTCGGGACCTGTACATCTTCTCAAGTTGTTTAAGGAGCAAGGCCTTTATCTCAGGTTTACCTTGGAGCAAATGTCCCAAGAAAAAGAGCTGTGGTTTCTGGACCTTACCTTGATGTTCAGCACACTTCATGTGCGCTGGCGAGTGTTAAGCTGCTACCTGGCTACATGTCGACCATTCCAAGCTAGTGAAAGATAGCATTGCACTTTCTAGCGCGGGCTCAGAATTGATGAAATTATGCTTTCACAGCATGACGACTAGTTTCCAAGAGCAGATTTTAAGGTTAACGAACGGAAGATTTCCAAACCTTGTTACTGCAAGAGCATATGATAAATTGTTAAAGAAGCTGAGACAGTTTTGCGGTGACCGGCACAATCAGGCTGGGGCCAGCCAGCGAGATGCCAACAGGCCAGTTGTGTTACCGTATGTACATAAATTGTCGCACAATTTGAAAAATGTGGCCAGAAGGTATGATGTAAAAGTAGCTTTCTCGGCCCCTAATACGTTGTCTAAAGCATGTAAAATTTTAAGAATAATTCTGTGAATGTGGCTCGAGAAAAGTACACGTGTAGAGTGAAATGTATATGTACCTTGTAAAATGAATGTGGTATCAAATATTATTATCTTGTAGTCTGGTTTACGTAGGTGCAACTGGAAGGTGTATGAATGTAAGACTACAGGAACACAAGAGGGTAGGGGCTTGGCTAGGTGGTTGGGGTAACTCTGCTGTACACTGCACGGGATGTGAAGTCTGCTACCCTTTCCTTTTAGCAACACGCATTTTGGCAGTAAATTCAGAGAGATTAAATGGGAGATTATCGAGGCTAGACACATCTTATGACTCCGTGAAGAATGTGTGTTTTGTCTATCGTGTTAACACACAATGAGTTAGACTACCTCGATCAGGGAAATGTTGAGGGCGATTTTTGACTCATGTTGTCCTGTATGCTTATCTGTAACTACATGGTTTATGGTATTGCTTGGCTTTTTATATATTCCCTGTTCACGCCAATAAACTTTAGTCGCGAGTCAACACCTGTCTTGTCTCCTTTCTCATCCTTGTCTTTCGCGCTGGTGGATTCACCGCAATGGCTCACCTCTGCAGAAATCCAAGGCATGACATTTTCCTCTTCACACTCGTGGTTCAGCGCATAATACGGCAAAGGCTTTTCAATTCCAAGGAAAGTTCATGGCTCCATTGAACACTGCCACCTGCTTACAAGACACAGAGCAGCAATCATTGTAGATTCTACCTGTGACACAAAGAGCAAAGTTCTAGTTTGAGAGGACTAAACTAGGAAAGCAGCACAATATATCTATAGCCAAATAACTGAACTGAAAGAAATATAGGGTAGTGTAATAGTGAACACACTGATATATTGCAAGTGAGATATATGCATAATATATTGCAATATCCAACACTGCTACCATTGCCTTAGCCAACTACTTCATAAATAACAATAAATGCAGTATCACAAAAATACTGATAACGTACTATTAGTGTTAATAGTAGCAGTGCAGGTTCCATGAACAAAAAAGGGCCCAGTGCTGACTGTCGTTCCCACAGCAGCCTTGTGACCAATGGCCGGTGTAAAGGAAAGAGGAGGAATGACTGAAAAGAGAAAGAGCCAGGGGGAAGCAAAATAGGAATAGAAGGGCTTAGGATATCATAGGCAAATAAGGTTTGTTTAGACAGTGAGCACAAAATAAACATTACCACACAAGTAAAGACATACAAGACCAAACATATATATCATTGTGCAGAGTGGCAAACTTGATGCCATTTAGCCCAAAATATGTTTTCAATAAAGTGATTATAATTATTAATAGAACAACTGACCGAGTGAAACCATAACAGGGATGAACAAGGAAGTTGTTAATATTCTGGCAGAAATTAAAAGAAAATGGATCTGGCCAGGGCATACAATGCAGAGAATGAATCACCAATGGTATCTTAGGGCAACAGAATGAATTTGATGGATTTTAATGGCACAAGGGCATCTGTGGCCAAAGAGTGCCATAGCACAAGTTAATTTCGTCTACTCAAGGTGAAATCAGAGACCCATTTCCCAAGCATTTCATTCCAGATAAGCTGAGCACCACGCCAGGAAACAGCTTGTGCATTGTATCGCAACCAAATGAATTTCACCCTAAGAAAAATATAGCAGGAGATAGCTGATTATAAGCTCACTAGATAAGATTAGGTGATTTCTGATAGTGTGGCATGTAGCTGGTGCAAGACACAGATAATTAAACTGGAAAAGGCCATTGTCCTGAGCTGAATGTGAACTAAGCAATGAGGATAATGAAATTCACTACACTAGAGCTGTTAAGAGTCAGCTCAAGTTCCATGCTTCAAGATGATGCAAGTTTGCTCAGTGAAAAAAAATCATATGTTCACCCAAGAATTGGTATCTTGGCGGTATCAGGCTGCAGGTGCAGATGAATTAATCCTGCCTCAGAGAAGAGCTGCATAGAGCACAAAACATTTTAGGCCAGTCCTACACTGACAGCTGTTAATAACTATTTTAAAACTGTTTTTCATTGCACAAACAATAATACCGAGTTTGTGTTGGTCATGTGAATATGTTACTGAGGCTCTCCTAAAAATTCTAGCCAGAGCTAAAATACAAGCTGTCTCAACTAAGTTTTTATATCAACAATGAGAACATAAACACATGCAGATTATTCAAGTAGAAGTTTTATTCTTCATGACGTGCCCTACAAATTTTAAATTATACTGAAAAGTAATAGAGTGGAGTGCTTGTGCCAAAAATACTAAACCTCAACAACAAAGAGAACACAAGATAAAGGCAACAACATATTGCCCAAAATTTAAATGTTTGACAGAACAAATATGAAAAGAAAACCTCTCCACAACTGGAACAAAACAGCGTGATACCGAGCACACATTTGAAAATTGTTTCATCCAAATCCCCAGTCTGGTGCTCCAGCACTCTTCAGCCAGCATGTCATGAAATGTACCATAGTTCTGGTAGCTGTAAAGAGTATACAGCTGATCCGGCATTTTGATATGTGAACAGTAACCCTTAATGACCACCAGGCTGAATACTTTCAAGAGGCTGTTGTAGTAACAAGACTGCAGTGAAACACTTAGAAAGTTATGCTGGTGTAATAATGCAAACCGTTAATCTGAGAGTTCGCTACCACGCAACTCTGTAGTAACTCCTAAAGTGTTGCAATCGAATGAAAAAAAGGACTGCCTATTATATAAACAAAAGTCAAGAGGCTGCAATGCAAGGCCACGACAGAATTGCTGCAATACAGCAATAGCGATACAATGTACACTTTAAGCAACAAAATGAAACATGATCTTTTATCCTTAATTATCAGAATTTCAATATTTGTTTTCCTTGCTCTCTTGCAAAATTAAGTTTAGATCGTGAAAGCGCTCAAAAAGACAAGGATACAGAAAGAGATTTCCACACAGTGCGCTTACTTCCAGTGTCTTTTTGAGCACATCCACTATCTAAACATGGTAACCCAACTAGTCTAAACGCTGTCGTTATTCCAAAATTAAGCCTTTCACAAAGTGGGAGCCCCTTTCCCCATACAAAGTACACCATAACTAATCCAACACTTTTTTCATGATATGTTTTCTCTGAGAATAAACACTGTTTGAAGATTTTGCAATAGTACTTGTCTTTTCGAACACTTTTTTCATGATATGTTTTCTCTGAGAATAAACACTGTTTGAAGATTTTGCAATAGTACTTGTCTTTTCGATTCTACGAATGTATCATGCAAGTGTTCAATGAAATGACCATCTGCCTATCTTGATCATTGCTCAAAATCAGGGTATAATGCACCATGAAGGGCAGGCTCTGCTTGATTTTGATGTTTTCCTAACGAAGCATGTACGTGCAACCCTTCTGCTGGCTTGTATGCAGCAGGTTTGTCTAGCTAGGCGAACTGTGGTTTTGCTATAAAGATGAAATGGTACTTTGGAAGTGAATGGTTTTCTAAAATGCATTTAACATACATACCGGGGCTTTAACAGCACCTGGTGTAAGCAACATCAGTGGGGGGACCGCAGGAGTGGCCTAGTGGTCCGAGCATCTGCCTCGCAAGCAGCAGGTGCGGAGTTCGATCCCCAGTGCCACCGGGTAACCAGCGGTGATACAATGGGTCGTTTCAATGGCCAGTTTAAAACTTGAAATAACCATGCTGCAATATATACAAAAAATGATTTGTGTGCTCTCTCTTACATGACGTAGTTAATCATATCATAGTGTTGGTAGTACACAAAATGCATGTGTGGAACATATACATGCACTGTTTTTGTTCACATCTTACCTGCTATGTTCTGGTGGAATTTGAATCATGTGAGGTGCAGCTGAAAGAAATTGTTTCATACATAAGTATATTTCATGTAACACAACAAAAAGTGCACAGCCCCATCATTAGTTGTGGTTTAAACTAACAGCGAGCTTTTTACTACTCTATTTAACATATGATGCAAGTCAGTGATGCTGGAGGCACAAAACTAAATACTGTGAGGTAACAAGAGCTAATATGGACAATCATGCCTTTAAGAGATATTGTCAATATATATTTTCCTTAATGAACTAAAGTTATCCTTAGAAGCATTCAGAGGAAGATAATTTTGCTAAATGCCTTTTGCCAGAATAGGCCTTTTATGAACCAGTTGCAAATGAAAAGAATAACTTTAAGACCATGCTATGCATGCTCTAACGCCAAAGTAGTTGCATACAAGCAGTATACTATGCCCCTAGTTTTATGGTGGGCCTGTACTGCACAATTTTCATGCAAGGTAGTGGAAAGTATGTGCCATGAAACAGACCTCTGCTTGCTGAAACTGGCAAATAAGTACTGGTTTTTTAAGGCAGAAAAGAAGTTGCATAGTTCCTTCTGCAGGTTTTGAACTTCAGGTTAGTTATTTGAAAAATATCAATCCCTGAACTGCAATGATTGAAGTTTTTAGCAAATAACGTTTCCATTGTAACAGTGGAAACGCTCTTTTATTTGAAGAACGACTTTTCAAAAGCCTGCGTTTCATGGTGGCTTTCAAGTAGCCCTGATAAAGAGAAACCAGTCACGACACACAACCAAGCCCCCGTAGCACATTTTCAACTATACCCTCATGATATAGCTTTAAAGTAAGTGTTAAGCAATACAAATACAAATCCCTTGATTTCCTTCATGATTTATCACTGGTGTATACATACAAAGATAACCGTACAAGATGTGGAGTGCATGGTACAGAGAGAGTAGGCAGATGGTTTCTTGACACTCAAACAGTGAACAAGGGAAGGAAAAAATCTCAGGGTGCTTGCCGTTTCGACAAGACAACTTGTTTTCGTCTGGGGTCAACATATACAGAGGAAATTTAGAATCAAGTACAGGGTTGTCCACTCTTAGTGCGAACACGCGAGCACATGGCTGTGCTCTTTGGGCCACTGTGTCTGACATTGCCACACATCGAAGTGTAACATGACACGAAGCACCACATCCAGGTGCATCTCCTCTTGCGCCATTTTGCAGCGATGAGTGGCTGCGCCGCACACAGTGGACCTCTAAAGAGTGCGGCCATGCGCTCACATGTTTGCACTAAATGTGGCCAGCTCTGTACATTCCGGAATTGGCATAATTATTTGAAAAGGCCTTGCATATGGTCAGAGGTTTCCCAACCCATAATTTCCCCCTCCTTTCCTGCTTTTTTTAATTTATCGTTATACTTTAACCTTACGCCCTGCACCTCCTGACATCACTTCTCGGAACCTTGGCTGCCATACTCCTCCCCCTTCCTCTTCTTTTTGCCTTTTCTCCGAACCTGTTCTCATTTTCTCTTTTCCTTCAAATTATTTTGCCCCCCCCCTGGTATTTTATTCTGCCATGCTGCTTAATTCCTTTACCCTAGTTTTTCAGGAAAAGGCAGCCAGCCATACCAAGCCACCTGTTGCGGCTGGACATAAAGCCATTCAAGCCCACTATCCACACTCCATACCCCGAGATTCGTTTCTACTGAATTGGGCTTTTTTGTTTTCACAGTTTTGCAGGTCAACCGGTTAATCTTCTTTAGCAGCTATGATGCCTGGTCAAGGTTCACGCTCCCCATCGTAACGCCCTTCCCATATCGCACCCTCGTCCCACACAACAGGCCTTTCGCCTCGAAGTGAAAACCTTATTTAAACCCCACCAATGATGAACACTTTGACAGACAAAGACAAGTCCTCTTGTCGAAACGTCGGCAAGCACCCTGAGGCTTTTCCCTTCCTTATTCTGTTTGTGAGATACCAGGGACAGGTGTTCAAGCAGCCATACCACACTAATACCCCTGTCACACGGGCACCGCAAAGGCCTTTGAGAATCATATCCAAAGGCGTAAGGAGTGCAGCTACCCGGTACAAATGTTGCGCCTTTGTCGCTTAGGGCCTTGGAGGCGAAGGCGCTCAACCGAGACCTTCGGAGCCCGAAGACGCGGCATTCGAGAAGCTGTGATCGCAGTACCATCCAAAGTCAAAAAGTAAAAGCAATAAAAAAATAGATAAGCTAATAATGTTTGAAAACATTTTTTTCAAATACGAAAGGTGTGTCTGGCTTTGGTTTTTGTACGGGTGTTTATGTTTTATGTTCAAATTTCAAGACAGTGATAGTGTTGCGGCAACACCGAGCGCCCATGGTGGCCAGGGCAATACACGTACAAAACCTGCTCCTGCTGATGAGAGTAGCTGTTGCAGTACTTTTAAGGAAGCAATCAGAATAAAAAATTGTCAAAGCTCAACGAATGAACAGAATACACCACTTTAATTTTAGAACACTCACTTCAGCCACCTCGAGTATAGCAGCGGGTGCAAAGCCTGAACGACTTTCACCTTTGGGCTGCACCGTGTAGCTGCATCGCTGCTCCTTTAAGCTTTCGCTCCTTTGGTGAAAAATGGTGCCTTTGCTGGAAAGGCCTTCGAGGAATGCCATGTGACAGGGGTATAAACCACATTTTTTACTGACACGAAAGACTCAGTGCCTTTAGTTCTGACAACATTCTGAATCATGCTTTGGTGGCTTAGCATATCAGAATACTGGACATGACAAAATCAGCTAATTAGTGAGGGCTATTATTTGCTATAGGTAAAATTATAACATTCTCCTAAAATAATGAAAAGAAACCACCAGCACTGACATCAATGTACAATTTGGCTGTAACATACTGACATGAAAATATAGATACACGCAAATTCCCTTTTCGCACTTCAAAACTGCATGCATTATTTCTAGAAAGTGCGAGAACAGAAGCTCATACATAGTGCCAAAGAAAAGAGTGCATAATAGTACCACTTATGAGGTGTTTATCGGCAACTGCAATGAGCAAGGCTATGTTAATGGCAATCCAGTTATTATGTGTCTTACGAGCGCATGCACTTGGGAGGTGATAGCAGCTGTGGACGCAGCTGTCCATCGCAGTTTTGAGTCTGTCGAGATAACACATGGGGTAAGGTATTCCCTGTTTTGCTGCCGAAGGCAAAACCGTCAGCGAGTGGAGTTGCCTTGCTATTCACTGTCAATATCTACTGCTCAAAGTAAAGGAAACTAGGGCATAAAACATACAGCATTTCATATTATGCTTTGGCCAAATGCAGTGAGAATAAAACAGACTAGAGACTTGTCTTATGACGTTTGCACTCTTTACTTTGCACCAGAGGAAAATAAATTTATGTACAATTGACCTACTGCTTGCCACAGTCCTAGAAGAAATGAATCCAGGTCTCAGAAATTCTACCGAGCGAATACTGATGCTGCATGTGCATTTCTCTGAACTGTTCTGAAATATGCAGAAGTTACCAATTTTTTACTACCTGATTACATACTGTAATCTTTGCAAGGAATATGAGGTTAACGGACTAGGAAAAATGTCAGGAATGGTACCTTTGGTACTGGGCACTTGGACAAACAAATGACCCACTGGGCGTCCCCAGGAGCTCTGCTACCAGGCACCCCTAGCAACAGTAGTCAATTTTCCAGATCCAAAGGAGCCATGCGAATGATTGCCGAAAAGTCAAGTTTAAGGACAGCAGATGCATGAACACAAAACAGTTTTCCAACTTTGTTTCAGTGTGATAAATGGTTTCAAATCTCTAGACTATATCTGGTAGTACACAAATTATCAGAACACCATCTCACGCTCAGAATCATCTCAAAACACATTCGACACGCAGTACCAACATGGACAGTTCGTGCTTAATTGAATCCAAAAGTTTACGCTGATCGACCAATATTACTCTAAATAGACACAGAAAGCGCATGCACGTTGTACTGATGTTATCGTGAACATAACGTGCGACGAGACGCAGGGTTACAATACAAACAAAAAACCGCTTTCAAAATTTGAGAACAAAAGGCTCACCTTCTCACAAGTTCGCCAAACCGGAGACGTTGCCGAGTGGCTGCCGCCAAAGTCACTCGCAATGCACAGAAACAATAAAAATGCAGTGCCGCTGACTTTCCCTGAGCAATTCCAGTCGATTGAACTTCCAACTGTTCGCACCGACTACCTCTGCAAGCATGTCTAAAGGTTAGCGGCGCAGCCACGCCATTTGCAATTTACGGAGATACACGAGAAATTCATAGCGCCATTCGCGTATTCGCGCTCAAGCTCACGTCGCTGATGTCGCAAAGGCGCACAACGGCAAAAACATATAAGATGTATTTAATTTTTGGTAGCTTTTTTAGCTGACAACCTGAATCGTTTGATATATTGTTTTTTCTTTTCGTTGCATGAACGTTATTACCACCAGCGGCAGCGCAGCTTGGCCATGGCTAGCCATGGCGAAGTCGAAGCGCTAGCCGAGCCCGCAGTCGGAAACATGTGCGCAGTTAGCGCAGTGTGGAGTTGAATGAACAGGCGCTATGGAATGGGTTTTTGTTCTTCCGTGTTCGCTGCGTGCGTCCTGCGCGTTGTGTGTGTGTGTATGTGTGTGGCTGGAACGCTGCATTGGAGTGTACATACAACAGCTCGCTGTCCCGTGCGGCATCGGTGCGTAGTAAAACGATCATGCAGAATGTGCGTTACAATGCCAGTGGCCCTGTACGAAAGAGAAGACTTGAAGCCGACGGAAAAGCTGCTCTCCCTCGTGGGACTGCAAGAATCTGGCGAGTAACAGTCGACGCGCGTTTCGGTAGATGATTCCGTTTACCACGCCAAAACATTCAGCACTGGCCAACAGCAATGATGAACTGCTGCTGCATCATCACCTGTGTGATGTTTGTGACAAGCTTGTTGGATGTGAACGTGGCCATGAATGTTATTCGCCGAGCAGTGGCCCTCAGGGCGTGGCACCAGGTGATATCTGAAGACGATTACTGTTTGCCCGCGCCCTGGCGCCTCGCATTCAACCGAATGCTTTGGCGTTAATTATTTATATCTGAATTTCACACGTAGTTGGACTCGCAAATATTACAGCGTACAAACGTACCGTCGGAAGAGCACCCTTTTTCATTTTTTTTAGGGAGGGGGTGGGGGAATTACCGTCTGCTCAAATTTAATGTCACTAATATTTTGAGCTTATTTTCTAAACAGGTGCCGTGGTGGCACTGTAAGCAATGCATTTACTGGGCAGAAGTTTATTTTATGTTGTGTTGGCACAAGGTTAATGATTGTCATCGTACTGTGGTGCCATGTTCAAACAAAACACATAATTGTACACTCTCTTTGAAGAATGTCTAATGAGGTAATAAATTACTGAGCAGCGTGTATGCACTGTGGTAAATGCGACGAACGTTACTGAATTACTTCACACTTGTCATGTTCTGTTGTCGTTAGTGATTACGTATGCCTTGGTGTCTGCTGCTTTCCAGTGTAGGAGTCGAGAGGCATGTCGAGCTCCACTTAGCAGCTTTTTTTCCTTCCACTCCCTACTGGCCAACGTGGTAAAATAAACTCAACATAATGCGTGATTGCTCAGACCTAGATTAGACTACCATTTCACTTATTTACTCTCAGGGCCAATTGGCATCGAAGAGAGGAGAGCGACTAACATAAATACATGTGTAGGCAGATTAATTAAAATGATTATACACAGCAGACTTGAAGGCATTGGATGCAGTGGTGGACATGACGAAGGCAGAGAAGATGTGACAGCTGGAAACGTAGAAAAGTGGAGATCTGCGTGAGTTTGTACGCGACTTAAGGTGAACGCTAGCAAAAAATTAAGAAGGCGCAGAAGACTGAGGCCAGAGTTAAAACTGCAGTTTAACAGAGGAAAGCACCTCCCAGCAAGCCAAAATGTGCACATGCAAGCAGTTATGTGAACACAGAACATAGAAAATGAAACTCCTTTTTGGACAGAAGGAAAGCTAAGGCACATTGCTTATTGTGATGTTGCTTAAAAAGTTGGTGTCTAGTTGTTGCCTTTCATATCTGGTCCTTCCACACCCAGCAACTGAACTGCCATCAAAAAGGAGCATCTCCAATCACTCTAATTACATGGGAGGTACACATCGCCAGATGTCAGAGGCTTGGCGTCTCATCTTGCAGACTAGCTAGTTTGGCAGATTTAAACTTTACCGCATGTAAGAGGCATGCGGTAGCCTTGAAGGGGAGTATTTCATAAGTGTTACAGCATATTGTACAGTCTGGCATGCTTCATTATTTACATCACAGTAATATGCTAGCACAGGCTGGAAAGTTTGTAAGTGAACATAAAAAAAACAATGATCATGCCATATCTTAGCCACATTCTTAGTATTGTATAAAAAGTGCAAAAAAGGAATTTCTCATTTTTTGTCAGCTTTTTCTTTCTGTGCATTAATTTTTTGCAAGTTAGCAAGGTTCTACAGTCTTGTGTGCCTATCGGCTGGCCCCTTGTTTGTCAAAGGTACCGAGTACACAATGGGTCGTGTCAATGCAAGCTAAGTAAACGATGGATAGAAAATTCATGCTTTCAGAGTATTTCCAGAAAAAACTGCTATTATTTCCTACTCAGAATGAGGGAACAGCATCGATGGTGCACATCCTCCTTGTCACTGCAGCAATTATGCCTGCTCGCTGCTTTTTGGTGGCGTTTCATTTATCAGCAGGAAGAGCAGGCATGAATGGGCGGCAATAGGTACCTACTAAATTAAACATTGCATTGAGCAATATGTTGTTGGGTCGGTGCTTTTGTTATCCATGAAGGAGTTGGTGTTTTTGATTAATGGTTGTGTAGCAAAGATGTAACTGCTACATTGCACTGCATTCACAGATTTGTTTGCCCATGCTTTTGGTTTACTCAGTTGTTTATTTCCTTACCAAATGGCAGATAGAAATTCGGCTTTCAACTTGTGCACTTTCATCATGTTTGCAATGTACTTTCAGCTGGTGTTCAGTTTCACTTTGGAGAAGTTGTCCAACCATTGTCTGTGTCTAAATGTTTTCTAACAGTTGACCTCATTACGCAGCATTTCTCACAGAAAGCAAATGTTGCAGTAACATTTTTATTAAATGTTACTCTATTATGTGGCTAGCAATGTAGCGAAAAATATTTTCATCAAGTCAGCTTTTAACATTATAGCAAATTAAGGCCTTTGTTATTTAACGTTGCTCACAATTTGTACCAATCACTCAACCTTGAAGCAACGTAATGCGTTATCACCCTTCCTCGGCTCTTCATTGTGTTAATCACATTAGACATACTCACGGTCGTTCGCCATGCTAGTTTGCGGACATTGTTGGCTAAGAGTAAACCAGACAAATAAGAAATCGGGCGTCATGTGATGACTATAGTCCGCGGGCCAGCAGTTCATCGTGTAAAAGTGGCGTCACATCATAAGCATCTTCTGTTTTTGCTGCTTTTATGCAAGTTATTAGTCCGGTTGGTGCAACACATAGTCGATGGGGTCAACCGTCCTGTCGTGTTAAGTTTTGATCCCTTAAATTTAATGTTTAGTATTTTTCCCTGCAATGACTACAGAGGAACACGGACGTTTCCTTCAATACTGGACTGAATATACGGTCATTCCCTACGTTTCATTGAAAGCAGAAGTGGTTCTGTATTTAAAACGTACATAGTCTACGTTATAGGTACGGAATTTTTTTACAGTGTACGATCTCCTCATCCTCGAAGCCGCCTTCTTGAATCGCGTCGGCAACTTGCCGTTTTGTCATGAATTTACCGCAATCAATCCCCAATTCACCACATATCAAGACCATCTCTGTCTTCCGCAGCATTCTCCAGTCCATGACTGCCCTTTTTTGTGATCGCTATTCTCTCAAGAGAGTTGGTGCAAAGCAAGGTTCAAATTAAAACAGGCTTCTGCAACCAAATTTTGCCTACCAAGAAGAACTGCGCTTAACGTTAAGCGTGGCAGGACTCCAAGGAAAGAACGCGATGCACTCACCAAACCGGAGCTAGGACATCACGCAGGCCATCCCGCCGCAGCCAACCAGTTGTCATGGATCGGGTAGCATGCCATCGATCAGCAGGTGTTGTCGGGCAGAACAGGAACGAAGCGGTCCGGAGACGGATTTAAGGTGACCAAAAGGGAGAACTTTATGTACACTATTTACATTGTCATGGTAGCGTAAAAACTTGGTCGGAGACCGACCGGCGGAGCGGCCACTCTACTCGAGAGTCAGAACACACACCCTGCACTCCCCTCTTCTCGGAGTTCCTGTCGACGAGCCGGGTATCCTCCTCGCAGCCGGGACACCTAAGTCCTCCTCTCCCAGTCCGCTGCTCGGTAGCAGCCTGTGCCAGCGCGCCCCGCAGCAATTCTGGGAAGGCGGGTTTGGCCCGGAAGCGTCCCCAAAGTGTTCCCGCACCACAGGCCCGCAGGAAGGCCGAACGAGGCAATCAGGACAACAAAGGGAGGGTCCGGCATATTGACTTCCGCGAACGACGGCGCCTTCCAGTCTCCGCCTGTGGGTCCGTCACGGCCACATCTGCCGTTGATTAGGTCTGCCCAGCCCAAGGATCACAACAGTGTCAAGAAAATTCTGGAACAATGTAAGCTGGCTGGGTAAAACGAACCAAAGAAAGCAGAAACAAGTACATTGCATCAGTTAGATACAGCTGAGTCGTTTTGGAGCGATGATAGGGTAATCTCCCCAAATCAGGGAGCAATACTGGACAGCACAATATAAAACAGCTTAGAACTGACCAGTCTTAACTGAAAAAGGCGGAAGCAAATATTGCGAAATGCACATCTGCAGGGATAGACGATATTACAATGAAGCTAATTAATGAACTTGGCCCAAGAGGCAACGAAACGCTGATAAACGCGTCCGAGGCAGTCATAAAGAATAAGCAAATTCAGCACAGCTGGAAACAGAGTCAAATGAATTTAATATATAAAGGGAAAGGCCATAAGATGAACATAAAATCCTTCCGACCGATTACGATAACATCAGTTATATACAGGGTGGCGATGCAGGCGGTGAAATTGAAAAAGCAGTCATGGGTAGAAAGTAATAGAATACTCGGAGAACTTCTAATAAACTGCACATCTCCAACCAAAAATTTTAACTTTAACCCAACTTGAGAACGAGTTCAGAAGGGGCAGGCGCTTAAATGATAGCCTGTTCGTGCTTACCCGATGAATATAAAGAGCTAAGTCGGAAAACAGACCTCTATATTTAGCCTTTCTGGACATAGGCGGTGCATACAACGTTAACAGGGAACTCGTGTGGAACATATTAAAAGATGAAGGTATCGGTCACTAGGTAATAGATTTTCTACAGGTAATATATCGCGGAAATAAAGTTGAAATAACATGGGAAGAGATTAAGAGTGCGACAACTATTCAGGTGCACAAAGGATTAAGGCAAGGTTTAATATGGAAAGAAGGCTACAAGGAAGGATGATTAATATTCCCGCACTGTTTGTTCGTTTTTCAAATCTGCTGCCACACCACTTTATCGCTTTGTTTGCGACACAAGACGCGACTAGATATATCTCGATTGATTGCAGCCAGGCAGAGCTGATTCTACGTTGTTCCGGAATGTGCTAGTAACTTTGCACGCATTGTCTCGAAACTTCGCTATCAGCTTTAAATTGAGCACGGCCGACAGCGGCGGGCATTCTGTTCGACGACCACCGAGCACACTTGTCGGTTCGCCGCCACCGAGTGATTCAGTCCATTTTGGGTGCAAGTCAGCCCAATAAAGTTTTTTTAAAGAATCCTTTTGTCCGTCTTCATCGCTGCTTCGACTGCCGTCACCACTACGTGACATCTGGTGGAGGTGCTGGGTAGACTTCCATGTTCCGGACGCCCCCTTCAAGTCGTGAAGCCAGCCCCCAGCGCTTCGCACTCGAGGACGAGCCAGCAGCTCAGCGAGCCAGCCGACGTCTCTAGGGAGAGGAGCCTGAGTTCGGGAAACTGCCGGACCGCACCAGACAGCGAAAAGACGCTGCTACGAGCACCACAACCTCGCCGAAGATGTCGACACCGATCATACTGCAGCAGCCGCAGGTGCCACCAACTTTCAATGGATCCCTAGGCGAAGAACCTGAAGAATGGTTGGACCAATTTGAGCGCGTGGCGTCATTCAACAAGTGGGTTGATGCGGCAAAAATTGGATACGTGTTTTTCTCATTAGATGGCTCCGCACGCTTGTGGCACGAAAACTAGGAGTCATCCCTTACGACATTGGAGCTATTCAAGAGAGAACTATTGAAGGTATTCACCAGTCTCGTGAGAAAAGAAAGAGCCGAACCACTCCTCGAGTCCAGGATTCAGCTTCCGAATGAGCCCGTCCGCGGTTACGTCGAGGAGATGAAGCGCCTATTTCGCCGCGCTGACCCCGAGATGACCGAGTAAAAGAAAGTTCAGTTTTTAATGCACAGAGTAAAAGAAGAACTCTTTGGCAGCCTCGTCCGCCAGCCGCCAAAAACAGTAGAGGAATTCATGCAAGAAGCCTGCACGATTTAGAAGATCCTCGACGTCCGAGCTCGGCAGTACAATCGCCCTTCCTCTGCCTGTGCAATCCGTTCGGACACGCCGGCCACCACAAGCGACAGCTTGCGGGAAGTTATCCGCGAAATCGTCCGACAGGAGCTACGCCGATTACTGCCATCCTCCCCACAACCACAAGCAGCTACTCTGATGGATGTGGTACGGGAAGAAGTGCAACAGGCACTTGGCACCCCGACGGCCACTGAACCCCAGGCCATGACCGCCGCCGCTGCAGTAAGGACTGCTCAGCCCCATCGACAACCCCCCGTCCTCCCCGAGATGAGCCGCTTGTTCCACAACGCCCCCTCCCAGCCCCCGCCCGCCCAGCCTATGACCGACGCTCAAGCCCCAGGAAATGCGACGCCTGGAGGACTTCCGACAACCAGCCGTTGTGCTTCCATTGCGGTGAGGCCGGCCATATTCTTCGGCACTGCCCGTACCGACGTATCGGTCTTCGAGGATTTGGCGTTAACGCCCCACGACCACACTTCGGACAACGTCCGCAGGAAATCGACGAGTACCTGCATCGAGAAGAGTGCACGCTGAACCGGTTTTCGCGCTCACCATCGCCGTCAACCTCGCGCTTTGCGTCGCCACGCCGCAGCTACGCAGCCGCGATACGAGGAAGTTCTCCCAGCCCCCGTAGGGGAAACAAAAGGCAGCAACCTCTGGAGGTGAGGTTGCTCACGAGCGAAACGCCGAAGATCCTCCACCGACCACGCCCCATGAAGACGCTGCACCCGCGACGCCGCATGAAGAACCGACACTCGCTGCACCGACAACGCACACAATGAGAACCCCGACCACGACGGAGACTGCCTTGAAAACGACGCCGCCACCCAGAAGAGCTTTGACCACACGCCTCACCCACGACTCGCATACGCAACGAAGCCGTGACCCGACGCCGAGAGCGACATGCAATGCTAGAGCCAGGACCTCCGAATTAGAAGTGACTATCGACGGCCGGAAAGTTACCGCTCTAGTCGACACAGGAGCCGATTACTCGGTGATGAATGGAACATTCGCTGCGCAGCTGAGAAAAGTCAGAACGGCTTGGGACGGCCCACAAATTCGCACCACAGGGGGCCTCCTCATTACGCCATCAAAACGATGCACAGCGCGAGTGACTGTCAAAGGACATACCTATCCTGCGACCTTTGTTGTGCTACCGCAATGCTCCCGCGAAGTGACCTTGGGTATGAATTTCCTTAATGAGCATCAGGCGATCATCAACCTGCGATCCAAGCTGATCACGCTTTCAACCGACGAAGCCATCGCTTCGATGAAAACTCGGGAAAATCACGTTGCCCTGAGTATCCTGGAGGAAGAAGTGAGTGTCCCACCCCTTCAAGCGATATCGTGACCGTAGGCGCCACGAAAGCCATTAACGCTGAAGCCATCATCGAGGGCAACATGCAGTTACTTCTAGACCGAGGAATCGGCATCGCAAGAGGCATCGCACATTTCCGCAATGACCAGGCCGAAGTACTGCTGACTAATTTCAGCGAAGATTACCGACACATTAACAGAGGAACGACGATTGCTTTCTTCGACGAAATATCAGACGTACGAGACTCCTTCGCCCTCTCCGACTCCTCCGCAGAAGATTCGCCTGACCAAGAGAACTCGCCCACTTTCGACATCAACCCAGCCCTGCACCGGAACAAACAAGAGCAGATCCGCAATCCGCTTCAAAGCTATATACAGTGAGCGTTTTTCGACATCGCCGAACGTGCGACAAACGCCAACCAATTGCCAAGCGTCGCATTATAACGTACCAACAGGTCCGACCTCTCCGTCAAAGCCCCTACCGTGTGTCACCGCGAGAACGACAAGCCATCTGGGACCAAGTCGAAGAAGTGCTTCGCGACGACGTCATCCAGCCTTCAAATAGCCCATGGGCGGCACCGGTTGTTCTAGTAAGAAAGAAAGACGGCGCACTTCGATGCTGCGTGGATTACCGCCGCTTGAACAAGATAACAAAGAAGGACGTCGACCCCCTCCTCCGCATCGACGACACACTGGACCGCCCCTGCAACGCCAAATATTTCTCATCGATGGACCTCAAGAGCGGCTACTGGCAAATTGAGTTCGACGAAAAAGATCTCGAGAAGAAAGCATTCATCACTCCGGATGGACTGTTGGAGTTCAGGGTGATGCCATTTGGTCTCTGTTCCGCACCAGCGACGTTTCACTGAGTAATGGATACAGTTCTGGCAGGCATGAAGTGGCAAATTTGTCTGGTATATTTAGATGACGTCTTTGCCTTCGCCTCGAACTTTGAAGAGCACCTCAAAAGGCTTTGAACTGTTCTAGACGCCATCAAGTCGTCTGGCCTAACCTTGAAGGCAGAGAAGTTCCACTTTGCCTACGAAAAGCTACTGTTTCTAGTCCACATCATTAGCAAGGAAGGAGTACGCTCAGACCCGCAGAAAACAGCTGCTATTGAAAAGTTTCCACCGCCGGCCAATAAGAAAGCAGTGCGAAGATTTCTCGGACTGCGCGCATATTACCGACGATTTGTGAAAAACTTTTCGCGCATCGCCTAGCCCCTGACCCAACTGACGAAAACAGACCTGCCGTTTAAATGGGAAGCACCGCAAGCAGAAGCCTTCAAGGAACTTCAGCGTCGATTACAGTCCCCATCGATCCTCGCGCATTTTGATGAAAACGCTGATACTGAAGTTCATACCGACGAAAGCAGCGTGGGCCTAGGCGCCGTTCTCGTTCAAAAAAGCCCCGCAGGGGGGCGAATGCATGTTGCAGGCGTCGCGACGGTGAGTGGCGACACCGCGGGTTTCCGACCATCCGCACGAACATCCCCGCAAGGGGATGATGGTGAACAGTGCACCACGGACCCGAGCACCTACGCTTCGCCGTGCATGGCATCGCCGTGTCCGGGGAAAAGGGGATCCTGGTGGTTGAGCCGATGCCGACTGTTTGGACCTTTAAGGCCCCTCGGCGGAAGCAACACACCACTTTGGCCCCAGCTTCACGTAGACGGCACCTCCGGCCTGACCCGACCGGGGGAAATCGGCAGTCGCCTTTTCCTATCCTCCCCTCTGTCTTTCACTTTCATATCTCTTTCTCACATATCTCCTATCTCCTACTCACTTCTTAGTTTTTTTCACTTTTCATAGGCGGCGAGGGTTAACCTTGTGTGGCCAACCACCCTGAGTTGTGTCGTATTTGGTTATAGTTGAGGTGTACAGCTGGCGTGGGCAGGACTTGCGTTCAAGTTCCTGTCCCGTACCCTTGTTGGACTCCATGGTGGGTGGCTGGCACCATGACTGAAAAACTTCATTTTTTATGGCTCCCCCCTTTCAAAACCCGATCGCTCTCTCAAGAGAGGGTGGAACGAAGCAGCAGACATTTTTCAAAAAGAAACCGACATTGACATTCACCAAGTTCTATGTTATCCACAGCGAAAGTAATGAAAAACAAGCACGAATAATTTCTCCGTTCCTTGTGTCTAAATGCCTAACAGATACCCTGGGCTCTGGCTACAAGGTGTCTAAAATGGCCAGCGGAGACTTATTGTTAGAACTCCTTGACAACATTCAGAACTCGA